>NC_134453.1:11030491-12302500 GCF_030867145.1 Opisthocomus hoazin
GCCGGAACCATAGAGATGAAGTTCCTGTGCTTTGGAGGATTTCCGTACCATAGAGTTTCTCTCTGGAACCATAGAGATGCAGTTCCGGTGCTTTGGAGGACTTCCGGACCATGGAGTTGACGGCCAGAACCATAGAGATGCAGTTCCGATGCTTTGGGGGAATTTCAGACCATGGAGTTGACGGCCGGAAGCATAGAGATGAAGTTCTGGTGCTTTGGGGGAATTTCGGACCATGGAGTTGACGGCCGGAACCATAGAGATGCAATTCTGGTGCTGTGGAGGACTTTCGGACCATAGAGTTGACGGTCGGAACTATAGAGATGCAGTTGCGGTGGTTTGGAGGACTTCCCGACCATAGAGTTCACGGCCGGAACCATAGAGATGCAGTTCCGGTGCCCTGGAAGACTTCCGGACCATAGAGTTTCTCTCCAGAACCACAGAGATGAAGTTCCTGTGCTTTGGAGGACTTCCGGACCATAGAGTTCACGGCCGGAACCATAGAGATGCAGTTCCGGTGCCCTGGAAGACTTCCGGACCATAGAGTTTCTCTCCAGCACCACAGAGATGAAGTTCCTGTGCTTTGGAGGACTTCCGGACCATAGAGTTTCTCTCCGGAACCATAGAGGCAGAGTTCCGGTGCTTTGGAGGACTTCCAAACGATAGAGTTTCTCTCCGGAACCATAGAGATGGAGTTCCGGTGCTGTGGAGGACTTTCGTACCATAGAGTTCACGGCCGGAACCATAGAGATGCAGTTCCGGTGCTTTGGAGGACTTCCGGACCATAGAGTTTCTCTCTGGAACCATAGAGATGCAGTTCCGGAGCTTCATCTCTATGGTTCCGGAGAGAAACTCTATGGTCCGAAAGTCCTCCACAGCACTGGATCTGCATCTCTCTGGTTCCAGCCGTCAACTCTATGGTCTGAAAGTCCTCCACAGCACTGGATCTGCATCTCTATGGTTCCAGCCGTCAACTCTATGGTCCGAAAGTCCTCCACAGCACTGGATCTGCATCTCTCTGGTTCCAGCCGTCAACTCTATGGTCTGAAAGTCCTCCACAGCACTGGATCTGCATCTCTATGGTTCCAGCCGTCAACTCTATGGTCCGAAAGTCCTCCACAGCACTGGATCTGCATCTCTATGGTTCCAGCCGTCAACTCTATGGTCTGAAAGTCCTCCACAGCAACGTAACTGCATCTCTATGGTTCCGGAGAGAAACTCTATGGTCCGAAAGTCCTCCAAAGCACCGGAACTCCGTCTCTATGGTTCAGACCATCAACTCTATGTTCCGAAAGTCCTCCAAATGACCGGAACTGCATCTCTATGGTTCCGGCCGTCAACTCCATGGTCCGGAAGTCCTCCAAAGCACCGGAACTGCATCTCTATGGTTCCGGAGAGAAACTCTATGGTCCGGAAGTCCTCCAAAGCACAGGAACTTCATCTCTACGGTTCCGGCTGTCAACTCCATGGTCCGAAATTCCCCCAAAGCACCGGAACTCCATCTCTATGGTTCCGGCCGTCAACTCCATGGTCCGAAAGTCCCCCAAAGCACCGGAACTGCATCTCTATGGTTCCGGCCGTCAACTCTATGGTCCGGAAGTCCTCCAAAGCACCGGAACTCCATCTCTATGGTTCCGGAGAGAAACTCTATGGTACGGAAGTCCTCCAAAGCACAGGAACTTCATCTCTATGGTTCCAGCCGTCAACTCTATGGTCCGAAATTCCCCCAAAGCACAGGAACTCCGTCTCTATGGTTCCAGCCGTCAACTCCATGGTCCGGAAGTCCTCCAAAGCACCGGAACTGCATCTCTGTGGTTCCGGCCGTCAACTCCATGGTCCGAAAGTCCCCCAAAGCACCGGAACTGCATCTCTATGGTTCCAGCCGTCAACTCCATGGTCCGGAAGTCCTCCAAAGCACCGGAACTGCATCTCTATGGTTCCGGAGAGAAACTCTATGGTCCGGAAGTCCTCCAAAGCACTGGAACTGCATCTCTATGGTTCCGGAGAGAAACTCTATGGTCCAGAAGTCCTCCAAAGCACTGGAACTGCATCTCTATGGTTCCGGAGAGAAACTCTATGGTCCAGAAGTCCTCCAAAGCACCGGAACTTCATTTCTATGGTTCCAGCCGTCAACTCTATGGTCTGGAAGTCCTCCACAGCAACGTAACTGCATCTCTATGGTTCCGGAGAGAAACTCTATGGTCCAAAAGTCCTCCAAAGCACCGGAACTCCGTCTCTATGGTTCAGACCGTCAACTCTATGGTCTGAAAGTCCTCCAAAGGACTGGAACTGCATCTCTATGGTTCCGGCCGTCAACTCTATGGTCTGAAAGTCCTCCAAAGCACCGGAACTGCATCTCTATGGTTCAGGTGAGAAACTCTATGGTGCGGAAGTCCTCCACAGCACCAGAACTGCATCTCTATGGTTCAGACTGTCAACTCTATCGTCCGGAAGTCCTCCAAAGCACCGGAACTGCATCTTTATGGTTCCGGAGAGAAACTCTATGGTCCGGAAATCCTCCACAGCACCGGAACTGCCTCTCTATGGTTCTGGAGAGAAACTCTATGGTCCGGAAGTCCTCCACAGCACCAGAACTGCATCTCTATGGTTCCGGAGAGAAATTCTATGTTCCGGAAGTCCTCCAGGGCATTGGAACTGCATCTCTATGGTTTTGGCCGTCAACTCTACGGTCCGGAAGTCCTCCACAGCACCGGAACTCCATCTCTATGGTTACGGCCGTCAACTCTATGGTCTTGAAAAAACCCATACAACCTCCACCCAAAAGGGCCATGCTAATCAACACAGGACCACCCCGTGCTGGGACTGTTCCATCGCTACTAGAATTGCTACACAAACACACAAACCATCTCTACCTCAAACGCACACACTCTCTACAGACATGACCTCGGGACACCAGACTACCACACAGGGGACTGTTACTGCTACACTAAGATACACAGCCTGACAATAAACACAACAATGCTGAGGCTATGTGGCAGGGACCCTCTGGTGTGCCCTGCCTTGAGAGCACCTCGGCTTTGGCTAAAAGACAGGGGACTGAGTCACAGTCATCGATGGAGACTGAGTGCCACAAAAGCAATAGAACTAGGATGTCGCAGGAAATAAACCCCTGGGATAACTGTCAAGAACAGTCAGCAAGGAAACACCTGCTGGTAAAGCCCAAGCTGCAAAGCAGACTAGACTAGTGCACAAATGATGCTGGATCGGTCTAGTGGCACTGCCCTAGCACATCATTCAGTGAAACAAGATCTGCTCAACTGACACCGTGTCAATAACTCAACCCTGCATAGACACTACTGACAGCTGCTGCGATTGCAGTACGATGACAATAAGCCTGATGCTCTACAAGCACCTTGGGCCCCTCTGTCACATGCAAAAACATAACACGAGCCTCCTTAACAGACACCACACCCAGAATATAAGGCAGCCCTCTGCAGCTTCCCTCTAAAACCAACAATAACAGTCAGATTCCTCTGTGACAATTAAGAATTCCAGAGCATCCTAATAACTGATGAGCACCAAAGCAACCGACTGCTGAGGCCCATCACACTGCACCTCAGACCTCGCCTCAACTGTTTCTGGAGGCTTGCTGCAAAGTGCCTGCAAAGTCAATAGGAAAGACATTGCTGAGTTACAGATTTACCTCATGCTACCTCTCAATCCAATTGCGATAAGCTTGACTCCATCTCACATGCGTAAAGACCTCCGAGTCGCTTCCAGCCTCTACCCTGACACTGCAATGCCATACCGTATGGACTTAAACACCGAACCGGAAAACACTGGCACCACCAGTGCCATACAATGCAACGCACTCTTACATCACCGACAAGACAAACCGCAACACAGGCCCATACAATGCTGAACCGTCTCAGAGAGCGTCCGTACAGAGCACTGCAATGCAAGACTGACAGAGATATACAATGCACTTCAAAATCAATTAAATACAGAGCTCCACGATACAAAACTCGACACGGCCCTCAATACAAGGCAAGACAGTCTCCAAGAACAGAGCATACAAGTACAGAGCACTGCAATGCCAGACCGATACAGAGACAAGCATTGCAGTGCAAAATCAAGAACAGAGTGCTGCAGTAAAAAACACAATACGGCATCATACAAAGCAGGGCGCTCTCAGGTAACATTCGATACAAGCACACATTGATGCAATGCAAGACAAAACACCCTACAGAGCCATGCAATGCAAGACGGTCCCAGGTATCGCTCGCTTCAAGCACAGAGCGCTGCAATCCAAGACCGGTACAGACACCAACAATGCAATGCTAGATCAAATACAGAGATCCACAAGAAAAAAAAATATACATGGCTATACAAGCCTACACATATTCAAATACAGAGCTCCACATTACAAAACACAATACGAGTTCATATAAGGCAAGACAGTCTCTGATAGCAGGCCATGCAAATAATGAGTGCTGCAGTGCAACACGCCCAAACATTGAATTAAAAATTCAAATATAGAGCACTACAACACAAACAACAATACAGAGCAATACAAGGCAATACAAATAAAAACACAGTGCTATGAGAAAAAAATACAGGGCTGTACAATTCAATAGAAATAGAGCACTGCAATACAACACACAATAAAGGACTACTCAGTGTGAGACACTCACATGGCAGGCGATACAAGGCATAATAATGCAGTGCAAAAGAACACAAAACGCTGCAAAATAATGCAGTCGCAGATGGCGGTCAAAACCAATACGGAGTTTTGAGAAGCTGGGATTTAAGACCTAAGCCCATAACGAGGCAGAGATGAAATGCTGCAGGGCAACTCTATGGTAGCAGAACTGCCATGAGCAGGGCTTTCATTCTGGCCCAGACCACCTCCGCAAAGGGGACTCTCCAGAAAGACCTCTGATGAACACCACACCTAAAGCTCAAATCGCAAGATGAGGAACACGTGACAGGCTCTAGGCCTAAGCAGCAAAGCTTGAGACACCCAATGCACACCGACCAAAGTGCACAAGAGTGTAGAGAGCCCACAGGATGGAAGGGAGATACTTGGAGAAAGCGTCACATACAAGACTAATCACACAACACAAGTGACACTGGGAAACACACACAGGCCAGAACACTCACACCCTAAAGGACAGATGCCGAGACCTCTGTCCGCCCCAAAGTTATCAGACCCTAAATAGCTCCCTCCACAACTCCCCTCACCCACATCTTTTGCCCTGGACTTACCTTTGAGGGAAGGATACAGAATCCATCCTCATTGAGCACATCATAAAATCGGATGCTCCTGCATTCCACGTGTTCTACTTCAGTATCTGCATAAAATATGTGAACAAACACACCTCACTAACATTACTGACTGGAAGCATCACATTAGCAAACACCACTCCCTTCCACAAGATACCCAGTTGCTGATATTTAACTTAGGAATTCCAGCAATATCGGTAGCATTTTGGAATGCCTTCTAGAATCCAACAAAAGCTTGCAATTAAAAACAAACCCCCCAAACAACCAAAACTTGAAGCCCCACACCTACAAGCCTGAACACTGTCAACATTCAGTCGTCTTTGCTACTGCTGATCATCCCCTCCCACATAGCTCCCATCATCACTTCAAAACACTGTTGAAATGACAGACTGCAATGCCTGCCAAGGAGCAACTCCATGCGATCTCACTAGCCAACTGCTGCCTGAACAGTCGAGGCCTATCAACAGACTAAGCATAGTCTCCTATCGCTATGCCACCTAACCCTCACTCTACACCCCTGGGCAGAGAAGCACAAAACAAAACACACACAGAGGCACAAACCAACATTACGTGCACCACCACACACAATGGGATTTAAAGAACAGAGAAAACTCTCGGCAAGAAGAATGACTCCCCGACGGAAGATGCTGTCCGGCAAGAAGACCAGCAGGGCCACAATGGCCCAGAACAAGGAGGCTCTACGGCAGCCCCAGAAGAGCAGAATTGAACAGAATGGTCCGTTACAAGAAGTTACGCTCTAAACGGAGATGATGGATCTCCAAGAAGCCGGCTTCAAGACCTAAGGACGAAAAATTGCAGGGAAGAAGTCCCACAGTCCATGAAAATGGACCGCTAGAGAGAAGAGCTGCTGACACAGCCTGGGATGACACCGCAAAAGAGAGCTGATGGGAAACTTTCAAGATGTGACACCGATCCACACTTTATGCGCAAAATGTACGATGAGAAGCACCCAGTGGACACTATGCCAAAGATTACAGGCATTCCAGACCCTAGGAATGGCACCTGATATGCATAATGTGCTCACTGAGCACAGAAGAGCAATGACAATGTTGACACACAGGTAAAATCCAAGACACAAAACACAGACCACACAGATGACACACCACCACAGACACAGGCTTTAACTACCCTGCCCCGCTGGGCTACAGAGAAACCCCTTTCCTTGACCCACCCAAAGGGGCCTGTTCCTGGAAAGCCCTCTCCCCTACACTAGCTTCACAAGCCTTCCCCGCAATGCCCAACCGTAGTCCCCTCCCTCCAGACCCTTCCAAGCCCCTGAACTTAGCTTGCAGAGGGACATGGGCTCTAAATCCAACCTCGACCAAAAATGCATTGGGTATCTGGGATGCTCCTGCAGTCACCAGGTTGCACTTCATCACTGAAAAAGAGAAAACCCAGAAAGAGTGCTGACAATAAGCATCACATTGGCCAAGACCAACCTCTTCCACAACAACCCCCTCCTCAGAAGCACCAGGGTGCTCCGCTCACCTGCTCGTTCCAGAGTCGGACGCTGCGGCCATCATCGCTTTTGCTACCTCAGATACCAAGAGACACACAATTACCATTACGCCCGTGAGAAGTCACCCTCTCCACGCTCCTCCTCGCTGCCACCCCAGCTCATCTCAACCAGTTGCCCAATGCCACAGGTGTTCCTCAAAGCCCCTGCAAAACTTAAAGAGACATGCCTCACTGACTTGCTGCACAATACTCTGCTCTCACACACTCACCTGGCCCACAACTGCCTCACGTTCTGGACCTCATGTCAGCATGTTGCTGTGCTCCTCCGAGGCTATGTACAGCACCAGCAATAAAATCAAAGCAAACAGCACATGCTGAGATACTGCCCAAAACCAAAGCTTGCCTGCATCAATCCCAGTCTCCTGCTCCTGTATCTTGGCTGCTCACCCACTCTGCGTCTGCCATTTACAGGTTCCCTGGTTTCCCTGGCCAGAGCAGTTCCAAGCCATACATGCACAGGCACAGACCAACATTACACACAACACCACAAACAATGGAATTCAAAGAAGAGAGAAAAAACTCTCCATAGGAACAATGACTGCTGGATGAGAGAAGCTGTTGGACAAGGAGACCGACAGAGCCGCAATGGCCCAGAGCGAGGAGGCTCCACGGCAGCCTCAGAAAACCAGATTACAACAGAAAGGTCCGTTACAAGAAGTTACGGTCAAAATGGAGATGATGGATGTGCAAGAAGCCCATCTTCAAGATCTAAGAGCATAAAGATTCAGGAAAGAAGGCCCACAGTCCATAAAAATGGACCGGAAGAGAGAAGAGCTGCTGGCACAGCCTGGAACGACACCGCCAAAGAGAGATGCAAGACTGATCCACGCTTTACGCTTGTAAGGCAAGAAGGGAAGAGCTGAATTGACGCTATGCCAATGAGTACACGCATTTGAGACCCCAGGTATGGCACAGAGGCACATGATGAGCTTCGTGAGTGCAAAGAGAAACAAGGATATCGAGACCAGAGGAAGGTCTGCCACACAAGACACACCACAAAAACAACATAACACTGATGACACAGGCTGGAACTGCCCTGCCCGGGCTAGTCCCAGGATAAAGGGAAACCCGGTCCCTTTATGTGCCCAAAGGGACCCACTCCTGCACAGCCCTCTCCCCTATGCTACCTTTACAAGCCCTGCCTGCAATGCCCATCTGTGGTCCCCTCCCTCCAGACCCTTCCCAGCCCCAGTCCCTCAACTTAGCTTTTGGAGGGCCAGGGGTCTGAATCCATCCTCGACAACAAGCACGTTGGCTAACTGGGATGTTCCTCCATTCGACAGGTCTGCTTCATCATCTGAAAAAGATAGAGAAGATGAGGACATCACAGACCACACATGGTGCAGACAGTAAGCATCACACTGGTCAAGACCAACCTCTTCCACAACAACCCCCTCAGAAGCACCAGGATGCTCTGCTGCTCACTTGTTCATTCCAGAGTCGGACACTGTAGCCATAATCACCTCTGCAACCTAAGATGCCAAGACACACAAAAGGATCATTGCACCTGTGAGAAGTCACCTGCCCTACGCTCCTTGCTGCCACTCTGGCTCACCTCAAGAGCTTGTCCAGTGCCAAAGGCGGCCCACACAGTCCCTGCAAAACCAAGAGAGAGACGTCTCACTGAGTTGCTGCACAGTACTTGGCTCTCACACAATGACCCGGTCCACAACCGCCTCACCTTCTCAGACCTCTTGTCAGCATGCTGCTTTGCCCCTTCAGGACTATGTGTGGCACCTACAAAAAAAAAAAAAAAGTAGCAGACACATGCTGAGATACTGCCCAAAACTGCCATCTGCCACACCGGTTCCCACCTCCTGCTCCTTTACCTTGGCTGCTCACCCATGTTGCCCCTGACTTTGACATGTTCCCATGCTGAGGCTCAGGTACCACCTGGAAAACACAAACAGGGATGATGGTAATTTCACCAACAGCAGCACACCAGAAAAATAACTGCTACTTCAGCCTACTAGTCTTTGCTCACCTTGCCTGAGTCACCCCTTGTGCCGATATCATGCTTCACTCATTGCTTTGCACCTACAATATTGGAAGAAATACCCCACACCAACTGTAAGGCAGTCCTACAGCCACTAATTATGTCTTCCCTTCAACACCATGCGCCAACCCACCTCCTTATGACGCTCTGCTCGGCGCCTCCATTGGTCTTTGGTGTCCATCTTGTTCCCTGACACCCGAAATAAATATTGAACAAGTCACCCAGATGCTGCTTAAGACATTAACAATTCCAGATATATTGATTCCATTTTGGAATAGCGCCTAGAGTCCAAAAAACAGCCTGCCATTACATAAAGAAATAAAGGGCCAAACTCAAAGGCCCCCCATGCATAAGCCTTAGCACCGTCAACATTTAGTCTGCTTTGCTGCTGATGATCAGCCCCTCCCACATGACTCCCATCACCTCTGTAAAATACTGTTGAAATGACAGACACTGTCTGCCGATGACCGCTCCATCCGAGCTCACTTCCCAGACCCTGCCTAAACAGTCTAGCCCTGTCGACCTATTAACCCCAGCCTTTTGTCACTATGACACCTACCCCTGATTCTACACCTCTGGGCAGGGCAGCTCCAAGCCAAACACACACAGGCACAGACTGACTTTACACACACCACCACAAACAATGGGATTCAAAGCGGAGAGAAAACTCTGCGCAAGAACAATGACTGCCAGATGAGAGAAGCTGTCTGACAAGGAGACAGAGCCACAACAGCCAAGAGCGAGGAGCCTCCATGGCAGCCCCAGAGAAACAGTAGAACCCAATGGTCCCTTACAAGATGTTACGGTCAAAATGGAGATGATGGATGTGCAAGAAGCCTGTCTTCAAGACCTAAGAGCATAAGGATTCCAGGAAAAGCTCCCACAGTCCATGACAATGGACCATAAGAGAGGAGCTGCTGACACAGCCTGGAACAACACCAAAGAGAACTGACCAGAAGCTTTCAAAACAAGACTGACCCATACTTCACATTTGTAAGCCAAGAAGAGAATCTCCCAGTTGACACTATCCAATGAGTAAAGGCATTTGAGGGCCTAAAGATGGCATCCAAGGCACCTGATAAGCTTCTTGAGCGCAAAGAGCAACAAGGACATCAAGAACAGAAGATGGTCTACGACACAGAAGACACCACAAAAACAATATAGCACCGCAGATACAGGCTGGAACTGCCCTGCCCATACTAGTCCTAGGATGAAGGGAAACCCCTTCGCTTTACATGCCTAGAGAGGCCTGCTCCTGCACAGCTCTCCACTACACTAACTTTAGAAGCCCTGCCTGCAGTGCCCAACCATGTTGCCCTCCCTCTAGACTCTTCTAACCCCAGTCCCTCGACTTCGCTTTTGGAGGGCCAGGGGTCTGAATACGTCCTCGACAGAAAACACATTGGCTAACTGGGAAGCTCCTGCAGTCGCCTGGTTCCGCTTTGTCATCTGAAAAGGAAAAAACCCAGAAACAGTGCTGACAGGAAGCATCACACTGGCCAAGACCAATCTCTTCCACAACAACCCCCTCCTCAGAAGCACCCGGGTGCTCTGCTCACCTGCTTGTTCCAGAGTCGGATGCTGCACCATCATCACTTCTGCTGCATCAGATACCAAGAGACACAAAATTACCGTTATGCCCATGAGAAGTCACGCCCTCCACGCTCCTCCTCGCTGCCACCCCAGCTCACCTCAAACAGTTGTCCAATGCCAAAGGCGGTCCGCTCAGCCCGTGCAGAACCAAGAGAAACACCCCTCACTGAGTTGCTGTACAATAATTTGCTCTTGCACGCTGACCCGGCACACAACTGCCTCACCTTTTCAGACCTCTTGTCAGCACACTGCTCTGCTCCTCCGAGGCTATGTGCAGCACCTGCAAAAAAAAAAATCAAAGCAAACAGCACATGCTGAGATACTGCCCAAAACCAAAGCTTGCCTGCATCAATCCCGATCTCCTGCTCCTGTATTTGGCTGCTCACCCACTCTGCGTCTGCCATTTACGGGTTCCCTGGTTTCCCTGGCCAGAGCAGTTCCAAGGCAAGCACACGCAGGCACAGACCAACATTACACACAACACAAACAATGCCATTCAAGACAGAAAACTCTCCTCCACAAGAAGAATTACTCCTTGACGGGAGACGCTGTTGGACAAGGAGACCGACAGGGCCACAATGGCCCAGAGCAAGGAGGCTCCACAGCAGCCCCAGAAAACCAGATTACAACAGAAAGGTCCGTTACAAGAAGTTACGGTCAAAATGGAGACGATGGATGTGCAAGAAGCCCATCTTCAAGATCTAAGAGCATAAGGATTCAGGGATGAAGTCCCACAGTCCATAGAAATGGACCAGAAGAGAGAAGAGCTGCTGGTACAGCCTTGAACGACGCCGCAAAAGAGAGATGCAAGACTGATCCACGCTTTACGCTTGTAAGGCAAGAAGGGAAGAGCTGAACTGGCACTATGCCAATGAGTACACGCATTCGAGACCCCAGGTATGGCACAGAGGCACATGATGAGCTTCGTGAGTGCAAAGAGAAACAAGGATATCGAGACCAGAGGAAGGTCTGCGACACAAGACACACC
This sequence comes from Opisthocomus hoazin, assembly GCF_030867145.1. Lineage (NCBI taxonomy): Eukaryota > Metazoa > Chordata > Aves > Opisthocomiformes > Opisthocomidae > Opisthocomus > Opisthocomus hoazin. The sequence goes on from NC_134453.1 coordinate 11,041,852, forward strand.
ACAAAAACAACATAGCACCAAAGACACAGGCTGGAAGTGGCCTGGCCACCTGGGTTACAGAGAAACCCCTTCCTTCCCTTTACATGACCAAAGGGGCCTGCTCCTGGACAGCCCTCTCCCCTATGCTACCTTTACAAGCCCTCCCTGCAGTTCCCAGCCATGGTCCCCTCCCTCCAGTCCCTCGACTTAGCTTTTGGAGGGCCAGGGGTGAGAATCCATCCTGGACAAAGAGCACATTGGCTACCTGGGAAGCTCCCGCAGTGGCCTGGTTCCGCTTTGTCATCTGAAAAGGAAAAAACCCAGAAACAGTGCTGACAGGAAGCATCACACGGGCCAAGACCAACCTCTTCCACAACAACCACCTCAGAAGCACCCAGGTGCTCTGCTCACCTGGTCATTCCAGAGTCGGATGCTGCAGCCATCATCACTTCTGCTACCTCAGATACCAAGAGACAAAATTACCATTGCGCCCTTGAGAAGTCACCCACCCCACACTGCCACCCTGGCCCACCTCAAGAGCTTGTCCAATGCCAAAGGTGACCCGCACAGCCCCTGCAAAACCAAAAGAGATATGCTTCGCCGAGTTGCTGCACAATACTTTGCTCTCACACACTGACCCGGCCCACAATTGCCTCACCTTCTCAGACCTCTGGTCAGCATGTTGTCATGCCCCTCTGAGTCTGCATGCGGTATCTGCAACAATCACAGCAAAGAGACACATGCTGAGATACTGCCCCAAACCACACAGTCTACCCACACCAACTGCCATCTCCCAGCCTTTACCTTGGCTACTCACCTGTGTCGTCTCTGCCATTTACATGTCACCATACTGCAGCTTGGGTATCATCTACGAAACACAAACAAAGGATGCTTATAGCTTCACCAACAATATGACTCCTGAAAAATAACTGATACTTCGACCCACTGGTCATAGCTCACCTTGTTGAAGTCACTGCTGGTGCTGATATCTCACTGCACTTCTTCGTTTGCGCCTTCAAAATAACACACAAACCACCAAGTGGAGTCATGTAGCCACCGGTCACATCTTCCCTCAACATCATGTACCAACCCACCTTCTTTTGGCGCACCTCTTGCCACCTCCATGGCTCTTTGGTGCCCATCTTCTTCACAGGCAACTGCAAAAAAGTAAAACACGTGTCACCCAGCGGCTGACCAAGACCTTAGAGTCCAGCTCTATTGCTTGATTTCAGAATATCATCTAGAGGCCAACTCTAGACTGCCATTAAGAAAAAACAATGGAAAAAGGACAAAACTTTAGACCCCACACATAGAAGCCTGAATACTGTTGAGATTCAATCCGCCTTGCTGCCATCGATCAGCCCCTCCTACACAACTCCAGTCACCTCTGTAAAACACTGTTGAAATGAAAGTCCACGCTGCCTGCTGATGGCTGCTTCATCCAAGCTGACTGCCCAGCCTTTGCCTAAACAGTCTAGGCCTGTCAACTTATTAACTGCAGCCTTTTATCGCTATGACACCTACCCCTGACTCTACGCCTCTGGGCAGAGCAGCTCCAAGCCAAAACACAGAGGCATAGACCAACATTACGCACAACACCACAAACAATGGGCTTCAAAGAAGAGAGAAAACTGTCTGCAAGAATAATGGCTGCTGGACGAGAGAAGCTGTCAGACAAGGAGACCGACAGGGCCGCAACAGCCCCGAGAGAGGAGGCTCTACAGCAGCCCCAGAAAAACAGGAGAACCCTATGGTCCCTTATAAGAAGTTACGGTCAAAATGGAGACAATGGATGTGCAAGAAGCCCGGCTTCAAGACCTAAGATGGTAAGGATGCAGGGAACAAGTCCCACAGTCCATGAAAATGGACCGGTAGAGAGAAGACCTGCTGGCATAGCCTGGAACACCGCAAAAGAGAACCAACTAGAAACTTCCAATGCGTGAGATCGATCCGTGCTTTACACTTCTAAGGCAAGAAGAGACACGCCCAATTGGCACTATGCCAATGAGTATGGGCATTCAAAACCCCAGGGGTGGTGCCTGATGTGCATAATGTGCTCCTTGACCGTGAGGAACAACAAGGATGTTGAGACCCTGGTAAGGTCTAAGACACAGAAGACAGACAACACAAACAACACAGCACCACAGACATGGGCTGGAACTGCCCTGCCCACTTGGGCTGAAGAGAAACCCCTTCCTTCCCTTTACATGCCCAAAGGGCCCTCTCCCCTACGCTAAATTCACAAGCCCTCCCTGCGATGCCCAACCGTGGTCCCCTCCCTCCAGACCCTCCCCCGTCCCTCAACTTAGCTTTTAGAGGGCCGAGGGTCTGAATCCATGCTCAGCAGGAACACGCATCGGATACCTGGGAAGCTCCTGCAGTCGTCAGGTTCCACTTCCTCCTCTGCAAAAAAGAAAACCCACAGAGAGTTCTGATGGTAAGCATCACGCTGGCCAACACCAACATCATCCACACCATCCCCCTCAGAAGCACTGGGATTCTCCGCTCACCTACTGGGTCCAGAATGGGACGCTGCAGCCCTCATCGTTCTTGCTAACCTAAGATACCAAGAGACACAAAATTACCATTGCGCTGCTGAGAAATCACCTGCCCCAGACACCTCCTCGCCGCCACCCAGGCTCACCTCAAACGCCAGTCCAATGCCAAAGGCGAGCTGCACAGCCCCTGTAAAACCAAAAGGGATACGCATCATTGAGGTGCCGTATGATACTTAGCTCCAAGACACTGATCCAACCCATGACCGCCTCACCTTGTCAGATCTCTTGTCAGCATGCTGCTTTGCATGTCTGAGACCGTGTGACACCTGCAAAGAAAACAAAGTAGAAGACACTTGCTGAGATCTTGCCAAAATTGCAGCCTGCCCGCAGCAATTCCCATCTCCTGCTCCTTCACCTTGGGTGCTTGCCCGTGTCACCCCTGCTGTTTACATGTTGCTACCTGAAGGCTCTAGTACCACCTAAAAAACCACAAGTAAGGGATGCTCATAACTTCAATGACAATACCCTACCAGAACAATAACTGCTACTGTAGCCTACTACTCTTTGTTCTCCCTGACTGAGGCACCTCTGGTGACCATATCCTGCTTCGCTTGTTTCTTTGCACCTACAACATTGGGGAAATAACCCACCAACCATTGTGCAGCCACCAAACGCATCCTCCCTCTGACGCTATGCACCCATCCGCCTTCATAGAGCGGTCTGTTCAATGCCTCCATTGGTCCTCTGTGCCCATCTTGTCCCCTGACATGTGAAAAAAAAAACCCAAGCATTGAAAAAGTCACCTGGATGCTGCTCAAGCCATTAACTGTTCCAGATGTATGATTCCATGTTGGAATACTATCTGCAGTGCAACTGCAGCCTGCCACTAAATAAATGGAAAAAGGGTCAGACTTCAAGCCCCACATACACAAGCCAGAACGCTGTCCAGATTCAAACTCCTTTTCTGCCACCGACTGACCCCTCCCATGCAGCTCCCAGGCCCTCCTCTAACCACTGTTCAAACGACAGACCACGCAGCCTGCCGATGGCTGCTCCCTGCGAGCTCGCTGCCCAACCTCTGCTGCAACAGTCTAGGCCTATTGAAATATTAACTGCAGCTTCCTGTCGCTATTCCTTCTACCCCTGACTTTACACCCCTGGACAGAACAGCTCCAAGCCAACACACAGGCACAGACCAACGGTACGCACACCACCACAAACAAAGTGATTCAAAGGAGAGAGAAAACTCTCTGCAAGAAGAATGACTCCCTGATGGGAGACACTGTCCAGCAAGAAGACCTACGGGGACATGACGACCCCGAGAAAGGAGGCGCTACGGCAGCCCCAGAAAAACAGACAATGCAAGAGGCCCTCACAAGAAGTTGCAGTCAACACAGAGATGACGGAAGCATGAGAAGCCTGGCTTCAAGACCTAAGAACGTAAGGATGCAGGGAAGAAGTCCCACCGTCCGTGAAACTGGACCGGTACAGAGAAGAGCAACTGGCACAGCCAGGAATGACGCTGCAAATGAGAACAAACCAGAAACTTGCGAGATGTGACACCGATCCACGCTTTACACTCACAGGGAAATGAAAGACTTGCCCAATTGACAGTATGCCACCAACCACAGGCATTTGAGACTCTAGGGATGGCACCTGAGGTGCCTAAGGTGCTCGTTGAGCACAAAGGCCAACGAAGAACTGGAGACCCAGGTAAGTTTTAAGATGCATAAGACGGACCACACAAACAACACAACACCACAGACACAGGCTGGAATTGCCCTGCCCGCCGGGCCTTAAGAGAAACGCCTTCCCTTTACTGGCCCCAAGGGGCCAGTTCTGGGACAGCCCGCTCCCCTATGCTAACTTCACAAGCCCTCCCCACGATGCCCAACCGTGGTCCCCTCCCTCCAGACCGGTCGCCTTCGTTGGCGTGGCAACCCAGACCCTCCCCAGGCCCCGATCCCTCTACTTTGCTTTCAGAGGGACATGGCTCTAAACCCATCTTCGTCAGAAAAAGCATCGGATACCTGGGATGCTCCTGCAGTCGCCAGATTCCGCTTCCTCCTCTGCAAAAAAACAAAACCCACAAGCAGTTCTGACAGTAAGCATCACGCTGGCCAGGGCAACACCTTCCACAACATCCCTGTCCTCAGAAGCACCGGGATTCTCTGCTCACCTACTGGGTCCAGAATGGGACGCTGCGGTCCTCATTGCTCTTGATAACCCAAGATACCAAGAGACACAAAATTACCATTGCGCTGCTGAGAAATCATCCGCCCCATGCTCCTCCTCACTAACGCCCTGGCTCACCTCAAACGCTGGTCTGATGCTATAGGCCCCTGCAAAAGCTTGTAGCTTCACTGACAATAAGACACCTGAACATTAACTGCTACTGCAGGCCATTAGTCACGGCTCACCTTGCCCAAGTCACCTCTGCTGCCCGTAAACCCGCTTTGCGCCTTCAAAATTAAAAGAAAAAAACAACCACCCACAAATCAAAACCTAAAAGCCAGTCCTATAGCAACCGGTCACATCTTCCCTCCGACATCACATGCGAACCCACCTTCTTACGACGCTCCGCTCGCCTCTCCTCCATCACCCTTTGGCGCACGGCTTATTCCTCTGCATGTGCAAAAAAACATATTGTAGAAGTCACCCCAATGCTGACCAATAGCTAAGGAATTCCAGAGGTCTTGTTTCCATTCAGAAATACCACCTAGATTCCAACTACACCCTGCCGTTAGAAAAAAACAAAATCAAATGCACAAGAACATCAAGCTCTTCACGTACAAGCCTTAACACCTTTGAGGTTCAAAGGCCTGACGTTCAGCCTTCCGTCTTCAGATGAGGAGGCCTGGAGGGTTTGTGCTTCATCTCTTGTGTCTTTGTCATAGCTCCCCATCAGCTGCAGAGAGACTCAAACCAAACAAACCTCACCCATGTCCCATGGCAACTGCAAAACTGAACTGAGAGAAGCCGATAAACACTCCTCGTTTCCTCAACCATCCCCCCATCTTAACACTTTAGAAACTCCTTCTCTTCTCCTGAACTAGCAAAGAAGAAACCGCACGGCCCCTCCTGACAGCCGCTTCCCTGTATTTGCACCCCTGAACCCCCTGCATTAGCCGCTCCTCAGGAGCCTTTCTTCCAAACCATGCCCTGTGTTCTGTGGGCATCTCCCATATTATGCCTTCCCGCAGCCTCGGGGGTCGGCTACAGGACCACAAAGTAAGCGAAGCCCCAATGCTTATAATTTATGAGGCGCCCGTCACAAGCTGCAAAGTTTCCAGGGGTGACACGGTCTACTGAGCAATTGGTAAAGGCAATGAGCCATCCCATGCTCTCAAAGGCACTATGTGTCACAACCCTGTCACTCGCTTCAGAAATGCTCAGTCTCTGCACAAATGTGTGCAAGATGCTCACCTTAACCCCTGCCAGACAATCCCATTGTCAAACTGATTAAGAGATGTGGTACCAGCAAGTTACACAGTAAACAGCACCACTAGTGAAAAAAATGCAATGTTCCATCTTCAATCTAGTCAGGCGTTCCAGGAAAGCATAATACACCTAGAATAAAGAGAACAACACATACTATTAAACAATCTCACCACCCACAAACTCTGAGTAAAAAATTACTGACCTGAAGAAAAAGGTTGTGGTCAAATGTACTCTGTACCAGACCTGCTGCCAAGCCTTGACTTATCCTTGAAGTCCTACCTCAAACAAAGACCTCTGCTTCTCTAAATATCAAAATGCATCTCCCTGAATAGCTTAGCTCAAAAGCTGTAACTGAAGGAAGAGTAGAGCTCTAAGACCAACGAAATCCAGGAGTAGAATGAGCTCCCCTCCCAGCAGCTGCGGCTCATATACTCCCTGCCTCGCCCACCACCCTTCCCACGCTCCCCTGGGAAAGGGGAGGGGTGAACCACCAGAAGGTATAAAGCCAGCAGGAAGAGCAGCAGCAAGTTCTCTCATCTGCCTTAAATTTACATCAAGCAAAGCACTGACTGCAGATGGTGATTCTTACTGCAATCAATAATGCTTGGTCTTCTACTGTAACTACATTTGTTACAGCAGCGCTGTGAGTGAGGAAGTAATTAGACTTAATTTTTCTGCAGTGTGGATAAAAAAAGATCTCCTACTAAGCTATGTAAGAAAGTAGTTTGCTAAATGCAGTAACAATATTATTACCAAAATTTATGCTTTTTGGCTTCCTATAAAAAAAACCCAAAATGCTACAGTTTTACTTTTTGTTTCTAGCAAGACCAGGCCTACGACCTAACTTCTGCCAGGACTATTTTCTGGATAGGACTGAATAACAAAGCACAATTTGATGTTGCAATAATATTTTCTCAAAAATATCTCTGGTTGCAAAGTGAATTATTTACTGTCAATGGCAGATAATTCAGAGCTGCTTCGAAGGTCTCTCTGGCTGACTCCCTTAAGAGAGCTAGGTGAGTTCCAAAGGACAGAAAATGGAGAAAAAAAAAAAGGTGGAAATACAAGAAACATCAGAAATTGTACAAAAGTGGCCCAACTAACACCTAAGTACATAAAAAAAAAAATTGCAGAACTCTACAAAAAAACTCTACGGGAGACGTGTCGATAAAAACAGAAGAAGGCTATTGCTTTCTCTGAAAAACCAAAGAGGAGATAGGAGCTGACAACGGACATCTTCATGGCGCCAGCTACCAAACAGAAGCATATGATAAGACAGAAAAGAAAAATACCACTCTGGGTCACAACGATGGCTTTGAAAAACAATCTGGTAGAACGAGAGGCGTCGTCACAGGGATTGGAGCAGTCCCGAGGGGGCCAGAGAGATTAATGATGTCTCCAGGATGCGGCGAGCGGACACGACGCAAAACTCCGCAGCATGTTCCAACAATGTACAGATGTTCTCGGGGGACGAGTGCCAGAATGGAGACATCCTAGATGGCAGCAAATAAGGTAAGAGAACTCTGGAGCACAGGGACAGCCTGAGGAAGGGCTTTGTCTAAATCGAGGAGACACAAAGAGGGTGGCAGAGTTCTGTGGGGGTCCCGGGGGCTCTGTTCGGCTCCCGGGGACTCTGTTCGGGTCCTGGTGGCTCTGTTGTGGGCCTGGGGGCTCTGTTGGGGTCCTGGGGTCTTCGCTGGGTTAATGGGGCCCCTGTTGGGGTCCCGGGGGCTCTGTTGGGGTCCCGGGGGGTCTGTGGGGGTCCCGGGGGCTCTGTTGTTTTCTTTGGCGCTATGTTGGAGTCCTGGGGTTCCTGTTGGGGTCCTGGGGGCTCTGTTCGTGTCCTGGGGTCTTTGCTGATGTCCCGGGGGCTCCTGTTGGGGTCCCGGGGGCTCCTGTTGGCGTCCTGGGGTCCCTGTTGGCGTCCTGGGGTCCCTGTTCGTGTCCTGGAGGCTCTGTTGTTGTCCTGGGGTTTTAGCTGGTGTAATGGAGGCTCTCTTGGGGTCCCGGGGTCCCTGTTGGGGTCCCGGGGTCCCTGTTGGGGTCCCGGGGTCCCTGTTGGGGTCCCGGGGGCTCTGTTGTGGTCCCGGGTGCTCTGTTGTGGTCTAGGGAAGTCTGTTGGTGTCCTGGGGGCTCTGTTGGGGTCCTGGTGGCTCTGTTGGGGTCCTGGGGAATCTTTAGTTGTTCTGGGGTCGTCGCTGGCGTATTGGGGGTTCTGTTAGGATCGTGGAGGCTCTGTTCGGGTCCTGGGAGCTCTGTTGTGGGCCTGGGGGCTCTGTTGGTGTCCTGGGGTCTTCGCTGGCTCCCGGGGGCTCTGTTGGGCTCCCGGGGGCTCTGTTGGAGTCCCTGGGGCTCTCTTGGGGTCCCGGGGGCTCTGTTGTTTTCTTTGGTGCTATGTTGGGGTGCTGGGGGCTCTGTTGTTGTCCTGGAAGCTCTGTTGTTGTCCTGGACTCTTCGCGGGGGTCCTGGGGTCCCTGTTGGGGTCCTGGGGTCCCTGTTGGGGTCCTGGTGGCTCTGTTCGTGTCGTGGTAGCTCTGTTGTTATCCTGGGGTCTTCGCTGGTGTCCTGGGGGCCCTGTTGGTGTCCTGGGGGCCCTGTTGGTGTCCTGGGGGCCCTGTTGGTGTCCTGGGGGCCCTGTTGGTGTCCTGGTGGCCCTGTTGGCGTCCCGGGGGCTTCTGTTGGGGTCCCAAGGGCTCTGTTGTTGTCTTAGGCGCTATGTTGGGGTGCTGGGGGCTCTGTTCGTGTCCTGGAGGCTCTGTTGTTGTCCTGGGGTCTTCGCTGAGGAAATGGGGGTCTCTGTTGGGGTCCTGGGGTCCCTGTTGGGGTCCTGGGAGCTCTGTTCATGTCCTGGTAGCTCTGTTGTTGTCCTGGGGTCTTCGCTGGTGTCTTGGAGGCCTCTGTTGGGGTCCTGGGGCCTCTGTTGGGGTTCTGGGTCCTCTGTTTGGGGCCCGGGGGCTCTGTTGTGGTCCCGGTGGGTCTGTGGGGTCCCGGGGGCTCTTTTGTTGTCCTGGGGTCTTCGCTGGGGGAATGGGGGTCCCTGTTGGGGTCCCGGGGGCTCTGTTGTTGTCATGGGGGCTCTGTTATAGTTCTGGGGGATGTGTTATGATCCTGGGGGCTCTGTGCGTTTCCTGGGGGCTCTGTTAAGGTCCTGGGGGCTCTGTTGGGGTCCTGGGGGCTCTGTTGGGGTTCTGGGGTCTCTGTTGGGGTCCCGGGGGCCTTGTTGTGGTCCTGGGGTCTTCGCTGGTGTAATGGGGTCCCTGTTGGTGTCCCCGGGTCCCTGTTGGAGTCCTGGGGGCTCTGTTGGGGTCCCGGGGGCTCTTTTATTGTCCTGGGGTCGTCGCTGGGATATTGGGGTTGTCTTAGGATCGTGGAGGGTCTGTTTGAGTCCTGGGGGCTGTTTTGTGGTCCTGGGATCTTCGCAGGGTTAATGGGGGCTCTGTTGTTTTCCAGGGGGCTCTGAGGGGGTCCCGGGGGCTCTGCTGGGGTTCCGGGGGCTCTGTTGTTGTTTTGGGGTCTTCGCTGGGGACCCGGAAGCCCTCTTGGACTCCCGGGGGATCTGTTGGTGTCCTGGGGGCCCTGTTGTTGTCCTGGGGTCTTCGCTGGTGTCCCGGGGGCCCTGTTGGGTTCCCGGGGTCTCTGTTGGGGTCCCGGGGGCTCTTTTGTTGTCCTGGGGTCCTCGCTTGAGTAATGGGGGGCTCTGTTGGGGTCCTGGGAACTCTGTTGGTGTCCTGGGAACTCTGTTGGTGTCATGGGGGCTCTATTGGGGTCCTGGGGGCTCTGTTGGTGTCCTGGGGTCTTCGCTGGGTCCCGGGGGCTCTGTTGGGGTCCCGGGGGCTCTGTTGGGGTCCCGGGGGCTGTGTTGTTGTCCTGGAGGCTCTGTTGTTGTCCTGGAAGCTCTGTTGTTGTCCTGGGGTCTTCGCTGGGGTCCTGGGGGTCCCTGTTGGGGTCCTGGTGGCTCTGTTCGTGTCGTGGTAGCTCTGTTTTTGTCCTGGGGTCTTCGCTGGTGTAATGGTGGCCCTGTTGGTGTTTTGGTGGCCCTGCTGGGGACCCGGGGGCTCCTGTTGGGGTCCCGGGGACTCCTGTTGGGGTCCCGGGGGCTCTGTTGTTGTCTTTGGCGCTATGTTGGGGTGCTGGGGGCTCTGTTCGTGTCCTGGAGAGTCTGTTGTTGTCCTGGGGTCTTCACTGGGGGAATGGGGGTCCCTGTTAGGGTCCTGGGGTCCCTGTTGGGGTCCTGGGGTCTCTGTTCGTGTCCTGGTAGCTCTGTTGTTGTCCTGGGGTCTTCGCTATTGTAATGGCAGCCCTGTTGGGGTCCCGGGGCCTCTGTTGTGGTCCCAGGGGCTCTTTTGTTGTCCTGGGGTATTCGCTGGGGTCCCGGGGGCCCCTGTTGGGGTCCCGGGGGCTCTGTTGGGGTCCCGGGGGCTCTGTTGGGGTCTTGTGCACTATGTTGGGGTCCTGGGGGCTCTGTTGGGGTCCTGGGGGCTCTGTTGTGGTCCTGGGGGCTCTGTTGGGGTTTTGGGGGCTCTTTTGTTGTTCTGGGGTTGTCGCTGGGGTATTGGGGGTTCTGTTACGATCGTGGAGGCTCTGTTTGGGTCCTGGGAGCTCTGTTGTGGGCCTGGGGTCTCTCTTGGGGTCCTGGGGTCTTCGCAGGGTTAATGGGGGCTCTGTTGGGGTCCGGGGGGCTCTGTTCATGTCCTGGTAGCTCTGTTGTTGTCCTGGGGTCTTCGCTGGTGTCTTGGAGGCCTCTGTTGGGGTCCTGGGGCCTCTGTTGGGGTTCTGGGTCCTCTGTTTGGGGCTCGGGGGCTCTGTTGTGGTCCCGGTGGGTCTGTGGGGTCCCGGGGGCTCTTTTGTTGTCCTGGGGTCTTCGCTGGGGGAATGGGGGTCCCTGTTGGGGTCTCGGGGGCTTTGTTGGGGTCCCGGGGGCTCTGTTGTTGTCATGGGGGCTCTGTTATAGTTCTGGGGGATGTGTTATGATCCTGGGGGCTCTGTTGGGGTCCTGGGGGCTCTGTTGGGGTTCTGGGGTCTCTGTTGGGGTCCCGGGGGCTCTGTTGTGGTCCTGGGGTCTTCGCTGGTGTAATGGGGTCCCTGTTGGTGTCCCCGGGTCCCTGTTGGTGTCCTGGGGGCTCTGTTGGGGTCCCGGGGGCTCTTTTATTGTCCTGGGGTCGTCGCTGGGATATTGGGGTTGTCTTAGGATCGTGGAGGCTCTGTTTGGGTCCTGGGGGCTCTGTTGTGGGCCTGGGGTATCTCTTGGGGTCCTGGGGTCTTCGCAGGGTTAATGGGGGTTCTGTTGGGGTCCGGGGGGCTCTGTTCATATCCTGGTAGCTCTGTTGTTGTCCTGGGGTCTTCGCTGGTGTCTTGGAGGCCTCTGTTGGGGTCCCGGGGCCTCTGTTGGGGTTCTGGGCCCTCTGTTTGGGGCCCGGGGCCTCTGTTGGGTGCCCGGGGCCTCTGTTGTGGTCCCAGGGGCTCTTTTGTTGTCCTGGGGTATTCGCTGGGGTCCCGGAGGCCCCTGTTGGGGTCCCGGGGGCTCTGTTGTTGTCATGGGGGCTCTGTTCGGGTTTTGGGGACTCTGTTATTGTCCCGGGGTCCCTGTTGAGGTCCCAGGGTCCCTGTTGGGGTCCTGGGGGTTCTGTTGCGGTCCTGGGGGATCTGTTGGGGTTTTGGGGGCTCTTTTGTTCTTCTGGGGTTGTCGCTGGTGTATTGGGGGTTCTGTTAGGATCGTGGAGTCTCTGTTTGGGTCCTGGGGGCTCTGTTGTGGGCCTGGGGTCTCTCTTGTGGTCCTGGGGTCTTCGCGGGGTTAATGGGGGCTCTGTTGGGGTCCGGGGGGCTCTGTTGGGGTCAGGGGGCTCTGCTGGGGTCTCGGGGGCTCTGCTGGGGTCCCGGGGGCTCTGTTCGTGTCCTGGTAGCTTTGTTGTTGACCTGGGGTCTTCAATGGTTAATTTGTTTCCTGTTGTGGTCCCGGGGTCCCTGTTGGAGTCCCGGGGTCCCTGTTGGGGTCTCGAGAGTTCTGTTGGTGTCCTGGGAGCTCTTTTGTTGTTCTGGGTTCGTCGCTGGGGTATTGGGGGTTCTGTTAGGATTGTGAAGGCTCTGTTTGGGTCCTGGGGTCTCTCTTGGGGTCCTGGGGTCTCTCTTGGGGTCCTGGGTTCTTCGCTGGTGTAATGGAGGCTCTGTTGGTGTCCCGGGGGGTCTGTTGTTGTCCTGGGATCTTCGCTGGTGTCCCGGGGTCCCTGTTGGAGTCCCTGGGGTTCTGTTGGTGTCCCGGGGGCTCTTTTGTTGTCCTGGGGTCTTTGCTGGGGCATAGGGCGTCCCTGTTGGTGTCCCGGGGTCCCTGTTGGGGTCCCGGGGGCTCTGTTGGGGTCCGGGGGGCTCTGTTCATGTCCTGGTAGCTCTGTTGTTGTCCTGGGGTCTTCGCTGGTGTCTTGGAGGCCTCTGTTGGGGTCCTGGCGCCTCTGTTGGGGTTCTGGGTCCTCTGTTTGGGTCCTGGGACTCTGTTGTGGTCCCGGTGGGTCTGTGGGGTCCCGGGGGCTCTTTTGTTGTCCTGGGGTCTTCGCTGGGGGAATGGGGGTCCCTGTTGGGGTCTCGGGGGCTTTGTTGGGGTCCCGGGGGCTCTGTTGTTGTCATGGGGGCTCTGTTATAGTTCTGGGGGATGTGTTATGATCCTGGGGGCTCTGTTGGGGTCCTGGGGGCTCTGTTGGGGTCCTGGGAGGTCTGTTGGGGTCCTGGGGGCTCTGTTGGGGTTCTGGGGTCTCTGTTGGGGTCCCGGGGGCCTTGTTGTGGTCCTGGGGTCTTCGCTGGTGTAATGGGGTCCCTGTTGGTGTCCTGGGGGCTCTGTTGGGGTCCCGGGGGCTCTTTTATTGTCCTGGGGTCGTCGCTGGGATATTGGGGTTGTCTTAGGATCGTGGAGGCTCTGTTTGGGTCCTGGGGGCTCTGTTGTGGGCCTGGGGTATCTCTTGGGGTCCTGGGGTCTTCGCAGGGTTAATGGGGGCTCTGTTGGGGTCTGGGGGGCTCTGTTCATGTCCTGGTAGCTCTGTTGTTGTCCTGGGGTCTTCGCTGGTGTCTTGGAGGCCTCTGTTGGGGTCCCGGGGCCTCTGTTGGGGTTCTGGGCCCTCTGTTTGGGGCCCGGGGCCTCTGTTGGGTGCCCGGGGCCTCTGTTGGGTGCCCAGGGCCTCTGTTGTGGTCCCAGGGGCTCTGTTGTTGTCATGGGGGCTCTGTTCGGCTTCTGGGGACTCTGTTATTGTCCCGGGGTCCCTGTTGAGGTCCCAGGGTCCCTGTTGGGGTCCTGGGGGTTCTGTTGCGGTCCTGGGGGATCTGTTGGGGTTTTGGGGGCTCTTTTGTTCTTCTGGGGTTGTCGCTGGTGTATTGGGGGTTCTGTTAGGATCGTGGAGTCTCTGTTTGGGTCCTGGGGGCTCTGTTGTGGGCCTGGGGTCTCTCTTGTGGTCCTGGGGTCTTCGCGGGGTTAATGGGGGCTCTGTTGGGGTCAGGGGGCTCTGTTGGGGTCAGGGGGCTCTGCTGGGGTCTCGGGGGCTCTGCTGGGGTCCCGGGGGCTCTGTTCGTGTCCTGGTAGCTTTGTTGTTGACCTGGGGTCTTCAATGGTTAATTTGTTTCCTGTTGTGGTCCCGGGGTCCCTGTTGGAGTCCCGGGGTCCCTGTTGGGGTCCCGAGAGTTCTGTTGGTGTCCTGGGAGCTCTTTTGTTGTTCTGGGTTCGTCGCTGGGGTATTGGGGGTTCTGTTAGGATTGTGAAGGCTCTGTTTGGGTCCTGGGGTCTCTCTTGGGGTCCTGGGGTCTCTCTTGGGGTCCTGGGTTCTTCGCTGGTGTAATGGAGGCTCTGTTGGTGTCCCGGGGGGTCTGTTGTTGTCCTGGGATCTTCGCTGGTGTCCCGGGGTCCCTGTTGGAGTCCCGGGGGTTCTGTTGGTGTCCCGGGGGCTCTTTTGTTGTCCTGGGGTCTTTGCTGGGGCATAGGGCGTCCCTGTTGGGGTCCCGGGGTCCCTGTTGGGGTCCCGGGGTCCCTGTTGGGGTCCCGGGGGCTCTGTTGGGGTCCCGGGGGCTCTGTTGTGGTCTTGTGCACTATGTTGGGGTCCTGGGGGATCTGTTGGGGTCCTGGGGGCTCTGTTGTGGTCCTGGGGGCTCTGTTGGGGTTTTGGGGGCTCTTTTGTTGTTCTGGGGTTGTCGCTGGGGTATTGGGGGTTCTGTTACGATCGTGGAGGCTCTGTTTGGGTCCTGGGAGCTCTGTTGTGGGCCTGGGGTCTCTCTTGGGGTCCTGGGGTCTTCGCAGGGTTAATGGGGGCTCTGTTGGGGTCCGGGGGGCTCTGTTCATGTCCTGGTAGCTCTGTTGTTGTCCTGGGGTCTTCGCTGGTGTCTTGGAGGCCTCTGTTGGGGTCCCGGGGCCTCTGTTGGGGTTCTGGGTCCTCTGTTTGGGGCCCGGGGACTCTGTTGTGGTCCCGGTGGGTCTGTGGGGTCCCGGGGGCTCTTTTGTTGTCCTGGGGTCTTCGCTGGGGGAATGGGGGTCCCTGTTGGGGTCTCGGGGGCTTTGTTGGGGTCCCGGGGGCTCTGTTGTTGTCATGGGGGCTCTGTTATAGTTCTGGGGGATGTGTTATGATCCTGGGGGCTCTGTGTGTTTCCTGGGGGCTCTATTGGGGTCCTGGGGGCTCTGTTGGTGTCCTGGGGTCTTCGCTGGGTCCCGGGGGCTCTGTTGTTGTCCCGGGGGCTCTGTTGGGGTCCCGGGGGCTGTGTTGTTGTCCTGGAGGCTCTGTTGTTGTCCTGGAAGCTCTGTTGTTGTCCTGGGGTCTTCGCTGGGGTCCTGGGGGTCCCTGTTGGGGTCCTGGTGGCTCTGTTCGTGTCGTGGTAGCTCTGTTTTTGTCCTGGGGTCTTCGCTGGTGTAATGGTGGCCCTGTTGGTGTTTTGGTGGCCCTGTTGGTGTTTTGGTGGCCCTGCTGGGGACCCGGGGGCTCCTGTTGGGGTCCCGGGGACTCCTGTTGGGGTCCCGGGGGCTCTGTTGTTGTCTTTGGCGCTATGTTGGGGTGCTGGGGGCTCTGTTCGTGTCCTGGAGAGTCTGTTGTTGTCCTGGGGTCTTCACTGGGGGAATGGGGGTCCCTGTTAGGGTCCTGGGGTCCCTGTTGGGGTCCTGGGGTCTCTGTTCGTGTCCTGGTAGCTCTGTTGTTGTCCTGGGGTCTTCGCTATTGTAATGGCAGCCCTGTTGGGGTCCCGGGGCCTCTGTTGGGGTCCCGGGGCCTCTGTTGGGTGCCCGGGGCCTCTGTTGTGGTCCCAGGGGCTCTTTTGTTGTCCTGGGGTATTCGCTGGGGTCCCGGGGGCTCTGTTGGGGTCTTGTGCACTATGTTGGGTTCCTGGGGGCTCTGTTGGGGTCCTGGGGGCTCTGTTGTGGTCCTGGGGGCTCTGTTGGGGTTTTGGGGGCTCTTTTGTTGTTCTGGGGTTGTCGCTGGGGTATTGGGGGTTCTGTTACGATCGTGGAGGCTCTGTTTGTGTCCTGGGAGCTCTGTTGTGGGCCTGGGGTCTCTCTTGGGGTCCTGGGGTCTTCGCAGGGTTAATGGGGGCTCTGTTGGGGTCCGGGGGGCTCTGTTCATGTCCTGGTAGCTCTGTTGTTGTCCTGGGGTCTTCGCTGGTGTCTTGGAGGCCTCTGTTGGGGTCCTGGGGCCTCTGTTGGGGTTCTGGGTCCTCTGTTTGGGGCCCGGGGGCTCTGTTGTGGTCCCGGTGGGTCTGTGGGGTCCCGGGGGCTCTTTTGTTGTCCTGGGGTCTTCGCTGGGGGAATGGGGGTCCCTGTTGGGGTCTCGGGGGCTTTGTTGGGGTCCCGGGGGCTCTGTTGTTGTCATGGGGGCTCTGTTATAGTTCTGGGGGATGTGTTATGATCCTGGGGGCTCTGTGCGTTTCCTGGGGGCTCTGTTGGGGTCCTGGGGGCTCTGTTGGGGTCCTGGGAGATCTGTTGGGGGCCTGGGGGCTCTGTTGGGGTTCTGGGGTCTCTGTTGGGGTCCCGGGGGCCTTGTTGTGGTCCTGGGGTCTTCGCTGGTGTAATGGGGTCCCTGTTGGTGTCCCCGGGTCCCTGTTGGTGTCCTGGGGGCTCTGTTGGGGTCCCGGGGGCTCTTTTATTGTCCTGGGGTCGTCGCTGGGATATTGGGGTTGTCTTAGGATCGTGGAGGCTCTGTTTGGGTCCTGGGGGCTCTGTTGTGGGCCTGGGGTATCTCTTGGGGTCCTGGGGTCTTCGCAGGGTTAATGGGGGCTCTGTTGGGGTCCGGGGGGCTCTGTTCATGTCCTGGTAGCTCTGTTGTTGTCCTGGGGTCTTCGCTGGTGTCTTGGAGGCCTCTGTTGGGGTCCCGGGGCCTCTGTTGGGGTTCTGGGCCCTCTGTTTGGGGCCCGGGGCCTCTGTTGGGTGCCCGGGGCCTCTGTATTGGTCCCAGGGGCTCTTTTGTTGTCCTGGGGTATTCGCTGGTGTCCCGGGGGCTCTGTTGGGGTCCCGGGGGCTCTGTTGGGGTCCCGGGGGCTCTGTTGTTGTCATGGGGGCTCTGTTCGGGTTTTGGGGACTCTGTTATTGTCCCGGGGTCCCTGTTGAGGTCCCAGGGTCCCTGTTGGGGTCCCGGGGGTTCTGTTGCGGTCCTGGGGGATCTGTTGGGGTTTTGGGGGCTCTTTTGTTCTTCTGGGGTTGTCGCTGGTGTATTGGGGGTTCTGTTAGGATCGTGGAGTCTCTGTTTGGGTCCTGGGGGCTCTGTTGTGGGCCTGGGGTCTCTCTTGTGGTCCTGGGGTCTTCGCGGGGTTAATGGGGGCTCTGTTGGGGTCCGGGGGGCTCTGTTGGGGTCAGGGGGCTCTGCTGGGGTCTCGGGGGCTCTGCTGGGGTCCCGGGGGCTCTGTTCGTGTCCTGGTAGCTTTGTTGTTGACCTGGGGTCTTCAATGGTTAATTTGTTTCCTGTTGTGGTCCCGGGGTCCCTGTTGGGGTCCCGAGAGTTCTGTTGGTGTCCTGGGAGCTCTTTTGTTGTTCTGGGTTCGTCGCTGGGGTATTGGGGGTTCTGTTAGGATTGTGAAGGCTCTCTTGGGGTCCTGGGGTCTCTCTTGGGGTCCTGGGGTCTCTCTTGGGGTCCTGGGGTCTCTCTTGGGGTCCTGGGTTCTTCGCTGGTGTAATGGAGGCTCCGTTGGTGTCCCGGGGGGTCTGTTGTTGTCCTGGGATCTTCGCTGGTGTCCCGGGGTCCCTGTTGGAGTCCCGGGGGTTCTGTTGGTGTCCCGGGGGCTCTTTTGTTGTCCTGGGGTCTTTGCTGGGGCATAGGGCGTCCCTGTTGGGGTCCCGGGGGCTCTGTTGGGGTCCCGGGGGCTCTGTTGGGGTCTTGTGCACTATGTTGGGGTCCTGGGGGATCTGTTGGGGTCCTGGGGGCTCTGTTGTGGTCCTGGGGGCTCTGTTGGGGTTTTGGGGGCTCTTTTGTTGTTCTGGGGTTGTCGCTGGGGTATTGGGGGTTCTGTTACGATCGTGGAGGCTCTGTTTGGGTCCTGGGAGCTCTGTTGTGGGCCTGGGGTCTCTCTTGGGGTCCTGGGGTCTTCGCAGAGTTAATGGGGGCTCTGTTGGGGTCCGGGGGGCTCTGTTCATGTCCTGGTAGCTCTGTTGTTGTCCTGGGGTCTTCGCTGGTGTCTTGGAGGCCTCTGTTGGGGTCCCGGGGCCTCTGTTGGGGTCCCGGGGCCTCTGTTGGGGTTCTGGGTCCTCTGTTTGGGGCCCGGGGGCTCTGTTGT
Organism: Opisthocomus hoazin; assembly: GCF_030867145.1. NCBI lineage: Eukaryota > Metazoa > Chordata > Aves > Opisthocomiformes > Opisthocomidae > Opisthocomus > Opisthocomus hoazin. The sequence goes on from NC_134453.1 coordinate 11,059,482, forward strand.
GGTCCCGGTGGGTCTGTGGGGTCCCGGGGGCTCTTTTGTTGTCCTGGGGTCTTCGCAGGGTTAATGGGGGTCCCTGTTGGGGTCTCGGGGGCTTTGTTGGGGTCCCGGGGGCTCTGTTGTTGTCATGGGGGCTCTGTTATAGTTCTGGGGGATGTGTTATGATCCTGGGGGCTCTGTGCGTTTCCTGGGGGCTCTGTTGGGGTCCTGGGGGCTCTGTTGTTTTCCAGGGGTCTCTGAGGGGGTCCCGGGGGCTCTGCTGGGGTTCTGGGGGCTCTGTTGTTGTTTTGGGGTCTTCGCTGGGGACCCGGAAGCCCTCTTGGACTCCCGGGGGATCTGTTGGTGTCCTGGGGGCCCTGTTGTTGTCCTGGGGTCTTCGCTGGTGTCCCGGGGGCCCTGTTGGGTTCCCGGGGTCTCTGTTGGGGTCCCGGGGGCTCTTTTGTTGTCCTGGGGTCCTCGCTTGAGTAATGGGGGGCTCTGTTGGGGTCCCGGGGGCTCTGTTGGTGTCGTGGGGGCTCTATTGGGGTCCTGGGGGCTCTGTTGGGGTCCTGGGGGCTCTGTTGGTGTCCTGGGGTCTTCGCTGGGTCCCGGGGGCTCTGTTGGGGTCCCGGGGGCTCTGTTGGGGTCCCGGGGGCTCTGTTGTTGTCCTGGAGGCTCTGTTGTTGTCCTGGAAGCTCTGTTGTTGTCCTGGGGTCTTCGCTGGGGTCCTGGGGGTCCCTGTTGGGGTCCTGGTGGCTCTGTTCGTGTCGTGGTAGCTCTGTTTTTGTCCTGGGGTCTTCGCTGGTGTTTTGGTGGCCCTGTTGGTGTTTTGGTGGCCCTGCTGGGGACCCGGGGGCTCCTGTTGGGGTCCCGGGGACTCCTGTTGGGATCCCGGGGGCTCTGTTGTTGTCTTTGGCGCTATGTTGGGGTGCTGGGGGCTCTGTTCGTGTCCTGGAGAGTCTGTTGTTGTCCTGGGGTCTTCACTGGGGGAATGGGGGTCCCTGTTAGGGTCCTGGGGTCCCTGTTGGGGTCCTGGGGTCTCTGTTCGTGTCCTGGTAGCTCTGTTGTTGTCCTGGGGTCTTCTCTATTGTAATGGCAGCCCTGTTGGGGTCCCGGGGCCTCTGTTGGGGTCCCGGGGCCTCTGTTGGGGTCCCGGGGCCTCTGTTGGGTGCCCGGGGCCTCTGTTGTGGTCCCAGGGGCTCTTTTGTTGTCCTGGGGTATTCGCTGGGGTCCCGGGGGCCCCTGTTGGGGTCCCGGGGGCTCTGTTGGGGTCCCGGGGGCTCTGTTGTGGTCTTGAGCACTATGTTGGGGTCCTGGGGGCTCTGTTGGGGTCCTGGGGGCTCTGTTGTGGTCCTGGGGGCTCTGTTGGGGTTTTGGGGGCTCTTTTGTTGTTCTGGGGTTGTCGCTGGGGTATTGGGGGTTCTGTTACGATCGTGGAGGCTCTGTTTGTGTCCTGGGAGCTCTGTTGTGGGCCTGGGGTCTCTCTTGGGGTCCTGGGGTCTTCGCAGGGTTAATGGGGGCTCTGTTGGGGTCCGGGGGGCTCTGTTCATGTCCTGGTAGCTCTGTTGTTGTCCTGGGGTCTTCGCTGGTGTCTTGGAGGCCTCTGTTGGGGTCCTGGGGCCTCTGTTGGGGTTCTGGGTCCTCTGTTTGGGGCCCGGGGGCTCTGTTGTGGTCCCGGTGGGTCTGTGGGGTCCCGGGGGCTCTTTTGTTGTCCTGGGGTCTTCGCTGGGGGAATGGGGGTCCCTGTTGGGGTCTCGGGGGCTTTGTTGGGGTCCCGGGGGCTCTGTTGTTGTCATGGGGGCTCTGTTATAGTTCTGGGGGATGTGTTATGATCCTGGGGGCTCTGTTGGGGTCCTGGGGGCTCTGTTGGGGTCCCGGGAGATCTGTTGGGGTCCTGGGGGCTCTGTTGGGGTTCTGGGGTCTCTGTTGGGGTCCCGGGGGCCTTGTTGTGGTCCTGGGGTCTTCACTGGTGTAATGGGGTCCCTGTTGGTGTCCCCGGGTCCCTGTTGGTGTCCTGGAGGCTCTGTTGGGGTCCCGGGGGCTCTTTTATTGTCCTGGGGTCGTCGCTGGGATGTTGGGGTTGTCTTAGGATCGTGGAGGCTCTGTTTGGGTCCTGGGGGCTCTGTTGTGGGCCTGGGGTATCTCTTGGGGTCCTGGGGTCTTCGCAGGGTTAATGGGGGCTCTGTTGGGGTCCGGGGGGCTCTGTTCATGTCCTGGTAGCTCTGTTGTTGTCCTGGGGTCTTCGCTGGTGTCTTGGAGGCCTCTGTTGGGGTCCCGGGGCCTCTGTTGGGGTTCTGGGCCCTCTGTTTGGGGCCCGGGGCCTCTGTTGGGTGCCCGGGGCCTCTGTTGGGTGCCCGGGGCCTCTGTTTTGGTCCCAGGGGCTCTTTTGTTGTCCTGGGGTATTCGCTGGGGTCCCGGGGGCTCTGTTGGGGTCCCGGGGGCTCTGTTGGGGTCCCGGGGGCTCTGTTGGGGTCCCGGGGGCTCTGTTGGGGTCCCGGGGGCTCTGTTGTTGTCATGGGGGCTCTGTTCGGGTTTTGGGGACTCTGTTATTGTCCCGGGGTCCCTGTTGAGGTCCCAGGGTCCCTGTTGGGGTCCCGGGGGTTCTGTTGGGGTCCTGGGGGATCTGTTGGGGTTTTGGGGGCTCTTTTGTTCTTCTGGGGTTGTCGCTGGTGTATTGGGGGTTCTGTTAGGATCGTGGAGTCTCTGTTTGGGTCCTGGGGGCTCTGTTGTGGGCCTGGGGTCTCTCTTGTGGTCCTGGGGTCTTCGCGGGGTTAATGGGGGCTCTGTTGGGGTCAGGGGGCTCTGTTGGGGTCAGGGGGCTCTGCTGGGGTCTCGGGGACTCTGCTGGGGTCCCGGGGGCTCTGTTCGTGTCCTGGTAGCTTTGTTGTTGACCTGGGGTCTTCAATGGTTAATTTGTTTCCTGTTGTGGTCTGTGGGGTCCCTGTTGGGGTCCCGGGGGCTCTGTTGGGGTCCCGGGGGCTCTGTTGTGGTCTTGTGCACTATGTTGGGGTCCTGGGGGATCTGTTGGGGTCCTGGGGGCTCTGTTGTGGTCCTGGGGGCTCTGTTGGGGTTTTGGGGGCTCTTTTGTTGTTCTGGGGTTGTCGCTGGGGTATTGGGGGTTCTGTTACGATCGTGGAGGCTCTGTTTGGGTCCTGGGAGCTCTGTTGTGGGCCTGGGGTCTCTCTTGGGGTCCTGGGGTCTTCGCAGGGTTAATGGGGGCTCTGTTGGGGTCCGGGGGGCTCTGTTCATGTCCTGGTAGCTCTGTTGTTGTCCTGGGGTCTTCGCTGGTGTCTTGGAGGCCTCTGTTGGGGTCCCGGGGCCTCTGTTGGGGTTCTGGGTCCTCTGTTTGGGGCCCGGGGACTCTGTTGTGGTCCCGGTGGGTCTGTGGGGTCCCGGGGCCTCTTTTGTTGTCCTGGGGTCTTCGCTGGGGGAATGGGGGTCCCTGTTGGGGTCTCGGGGGCTTTGTTGGGGTCCCGGGGGCTCTGTTGTTGTCATGGGGGCTCTGTTATAGTTCTGGGGGATGTGTTATGATCCTGGGGGCTCTGTGCGTTTCCTGGGGGCTCTGTTGGGGTCCTGGGGGCTCTGTTGTTTTCCAGGGGTCTCTGAGGGGGTCCCGGGGGCTCTGCTGGGGTTCTGGGGGCTCTGTTGTTGTTTTGGGGTCTTCGCTGGGGACCCGGAAGCCCTCTTGGACTCCCGGGGGATCTGTTGGTGTCCTGGGGGCCCTGTTGTTGTCCTGGGGTCTTCGCTGGTGTCCCGGGTGCCCTGTTGGGTTCCCGGGGTCTCTGTTGGGGTCCCGGGGGCTCTTTTGTTGTCCTGGGGTCCTCGCTTGAGTAATGGGGGGCTCTGTTGGGGTCCCGGGGGCTCTGTTGGTGTCCTGGGAACTCTGTTGGTGTCATGGGGGCTCTATTGGGGTCCTGGGGGCTCTGTTGGTGTCCTGGGGTCTTCGCTGGGTCCCGGGGGCTCTGTTGGGGTCCCGGGGGCTCTGTTGGGGTCCCGGGGGCTGTGTTGTTGTCCTGGAGGCTCTGTTGTTGTCCTGGAAGCTCTGTTGTTGTCCTGGGGTCTTCGCTGGGGTCCTGGGGGTCCCTGTTGGGGTCCTGGTGGCTCTGTTCGTGTCGTGGTATCTCTGTTTTTGTCCTGGGGTCTTCGCTGGTGTAATGGTGGCCCTGTTGGTGTTTTGGTGGCCCTGCTGGGGACCCGGGGGCTCCTGTTGGGGTCCCGGGGACTCCTGTTGGGGTCCCGGGGGCTCTGTTGTTGTCTTTGGCTTATGTTGGGGTGCTGGGGGCTCTGTTCGTGTCCTGGAGAGTCTGTTGTTGTCCTGGGGTCTTCACTGGGGCAATGGGGGTCCCTGTTGGGGTCCTGGGGTCTCTGTTCGTGTCCTGGTAGCTCTGTTGTTGTCCTGGGGTCTTCGCTATTGTAATGGCAGCCCTGTTGGGGTCCCGGGGCCTCTGTTGGGTGCCCGGGGCCTCTGTTGTGGTCCCAGGGGCTCTTTTGTTGTCCTGGGGTATTCGCTGGGGTCCCGGGGGCCCCTGTTGGGGTCCCGGGGGCTCTGTTGGGGTCTTGTGCACTATGTTGGGTTCCTGGGTGCTCTGTTGGGGTCCTGGGGGCTCTGTTGTGGTCCTGGGGGCTCTGTTGGGTTTTTGGGGGCTCTTTTGTTGTTCTGGGGTTGTCGCTGGGGTATTGGGGGTTCTGTTACGATCGTGGAGGCTCTGTTTGTGTCCTGGGAGCTCTGTTGTGGGCCTGGGGTCTCTCTTGGGGTCCTGGGGTCTTCGCAGGGTTAATGGGGGCTCTGTTGGGGTCCGGGGGGCTCTGTTCATGTCCTGGTAGCTCTGTTGTTGTCCTGGGGTCTTCGCTGGTGTAATGGTGGCCCTGTTGGTGTTTTGGTGGCCCTGTTGGGGTCCCGGGGGCTCCTGTTGGGGTCCCGGGGACTCCTGTTGGGGTCCCGGGGGCTCTGTTGTTGTCTTTGGCGCTATGTTGGGGTGCTGGGGGCTCTGTTCGTGTCCTGGAGAGTCTGTTGTTGTCCTGGGGTCTTCACTGGGGGAATGGGGGTCCCTGTTAGGGTCCTGGGGTCCCTGTTGGGGTCCTGGGGTCTCTGTTCGTGTCCTGGTAGCTCTGTTGTTGTCCTGGGGTCTTCGCTATTGTAATGGCAGCCCTGTTGGGGTCCCGGGGCCTCTGTTGGGGTCCCGGGGCCTCTGTTGGGTGCCCGGGGCCTCTGTTGTGGTCCCAGGGGCTCTTTTGTTGTCCTGGGGTATTCGCTGGGGTCCCGGGGGCCCCTGTTGGTGTCCTGGGGGCTCTGTTGGGGTCCCGGAGGCTCTGTTGGGGTCCCGGGGGCTCTGTTGGGGTCCCGGGGGCTCTGTTGGGGTCTTGTGCACTATGTTGGGGTCCTGGGGGATCTGTTGGGGTCCTGGGGGCTCTGTTGTGGTCCTGGGGGCTCTGTTGGGGTTTTGGGGGCTCTTTTGTTGTTCTGGGGTTGTCGCTGGGGTATTGGGGGTTCTGTTACGATCGTGGAGGCTCTGTTTGGGTCCTGGGAGCTCTGTTGTGGGCCTGGGGTCTCTCTTGGGGTCCTGGGGTCTTCGCAGGGTTAATGGGGGCTCTGTTGGTGTCCTGGGGGCTCTGTTGGGGTCCCGGGGGCTCTTTTATTGTCCTGGGGTCGTCGCTGGGATATTGGGGTTGTCTTAGGATCGTGGAGGCTCTGTTTGGGTCCTGGGGGCTCTGTTGTGGGCCTGGGGTATCTCTTGGGGTCCTGGGGTCTTCGCAGGGTTAATGGGGGCTCTGTTGGTGTCCGGGGGGCTCTGTTCATGTCCTGGTAGCTCTGTTGTTGTCCTGGGGTCTTCGCTGGTGTCTTGGAGGCCTCTGTTGGGGTCCTGGGGCCTCTGTTGGGGTTCTGGGTCCTCTGTTTGGGGCTCGGGGGCTCTGTTGTGGTCCCGGTGGGTCTGTGGGGTCCCGGGGGCTCTTTTGTTGTCCTGGGGTCTTCGCTGGGGGAATGGGGGTCCCTGTTGGGGTCTCGGGGGCTTTGTTGGGGTCCCGGGGGCTCTGTTGTTGTCATGGGGGCTCTGTTGTTGTCATGGGGGCTCTGTTATAGTTCTGGGGGATGTGTTATGATCCTGGGGGCTCTGTGCGTTTCCTGGGGGCTCTGTGCGTTTCCTGGGGGCTCTGTTGGGGTCCTGGGGGCTCTGTTGGGGTCCTGGGGGCTCTGTTGTTTTCCAGGTGGCTCTGAGGGGGTCCCGGGGGCTCTGCTGGGGTTCTGGGGGCTCTGTTGTTGTTTTGGGGTCTTCGCTGGGGACCCGGAAGCCCTCTTGGACTCCCGGGGGATCTGTTGGTGTCCTGGGGTCTTCGCTGGTGTCCCGGGGGCCCTGTTGGGTTCCCGGGGTCTCTGTTGGGGTCCCGGGGGCTCTTTTGTTGTCCTGGGGTCCTCGCTTGAGTAATGGGGGGCTCTGTTGGGGTCCCGGGGGCTCTGTTGGTGTCCTGGGAACTCTGTTGGTGTCGTGGGGGCTCTATTGGGGTCCTGGGGGCTCTGTTGGTGTCCTGGGGTCTTCGCTGGGTCCCGGGGGCTCTGTTGGGGTCCCGGGGGCTCTGTTGTTGTCCTGGAGGCTCTGTTGTTGTCCTGGAAGCTCTGTTGTTGTCCTGGGGTCTTCGCTGGGGTCCTGGTGGTCCCTGTTGGGGTCCTGGTGGCTCTGTTCGTGTCGTGGTAGCTCTGTTTTTGTCCTGGGGTCTTCGCTGGTGTAATGGTGGCCCTGTTGGTGTTTTGGTGGCCCTGTTGGTGTTTTGGTGGCCCTGTTGGTGTTTTGGTGGCCCTGCTGGGGTCCCGGGGACTCCTGTTGGGGTCCCGGGGGCTCTGTTGTTGTCTTTGGCGCTATGTTGGGGTGCTGGGGGCTCTGTTCATGTCCTGGAGAGTCTGTTGTTGTCCTGGGGTCTTCACTGGGGGAATGGGGGTCCCTGTTAGGGTCCTGGGGTCCCTGTTGGGGTCCTGGGGTCTCTGTTCGTGTCCTGGTAGCTCTGTTGTTGTCCTGGGGTCTTCACTATTGTAATGGCAGCCCTGTTGGGGTCCCGGGGCCTCTGTTGGGGTCCCGGGGCCTCTGTTGGGGTCCCGGGGCCTCTGTTGGGTGCCCGGGGCCTCTGTTGGGTGCCCGGGGCCTCTGTTGTGGTCCCAGGGGCTCTTTTGTTGTCCTGGGGTATTCGCTGGGGTCCCGGGGGCCCCTGTTGGGGTCCCGGGGGCTCTGTTGGGGTCCCGGGGGCTCTGTTGTGGTCTTGTGCACTATGTTGGGGTCCTGGGGGATCTGTTGGGGTCCTGGGGGCTCTGTTGTGGTCCTGGGGGCTCTGTTGGGGTTTTGGGGGCTCTTTTGTTGTTCTGGGGTTGTCGCTGGGATATTGGGGGTTCTGTTACGATCGTGGAGGCTCTGTTTGGGTCCTGGGAGCTCTGTTGTGGGCCTGGGGTCTCTCTTGGGGTCCTGGGGTCTTCGCAGGGTTAATGGGGGCTCTGTTGGGGTCCGGGGGGCTCTGTTCATGTCCTGGTAGCTCTGTTGTTGTCCTGGGGTCTTCGCTGGTGTCTTGGAGGCCTCTGTTGGGGTCCTGGGGCCTCTGTTGGGGTTCTGGGTCCTCTGTTTGGGGCCCGGGGCTCTGTTGTGGTCCCGGTGGGTCTGTGGGGTCCCGGGGGCTCTTTTGTTGTCCTGGGGTCTTCGCTGGGGGAATGGGGGTCCCTGTTGGGGTCTCGGGGGCTTTGTTGGGGTCCCAGGGGCTCTGTTGTTGTCATGGGGGCTCTGTTATAGTTCTGGGGGATGTGTTATGATCCTGGGGGCTCTGTTGGGGTCCTGGGGGCTCTGTTGGGGTCCTGGGGGCTCTGTTGGGGTCCCGGGAGATCTGTTGGGGTCCCGGGGGCTCTGTTGGGGTTCTGGGGTCTCTGTTGGGGTCCCGGGGGCCTTGTTGTGGTCCTGGGGTCTTCACTGGTGTAATGGGGTCCCTGTTGGTGTCCCCGGGTCCCTGTTGGTGTCCTGGGGGCTCTGTTGGGGTCCCGGGGGCTCTTTTATTGTCCTGGGGTCGTCGCTGGGATGTTGGGGTTGTCTTAGGATCGTGGAGGCTCTGTTTGGGTCCTGGGGGCTCTGTTGTGGGCCTGGGGTATCTCTTGGGGTCCTGGGGTCTTCGCAGGGTTAATGGGGGCTCTGTTGGGGTCCGGGGGGCTCTGTTCATGTCCTGGTAGCTCTGTTGTTGTCCTGGGGTCTTCGCTGGTGTCTTGGAGGCCTCTGTTGGGGTCCCGGGGCCTCTGTTGGCGTTCTGGGCCCTCTGTTTGGGGCCCGGGGCCTCTGTTGGGTGCCCGGGGCCTCTGTTGGGTGCCCGGGGCCTCTGTTCTGGTCCCAGGGGCTCTTTTGTTGTCCTGGGGTATTCGCTGGGGTCCCGGAGGCCCCTGTTGGGGTCCCGGGGGCTCTGTTGGGGTCCCGGGGGCTCTGTTGTTGTCATGGGGGCTCTGTTCGGGTTTTGGGGACTCTGTTATTGTCCCGGGCTCCCTGTTGAGGTCCCAGGGTCCCTGTTGGGGTCCTGGGGGTTCTGTTGGGGTCCTGGGGGATCTGTTGGGGTTTTGGGGGCTCTTTTGTTCTTCTGGGGTTGTCGCTGGTGTATTGGGGGTTCTGTTAGGATCGTGGAGTCTCTGTTTGGGTCCTGGGGGCTCTGTTGTGGGCCTGGGGTCTCTCTTGTGGTCCTGGGGTCTTCGCGGGGTTAATGGGGGCTCTGTTGGGGTCAGGGGGCTCTGTTGGGGTCAGGGGGCTCTACTGGGGTCTCGGGGGCTCTGCTGGGGTCCCGGGGGCTCTGTTCGTGTCCTGGTAGCTTTGTTGTTGACCTGGGGTCTTCAATGGTTAATTTGTTTCCTGTTGTGGTCCCGGGGTCCCTGTTGGAGTCCCGGGGTCCCTGTTGGGGTCGGGTCCCGAGAGTTCTGTTGGTGTCCTGGGAGCTCTTTTGTTGTTCTGGGTTCGTCGCTGGGGTATTGGGGGTTCTGTTAGGATTGTGAAGGCTCTGTTTGGGTCCTGGGGTCTCTCTTGGGGTCCTGGGGTCTCTCTTGGGGTCCTGGGGTCTCTCTTGGGGTCCTGGGTTCTTCGCTGGTGTAATGGAGGCTCTGTTGGTGTCCCGGGGGGTCTGTTGTTGTCCTGGGATCTTCGCTGGTGTCCCGGGGTCCCTGTTGGAGTCCCGGGGGTTCTGTTGGTGTCCCGGGGGCTCTTTTGTTGTCCTGGGGTCTTTGCTGGGGCATAGGGCGTCCCTGTTGGGGTCCCGGGGTCCCTGTTGGGGTCCCGGGGGCTCTGTTGGGGTCCCGGGGGCTCTGTTGTGGTCTTGTGCACTATGTTGGGGTCCTGGGGGCTCTGTTGTGGTCCTGGGGGCTCTGTTGTGGTCCTGGGGGCTCTGTTGGGGTTTTGGGGGCTCTTTTGTTGTTCTGGGGTTGTCGCTGGGGTATTGGGGGTTCTGTTACGATCGTGGAGGCTCTGTTTGGGTCCTGGGAGCTCTGTTGTGGGCCTGGGGTCTCTCTTGGGGTCCTGGGGTCTTCGCAGGGTTAATGGGGGCTCTGTTGGGGTCCGGGGGGCTCTGTTCATGTCCTGGTAGCTCTGTTGTTGTCCTGGGGTCTTCGCTGGTGTCTTGGAGGCCTCTGTTGGGGTCCCGGGGCCTCTGTTGGGGTTCTGGGTCCTCTGTTTGGGGCCCGGGGGCTCTGTTGTGGTCCCGGTGGGTCTGTGGGGTCCCGGGGGCTCTTTTGTTGTCCTGGGGTCTTCGCTGGGGGAATGGGGGTCCCTGTTGGGGTCTCGGGGGCTTTGTTGGGGTCCCGGGGGCTCTGTTGTTGTCATGGGGGCTCTGTTATAGTTCTGGGGGATGTGTTATGATCCTGGGGGCTCTGTTGGGGTCCTGGGGGCTCTGTTGGGGTCCTGGGGGCTCTGTTGGGGTTCTGGGGTCTCTGTTGGGGTCCCGGGGGCCTTGTTGTGGTCCTGGGGTCTTCGCTGGTGTAATGGGGTCCCTGTTGGTGTCCCCGGGTCCCTGTTGTTGTCCTGGGGGCTCTGTTGGGGTCCCGGGGGCTCTTTTATTGTCCTGGGGTCGTCGCTGGGATATTGGGGTTGTCTTAGGATCGTGGAGGCTCTGTTTGGGTCCTGGGGGCTCTGTTGTGGGCCTGGGGTATCTCTTGGGGTCCTGGGGTCTTCGCAGGGTTAATGGGGGCTCTGTTGGGGTCCGGGGGGCTCTGTTCATGTCCTGGTAGCTCTGTTGTTGTCCTGGGGTCTTCGCTGGTGTCTTGGAGGCCTCTGTTGGGGTCCCGGGGCCTCTGTTGGGGTTCTGGGTCCTCTGTTTGGGGCCCGGGGGCCCCTGTTGGGGTCCCGGGGGCTCTGTTGTTGTCATTGGGGCTCTGTTCGGGTTTTGGGGACTCTGTTATTGTCCCGGGCTCCCTGTTGAGGTCCCAGGGTCCCTGTTGGGGTCCTGGGGTTTCTGTTGGGGTCCTGGGGGATCTGTTGGGGTTTTGGGGGCTCTTTTGTTCTTCTGGGGTTGTCGCTGGTGTATTGGGGGTTCTGTTAGGATCGTGGAGTCTCTGTTTGGGTCCTGGGGGCTCTGTTGTGGGCCTGGGGTCTCTCTTGTGGTCCTGGGGTCTTCGCGGGGTTAATGGGGGCTCTGTTGGGGTCCGGGGGGCTCTGTTGGGGTCAGGGGGCTCTGCTGGGGTCTCGGGGACTCTGCTGGGGTCCCGGGGGCTCTGTTCGTGTCCTGGTAGCTTTGTTGTTGACCTGGGGTCTTCAATGGGTTAATTTGGTTCCTGTTCTGGTCCCGGAGTCCCTGTTGGAGTCCCGGGGTCCCTGTTGGGGTCCCGAGAGTTTTGTTGGTGTCCTGGGAGCTCTTTTGTTGTTCTGGGTTCGTCGCTGGGGTATTGGGGGTTCTGTTAGGATTGTGAAGGCTCTGTTTGGGTCCTGGGGTCTCTCTTGGGGTCCTGGGTTCTTCGCTGGTGTAATGGAGGCTCTGTTGGTGTCCCGGGGGGTCTGTTGTTGTCCTGGGATCTTCGCTGGTGTCCCGGGGTCCCTGTTGGAGTCCCTGGGGTTCTGTTGGTGTCCCGGGGGCTCTTTTGTTGTCCTGGGGTCTTTGCTGGGGCATAGGGCGTCCCTGTTGGGGTCCCGGGGTCCCTGTTGGGGTCCCGGGGGCTCTGTTGGGGTCCCGGGGGCTCTGTTGTGGTCTTGTGCACTATGTTGGGGTCCTGGGGGCTCTGTTGGGGTCCTGGGGGCTCTGTTGGGGTTTTGGGGGCTCTTTTGTTGTTCTGGGGTTGTCGCTGGGGTATTGGGGGTTCTGTTACGATCGTGGAGGCTCTGTTTGGGTCCTGGGAGCTCTGTTGTGGGCCTGGGGTCTCTCTTGGGGTCCTGGGGTCTTCGCAGGGTTAATGGGGGCTCTGTTGGGGTCCGGGGGGCTCTGTTGGGGTCCGGGGGACTCTGGTGGGGTCCCGGGTTCTCTGTTGGGGTCTGAGGGGCTCTGTTGGGGTCCCGGGGGCTCTGTTGTGGTTTTGGGGGCTCTTTTGTTGTTCTGGGGTTGTCGCTGGGGTATTGGGAGTTCTGTTAGGATCGTGGAGGCTCTGCTGGGGTCCCGGGGGCTCTGTTGTTGTCCTGGGGTCTCTCTTGGGGTCCTGGGGTCTTCGCTGGGTTAATGGGGGCTCTGCTGGGGTCCCGGGGGCTCTGTTGGGGTCCCGGGGGCTCTGTTGGGGTCCCGGGGGCTCTGTTGTGGTCTTGTGCACTATGTTGGGGTCCTGGGGTCTCTGTTGTGGTCCTGGGGGCTCTGTTGTGGTCCTGGGGGCTCTGTTGGGGTTTTGGGGGCTCTTTTGTTGTTCTGGGGTTGTCGCTGGGGTATTGGGGGTTCTGTTACGATCGTGGAGGCTCTGTTTGGGTCCTGGGAGCTCTGTTGTGGGCCTGGGGTCTCTCTTGGGGTCCTGGGGTCTTCGCAGGGTTAATGGGGGCTCTGTTGGGGTCCGGGGGGCTCTGTTCATGTCCTGGTAGCTCTGTTGTTGTCCTGGGGTCTTCGCTGGTGTCTTGGAGGCCTCTGTTGGGGTCCCGGGGCCTCTGTTGGGGTTCTGGGTCCTCTGTTTGGGGCCCGGGGGCTCTGTTGTGGTCCCGGTGGGTCTGTGGGGTCCCGGGGGCTCTTTTGTTGTCCTGGGGTCTTCGCTGGGGGAATGGGGGTCCCTGTTGGGGTCTCGGGGGCTTTGTTGGGGTCCCGGGGGCTCTGTTGTTGTCATGGGGGCTCTGTTATAGTTCTGGGGGATGTGTTATGATCCTGGGGGCTCTGTTGGGGTCCTGGGGGCTCTGTTGGGGTCCTGGGGGCTCTGTTGGGGTCCTGGGGGCTCTGTTGGGGTCCCGGGGGCCTTGTTGTGGTCCTGGGGTCTTCGCTGGTGTAATGGGGTCCCTGTTGGTGTCCCCGGGTCCCTGTTGTTGTCCTGGGGGCTCTGTTGGGGTCCCGGGGGCTCTTTTATTGTCCTGGGGTCGTCGCTGGGATATTGGGGTTGTCTTAGGATCGTGGAGGCTCTGTTTGGGTCCTGGGGGCTCTGTTGTGGGCCTGGGGTATCTCTTGGGGTCCTGGGGTCTTCGCAGGGTTAATGGGGGCTCTGTTGGGGTCCGGGGGGCTCTGTTCATGTCCTGGTAGCTCTGTTGTTGTCCTGGGGTCTTCGCTGGTGTCTTGGAGGCCTCTGTTGGGGTCCTGGGGCCTCTGTTGGGGTTCTGGGTCCTCTGTTTGGGGCCCGGGGGCCCCTGTTGGGGTCCCGGGGGCTCTGTTGTTGTCATTGGGGCTCTGTTCGGGTTTTGGGGACTCTGTTATTGTCCCGGGCTCCCTGTTGAGGTCCCAGGGTCCCTGTTGGGGTCCTGGGGGTTCTGTTGGGGTCCTGGGGGATCTGTTGGGGTTTTGGGGGCTCTTTTGTTCTTCTGGGGTTGTCGCTGGTGTATTGGGGGTTCTGTTAGGATCGTGGAGTCTCTGTTTGGGTCCTGGGGGCTCTGTTGTGGGCCTGGGGTCTCTCTTGTGGTCCTGGGGTCTTCGCGGGGTTAATGGGGGCTCTGTTGGGGTCCGGGGGGCTCTGTTGGGGTCAGGGGGCTCTGCTGGGGTCTCGGGGACTCTGCTGGGGTCCCGGGGGCTCTGTTCGTGTCCTGGTAGCTTTGTTGTTGACCTGGGGTCTTCAATGGGTTAATTTGGTTCCTGTTCTGGTCCCGGAGTCCCTGTTGGAGTCCCGGGGTCCCTGTTGGGGTCCCGAGAGTTTTGTTGGTGTCCTGGGAGCTCTTTTGTTGTTCTGGGTTCGTCGCTGGGGTATTGGGGGTTCTGTTAGGATTGTGAAGGCTCTGTTTGGGTCCTGGGGTCTCTCTTGGGGTCCTGGGTTCTTCGCTGGTGTAATGGAGGCTCTGTTGGTGTCCCGGGGGGTCTGTTGTTGTCCTGGGATCTTCGCTGGTGTCCCGGGGTCCCTGTTGGAGTCCCTGGGGTTCTGTTGGTGTCCCGGGGGCTCTTTTGTTGTCCTGGGGTCTTTGCTGGGGCATAGGGCGTCCCTGTTGGGGTCCCGGGGTCCCTGTTGGGGTCCCGGGGTCCCTGTTGGGGTCCCGGGGTCCCTGTTGGGGTCCCGGGGGCTCTGTTGGGGTCCCGGGGGCTCTGTTGTGGTCTTGTGCACTATGTTGGGGTCCTGGGGGCTCTGTTGGGGTCCTGGGGGCTCTGTTGGGGTTTTGGGGGCTCTTTTGTTGTTCTGGGGTTGTCGCTGGGGTATTGGGGGTTCTGTTACGATCGTGGAGGCTCTGTTTGGGTCCTGGGAGCTCTGTTGTGGGCCTGGGGTCTCTCTTGGGGTCCTGGGGTCTTCGCAGGGTTAATGGGGGCTCTGTTGGGGTCCGGGGTTCTCTGTTGGGGTCCGGGGGACTCTGTTGGGGTCCCGGGTTCTCTGTTGGGGTCTGAGGGGCTCTGTTGGGGTCCCGGGGGCTCTGTTGTGGTTTTGGGGGCTCTTTTGTTGTTCTGGGGTTGTCGCTGGGGTATTGGGAGTTCTGTTAGGATCGTGGAGGCTCTGCTGGGGTCCCGGGGGCTCTGTTGTTGTCCTGGGGTCTCTCTTGGGGTCCTGGGGTCTTCGCTGGGTTAATGGGGGCTCTGCTGGGGTCCCGGGGGCTCTGTTGGTGTCCTGGGAGCTCTTTTGTTGTTCTGGGGTCGTCGCTGAGGTATTGGGGGTTCTGTTAGGATCGTGGAGGCTCTCTTGGGATCCTGGGGTCTCTCTTGGGGTCCTGGGGTCTCTCTTGGGGTCCTGGGGTCTCTCTTGGGGTCCTGGGGTCTTCGCTGGGTTAATGGGGGGCTCTGTTGGTGTCCCGGGGGCTCTGTTGGGTTCCCGGGGCCTCTGTTTTGGTCCTGGGGGCTCTGCTGTTGTCCTGGGGTTTTTGCTGGTGTAATGGAGGCTCTGTTGGGGTCCCGGGGGCTCTGTTGGGGTCCTGGGGTCTTCGCTGGTGTCCTGGGGGCCCTGTTGGGGTCCCGGGGGCCCTGTTGGGGTCCCGGGGGCTCTGTTGTTGTCCCGGGGTCCCTGTTGGGGTCCCGGGGTCCCTGTTGGGGTCCCGGGGTCCCTGTTGGGGTCCCGGGGGCTCTGTTGGTGTCCCGGGGCTCTGTTGTGGTCTTGTGCACTATGCTGTGGTTCCGGGGGCTCTGTTGTGGTCCTGGGGGCTCTGTTGTGGTCCTGGGGGCTCTGTTGGGGTCCTGGGGGCTCTGTTGTGGTCCTGGGGGCTCTGTTGGGGTTTTGGGGGCTCTTTTGTTGTTCTGGGGTTGTCGCTGGGGTATTGGGGGTTCTGTTATGATCGTGGAGGCTCTGTTTGGGTCCTGGGGGCTCTGTTGTGGGCCTGGGGTCTCCGCGGGGTTAATGGGGGCTCTGTTGGGGTCCGGGGTTCTCTGTTGGGGTCCGGGGTTCTCTGTTGGGGTCCGGGGTTCTCTGTTGGGGTCTGGGGGGCTCTGTTGGGGTCTGGGGGGCTCTGTTGGGGTCTGGGGGGCTCTGCTGGGGTCTCGGGGGCTCTGTCGGGATCCCGGGGGCTCTGTTCGTGTCCTGGTAGCTTTGTTGTTGACCTGGGGTCTTCAATGGGTTAATGGGATCCCTGTTGTGGTCCCGGGGTCCCTGTTGGAGTCCCGGGCGTCTGTTGGTGTCCTGGGAGCTCTTTTGTTGTTCTGGGTTCGTCGCTGGGGTATTGGGGGTTCTGTTAGGATCGTGGAGGGCCTGTTTGGGTCCTGGGGTCTCTCTTGGGGTCCTGGGGTCTCTCTTGGGGTCCTGGGGTCTTCGCTGGTGTAATGAAGGCTCTGTCGGTGTCCCGGGGGCTCTTTTGTTGTCCTGGGGTCTTTGCTGGGGCATAGGGGCTCCCTGTTGGGGTCCTGCGGTCCCTGTTGGGGTCCCGGGGGCTCTGTTGGGGTCCCGGGGCTCTGTTGTGGTCTTGTGCACTATGTTGGGGTCCTGGGGGCTCTGTTGTGGTCCTGGGGGCTCTGTTGGGGCTTTGAGGGCTCTTTTGTTGTTCTGGGGGCGTCGCTGGGGTATTGGGGTTTCTGTTAGGATCGTGGAGGCTCTCTTGGGGTTCTGGGGTCTCTCTTGGGGTCCTGGGGTCTCTCTTGGGGTCCTGGGGTCTTCGCTGGTGTAATGGAGGCTCTGTTGGTGTCCCGGGGGCTCTGTTGGTGTCCCGGAAGCTCTGTTGGGGTCCTGGGGGATCTGTTGGGGTCCTGGGGGCTCTGTTGTGGTCCTGGGGGCTCTGTTGGGGTTTTGGGGGCTCTTTTGTTGTTCTGGGGTTGTCGCTGGGGTATTGGGGGTTCTGTTACGATCGTGGAGGCTCTGTTTGGGTCCTGGGAGCTCTGTTGTGGGCCTGGGGTCTCTCTTGGGGTCCTGGGGTCTTCGCAGGGTTAATGGGGGCTCTGTTGGTGTCCTGGGGGCTCTGTTGGGGTCCCGGGGGCTCTTTTATTGTCCTGGGGTCGTCGCTGGGATATTGGGGTTGTCTTAGGATCGTGGAGGCTCTGTTTGGGTCCTGGGGGCTCTGTTGTGGGCCTGGGGTATCTCTTGGGGTCCTGGGGTCTTCGCAGGGTTAATGGGGGCTCTGTTGGGGTCCGGGGGGCTCTGTTCATGTCCTGGTAGCTCTGTTGTTGTCCTGGGGTCTTCGCTGGTGTCTTGGAGGCCTCTGTTGGGGTCCTGGGGCCTCTGTTGGGGTTCTGGGTCCTCTGTTTGGGGCCCGGGGGCTCTGTTGTGGTCCCGGTGGGTCTGTGGGGTCCCGGGGGCTCTTTTGTTGTCCTGGGGTCTTCGCTGGGGGAATGGGGGTCCCTGTTGGGGTCTCGGGGGCTCTGTTGTTGTCATGGGGGCTCTGTTGTTGTCATGGGGGCTCTGTTATAGTTCTGGGGGATGTGTTATGATCCTGGGGGCTCTGTGCGTTTCCTGGGGGCTCTGTGCGTTTCCTGGGGGCTCTGTGCGTTTCCTGGGGGCTCTGTTGGGGTCCTGGGGGCTCTGTTGGGGTCCTGGGGGCTCTGTTGTTTTCCAGGTGGCTCTGAGGGGGTCCCGGGGGCTCTGCTGGGGTTCTGGGGGCTCTGTTGTTGTTTTGGGGTCTTCGCTGGGGACCCGGAAGCCCTCTTGGACTCCCGGGGGATCTGTTGGTGTCCTGGAAGCCCTGTTGTTGTCCTGGGGTCTTCGCTGGTGTCCCGGGGGCCCTGTTGGGTTCCCGGGGTCTCTGTTGGGGTCCCGGGGGCTCTTTTGTTGTCCTGGGGTCCTCGCTTGAGTAATGGGGGGCTCTGTTGGGGTCCCGGGGGCTCTGTTGGTGTCCTGGGAACTCTGTTGGTGTCGTGGGGGCTCTATTGGGGTCCTGGGGGCTCTGTTGGTGTCCTGGGGTCTTCGCTGGGTCCCGGGGGCTCTGTTGGGGTCCCGGGGGCTCTGTTGTTGTCCTGGAGGCTCTGTTGTTGTCCTGGAAGCTCTGTTGTTGTCCTGGGGTCTTCGCTGGGGTCCTGGGGGTCCCTGTTGGGGTCCTGGTGGCTCTGTTCGTGTCGTGGTAGCTCTGTTTTTGTCCTGGGGTCTTCGCTGGTGTAATGGTGGCCCTGTTGGTGTTTTGGTGGCCCTGTTGGGGACCCGGGGGCTCCTGTTGGGGTCCCGGGGACTCCTGTTGGGGTCCCGGGGGCTCTGTTGTTGTCTTTGGCGCTATGTTGGGGTGCTGGGGGCTCTGTTCATGTCCTGGAGAGTCTGTTGTTGTCCTGGGGTCTTCACTGGGGGAATGGGGGTCCCTGTTAGGGTCCTGGGGTCCCTGTTGGGGTCCTGGGGTCTCTGTTCGTGTCCTGGTAGCTCTGTTGTTGTCCTGGGGTCTTCACTATTGTAATGGCAGCCCTGTTGGGGTCCCGGGGCCTCTGTTGGGGTCCCGGGGCCTCTGTTGGGTGCCCGGGGCCTCTGTTGTGGTCCCAGGGGCTCTTTTGTTGTCCTGGGGTATTCGCTGGGGTCCCGGGGGCCCCTGTTGGGGTCCCGGGGGCTCTGTTGGGGTCCCGGGGGCTCTGTTGTGGTCTTGTGCACTATGTTGGGGTCCTGGGGGATCTGTTGGGGTCCTGGGGGCTCTGTTGTGGTCCTGGGGGCTCTGTTGGGGTTTTGGGGGCTCTTTTGTTGTTCTGGGGTTGTCGCTGGGGTATTGGGGGTTCTGTTACGATCGTGGAGGCTCTGTTTGGGTCCTGGGAGCTCTGTTGTGGGCCTGGGGTCTCTCTTGGGGTCCTGGGGTCTTCGCAGGGTTAATGGGGGCTCTGTTGGGGTCCGGGGGGCTCTGTTCATGTCCTGGTAGCTCTGTTGTTGTCCTGGGGTCTTCGCTGGTGTCTTGGAGGCCTCTGTTGGGGTCCTGGGGCCTCTGTTGGGGTTCTGGGTCCTCTGTTTGGGGCCCGGGGGCTCTGTTGTGGTCCCGGTGGGTCTGTGGGGTCCCGGGGGCTCTTTTGTTGTCCTGGGGTCTTCGCTGGGGGAATGGGGGTCCCTGTTGGGGTCTCGGGGGCTTTGTTGGGGTCCCAGGGGCTCTGTTGTTGTCATGGGGGCTCTGTTATAGTTCTGGGGGATGTGTTATGATCCTGGGGGCTCTGTTGGGGTCCTGGGGGCTCTGTTGGGGTCCTGGGGGCTCTGTTGGGGTCCCGGGAGATCTGTTGGGGTCCCGGGGGCTCTGTTGGGGTTCTGGGGTCTCTGTTGGGGTCCCGGGGGCCTTGTTGTGGTCCTGGGGTCTTCACTGGTGTAATGGGGTCCCTGTTGGTGTCCCCGGGTCCCTGTTGGTGTCCTGGGGGCTCTGTTGGGGTCCCGGGGGCTCTTTTATTGTCCTGGGGTCGTCGCTGGGATGTTGGGGTTGTCTTAGGATCGTGGAGGCTCTGTTTGGGTCCTGGGGGCTCTGTTGTGGGCCTGGGGTATCTCTTGGGGTCCTGGGGTCTTCGCAGGGTTAATGGGGGCTCTGTTGGGGTCCGGGGGGCTCTGTTCATGTCCTGGTAGCTCTGTTGTTGTCCTGGGGTCTTCGCTGGTGTCTTGGAGGCCTCTGTTGGGGTCCCGGGGCCTCTGTTGGCGTTCTGGGCCCTCTGTTTGGGGCCCGGGGCCTCTGTTGGGTGCCCGGGGCCTCTGTTGGGTGCCCGGGGCCTCTGTTTTGGTCCCAGGGGCTCTTTTGTTGTCCTGGGGTATTCGCTGGGGTCCCGGAGGCCCCTGTTGGGGTCCCGGGGGCTCTGTTGGGGTCCCGGGGGCTCTGTTGGGGTCCCGGGGGCTCTGTTCGGGTTTTGGGGACTCTGTTATTGTCCCGGGGTCCCTGTTGAGGTCCCAGGGTCCCTGTTGGGGTCCTTGGGGTTCTGTTGGGGTCCTGGGGGATCTGTTGGGGTTTTGGGGGCTCTTTTGTTCTTCTGGGGTTGTCGCTGGTGTATTGGGGGTTCTGTTAGGATCGTGGAGTCTCTGTTTGGGTCCTGGGGGCTCTGTTGTGGGCCTGGGGTCTCTCTTGTGGTCCTGGGGTCTTCGCGGGGTTAATGGGGGCTCTGTTGGGGTCAGGGGGCTCTGTTGGGGTCAGGGGGCTCTGCTGGGGTCTCGGGGGCTCTGCTGGGGTCCCGGGGGCTCTGTTCGTGTCCTGGTAGCTTTGTTGTTGACCTGGGGTCTTCAATGGTTAATTTGTTTCCTGTTGTGGTCCCGGGGTCCCTGTTGGAGTCCCGGGGTCCCTGTTGGGGTCCCGAGAGTTCTGTTGGTGTCCTGGGAGCTCTTTTGTTGTTCTGGGTTCGTCGCTGGGGTATTGGGGGTTCTGTTAGGATTGTGAAGGCTCTGTTTGGGTCCTGGGGTCTCTCTTGGGGTCCTGGGGTCTCTCTTGGGGTCCTGGGGTCTCTCTTGGGGTCCTGGGTTCTTCGCTGGTGTAATGGAGGCTCTGTTGGTGTCCCGGGGGGTCTGTTGTTGTCCTGGGATCTTCGCTGGTGTCCCGGGGTCCCTGTTGGAGTCCCGGGGGTTCTGTTGGTGTCCCGGGGGCTCTTTTGTTGTCCTGGGGTCTTTGCTGGGGCATAGGGCGTCCCTGTTGGGGTCCCGGGGTCCCTGTTGGGGTCCCGGGGTCCCTGTTGGGGTCCCGGGGGCTCTGTTGGGGTCCCGGGGGCTCTGTTGTGGTCTTGTGCACTATGTTGGGGTCCTGGGGGATCTGTTGGGGTCCTGGGGGCTCTGTTGTGGTCCTGGGGGCTCTGTTGGGGTTTTGGGGGCTCTTTTGTTGTTCTGGGGTTGTCGCTGGGGTATTGGGGGTTCTGTTACGATCGTGGAGGCTCTGTTTGGGTCCTGGGAGCTCTCTTGTGGGCCTGGGGTCTCTCTTGGGGTCCTGGGGTCTTCGCAGGGTTAATGGGGGCTCTGTTGGGGTCCGGGGGGCTCTGTTCATGTCCTGGTAGCTCTGTTGTTGTCCTGGGGTCTTCGCTGGTGTCTTGGAGGCCTCTGTTGGGGTCCTGGGGCCTCTGTTGGGGTTCTGGGTCCTCTGTTTGGGGCCCGGGGGCTCTGTTGTGGTCCCGGTGGGTCTGTGGGGTCCCGGGGGCTCTTTTGTTGTCCTGGGGTCTTCGCTGGGGGAATGGGGGTCCCTGTTGGGGTCTCGGGGGCTTTGTTGGGGTCCCAGGGGCTCTGTTGTTGTCATGGGGGCTCTGTTATAGTTCTGGGGGATGTGTTATGATCCTGGGGGCTCTGTTGGGGTCCTGGGGGCTCTGTTGGGGTCCTGGGGGCTCTGTTGGGGTCCCGGGAGATCTGTTGGGGTCCCGGGGGCTCTGTTGGGGTTCTGGGGTCTCTGTTGGGGTCCCGGGGGCCTTGTTGTGGTCCTGGGGTCTTCACTGGTGTAATGGGGTCCCTGTTGGTGTCCCCGGGTCCCTGTTGGTGTCCTGGGGGCTCTGTTGGGGTCCCGGGGGCTCTTTTATTGTCCTGGGGTCGTCGCTGGGATGTTGGGGTTGTCTTAGGATCGTGGAGGCTCTGTTTGGGTCCTGGGGGCTCTGTTGTGGGCCTGGGGTATCTCTTGGGGTCCTGGGGTCTTCGCAGGGTTAATGGGGGCTCTGTTGGGGTCCGGGGGGCTCTGTTCATGTCCTGGTAGCTCTGTTGTTGTCCTGGGGTCTTCGCTGGTGTCTTGGAGGCCTCTGTTGGGGTCCCGGGGCCTCTGTTGGCGTTCTGGGCCCTCTGTTTGGGGCCCGGGGCCTCTGTTGGGTGCCCGGGGCCTCTGTTGGGTGCCCGGGGCCTCTGTTTTGGTCCCAGGGGCTCTTTTGTTGTCCTGGGGTATTCGCTGGGGTCCCGGAGGCCCCTGTTGGGGTCCCGGGGGCTCTGTTGGGGTCCCGGGGGCTCTGTTGGGGTCCCGGGGGCTCTGTTCGGGTTTTGGGGACTCTGTTATTGTCCCGGGGTCCCTGTTGAGGTCCCAGGGTCCCTGTTGGGGTCCTTGGGGTTCTGTTGGGGTCCTGGGGGATCTGTTGGGGTTTTGGGGGCTCTTTTGTTCTTCTGGGGTTGTCGCTGGTGTATTGGGGGTTCTGTTAGGATCGTGGAGTCTCTGTTTGGGTCCTGGGGGCTCTGTTGTGGGCCTGGGGTCTCTCTTGTGGTCCTGGGGTCTTCGCGGGGTTAATGGGGGCTCTGTTGGGGTCAGGGGGCTCTGTTGGGGTCAGGGGGCTCTGCTGGGGTCTCGGGGGCTCTGCTGGGGTCCCGGGGGCTCTGTTCGTGTCCTGGTAGCTTTGTTGTTGACCTGGGGTCTTCAATGGTTAATTTGTTTCCTGTTGTGGTCCCGGGGTCCCTGTTGGAGTCCCGGGGTCCCTGTTGGGGTCCCGAGAGTTCTGTTGGTGTCCTGGGAGCTCTTTTGTTGTTCTGGGTTCGTCGCTGGGGTATTGGGGGTTCTGTTAGGATTGTGAAGGCTCTGTTTGGGTCCTGGGGTCTCTCTTGGGGTCCTGGGGTCTCTCTTGGGGTCCTGGGGTCTCTCTTGGGGTCCTGGGTTCTTCGCTGGTGTAATGGAGGCTCTGTTGGTGTCCCGGGGGGTCTGTTGTTGTCCTGGGATCTTCGCTGGTGTCCCGGGGTCCCTGTTGGAGTCCCGGGGGTTCTGTTGGTGTCCCGGGGGCTCTTTTGTTGTCCTGGGGTCTTTGCTGGGGCATAGGGCGTCCCTGTTGGGGTCCCGGGGTCCCTGTTGGGGTCCCGGGGTCCCTGTTGGGGTCCCGGGGGCTCTGTTGGGGTCCCGGGGGCTCTGTTGTGGTCTTGTGCACTATGTTGGGGTCCTGGGGGATCTGTTGGGGTCCTGGGGGCTCTGTTGTGGTCCTGGGGGCTCTGTTGGGGTTTTGGGGGCTCTTTTGTTGTTCTGGGGTTGTCGCTGGGGTATTGGGGGTTCTTTTACGATCGTGGAGGCTCTGTTTGGGTCCTGGGAGATCTGTTGTGGGCCTGGGGTCTCTCTTGGGGTCCTGGGGTCTTCGCAGGGTTAATGGGGGCTCTGTTGGGGTCCGGGGGGCTCTGTTCATGTCCTGGTAGCTCTGTTGTTGTCCTGGGGTCTTCGCTGGTGTCTTGGAGGCCTCTGTTGGGGTCCCGGGGCCTCTGTTGGGGTTCTGGGTCCTCTGTTTGGGGCCCGGGGGCTCTGTTGTGGTCCCGGTGGGTCTGTGGGGTCCCGGGGGCTCTTTTGTTGTCCTGGGGTCTTCGCTGGCGGAATGGGGGTCCCTGTTGGGGTCTCGGGGGCTTTGTTGGGGTCCCGGGGGCTCTGTTGTTGTCATGGGGGCTCTGTTATAGTTCTGGGGGATGTGTTATGATCCTGGGGGCTCTGTTGGGGTCCTGGGGGCTCTGTTGGGGTTCTGGGGTCTCTGTTGGGGTCCCGGGGGCCTTGTTGTGGTCCTGGGGTCTTCGCTGGTGTAATGGGGTCCCTGTTGGTGTCCCCGGGTCCCTGTTGGTGTCCTGGGGGCTCTGTTGGGGTCCCGGGGGCTCTTTTATTGTCCTGGGGTCGTCGCTGGGATATTGGGGTTGTCTTAGGATCGTGGAGGCTCTGTTTGGGTCCTGGGGGCTCTGTTGTGGGCCTGGGGTATCTCTTGGGGTCCTGGGGTCTTCGCAGGGTTAATGGGGGCTCTGTTGGGGTCCGGGGGGCTCTGTTCATGTCCTGGTAGCTCTGTTGTTGTCCTGGGGTCTTCGCTGGTGTCTTGGAGGCCTCTGTTGGGGTCCCGGGGCCTCTGTTGGGGTTCTGGGTCCTCTGTTTGGGGCCCGGGGGCCCCTGTTGGGGTCCCGGGGGCTCTGTTGTTGTCATTGGGGCTCTGTTCGGGTTTTGGGGACTCTGTTATTGTCCCGGGCTCCCTGTTGAGGTCCCAGGGTCCCTGTTGGGGTCCTGGGGGTTCTGTTGGGGTCCTGGGGGATCTGTTGGGGTTTTGGGGGCTCTTTTGTTCTTCTGGGGTTGTCGCTGCTGTATTGGGGGTTCTGTTAGGATCGTGGAGTCTCTGTTTGGGTCCTGGGGGCTCTGTTGTGGGCCTGGGGTCTCTCTTGTGGTCCTGGGGTCTTCGCGGGGTTAATGGGGGCTCTGTTGGGGTCCGGGGGGCTCTGTTGGGGTCAGGGGGCTCTGCTGGGGTCTCGGGGGCTCTGCTGGGGTCCCGGGGGCTCTGTTCGTGTCCTGGTAGCTTTGTTGTTGACCTGGGGTCTTCAATGGGTTAATTTGGTTCCTGTTCTGGTCCCGGGGTCCCTGTTGGGGTCCCGAGAGTTTTGTTGGTGTCCTGGGAGCTCTTTTGTTGTTCTGGGTTCGTCGCTGGGGTATTGGGGGTTCTGTTAGGATTGTGAAGGCTCTGTTTGGGTCCTGGGGTCTCTCTTGGGGTCCTGGGGTCTCTCTTGGGGTCCTGGGTTCTTCGCTGGTGTAATGGAGGCTCTGTTGGTGTCCCGGGGGGTCTGTTGTTGTCCTGGGATCTTCGCTGGTGTCCCGGGGTCCCTGTTGGAGTCCCTGGGGTTCTGTTGGTGTCCCGGGGGCTCTTTTGTTGTCCTGGGGTCTTTGCTGGGGCATAGGGCGTCCCTGTTGGGGTCCCGGGGTCCCTGTTGGGGTCCCGGGGTCCCTGTTGGGGTCCTGGGGGCTCTGTTGGGGTCCCGGGGGCTCTGTTGTGGTCTTGTGCACTATGTTGGGGTCCTGGGGGCTCTGTTGGGGTCCTGGGGGCTCTGTTGGGGTTTTGGGGGCTCTTTTGTTGTTCTGGGGTTGTCGCTGGGGTATTGGGGGTTCTGTTACGATCGTGGAGGCTCTGTTTGGGTCCTGGGAGCTCTGTTGTGGGCCTGGGGTCTCTCTTGGGGTCCTGGGGTCTTCGCAGGGTTAATGGGGGCTCTGTTGGGGTCCGGGGGGCTCTGTTCATGTCCTGGTAGCTCTGTTGTTGTCCTGGGGTCTTCGCTGGTGTCTTGGAGGCCTCTGTTGGGGTCCCGGGGCCTCTGTTGGCGTTCTGGGTCCTCTGTTTGGGGCCCGGGGGCTCTGTTGTGGTCCCGGTGGGTCTGTGGGGTCCCGGGGGCTCTTTTGTTGTCCTGGGGTCTTCGCTGGGGGAATGGGGGTCCCTGTTGGGGTCTCGGGGGCTTTGTTGGGGTCCCGGGGGCTCTGTTGTTGTCATGGGGGCTCTGTTATAGTTCTGGGGGATGTGTTATGATCCTGGGGGCTCTGTTGGGGTCCTGGGGGCTCTGTTGTTTTCCTGGGTGCACTTTTAAGGTCCTGGTAGCTCATTTTTGGGTCCCGGGGGCTCTGTTGGGGTCCCGGGGGCTCTGTTGGGGTCCCGGGGGCTCTGTTGGGGTCCCGGGGGCTCTGTTGGGGTCTTTGGGGGCTCTGTTGGGGTTCCGGGGGCACTGTTTGGATCCCGGGGGCTCTGTTGGGGTCCTGGGGGCTCTGTTGGTGTCCTGGGGACTCTATTGTTGTCCTGGGGGCCTCTGTTTGTGTCCCGGGGGCTCTGTTGGTGTCCTGGGTGTTCTGTTCAGCTCCTGGAAGCTGTGTTGTGGTCCTGGGGGCTCTGTTGTTATCCTGGAGGCTGTGTTCCAGTCCTGAAGCCTCTGTTGGGGTCGCGGGGGCTCTGTTGGGGTCGCGGGGGCTCTGTTGGGGTCGCGGGGGCTCTGTTGGGGTCGCGGGGGCTCTGTTGGGGTCGCGGGGGCTCTGTTGGGGTCGCGGGGGCTCTGTTGGGGTCGCGGGAGCTCTGTTGGGGTCGCGGGAACTCCGTTCGAGTTCTAAGGGCTCTGTTGGTGTCCTTGGGCCTCTGTTCGGGTCCTGGGGGTTCTGTTGTTCTCCTGGGGGCTCTGTTGGGGTCCTGGGGGCTCTGTTGGGGTCCTGGGGGCTCTGTTGGGTTCCTGAAGGCTCTGGTGTTGTCCTGGGGGCGCTGTTCGTGTCCTGGGGGCTCTTTTGTTTTCCTGGGTGCACTTTTGGGGTCCTATTGGCTCTTTTTGAGTCCTGGGGGCTCTGTTCCGGTCCTGGGGTCTCTGTTCCGGTCCTGGGGTCTCTGTTCCGGTCCTGGGGTCTCTGTTCCGGTCCTGGGGTCTCTGTTCCGGTCTTGGGGTCTCTGTTCCGGTCTTGGGGTCTCTTTTCCGGCCCTGGGAGCTCTGTTGTTGTCCTGGGGGCTCTGTTGTTTTCCTGGGGACTCTATTGCTTTAAAAATGCGAATGTCTGCAGATAGCTCGCAGGCAGAAAGAGCTAGCCTGGAAAGCTGTTGCTCAGCCTCATCTGCCCATGGCACTGCTCGCACAGAGGCACAGAGACTGGGGCTGCTTGCTTGTCTTGTCCCCTCAAACTTCAAACGTAGCTTAAGTGGTCCGTGCCGGGCGCCTCCGGCAGCCCTGCTCCGAAAATGCGAAGGTCTGCAGATAGCTCGCAGGCAGAAAGAGCTAGCCTGGAAAGCTGTTGCTCAGCCTCATCTGCCCATGGCACTGCTCGCACAGAGGCACAGAGACTGGGGCTGCTTGCTTGTCTTGTCCCCTCAAACTTCAAACGTAGCTTAGGTGGTCCGTGCCGGGAGCCTCCGGCAGCCCTGCTCCGAAAATGCGAACGTCTGCAGATAGCTCGCAGGCAGAAAGAGCTAGCCTGGAAAGCTGTTGCTCAGCCTCATCTGCCCATGGCACTGCTCGCACAGAGGCACAGAGACAGGGGCTGCTTGCTTGTCTTGCCCCCTCAAACTTCAAACGTAGCTTAGGTGGTCCGTGCTGGGAACCTCCGGCAGCCCTGCTCCGAAAATGCGAACGTCTGCAGATAGCTCGCAGGCAGAAAGAGCTAGCCTGGAAAGCTGTTGCTCAGCCTCATCTGCCCATGGCACTGCTCGCACAGAGGCACAGAGACTGGGGCTGCTTGCTTGTCTTGTCCCCTCAAACTTCAAATGTATCTTAGGTGGTCCATGCCGGGCGCCTCCGGCAGCCCTACTCCGAAAATGCGAACGTCTGCAGATAGCTCGCCGGCAGAAAGAGCTAGCCTGGAAAGCTGTTGCTCAGCCTCATCTGCCCATGGCACTGCTCGCACAGAGGCACAGAGACTGGGGCTGCTTGCTTGTCTTGTCCCCTCAAACTTCAAACGTAGCTTAGGTGGTCCGTGCCGGGCGCTTCCGTCAGCCCTGCTCCGAAAATGCGAACGTCTGCAGATAGCACGCAGGCAGAAAGAGCTAGCCTGGAAAGCTGTTGCTCAGCCTCATCTGCCCATGGCACTGCTCGCACAGAGGCACAGAGACTGGGGCTGCTTGCTTGTCTTGTCCACTCAAACTTCAAACGTAGCTTAGGTGGTCCGTGCCGGGCGCCTCCGGCAGCCCTGCTCCAAAAATGCGAACGTCTGCAGATAGCTCGCAGGCAGAAAGAGCTAGCCTGGAAAGCTGTTGCTCAGCCTCATCTGCCCATGGCACTGCTCGCACAGAGGCACAGAGACTGGGGCTGCTTGCTTGTCTTGCCCCCTCAAACTTCAAACGTACCTTAGGTGGTCCGTGCCGGGCTCCTCCGGCAGCCCTGCTCCGAAAATGCGAACGTCTGCAGATAGCTCGCAGGCAGAAAGAGCTAGCCTGGAAAGCTGTTGCTCAGCCTCATCTGCCCATGGCACTGCTCGCACAGAGGCACAGAGACTGGGGCTGCTTGCTTGTCTTGTCCCCTCAAACTTCAAACGTAGCTTAGGTGGTCCGTGCCGGGTGCTTCCGGCAGCCCTGCTCCGAAAATGCGAACGTCTGCAGATAGCTCGCAGGCAGAAAGAGCTAGCCTGGAAAGCTGTTGCTCAGCCTCATCTGCCCATGGCACTGCTCGCACAGAGGCACAGAGACTGGGGCTGCTTGCTTGTCTTGTCCCCTCAAACTTCAAACGTAGCTTAGGTGGTCCGTGCCGGGCGGTTCCGGCAGCCCTGCTCCAAAAATGCGAACGTCTGCAGATAGCTCGCAGGCAGAAAGAGCTAGCCTGGAAAGCTGTTGCTCAGCCTCATCTGCCCATGGCACTGCTCGCACAGAGGTACAGAGACTGGGGCTGCTTGCTTGTCTTGTCCCCTCAAACTTCAAACGTAGCTTAGGTGGTCCGTGCCGGGTGCTTCCGGCAGCCCTGCTCCGAAAATGCGAATGTCTGCAGATAGCTCGCAGGCAGAAAGAGCTAGCCTGGAAAGCTGTTGCTCAGCCTCATCTGCCCATGGCACTGCTCGCACAGAGGCACAGAGACTGGGGCTGCTTGATTGTTTTGCCCCCTCAAACTTCAAACGTACCTTAGGTGGTCCGTGCTGGGCGCCTCCGGCAGCCCTGCTCCGAAAATGCGAACATCAGCAGATAGCTCGCAGGCAGAAAGAGCTAGCCTGGAAAGCTGTTGCTCAGCCTCATCTGCCCATGGCACTGCTCGCACAGAGGCACAGAGACTGGGGTTGCTTGCTTGTCTTGTTCCCTCAAACTTCAAATGTATCTTAGGTGGTCCGTGCCGGGCGCCTCCGGCAGCCCTGCTCCGAAAATGCGAACGTCTGCAGATAGCTCGCAGGCAGAAAGAGCTAGCCTGGAAAGCTGTTGCTCAGCCTCATCTGCCCATGGCACTGCTCGCACAGAGGCACAGAGACTGGGGCTGCTTGCTTGTCTTGTCCCCTCAAACTTCAAACGTAGCTTAGGTGGTCCGTGCCGGGCGGTTCCGGCAGCCCTGCTCCAAAAATGCGAACGTCTGCAGATAGCTCGCAGGCAGAAAGAGCTAGCCTGGAAAGCTGTTGCTCAACCTCATCTGCCCATGGCACTGCTCGCACAGAGGCACAGAGACTGGGGCTGCTTGCTTGTCTTGTCCGCTCAAACTTCAAATGTAGCTTAGGTGGTCCGTGCCGGGCGCCTCCGGCAGCCCTGCTCCAAAAATGCGAACGTCTGCAGATAGCTCGCAGGCAGAAAGAGCTAGCCTGGAAAGCTGTTGCTCAGCCTCATCTGCCCATGGCACTGCTCGCACAGAGGCACAGAGACTGGGGCTGCTTGCTTGTCTTGCTCCCTCAAACTTCAAATGTATCTTAGGTGGTCCGTGCCGGGCGCCTCCGGCAGCCCTGCTCCGAAAATGCGAACGTCTGCAGATAGCTCGCAGGCAGAAAGAGCTAGCCTGGAAAGCTGTTGCTCAGCCTCATCTGCCCATGGCACTGCTCGCACAGAGGCACAGAGACTGGGGCTGCTTGCTTGTCTTGCCCCCTCAAACTTCAAATGTAGTTTAGGTGGTCCCTGCTGGGCGCCTCCGGCAGCCCTGCTCCGAAAATGCGAACGTCTGCAGATAGCTCGCAGGCAGAAAGAGCTAGCCTGGAAAGCTGTTGCTCAGCCTCATCTGCCCATGGCACTGCTCGCACAGAGGCACAGAGACTGGGGCTGCTTGCTTGTCTTGTCCCCTCAAACTTCAAACGTACCTTAGGTGGTCCGTGCCGGGCGCCTCCGGCAGCCCTGCTCCGAAAATGCGAATGTCTACAGATAGCTCGCAGGCAGAAAGAGCTAGCCTGGAAAGCTGTTGCTCAGCCTCATCTGCCCATGGCACTGCTCGCTCAGAGGCACAGAGACTGGGGCTGCTTGCTTGTCTTGTCCCCTCAAACTTCAAACGTAGCTTAGGTGGTCCGTGCCGGGCGCCTCCGGCAGCCCTGCTCCAAAAATGCGAACGTCTGCAGATAGCTCGCAGGCAGAAAGAGCTAGCCTGGAAAGCTGTTGCTCAGCCTCATCTGCCCATGGCACTGCTCGCACAGAGGCACAGAGACTGGGGCTGCTTGCTTGTCTTGTCCCCTCAAACTTCAAACGTAGCTTAGGTGGTCCGTGCCGGGCGGTTCCGGCAGCCCTGCTCCAAAAATGCGAACGTCTGCAGATAGCTCGCAGGCAGAAAGAGCTAGCCTGGAAAGCTGTTGCTCAGCCTCATCTGCCCATGGCACTGCTCGCACAGAGGCACAGAGACTGGGGCTGCTTGCTTGTCTTGCCCCCTCAAACTTCAAACGTACCTTAGGTGGTCCGTGCCGGGCGCCTCCGGCAGCCCTGCTCCGAAAATGCGAATGTCTACAGATAGCTCGCAGGCAGAAAGAGCTAGCCTGGAAAGCTGTTGCTCAGCCTCATCTGCCCATGGCACTGCTCGCTCAGAGGCACAGAGACTGGGGCTGCTTGCTTGTCTTGTCCCCTCAAACTTCAAATGTAGTTTAGGTGGTCTGTGCCGGGTGCTTCCGGCAGCCCTGCTCCGAAAATGCGAACGTCTGCAGATAGCTCGCAGGCAGAAAGAGCTAGCCTGGAAAGCTGTTGCTCAGCCTCATCTGCCCATGGCACTGCTCGCACAGAGGCACAGAGACTGGGGCTGCTCGCTTGTCTTGCCCCCTCAAACTTCAAACGTAGCTTAGGTGGTCCGTCTCGGGCGCTTCCGGCAGCCCTGCTCCGAAAATGCGAACGTCTGCAGATAGCTCGCAGGCAGAAAGAGCTAGCCTGGAAAGCTGTTGCTCAGCCTCATCTGCCCATGGCACAGCTCTCACAGAGGCACAGAGACTGGGGCTGCTTGCTTGTCTTGTCCCCTCAAACTTCAAACGTAGCTTAGGTGGTCCGTGCCGGGTGCTTCCGGCAGCCCTGCTCCGAAAATGCGAATGTCTGCAGATAGCTCGCAGGCAGAAAGAGCTAGCCTGGAAAGCTGTTGCTCAGCCTCATCTGCCCATGGCACTGCTCGCACAGAGGCACAGAGACTGGGGCTGCTTGATTGTTTTGCCCCCTCAAACTTCAAACGTACCTTAGGTGGTCCGTGCTGGGCGCCTCCGGCAGCCCTGCTCCGAAAATGCGAACATCAGCAGATAGCTCGCAGGCAGAAAGAGCTAGCCTGGAAAGCTGTTGCTCAGCCTCATCTGCCCATGGCACTGCTCGCACAGAGGCACAGAGACTGGGGTTGCTTGCTTGTCTTGTTCCCTCAAACTTCAAATGTATCTTAGGTGGTCCGTGCCGGGCGCCTCCGGCAGCCCTGCTCCGAAAATGCGAACGTCTGCAGATAGCTCGCAGGCAGAAAGAGCTAGCCTGGAAAGCTGTTGCTCAGCCTCATCTGCCCATGGCACTGCTCGCACAGAGGCACAGAGACTGGGGCTGCTTGCTTGTCTTGTCCCCTCAAACTTCAAACGTAGCTTAGGTGGTCCGTGCCGGGTGCTTCCGGCAGCCCTGCTCCGAAAATGCGAATGTCTGCAGATA
Organism: Opisthocomus hoazin; assembly: GCF_030867145.1. Lineage (NCBI taxonomy): Eukaryota > Metazoa > Chordata > Aves > Opisthocomiformes > Opisthocomidae > Opisthocomus > Opisthocomus hoazin. The sequence continues at coordinate 11,089,449 of NC_134453.1, forward strand.
GCTCGCAGGCAGAAAGAGCTAGCCTGGAAAGCTGTTGCTCAGCCTCATCTGCCCATGGCACTGCTCGCACAGAGGCACAGAGACTGGGGCTGCTTGATTGTTTTGCCCCCTCAAACTTCAAACGTACCTTAGGTGGTCCGTGCTGGGCGCCTCCGGCAGCCCTGCTCCGAAAATGCGAACATCAGCAGATAGCTCGCAGGCAGAAAGAGCTAGCCTGGAAAGCTGTTGCTCAGCCTCATCTGCCCATGGCACTGCTCGCACAGAGGCACAGAGACTGGGGTTGCTTGCTTGTCTTGTTCCCTCAAACTTCAAATGTATCTTAGGTGGTCCGTGCCGGGCGCCTCCGGCAGCCCTGCTCCGAAAATGCGAACGTCTGCAGATAGCTCGCAGGCAGAAAGAGCTAGCCTGGAAAGCTGTTGCTCAGCCTCATCTGCCCATGGCACTGCTCGCACAGAGGCACAGAGACTGGGGCTGCTTGCTTGTCTTGTCCCCTCGAACTTCAAACGTAGCTTAGGTGGTCCGTGCCGGGCGGTTCCGGCAGCCCTGCTCCAAAAATGCGAACGTCTGCAGATAGCTCGCAGGCAGAAAGAGCTAGCCTGGAAAGCTGTTGCTCAGCCTCATCTGCCCATGGCACTGCTCGCACAGAGGCACAGAGACTGGGGCTGCTTGCTTGTCTTGTCCGCTCAAACTTCAAATGTAGCTTAGGTGGTCCGTGCCGGGCGCCTCCGGCAGCCCTGCTCCAAAAATGCGAACGTCTGCAGATAGCTCGCAGGCAGAAAGAGCTAGCCTGGAAAGCTGTTGCTCAGCCTCATCTGCCCATGGCACTGCTCGCACAGAGGCACAGAGACTGGGGCTGCTTGCTTGTCTTGTCCCCTCAAACTTCAAACGTAGCTTAGGTGGTCCGTGCCGGGTGCTTCCGGCAGCCCTGCTCCGAAAATGCGAATGTCTGCAGATAGCTCGCCGGCAGAAAGAGCTAGCCTGGAAAGCTGTTGCTCAGCCTCATCTGCCCATGGCACTGCTCGCACAGAGGCACAGAGACTGGGGCTGCTTGCTTGTCTTGCTCCCTCGAACTTCAAACGTAGCTTAGGTGGTCCGTGCCGGGCGCCTCCGGCAGCCCTGCTCCGAAAATGCGAACATCAGCAGATAGCTCGCAGGCAGAAAGAGCTAGCCTGGAAAGCTGTTGCTCAGCCTCATCTACCCATGGCACTGCTCGCACAGAGGCACAGAGACTGGGGTTGCTTGCTTGTCTTGTTCCCTCAAACTTCAAATGTATCTTAGGTGGTCCGTGCCGGGCGCCTCCGGCAGCCCTGCTCCGAAAATGCGAACGTCTGCAGATAGCTCGCAGGCAGAAAGAGCTAGCCTGGAAAGCTGTTGCTCAGCCTCATCTGCCCATGGCACTGCTCGCACAGAGGCACAGAGACTGGGGCTGCTTGCTTGTCTTGCCCCCTCAAACTTCAAATGTAGTTTAGGTGGTCCCTGCTGGGCGCCTCCGGCAGCCCTGCTCCGAAAATGCGAACGTCTGCAGATAGCTCGCAGGCAGAAAGAGCTAGCCTGGAAAGCTGTTGCTCAGCCTCATCTGCCCATGGCACTGCTCGCACAGAGGCACAGAGACTGGGGCTGCTTGCTTGTCTTGTCCCCTCAAACTTCAAACGTAGCTTAGGTGGTCCGTGCCGGGTGCTTCCGGCAGTCCTGCTCCGAAAATGCGAATGTCTGCAGATAGCTCGCAGGCAGAAAGAGCTAGCCTGGAAAGCTGTTGCTCAGCCTCATCTGCCCATGGCACTGCTCGCACAGAGGCACAGAGACTGGGGCTGCTTGATTGTTTTGCCCCCTCAAACTTCAAACGTACCTTAGGTGGTCCGTGCTGGGCGCCTCCGGCAGCCCTGCTCCGAAAATGCGAACATCAGCAGATAGCTCGCAGGCAGAAAGAGCTAGCCTGGAAAGCTGTTGCTCAGCCTCATCTGCCCATGGCACTGCTCGCACAGAGGCACAGAGACTGGGGTTGCTTGCTTGTCTTGTTCCCTCAAACTTCAAATGTATCTTAGGTGGTCCGTGCCGGGCGCCTCCGGCAGCCCTGCTCCGAAAATGCGAACGTCTGCAGATAGCTCGCAGGCAGAAAGAGCTAGCCTGGAAAGCTGTTGCTCAGCCTCATCTGCCCATGGCACTGCTCGCACAGAGGCACAGAGACTGGGGCTGCTTGCTTGTCTTGTCCCCTCAAACTTCAAATGTAGCTTAGGTGGTCTGTGCCGGGTGCTTCCGGCAGCCCTGCTCCGAAAATGCGAATGTCTGCAGATAGCTCGCCGGCAGAAAGAGCTAGCCTGGAAAGCTGTTGCTCAGCCTCATCTGCCCATGGCACTGCTCGCACAGAGGCACAGAGACTGGGGCTGCTTGCTTGTCTTGCTCCCTCGAACTTCAAACGTAGCTTAGGTGGTCCGTGCCGGGCGCCTCCGGCAGCCCTGCTCCAAAAATGCGAACGTCTGCAGATAGCTCGCAGGCAGAAAGAGCTAGCCTTGAAAGCTGTTGCTCAGCCTCATCTGCCCATGGCACTGCTCGTACAGAGGCACAGAGACTGGGGCTGCTTGCTTGTCTTGTCCGCTCAAACTTCAAACGTAGCTTAGGTGGTCCGTGCTGGGCGCCTCCGGCAGCCCTGCTCCAAAAATGCGAACGTCTGCAGATAGCTCGCAGGCAGAAAGAGCTAGCCTGGAAAGCTGTTGCTCAGCCTCATCTGCCCATGGCACTGCTCACACAGAGGCACAGAGACTGGGGCTGCTTGCTTGTCTTGTCCCCTCAAACTTCAAACGTAGCTTAGGTGGTCCGTGCCGGGTGCTTCCGGCAGCCCTGCTCCGAAAATGCGAATGTCTGCAGATAGCTCGCAGGCAGAAAGAGCTAGCCTGGAAAGCTGTTGCTCAGCCTCATCTGCCCATGGCACTGCTCGCACAGAGGCACAGAGACTGGGGCTGCTTGATTGTTTTGCCCCCTCAAACTTCAAACGTACCTTAGGTGGTCCGTGCTGGGCGCCTCCGGCAGCCCTGCTCCGAAAATGCGAACATCAGCAGATAGCTCGCAGGCAGAAAGAGCTAGCCTGGAAAGCTGTTGCTCAGCCTCATCTACCCATGGCACTGCTCGCACAGAGGCACAGAGACTGGGGTTGCTTGCTTGTCTTGTTCCCTCAAACTTCAAATGTATCTTAGGTGGTCCGTGCCGGGCGCCTCCGGCAGCCCTGCTCCGAAAATGCGAACGTCTGCAGATAGCTCGCAGGCAGAAAGAGCTAGCCTGGAAAGCTGTTGCTCAGCCTCATCTGCCCATGGCACTGCTCGCACAGAGGCACAGAGACTGGGGCTGCTTGCTTGTCTTGCCCCCTCAAACTTCAAACGTAGTTTAGGTGGTCCGTGCTGGGCGCCTCCGGCAGCCCTGCTCCGAAAATGCGAACGTCTGCAGATAGCTCGCAGGCAGAAAGAGCTAGCCTGGAAAGCTGTTGCTCAGCCTCATCTGCCCATGGCACTGCTCGCACAGAGGCACAGAGACTGGGGCTGCTTGCTTGTCTTGTCCCCTCAAACTTCAAACGTAGCTTAGGTGGTCCGTGCCGGGCGGTTCCGGCAGCCCTGCTCCAAAAATGCGAACGTCTGCAGATAGCTCGCAGGCAGAAAGAGCTAGCCTGGAAAGCTGTTGCTCAGCCTCATCTGCCCATGGCACTGCTCGCACAGAGGCACAGAGACTGGGGCTGCTTGCTTGTCTTGCCCCCTCAAACTTCAAACGTAGCTTAGGTGGTCCGTGCCGGGCGCCTCCGGCAGCCCTGCTCCGAAAATGCGAATGTCTGCAGATAGCTCGCAGGCAGAAAGAGCTAGCCTGGAAAGCTGTTGCTCAGCCTCATCTGCCCATGGCACTGCTCGCTCAGAGGCACAGAGACTGGGGCTGCTTGCTTGTCTTGTTCCCTCAAACTTCAAATGTAGCTTAGGTGGTCTGTGCCGGGTGCTTCCGGCAGCCCTGCTCCGAAAATGCGAACGTCTGCAGATAGCTCGCCGGCAGAAAGAGCTAGCCTGGAAAGCTGTTGCTCAGCCTCATCTGCCCATGGCACTGCTCGCACAGAGGCACAGAGACTGGGGCTGCTTGCTTGTCTTGCTCCCTCGAACTTCAAACGTAGCTTAGGTGGTCCGTGCCGGGCGCCTCCGGCAGCCCTGCTCCAAAAATGCGAACGTCTGCAGATAGCTCGCAGGCAGAAAGAGCTAGCCTTGAAAGCTGTTGCTCAGCCTCATCTGCCCATGGCACTGCTCGCACAGAGGCACAGAGACTGGGGCTGCTTGCTTGTCTTGTCCGCTCAAACTTCAAACGTAGCTTAGGTGGTCCGTGCTGGGCGCCTCCGGCAGCCCTGCTCCAAAAATGCGAACGTCTGCAGATAGCTCGCAGGCAGAAAGAGCTAGCCTGGAAAGCTGTTGCTCAGCCTCATCTGCCCATGGCACTGCTCACACAGAGGCACAGAGACTGGGGCTGCTTGCTTGTCTTGTCCCCTCAAACTTCAAACGTAGCTTAGGTGGTCCGTGCCGGGTGCTTCCGGCAGCCCTGCTCCGAAAATGCGAATGTCTGCAGATAGCTCGCAGGCAGAAAGAGCTAGCCTGGAAAGCTGTTGCTCAGCCTCATCTGCCCATGGCACTGCTCGCACAGAGGCACAGAGACTGGGGCTGCTTGATTGTTTTGCCCCCTCAAACTTCAAACGTACCTTAGGTGGTCCGTGCTGGGCGCCTCCGGCAGCCCTGCTCCGAAAATGCGAACATCAGCAGATAGCTCGCAGGCAGAAAGAGCTAGCCTGGAAAGCTGTTGCTCAGCCTCATCTACCCATGGCACTGCTCGCACAGAGGCACAGAGACTGGGGTTGCTTGCTTGTCTTGTTCCCTCAAACTTCAAATGTATCTTAGGTGGTCCGTGCCGGGCGCCTCCGGCAGCCCTGCTCCGAAAATGCGAACGTCTGCAGATAGCTCGCAGGCAGAAAGAGCTAGCCTGGAAAGCTGTTGCTCAGCCTCATCTGCCCATGGCACTGCTCGCACAGAGGCACAGAGACTGGGGCTGCTTGCTTGTCTTGCCCCCTCAAACTTCAAACCTAGTTTAGGTGGTCCGTGCTGGGCGCCTCCGGCAGCCCTGCTCCGAAAATGCGAACGTCTGCAGATAGCTCGCAGGCAGAAAGAGCTAGCCTGGAAAGCTGTTGCTCAGCCTCATCTGCCCATGGCACTGCTCGCACAGAGGCACAGAGACTGGGGCTGCTTGCTTGTCTTGTCCCCTCAAACTTCAAATGTAGCTTAGGTGGTCCGTGCCGGGCGCCTCCGGCAGCCCTGCTCCAAAAATGCGAACGTCTGCAGATAGCTCGCAGGCAGAAAGAGCTAGCCTGGAAAGCTGTTGCTCAGCCTCATCTGCCCATGGCACTGCTCACACAGAGGCACAGAGACTGGGGCTGCTTGCTTGTCTTGTCCCCTCAAATATTAAAAGTAGCTTAGGTGGTCCGTGCTGGGCGCCTCCGGCAGCCCTGCTCCGAAAAAGCGAACGTCTGCAGATAGCTCGCAGGCAGAAAGAGCTAGCCTGGAAAGCTGTTGCTCAGCCTCATCTGCCCATGGCACTGCTCGCACAGAGGCACAGAGACTGGGGCTGCTTGCTTGTCTTGTCCCCTCAAACTTCAAACGTACCTTAGGTGGTCCGTCTCGGGAGCCTCCGGCAGCCCTGCTCCAAAAATGCGAACGTCTGCAGATACCTTGCAGGCAGAAACAGCTAGCCTGGAAAACTGTTGCTCAGCCTCATCTGCCCATGGCACTGCTCGCACAGAGGCACAGAGACTGGGGCTGCTTGCTTGTCTTGTCCCCTCAAACTTCAAACGTAGCTTAGGTGGTCCGTGCCGGGCGCTTCCGTCAGCCCTGCTCCGAAAATGCGAACGTCTGCAGATAGCTCGCAGGCAGAAAGAGCTAGCCTGGAAAGCTGTTGCTCAGCCTCATCTGCCCATGGCACTGCTCGCACAGAGGCACAGAGACCGGGGCTACTTGCTTGTCGTGTCCCCTCAAACTTCAAACGTAGCTTAGGTGGTCCGTCTCGGGCGCCTCCGGCAGCCCTGCTCCGAAAATGCGAACGTCTGGAGATAGCTCGCAGGCAGAAAGAGCTAGCCTGGAAAGCTGTTGCTCAGCCTCATCTGCCCATGGCACTGCTCGCACAGAGGCACAGAGACTGGGGCTGCTTGCTTGTCTTGTCCCCTCAAACTTCAAACGTAGCTTAGGTGGTCCGTGCCGGGCGCTTCCGTCAGCCCTGCTCCGAAAATGCGAACGTCTGCAGATAGCACGCAGGCAGAAAGAGCTAGCCTGGAAAACTGTTGCTCAGCCTCATCTGCCCATGGCACTGCTCGCACAGAGGCACAGAGACTGGGGCTGCTCGCTTGTCTGCCCCCTCAAACTTCAAACGTAGCTTAGGTGGTCCGTGCCGGGCGCTTCCGGCAGCCCTGCTCCAAAAATGCCAACGTCTGCAGATAGCTCGCAGGCAGAAAGAGCTAGCCTGGAAAGCTGTTGCTTAGCCTCATCTGCCCATGGCACAGCTCTCACAGAGGCACAGAGACTGGGGCTGCTTGCTTGTCTTGCCCCCTCAAGCTTCAAACGTATCTTAGGTGGTGTGTGCCGGGCGCCTCCGGCAGCCCTGCTCCGAAAATAGGAACGTCTGCAGATAGCTCGCAGGCAGAAAGAGCTAGCCTGGAAAGCTGTTGCTCAGCCTCATCTGCCCATGGCACTGCTCGCACAGAGGCACAGAGACTGGGGCTGCTTGCTTGTCTTGTCCCCTCAAACTTCAAACGTAGCTTAGGTGGTCCGTGCCGGGCGCCTCCGGCAGCCCTGCTGCAAAAATGCGAACGTCTGCAGATAGCTCGCAGGCAGAAAGAGCTAGCCTGGAAAGCTGTTGCTCAGCCTCATCTGCCCATGGCACTGCTCGCACAGAGGCACAGAGACTGGGGCCGCTTGCTTGTCTTGCCCCCTCAAACTTCAAACGTAGCTTAGGTGGTCCGTGCCGGGCGGTTCCGGCAGCCCTGCTCCAAAAATGCGAACGTCTGCAGATAGCTCGCCGGCAGAAAGAGCTAGCCTGGAAAGCTGTTGCTCAGCCTCATCTGCCCATGGCACTGCTCGCACAGAGGCACAGAGACTGGGGCTGCTTGCTTGTCTTGCCCCCTCAAACTTCAAACGTAGCTTAGGTGGTCCGTGCCGGGCGCCTCCGGCAGCCCTGCTCCGAAAATGCGAATGTCTACAGATAGCTCGCAGGCAGAAAGAGCTAGCCTGGAAAGCTGTTGCTCAGCCTCATCTGCCCATGGCACTGCTCGCTCAGAGGCACAGAGACTGGGGCTGCTTGCTTGTCTTGTCCCCTCAAACTTCAAATGTAGCTTAGGTGGTCTGTGCCGGGTGCTTCCGGCAGCCCTGCTCCGAAAATGCGAACGTCTGCAGATAGCTCGCCGGCAGAAAGAGCTAGCCTGGAAAGCTGTTGCTCAGCCTCATCTGCCCATGGCACAGCTCTCACAGAGGCACAGAGACTGGGGCTGCTTGCTTGTCTTGCCCCCTCAAGCTTCAAACGTATCTTAGGTGGTCCGTGCTGGGCGCCTCCGGCAGCCCTGCTCCGAAAATGCGAACGTCTGCAGATAGCTCGCAGGCAGAAAGAGCTAGCCTGGAAAGCTGTTGCTCAGCCTCATCTGCCCATGGCACTGCTCGCACAGAGGCACAGAGACTGGGGCTGCTTGCTTGTCTTGTCCCCTCAAACTTCAAACGTAGCTTAGGTGGTCCGTGCCGGGCGCCTCCGGCAGCCCTGCTCCAAAAATGCGAACGTCTGCAGATAGCTCGCAGGCAGAAAGAGCTAGCCTGGAAAGCTGTTGCTCAGCCTCATCTGCCCATGGCACTGCTCGCACAGAGGCACAGAGACTGGGGCTGCTTGCTTGTCTTGTCCTCTCAAACTTCAAACGTAGCTTAGGTGGTCCGTGCCGGGCGGTTCTGGCAGCCCTGCTCCGAAAATGCGAACGTCTGCAGATAGCTCGCAGGCAGAAAGAGCTAGCCTGGAAACCTGTTGCTCAGCCTCATCTGCCCATGGCACTGCTCGCACAGAGGCACAGAGACTGGGGCTGCTTGCTTGTCTTGCCCCCTCAAACTTCAAACGTACCTTAGGTGGTCCGTGCCGGGCGCCTCCGGCAGCCCTGCTCCGAAAATGCGAACGTCTGCAGATAGCTCGCAGGCAGAAAGAGCTAGCCTGGAAAGCTGTTGCTCAGCCTCATCTGCCCATGGCACTGCTCGCTCAGAGGCACAGAGACTGGGGCTGCTTGCTTGTCTTGCCCCCTCAAACTTCAAATGTAGCTTAGGTGGTCTGTGCCGGGTGCTTCCGGCAGCCCTGCTCCGAAAATGCGAACGTCTGCAGATAGCTCGCAGGCAGAAAGAGCTAGCCTGGAAAGCTGTTGCTCAGCCTCATCTGCCCATGGCACTGCTCGCTCAGAGGCACAGAGACTGGGGCTGCTTGCTTGTCTTGCTCCCTCAAACTTCAAACGTAGCTTAGGTGGTCCGTGCCGGGCGCCTCCGGCAGCCCTGCTCCAAAAATGCGAACGTCTGCAGATAGCTCGCAGGCAGAAAGAGCTAGCCTGGAAAGCTGTTGCTCAGCCTCATCTGCCCATGGCACTGCTCGCACAGAGGCACAGAGACTGGGGCTGCTTGCTTGTCTTGCCCCCTCAAACTTCAAACGTAGCTTAGGTGGTCCGTGCTGGGCGCCTCCGGCAGCCCTGCTCCGAAAATGCGAACGTCTACAGATAGCTCGCAGGCAGAAAGAGCTAGCCTGGAAAGCTGTTGCTCAGCCTCATCTGCCCATGGCACTGCTCGCTCAGAGGCACAGAGACTGGGGCTGCTTGCTTGTCTTGTCCCCTCAAACTTCAAATGTAGCTTAGGTGGTCTGTGCCGGGTGCTTCCGGCAGCCCTGCTCCGAAAATGCGAACGTCTGCAGATAGCTCGCCGGCAGAAAGAGCTAGCCTGGAAAGCTGTTGCTCAGCCTCATCTGCCCATGGCACAGCTCTCACAGAGGCACAGAGACTGGGGCTGCTTGCTTGTCTTGCCCCATCAAGCTTCAAACGTATCTTAGGTGGTCCGTGCTGGGCGCCTCCGGCAGCCCTGCTCCGAAAATGCGAACGTCTGCAGATAGCTCGCAGGCAGAAAGAGCTAGCCTGGAAAGCTGTTGCTCAGCCTCATCTGCCCATGGCACTGCTCGCACAGAGGCACAGAGACTGGGGCTGCTTGCTTGTCTTGTCCCCTCAAACTTCAAACGTAGCTTAGGTGGTCCGTGCCGGGCGCCTCCGGCAGCCCTGCTCCAAAAATGCGAACGTCTGCAGATAGCTCGCAGGCAGAAAGAGCTAGCCTGGAAAGCTGTTGCTCAGCCTCATCTGCCCATGGCACTGCTCGCACAGAGGCACAGAGACTGGGGCTGCTTGCTTGTCTTGTCCTCTCAAACTTCAAACGTAGCTTAGGTGGTCCGTGCCGGGCGGTTCCGGCAGCCCTGCTCCAAAAATGCGAACGTCTGCAGATAGCTCGCAGGCAGAAAGAGCTAGCCTGGAAACCTGTTGCTCAGCCTCATCTGCCCATGGCACTGCTCGCACAGAGGCACAGAGACTGGGGCTGCTTGCTTGTCTTGCCCCCTCAAACTTCAAACGTACCTTAGGTGGTCCGTGCCGGGCGCCTCCGGCAGCCCTGCTCCGAAAATGCGAACGTCTGCAGATAGCTCGCAGGCAGAAAGAGCTAGCCTGGAAAGCTGTTGCTCAGCCTCATCTGCCCATGGCACTGCTCGCTCAGAGGCACAGAGACTGGGGCTGCTTGCTTGTCTTGTCCCCTCAAACTTCAAATGTAGCTTAGGTGGTCTGTGCCGGGTGCTTCCGGCAGCCCTGCTCCGAAAATGCGAACGTCTGCAGATAGCTCGCAGGCAGAAAGAGCTAGCCTGGAAAGCTGTTGCTCAGCCTCATCTGCCCATGGCACTGCTCGCTCAGAGGCACAGAGACTGGGGCTGCTTGCTTGTCTTGCTCCCTCAAACTTCAAACGTAGCTTAGGTGGTCCGTGCCGGGCGCCTCCGGCAGCCCTGCTCCAAAAATGCGAACGTCTGCAGATAGCTCGCAGGCAGAAAGAGCTAGCCTGGAAAGCTGTTGCTCAGCCTCATCTGCCCATGGCACTGCTCGCACAGAGGCACAGAGACTGGGGCTGCTTGCTTGTCTTGTCCCGTCAAACTTCAAACATATCTTTTGACTGTTTGTGCCGCGCGCTTCCGGCAGCGCGGATCCGAAAATGCTAACGTCTGGAGATAGCTCGCAGGCAGAAAGAGCTAGCCTGGAAAGCTGTTGCTCAGCCTCATCTGCCCATGGCACTGCTCGCACAGAGGCACAGAGACTGGGGCTGCTTGCTTGTCTTGCCCCCTCAAACTTCAAACGTAGCTTAGGTGGTCCGTGCTCGGCGCCTCCGGCAGCCCTGCTCTGAAAATGCGAACGTCTGCAGATAGCTCGCAGGCAGAAAGAGCTAGCCTGGAAAGCTGTTGCTCAGCCTCATCTGCCCATGGCACTGCTCGCACAGAGGCACAGAGACTGGGGCTGCTTGCTTGTCTTGTCCCCTCAAACTTCAAACGTAGCTTAGGTGGTCCGTGCCGGGTGCTTCCGGCAGCCCTGCTCCGAAAATGCGAATGTCTGCAGATAGCTCGCAGGCAGAAAGAGCTAGCCTGGAAAGCTGTTGCTCAGCCTCATCTGCCCATGGCACTGCTCGCACAGAGGCACAGAGACTGGGGCTGCTTGCTTGTCTTGTTCCCTCAAACTTCAAATGTATCTTAGGTGGTCCGTGCCGGGCGCCTCCGGCAGCCCTGCTCCGAAAATGCGTACATCAGCAGATAGCTCGCAGGCAGAAAGAGCTAGCCTGGAAAGCTGTTGCTCAGCCTCATCTGCCCATGGCACTGCTCGCACAGAGGCACAGAGACTGGGGCTGCTTGCTTGTCTTGCCCCCTCAAACTTCAAACGTAGCTTAGGTGGTCCGTGCCGGGCGCCTCCGGCAGCCCTGCTCCGAAAATGCGAACGTCTGCAGATAGCTCGCAGGCAGAAAGAGCTAGCCTGGAAAGCTGTTGCTCAGCCTCATCTGCCCATGGCACTGCTCGCACAGAGGCACAGAGACTGGGGCTGCTTGCTTGTCTTGTCCCCTCAAACTTCAAACGTAGCTTAGGTGGTCCGTGCCGGGTGCTTCCGGCAGCCCTGCTCCGAAAATGCGAATGTCTGCAGATAGCTCGCAGGCAGAAAGAGCTAGCCTGGAAAGCTGTTGCTCAGCCTCATCTGCCCATGGCACTGCTCGCACAGAGGCACAGAGACTGGGGCTGCTTGCTTGTCTTGTTCCCTCAAACTTCAAATGTATCTTAGGTGGTCCGTGCCGGGCGGTTCCGGCAGCCCTGCTCCGAAAATGCGAACGTCTGCAGATAGCTCGCAGGCAGAAAGAGCTAGCCTGGAAAGCTGTTGCTCAGCCTCATCTGCCCATGGCACTGCTCGCACAGAGGCACAGAGACTGGGGCTGCTTGCTTGTCTTGCCCCCTCAAATATTAAAAGTAGCTTAGGTGGTCCGTGCTGGGCGCCTCCGGCAGCCCTGCTCCGAAAAAGCGAACGTCTGCAGATAGCTCGCAGGCAGAAAGAGCTAGCCTGGAAAGCTGTTGCTCAGCCTCATCTGCCCATGGCACTGCTCGCACAGAGGCACAGAGACTGGGGCTGCTTGCTTGTCTTGTCCCCTCAAACTTCAAACGTAGCTTAGGTGGTCCGTGCCGGGCGCTTCCGTCAGCCCTGCTCCGAAAATGCGAACGTCTGCAGATAGCACGCAGGCAGAAAGAGCTAGCCTGGAAAGCTGTTGCTCAGCCTCATCTGCCCATGGCACTGCTCGCACAGAGGCACAGAGACTGGGGCTGCTTGCTTGTCTTGTCCCCTCAAACTTCAAACGTAGCTTAGGTGGTCCGTGCCGGGCGCTTCCGTCAGCCCTGCTCCGAAAATGCGAACGTCTGCAGATAGCTCGCAGGCAGAAAGAGCTAGCCTGGAAAGCTGTTGCTCAGCCTCATCTGCCCATGGCACTGCTCGCACAGAGGCACAGAGACTGGGGTTGCTTGCTTGTCTTGTCCCCTCAAACTTCAAACGTATCTTAGGTGGTCCGTGCCGGGCGCCTCCGGCAGCCCTGCTCCGAAAATGCGAACGTCTGCAGATAGCTCGCAGGCAGAAAGAGCTAGCCTGGAAAGCTGTTGCTCAGCCTCATCTGCCCATGGCACTGCTCGCACAGAGGTACAGAGACTGGGGCTGCTTGCTTGTCTTGCCCCCTCAAACTTCAAACGTAGCTTAGGTGGTCCGTGCTGGGCGCCTCCGGCAGTCCTGCTCCGAAAAAGCGAACGTCTGCAGATAGCTCGCAGGCAGAAAGAGCTAGCCTGGAAAGCTGTTGCTCAGCCTCATCTGCCCATGGCACTGCTCGCACAGAGGCACAGAGACTGGGGCTGCTTGCTTGTCTTGCCCCCTCAAACTTCAAACGTAGCTTAGGTGGTCCGTGCTGGGCGCCTCCGGCAGCCCTGCTCCGAAAATGCGAACGTCTGCAGATAGCTCGCAGGCAGAAAGAGCTAGCCTGGAAAGCTGTTGCTCAGCCTCATCTGCCCATGGCACTGCTCGCACAGAGGCACAGAGACTGGGGCTGCTTGCTTGTCTTGTCCCCTCAAACTTCAAATGTAGCTTAGGTGGTCCGTGCCGGGCGCCTCCGGCAGCCCTGCTCCAAAAATGCGAACGTCTGCAGATAGCTCGCAGGCAGAAAGAGCTAGCCTGGAAAGCTGTTGCTCAGCCTCATCTGCCCATGGCACTGCTCACACAGAGGCACAGAGACTGGGGCTGCTTGCTTGTCTTGTCCCCTCAAACATTAAAAGTAGCTTAGGTGGTCCGTGCTGGGCGCCTCCGGCAGCCCTGCTCCGAAAAAGCGAACGTCTGCAGATAGCTCGCAGGCAGAAGGAGCTAGCCTGGAAAGCTGTTGCTCAGCCTCATCTGCCCATGGCACTGCTCGCACAGAGGCACAGAGACTGGGGCTGCTTGCTTGTGTTGTCCCCTCAAACTTCAAACGTAGCTTAGGTGGTCCGTGCCGGGCGCCTCCGGCAGCCCTGCTCCGAAAATGCGAACGTCTGCAGATAGCTCGCAGGCAGAAAGAGCTAGCCTGGAAAGCTGTTGCTCAGCCTCATCTGCCCATGGCACTGCTCACACAGAGGCACAGAGACTGGGGCTGCTTGCTTGTCTTGTCCCCTCAAACATTAAAAGTAGCTTAGGTGGTCTTGCCGGGCGCCTCCGGCAGTCGTGCTCCAAAAATGCAAACGTCTGCAGATAGCTCGCAGGCAGAAAGAGCTAGCCTGGAAAGCTGTTGCTCAGCCTCATCTGCCCATGGCTCTGCTCGCACAGAGGCACAGAGACTGGGGCTGCTTGCTTGTCTTGTCCCCTCAAACTTCAAACGTAGCTTAGGTGGTTCGTGCCGGGCGCCTCCGGCAGCCCTGCTCCGAAAATGCGAACGTCTGCAGATAGCTCGCAGGCAGAAAGAGCTAGCCTGGAAAGCTGTTGCTCAGCCTCATCTGCCCATGGCACTGCTCGCACAGAGGTACAGAGACTGGGGCTGCTTGCTTGTCTTGCCCCCTCAAACTTCAAACGTAGCTTAGGTGGTCCGTGCTGGGCGCCTCCAACAGCCCTGCTCCGAAAAAGCGAACGTCTGCAGATAGCTCGCAGGCAGAAAGAGCTAGCCTGGAAAGCTGTTGCTCAGCCTCATCTGCCCATGGCACTGCTCGCACAGAGGCACAGAGACTGGGGCTGCTTGCTTGTCTTGCCCCCTCAAACTTCAAACGTAGCTTAGGTGGTCCGTGCTGGGCGCCTCCGGCAGCCCTGCTCCGAAAATGCGAACGTCTGCAGATAGCTCGCAGGCAGAAAGAGCTAGCCTGGAAAGCTGTTGCTCAGCCTCATCTGCCCATGGCACTGCTCGCACAGAGGCACAGAGACTGGGGCTGCTTGCTTGTCTTGTCCCCTCAAACTTCAAATGTAGCTTAGGTGGTCCGTGCCGGGCGCCTCCGGCAGCCCTGCTCCAAAAATGCGAACGTCTGCAGATAGCTCGCAGGCAGAAAGAGCTAGCCTGGAAAGCTGTTGCTCAGCCTCATCTGCCCATGGCACTGCTCACACAGAGGCACAGAGACTGGGGCTGCTTGCTTGTCTTGTCCCCTCAAACATTAAAAGTAGCTTAGGTGGTCCGTGCTGGGCGCCTCCGGCAGCCCTGCTCCGAAAAAGCGAACGTCTGCAGATAGCTCGCAGGCAGAAGGAGCTAGCCTGGAAAGCTGTTGCTCAGCCTCATCTGCCCATGGCACTGCTCGCACAGAGACTGGGGCTGCTTGCTTGTCTTGTCCCCTCAAACTTCAAACGTAGCTTAGGTGGTCCGTGCCGGGCGCCTCCGGCAGCCCTGCTCCGAAAATGCGAACGTCTGCAGATAGCTCGCAGGCAGAAAGAGCTAGCCTGGAAAGCTGTTGCTCAGCCTCATCTGCCCATGGCACTGCTCGCACAGAGGCACAGAGACTGGGGCTGCTTGCTTGTCTTGTCCCCTCAAACTTCAAACGTAGCTTAGGTGGTCCGTGCCGGGCGGTTCCGGCAGCCCTGCTCCGAAAATGCGAACGTCTGCAGATAGCTCGCAGGCAGAAAGAGCTAGCCTGGAAAGCTGTTGCTCAGCCTCATCTGCCCATGGCACTGCTCGCACAGAGGCACAGAGACTGGGGCTGCTTGCTTGTCTTGCTCCCTCAAACTTCAAACGTAGCTTAGGTGGTCCGTGCCGGGCGCCTCGGGCAGCCCTGCTCCGAAAATGCGAACGTCTGCAGATAGCTCGCAGGCAGAAAGAGCTAGCCTGGAAAGCTGTTGCTCAGCCTCATCTGCCCATGGCACTGCTCGCACAGAGGCACAGAGACTGGGGCTGCTTGCTTGTCTTGTCCCGTCAAACTTCAAACGTATCTTTTGACTGTTTGTGCCGCGCGCTTCCGGCAGCGCTGCTCCGAAAATGCGAACGTCTGGAGATAGGTCGCAGGCAGAAAGAGCTAGCCTGGAAAGCTGTTGCTCAGCCTCATCTGCCCATGGCACTGCTCGCACAGAGGAACAGAGACTGGGGCTGCTTGCTTGTCTTGTCCGCTCAAACTTCAAACGTATCTTAGGTGGTCCGTGCCGGGCGCCTCCGGCAGCCCTGCTCCGAAAATGCGAACGTCTGCAGATAGCTCGCAGGCAGAAAGAGCTAGCCTGGAAAGCTGTTGCTCAGCCTCATCTGCCCATGGCACTGCTCGCACAGAGGCACAGAGACTGGGGCTGCTTGATTGTCTTGTCCCCTCAAACTTCAAACGTAGCTTAGGTGGTCCGTGCCGGGTCCTTCCGGCAGCCCTGCTCCGAAAATGCGAATGTCTGCAGATAGCTCGCAGGCAGAAAGAGCTAGCCTGGAAAGCTGTTGCTCAGCCTCATCTGCCCATGGCACTGCTCGCACAGAGGCACAGAGACTGGGGCTGCTTGATTGTTTTGCCCCCTCAAACTTCAAACGTACCTTAGGTGGTCCGTGCTGGGCGCCTCCGGCAGCCCTGCTCCGAAAATGCGAACATCAGCAGATAGCTCGCAGGCAGAAAGAGCTAGCCTGGAAAGCTGTTGCTCAGCCTCATCTGCCCATGGCACTGCTCGCACAGAGGCACAGAGACTGGGGTTGCTTGCTTGTCTTGTTCCCTCAAACTTCAAACGTATCTTAGGTGGTCCGTGCCGGGCGCCTCCGGCAGCCCTGCTCCGAAAATGCGAACGTCTGCAGATAGCTCGCAGGCAGAAAGAGCTAGCCTGGAAAGCTGTTGCTCAGCCTCATCTGCCCATGGCACTGCTCGCACAGAGGTACAGAGACTGGGGCTGCTTGCTTGTCTTGCCCCCTCAAACTTCAAACGTAGCTTAGGTGGTCCGTCTCGGGCGCCTCCAACAGCCCTGCTCCGAAAAAGCGAACGTCTGCAGATAGCTCGCAGGCAGAAAGAGCTAGCCTGGAAAGCTGTTGCTCAGCCTCATCTGCCCATGGCACTGCTCGCACAGAGGCACAGAGACTGGGGCTGCTTGCTTGTCTTGTCCCCTCAAACTTCAAACGTAGCTTAGGTGGTCCGTGCCGGGCGCCTCCGGCAGCCCTGCTCCGAAAATGCGAACGTCTGCAGATAGCTCGCAGGCAGAAAGAGCTAGCCTGGAAAGCTGTTGCTCAGCCTCATCTGCCCATGGCACTGCTCGCACAGAGGCACAGAGACTGGGGCTGCTTGCTTGTCTTGTCCCCTCAAACTTCAAATGTAGCTTAGGTGGTCCGTGCCGGGCGCCTCCGGCAGCCCTGCTCCAAAAATGCGAACGTCTGCAGATAGCTCGCAGGCAGAAAGAGCTAGCCTGGAAAGCTGTTGCTCAGCCTCATCTGCCCATGGCACTGCTCACACAGAGGCACAGAGACTGGGGCTGCTTGCTTGTCTTGTCCCCTCAAACATTAAAAGTAGTTTAGGTGGTCCGTGCTGGGCGCCTCCGGCAGCCCTGCTCCGAAAAAGCGCATGTCTGCAGATAGCTCGCAGGCAGAAAGAGCTAGCCTGGAAAGCTGTTGCTCAGCCTCATCTGCCCATGGCACTGCTCGCACAGAGGCACAGAGACTGGGGCTGCTTGCTTGTATTGTCCCCTCAAACTTCAAACGTACCTTAGGTGGTCCGTCTCGGGCGCCTCCGGCAGCCCTGCTCCAAAAATGCGAACGTCTGCAGATAGCTCGCAGGCAGAAAGAGCTAGCCTGGAAAGCTGTTGCTCAGCCTCATCTGCCCATGGCACTGCTCACACAGAGGCACAGAGACTGGGGCTGCTTGCTTGTCTTGTCCCCTCAAACATTAAAAGTAGCTTAGGTGGTCTTGCCGGGCGCCTCCGGCAGTCCTGCTCCAAAAATGCGAACGTCTGCAGATAGCTCGCAGGCAGAAAGAGCTAGCCTGGAAAGCTGTTGCTCAGCCTCATCTGCCCATGGCACTGCTCGCTCAGAGGCACAGAGACTGGGGCTGCTTGCTTGTCTTGCCCCCTCAAACTTCAAACGTAGCTTAGGTGGTCCGTGCCGGGTGCTTCCGGCAGCCCTGCTCCGAAAATGCGAACGTCTGCAGATAGCTCGCAGGCAGAAAGAGCTAGCCTGGAAACCTGTTGCTCAGCCTCATCTGCCCATGGCACTGCTCACACAGAGGCACAGAGACTGGGGCTGCTTGCTTGTCTTGTCCACTCAAACTTCAAATGTAGCTTAGGTGGTCCGTGCCAGGCGCCTCCGGCAGCCCTGCTCCGAAAATGCGAACGTCTGCAGATAGCTCGCAGGCAGAAAGAGCTAGCCTGGAAAGCTGTTGCTCAGCCTCATCTGCCCATGGCACTGCTCGCACAGAGGCACAGAGACTGGGGCTGCTTGCTTGTCTTGCCCCCTCAAACTTCAAACGTAGCTTAGGTGGTCCGTGCTGGGCGCCTCCGGCAGCCCTGCTCCGAAAATGCGAATGTCTGCAGATAGCTCGCAGGCAGAAAGAGCTAGCCTGGAAAGCTGTTGCTCAGCCTCATCTGCCCATGGCACTGCTCGCACAGAGGCACAGAGACTGGGGCTGCTTGCTTGTCTTGCCCCCTCAAACTTCAAACGTAGCTTAGGTGGTCTGTGCCGGGCTCCTCCGGCAGCCCTGCTCCGAAAATGCGAACGTCTGCAGATAGCTCGCAGGCAGAAAGAGCTAGCCTGGAAAGCTGTTGCTCAGCCTCATCTGCCCATGGCACTGCTCATACAGAGGCACAGAGACTGGGGCTGCTTGCTTGTCTTGTCCCCTCAAACTTCAAACGTAGCTTAGGTGGTCTGTCTCGGGCGCCTCCGGCAGCCCTGCTCCGAAAATGCGAACGTCTGCAGATAGCTCGCAGGCAGAAAGAGCTAGCCTGGAAAGCTGTTGCTCAGCCTCATCTGCCCATGGCACTGCTCGCACAGAGGCACAGAGACCGGGGCTACTTGCTTGTCCTGTCCCCTCAAACTTCAAACGTAGCTTAGGTGGTCCGTCTCGGGCGCCTCCGGCAGCCCTGCTCCGAAAATGCGAATGTCTGCAGATAGCTCGCAGGCAGAAAGAGCTAGCCTGGAAAGCTGTTGCTCAGCCTCATCTGCCCATGGCACTGCTCGCACAGAGGCACAGAGACTGGGGCTGCTTGCTTGTCTTGTCCCCTCAAACTTCAAACGTAGCTTAGGTGGTCCGTGCCGGGCGCTTCCGTCAGCCCTGCTCCGAAAATGCGAACGTCTGCAGATAGCACGCAGGCAGAAAGAGCTAGCCTGGAAAACTGTTGCTCAGCCTCATCTGCCCATGGCACTGCTCGCACAGAGGCACAGAGACTGGGGCTGCTTGCTTGCCTTGTCCCCTCAAACTTCAAACGTAGCTTAGGTGGTCCGTGCCGGGCGCTTCCGGCAGCCCTGCTCCAAAAATGCGAACGTCTGCAGATAGCTCGCAGGCAGAAAGAGCTAGCCTGGAAAGCTGTTGCTCAGCCTCATCTGCCCATGGCACAGCTCTCACAGAGGCACAGAGACTGGGGCTGCTTGCTTGTCTTGCCCCCTCAAGCTTCAAACGTATCTTAGGTGGTGTGTGCCGGGCTCCTCCGGCAGCCCTGCTCCGAAAATGCGAACGTCTGCAGATAGCTCGCAGGCAGAAAGAGCTAGCCTGGAAAGCTGTTGCTCAGCCTCATCTGCCCATGGCACTGCTCATACAGAGGCACAGAGACTGGGGCTGCTTGCTTGTCTTGTCCCCTCAAACTTCAAACGTAGCTTAGGTGGTCTGTCTCGGGCGCCTCCGGCAGCCCTGCTCTGAAAATGCGAAGGTCTGCAGATAGCTCGCAGGCAGAAAGAGCTAGCCTGGAAAGCTGTTGCTCAGCCTCATCTGCCCATGGCACTGCTCGCACAGAGGCACAGAGACCGGGGCTACTTGCTTGTCCTGTCCCCTCAAACTTCAAACGTAGCTTAGGTGGTCCGTCTCGGGCGCCTCCGGCAGCCCTGCTCCGAAAATGCGAATGTCTGCAGATAGCTCGCAGGCAGAAAGAGCTAGCCTGGAAAGCTGTTGCTCAGCCTCATCTGCCCATGGCACTGCTCGCACAGAGGCACAGAGACTGGGGCTGCTTGCTTGTCTTGCCCCCTCAAACTTCAAACGTAGCTTAGGTGGTCCGTGCCGGGCGCCTCCGGCAGCCCTGCTCCGAAAATGCGAACGTCTGCAGATAGCTCGCAGGCAGAAAGAGCTAGCCTGGAAAGCTGTTGCTCAGCCTCATCTGCCCATGGCACTGCTCGCACAGAGGCACAGAGACTGGGGCTGCTCGCTTGTCTTGCCCCCTCAAACTTCAAACGTAGCTTAGGTGGTCCGTGCCGGGCGCTTCCGGCAGCCCTGCTCCAAAAATGCGAACGTCTGCAGATAGCTCGCAGGCAGAAAGAGCTAGCCTGGAAAGCTGTTGCTCAGCCTCATCTGCCCATGGCACAGCTCTCACAGAGGCACAGAGACTGGGGCTGCTTGCTTGTCTTGCCCCCTCAAGCTTCAAACGTATCTTAGGTGGTGTGTGCCGGGCGCCTCCGGCAGCCCTGCTCCGAAAATGCGAACGTCTGCAGATAGCTCGCAGGCAGAAAGAGCTAGCCTGGAAAGCTGTTGCTCAGCCTCATCTGCCCATGGCACTGCTCGCACAGAGGCACAGAGACTGGGGCTGCTTGCTTGTCTTGTCCCCTCAAACTTCAAACGTAGCTTAGGTGGTCCGTGCCGGGCACCTCCGGCAGCCCTGCTCCAAAAATGCGAACGTCTTCAGACAGCTCGCAGGCAGAAAGAGCTAGCCTGGAAAGCTGTTGCTCAGCCTCATCTGCCCATGGCACTGCTCGCACAGAGGCACAGAGACTGGGGCTGCTTGCTTGTCTTGTCCCCTCAAACTTCAAACGTATCTTTTGACTGTTTGTGCCGCGCGCTTCCGGCAGCGCTGCTCCGAAAATGCGAACGTCTGGAGATAGCTCGCAGGCAGAAAGAGCTAGCCTGGAAAGCTGTTGCTCAGCCTCATCTGCCCATGGCACTGCTCGCACAGAGGCACAGAGACTGGGGCTGCTTGCTTGTCTTGTCCGCTCAAACTTCAAACGTAGCTTAGGTGGTCCGTGCCGGGCGCCTCCGGCAGCCCAGCTCCGAAAATGCGAACGTCTGCAGATAGCTCGCAGGCAGAAAGAGCTAGCCTGGAAAGCTGTTGCTCAGCCTCATCTGCCCATGGCACTGCTCGCACAGAGGCACAGAGACTGGGGCTGCTTGCTTGTCTTGTCCCCTCAAACTTCAAACGTAGCTTAGGTGGTCCGTGCCGGGTGCTTCCGGCAGCCCTGCTCCGAAAATGCGAATGTCTGCAGATAGCTCGCAGGCAGAAAGAGCTAGCTTGGAAAGCTGTTGCTCAGCCTCATCTGCCCATGGCACTGCTCGCACAGAGGCACAGAGACTGGGGCTGCTTGCTTGTCTTGCCCCCTCAAACTTCAAACGTAGCTTAGGTGGTCCGTGCCGGGCGCCTCCGGCAGCCCTGCTCCGAAAATGCGAACGTCTGCAGATAGCTCGCAGGCAGAAAGAGCTAGCCTGGAAAGCTGTTGCTCAGCCTCATCTGCCCATGGCACTGCTCGCACAGAGGCACAGAGACTGGGGCTGCTTGCTTTTCTTGTCCCCTCAAACTTCAAACGTAGCTTAGGTGGTCCGTCTCGAGCGCCTCCGGCAGCCCTGCTCTGAAAATGCGAATGTCTGCAGATAGCTCGCAGGCAGAAAGAGCTAGCCTGGAAAGCTGTTGCTCAGCCTCATCTGCCCATGGCACTGCTCGCACAGAGGCACAGAGACTGGGGCTGCTTGCTTGTCTTGTCCCCTCAAACTTCAAACGTACCTTAGGTGGTTCGTGCCGGGCGCCTCCGGCAGCCCTGCTCCGAAAATGCGAACGTCTGCAGATAGCTCGCAGGCAGAAAGAGCTAGCCTGGAAAGCTGTTGCTCAGCCTCATCTGCCCATGGCACTGCTCGCACAGAGGTACAGAGACTGGGGCTGCTTGCTTGTCTTGCCCCCTCAAACTTCAAACGTAGCTTAGGTGGTCCGTGCTGGGCGCCTCCAGCAGCCCTGCTCCGAAAAAGCGAACGTCTGCAGATAGCTCGCAGGCAGAAAGAGCTAGCCTGGAAAGCTGTTGCTCAGCCTCATCTGCCCATGGCACTGCTCGCACAGAGGCACAGAGACTGGGGCTGCTTGCTTGTCTTGTCCCCTCAAACTTCAAACGTACCTTAGGTGGTCCATCTCGGGAGCCTCCGGCAGCCCTGCTCCGAAAATGCGAACGTCTGCAGATAGCTCGCAGGCAGAAAGAGCTAGCCTGGAAAGCTGTTGCTCAGCCTCATCTGCCCATGGCACTGCTCGCACAGAGGCACAGAGACTGGGGCTGCTTGCTTGTCTTGTCCCCTCAAACTTCAAATGTAGCTTAGGTGGTCCGTGCCGGGCGCCTCCGGCAGCCCTGCTCCAAAAATGCGAACGTCTGCAGATAGCTCGCAGGCAGAAAGAGCTAGCCTGGAAAGCTGTTGCTCAGCCTCATCTGCCCATGGCACTGCTCACACAGAGGCACAGAGACTGGGGCTGCTTGCTTGTCTTGTCCCCTCAAACATTAAAAGTAGCTTAGGTGGTCCGTGCTGGGCGCCTCCGTCAGCCCTGCTCCGAAAAAGGGAACGTCTGCAGATAGCACGCAGGCAGAAAGAGCTAGCCTGGAAAGCTGTTGCTCAGCCTCATCTGCCCATGGCACTGCTCGCACAGAGGCACAGAGACTGGGGCTGCTTGCTTGTCTTGTCCCCTCAAACTTCAAACGTACCTTAGGTGGTCCGTCTCGGGAGCCTCCAGCAGCCCTGCTCCGAAAATGCGAACGTCTGCAGATAGCTCGCAGGCAGAAAGAGCTAGCCTGGAAAGCTGTTGCTCAGCCTCATCTGCCCATGGCACTGCTCGCACAGAGGCACAGAGACTGGGGCTGCTTGCTTGTCTTGTCCGCTCAAACTTCAAACGTAGCTTAGGTGGTCCGTGCCGGGCGCCTCCGGCAGCCCTGCTCCGAAAATGCGAACGTCTGCAGATAGCTCGCAGGCAGAAAGAGCTAGCCTGGAAAGCTGTTGCTCAGCCTCATCTGCCCATGGCACTGCTCACACAGAGGCACAGAGACTGGGGCTGCTTGCTTGTCTTGTCCCCTCAAACATTTAAAGTAGCTTAGGTGGTCTTGCCGGGCGCCTCCGGCAGTCCTGCTCCAAAAATGCGAACGTCTGCAGATAGCTCGCAGGCAGAAAGAGCTAGCCTGGAAAGCTGTTGCTCAGCCTCATCTGCCCATGGCACTGCTCGCACAGAGGCACAGAGACTGGGGCTGCTTGCTTGTCTTGTCCCCTCAAACTTCAAACGTAGCTTAGGTGGTCCGTGCCGGGTGCTTCCGGCAGCCCTGCTCCGAAAATGCGAATGTCTGCAGATAGCTCGCAGGCAGAAAGAGCTAGCCTGGAAAGCTGTTGCTCAGCCTCATCTGCCCATGGCACTGCTCGCACAGAGGCACAGAGACTGGGGCTGCTTGCTTGTCTTGTCCCCTCAAACTTCAAACGTACCTTAGGTTGTCCGTGCTGGGCGCTTCCGGCAGCGCTGCTCCGAAAATGAGAACGTCTGGAGATAGCTCGCAGGCAGAAAGAGCTAGCCTGGAAAGCTGTTGCTCAGCCTCATCTGCCCATGGCACTGCTCGCACAGAGGCACAGAGACTGGGGCTGCTTGCTTGTCTTGCCCCCTCAAACTTCAAACGTAGCTTAGGTGGTCCGTGCCGGGCGCCTCCGGCAGCCCTGCTCCAAAAATGCGAACGTCTGCAGATAGCTCGCAGGCAGAAAGAGCTAGCCTGGAAAGCTGTTGCTCAGCCTCATCTGCCCATGGCACTGCTCGCACAGAGGCACAGAGACTGGGGCTGCTTGCTTTTCTTGTCCCCTCAAACTTCAAACGTAGCTTAGGTGGTCCGTCTCGGGCGCCTCCGGCAGCCCTGCTCTGAAAATGCGAATGTCTGCAGATACCTCGCAGGCAGAAAGAGCTAGCCTGGAAAGCTGTTGCTCAGCCTCATCTGCCCATGGCACTGCTCGCACAGAGGCACAGAGACTGGGTCTGCTTGCTTGTCTTGTCCCCTCAAACTTCAAACGTACCTTAGGTGGTTCGTGCCGGGCGCCTCCGGCAGCCCTGCTCCGAAAATGCGAACGTCTGCAGATAGCTCGCAGGCAGAAAGAGCTAGCCTGGAAAGCTGTTGCTCAGCCTCATCTGCCCATGGCACTGCTCGCACAGAGGTACAGAGACTGGGGCTGCTTGCTTGTCTTGTCCCCTCAAACTTCAAACGTAGCTTAGGTGGTCCGTGCTGGGCGCCTCCAGCAGCCCTGCTCCGAAAAAGCGAACGTCTGCAGATAGCTCGCAGGCAGAAAGAGCTAGCCTGGAAAGCTGTTGCTCAGCCTCATCTGCCCATGGCACTGCTCGCACAGAGGCACAGAGACTGGGGCTGCTTGCTTGTCTTGTCCCCTCAAACTTCAAACGTACCTTAGGTGGTCCATCTCGGGAGCCTCCGGCAGCCCTGCTCCGAAAATGCGAACGTCTGCAGATAGCTCGCAGGCAGAAAGAGCTAGCCTGGAAAGCTGTTGCTCAGCCTCATCTGCCCATGGCACTGCTCGCACAGAGGCACAGAGACTGGGGCTGCTTGCTTGTCTTGTCCCCTCAAACTTCAAATGTAGCTTAGGTGGTCCGTGCCGGGCGCCTCCGGCAGCCCTGCTCCAAAAATGCGAACGTCTGCAGATAGCTCGCAGGCAGAAAGAGCTAGCCTGGAAAGCTGTTGCTCAGCCTCATCTGCCCATGGCACTGCTCGCACAGAGGCACAGAGACTGGGGCTGCTTGCTTGTCTTGTCCCCTCAAACTTCAAACGTAGCTTACGTGGTCCGTGCCGGGCGCCTCCGGCAGCCCTGCTCCGAAAATGCGAACGTCTGCAGATAGCTCGCAGGCAGAAAGAGCTAGCCTGGAAAGCTGTTGCTCAGCCTCATCTGCCCATGGCACTGCTCGCACAGAGGCACAGAGACTGGGGCTGCTTGCTTGTCTTGTCCCCTCAAACATTAAAAGTAGCTTAGGTGGTCTTGCCGGGCGCCTCCGGCAGTCCTGCTCCAAAAATGCGAACGTCTGCAGATAGCTCGCAGGCAGAAAGAGCTAGCCTGGAAAGCTGTTGCTCAGCCTCATCTGCCCATGGCACTGCTCGCACAGAGGCACAGAGACTGGGGCTGCTTGCTTGTCTTGCCCCCTCAAACTTCAAACGTAGCTTAGGTGGTCCGTGCCGGGTGCTTCCGGCAGCCCTGCTCCGAAAATGCGAACGTCTGCAGATAGCTCGCAGGCAGAAAGAGCTAGCCTGGAAACCTGTTGCTCAGCCTCATCTGCCCATGGCACTGCTCGCACAGAGGCACAGAGACTGGGGCTGCTTGCTTGTCTTGTCCCCTCAAACTTCAAACGTACCTTAGGTGGTCCATCTCGGGAGCCTCCGGCAGCCCTGCTCCGAAAATGCGAACGTCTGCAGATAGCTCGCAGGCAGAAAGAGCTAGCCTGGAAAGCTGTTGCTCAGCCTCATCTGCCCATGGCACTGCTCGCACAGAGGCACAGAGACTGGGGCTGCTTGCTTGTCTTGTCCCCTCAAACTTCAAATGTAGCTTAGGTGGTCCGTGCCGGGCGGTTCCGGCAGCCCTGCTCCAAAAATGCGAACGTCTGCAGATAGCTCGCAGGCAGAAAGAGCTAGCCTGGAAAGCTGTTGCTCAGCCTCATCTGCCCATGGCACTGCTCACACAGAGGCACAGAGACTGGGGCTGCTTGCTTGTCTTGTCCCCTCAAACTTCAAACGTAGCTTAGGTGGTCCGTGCTGGGCGCCTCCGTCAGCCCTGCTCCGAAAAAGCGAACGTCTGCAGATAGCACGCAGGCAGAAAGAGCTAGCCTGGAAAGCTGTTGCTCAGCCTCATCTGCCCATGGCACTGCTCGCACAGAGGCACAGAGACTGGGGCTGCTTGCTTGTCTTGTCCCCTCAAACTTCAAACGTACCTTAGGTGGTCCGTCTCGGGAGCCTCCAGCAGCCCTGCTCCGAAAATGCGAACGTCTGCAGATAGCTCGCAGGCAGAAAGAGCTAGCCTGGAAAGCTGTTGCTCAGCCTCATCTGCCCATGGCACTGCTCGCACAGAGGCACAGAGACTGGGGCTGCTTGCTTGTCTTGTCCCCTCAAACTTCAAACGTAGCTTAGGTGGTCCGTGCCGGGCGCCTCCGGCAGCCCTGCTCCGAAAATGCGAACGTCTGCAGATAGCTCGCAGGCAGAAAGAGCTAGCCTGGAAAGCTGTTGCTCAGCCTCATCTGCCCATGGCACTGCTCACACAGAGGCACAGAGACTGGGGCTGCTTGCTTGTCTTGTCCCCTCAAACATTTAAAGTAGCTTAGGTGGTCTTGCCGGGCGCCTCCGGCAGTCCTGCTCCAAAAATGTGAATGTCTGCAGATAGCTCGCAGGCAGAAAGAGCTAGCCTGGAAAGCTGTTGCTCAGCCTCATCTGCCCATGGCACTGCTCGCACAGAGGCACAGAGACTGGGGCTGCTTGCTTGTCTTGTCCCCTCAAACTTCAAACGTACCTTAGGTGGTCCATCTCGGGAGCCTCCGGCAGCCCTGCTCCGAAAATGCGAACGTCTGCAGATAGCTCGCAGGCAGAAAGAGCTAGCCTGGAAAGCTGTTGCTCAGCCTCATCTGCCCATGGCACTGCTCGCACAGAGGCACAGAGACTGGGGCTGCTTGCTTGTCTTGTCCCCTCAAACTTCAAATGTAGCTTAGGTGGTCCGTGCCGGGCGGTTCCGGCAGCCCTGCTCCAAAAATGCGAACGTCTGCAGATAGCTCGCAGGCAGAAAGAGCTAGCCTGGAAAGCTGTTGCTCAGCCTCATCTGCCCATGGCACTGCTCACACAGAGGCACAGAGACTGGGGCTGCTTGCTTGTCTTGTCCCCTCAAACTTCAAACGTAGCTTAGGTGGTCCGTGCTGGGCGCCTCCGTCAGCCCTGCTCCGAAAAAGCGAACGTCTGCAGATAGCACGCAGGCAGAAAGAGCTAGCCTGGAAAGCTGTTGCTCAGCCTCATCTGCCCATGGCACTGCTCGCACAGAGGCACAGAGACTGGGGCTGCTTGCTTGTCTTGTCCCCTCAAACTTCAAACGTACCTTAGGTGGTCCGTCTCGGGAGCCTCCAGCAGCCCTGCTCCGAAAATGCGAACGTCTGCAGATAGCTCGCAGGCAGAAAGAGCTAGCCTGGAAAGCTGTTGCTCAGCCTCATCTGCCCATGGCACTGCTCGCACAGAGGCACAGAGACTGGGGCTGCTTGCTTGTCTTGTCCCCTCAAACTTCAAACGTAGCTTAGGTGGTCCGTGCCGGGCGCCTCCGGCAGCCCTGCTCCGAAAATGCGAACGTCTGCAGATAGCTCGCAGGCAGAAAGAGCTAGCCTGGAAAGCTGTTGCTCAGCCTCATCTGCCCATGGCACTGCTCACACAGAGGCACAGAGACTGGGGCTGCTTGCTTGTCTTGTCCCCTCAAACATTTAAAGTAGCTTAGGTGGTCTTGCCGGGCGCCTCCGGCAGTCCTGCTCCAAAAATGCGAACGTCTGCAGATAGCTCGCAGGCAGAAAGAGCTAGCCTGGAAAGCTGTTGCTCAGCCTCATCTGCCCATGGCACTGCTCGCACAGAGGCACAGAGACTGGGGCTGCTTGCTTGTCTTGCCCCCTCAAACTTCAAACGTAGCTTAGGTGGTCCGTGCCGGGCGCCTCCGGCAGCCCTGCTCCAAAAATGCGAACGTCTGCAGATAGCTCGCAGGCAGAAAGAGCTAGCCTGGAAAGCTGTTGCTCAGCCTCATCTGCCCATGGCACTGCTCGCACAGAGGCACAGAGACTGGGGCTGCTTGCTTTTCTTGTCCCCTCAAACTTCAAACGTAGCTTAGGTGGTCCGTCTCGGGCGCCTCCGGCAGCCCTGCTCTGAAAATGCGAATGTCTGCAGATACCTCGCAGGCAGAAAGAGCTAGCCTGGAAAGCTGTTGCTCAGCCTCATCTGCCCATGGCACTGCTCGCACAGAGGCACAGAGACTGGGTCTGCTTGCTTGTCTTGTCCCCTCAAACTTCAAACGTACCTTAGGTGGTTCGTGCCGGGCGCCTCCGGCAGCCCTGCTCCGAAAATGCGAACGTCTGCAGATAGCTCGCAGGCAGAAAGAGCTAGCCTGGAAAGCTGTTGCTCAGCCTCATCTGCCCATGGCACTGCTCGCACAGAGGTACAGAGACTGGGGCTGCTTGCTTGTCTTGCCCCCTCAAACTTCAAACGTAGCTTAGGTGGTCCGTGCTGGGCGCCTCCAGCAGCCCTGCTCCGAAAAAGCCAACGTCTGCAGATAGCTCGCAGGCAGAAAGAGCTAGCCTGGAAAGCTGTTGCTCAGCCTCATCTGCCCATGGCACTGCTCACACAGAGGCACAGAGACTGGGGCTGCTTGCTTGTCTTGTCCCCTCAAACTTCAAACGTACCTTAGGTGGTCCATCTCGGGAGCCTCCGGCAGCCCTGCTCCGAAAATGCGAACGTCTGCAGATAGCTCGCAGGCAGAAAGAGCTAGCCTGGAAAGCTGTTGCTCAGCCTCATCTGCCCATGGCACTGCTCGCACAGAGGCACAGAGACTGGGGCTGCTTGCTTGTCTTGTCCCCTCAAACTTCAAATGTAGCTTACGTGGTCCGTGCCGGGCGCCTCCGGCAGCCCTGCTCCGAAAATGCGAACGTCTGCAGATAGCTCGCAGGCAGAAAGAGCTAGCCTGGAAAGCTGTTGCTCAGCCTCATCTGCCCATGGCACTGCTCACACAGAGGCACAGAGACTGGGGCTGCTTGCTTGTCTTGTCCCCTCAAACATTAAAAGTAGCTTAGGTGGTCCATGCTGGGCGCCTCCGGCAGCCCTGCTCCGAAAATGCGAACGTCTGCAGATAGCTCGCAGGCAGAAAGAGCTAGCCTGGAAAGCTGTTGCTCAGCCTCATCTGCCCATGGCACTGCTCGCACAGAGGCACAGAGACTGGGGCTGCTTGCTTGTCTTGTCCCCTCAAACTTCAAACGTAGCTTACGTGGTCCGTGCCGGGCGCCTCCGGCAGCCCTGCTCCGAAAATGCGAACGTCTGCAGATAGCTCGCAGGCAGAAAGAGCTAGCCTGGAAAGCTGTTGCTCAGCCTCATCTGCCCATGGCACTGCTCGCACAGAGGCACAGAGACTGGGGCTGCTTGCTTGTCTTGTCCCCTCAAACATTAAAAGTAGCTTAGGTGGTCTTGCCGGGCGCCTCCGGCAGTCCTGCTCCAAAAATGCGAACGTCTGCAGATAGCTCGCAGGCAGAAAGAGCTAGCCTGGAAAGCTGTTGCTCAGCCTCATCTGCACATGGCACTGCTCGCACAGAGGCACAGAGACTGGGGCTGCTTGCTTGTCTTGTCCCCTCAAACTTCAAACGTAGCTTAGGTGGTCCGTGCTGGGCGCCTCCGGCAGCCCTGCTCCGAAAATGCGAACGTCTGCAGATAGCTCGCAGGCAGAAAGAGCTAGCCTGGAAAGCTGTTGCTCAGCCTCATCTGACCATGGCACTGCTCGCACAGAGGCACAGAGACTGGGGCTGCTTGCTTGTCTTGTCCCCTCAAACTTCAAACGTAGCTTAGGTGGTCCGTGCTGGGCGCCTCCGGCAGCCCTGCTCCGAAAATGCGAACGTCTGCAGATAGCTCGTAGGCAGAAAGAGCTAGCCTGGAAAGCTGTTGCTCAGCCTCATCTGACCATGGCACTGCTCGCACAGAGGCACAGAGACTGGGGCTGCTTGCTTGTCTTGTCCCCTCAAACTTCAAACGTAGCTTAGGTGGTCCGTGCCGGGCTCCTCTGGCAGCCCTGCTCCGAAAATGCGAACGTCTGCAGATAGCTCGCAGGCAGAAAGAGCTAGCCTGGAAAGCTGTTGCTCAGCCTCATCTGCCCATGGCACTGCTCGCACAGAGGCACAGAGACTGGGGCTGCTTGCTTGTCTTGTCCCCTCAAACTTCAAACGTAGCTTACGTGGTCTGTCTCGGGCGCCTCCGGCAGCCCTGCTCTGAAAATGCGAATGTCTGCAGATACCTCGCAGGCAGAAAGAGCTAGCCTGGAAAGCTGTTGCTCAGCCTCATCTGCCCATGGCACTGCTCGCACAGAGGCACAGAGACTGGGGCTGCTTGCTTGTCTTGTCCCCTCAAACTTCAAACGTACCTTAGGTGGTTCGTGCCGGGCGCCTCCGGCAGCCCTGCTCCGAAAATGCGAACGTCTGCAGATAGCTCGCAGGCAGAAAGAGCTAGCCTGGAAAGCTGTTGCTCAGCCTCATCTGCCCATGGCACTGCTCGCACAGAGGCACAGAGACTGGGGCTGCTTGCTTGTCTTGTCCCCTCAAACTTCAAACGTAGCTTAGGTGGTCCGTGCCGGGCGCCTCCGGCAGCCCTGCTCCGAAAATGCGAACGTCTGCAGATAGCTCGCAGGCAGAAAGAGCTAGCCTGGAAAGCTGTTGCTCAGCCTCATCTGCCCATGGCACTGCTCGCACAGAGGCACAGAGACTGGGGCTGCTTGCTTGTCTTGTCCCCTCAAACTTCAAACGTAGTTTAGGTGGTCCGTCTCGGGAGACTCCGGCAGCCCTGCTCCGAAAATGCGAACGTCTGCAGATAGCTCGCAGGCAGAAAGAGCTAGCCTGGAAAGCTGTTGCTCAGCCTCATCTGCCCATGGCACTGCTCGCACAGAGGCACAGAGACTGGGGCTGCTTGCTTGTCTTGTCCCCTCAAACTTCAAACGTAGCTTAGGTGGTCCGTGCTGGGCGCCTCCGGCAGCCCTGCTCCGAAAATGCGAACATCAGCAGATAGCTCGCAGGCAGAAAGAGCTAGCCTGGAAAGCTGTTGCTCAGCCTCATCTGCCCATGGCACTGCTCGCACAGAGGCACAGAGACTAGGGCTACTTGCTTGTCTTGTCCCCTCAAACTTCAAACGTAGCTTAGGTGGTCCGTCTCGGGCGCCTCTGGCAGCCCTGCTCTGAAAATGCGAATGTCTGCAGATAGCTCGCAGGCAGAAAGAGCTAGCCTGGAAAGCTGTTGGTCAGCCTCATCTGCCCATGGCACTGCTCGCACAGAGGCACAGAGACTGGGGCTGCTTGCTTGTCTTGTCCCCTCAAACTTCAAACGTACCTTAGGTGGTTCGTGCCGGGTGCCTCCGGCAGCCCTGCTCCGAAAATGCCAACGTCTGCAGATAGCTCGCAGGCAGAAAGAGCTAGCCTGGAAAGCTGTTGCTCAGCCTCATCTGCCCATGGCACTGCTCGCACAGAGGCACAGAGACTGGGGCTGCTTGCTTGTCTTGCCCCCTCAAACTTCAAACGTAGCTTAGGTGGTCTGTGCCGGGCGCCTCCGGCAGCCCTGCTCCGAAAAAGCGAACGTCTGCAGATAGCTCGCAGGCAGAAAGAGCTAGCCTGGAAAGCTGTTGCTCAGCCTCATCTGCCCATGGCACAGCTCTCACAGAGGCACAGAGACTGGGGCTGCTTGCTTGTCTTGTCCCCTCAAACTTCAAACGTACCTTAGGTGGTGCGTGCCAGGCGCCTCCGGCAGACCTGCTCCGAAAATGCGAACGTCTGCAGATAGCTCGCAGGCAGAAAGAGCTAGCTTGGAAAGCTGTTGCTCAGCCTCATCTGCCCATGGCACTGCTCGCACAGAGGCACAGAGACTGGGGCTGCTTGCTTGTCTTGTCCCCTCAAACTTCAAACGTACCTTAGGTGGTCCGTGCCGGGCGCCTCCGGCAGCCCTGCTCCGAAAATGCGAACGTCTGCAGATAGCTCGCAGGCAGAAAGAGCTAGCCTGGAAAGCTGTTGCTCAGCCTCATCTGCCCATGGCACTGCTCGCACAGAGGCACAGAGACTGGGGCTGCTTGCTTGTCTTGTCCCCTCAAACTTCCAATGTAGCTTAGGTGGTCCGTGCCGGGCGCCTCCGGCAGCCCTGCTCTGAAAATGCGAACGTCTGCAGATAGCTCGCAGGCAGAAAGAGCTAGCCTGGAAAGCTGTTGCTCAGCCTCATCTGCCCATGGCACTGCTCACACAGAGGCACAGAGACTGGGGCTGCTTGCTTGTCTTGTCCCCTCAAACATTAAAAGTAGCTTAGGTGGTCCGTGCCGGGCGCCTCCGTCAGCCCTGCTCCGAAAAAGTGAACGTCTGCAGATAGCACGCAGGCAGAAAGAGCTAGCCTGGAAAGCTGTTGCTCAGCCTCATCTGCCCATGGCACTGCTCGCACAGAGGCACAGAGACTGGGGCTGCTTGCTTGTCTTGTCCCCTCAAACTTCAAACGTACCTTAGGTGGTCCGTCGCGGGAGCCTCCGGCAGCCCTGCTCCGAAAATGCGAACGTCTGCAGATAGCTCGCAGGCAGAAAGAGCTAGCCTGGAAAGCTGTTGCTCAGCCTCATCTGCCCATGGCACTGCTCGCACAGAGGCACAGAGACTGGGGCTGCTTGCTTGTCTTGTCCCCTCAAACTTCAAATGTAGCTTACGTGGTCCGTGCCGGGCGCCTCCGGCAGCCCTGCTCCAAAAATGCGAACGTCTGCAGATAGCTCGCAGGCAGAAAGAGCTAGCCTGGAAAGCTGTTGCTCAGCCTCATCTGCCCATGGCACTGCTCACACAGAGGCACAGAGACTGGGGCTGCTTGCTTGTCTTGTCCCCTCAAACATTAAAAGTAGCTTAGGTGGTCTGTGCCGGGCGCCTCCGGCAGTCCTGCTCCAAAAATGCGAACGTCTGCAGATAGCTCGCAGGCAGAAAGAGCTAGCCTGGAAAGCTGTTGCTCAGCCTCATCTGCCCATGGCACTGCTCGCACAGAGGCACAGAGACTGGGGCTGCTTGCTTGTCTTGCCCCCTCAAACTTCAAACGTAGCTTAGGTGGTCCGTCTCGGGCGCCTCCGGCAGCCCTGCTCTGAAAATGCGAATGTCTGCAGATACCTCGCAGGCAGAAAGAGCTAGCCTGGAAAGCTGTTGCTCAGCCTCAGCTGCACATGGCACTGCTCGCACAGAGGCACAGAGACTGGGGCTGCTTGCTTGTCTTGTCCCCTCAAACTTCAAACGTACCTTAGGTGGTTCGTGCCGGGCGCCTCCGGCAGCCCTGCTCCGAAAATGCGAACGTCTGCAGATAGCTCGCAGGCAGAAAGAGCTAGCCTGGAAAGCTGTTGCTCAGCCTCATCTGCCCATGGCACTGCTCGCACAGAGGTACAGAGACTGGGGCTGCTTGCTTGTCTTGCCCCCTCAAACTTCAAACGTAGCTTAGGTGGTCCGTGCTGGGCGCCTCCAGCAGCCCTGCTCCGAAAAAGTGAACGTCTGCAGATAGCTCGCAGGCAGAAAGAGCTAGCCTGGAAAGCTGTTGCTCAGCCTCATCTGCCCATGGCACTGCTCGCACAGAGGCACAGAGACTGGGGCTGCTTGCTTGTCTTGTCCCCTCAAACTTCAAACGTACCTTAGGTGGTCCATCTCGGGAGCCTCCGGCAGCCCTGCTCCGAAAATGCGAACGTCTGCAGATAGCTCGCAGGCAGAAAGAGCTAGCCTGGAAAGCTGTTGCTCAGCCTCATCTGCCCATGGCACTGCTCGCACAGAGGCACAGAGACTGGGGCTGCTTGCTTGTCTTGTCCCCTCAAACTTCCAATGTAGCTTAGGTGGTCCGTGCTGGGCGCCTCCGGCAGCCCTGCTCCAAAAATGCGAACGTCTGCAGATAGCTCGCAGGCAGAAAGAGCTAGCCTGGAAAGCTGTTGCTCAGCCTCATCTGCCCATGGCACTGCTCGCACAGAGGCACAGAGACTGGGGCTGCTTGCTTGTCTTGTCCCCTCAAACTTCAAATGTAGCTTACGTGGTCCGTGCCGGGCGCCTCCGGCAGCCCTGCTCCGAAAATGCGAACGTCTGCAGATAGCTCACAGGCAGAAAGAGCTAGCCTGGAAAGCTGTTGCTCAGCCTCATCTGCCCATGGCACTGCTCACACAGAGGCACAGAGACTGGGGCTGCTTGCTTGTCTTGTCCCCTCAAACTTCAAACGTAGCTTAGGTGGTCCGTGCTGGGCGCCTCCGGCAGCCCTGCTCCGAAAATGCGAATGTCTGCAGATAGCTCGCAGGCAGAAAGAGCTAGCCTGGAAAGCTGTTGCTCAGCCTCATCTGCCCATGGCACTGCTCGCACAGAGGCACAGAGTCTGGGGCTGCTTGCTTGTCTTGTCCCCTCAAACTTCAAACGTAGCTTAGGTGGTCCGTGCCGGGCGCCTCCGGCAGCCCTGCTCCGAAAATGCGAACGTCTGCAGATAGCTCGCAGGCAGAAAGAGCTAGCCTGGAAAGCTGTTGCTCAGCCTCATCTGCCCATGGCACTGCTCGCACAGAGGCACAGAGACTGGGGCTGCTTGCTTGTCTTGTCCCCTCAAACTTCAAACGTAGTTTAGGTGGTCCGTCTCGGGAGACTCCGGCAGCCCTGCTCCGAAAATGCGAACGTCTGCAGATAGCTCGCAGGCAGAAAGAGCTAGCCTGGAAAGCTGTTGCTCAGCCTCATCTGCCCATGGCACTGCTCGCACAGAGGCACAGAGACTGGGGCTGCTTGCTTGTCTTGTCCCCTCAAACTTCAAACGTAGCTTAGGTGGTCCGTGCTGGGCGCCTCCGGCAGCCCTGCTCCGAAAATGCGAACATCAGCAGATAGCTCGCAGGCAGAAAGAGCTAGCCTGGAAAGCTGTTGCTCAGCCTCATCTGCCCATGGCACTGCTCGCACAGAGGCACAGAGACTAGGGCTACTTGCTTGTCTTGTCCCCTCAAACTTCAAACGTAGCTTAGGTGGTTCGTCTCGGGCGCCTCTGGCAGCCCTGCTCTGAAAATGCGAATGTCTGCAGATAGCTCGCAGGCAGAAAGAGCTAGCCTGGAAAGCTGTTGGTCAGCCTCATCTGCCCATGGCACTGCTCGCACAGAGGCACAGAGACTGGGGCTGCTTGCTTGTCTTGTCCCCTCAAACTTCAAACGTACCTTAGGTGGTTCGTGCCGGGTGCCTCCGGCAGCCCTGCTCCGAAAATGCCAACGTCTGCAGATAGCTCGCAGGCAGAAAGAGCTAGCCTGGAAAGCTGTTGCTCAGCCTCATCTGCCCATGGCACTGCTCGCACAGAGGCACAGAGACTGGGGCTGCTTGCTTGTCTTGCCCCCTCAAACTTCAAACGTACCTTAGGTGGTGCGTGCCAGGCGCCTCCGGCAGACCTGCTCTGAAAATGCGAACGTCTGCAGATAGCTCGCAGGCAGAAAGAGCTAGCCTGGAAAGCTGTTGCTCAGCCTCATCTGCCCATGGCACTGCTCGCACAGAGGCACAGAGATTGGGGCTGCTTGCTTGTCTTGCCCCCTCAAACTTCAAACGTACCTTAGGTGGTCCGTGCCGGGCGCCTCCGGCAGCCCTGCTCCAAAAATGCGAACGTCTGCAGATAGCTCGCAGGCAGAAAGAGCTAGCCTGGAAAGCTGTTGCTCAGCTTCATCTGCCCATGGCACTGCTCACACAGAGGCACAGAGACTGGGGCTGCTTGCTTGTCTTGTCCCCTCAAACATTAAAAGTAGCTTAGGTGGTCTGTGCCGGGCGCCTCCGGCAGTCCTGCTCCAAAAATGCGAACGTCTGCAGATAGCTCGCAGGCAGAAAGAGCTAGCCTGGAAAGCTGTTGCTCAGCCTCATCTGCCCATGGCACTGCTCGCACAGAGGCACAGAGTGGGGCTGCTTGCTTTTCTTGTCCCCTCAAACTTCAAACGTAGCTTAGGTGGTCCGTCTCGGGCGCCTCCGGCAGCCCTGCTCTGAAAATGCGAATGTCTGCAGATACCTCGCAGGCAGAAAGAGCTAGCCTGGAAAGCTGTTGCTCAGCCTCATCTGCCCATGGCACTGCTCGCACAGAGGCACAGAGACTGGGGCTGCTTGCTTGTCTTGTCCCCTCAAACTTCAAACGTACCTTAGGTGGTTCGTGCCGGGCGCCTCCGGCAGCCCTGCTCCGAAAATGCGAACGTCTGCAGATAGCTCGCAGGCAGAAAGAGCTAGCCTGGAAAGCTGTTGCTCAGCCTCATCTGCCCATGGCACTGCTCGCACAGAGGTACAGAGACTGGGGCTGCTTGCTTGTCTTGCCCCCTCAAACTTCAAACGTAGCTTAGGTGGTCCGTGCTGGGCGCCTCCAGCAGCCCTGCTCCGAAAAAGCGAACGTCTGCAGATAGCTCGCAGGCAGAAAGAGCTAGCCTGGAAAGCTGTTGCTCAGCCTCATCTGCCCATGGCACTGCTCGCACAGAGGCACAGAGACTGGGGCTGCTTGCTTGTCTTGTCCCCTCAAACTTCAAACGTACCTTAGGTGGTCCATCTCGGGAGCCTCCGGCAGCCCTGCTCCGAAAATGCGAACGTCTGCAGATAGCTCGCAGGCAGAAAGAGCTAGCCTGGAAAGCTGTTGCTCAGCCTCATCTGCCCATGGCACTGCTCGCACAGAGGCACAGAGACTGGGGCTGCTTGCTTGTCTTGTCCCCTCAAACTTCCAATGTAGCTTAGGTGGTCCGTGCCGGGCGCCTCCGGCAGCCCTGCTCCAAAAATGCGAACGTCTGCAGATAGCTCGCAGGCAGAAAGAGCTAGCCTGGAAAGCTGTTGCTCAGCCTCATCTGCCCATGGCACTGCTCACACAGAGGCACAGAGACTGGGGCTGCTTGCTTGTCTTGTCCCCTCAAACATTAAAAGTAGCTTAGGTGGTCCGTGCCGGGCGCCTCCGTCAGCCCTGCTCCGAAAAAGTGAACGTCTGCAGATAGCACGCAGGCAGAAAGAGCTAGCCTGGAAAGCTGTTGCTCAGCCTCATCTGCCCATGGCACTGCTCGCACAGAGGCACAGAGACTGGGGCTGCTTGCTTGTCTTGTCCCCTCAAACTTCAAACGTACCTTAGGTGGTCCGTCTCGGGAGCCTCCGGCAGCCCTGCTCCGAAAATGCGAACGTCTGCAGATAGCTCGAAGGCAGAAAGAGCTAGCCTGGAAAGCTGTTGCTCAGCCTCATCTGCCCATGGCACTGCTCGCACAGAGGCACAGAGACTGGGGCTGCTTGCTTGTCTTGTCCCCTCAAACTTCAAATGTAGCTTACGTGGTCCGTGCCGGGCGCCTCCGGCAGCCCTGCTCCAAAAATGCGAACGTCTGCAGATAGCTCGCAGGCAGAAAGAGCTAGCCTGGAAAGCTGTTGCTCAGCTTCATCTGCCCATGGCACTGCTCACACAGAGGCACAGAGACTGGGGCTGCTTGCTTGTCTTGTCCCCTCAAACATTAAAAGTAGCTTAGGTGGTCTGTGCCGGGCGCCTCCGGCAGTCCTGCTCCAAAAATGCGAACGTCTGCAGATAGCTCGCAGGCAGAAAGAGCTAGCCTGGAAAGCTGTTGCTCAGCCTCATCTGCCCATGGCACTGCTCGCACAGAGGCACAGAGACT
This sequence comes from Opisthocomus hoazin, assembly GCF_030867145.1. Lineage (NCBI taxonomy): Eukaryota > Metazoa > Chordata > Aves > Opisthocomiformes > Opisthocomidae > Opisthocomus > Opisthocomus hoazin. The sequence continues at coordinate 11,126,000 of NC_134453.1, forward strand.
GGGGCTGCTTGCTTGTCTTGTCCCCTCAAACTTCAAACGTAGCTTAGGTGGTCTGTCTCGGGAGCCTCCGGCAGCCCTGCTCCGAAAATGCGAACGTCTGCAGATAGCTCGCAGGCAGAAAGAGCTAGCCTGGAAAGCTGTTGCTCAGCCTCATCTGCCCATGGCACTGCTCGCACAGAGGCACAGAGACTGGGGCTGCTTGCTTGTCTTGTCCCCTCAAACTTCAAATGTAGCTTACGTGGTCCGTGCCGGGCGCCTCCGGCAGCCCTGCTCCGAAAAAGTGAACGTCTGCAGATAGCACGCAGGCAGAAAGAGCTAGCCTGGAAAGCTGTTGCTCAGCCTCATCTGCCCATGGCACTGCTCGCACGGAGGCACAGAGACTGGGGCTGCTTGCTTGTCTTGTCCCCTCAAACTTCAAACGTAGCTTAGGTGGTCCGTGCTGGGCGCCTCCGGCAGCCCTGCTCCGAAAATGCGAATGTCTGCAGATAGCTCGCAGGCAGAAAGAGCTAGCCTGGAAAGCTGTTGCTCAGCCTCATCTGCCCATGGCACTGCTCGCACAGAGGCACAGAGACTGGGGCTGCTTGCTTGTCTTGTCCCCTCAAACTTCAAACGTACCTTAGGTGGTCCGTGCCGGGCGCCTCCGGCAGCCCTGCTCCGAAAATGCGAACGTCTGCAGATAGCTCGCAGGCAGAAAGAGCTAGCCTGGAAAGCTGTTGCTCAGCCTCATCTGCCCATGGCACTGCTCGCACAGAGGCACAGAGACTGGGGCTGCTTGCTTGTCTTGTCCCCTCAAACTTCAAATGTAGCTTACGTGGTCCGTGCCGGGCGCCTCCGGCAGCCCTGCTCCGAAAATGCGAACGTCTGCAGATAGCTCGCAGGCAGAAAGAGCTAGCCTGGAAAGCTGTTGCTCAGCCTCATCTGCCCATGGCACTGCTCACACAGAGGCACAGAGACTGGGGCTGCTTGCTTGTCTTGTCCCCTCAAACTTCAAACGTAGCTTAGGTGGTCCGTGCTGGGCGCCTCCGGCAGCCCTGCTCCGAAAATGCGAATGTCTGCAGATAGCTCGCAGGCAGAAAGAGCTAGCCTGGAAAGCTGTTGCTCAGCCTCATCTGCCCATGGCACTGCTCGCACAGAGGCACAGAGACTGGGGCTGCTTGCTTGTCTTGTCCCCTCAAACTTCAAACGTAGCTTAGGTGGTCTGTGCCGGGCGCCTCCGGCAGCCCTGCTCCGAAAATGCGAACGTCTGCAGATAGCTCGCAGGCAGAAAGAGCTAGCCTGGAAAGCTGTTGCTCAGCCTCATCTGCCCATGGCACTGCTCACACAGAGGCACAGAGACTGTGGCTGCTTGCTTGTCTTGTCCCCTCAAACTTCAAACGTAGCTTAGGTGGTCTGTCTCGGGCGCCTCTAGCAGCCCTGCTCTGAAAATGCGAACGTCTGCAGATAGCTCGCAGGCAGAAAGAGCTAGCCTGGAAAGCTGTTGCTCAGCCTCATCTGCCCAGGGCACTGCTCGCACAGAGGCACAGAGACCGGGGCTACTTGCTTGTCCTGTCCCCTCAAACTTCAAATGTAGCTTAGGTGGTCCGTCTCGGGCGCCTCCAGCAGCCCTGCTCCGAAAATGCGAACGTCTGCAGATAGCTCGCAGGCAGAAAGAGCTAGCCTGGAAAGCTGTTGCTCAGCCTCATCTGCCCATGGCACTGCTCGCACAGAGGCACAGAGACTGGGGCTGCTTGCTTGTCTTGTCCCCTCAAACTTCAAACGTACCTTAGGTGGTCCGTCTCGGGCGCCTCCGGCAGCCCTGCTCCGAAAATGCGAACGTCTGCAGATAGCTCGCAGGCAGAAAGAGCTAGCCTGGAAAGCTGTTGCTCAGCCTCATCTGCCCATGGCACTGCTCGCACAGAGGCACAGAGACTGGGGCTGCTTGCTTGTCTTGTCCCCTCAAACTTCAAACGTAGCTTAGGTGGTCCGTGCTGGGCGCCTCCGGCAGCCCTGCTCCGAAAATGCGAACGTCTGCAGATAGCTCGCAGGCAGAAAGAGCTAGCCTGGAAAACTGTTGCTCAGCCTCATCTCACCATGGCACTGCTCGCACAGAGGCACAGAGACTGGGGCTGCTTGCTTGTCTTGTCCCCTCAAACTTCAAACGTAGCTTAGGTGGTCCGTGCCGGGCTCCTCTGGCAGCCCTGCTCCGAAAATGCGAACGTCTGCAGATAGCTCGCAGGCAGAAAGAGCTAGCCTGGAAAGCTGTTGCTCAGCCTCATCTGCCCATGGCACTGCTCGCACAGAGGCACAGAGACTGGGGCTGCTTGCTTGTCTTGTCCCCTCAAACTTCAAACGTAGCTTACGTGGTCTGTCTCGGGCGCCTCTGGCAGCCCTGCTCTGAAAATGCGAATGTCTGCAGATACCTCGCAGGCAGAAAGAGCTAGCCTGGAAAGCTGTTGCTCAGCCTCATCTGCCCATGGCACTGCTCGCACAGAGGCACAGAGACTGGGGCTGCTTGCTTGTCTTGTCCCCTCAAACTTCAAACGTACCTTAGGTGGTCCGTCTCGGGCGCCTCCGGCAGCCCTGCTCCGAAAATGCGAACGTCTGCAGATAGCTCGCAGGCAGAAAGAGCTAGCCTGGAAAGCTGTTGCTCAGCCTCATCTGCCCATGGCACTGCTCGCACAGAGGCACAGAGACTGGGGCTGCTTGCTTGTCTTGTCCCCTCAAACTTCAAACGTAGCTTAGGTGGTCCGTCTCGGGCGCCTCCGGCAGCCCTGCTCCGAAAATGCGAACGTCTGCAGATAGCTCGCAGGCAGAAAGAGCTAGCCTGGAAAGCTGTTGCTCAGCCTCATCTGACCATGGCACTGCTCGCACAGAGGCACAGAGACTGGGGCTGCTTGCTTGTCTTGTCCCCTCAAACTTCAAACGTAGCTTAGGTGGTCCGTGCCGGGCTCCTCTGGCAGCCCTGCTCCGAAAATGCGAACGTCTGCAGATAGCTCGCAGGCAGAAAGAGCTAGCCTGGAAAGCTGTTGCTCAGCCTCATCTGCCCATGGCACTGCTCGCACAGAGGCACAGAGACTGGGGCTGCTTGCTTGTCTTGTCCCCTCAAACTTCAAACGTAGCTTACGTGGTCTGTCTCGGGCGCCTCTGGCAGCCCTGCTCTGAAAATGCGAATGTCTGCAGATACCTCGCAGGCAGAAAGAGCTAGCCTGGAAAGCTGTTGCTCAGCCTCATCTGCCCATGGCACTGCTCGCACAGAGGCACAGAGACTGGGGCTGCTTGCTTGTCTTGTCCCCTCAAACTTCAAACGTACCTTAGGTGGTTCGTGCCGGGCGCCTCCGGCAGTCCTGCTCCAAAAATGCGAACGTCTGCAGATAGCTCGCAGGCAGAAAGAGCTAGCCTGGAAAGCTGTTGCTCAGCCTCATCTGCCCATGGCACTGCTCACACAGAGGCACAGAGTGGGGCTGCTTGCTTTTCTTGTCCCCTCAAACTTCAAACGTAGCTTAGGTGGTCCGTCTCGGGAGCCTCCGGCAGCCCTGCTCTGAAAATGCGAATGTCTGCAGATACCTCGCAGGCAGAAAGAGCTAGCCTGGAAAGCTGTTGCTCAGCCTCATCTGCCCATGGCACTGCTCGCACAGAGGCACAGAGACTGGGGCTGCTTGCTTGTCTTGTCCCCTCAAACTTCAAACGTACCTTAGGTGGTTCGTGCCGGGCGCCTCCGGCAGCCCTGCTCCGAAAATGCGAACGTCTGCAGATAGCTCGCAGGCAGAAAGAGCTAGCCTGGAAAGCTGTTGCTCAGCCTCATCTGCCCATGGCACTGCTCGCACAGAGGCACAGAGACTGGGGCTGCTTGCTTGTCTTGTCCCCTCAAACTTCAAACGTACCTTAGGTGGTTCGTGCCGGGCGCCTCCGGCAGCCCTGCTCCGAAAATGCGAACGTCTGCAGATAGCTCGCAGGCAGAAAGAGCTAGCCTGGAAAGCTGTTGCTCAGCCTCATCTGCCCATGGCACTGCTCGCACAGAGGCACAGAGACTGGGGCTGCTTGCTTGTCTTGTCCCCTCAAACTTCAAACGTACCTTAGGTGGTCCATCTCGGGAGCCTCCGGCAGCCCTGCTCCGAAAATGCGAACGTCTGCAGATAGCTCGCAGGCAGAAAGAGCTAGCCTGGAAAGCTGTTGCTCAGCCTCATCTGCCCATGGCACTGCTCGCACAGAGGCACAGAGACTGGGGCTGCTTGCTTGTCTTGTCCCCTCAAACTTCAAATGTAGCTTAGGTGGTCCGTGCCGGGCGCCTCCGGCAGCCCTGCTCCAAAAATGCGAACGTCTGCAGATAGCTCGCAGGCAGAAAGAGCTAGCCTGGAAAGCTGTTGCTCAGCCTCATCTGCCCATGGCACTGCTCACACAGAGGCACAGAGACTGGGGCTGCTTGCTTGTCTTGCCCCCTCAAACATTAAAAGTAGCTTAGGTGGTCCGTGCCGGGCGCCTCCGTCAGCCCTGCTCCGAAAAAGTGAACGTCTGCAGATAGCACGCAGGCAGAAAGAGCTAGCCTGGAAAGCTGTTGCTCAGCCTCATCTGCCCATGGCACTGCTCGCACAGAGGCACAGAGACTGGGGCTGCTTGCTTGTCTTGTCCCCTCAAACTTCAAACGTACCTTAGGTGGTCCGTCTCGGGAGCCTCCGGCAGCCCTGCTCCGAAAATGCGAACGTCTGCAGATAGCTCGCAGGCAGAAAGAGCTAGCCTGGAAAGCTGTTGCTCAGCCTCATCTGCCCATGGCACTGCTCGCACAGAGGCACAGAGACTGGGGCTGCTTGCTTGTCTTGTCCCCTCAAACTTCAAACGTAGCTTAGGTGGTCCGTGCCGGGCGCCTCCGGCAGCCCTGCTCCGAAAATGCGAACGTCTGCAGATAGCTCGCAGGCAGAAAGAGCTAGCCTGGAAAGCTGTTGCTCAGCCTCATCTGCCCATGGCACTGCTCACACAGAGGCACAGAGACTGGGGCTGCTTGCTTGTCTTGTCCCCTCAAACATTTAAAGTAGCTTAGGTGGTCTTGCCGGGCGCCTCCGGCAGTCCTGCTCCAAAAATGCGAACGTCTGGAGATAGCTCGCAGGCAGAAAGAGCTAGCCTGGAAAGCTGTTGCTCAGCCTCATCTGCCCATGGCACTGCTCGCACAGAGGCACAGAGACTGGGGCTGCTTGCTTGTCTTGCCCCCTCAAACTTCAAACGTAGCTTAGGTGGTCCGTGCCGGGCGCTTCCGGCAGCCCTGCTCCAAAAATGCGAACGTCTGCAGATAGCTCGCAGGCAGAAAGAGCTAGCTTGGAAAGCTGTTGCTCAGCCTCATCTGCCCATGGCACTGCTCGCACAGAGGCACAGAGACTGGGGCTGCTTGCTTGTCTTGCCCCCTCAAACTTCAAACGTAGCTTAGGTGGTCCGTGCCGGGCGCCTCCGGCAGCCCTGCTCCAAAAATGCGAACGTCTGCAGATAGCTCGCAGGCAGAAAGAGCTAGCCTGGAAAGCTGTTGCTCAGCCTCATCTGCCCATGGCACTGCTCGCACAGAGGCACAGAGACTGGGGCTGCTTGCTTTTCTTGTCCCCTCAAACTTCAAACGTAGCTTAGGTGGTCCGTCTCGGGCGCCTCCGGCAGCCCTGCTCTGAAAATGCGAATGTCTGCAGATACCTCGCAGGCAGAAAGAGCTAGCCTGGAAAGCTGTTGCTCAGCCTCATCTGCCCATGGCACTGCTCGCACAGAGGCACAGAGACTGGGTCTGCTTGCTTGTCTTGTCCCCTCAAACTTCAAACGTACCTTAGGTGGTTCGTGCCGGGCGCCTCCGGCAGCCCTGCTCCGAAAATGCGAACGTCTGCAGATAGCTCGCAGGCAGAAAGAGCTAGCCTGGAAAGCTGTTGCTCAGCCTCATCTGCCCATGGCACTGCTCGCACAGAGGTACAGAGACTGGGGCTGCTTGCTTGTCTTGTCCCCTCAAACTTCAAACGTAGCTTAGGTGGTCCGTGCTGGGCGCCTCCAGCAGCCCTGCTCCGAAAAAGCGAACGTCTGCAGATAGCTCGCAGGCAGAAAGAGCTAGCCTGGAAAGCTGTTGCTCAGCCTCATCTGCCCATGGCACTGCTCGCACAGAGGCACAGAGACTGGGGCTGCTTGCTTGTCTTGTCCCCTCAAACTTCAAACGTACCTTAGGTGGTCCATCTCGGGAGCCTCCGGCAGCCCTGCTCCGAAAATGCGAACGTCTGCAGATAGCTCGCAGGCAGAAAGAGCTAGCCTGGAAAGCTGTTGCTCAGCCTCATCTGCCCATGGCACTGCTCGCACAGAGGCACAGAGACTGGGGCTGCTTGCTTGTCTTGTCCCCTCAAACTTCCAATGTAGCTTAGGTGGTCCGTGCCGGGCGCCTCCGGCAGCCCTGCTCCAAAAATGCGAACGTCTGCAGATAGCTCGCAGGCAGAAAGAGCTAGCCTGGAAAGCTGTTGCTCAGCCTCATCTGCCCATGGCACTGCTCACACAGAGGCACAGAGACTGGGGCTGCTTGCTTGTCTTGTCCCCTCAAACATTAAAAGTAGCTTAGGTGGTCCATGCTGGGCGCCTCCGGCAGCCCTGCTCCGAAAATGCGAACGTCTGCAGATAGCTCGCAGGCAGAAAGAGCTAGCCTGGAAAGCTGTTGCTCAGCCTCATCTGCCCATGGCACTGCTCGCACAGAGGCACAGAGACTGGGGCTGCTTGCTTGTCTTGTCCCCTCAAACTTCAAACGTAGCTTACGTGGTCCGTGCCGGGCGCCTCCGGCAGCCCTGCTCCGAAAATGCGAACGTCTGCAGATAGCTCGCAGGCAGAAAGAGCTAGCCTGGAAAGCTGTTGCTCAGCCTCATCTGCCCATGGCACTGCTCGCACAGAGGCACAGAGACTGGGGCTGCTTGCTTGTCTTGTCCCCTCAAACATTAAAAGTAGCTTAGGTGGTCTTGCCGGGCGCCTCCGGCAGTCCTGCTCCAAAAATGCGAACGTCTGCAGATACCTCGCAGGCAGAAAGAGCTAGCCTGGAAAGCTGTTGCTCAGCCTCATCTGCCCATGGCACTGCTCGCACAGAGGCACAGAGACTGGGGCTGCTTGCTTGTCTTGCCCCCTCAAACTTCAAACGTAGCTTAGGTGGTCCGTGCCGGGTGCTTCCGGCAGCCCTGCTCCGAAAATGCGAACGTCTGCAGATAGCTCGCAGGCAGAAAGAGCTAGCCTGGAAACCTGTTGCTCAGCCTCATCTGCCCATGGCACTGCTCGCACAGAGGCACAGAGACTGGGGCTGCTTGCTTGTCTTGTCCCCTCAAACTTCAAACGTACCTTAGGTGGTCCATCTCGGGAGCCTCCGGCAGCCCTGCTCCGAAAATGCGAACGTCTGCAGATAGCTCGCAGGCAGAAAGAGCTAGCCTGGAAAGCTGTTGCTCAGCCTCATCTGCCCATGGCACTGCTCGCACAGAGGCACAGAGACTGGGGCTGCTTGCTTGTCTTGTCCCCTCAAACTTCAAACGTACCTTAGGTGGTCCGTCTCGGGAGCCTCCAGCAGCCCTGCTCCGAAAATGCGAACGTCTGCAGATAGCTCGCAGGCAGAAAGAGCTAGCCTGGAAAGCTGTTGCTCAGCCTCATCTGCCCATGGCACTGCTCGCACAGAGGCACAGAGACTGGGGCTGCTTGCTTGTCTTGCCCCCTCAAACTTCAAACGTAGCTTAGGTGGTCCGTGCTGGGCGCCTCCAGCAGCCCTGCTCCGAAAAAGCGAACGTCTGCAGATAGCTCGCAGGCAGAAAGAGCTAGCCTGGAAAACTGTTGCTCAGCCTCATCTGCCCATGGCACTGCTCGCACAGAGGCACAGAGACTGGGGCTGCTTGCTTGTCTTGTCCCCTCAAACTTCAAACGTACCTTAGGTGGTCCATCTCGGGAGCCTCCGGCAGCCCTGCTCCGAAAATGCGAACGTCTGCAGATAGCTCGCAGGCAGAAAGAGCTAGCCTGGAAAGCTGTTGCTCAGCCTCATCTGCCCATGGCACTGCTCGCACAGAGGCACAGAGACTGGGGCTGCTTGCTTGTCTTGTCCCCTCAAACTTCCAATGTAGCTTAGGTGGTCCGTGCCGGGCGCCTCCGGCAGCCCTGCTCCAAAAATGCGAACGTCTGCAGATAGCTGGCAGGCAGAAAGAGCTAGCCTGGAAAGCTGTTGCTCAGCCTCATCTGCCCATGGCACTGCTCACACAGAGGCACAGAGACTGGGGCTGCTTGCTTGTCTTGTCCCCTCAAACATTAAAAGTAGCTTAGGTGGTCCGTGCCGGGCGCCTCCGTCAGCCCTGCTCCGAAAAAGTGAACGTCTGCAGATAGCACGCAGGCAGAAAGAGCTAGCCTGGAAAGCTGTTGCTCAGCCTCATCTGCCCATGGCACTGCTCGCACAGAGGCACAGAGACTGGGGCTGCTTGCTTGTCTTGTCCCCTCAAACTTCAAACGTACCTTAGGTGGTCCGTCTCGGGAGCCTCCGGCAGCCCTGCTCCGAAAATGCGAACGTCTGCAGATAGCTCGAAGGCAGAAAGAGCTAGCCTGGAAAGCTGTTGCTCAGCCTCATCTGCCCATGGCACTGCTCACACAGAGGCACAGAGACTGGGGCTGCTTGCTTGTCTTGTCCCCTCAAACATTAAAAGTAGCTTAGGTGGTCTGTGCCGGGCGCCTCCGGCAGTCCTGCTCCAAAAATGCGAACGTCTGCAGATAGCTCGCAGGCAGAAAGAGCTAGCCTGGAAAGCTGTTGCTCAGCCTCATCTGCCCATGGCACTGCTCGCACAGAGGCACAGAGACTGGGGCTGCTTGCTTGTCTTGTCCCCTCAAACTTCAAACGTAGCTTAGGTGGTCTGTCTCGGGAGCCTCCGGCAGCCCTGCTCCGAAAATGCGAACGTCTGCAGATAGCTCGCAGGCAGAAAGAGCTAGCCTGGAAAGCTGTTGCTCAGCCTCATCTGCCCATGGCACTGCTCGCACAGAGGCACAGAGACTGGGGCTGCTTGCTTGTCTTGTCCCCTCAAACTTCAAACGTAGCTTACGTGGTCCGTGCCGGGCGCCTCTGGCAGCCCTGCTCCGAAAATGCGAACGTCTGCAGATAGCTCGCAGGCAGAAAGAGCTAGCCTGGAAAGCTGTTGCTCAGCCTCATCTGCCCATGGCACTGCTCACACAGAGGCACAGAGACTGGGGCTGCTTGCTTGTCTTGTCCCCTCAAACATTTAAAGTAGCTTAGGTGGTCTTGCCGGGCGCCTCCGGCCGTCCTGCTCCAAAAATGCGAACGTCTGGAGATAGCTCGCAGGCAGAAAGAGCTAGCCTGGAAAGCTGTTGCTCAGCCTCATCTGCCCATGGCACTGCTCGCACAGAGGCACAGAGACTGGGGCTGCTTGCTTGTCTTGCCCCCTCAAACTTCAAACGTAGCTTAGGTGGTCCGTGCCGGGCGCTTCCGGCAGCCCTGCTCCAAAAATGCGAACGTCTGCAGATAGCTCGCAGGCAGAAAGAGCTAGCTTGGAAAGCTGTTGCTCAGCCTCATCTGCCCATGGCACTGCTCGCACAGAGGCACAGAGACTGGGGCTGCTTGCTTGTCTTGCCCCCTCAAACTTCAAACGTACCTTAGGTGGTCCGTGCCGGGCGCCTCCGGCAGCCCTGCTCCAAAAATGCGAACGTCTGCAGATAGCTCGCAGGCAGAAAGAGCTAGCCTGGAAAGCTGTTGCTCAGCCTCATCTGCCCATGGCACTGCTCGCACAGAGGCACAGAGACTGGGGCTGCTTGCTTTTCTTGTCCCCTCAAACTTCAAACGTAGCTTAGGTGGTCCGTCTCGGGCGCCTCCGGCAGCCCTGCTCTGAAAATGCGAATGTCTGCAGATACCTCGCAGGCAGAAAGAGCTAGCCTGGAAAGCTGTTGCTCAGCCTCATCTGCCCATGGCACTGCTCGCACAGAGGCACAGAGACTGGGTCTGCTTGCTTGTCTTGTCCCCTCAAACTTCAAACGTACCTTAGGTGGTTCGTGCCGGGCGCCTCCGGCAGCCCTGCTCCGAAAATGCGAACGTCTGCAGATAGCTCGCAGGCAGAAAGAGCTAGCCTGGAAAGCTGTTGCTCAGCCTCATCTGCCCATGGCACTGCTCGCACAGAGGTACAGAGACTGGGGCTGCTTGCTTGTCTTGTCCCCTCAAACTTCAAACGTAGCTTAGGTGGTCCGTGCTGGGCGCCTCCAGCAGCCCTGCTCCGAAAAAGCGAACGTCTGCAGATAGCTCGCAGGCAGTAAGAGCTAGCCTGGAAAGCTGTTGCTCAGCCTCATCTGCCCATGGCACTGCTCGCACAGAGGCACAGAGACTGGGGCTGCTTGCTTGTCTTGTCCCCTCAAACTTCAAACGTACCTTAGGTGGTCCATCTCGGGAGCCTCCGGCAGCCCTGCTCCGAAAATGCGAACGTCTGCAGATAGCTCGCAGGCAGAAAGAGCTAGCCTGGAAAGCTGTTTCTCAGCCTCATCTGCCCATGGCACTGCTCGCACAGAGGCACAGAGACTGGGGCTGCTTGCTTGTCTTGTCCCCTCAAACTTCCAATGTAGCTTAGGTGGTCCGTGCCGGGCGCCTCCGGCAGCCCTGCTCCAAAAATGCGAACGTCTGCAGATAGCTCGCAGGCAGAAAGAGCTAGCCTGGAAAGCTGTTGCTCAGCCTCATCTGCCCATGGCACTGCTCACACAGAGGCACAGAGACTGGGGCTGCTTGCTTGTCTTGTCCCCTCAAACATTAAAAGTAGCTTAGGTGGTCCATGCTGGGCGCCTCCGGCAGCCCTGCTCCGAAAATGCGAACGTCTGCAGATAGCTCGCAGGCAGAAAGAGCTAGCCTGGAAAGCTGTTGCTCAGCCTCATCTGCCCATGGCACTGCTCGCACAGAGGCACAGAGACTGGGGCTGCTTGCTTGTCTTGTCCCCTCAAACTTCAAACGTAGCTTACGTGGTCCGTGCCGGGCGCCTCCGGCAGCCCTGCTCCGAAAATGCGAACGTCTGCAGATAGCTCGCAGGCAGAAAGAGCTAGCCTGGAAAGCTGTTGCTCAGCCTCATCTGCCCATGGCACTGCTCGCACAGAGGCACAGAGACTGGGGCTGCTTGCTTGTCTTGTCCCCTCAAACATTAAAAGTAGCTTAGGTGGTCTTGCCGGGCGCCTCCGGCAGCCCTGCTCCAAAAATGCGAACGTCTGCAGATAGCTCGCAGGCAGAAAGAGCTAGCCTGGAAAGCTGTTGCTCAGCCTCATCTGCCCATGGCACTGCTCGCACAGAGGCACAGAGACTGGGGCTGCTTGCTTGTCTTGCCCCCTCAAACTTCAAACGTAGCTTAGGTGGTCCGTGCCGGGTGCTTCCGGCAGCCCTGCTCCGAAAATGCGAACGTCTGCAGATAGCTCGCAGGCAGAAAGAGCTAGCCTGGAAAGCTGTTGCTCAGCCTCATCTGCCCATGGCACTGCTCGCACAGAGGCACAGAGACTGGGGCTGCTTGCTTGTCTTGTCCCCTCAAACTTCAAACGTACCTTAGGTGGTCCATCTCGGGAGCCTCCGGCAGCCCTGCTCCGAAAATGCGAACGTCTGCAGATAGCTCGCAGGCAGAAAGAGCTAGCCTGGAAAGCTGTTGCTCAGCCTCATCTGCCCATGGCACTGCTCGCACAGAGGCACAGAGACTGGGGCTGCTTGCTTGTCTTGTCCCCTCAAACTTCAAACGTACCTTAGGTGGTCCGTCTCGTGAGCCTCCAGCAGCCCTGCTCCGAAAATGCGAACGTCTGCAGATAGCTCGCAGGCAGAAAGAGCTAGCCTGGAAAGCTGTTGCTCAGCCTCATCTGCCCATGGCACTGCTCGCACAGAGGCACAGAGACTGGGGCTGCTTGCTTGTCTTGTCCCCTCAAACATTAAAAGTAGCTTAGGTGGTCCGTGCCGGGCGCCTCCGGCAGCCCTGCTCCGAAAATGCGAACGTCTGCAGATAGCTCGCAGGCAGAAAGAGCTAGCCTGGAAAGCTGTTGCTCAGCCTCATCTGCCCATGGCACTGCTCACACAGAGGCACAGAGACTGGGGCTGCTTGCTTGTCTTGTCCCCTCAAACATTTAAAGTAGCTTAGGTGGTCTTGCCGGGCGCCTCCGGCAGTCCTGCTCCAAAAATGTGAACGTCTGCAGATAGCTCGCAGGCAGAAAGAGCTAGCCTGGAAAGCTGTTGCTCAGCCTCATCTGCCCATGGCACTGCTCGCACAGAGGCACAGAGACTGGGGCTGCTTGCTTGTCTTGTCCCCTCAAACTTCAAACGTAGCTTAGGTGGTCCGTGCCGGGTGCTTCCGGCAGCCCTGCTCCGAAAATGCGAATGTCTGCAGATAGCTCGCAGGCAGAAAGAGCTAGCCTGGAAAGCTGTTGCTCAGCCTCATCTGCCCATGGCACTGCTCGCACAGAGGCACAGAGACTGGGGCTGCTTGCTTGTCTTGCCCCCTCAAACTTCAAACGTACCTTAGGTGGTCCGTGCTGGGCGCTTCCGGCAGCGCTGCTCCGAAAATGCGAACGTCTGGAGATAGCTCGCAGGCAGAAAGAGCTAGCCTGGAAAGCTGTTGCTCAGCCTCATCTGCCCATGGCACTGCTCGCACAGAGGCACAGAGACTGGGGCTGCTTGCTTGTCTTGCCCCCTCAAACTTCAAACGTAGCTTAGGTGGTCCGTGCCGGGCGCTTCCGGCAGCCCTGCTCCAAAAATGCGAACGTCTGCAGATAGCTCGCAGGCAGAAAGAGCTAGCTTGGAAAGCTGTTGCTCAGCCTCATCTGCCCATGGCACTGCTCGCACAGAGGCACAGAGACTGGGGCTGCTTGCTTGTCTTGCCCCCTCAAACTTCAAACGTAGCTTAGGTGGTCCGTGCCGGGCGCCTCCAGCAGCCCTGCTCCAAAAATGCGAACGTCTGCAGATAGCTCGCAGGCAGAAAGAGCTAGCCTGGAAAGCTGTTGCTCAGCCTCATCTGCCCATGGCACTGCTCGCACAGAGGCACAGAGACTGGGGCTGCTTGCTTGTCTTGTCCCCTCAAACTTCCAATGTAGCTTAGGTGGTCCGTGCCGGGCGCCTCCGGCAGCCCTGCTCCAAAAATGCGAACGTCTGCAGATAGCTCGCAGGCAGAAAGAGCTAGCCTGGAAAGCTGTTGCTCAGCCTCATCTGCCCATGGCACTGCTCACACAGAGGCACAGAGACTGGGGCTGCTTGCTTGTCTTGTCCCCTCAAACATTAAAAGTAGCTTAGGTGGTCCATGCTGGGCGCCTCCGGCAGCCCTGCTCCGAAAATGCGAACGTCTGCAGATAGCTCGCAGGCAGAAAGAGCTAGCCTGGAAAGCTGTTGCTCAGCCTCATCTGCCCATGGCACTGCTCGCACAGAGGCACAGAGACTGGGGCTGCTTGCTTGTCTTGTCCCCTCAAACTTCAAACGTAGCTTACGTGGTCCGTGCCGGGCGCCTCCGGCAGCCCTGCTCCGAAAATGCGAACGTCTGCAGATAGCTCGCAGGCAGAAAGAGCTAGCCTGGAAAGCTGTTGCTCAGCCTCATCTGCCCATGGCACTGCTCGCACAGAGGCACAGAGACTGGGGCTGCTTGCTTGTCTTGTCCCCTCAAACATTAAAAGTAGCTTAGGTGGTCTTGCCGGGCGCCTCCGGCAGCCCTGCTCCAAAAATGCGAACGTCTGCAGATAGCTCGCAGGCAGAAAGAGCTAGCCTGGAAAGCTGTTGCTCAGCCTCATCTGCCCATGGCACTGCTCGCACAGAGGCACAGAGACTGGGGCTGCTTGCTTGTCTTGCCCCCTCAAACTTCAAACGTAGCTTAGGTGGTCCGTGCCGGGTGCTTCCGGCAGCCCTGCTCCGAAAATGCGAACGTCTGCAGATAGCTCGCAGGCAGAAAGAGCTAGCCTGGAAAGCTGTTGCTCAGCCTCATCTGCCCATGGCACTGCTCGCACAGAGGCACAGAGACTGGGGCTGCTTGCTTGTCTTGTCCCCTCAAACTTCAAACGTACCTTAGGTGGTCCATCTCGGGAGCCTCCGGCAGCCCTGCTCCGAAAATGCGAACGTCTGCAGATAGCTCGCAGGCAGAAAGAGCTAGCCTGGAAAGCTGTTGCTCAGCCTCATCTGCCCATGGCACTGCTCGCACAGAGGCACAGAGACTGGGGCTGCTTGCTTGTCTTGTCCCCTCAAACTTCAAACGTACCTTAGGTGGTCCGTCTCGTGAGCCTCCAGCAGCCCTGCTCCGAAAATGCGAACGTCTGCAGATAGCTCGCAGGCAGAAAGAGCTAGCCTGGAAAGCTGTTGCTCAGCCTCATCTGCCCATGGCACTGCTCGCACAGAGGCACAGAGACTGGGGCTGCTTGCTTGTCTTGTCCCCTCAAACATTAAAAGTAGCTTAGGTGGTCCGTGCCGGGCGCCTCCGGCAGCCCTGCTCCGAAAATGCGAACGTCTGCAGATAGCTCGCAGGCAGAAAGAGCTAGCCTGGAAAGCTGTTGCTCAGCCTCATCTGCCCATGGCACTGCTCACACAGAGGCACAGAGACTGGGGCTGCTTGCTTGTCTTGTCCCCTCAAACATTTAAAGTAGCTTAGGTGGTCTTGCCGGGCGCCTCCGGCAGTCCTGCTCCAAAAATGTGAACGTCTGCAGATAGCTCGCAGGCAGAAAGAGCTAGCCTGGAAAGCTGTTGCTCAGCCTCATCTGCCCATGGCACTGCTCGCACAGAGGCACAGAGACTGGGGCTGCTTGCTTGTCTTGTCCCCTCAAACTTCAAACGTAGCTTAGGTGGTCCGTGCCGGGTGCTTCCGGCAGCCCTGCTCCGAAAATGCGAATGTCTGCAGATAGCTCGCAGGCAGAAAGAGCTAGCCTGGAAAGCTGTTGCTCAGCCTCATCTGCCCATGGCACTGCTCGCACAGAGGCACAGAGACTGGGGCTGCTTGCTTGTCTTGCCCCCTCAAACTTCAAACGTACCTTAGGTGGTCCGTGCTGGGCGCTTCCGGCAGCGCTGCTCCGAAAATGCGAACGTCTGGAGATAGCTCGCAGGCAGAAAGAGCTAGCCTGGAAAGCTGTTGCTCAGCCTCATCTGCCCATGGCACTGCTCGCACAGAGGCACAGAGACTGGGGCTGCTTGCTTGTCTTGCCCCCTCAAACTTCAAACGTAGCTTAGGTGGTCCGTGCCGGGCGCTTCCGGCAGCCCTGCTCCAAAAATGCGAACGTCTGCAGATAGCTCGCAGGCAGAAAGAGCTAGCTTGGAAAGCTGTTGCTCAGCCTCATCTGCCCATGGCACTGCTCGCACAGAGGCACAGAGACTGGGGCTGCTTGCTTGTCTTGCCCCCTCAAACTTCAAACGTAGCTTAGGTGGTCCGTGCCGGGCGCCTCCAGCAGCCCTGCTCCAAAAATGCGAACGTCTGCAGATAGCTCGCAGGCAGAAAGAGCTAGCCTGGAAAGCTGTTGCTCAGCCTCATCTGCCCATGGCACTGCTCGCACAGAGGCACAGAGACTGGGGCTGCTTGCTTTTCTTGTCCCCTCAAACTTCAAACGTAGCTTAGGTGGTCCGTCTCGGGCGCCTCCGGCAGCCCTGCTCTGAAAATGCGAATGTCTGCAGATACCTCGCAGGCAGAAAGAGCTAGCCTGGAAAGCTGTTGCTCAGCCTCATCTGCCCATGGCACTGCTCGCACAGAGGCACAGAGACTGGGTCTGCTTGCTTGTCTTGTCCCCTCAAACTTCAAACGTACCTTAGGTGGTTCGTGCCGGGCGCCTCCGGCAGCCCTGCTCCGAAAATGCGAACGTCTGCAGATAGCTCGCAGGCAGAAAGAGCTAGCCTGGAAAGCTGTTGCTCAGCCTCATCTGCCCATGGCACTGCTCGCACAGAGGTACAGAGACTGGGGCTGCTTGCTTGTCTTGCCCCCTCAAACTTCAAACGTAGCTTAGGTGGTCCGTGCTGGGCGCCTCCAGCAGCCCTGCTCCGAAAAAGCGAACGTCTGCAGATAGCTCGCAGGCAGAAAGAGCTAGCCTGGAAAGCTGTTGCTCAGCCTCATCTGCCCATGGCACTGCTCGCACAGAGGCACAGAGACTGGGGCTGCTTGCTTGTCTTGTCCCCTCAAACTTCAAACGTACCTTAGGTGGTCCATCTCGGGAGCCTCCGGCAGCCCTGCTCCGAAAATGCGAACGTCTGCAGATAGCTCGCAGGCAGAAAGAGCTAGCCTGGAAAGCTGTTGCTCAGCCTCATCTGCCCATGGCACTGCTCGCACAGAGGCACAGAGACTGGGGCTGCTTGCTTGTCTTGTCCCCTCAAACTTCAAATGTAGCTTAGGTGGTCCGTGCCGGGCGCCTCCGGCAGCCCTGCTCCAAAAATGCGAACGTCTGCAGATAGCTCGCAGGCAGAAAGAGCTAGCCTGGAAAGCTGTTGCTCAGCCTCATCTGCCCATGGCACTGCTCGCACAGAGGCACAGAGACTGGGGCTGCTTGCTTGTCTTGTCCCCTCAAACTTCAAACGTAGCTTAGGTGGTCCGTGCTGGGCGCCTCCGGCAGCCCTGCTCCGAAAATGCGAACGTCTGCAGATAGCTCGCAGGCAGAAAGAGCTAGCCTGGAAAACTGTTGCTCAGCCTCATCTGACCATGGCACTGCTCGCACAGAGGCACAGAGACTGGGGCTGCTTGCTTGTCTTGTCCCCTCAAACTTCAAATGTAGCTTAGGTGGTCCGTGCCGGGCTCCTCTGGCAGCCCTGCTCCGAAAATGCGAACGTCTGCAGATAACTCGCAGGCAGAAAGAGCTAGCCTGGAAAGCTGTTGCTCAGCCTCATCTGCCCATGGCACTGCTCGCACAGAGGCACAGAGACTGGGGCTGCTTGCTTGTCTTGTCCCCTCAAACTTCAAACGTAGCTTACGTGGTCTGTCTCGGGCGCCTCTGGCAGCCCTGCTCTGAAAATGCGAATGTCTGCAGATACCTCGCAGGCAGAAAGAGCTAGCCTGGAAAGCTGTTGCTCAGCCTCATCTGCCCATGGCACTGCTCGCACAGAGGCACAGAGACTGGGGCTGCTTGCTTGTCTTGTCCCCTCAAACTTCAAACGTACCTTAGGTGGTTCGTGCCGGGCGCCTCCGGCAGTCCTGCTCCAAAAATGCGAACGTCTGCAGATAGCTCGCAGGCAGAAAGAGCTAGCCTGGAAAGCTGTTGCTCAGCCTCATCTGCCCATGGCACTGCTCGCACAGAGGCACAGAGTGGGGCTGCTTGCTTTTCTTGTCCCCTCAAACTTCAAACGTAGCTTAGGTGGTCTGTCTCGGGCGCCTCCGGCAGCCCTGCTCTGAAAATGCGAATGTCTGCAGATACCTCGCAGGCAGAAAGAGCTAGCCTGGAAAGCTGTTGCTCAGCCTCATCTGCCCATGGCACTGCTCGCACAGAGGCACAGAGACTGGGGCTGCTTGCTTGTCTTGTCCCCTCAAACTTCAAACGTACCTTAGGTGGTTCGTGCCGGGCGCCTCCGGCAGCCCTGCTCCGAAAATGCGAACGTCTGCAGATAGCTCGCAGGCAGAAAGAGCTAGCCTGGAAAGCTGTTGCTCAGCCTCATCTGCCCATGGCACTGCTCGCACAGAGGCACAGAGACTGGGGCTGCTTGCTTGTCTTGTCCCCTCAAACTTCAAACGTACCTTAGGTGGTCCATCTCGGGAGCCTCCGGCAGCCCTGCTCCGAAAATGCGAACGTCTGCAGATAGCTCGCAGGCAGAAAGAGCTAGCCTGGAAAGCTGTTGCTCAGCCTCATCTGCCCATGGCACTGCTCGCACAGAGGCACAGAGACTGGGGCTGCTTGCTTGTCTTGTCCCCTCAAACTTCAAATGTAGCTTAGGTGGTCCGTGCCGGGCGCCTCCGGCAGCCCTGCTCCAAAAATGCGAACGTCTGCAGATAGCTCGCAGGCAGAAAGAGCTAGCCTGGAAAGCTGTTGCTCAGCCTCATCTGCCCATGGCACTGCTCACACAGAGGCACAGAGACTGGGGCTGCTTGCTTGTCTTGTCCCCTCAAACATTAAAAGTAGCTTAGGTGGTCCGTGCCGGGCGCCTCCGTCAGCCCTGCTCCGAAAAAGTGAACGTCTGCAGATAGCACGCAGGCAGAAAGAGCTAGCCTGGAAAGCTGTTGCTCAGCCTCATCTGCCCATGGCACTGCTCGCACAGAGGCACAGAGACTGGGGCTGCTTGCTTGTCTTGTCCCCTCAAACTTCAAACGTACCTTAGGGGGTCCGTCTCGGGAGCCTCCGGCAGCCCTGCTCCGAAAATGCGAACGTCTGCAGATAGCTCGCAGGCAGAAAGAGCTAGCCTGGAAAGCTGTTGCTCAGCCTCATCTGCCCATGGCACTGCTCGCACAGAGGCACAGAGACTGGGGCTGCTTGCTTGTCTTGTCCCCTCAAACTTCAAACGTAGCTTAGGTGGTCCGTGCCGGGCGCCTCCGGCAGCCCTGCTCCGAAAATGCGAACGTCTGCAGATAGCTCGCAGGCAGAAAGAGCTAGCCTGGAAAGCTGTTGCTCAGCCTCATCTGCCCATGGCACTGCTCACACAGAGGCACAGAGACTGGGGCTGCTTGCTTGTCTTGTCCCCTCAAACATTAAAAGTAGCTTAGGTGGTCTTGCTGGGCGCCTCCGGAAGTCCTGCTCCAAAAATGCGAACGTCTGGAGATAGCTCGCAGGCAGAAAGAGCTAGCCTGGAAAGCTGTTGCTCAGCCTCATCTGCCCATGGCACTGCTCGCACAGAGGCACAGAGACTGGGGCTGCTTGCTTGTCTTGCCCCCTCAAACTTCAAACGTAGCTTAGGTGGTCCGTGCCGGGCGGTTCCGGCAGCCCTGCTCCGAAAATGCGAACGTCTGCAGATAGCTCGCAGGCAGAAAGAGCTAGCCTGGAAAGCTGTTGCTCAGCCTCATCTGCCCATGGCACTGCTCGCACAGAGGCACAGAGACTGGGGCTGCTTGCTTGTCTTGTCCACTCAAACTTCAAACGTAGCTTAGGTGGTCCGTGCCGGGTGCTTCCGGCAGCCCTGCTCCGAAAATGCGAACGTCTGCAGATAGCTCGCAGGCAGAAAGAGCTAGCCTGGAAAGCTGTTGCTCAGCCTCATCTGCCCATGGCACTGCTCGCAAAGAGGCACAGAGACTGGGGCTGCTTGCTTGTCTTGCCCCCTCAAACTTCAAACGTACCTTAGGTGGTCCGTGCTGGGCGCCTCCGGCAGCCCTGCTCCGAAAATGCGAATGTCTGCAGATAGCTCGCAGGCAGAAAGAGCTAGCCTGGAAAGCTGTTGCTCAGCCTCATCTGCCCATGGCACTGCTCGCACAGAGGCACAGAGACTGGGGCTGCTTGCTTGTCTTGTCCCCTCAAACTTCAAACGTAGCTTAGGTGGTCTGTGCCGGGCTCCTCCGGCAGCCCTGCTCCGAAAATGCGAACGTCTGCAGATAGCTCGCAGGCAGAAAGAGCTAGCCTGGAAAACTGTTGCTCAGCCTCATCTGACCATGGCACTGCTCGCACAGAGGCACAGAGACTGGGGCTGCTTGCTTGTCTTGTCCCCTCAAACTTCAAACGTAGCTTAGGTGGTCCGTGCCGGGCTCCTCTGGCAGCCCTGCTCCGAAAATGCGAACGTCTGCAGATAACTCGCAGGCAGAAAGAGCTAGCCTGGAAAGCTGTTGCTCAGCCTCATCTGCCCATGGCACTGCTCGCACAGAGGCACAGAGACTGGGGCTGCTTGCTTGTCTTGTCCCCTCAAACTTCAAACGTAGCTTACGTGGTCTGTCTCGGGCGCCTCTGGCAGCCCTGCTCTGAAAATGCGAATGTCTGCAGATACCTCGCAGGCAGAAAGAGCTAGCCTGGAAAGCTGTTGCTCAGCCTCATCTGCCCATGGCACTGCTCGCACAGAGGCACAGAGACTGGGGCTGCTTGCTTGTCTTGTCCCCTCAAACTTCAAACGTACCTTAGGTGGTTCGTGCCGGGCGCCTCCGGCAGTCCTGCTCCAAAAATGCGAACGTCTGCAGATAGCTCGCAGGCAGAAAGAGCTAGCCTGGAAAGCTGTTGCTCAGCCTCATCTGCCCATGGCACTGCTCGCACAGAGGCACAGAGTGGGGCTGCTTGCTTTTCTTGTCCCCTCAAACTTCAAACGTAGCTTAGGTGGTCTGTCTCGGGCGCCTCCGGCAGCCCTGCTCTGAAAATGCGAATGTCTGCAGATACCTCGCAGGCAGAAAGAGCTAGCCTGGAAAGCTGTTGCTCAGCCTCATCTGCCCATGGCACTGCTCGCACAGAGGCACAGAGACTGGGGCTGCTTGCTTGTCTTGTCCCCTCAAACTTCAAACGTACCTTAGGTGGTTCGTGCCGGGCGCCTCCGGCAGCCCTGCTCCGAAAATGCGAACGTCTGCAGATAGCTCGCAGGCAGAAAGAGCTAGCCTGGAAAGCTGTTGCTCAGCCTCATCTGCCCATGGCACTGCTCGCACAGAGGCACAGAGACTGGGGCTGCTTGCTTGTCTTGTCCCCTCAAACTTCAAACGTACCTTAGGTGGTCCATCTCGGGAGCCTCCGGCAGCCCTGCTCCGAAAATGCGAACGTCTGCAGATAGCTCGCAGGCAGAAAGAGCTAGCCTGGAAAGCTGTTGCTCAGCCTCATCTGCCCATGGCACTGCTCGCACAGAGGCACAGAGACTGGGGCTGCTTGCTTGTCTTGTCCCCTCAAACTTCAAATGTAGCTTAGGTGGTCCGTGCCGGGCGCCTCCGGCAGCCCTGCTCCAAAAATGCGAACGTCTGCAGATAGCTCGCAGGCAGAAAGAGCTAGCCTGGAAAGCTGTTGCTCAGCCTCATCTGCCCATGGCACTGCTCACACAGAGGCACAGAGACTGGGGCTGCTTGCTTGTCTTGTCCCCTCAAACATTAAAAGTAGCTTAGGTGGTCCGTGCCGGGCGCCTCCGTCAGCCCTGCTCCGAAAAAGTGAACGTCTGCAGATAGCACGCAGGCAGAAAGAGCTAGCCTGGAAAGCTGTTGCTCAGCCTCATCTGCCCATGGCACTGCTCGCACAGAGGCACAGAGACTGGGGCTGCTTGCTTGTCTTGTCCCCTCAAACTTCAAACGTACCTTAGGGGGTCCGTCTCGGGAGCCTCCGGCAGCCCTGCTCCGAAAATGCGAACGTCTGCAGATAGCTCGCAGGCAGAAAGAGCTAGCCTGGAAAGCTGTTGCTCAGCCTCATCTGCCCATGGCACTGCTCGCACAGAGGCACAGAGACTGGGGCTGCTTGCTTGTCTTGTCCCCTCAAACTTCAAACGTAGCTTAGGTGGTCCGTGCCGGGCGCCTCCGGCAGCCCTGCTCCGAAAATGCGAACGTCTGCAGATAGCTCGCAGGCAGAAAGAGCTAGCCTGGAAAGCTGTTGCTCAGCCTCATCTGCCCATGGCACTGCTCACACAGAGGCACAGAGACTGGGGCTGCTTGCTTGTCTTGTCCCCTCAAACATTAAAAGTAGCTTAGGTGGTCTTGCCGGGCGCCTCCGGCAGTCCTGCTCCAAAAATGCGAACGTCTGGAGATAGCTCGCAGGCAGAAAGAGCTAGCCTGGAAAGCTGTTGCTCAGCCTCATCTGCCCATGGCACTGCTCGCACAGAGGCACAGAGACTGGGGCTGCTTGCTTGTCTTGCCCCCTCAAACTTCAAACGTAGCTTAGGTGGTCCGTGCCGGGCGGTTCCGGCAGCCCTGCTCCGAAAATGCGAACGTCTGCAGATACCTCGCAGGCAGAAAGAGCTAGCCTGGAAAGCTGTTGCTCAGCCTCATCTGCCCATGGCACTGCTCGCACAGAGGCACAGAGACTGGGGCTGCTTGCTTGTCTTGTCCACTCAAACTTCAAACGTAGCTTAGGTGGTCCGTGCCGGGTGCTTCCGGCAGCCCTGCTCCGAAAATGCGAACGTCTGCAGATAGCTCGCAGGCAGAAAGAGCTAGCCTGGAAAGCTGTTGCTCAGCCTCATCTGCCCATGGCACTGCTCGCAAAGAGGCACAGAGACTGGGGCTGCTTGCTTGTCTTGCCCCCTCAAACTTCAAACGTACCTTAGGTGGTCCGTGCTGGGCGCCTCCGGCAGCCCTGCTCCGAAAATGCGAATGTCTGCAGATAGCTCGCAGGCAGAAAGAGCTAGCCTGGAAAGCTGTTGCTCAGCCTCATCTGCCCATGGCACTGCTCGCACAGAGGCACAGAGACTGGGGCTGCTTGCTTGTCTTGTCCCCTCAAACTTCAAACGTAGCTTAGGTGGTCTGTGCCGGGCTCCTCCGGCAGCCCTGCTCCGAAAATGCGAACGTCTGCAGATAGCTCGCAGGCAGAAAGAGCTAGCCTGGAAAGCTGTTGCTCAGCCTCATCTGCCCATGGCACTGCTCACACAGAGGCACAGAAACTGTGGCTGCTTGCTTGTCTTGTCCCCTCAATCTTCAAACGTAGCTTAGGTGGTCTGTCTCGGGCGCCTCCGGCAGCCCTGCTCTGAAAATGCGAACGTCTGCAGATAGCTCGCAGGCAGAAAGAGCTAGCCTGGAAAGCTGTTGCTCAGCCTCATCTGCCCAGGGCACTACTCGCACAGAGGCACAGAGACCGGGGCTACTTGCTTGTCCTGTCCCCTCAAACTTCAAATGTAGCTTAGGTGGTCCGTCTCGGGCGCCTCCGGCAGCCCTGCTCCGAAAATGCGAATGTCTGCAGATAGCTCGCAGGCAGAAAGAGCTAGCCTGGAAAGCTGTTGCTCAGCCTCATCTGCCCATGGCACTGCTCGCACAGAGGCACAGAGACTGGGGCTGCTTGCTTGTCTTGTCCCCTCAAACTTCAAACGTACCTTAGGTGGTTCGTGCCGGGCGCCTCCGGCAGCCCTGCTCCGAAAAAGCGAACGTCTGCAGATAGCTCGCAGGCAGAAAGAGCTAGCCTGGAAAGCTGTTGCTCAGCCTCATCTGCACATGGCACTGCTCGCACAGAGGCACAGAGACTGGGGCTGCTTGCTTGTCTTGTCCCCTCAAACTTCAAACGTAGCTTAGGTGGTCCGTGCTGGGCGCCTCCGGCAGCCCTGCTCCAAAAATGCGAACGTCTGCAGATAGCTCGCAGGCAGAAAGAGCTAGCCTGGAGAACTGTTGCTCAGCCTCATCTGACCATGGCACTGCTCGCACAGAGGCACAGAGACTGGGGCTGCTTGCTTGTCTTGTCCCCTCAAACTTCAAACGTAGCTTAGGTGGTCCGTGCCGGGCTCCTCTGGCAGCCCTGCTCCGAAAATGCGAACGTCTGCAGATAGCTCGCAGGCAGAAAGAGCTAGCCTGGAAAGCTGTTGCTCAGCCTCATCTGCCCATGGCACTGCTCGCACAGAGGCACAGAGACTGGGGCTGCTTGCTTGTCTTGTCCCCTCAAACTTCAAACGTAGCTTACGTGGTCTGTCTCGGGCGCCTCCGGCAGCCCTGCTCTGAAAATGCGAATGTCTGCAGATACCTCGCAGGCAGAAAGAGCTAGCCTGGAAAGCTGTTGCTCAGCCTCATCTGCCCATGGCACTGCTCGCACAGAGGCACAGAGACTGGGGCTGCTTGCTTGTCTTGTCCCCTCAAACTTCAAACGTACCTTAGGTGGTTCGTGCCGGGCGCCTCCGGCAGCCCTGCTCCGAAAATGCGAACGTCTGCAGATAGCTCGCAGGCAGAAAGAGCTAGCCTGGAAAGCTGTTGCTCAGCCTCATCTGCCCATGGCACTGCTCGCACAGAGGCACAGAGACTGGGGCTGCTTGCTTGTCTTGTCCCCTCAAACTTCAAACGTAGCTTAGGTGGTCCGTGCCGGGCGCCTCCGGCAGCCCTGCTCCGAAAATGCGAACGTCTGCAGATAGCTCGCAGGCAGAAAGAGCTAGCCTGGAAAGCTGTTGCTCAGCCTCATCTGCCCATGGCACTGCTCGCACAGAGGCACAGAGACTGGGGCTGCTTGCTTGTCTTGTCCCCTCAAACTTCAAACGTAGCTTAGGTGGTCCGTCTCGGGAGCCTCCGGCAGCCCTGCTCCGAAAATGCGAACGTCTGCAGATAGCTCGCAGGCAGAAAGAGCTAGCCTGGAAAACTGTTGCTCAGCCTCATCTGCCCATGGCACTGCTCGCACAGAGGCACAGAGACTGGGGCTGCTTGCTTGTCTTGTCCCCTCAAACTTCAAACGTAGCTTACGTGGTCCGTGCCGGGCGCTTCCGGCAGCCCTGCTCCGAAAATGCGAACGTCTGCAGATAGCTCGCAGGCAGAAAGAGCTAGCCTGGAAAGCTGTTGCTCAGTCTCATCTGCCCATGGCACTGCTCGCACAGAGGCACAGAGACTGGGGCTGCTTGCTTGTCTTGCCCCCTCAAACTTCAAACGTAGCTTAGGTGGTCCGTGCCGGGCGCTTCCGGCAGCCCTGCTCCAAAAATGCGAACGTCTGCAGATAGCTCGCAGGCAGAAAGAGCTAGCCTGGAAAGCTGTTGCTCAGCCTAATCTGCCCATGGCACAGCTCTCACAGAGGCACAGAGACTGGGGCTGCTTGCTTGTCTTGACCCCTCAAGCTTCAAACGTAGCTTAGGAGGTCCATCTCGGGAGCCTCCGGCAGCCCTGCTCCAAAAATGCGAACGTCTGCAGATAGCTCGCAGGCAGAAAGAGCTAGCCTGGAAAGCTGTTGCTCAGCCTCATCTGCCCATGGCACTGCTCGCACAGAGGCACAGAGACTGGGGCTGCTTGCTTGTTTTGCCCCCTCAAACTTCAAACGTAGCTTAGGTGGTCCGTGCTGGGCGCCTCCGGCAGCCCTGCTCCGAAAATGCGAACATCAGCAGATAGCTCGCAGGCAGAAAGAGCTAGCCTGGAAAGCTGTTGCTCAGCCTCATCTGCCCATGGCACTGCTCGCACAGAGGCACAGAGACTGGGGCTACTTGCTTTTCTTGTCCCCTCAAACTTCAAACGTAGCTTAGGTGGTCCGTCTCGGGCGCCTCTGGCAGCCCTGCTCTGAAAATGCGAATGTCTGCAGATAGCTCGCAGGCAGAAAGAGCTAGCCTGGAAAGCTGTTGGTCAGCCTCATCTGCCCATGGCACTGCTCGCACAGAGGCACAGAGACTGGGGCTGCTTGCTTGTCTTGTCCCCTCAAACTTCAAACGTACCTTAGGTGGTTCGTGCCAGGCGCCTCTGGCAGACCTGCTCTGAAAATGCGAACGTCTGCAGATAGCTCGCAGGCAGAAAGAGCTAGCCTGGAAAGCTGTTGCTCAGCCTCATCTGCCCATGGCACTGCTCGCACAGAGGCACAGAGACTGGGGCTGCTTGCTTGTCTTGCCCCCTCAAACTTCAAACGTAGCTTAGGTGGTCCGTGCCGGGCGCCTCCGGCAGCCCTGCTCCAAAAATGCGAACGTCTGCAGATAGCTCGCAGGCAGAAAGAGCTAGCCTGGAAAGCTGTTGCTCAGCTTCATCTGCCCATGGCACTGCTCACACAGAGGCACAGAGACTGGGGCTGCTTGCTTGTCTTGCCCCCTCAAACATTAAAAGTAGCTTAGGTGGTCTGTGCCGGGCGCCTCCGGCAGTCCTGCTCCAAAAATGCGAACGTCTGCAGATAGCTCGCAGGCAGAAAGAGCTAGCCTGGAAAGCTGTTGCTCAGCCTCATCTGCCCATGGCACTGCTCGCACAGAGGCACAGAGACTGGGGCTTCTTGCTTGTCTTGTCCCCTCAAACTTCAAACGTAGCTTAGGTGGTCCGTGCCGGGTGCTTCCGGCAGCCCTGCTCCGAAAATGCGAACGTCTGCAGATAGCACGCAGGCAGAAAGAGCTAGCCTGGAAAACTGTTTCTCAGCCTTATCTGCCCATGGCACTGCTCGCACAGAGGCACAGAGACTGGGGCTGCTTGCTTGTTTTGCCCCCTCAAACTTCAAACGTACCTTAGGTGGTCTGTCTCGGGCGCCTCCGGCAGCCCTGCTCCGAAAATGCGAACATCAGCAGATAGCTCGCAGGCAGAAAGAGCTAGCCTGGAAAGCTGTTGCTCAGCCTCATCTGCACATGGCACTGCTCGCACAGAGGCACAGAGACTGGGGCTGCTTGCTTGTCTTGCCCCCTCAAACTTCAAACGTAGCTTAGGTGGTCCGTGCTGGGCGCCTCCGGCAGCCCTGCTCCGAAAATGCGAATGTCTGCAGATAGCTCGCAGGCAGAAAGAGCTAGCCTGGAAAGCTGTTGCTCAGCCTCATCTGCCCATGGCACTGCTCGCACAGAGGCACAGAGACTGGGGCCGCTTGCTTGTCTTGTCCCCTCAAACTTCAAACGTAGCTTAGGTGGTCCGTGCCGGGCTCCTCTGGCAGCCCTGCTCCGAAAATGCGAACGTTTGCAGATAGCTCGCAGGCAGAAAGAGCTAGCCTGGAAAGCTGTTGCTCAGCCTCATCTGCCCATGGCACTGCTCGCACAGAGGCACAGAGACTGGGGCTGCTTGCTTGTCTTGTCCCCTCAAACTTCAAACGTAGCTTAGGTGGTCTGTGCCGGGCGCCTCCGGCAGCCCTGCTCCGAAAATGCGAACGTCTGCAGATAGCTCGCAGGCAGAAAGAGCTAGCCTGGAAAGCTGTTGCTCAGCCTCATCTGCCCATGGCACTGCTCGCACAGAGGAACAGAGACTGGGGCTGCTTGCTTGTCTTGACCCCTCAAACTTCAAACGTAGCTTAGGTGGTCCGTCTCGGACGCCTCCGGCAGCCCTGCTCCGAAAATGCGAACGTCTGCAGATAGCTCGCAGGCAGAAAGAGCTAGCCTGGAAAGCTGTTGCTCAGCCTCATCTGCCCATGGCACTGCTCGCACAGAGGCACAGAGACTGGGGCTGCTTGCTTGTCTTGCTCCCTCAAACTTCAAACGTAGCTTAGGTGGTCCGTGCCGGGCGCCTCCGGCAGCCCTGCTCCAAAAATGCGAACGTCTGCAGATAGCTCGCAGGCAGAAAGAGCTAGCCTGGAAAGCTGTTGCTCAGCCTCATCTGCCCATGGCACTGCTCGCACAGAGGCACAGAGACTGGGGCTGCTTCCTTGTCTTGTCCCCTCAAACTTCAAACGTAGCTTAGGTGGTCTGTGCAGGGCGCCTCCGGCAGCCCTGCTCCGAAAATGCGAATGTCTGCAGATAGCTCGCAGGCAGAAAGAGCTAGCCTGGAAAGCTGTTGCTCAGCCTCATCTGCCCATGGCACTGCTCGCACAGAGGCACAGAGACTGTGGCTGCTTGCTTGTCTTGTCCCCTCAAACTTCAAACGTAGCTTAGGTGGTCCGTGCCGGGTGCTTCCGGCAGCCCTGCTCTGAAAATGCGAACGTCTGCAGATAGCTCGCAGGCAGAAAGAGCTAGCCTGGAAAGCTGTTGCTCAGCCTCATCTGCCCATGGCACTGCTCGCACAGAGGCACAGAGACTGGGGCTGCTTGCTTGTCTTGCCCCCTCAAACTTCAAACGTAGCTTAGGTGGTCCGTGCCGGGCGCCTCCGGCAGCCCTGTTCCGAAAATGTGAACGTCTGCAGATAGCTCGCAGGCAGAAAGAGCTAGCCTGGAAAGCTGTTGCTCAGCCTCATCTGCCCATGGCACTGCTCGCACAGAGGCACAGAGACTGGGGCTGCTTGCTTGTCTTGTCCCCTCAAACTTCAAATGTAGCTTAGGTGGTCCGTCTCGGGCGCCTCCGGCAGCCCTGCTCTGAAAATGCGAATGTCTGCAGATACCTCGCAGGCAGAAAGAGCTAGCCTGGAAAGCTGTTGCTCAGCCTCATCTGCCCATGGCACTGCTCGCACAGAGGCACAGAGACTGGGGCTGCTTGCTTGTCTTGTCCCCTCTAACTTCAAACGTACCTTAGGTGGTTCGTGCCGGGCGCCTCCGGCAGCCCTGCTCCGAAAATGCGAACGTCTGCAGATAGCTCGCAGGCAGAAAGAGCTAGCCTGGAAAGCTGTTGCTCAGCCTCATCTGCCCATGGCACTGCTCGCACAGAGGCACAGAGACTGAGGCTGCTTGCTTGTCTTGTCCCCTCAAACTTCAAACGTAGCTTAGGTGGTCCGTGCCGGGCTCCTCCGGCAGCCCTGCTCTGAAAATGCGAATGTCTGCAGATACCTCGCAGGCAGAAAGAGCTAGCCTGGAAAGCTGTTGCTCAGCCTCATCTGCCCATGGCACTGCTCGCACAGAGGCACAGACACTGGGGCTGCTTGCTTGTCTTGTGCCCTCAAACTTCAAAAGAACCTTAGGTGGTCTGTGCCGGGCGCCTCCGGCAGCCATGCTCCGAAAATGCGAACGTCTGCAGATAGCTCGCAGGCAGAAAGAGCTAGCCTGGAAAGCTGTTGCTCAGCCTCATCTGCCCATGGCACTGCTCGCACAGAGGCACAGAGACTGGGGCTGCTTGCTTGTCTTGACCCCTCAAACTTCAAACGTAGCTTAGGTGGTCCGTCTCGGGCGCCTCCGGCAGCCCTGCTCCGAAAATGCGAACGTCTGCAGATAGCTCGCAGGCAGAAAGAGCTAGCCTGGAAAGCTGTTGCTCAGCCTCATCTGCCCATGGCACTGCTCGCACAGAGGCACAGAGACTGGGGCTGCTTGCTTGTCTTGCTCCCTCAAACTTCAAACGTAGCTTAGGTGGTCCGTGCCGGGCGCCTCCGGCAGCCCTGCTCCAAAAATGCGAACGTCTGCAGATAGCTCGCAGGCAGAAAGAGCTAGCCTGGAAAGCTGTTGCTCAGCCTCATCTGCCCATGGCACTGCTCGCACAGAGGCACAGAGACTGGGGCTGCTTCCTTGTCTTGTCCCCTCAAACTTCAAACGTAGCTTAGGTGGTCTGTGCCGGGCGCCTCCAGCAGCCCTGCTCCAAAAATGCGAACGTCTGCAGATAGCTCGCAGGCAGAAAGAGCTAGCCTGGAAAGCTGTTGCTCAGCCTCATCTGCCCATGGCACTGCTCGCACAGAGGCACAGAGACTGGGGCTGCTTGCTTGTCTTGTCCCCTCAAACTTCAAACGTAGCTTAGGTGGTCCGTGCCGGGCTCCTCTGGCAGCCCTGCTCCGAAAATGCGAACGTCTGCAGATAGCTCGCAGGCAGAAAGAGCTAGCCTGGAAAGCTGTTGCTCAGCCTCATCTGCCCATGGCACTGCTCGCACAGAGGCACAGAGACTGGGGCTGCTTGCTTGTCTTGTCCCCTCAAACTTCAAACGTAGCTTAGGTGGTTCGTGCCGGGCGCTTCCGGCAGCCCTGCTCTGAAAATGCGAACGTCTGCAGATAGCTCGCAGGCAGAAAGAGCTAGCCTGGAAAGCTGTTGCTCAGCCTCATCTGCCCATGGCACTGCTCGCACAGAGGCACAGAGACTGGCGCTGCTTGCTTGTCTTGCCCCCTCAAACTTCAAACGTAGCTTAGGTGGTCCGTGCCGGGCGCCTCCGGCAGCCCTGTTCCGAAAATGCGAACGTCTGCAGATAGCTCGCA
Organism: Opisthocomus hoazin; assembly: GCF_030867145.1. Classification (NCBI taxonomy): domain Eukaryota; kingdom Metazoa; phylum Chordata; class Aves; order Opisthocomiformes; family Opisthocomidae; genus Opisthocomus; species Opisthocomus hoazin. Next base: position 11,155,321 of record NC_134453.1, read on the forward strand.
GGCAGAAAGAGCTAGCCTGGAAAGCTGTTGCTCAGCCTCATCTGCCCATGGCACTGCTCGCACAGAGGCACAGAGACTGGGGCTGCTTGCTTGTCTTGTCCCCTCAAACTTCAAATGTAGCTTAGGTGGTCCGTCTCGGGCGCCTCCGGCAGCCCTGCTCTGAAAATGCGAATGTCTGCAGATACCTCGCAGGCAGAAAGAGCTAGCCTGGAAAGCTGTTGCTCAGCCTCATCTGCCCATGGCACTGCTCGCACAGAGGCACAGAGACTGGGGCTGCTTGCTTGTCTTGTCCCCTCAAACTTCAAACGTACCTTAGGTGGTTCGTGCCGGGCGCCTCCGGCAGCCCTGCTCCGAAAATGCGAACGTCTGCAGATAGCTCGCAGGCAGAAAGAGCTAGCCTGGAAAGCTGTTTCTCAGCCTCATCTGCCCATGGCACTGCTCGCACAGAGGCACAGAGACTGGGGCTGCTTGCTTGTCTTGTCCCCTCAAACTTCAAACGTAGCTTAGGTGGTCCGTGCCGGGCGCTTCCCGCAGCCCTGCTCCGAAAATGCGAACGTCTGCAGATAGCTCGCAGGCAGAAAGAGCTAGCCTGGAAAGCTGTTGCTCAGCCTCATCTGCCCATGGCACTGCTCGCACAGAGGCACAGAGACTGGGGCTGCTTGCTTGTCTTGTCCCCTCAAACTTCAAACGTAGCTTAGGTGGTCCGTCTCGGGAGCCTCCGGCAGCCCTGCTCCGAAAATGCCAATGTCTGCAGATAGCTCGCAGGCAGAAAGAGCTAGCCTGGAAAGCTGTTGCTCAGCCTCATCTGCCCATGGCACTGCTCGCACAGAGGCACAGAGACTGGGGCTGCTTGCTTGTCTTGCCCCCTCAAACTTCAAACGTATCTTAGGTGGTCCGTGCCGGGCGCTTCCGGCAGCCCTGCTCCAAAAATGCGAACGTCTGCAGATAGCTCGCAGGCAGAAAGAGCTAGCCTGGAAAGCTGTTGCTCAGCCTAATCTGCCCATGGCACAGCTCTCACAGAGGCACAGAGACTGGGGCTGCTTGCTTGTCTTGCCCCCTCAAGCTTCAAACGTAGCTTAGGAGGTCCATCTCGGGAGCCTCCGGCAGCCCTGCTCCAAAAATGCGAACGTCTGCAGATACCTTGCAGGCAGAAACAGCTAGCCTGGAAAGCTGTTGCTCAGCCTCATCTGCCCATGGCACTGCTCGCACAGAGGCACAGAGACTGGGGCTGCTTGCTTGTTTTGCCACCTCAAACTTCAAACGTAGCTTAGGTGGTCCGTGCTGGGCGCCTCCGGCAGCCCTGCTCCGAAAATGCGAACATCAGCAGATAGCTCGCAGGCAGAAAGAGCTAGCCTGGAAAGCTGTTGCTCAGCCTCATCTGCCCATGGCACTGCTCGCACAGAGGCACAGAGACTGGGGCTACTTGCTTTTCTTGTCCCCTCAAACTTCAAACGTAGCTTAGGTGGTCCGTCTCGGGCGCCTCTGGCAGCCCTGCTCTGAAAATGCGAATGTCTGCAGATAGCTCGCAGGCAGAAAGAGCTAGCCTGGAAAGCTGTTGCTCAGCCTCATCTGCCCATGGCACTGCTCGCACAGAGGCACAGAGACTGGGGCTGCTTGCTTGTCTTGTCCCCTCAAACTTCAAACGTACCTTAGGTGGTTCGTGCCGGGTGCCTCCGGCAGCCCTGCTCCGAAAATGCGAACGTCTGCAGATAGCTCGCAGGCAGAAAGAGCTAGCCTGGAAAGCTGTTGCTCAGCCTCATCTGCCCATGGCACTGCTCGCACAGAGGCACAGAGACTGGGGCTGCTTGCTTGTCTTGCCCCCTCAAACTTCAAACGTAGCTTAGGTGGTCTGTGCCGGGCGCCTCCGGCAGCCCTGCTCCGAAAAAGCGAACGTCTGCAGATAGCTCGCAGGCAGAAAGAGCTAGCCTGGAAAGCTGTTGCTCAGCCTCATCTGCCCATGGCACTGCTCGCACAGAGGCACAGAGACTGGGGCTGCTTGCTTGTCTTGTCCCCTCAAACTTCAAACGTACCTTAGGTGGTTCGTGCCAGTCGCCTCCGGCAGAACTGCTCTGAAAATGCGAACGTCTGCAGATAGCTCGCAGGCAGAAAGAGCTAGCCTGGAAAGCTGTTGCTCAGCCTCATCTGCCCATGGCACTGCTCGCACAGAGGCACAGAGACTGGGGCTGCTTGCTTGTCTTGCCCCCTCAAACTTCAAACGTAGCTTAGGTGGTCCGTGCCGGGCGCCTCCGGCAGCCCTGCTCCAAAAATGCGAACGTCTGCAGATAGCTCGCAGGCAGAAAGAGCTAGCCTGGAAAGCTGTTGCTCAGCTTCATCTGCCCATGGCACTGCTCACACAGAGGCACAGAGACTGGGGCTGCTTGCTTGTCTTGTCCCCTCAAACATTAAAAGTAGCTTAGGTGGTCTGTGCCGGGCGCCTCCGGCAGTCCTGCTCCAAAAATGCGAACGTCTGCAGATAGCTCGCAGGCAGAAAGAGCTAGCCTGGAAAGCTGTTGCTCAGCCTCATCTGCCCATGGCACTGCTCGCACAGAGGCACAGAGACTGGGGCTGCTTGCTTGTTTTGCCCCCTCAAACTTCAAACGTAGCTTAGGTGGTCAGTGCTGGGCGCCTCCGGCAGCCCTGCTCCGAAAATGCGAACATCAGCAGATAGCTCGCAGGCAGAAAGAGCTAGCCTGGAAAGCTGTTGCTCAGCCTCATCTGCCCATGGCACTGCTCGCACAGAGGCACAGAGACTGGGGCTGCTTGCTTGTCTTGCCCCCTCAAACTTCAAACGTAGCTTAGGTGGTCCGTGCTGGGCGCCTCCGGCAGCCCTGCTCCGAAAATGCGAATGTCTGCAGATAGCTCGCAGGCAGAAAGAGCTAGCCTGGAAAGCTGCTGCTCAGCCTCATCTGCCCATGGCACTGCTCGCACAGAGGCACAGAGACTGGGGCTGCTTGCTTGTCTTGTCCCCTCAAACTTCAAACGTAGCTTAGGTGGTCCGTGCCGGGCTCCTCTGGCAGCCCTGCTCCGAAAATGCGAACGTCTGCAGATAGCTCGCAGGCAGAAAGAGCTAGCCTGGAAAGCTGTTGCTCAGCCTCATCTGCCCATGGCACTGCTCGCACAGAGGCACAGAGACTGGGGCTGCTTGCTTGTCTTGTCCCCTCAAACTTCAAACGTAGCTTAGGTGGTCCGTGCCGGGCGCCTCCGGCAGCCCTGCTCCGAAAAAGCGAACGTCTGCAGATAGCTCGCAGGCAGAAAGAGCTAGCCTGGAAAGCTGTTGCTCAGCCTCATCTGCCCATGGCACTGCTCGCACAGAGGCACAGACACTGGGGCTGCTTGCTTGTCTTGTGCCCTCAAACTTCAAAAGAACCTTAGGTGGTCTGTGCCGGGCGCCTCCGGCAGCCCTGCTCCGAAAATGCGAACGTCTGCAGATAGCTCACAGGCAGAAAGAGCTAGCCTGGAAAGCTGTTGCTCAGCCTCATCTGCCCATGGCACTGCTCGCACAGAGGAACAGAGACTGGGGCTGCTTGCTTGTCTTGACCCCTCAAACTTCAAACGTAGCTTAGGTGGTGTGTGCCGGGCGCCTCCGGCAGCCCTGCTCCGAAAATGCGAACGTCTGCAGATAGCTCGCAGGCAGAAAGAGCTAGCCTGGAAAGCTGTTGCTCAGCCTCATCTGCCCATGGCACTGCTCGCACAGAGGCACAGAGACTGGGGCTGCTTGCTTGTCTTGCTCCCTCAAACTTCAAACGTAGCTTAGGTGGTCCGTGCCGGGCGCCTCCGGCAGCCCTGCTCCAAAAATGCGAACGTCTGCAGATAGCTCGCAGGCAGAAAGAGCTAGCCTGGAAAGCTGTTTCTCAGCCTCATCTGCCCATGGCACTGCTCGCACAGAGGCACAGAGACTGGGGCTGCTTGCTTGTCTTGTCCCCTCAAACTTCAAACGTAGCTTAGGTGGTCTGTGCAGGGCGCCTCCGGCAGCCCTGCTCCAAAAATGCGAACGTCTGCAGATAGCTCGCAGGCAGAAAGAGCTAGCCTGGAAAGCTGTTGCTCAGCCTCATCTGCCCATGGCACTGCTCGCACAGAGGCACAGAGACTGTGGCTGCTTGCTTGTCTTGTCCCCTCAAACTTCAAACGTAGCTTAGGTGGTCCGTGCCGGGCGCTTCCGGCAGCCCTGCTCTGAAAATGCGAACGTCTGCAGATAGCTCGCAGGCAGAAAGAGCTAGCCTGGAAAGCTGTTGCTCAGCCTCATCTGCCCATGGCACTGCTCGCACAGAGGCACAGAGACTGGGGCTGCTTGCTTGTCTTGCCCCCTCAAACTTCAAACGTAGCTTAGGTGGTCCGTGCTGGGCGCCTCCGGCAGCCCTGCTCCGAAAATGCGAACATCAGCAGATAGCTCGCAGGCAGAAAGAGCTAGCCTGGAAAGCTGTTGCTCAGCCTCATCTGCCCATGGCACTGCTCGCACAGAGACACAGAGACTGGGGCTGCTTGCTTTTCTTGTCCCCTCAAACTTCAAACGTAGCTTAGGTGGTCCGTCTCGGGCGCCTCTGGCAGCCCTGCTCTGAAAATGCGAATGTCTGCAGATAGCTCGCAGGCAGAAAGAGCTAGCCTGGAAAGCTGTTGGTCAGCCTCATCTGCCCATGGCACTGCTCGCACAGAGGCACAGAGACTGGGGCTGCTTGCTTGTCTTGTCCCCTCAAACTTCAAACGTACCTTAGGTGGTTCGTGCCGGGTGCCTCCGGCAGCCCTGCTCCGAAAATGCGAACGTCTGCAGATAGCTCGCAGGCAGAAAGAGCTAGCCTGGAAAGCTGTTGCTCAGCCTCATCTGCCCATGGCACTGCTCGCACAGAGGCACAGAGACTGGGGCTGCTTGCTTGTCTTGCCCCCTCAAACTTCAAACGTAGCTTAGGTGGTCTGTGCCGGGCGCCTCCGGCAGCCCTGCTCCGAAAAAGCGAACGTCTGCAGATAGCTCGCAGGCAGAAAGAGCTAGCCTGGAAAGCTGTTGCTCAGCCTCATCTGCCCATGGCACTGCTCGCACAGAGGCACAGAGACTGGGGCTGCTTGCTTGTCTTGTCCCCTCAAACTTCAAACGTACCTTAGGTGGTTCGTGCCAGGCGCCTCCGGCAGACCTGCTCTGAAAATGCGAACGTCTGCAGATAGCTCGCAGGCAGAAAGAGCTAGCCTGGAAAGCTGTTGCTCAGCCTCATCTGCCCATGGCACTGCTCGCACAGAGGCACAGACACTGGGGCTGCTTGCTTGTCTTGTGCCCTCAAACTTCAAAAGAACCTTAGGTGGTCCGTGCCGGGCGCCTCCGGCAGCCCTGCTCCGAAAATGCGAACGTCTGCAGATAGCTCGCAGGCAGAAAGAGCTAGCCTGGAAAGCTGTTGCTCAGCCTCATCTGCCCATGGCACTGCTCGCACAGAGGTACAGAGACTGGGGCTGCTTGCTTGTCTTGACCCCTCAAACTTCAAACGTAGCTTAGGTGGTCCGTCTCGGGCGCCTCCGGCAGCCCTGCTCCGAAAATGCGAACGTCTGCAGATAGCTCGCAGGCAGAAAGAGCTAGCCTGGAAAGCTGTTGCTCAGCCTCATCTGCCCATGGCACTGCTCGCACAGAGGCACAGAGACTGGGGCTGCTTGCTTGTCTTGCTCCCTCAAACTTCAAACGTAGCTTAGGTGGTCCGTTCCGGGCGCCTCCGGCAGCCCTGCTCCAAAAATGCGAACGTCTGCAGATAGCTCGCAGGCAGAAAGAGCTAGCCTGGAAAGCTGTTGCTCAGCCTCATCTGCCCATGGCACTGCTCGCACAGAGGCACAGAGACTGGGGCTGCTTGCTTGTCTTGTCCCCTCAAACTGCAAACGTAGCTTAGGTGGTCTGTGCCGGGCGCCTCCGGCAGCCCTGCTCCAAAAATGCGAACGTCTGCAGATAGCTCGCAGGCAGAAAGAGCTAGCCTGGAAAGCTGTTGCTCAGCCTCATCTGCCCATGGCACTGCTCGCACAGAGGCACAGAGACTGGGGCTGCTTGCTTGTCTTGTCCCCTCAAACTTCAAACGTAGCTTAGGTGGTCCGTGCCGGGCTCCTCTGGCAGCCCTGCTCCGAAAATGCGAACGTCTGCAGATAGCTCGCAGGCAGAAAGAGCTAGCCTGGAAAGCTGTTGCTCAGCCTCATCTGCCCATGGCACTGCTCGCACAGAGGCACAGAGACTGTGGCTGCTTGCTTGTCTTGTCCCCTCAAACTTCAAACGTAGCTTAGGTGGTCCGTGCCGGGCGCTTCCCGCAGCCCTGCTCCGAAAATGCGAACGTCTGCAGATAGCTCGCAGGCAGAAAGAGCTAGCCTGGAAAGCTGTTGCTCAGCCTCATCTGCCCATGGCACTGCTCGCACAGAGGCACAGAGACTGGGGCTGCTTGCTTGTCTTGTCCCCTCAAACTTCAAACGTAGCTTAGGTGGTCCGTCTCGGGAGCCTCCGGCAGCCCTGCTCCGAAAATGCCAATGTCTGCAGATAGCTCGCAGGCAGAAAGAGCTAGCCTGGAAAGCTGTTGCTCAGCCTCATCTGCCCATGGCACTGCTCGCACAGAGGCACAGAGACTGGGGCTGCTTGCTTGTCTTGCCCCCTCAAACTTCAAACGTAGCTTAGGTGGTCCGTGCCGGGCGCTTCCGGCAGCCCTGCTCCAAAAATGCGAACGTCTGCAGATAGCTCGCAGGCAGAAAGAGCTAGCCTGGAAAGCTGTTGCTCAGCCTAATCTGCCCATGGCACAGCTCTCACAGAGGCACAGAGACTGGGGCTGCTTGCTTGTCTTGCCGCCTCAAGCTTCAAACGTAGCTTAGGAGGTCCATCTCGGGCGCTTCCGGCAGCCCTGCTCCAAAAATGCGAACGTCTGCAGATAGCTCGCAGGCAGAAAGAGCTAGCCTGGAAAGCTGTTGCTCAGCCTCATCTGCCCATGGCACTGCTCGCACAGAGGCACAGAGACTGGGGCTGCTTGCTTGTTTTGCCACCTCAAACTTCAAACGTAGCTTAGGTGGTCCGTGCTGGGCGCCTCCGGCAGCCCTGCTCCGAAAATGCGAACATCAGCAGATAGCTCGCAGGCAGAAAGAGCTAGCCTGGAAAGCTGTTGCTCAGCCTCATCTGCCCATGGCACTGCTCGCACAGAGGCACAGAGACTGGGGCTACTTGCTTTTCTTGTCCCCTCAAACTTCAAACGTAGCTTAGGTGGTCCGTCTCGGGCGCCTCTGGCAGCCCTGCTCTGAAAATGCGAATGTCTGCAGATAGCTCGCAGGCAGAAAGAGCTAGCCTGGAAAGCTGTTGGTCAGCCTCATCTGCCCATGGCACTGCTCACACAGACGCACAGAGACTGGGGCTGCTTGCTTGTCTTGTCCCCTCAAACTTCAAACGTACCTTAGGTGGTTCGTGCCGGGTGCCTCCGGCAGCCCTGCTCCGAAAATGCGAACGTCTGCAGATAGCTCGCAGGCAGAAAGAGCTAGCCTGGAAAGCTGTTGCTCAGCCTCATCTGCCCATGGCACTGCTCGCACAGAGGCACAGAGACTGGGGCTGCTTGCTTGTCTTGCCCCCTCAAACTTCAAACGTAGCTTAGGTGGTCTGTGCCGGGCGCCTCCGGCAGCCCTGCTCCGAAAAAGCGAACGTCTGCAGATAGCTCGCAGGCAGAAAGAGCTAGCCTGGAAAGCTGTTGCTCAGCCTCATCTGCCCATGGCACTGCTCGCACAGAGGCACAGAGACTGGGGCTGCTTGCTTGTCTTGTCCCCTCAAACTTCAAACGTACCTTAGGTGGTTCGTGCCGGGCGCCTCCGGCAGACCTGCTCTGAAAATGCGAACGTCTGCAGATAGCTCGCAGGCAGAAAGAGCTAGCCTGGAAAGCTGTTGCTCAGCCTCATCTGCCCATGGCACTGCTCGCACAGAGGCACAGAGACTGGGGCTGCTTGCTTGTCTTGCCCCCTCAAACTTCAAACGTAGCTTAGGTGGTCCGTGCCGGGCGCCTCCGGCAGCCCTGCTCCAAAAATGCGAACGTCTGCAGATAACTCGCAGGCAGAAAGAGCTAGCCTGGAAAGCTGTTGCTCAGCTTCATCTGCCCATGGCACTGCTCACAGAGAGGCACAGAGACTGGGGCTGCTTGCTTGTCTTGTCCCCTCAAACATTAAAAGTAGCTTAGGTGGTCTGTGCCGGGCGCCTCCGGCAGTCCTGCTCCAAAAATGCGAACGTCTGCAGATAGCTCGCAGGCAGAAAGAGCTAGCCTGGAAAGCTGTTGCTCAGCCTCATCTGCCCATGGCACTGCTCGCACAGAGGCACAGAGACTGGGGCTGCTTGCTTGTTTTGCCCCCTCAAACTTCAAACGTAGCTTAGGTGGTCCGTGCTGGGCGCCTCCGGCAGCCCTGCTCCGAAAATGCGAATGTCTGCAGATAGCTCGCAGGCAGAAAGAGCTAGCCTGGAAAGCTGTTGCTCAGCCTCATCTGCCCATGGCACTGCTCGCACAGAGGCACAGAGACTGGGGCTGCTTGCTTGTCTTGTCCCCTCAAACTTCAAACGTAGCTTAGGTGGTCCGTGCCGGGCTCCTCTGGCAGCCCTGCTCCGAAAATGCGAACGTCTGCAGATAGCTCGCAGGCAGAAAGAGCTAGCCTGGAAAGCTGTTGCTCAGCCTCATCTGCCCATGGCACTGCTCGCACAGAGGCACAGAGACTGGGGCTGCTTGCTTGTCTTGTCCCCTCAAACTTCAAACGTAGCTTAGGTGGTCCGTGCCGGGCTCCTCCGGCAGCCCTGCTCTGAAAATGCGAATGTCTGCAGATACCTCGCAGGCAGAAAGAGCTAGCCTGGAAAGCTGTTGCTCAGCCTCATCTGCCCATGGCACTGCTCGCACAGAGGCACAGACACTGGGGCTGCTTGCTTGTCTTGTGCCCTCAAACTTCAAAAGAACCTTAGGTGGTCTGTGCCGGGCGCCTCCGGCAGCCCTGCTCTGAAAATGCGAATGTCTGCAGATAGCTCGCAGGCAGAAAGAGCTAGCCTGGAAAGCTGTTGCTCAGCCTCATCTGCCCATGGCACTGCTCGCACAGAGGAACAGAGACTGGGGCTGCTTGCTTGTCTTGACCCCTCAAACTTCAAACGTAGCTTAGGTGGTCCGTCTCGGGCGCCTCCGGCAGCCCTGCTCCGAAAATGCGAACGTCTGCAGATAGCTCGCAGGCAGAAAGAGCTAGCCTGGAAAGCTGTTGCTCAGCCTCATCTGCCCATGGCACTGCTCGCACAGAGGCACAGAGACTGGGGCTGCTTGCTTGTCTTGCTCCCTCAAACTTCAAACGTAGCTTAGGTGGTCCGTGCCGGGCGCCTCCGGCAGCCCTGCTCCAAAAATCCAAACGTCTGCAGATAGCTCGCAGGCAGAAAGAGCAAGCCTGGAAAGCTGTTGCTCAGCCTCATCTGCCCATGGCACTGCTCGCACAGAGGCACAGAGACTGGGGCTGCTTCCTTGTCTTGTCCCCTCAAACTTCAAACGTAGCTTAGGTGGTCTGTGCAGGGCGCCTCCGGCAGCCCTGCTCCAAAAATGCGAACGTCTGCAGATAGCTCGCAGGCAGAAAGAGCTAGCCTGGAAAGCTGTTGCTCAGCCTCATCTGCCCATGGCACTGCTCGCACAGAGGCACAGAGACTGTGGCTGCTTGCTTGTCTTGTCCCCTCAAACTTCAAACGTAGCTTAGGTGGTGTGTGCCGGGCGCCTCCGGCAGCCCTGCTCTGAAAATGCGAACGTCTGCAGATAGCTCGCAGGCAGAAAGAGCTAGCCTGGAAAACTGTTGCTCAGCCTCATCTGCCCATGGCACTGCTCGCACAGAGGCACAGAGACTGGGGCTGCTTGCTTGTCTTGCCCCCTCAAACTTCAAACGTAGCTTAGGTGGTTCGTGCCGGGTGCCTCCGGCAGCCCTGCTCCGAAAATGCGAACGTCTGCAGATAGCTCGCAGGCAGAAAGAGCTAGCCTGGAAAGCTGTTGCTCAGCCTCATCTGCCCATGGCACTGCTCGCACAGAGACACAGAGACTGGGGCTGCTTGCTTGTCTTGCCCCCTCAAACTTCAAACGTAGCTTAGGTGGTCTGTGCCGGGCGCCTCCGGCAGCCCTGCTCCGAAAATGCGAACGTCTGCAGATAGCTCGCAGGCAGAAAGAGCTAGCCTGGAAAGCTGTTGCTCAGCCTCATCTGCCCATGGCACTGCTCGCACAGAGGCACAGAGACTGGGGCTGCTTGCTTGTCTTGTCCCCTCAAACTTCAAACGTACCTTAGGTGGTTCGTGCCAGGCGCCTCCGGCAGACCTGCTCTGAAAATGCGAACGTCTGCAGATAGCTCGCAGGCAGAAAGAGCTAGCCTGGAAAGCTGTTGCTCAGCCTCATCTGCCCATGGCACTGCTCGCACAGAGGCACAGAGACTGGGGCTGCTTGCTTGTCTTGCCCCCTCAAACTTCAAACGTAGCTTAGGTGGTCCGTGCCGGGCGCCTCCGGCAGCCCTGCTCCAAAAATGCGAACGTCTGCAGATAGCTCGCAGGCAGAAAGAGCTAGCCTGGAAAGCTGTTGCTCAGCCTCATCTGCCCATGGCACTGCTCGCACAGAGGCACAGAGACTGTGGCTGCTTGCTTGTCTTGTCCCCTCAAACTTCAAACGTAGCTTAGGTGGTGTGTGCCGGGCGCCTCCGGCAGCCCTGCTCTGAAAATGCGAACGTCTGCAGATAGCTCGCAGGCAGAAAGAGCTAGCCTGGAAAGCTGTTGCTCAGCCTCATCTGCCCATGGCACTGCTCGCACAGAGGCACAGAGACTGGGGCTGCTTGCTTGTCTTGCCCCCTCAAACTTCAAACGTAGCTTAGGTGGTTCGTGCCGGGTGCCTCCGGCAGCCCTGCTCCGAAAATGCGAACGTCTGCAGATAGCTCGCAGGCAGAAAGAGCTAGCCTGGAAAGCTGTTGCTCAGCCTCATCTGCCCATGGCACTGCTCGCACAGAGACACAGAGACTGGGGCTGCTTGCTTGTCTTGCCCCCTCAAACTTCAAACGTAGCTTAGGTGGTCTGTGCCGGGCGCCTCCGGCAGCCCTGCTCCGAAAAAGCGAACGTCTGCAGATAGCTCGCAGGCAGAAAGAGCTAGCCTGGAAAGCTGTTGCTCAGCCTCATCTGCCCATGGCACTGCTCGCACAGAGGCACAGAGACTGGGGCTGCTTGCTTGTCTTGTCCCCTCAAACTTCAAACGTACCTTAGGTGGTTCGTGCCAGGCGCCTCCGGCAGACCTGCTCTGAAAATGCGAACGTCTGCAGATAGCTCGCAGGCAGAAAGAGCTAGCCTGGAAAGCTGTTGCTCAGCCTCATCTGCCCATGGCACTGCTCGCACAGAGGCACAGAGACTGGGGCTGCTTGCTTGTCTTGCCCCCTCAAACTTCAGACGTAGCTTAGGTGGTCCGTGCCGGGCGCCTCCGGCAGCCCTGCTCCAAAAATGCGAACGTCTGCAGATAGCTCGCAGGCAGAAAGAGCTAGCCTGGAAAGCTGTTGCTCAGCTTCATCTGCCCATGGCACTGCTCACACAGAGGCACAGAGACTGGGGCTGCTTGCTTGTCTTGTCCCCTCAAACATTAAAAGTAGCTTAGGTGGTCTGTGCCGGGCGCCTCCGGCAGTCCTGCTCCAAAAATGCGAACGTCTGCAGATAGCTCGCAGGCAGAAAGAGCTAGCCTGGAAAGCTGTTGCTCAGCCTCATCTGCCCATGGCACTGCTCGCACAGAGGCACAGAGACTGGGGCTGCTTGCTTGTTTTGCCCCCTCAAACTTCAAACGTAGCTTAGGTGGTCCGTGCCGGGCGCCTCCGGCAGCCCTGCTCCGAAAATGCGAACATCAGCAGATAGCTCGCAGGCAGAAAGAGCTAGCCTGGAAAGCTGTTGCTCAGCCTCATCTGCACATGGCACTGCTCGCACAGAGGCACAGAGACTGGGGCTGCTTGCTTGTCTTGCCCCCTCAAACTTCAAACGTAGCTTAGGTGGTCCGTGCTGGGCGCCTCCGGCAGCCCTGCTCCGAAAATGCGAATGTCTGCAGATAGCTCGCAGGCAGAAAGAGCTAGCCTGGAAAGCTGTTGCTCAGCCTCATCTGCCCATGGCACTGCTCGCACAGAGGCACAGAGACTGGGGCTGCTTGCTTGTCTTGTCCCCTCAAACTTCAAACGTAGCTTAGGTGGTCCGTGCCGGGCTCCTCTGGCAGCCCTGCTCCGAAAATGCGAACGTCTGCAGATAGCTCGCAGGCAGAAAGAGCTAGCCTGGAAAGCTGTTGCTCAGCCTCATCTGCCCATGGCACTGCTCGCACAGAGGCACAGAGACTGGGGCTGCTTGCTTGTCTTGTCCCCTCAAACTTCAAACGTAGCTTAGGTGGTCCGTGCCGGGCGCCTCCGGCAGCCCTGCTCCGAAAATGCGAACGTCTGCAGATACCTCGCAGGCAGAAAGAGCTAGCCTGGAAAGCTGTTGCTCAGCCTCATCTGCCCATGGCACTGCTCGCACAGAGGCACAGACACTGGGGCTGCTTGCTTGTCTTGTGCCCTCAAACTTCAAAAGAACCTTAGGTGGTCTGTGCCGGGCGCCTCCGGCAGCCCTGCTCCGAAAATGCGAACGTCTGCAGATAGCTCGCAGGCAGAAAGAGCTAGCCTGGAAAGCTGTTGCTCAGCCTCATCTGCCCATGGCACTGCTCGCACAGAGGCACAGAGACTGGGGCTGCTTGCTTGTCTTGACCCCTCAAACTTCAAACGTAGCTTAGGTGGTCCGTCTCGGGCGCCTCCGGCAGCCCTGCTCCGAAAATGCGAACGTCTGCAGATAGCTCGCAGGCAGAAAGAGCTAGCCTGGAAAGCTGTTTCTCAGCCTCATCTGCCCATGGCACTGCTCGCACAGAGGCACAGAGACTGGGGCTGCTTGCTTGTCTTGCCCCCTCAAACTTCAAACGTAGCTTAGGTGGTCCGTGCCGGGCGCCTCCGGCAGCCCTGTTCCGAAAATGCGAACGTCTGCAGATAGCTCGCAGGCAGAAAGAGCTAGCCTGGAAAGCTGTTGCTCAGCCTCATCTGCCCATGGCACTGCTCGCACAGAGGCACAGAGACTGGGGCTTCTTGCTTGTCTTGTCCCCTCAAACTTCAAATGTAGCTTAGGTGGTCCGTCTCGGGCGCCTCCGGCAGCCCTGCTCTGAAAATGCCAATGTCTGCAGATAGCTCGCAGGCAGAAAGAGCTAGCCTGGAAAGCTGTTGCTCAGCCTCATCTGCCCATGGCACTGCTCGCACTGAGGCACAGAGACTGGGGCTGCTTGCTTGTCTTGTCCCCTCTAACTTCAAACGTACCTTAGGTGGTTCGTGCCGGGCGCCTCCGGCAGCCCTGCTCCGAAAATGCGAACGTCTGCAGATAGCTCGCAGGCAGAAAGAGCTAGCCTGGAAAGCTGTTGCTCAGCCTCATCTGCCCATGGCACTGCTCGCACTGAGGCACAGAGACTGGGGCTGCTTGCTTGTCTTGTCCCCTCAAACTTCAAACGTAGCTTAGGTGGTCCGTGCCGGGCGCTTCCTGCAGCCCTGCTCCGAAAATGCGAACGTCTGCAGATAGCTCGCAGGCAGAAAGAGCTAGCCTGGAAAGCTCTTGCTCAGCCTCATCTGCCCATGGCACTGCTCGCACAGAGGCACAGAGACTGGGGCTGCTTGCTTGTCTTGTCCCCTCAAACTTCAAACGTAGCTTAGGTGGTCTGTGCCGGGCGCCTCCGGCAGTCCTGCTCCAAAAATGCGAACGTCTGCAGATAGCTCGCAGGCAGAAAGAGCTAGCCTGGAAAGCTGTTGCTCAGCCTCATCTGCCCATGGCACTGCTCGCACAGAGGCACAGAGACTGGGGCTGCTTGCTTGTCTTGACCCCTCAAACTTCAAACGTAGCTTAGGTGGTCCGTCTCGGGCGCCTCCGGCAGCCCTGCTCCGAAAATGCGAACGTCTGCAGATAGCTCGCAGGCAGAAAGAGCTAGCCTGGAAAGCTGTTGCTCAGCCTCATCTGCCCATGGCACTGCTCGCACAGAGGCACAGAGACTGGGGCTGCTTGCTTGTCTTGCTCCCTCAAACTTCAAACGTACCTTAGGTGGTCCGTGCTGGGCGCCTCCGGCAGCCCTGCTCCAAAAATGCGAACGTCTGCAGATAGCTCGCAGGCAGAAAGAGCTAGCCTGGAAAGCTGTTGCTCAGCCTCATCTGCCCATGGCACTGCTCGCACAGAGGCACAGAGACTGGGGCTGCTTGCTTGTCTTGTCCCCTCAAACTTCAAACGTAGCTTACGTGGTCTGTCTCGGGCGCCTCCGGCAGCCCTGCTCTGAAAATGCGAATGTCTGCAGATACCTCGCAGGCAGAAAGAGCTAGCCTGGAAAGCTGTTGCTCAGCCTCATCTGCCCATGGCACTGCTCGCACAGAGGCACAGAGACTGGGGCTGCTTGCTTGTCTTGTGCCCTCAAACTTCAAAAGAACCTTAGGTGGTCTGTGCCGGGCGCCTCCGGCAGCCCTGTTCCGAAAATGCGAACGTCTGCAGATAGCTCGCAGGCAGAAAGAGCTAGCCTGGAAAGCTGTTGCTCAGCCTCATCTGCCCATGGCACTGCTCGCACAGAGGAACAGAGACTGGGGCTGCTTGCTTGTCTTGCCCCCTCAAACTTCAAACGTAGCTTAGGTGGTCCGTCTCGGGCGCCTCCGGCAGCCCTGCTCCGAAAATGCGAAAGTCTGCAGATAGCTCGCAGGCAGAAAGAGCTAGCCTGGAAAGCTGTTGCTCAGCCTCATCTGCCCATGGCACTGCTCGCACAGAGGCACAGAGACTGGGGCTGCTTGCTTGTCTTGCTCCCTCAAACTTCAAACGTAGCTTAGGTGGTCCGTGCCGGGCGCCTCCGGCAGCCCTGCTCCAAAAATGCGAACGTCTGCAGATAGCTCGCAGGCAGAAAGAGCTAGCCTGGAAAGCTGTTGCTCAGCCTCATCTGCCCATGGCATTGCTCGCACAGAGGCACAGAGACTGGGGCTGCTTGCTTGTCTTGTCCCCTCAAACTTCAAACGTAGCTTAGGTGGTCTGTGCAGGGCGCCTCCGGCAGCCCTGCTCCAAAAATGGGAACGTCTGCAGATAGCTCGCAGGCAGAAAGAGCTAGCCTGGAAAGCTGTTGCTCAGCCTCATCTGCCCATGGCACTGCTCGCACAGAGGCACAGAGACTGTGGCTGCTTGCTTGTCTTGTCCCCTCAAACTTCAAACGTATCTTAGGTGGTGAGTGCCAGGCGCTTCCGGCAGCCCTGCTCCGAAAATGCGAACGTCTGCAGATAGCTCGCAGGCAGAAAGAGCTAGCCTGGAAAGCTGTTGCTCAGCCTCATCTGCCCATGGCACTGCTCGCACAGAGGCACAGAGACTGGGGCTGCTTGCTTGTCTTGCCCCCTCAAACTTCAAACGTATCTTAGGTGGTCCGTCTCGGGCGCCTCCGGCAGCCCTGCTCTGAAAATGCGAATGTCTGCAGATACCTCGCAGGCAGAAAGAGCTAGCCTGGAAAGCGGTTGCTCAGCCTCATCTGCCCATGGCACTGCTCGCACAGAGGCACAGAGACTGGGGCTGCTTGCTTGTCTTGTCCCCTCTAACTTCAAACGTACCTTAGGTGGTTCGTGCCGGGCGCCTCCGGCAGCCCTGCTCCGAAAATGCGAACGTCTGCAGATAGCTCGCAGGCAGAAAGAGCTAGCCTTGAAAGCTGTTGCTCAGCCTCATCTGCCCATGGCACTGCTCGCACAGAGGCACAGAGACTGGGGCTGCTTGCTTGTCTTGTCCCCTCAAACTTCAAACGTAGCTTAGGTGGTCCGTGCCGGGCGCTTCCCGCAGCCCTGCTCCGAAAATGCGAACATCTGCAGATAGCTCGCAGGCAGAAAGAGCTAGCCTGGAAAGCTGTTGCTCAGCCTCATCTGCCCATGGCACTGCTCGCACAGAGGCACAGAGACTGGGGCTGCTTGCTTGTTTTGCCCCCTCAAACTTCAAACGTAGCTTAGGTGGTCCGTGCTGGGCGCCTCCGGCAGCCCTGCTCCGAAAATGCGAACATCAGCAGATAGCTCGCAGGCAGAAAGAGCTAGCCTGGAAAGCTGTTGCTCAGCCTCATCTGCCCATGGCACTGCTCGCACAGAGGCACAGAGACTGGGGCTGCTTGCTTGTCTTGTCCCCTCAAACTTCAAACGTAGCTTTGGTGGTCTGTGCCGGGCGCCTCCGGCAGCCCTGCTCCGAAAATGCGAATGTCTGCAGATAGCTCGCAGGCAGAAAGAGCTAGCCTGGAAAGCTGTTGCTCAGCCTCATCTGCCCATGGCACTGCTCGCACAGAGGCACAGAGACTGGGGCTGCTTGCTTGTCTTGTCCCCTCAAACTTCAAACGTAGCTTAGGTGGTCCGTGCTGGGCGCCTCCGGCAGCCCTGCTCCGAAAATGCGAACGTCTGCAGATAGCTCGCAGGCAGAAAGAGCTAGCCTGGAAATCTGTTGCTCAGCCTCATCTGCCCATGGCACTGCTCGCACAGAGGCACAGAGACTGGGGCTGCTTGCTTGTCTTGCCCCCTCAAACTTCAAACGTATCTTAGGTGGTCCGTGCCGGGCGCCTTCGGCAGCCCTGTTCCGAAAATGCGAATGTCTGCAGATAGCTCGCAGGCAGAAAGAGCTAGCCTGGAAAGCTGTTGCTCAGCCTCATCTGCCCATGGCACTGCTCGCACAGAGGCACAGAGACTGGGGCTGCTTGCTTGTCTTGCCCCCTCAAACTTCAAACGTAGCTTAGGTGGTCCGTGCCGGGTGCTTCCGGCAGCCCTGCTCCGAAAATGCGAACGTCTGCAGATAGCTCGCAGGCAGAAAGAGCTAGCCTGGAAAGCTGTTGCTCAGCCTCATCTGCCCATGGCACTGCTCGCACAGAGGCACAGAGACTGGGGCTGCTTGCTTGTCTTGTCCCCTCAAACTTCAAACGTAGCTTAGGTGGTCTGTGCAAAGCGCCTCCGGCAGTCCAGCTCCAAAAATGCGAACGTCTGCAGATAGCTCGCAGGCAGAAAGAGCTAGCCTGGAAAGCTGTTGCTCAGCCTCATCTGCCCATGGCACTGCTCGCACAGAGGCACAGAGACTGGGGCTGCTTGCTTGTCTTGTCCGCTCAAACTTCAAACGTAGCTTAGGTGGTCCGTGCCGGGCGCCTCCGGCAGCCCTGCTCCGAAAATGCGAACGTCTGCAGATAGCTCGCAGGCAGAAAGAGCTAGCCTGGAAAGCTGTTGCTCAGCCTCATCTGCCCATGGCACTGCTCGCACAGAGGCACAGAGACTGGGGCTGCTTGCTTGTCTTGCCCCCTCAAACTTCAAATGTAGCTTAGGTGGCCTGTGCCGGGCGCCTCCGGCAGCCCTGCTCCGAAAATGCGAACGTCTGCAGATAGCTCGCAGGCAGAAAGAGCTAGCCTGGAAAGCTGTTGCTCAGCCTCATCTGCCCATGGCACTGCTCGCACAGAGGCACAGAGACTGGGGCTGCTTGCTTGTCTTGCCCCCTCAAACTTCAAACGTACCTTAGGTGGTCCGTGCTGGGCGCCTCCGGCAGCCCTGCTCCGAAAATGCGAACGTCTGCAGATAGCTCGCAGGCAGAAAGAGCTAGCCTGGAAAGCTGTTGCTCAGCCTCATCTGCCCATGGCACTGCTCGCACAGAGGCACAGAGACTGGGGCTGCTTGCTTGTCTTGCCCCCTCAAACTTCAAACGTAGCTTAGGTGGTCCGTGCCGGGCGCCTCCGGCAGCCCTGTTCCGAAAATGCGAACGTCTGCAGATAGCTCGCAGGCAGAAAGAGCTAGCCTGGAAAGCTGTTGCTCAGCCTCATCTGCCCATGGCACTGCTCGCACAGAGGCACAGAGACTGGGGCTTCTTGCTTGTCTTGTCCCCTCAAACTTCAAATGTAGCTTAGGTGGTCCGTCTCGGGCGCCTCCGGCAGCGCTGCTCTGAAAATGCCAATGTCTGCAGATAGCTCGCAGGCAGAAAGAGCTAGCCTGGAAAGCTGTTGCTCAGCCTCATCTGCCCATGGCACTGCTCGCACAGAGGCACAGAGACTGGGGCTGCTTGCTTGTCTTGTCCCCTCTAACTTCAAACGTACCTTAGGTGGTTCGTGCCGGGCGCCTCCGGCAGCCCTGCTCCGAAAATGCGAACGTCTGCAGATAGCTCGCAGGCAGAAAGAGCTAGCCTGGAAAGCTGTTGCTCAGCCTCATCTGCCCATGGCACTGCTCGCACAGAGGCACAGAGACTGGGGCTGCTTGCTTGTCTTGTCCCCTCAAACTTCAAACGTAGCTTAGGTGGTCCGTGCCGGGCGCTTCCCGCAGCCCTGCTCCGAAAATGCGAACGTCTGCAGATAGCTCGCAGGCAGAAAGAGCTAGCCTGGAAAGCTGTTGCTCAGCCTCATCTGCCCATGGCACTGCTCGCACAGAGGCACAGAGACTGGGGCTGCTTGCTTGTCTTGTCCCCTCAAACTTCAAACGTAGCTTAGGTGGTCCGTCTCGGGAGCCTCCGGCAGCCCTGCTCCGAAAATGCGAACGTCAGCAGATAGCTCGCAGGCAGAAAGAGCTAGCCTGGAAAGCTGTTGCTCAGCCTCATCTGCCCATGGCACTGCTCGCACAGAGGCACAGAGACTGGGGCTGCTTGCTTGTCTTGTCCCCTCAAACTTCAAACGTAGCTTAGGTGGTCCGTGCCGGGCGCTTCCCGCAGCCCTGCTCCGAAAATGCGAACGTCTGCAGATAGCTCGCAGGCAGAAAGAGCTAGCCTGGAAAGCTGTTGCTCAGCCTCATCTGCCGATGGCACTGCTCGCACAGAGGCACAGAGACTGGGGCTGCTTGCTTGTCTTGTCCCCTCAAACTTCAAACGTAGCTTAGGTGGTCCGTCTCGGGAGCCTCCGGCAGCCCTGCTCCGAAAATGCGAACGTCAGCAGATAGCTCGCAGGCAGAAAGAGCTAGCCTGGAAAGCTGTTGCTCAGCCTCATCTGCCCATGGCACTGCTCGCACAGAGGCACAGAGACTGGGGCTGCTTGCTTGTCTTGCCCCCTCAAGCTTCAAACGTAGCTTAGGAGGTCCGTCTCGGGAGCCTCCGGCAGCCCTGCTCCGAAAATGCGAACGTCTGCAGATAGCTCGCAGGCAGAAAGAGCTAGCCTGGAAAGCTGTTGCTCAGCCTCATCTGCCCATGGCACTGCTCGCACAGAGGCACAGAGACTGGGGCTGCTTGCTTGTTTTGCCCCCTCAAACTTCAAACGTAGCTTACGTGGTCTGTCTCGGGCGCCTCCGGCAGCCCTGCTCTGAAAATGCGAATGTCTGCAGATACCTCGCAGGCAGAAAGAGCTAGCCTGGAAAGCTGTTGCTCAGCCTCATCTGCCCATGGCACTGCTCGCACAGAGGCACAGAGACTGGGGCTGCTTGCTTGTCTTGCTCCCTCAAACTTCAAACGTAGCTTAGGTGGTCCGTGCCGGGTGCCTCCGGCAGCCCTGCTCCAAAAATGCGAACGTCTGCAGATAGCTCGCAGGCAGAAAGAGCTAGCCTGGAAAGCTGTTGCTCAGCCTCATCTGCCCATGGCACTGCTCGCACAGAGGCACAGAGACTGGGGCTGCTTGCTTGTCTTGTCCCCTCAAACTTCAAATGTAGCTTAGGTGGTCCGTCTCGGGCGCCTCCGGCAGCCCTGCTCTGAAAATGCGAATGTCTGCAGATACCTCGCAGGCAGAAAGAGCTAGCCTGGAAAGCTGTTGCTCAGCCTCATCTGCCCATGGCACTGCTCGCACAGAGGCACAGAGACTGGGGCTGCTTGCTTGTCTTGTCCCCTCTAACTTCAAACGTACCTTAGGTGGTCCGTGCCGGGCGCCTCCGGCAGCCCTGCTCCGAAAATGCGAACGTCTGCAGATAGCTCGCAGGCAGAAAGAGCTAGCCTGGAAAGCTGTTGCTCAGCCTCATCTGCCCATGGCACTGCTCGCACAGAGGCACAGAGACTGGGGCTGCTTGCTTGTCTTGTCCCCTCAAACTTCAAACGTAGCTTAGGTGGTCCGTGCCGGGCGCTTCCGGCAGCCCTGCTCCGAAAATGCGAACGTCTGCAGATAGCTCGCAGGCAGAAAGAGCTAGCCTGGAAAGCTGTTGCTCAGCCTCATCTGCCCATGGCACTGCTCGCACAGAGGCACAGAGACTGGGGCTGCTTGCTTGTCTTGCCCCCTCAAACTTCAAACGTAGCTTAGGTGGTCCGTGCTGGGCGCCTCCGGCAGCCCTGCTCCGAAAATGCGAACATCAGCAGATAGCTCGCAGGCAGAAAGAGCTAGCCTGGAAAGCTGTTGCTCAGCCTCATCTGCCCATGGCACTGCTCGCACAGAGGCACAGAGACTGGGGCTGCTTGCTTGTCTTGTCCCCTCAAACTTCAAACGTAGCTTTGGTGGTCTGTGCAAAGCGCCTCCGGCAGCCCTGCTCCAAAAATGCGAACGTCTGCAGATAGCTCGCAGGCAGAAAGAGCTAGCTTGGAAAGCTGTTGCTCAGCCTCATCTGCCCATGGCACTGCTCGCACAGAGGCACAGAGACTGGGGCTGCTTGCTTGTCTTGTCCCCTCAAACTTCAAACGTAGCTTAGGTGGTCCGTGCTGGGCGCCTCCGGCAGCCCTGCTCCAAAAATGCGAACGTCTGCAGATAGCTCGCAGGCAGAAAGAGCTAGCCTGGAAAGCTGTTGCTCAGCCTCATCTGCCCATGGCACTGCTCGCACAGAGGCACAGAGACTGGGGCTGCTTGCTTGTCTTGTCCCCTCAAACTTCAAACGTATCTTAGGTGGTGTGTGCCGGGCGCTTCCGGCAGCCCTGCTCCGAAAATGCGAACGTCTGCAGATAGCTCGCAGGCAGAAAGAGCTAGCCTGGAAAGCTGTTGCTCAGCCTCATCTGCCCATGGCACTGCTCGCACAGAGGCACAGAGACTGGGGCTGCTTGCTTGTCTTGTCCCCTCAAACTTCAAACGTATCTTAGGTGGTGTGTGCCGGGCGCTTCCGGCAGCCCTGCTCCGAAAATGCGAACGTCTGCAGATAGCTCGCAGGCAGAAAGAGCTAGCCTGGAAAGCTGTTGCTCAGCCTCATCTGCCCATGGCACTGCTCGCACAGAGGCACAGAGACTGGGGCTGCTTGCTTGTCTTGTCCCCTCAAACTTCAAATGTAGCTTAGGTGGTCCGTCTCGGGCGCCTCCGGCAGCCCTGCTCTGAAAATGCCAATGTCTGCAGATAGCTCGCAGGCAGAAAGAGCTAGCCTGGAAAGCTGTTGCTCAGCCTCATCTGCCCATGGCACTGCTCGCACAGAGGCACAGAGACTGGGGCTGCTTGCTTGTCTTGTCCCCTCTAACTTCAAACGTACCTTAGGTGGTCCGTGCCGGGCGCCTCCGGCAGCCCTGCTCCGAAAATGCGAACGTCTGCAGATAGCTCGCAGGCAGAAAGAGCTAGCCTGGAAAGCTGTTGCTCAGCCTCATCTGCCCATGGCACTGCTCGCACAGAGGCACAGAGACTGGGGCTGCTTGCTTGTCTTGTCCCCTCAAACTTCAAACGTAGCTTAGGTGGTCCGTGCCGGGCGCTTCCGGCAGCCCTGCTCCGAAAATGCGAACGTCTGCAGATAGCTCGCAGGCAGAAAGAGCTAGCCTGGAAAGCTGTTGCTCAGCCTCATCTGCCCATGGCACTGCTCGCACAGAGGCACAGAGACTGGGGCTGCTTGCTTGTCTTGTCCCCTCAAACTTCAAACGTATCTTAGGTGGTGTGTGCCGGGCGCTTCCGGCAGCCCTGCTCCGAAAATGCGAACGTCTGCAGATAGCTCGCAGGCAGAAAGAGCTAGCCTGGAAAGCTGTTGCTCAGCCTCATCTGCCCATGGCACTGCTCGCACAGAGGCACAGAGACTGGGGCTGCTTGCTTGTCTTGTCCCCTCAAACTTCAAACGTATCTTAGGTGGTGTGTGCCGGGCGCTTCCGGCAGCCCTGCTCCGAAAATGCGAACGTCTGCAGATAGCTCGCAGGCAGAAAGAGCTAGCCTGGAAAGCTGTTGCTCAGCCTCATCTGCCCATGGCACTGCTCGCACAGAGGCACAGAGACTGGGGCTGCTTGCTTGTCTTGTCCCCTCAAACTTCAAATGTAGCTTAGGTGGTCCGTCTCGGGCGCCTCCGGCAGCCCTGCTCTGAAAATGCCAATGTCTGCAGATAGCTCGCAGGCAGAAAGAGCTAGCCTGGAAAGCTGTTGCTCAGCCTCATCTGCCCATGGCACTGCTCGCACAGAGGCACAGAGACTGGGGCTGCTTGCTTGTCTTGTCCCCTCTAACTTCAAACGTACCTTAGGTGGTCCGTGCCGGGCGCCTCCGGCAGCCCTGCTCCGAAAATGCGAACGTCTGCAGATAGCTCGCAGGCAGAAAGAGCTAGCCTGGAAAGCTGTTGCTCAGCCTCATCTGCCCATGGCACTGCTCGCACAGAGGCACAGAGACTGGGGCTGCTTGCTTGTCTTGTCCCCTCAAACTTCAAACGTAGCTTAGGTGGTCCGTGCCGGGCGCTTCCGGCAGCCCTGCTCCGAAAATGCGAACGTCTGCAGATAGCTCGCAGGCAGAAAGAGCTAGCCTGGAAAGCTGTTGCTCAGCCTCATCTGCCCATGGCACTGCTCGCACAGAGGCACAGAGACTGGGGCTGCTTGCTTGTCTTGCCCCCTCAAACTTCAAACGTAGCTTAGGTGGTCCGTGCTGGGCGCCTCCGGCAGCCCTGCTCCGAAAATGCGAACATCAGCAGATAGCTCGCAGGCAGAAAGAGCTAGCCTGGAAAGCTGTTGCTCAGCCTCATCTGCCCATGGCACTGCTCGCACAGAGGCACAGAGACTGGGGCTGCTTGCTTGTCTTGTACCCTCAAACTTCAAACGTAGCTTAGGTGGTCTGTGCCGGGCTCCTCCGGCAGCCCTGCTCCGAAAATGCGAACGTCTGCAGATAGCTCGCAGGCAGAAAGAGCTAGCCTGGAAAGCTGTTGCTCAGCCTCATTTGCCCATGGCACTGCTCGCACAGAGGCACAGAGACTGGGGCTGCTTGCTTGTCTTGCCCCCTCAAACTTCAAATGTAGCTTAGGTGATCTGTGCCGGGCGCCTCCGGCAGCCCTGCTCCGAAAATGCGAACGTCTGCAGATAGCTCGCAGGCAGAAAGAGCTAGCCTGGAAAGCTGTTGCTCAGCCTCATCTGCCCATGGCACTGCTCGCACAGAGGCACAGAGACTGGGGCTGCTTGCTTGTCTTGTCCCCTCAAACTTCAAACGTAGCTTAGGTGGTCTGTGCCGGGCTCCTCCGGCAGCCCTGCTCCGAAAATGCGAACGTCTGCAGATAGCTCGCAGGCAGAAAGAGCTAGCCTGGAAAGCTGTTGCTCAGCCTCATCTGCCCATGGCACTGCTCGCACAGAGGCACAGAGACTGGGGCTGCTTGCTTGTCTTGTCCGCTCAAACTTCAAACGTAGCTTAGGTGGTCCGTGCCGGGCGCCTCCGGCAGCCCTGCTCCGAAAATGCGAACGTCTGCAGATAGCTCGCAGGCAGAAAGAGCTAGCCTGGAAAGCTGTTGCTCAGCCTCATCTGCCCATGGCACTGCTCGCACAGAGGCACAGAGACTGGGGCTGCTTGCTTGTCTTGTCCCCTCAAACTTCAAACGTAGCTTAGGTGGTCCGTGCTGGGCGCCTCCGGCAGCCCTGCTCCGAAAATGCGAACGTCTGCAGATAGCTCGCAGGCAGAAAGAGCTAGCCTGGAAAGCTGTTGCTCAGCCTCATCTGCCCATGGCACTGCTCGCACAGAGGCACAGAGACTGGGGCTGCTTGCTTGTCTTGCCCCCTCAAACTTCAAACGTAGCTTAGGTGGTCCGTGCTGGGCGCCTCCGGCAGCCCTGCTCCGAAAATGCGAACGTCTGCAGATAGCTCGCAGGCAGAAAGAGCTAGCCTGGAAAGCTGTTTCTCAGCCTCATCTGCCCATGGCACTGCTCGCACAGAGGCACAGAGACTGGGGCTGCTTGCTTGTCTTGTCCCCTCAAACTTCAAACGTAGCTTAGGTGGTCTGTGCCGGGCTCCTCCGGCAGCCCTGCTCCGAAAATGCGAACGTCTGCAGATAGCTCGCAGGCAGAAAGAGCTAGCCTGGAAAGCTGTTGCTCAGCCTCATCTGCCCATGGCACTGCTCGCACAGAGGCACAGAGACTGGGGCTGCTTGCTTGTCTTGTCCGCTCAAACTTCAAATGTAGCTTAGGTGGTCCGTGCCGGGCGCCTCCGGCAGCCCTGCTCCGAAAATGCGAACGTCTGCAGATAGCTCGCAGGCAGAAAGAGCTAGCCTGGAAAGCTGTTGCTCAGCCTCATCTGCCCATGGCACTGCTCGCACAGAGGCACAGAGACTGGGGCTGCTTGCTTGTCTTGTCCCCTCAAACTTGAAATGTAGCTTAGGTGGTCCGTGCCGGGCGCCTCCGGCAGCCCTGCTCCGAAAATGCGAACGTCTGCAGATAGCTCGCAGGCAGAAAGAGGTAGCCTGGAAAGCTGTTGCTCAGCCTCATCTGCCCATGGCACTGCTCGCACAGAGGCACAGAGACTGGGGCTGCTTGCTTGTCTTATCCCCTCAAACATTAAAAGTAGCTTAGGTGGTCTGTGCAAAGCACCTCCGGCAGTCCAGCTCCAAAAATGCGAACGTCTGCAGATAGCTCGCAGGCAGAAAGAGCTAGCCTGGAAAGCTGTTGCTCAGCCTCATCTGCCCATGGCACTGCTCGCACAGAGGCACAGAGACTGGGGCTGCTTGCTTGTCTTGTCCGCTCAAACTTCAAACGTAGCTTAGGTGGTCCGTGCCGGGCGCCTCCGGCAGCCCTGCTCCGAAAATGCGAACGTCTGCAGATAGCTCGCAGGCAGAAAGAGCTAGCCTGGAAAGCTGTTGCTCAGCCTCATCTGCCCATGGCACTGCTCGCACAGAGGCACAGAGACTGGGGCTGCTTGCTTGTCTTGCCCCCTCAAACTTCAAATGTAGCTTAGGTGGCCTGTGCCGGGCGCCTCCGGCAGCCCTGCTCCGAAAATGCGAACGTCTGCAGATAGCTCGCAGCCAGAAAGAGCTAGCCTGGAAAGCTGTTGCTCAGCCTCATCTGCCCATGGCACTGCTCGCACAGAGGCACAGAGACTGGGGCTGCTTGCTTGTCTTGCCCCCTCAAACTTCAAACGTACCTTAGGTGGTCCGTGCCGGGCGCTTCCGGCAGCCCTGCTCCGAAAATGCGAACGTCTGCAGATAGCTCGCAGGCAGAAAGAGCTAGCCTGGAAAGCTGTTGCTCAGCCTCATCTGCCCATGGCACTGCTCGCACAGAGGCACAGAGACTGGGGCTGCTTGCTTGTCTTGTCCGCTCAAACTTCAAACGTAGCTTAGGTGGTCCGTGCCGGGCGCCTCCGGCAGCCCTGCTCCGAAAATGCGAACGTCTGCAGATAGCTCGCAGGCAGAAAGAGCTAGCCTGGAAAGCTGTTGCTCAGCCTCATCTGCCCATGGCACTGCTCGCACAGAGGCACAGAGACTGGGGCTGCTTGCTTGTCTTGTCCCCTCAAACTTCAAACGTAGCTTAGGTGGTCTATGCCGGGCGCCTCCGGCAGCCCTGCTCCGAAAATGCGAACGTCTGCAGATAGCTCGCAGGCAGAAAGAGCTAGCCTGGAAAGCTGTTGCTCAGCCTCATCTGCCCATGGCACTGCTCGCACAGAGGCACAGAGACTGGGGCTGCTTGCTTGTCTTGCCCCCTCAAACTTCAAACGTAGCTTAGGTGGTCCGTGCAGGGTGCTTCCGGCAGCCCTGCTCCGAAAATGCGAACGTCTGCAGATAGCTCGCAGGCAGAAAGAGCTAGCCTGGAAAGCTGTTGCTCAGCCTCATCTGCCCATGGCACTGCTCGCACAGAGGCACAGAGACTGGGGCTGCTTGCTTGTCTTGCCCCCTCAAACTTCAAACGTAGCTTAGGTGGTCCGTGCTGGGCGCCTCCGGCAGCCCTGCTCTGAAAATGCGAACGTTTGCAGATAGCTCGCAGGCAGAAAGAGCTAGCCTGGAAAGCTGTTGCTCAGCCTCATCTGCCCATGGCACTGCTCGCACAGAGGCACAGAGACTGGGGCTGCTTGCTTGTCTTGCCACCTCAAACTTCAAACGTAGCTTAGGTGGTCCGTGCCGGGCGCCTCCGGCAGCCCTGCTCCGAAAATGCGAACGTCTGCAGATAGCTCGCAGGCAGAAAGAGCTAGCCTGGAAAGCTGTTGCTCAGCCTCATCTGCCCATGGCACTGCTCGCACAGAGGCACAGAGACTGGGGCTGCTTGCTTGTCTTGTCCCCTCAAACTTCAAACGTAGCTTAGGTGGTCCGTGCCGGGCGCCTCCGGCAGCCCTGCTCCGAAAATGCGAACGTCTGCAGATAGCTCGCAGGCAGAAAGAGCTAGCCTGGAAAGCTGTTGCTCAGCCTCATCTGCCCATGGCACTGCTCGCACAGAGGCACAGAGACTGGGGCTGCTTGCTTGTCTTGTCCCCTCAAACATTAAAAGTAGCTTAGGTGGTCTGTGCAAAGCGCCTCCGGCAGTCCAGCTCCAAAAATACGAATGTCTGCAGATAGCTCGCAGGCAGAAAGAGCTAGCCTGGAAAGCTGTTGCTCAGCCTCATCTGCCCATGGCACTGCTCGCACAGAGGCACAGAGACTGGGGCTGCTTGCTTGTCTTGCCCCCTCAAACTTCAAACGTAGCTTAGGTGGTCCGTGCTGGGCGCCTCCGGCAGCCCTGCTCCGAAAATGCGAACGTCTGCAGATAGCTCGCAGGCAGAAAGAGCTAGCCTGGAAAGCTGTTTCTCAGCCTCATCTGCCCATGGCACTGCTCGCACAGAGGCACAGAGACTGGGGCTGCTTGCTTGTCTTGTCCCCTCAAACTTCAAACGTAGCTTAGGTGGTCTGTGCCGGGCGCCTCCGGCAGCCCTGCTCCGAAAATGCGAACGTCTGCAGATAGCTCGCAGGCAGAAAGAGCTAGCCTGGAAAGCTGTTGCTCAGCCTCATCTGCCCATGGCACTGCTCGCACAGAGGCACAGAGACTGGGGCTGCTTGCTTGTCTTGTCCCCTCAAACTTCAAACGTAGCTTAGGTGGTCCGTGCCGGGCGCCTCAGGCAGCCCTGCTCCGAAAATGCGAACGTCTGCAGATAGCTCGCAGGCAGAAAGAGCTAGCCTGGAAAGCTGTTGCTCAGCCTCATCTGCCCATGGCACTGCTCGCACAGAGGCACAGAGACTGGGGCTGCTTGCTTGTCTTGTCCCCTCAAACATTAAAGGTAGCTTAGGTGGTCTGTGCAAAGCGCCTCCGGCAGTCCAGCTCCAAAAATGCGAATGTCTGCAGATAGCTCGCAGGCAGAAAGAGCTAGCCTGGAAAGCTGTTGCTCAGCCTCATCTGCCCATGGCACTGCTCGCACAGAGGCACAGAGACTGGGGCTGCTTGCTTGTTTTACCCCCTCAAACTTCAAACGTAGCTTAGGTGGTCCGTGCTGGGCGCCTCCGGCAGCCCTGCTCCAAAAATGCGAACGTCTGCAGATAGCTCGCAGGCAGAAAGAGCTAGCATGGAAAGCTGTTGCTCAGCCTCATCTGCCCATGGCACTGCTCGCACAGAGGCACAGAGACTGGGGCTGCTTGCTTGTCTTGCCCCCTCAAACTTCAAACGTACCTTAGGTGGTACGTGCCGGGCGCCTCCGGCAGCCCTGCTCCGAAAATGCGAACGTCTGCAGATAGCTCGCAGGCAGAAAGAGCTAGCCTGGAAAGCTGTTGCTCAGCCTCATCTGCCCATGGCACTGCTCGCACAGAGGCACAGAGACTGGGGCTGCTTGCTTGTCTTGCCCCCTCAAACTTCAAACGTAGCTTAGGTGGTCCGTGCCGGGTGCTTCCGGCAGCCCTGCTCCGAAAATGCGAACGTCTGCAGATAGCTCGCAGGCAGAAAGAGCTAGCCTGGTAAGCTGTTGCTCAGCCTCATCTGCCCATGGCACTGCTCGCACAGAGGCACAGAGACTGGGGCTGCTTGCTTGTCTTGTCCGCTCAAACTTCAAACGTAGCTTAGGTGGTCCGCGCCGGGCGCCTCCGGCAGCCCTGCTCCGAAAATGCGAACGTCTGCAGATAGCTCGCAGGCAGAAAGAGCTAGCCTGGAAAGCTGTTGCTCAGCCTCATCTGCCCATGGCACTGCTCGCACAGAGGCACAGAGACTGGGGCTGCTTGCTTGTCTTGTCCCCTCAAACTTCAAACGTACCTTAGGTGGTCCATCTCGGGCGCCTCCGGCAGCCCTGCTCCGAAAATGCGAACGTCTGCAGATAGCTCGCAGGCAGAAAGAGCTAGCCTGGAAAGCTGTTGCTCAGCCTCATCTGCCCATGGCACTGCTCGCACAGAGGCACAGAGACTGGGGCTGCTTGCTTGTCTTGTCCCCTCAAACATTAAAAGTAGCTTAGGTGGTCTGTGCAAAGCGCCTCCGGCAGTCCAGCTCCAAAAATGCGAACGTCTGCAGATAGCACGCAGGCAGAAAGAGCTAGCCTTGAAAGCTGTTGCTCAGCCTCATCTGCCCATGGCACTGCTCGCACAGAGGCACAGAGACTGGGGCTGCTTGCTTGTCTTGCCCCCTCAAACTTCAAACGTAGCTTAGGTGGTCCGTGCAGGGTGCTTCCGGCAGCCCTGCTCCGAAAATGCGAACGTCTGCAGATAGCTCGCAGGCAGAAAGAGCTAGCCTGGAAAGCTGTTGCTCAGCCTCATCTGCCCATGGCACTGCTCGCACAGAGGCACAGAGACTGGGGCTGCTTGCTTGTCTTGCCCCCTCAAACTTCAAACGTAGCTTAGGTGGTCCGTGCTGGGCGCCTCCGGCAGCCCTGCTCCGAAAATGCGAACGTCTGCAGATAGCTCGCAGGCAGAAAGAGCTAGCCTGGAAAGCTGTTTCTCAGCCTCATCTGCCCATGGCACTGCTCGCACAGAGGCACAGAGACTGGGGCTGCTTGCTTGTCTTGTCCCCTCAAACTTCAAACGTAGCTTAGGTGGTCTGTGCCGGGCGCCTCCGGCAGCCCTGCTCCGAAAATGCGAACGTCTGCAGATAGCTCGCAGGCAGAAAGAGCTAGCCTGGAAAGCTGTTGCTCAGCCTCATCTGCCCATGGCACTGCTCGCACAGAGGCACAGAGACTGGGGCTGCTTGCTTGTCTTGTCCCCTCAAACTTCAAACGTAGCTTAGGTGGTCCGTGCCGGGCGCCTCCGGCAGCCCTGCTCCGAAAATGCGAACGTCTGCAGATAGCTCGCAGGCAGAAAGAGCTAGCCTGGAAAGCTGTTGCTCAGCCTCATCTGCCCATGGCACTGCTCGCACAGAGGCACAGAGACTGGGGCTGCTTGCTTGTCTTGTCCCCTCAAACATTAAAGGTAGCTTAGGTGGTCTGTGCAAAGCGCCTCCGGCAGTCCAGCTCCAAAAATGCGAATGTCTGCAGATAGCTCGCAGGCAGAAAGAGCTAGCCTGGAAAGCTGTTGCTCAGCCTCATCTGCCCATGGCACTGCTCGCACAGAGGCACAGAGACTGGGGCTGCTTGCTTGTCTTGCCCCCTCAAACTTCAAACGTAGCTTAGGTGGTCCGTGCAGGGTGCTTCCGGCAGCCCTGCTCCGAAAATGTGAACGTCTGCAGATAGCTCGCAGGCAGAAAGAGCTAGCCTGGAAAGCTGTTGCTCAGCCTCATCTGCCCATGGCACTGCTCGCACAGAGGCACAGAGACTGGGGCTGCTTGCTTGTCTTGCCCCCTCAAACTTCAAACGTAGCTTAGGTGGTCCGTGCTGGGCGCCTCCGGCAGCCCTGCTCCGAAAATGCGAACGTCTGCAGATAGCTCGCAGGCAGAAAGAGCTAGCCTGGAAAGCTGTTTCTCAGCCTCATCTGCCCATGGCACTGCTCGCACAGAGGCACAGAGACTGGGGCTGCTTGCTTGTCTTGTCCCCTCAAACTTCAAACGTAGCTTAGGTGGTCTGTGCCGGGCGCCTCCGGCAGCCCTGCTCCGAAAATGCGAACGTCTGCAGATAGCTCGCAGGCAGAAAGAGCTAGCCTGGAAAGCTGTTGCTCAGCCTCATCTGCCCATGGCACTGCTCGCACAGAGGCACAGAGACTGGGGCTGCTTGCTTGTCTTGTCCCCTCAAACTTCAAACGTAGCTTAGGTGGTCCGTGCCGGGCGGTTCCGGCAGCCCTGCTCCAAAAATGCGAACGTCTGCAGATAGCTCGCAGGCAGAAAGAGCTAGCCTGGAAAGCTGTTGCTCAGCCTCATCTGCCCATGGCACTGCTCGCACAGAGGCACAGAGACTGGGGCTGCTTGCTTGTCTTGTCCCCTCAAACATTAAAGGTAGCTTAGGTGGTCTGTGCAAAGCGCCTCCGGCAGTCCAGCTCCAAAAATGCGAATGTCTGCAGATAGCTCGCAGGCAGAAAGAGCTAGCCTGGAAAGCTGTTGCTCAGCCTCATCTGCCCATGGCACTGCTCGCACAGAGGCACAGAGACTGGGGCTGCTTGCTTGTTTTACCCCCTCAAACTTCAAACGTAGCTCAGGTGGTCCGTGCTGGGCGCCTCCGGCAGCCCTGCTCCAAAAATGCGAACGTCTGCAGATAGCTCGCAGGCAGAAAGAGCTAGCATGGAAAGCTGTTGCTCAGCCTCATCTGCCCATGGCACTGCTCGCACAGAGGCACAGAGACTGGGGCTGCTTGCTTGTCTTGCCCCCTCAAACTTCAAACGTACCTTAGGTGGTACGTGCCGGGCGCCTCCGGCAGCCCTGCTCCGAAAATGCGAACGTCTGCAGATAGCTCGCAGGCAGAAAGAGCTAGCCTGGAAAGCTGTTGCTCAGCCTCATCTGCCCATGGCACTGCTCACACAGACGCACAGAGACTGGGGCTGCTTGCTTGTCTTGTCCCCTCAAACATTAAAAGTAGCTTAAGTGGTCTGTGCCGGGCGCCTCCGGCAGCCCTGCTCCGAAAATGCGAACGTCTGCAGATAGCTCGCAGGCAGAAAGAGCTAGCCTGGAAAGCTGTTGCTCAGCCTCATCTGCCCATGGCACTGCTCGCACAGAGGCACAGAGACTGGGGCTGCTTGCTTGTCTTGCCCCCTCAAACTTCAAACGTAGCTTAGGTGGTCCGTGCCGGGTGCTTCCGGCAGCCCTGCTCCGAAAATGCGAACGTCTGCAGATAGCTCGCAGGCAGAAAGAGCTAGCCTGGTAAGCTGTTGCTCAGCCTCATCTGCCCATGGCACTGCTCGCACAGAGGCACAGAGACTGGGGCTGCTTGCTTGTCTTGTCCGCTCAAACTTCAAACGTAGCTTAGGTGGTCCGTGCCGGGCGCCTCCGGCAGCCCTGCTCCGAAAATGCGAACGTCTGCAGATAGCTCGCAGGCAGAAAGAGCTAGCCTGGAAAGCTGTTGCTCAGCCTCATCTGCACATGGCACTGCTCGCACAGAGGCACAGAGACTGGGGCTGCTTGCTTGTCTTGTCCCCTCAAACTTCAAACGTAGCTTAGGTGGTCCATGCCGGGCGCCTCCGGCAGCCCTGCTCCGAAAATGCGAACGTCTGCAGATAGCTCGCAGGCAGAAAGATCTAGCCTGGAAAGCTGTTGCTCAGCCTCATCTGCCCATGGCACTGCTCGCACAGAGGCACAGAGACTGGGCCTGCTTGCTTGTCTTGTCCCCTCAAACATTAAAAGTAGCTTAGGTGGTCTGTGCAAAGCGCCTCCGGCAGTCCAGCTCCAAAAATGCGAACGTCTGCAGATAGCACGCAGGCAGAAAGAGCTAGCCTGGAAAGCTGTTGCTCAGCCTCATCTGCCCATGGCACTGCTCGCACAGAGGCACAGAGACTGGGGCTGCTTGCTTGTCTTGCCCCCTCAAACTTCAAACGTAGCTTAGGTGGTCCGTGCAGGGTGCTTCCGGCAGCCCTGCTCCGAAAATGCGAACGTCTGCAGATAGCTCGCAGGCAGAAAGAGCTAGCCTGGAAAGCTGTTGCTCAGCCTCATCTGCCCATGGCACTGCTCGCACAGAGGCACAGAGACTGGGGCTGCTTGCTTGTCTTGCCCCCTCAAACTTCAAACGTAGCTTAGGTGGCCCGTGCTGGGCGCCTCCGGCAGCCCTGCTCCGAAAATGCGAACGTCTGCAGATAGCTCGCAGGCAGAAAGAGCTAGCCTGGAAAGCTGTTTCTCAGCCTCATCTGCCCATGGCACTGCTCGCACAGAGGCACAGAGACTGGGGCTGCTTGCTTGTCTTGTCCCCTCAAACTTCAAACGTAGCTTAGGTGGTCTGTGCCGGGAGCCTCCGGCAGCCCTGCTCCGAAAATGCGAACGTCTGCAGATAGCTCGCAGGCAGAAAGAGCTAGCCTGGAAAGCTGTTGCTCAGCCTCATCTGCCCATGGCACTGCTCGCACAGAGGCACAGAGACTGGGGCTGCTTGCTTGTCTTGTCCCCTCAAACTTCAAACGTAGCTTAGGTGGTCCGTGCCGGGCGCCTCCGGCAGCCCTGCTCCGAAAATGCGAACGTCTGCAGATAGCTCGCAGGCAGAAAGAGCTAGCCTGGAAAGCTGTTGCTCAGCCTCATCTGCCCATGGCACTGCTCGCACAGAGGCACAGAGACTGGGGCTGCTTGCTTGTCTTGTCCCCTCAAACATTAAAGGTAGCTTAGGTGGTCTGTGCAAAGCGCCTCCGGCAGTCCAGCTCCAAAAATGCGAATGTCTGCAGATAGCTCGCAGGCAGAAAGAGCTAGCCTGGAAAGCTGTTGCTCAGCCTCATCTGCCCATGGCACTGCTCGCACAGAGGCACAGAGACTGGGGCTGCTTGCTTGTTTTGCCCCCTCAAACTTCAAACGTAGCTCAGGTGGTCCGTGCTGGGCGCCTCCGGCAGCCCTGCTCCAAAAATGCGAACGTCTGCAGATAGCTCGCAGGCAGAAAGAGCTAGCATGGAAAGCTGTTGCTCAGCCTCATCTGCCCATGGCACTGCTCGCACAGAGGCACAGAGACTGGGGCTGCTTGCTTGTCTTGCCCCCTCAAACTTCAAACGTACCTTAGGTGGTACGTGCCGGGCGCCTCCGGCAGCCCTGCTCCGAAAATGCGAACGTCTGCAGATAGCTCGCAGGCAGAAAGAGCTAGCCTGGAAAGCTGTTGCTCAGCCTCATCTGCCCATGGCACTGCTCGCACAGAGGCACAGAGACTGGGGCTGCTTGCTTGTCTTGTCCCCTCAAACTTCAAACGTAGCTTACGTGGTCCGTGCCGGGCGCTTCCGGCAGCCCTGCTCCGAAAATGCGAACGTCTGCAGATAGCTCGCAGGCAGAAAGAGCTAGCCTGGAAAGCTATTGCTCAGCCTCATCTGCCCATGGCACTGCTCGCACAGAGGCACAGAGACTGGGGCTGCTTGCTTGTCTTGTCCCCTCAAACTTCAAACGTAGCTTAGGTGGTCCGTGCCGGGCGCCTCCGGCAGCCCTGCTCCGAAAATGCGAACGTCTGCAGATAGCTCGCAGGCAGAAAGAGCTAGCCTGGAAAGCTGTTGCTCAGCCTCATCTGCCCATGGCACTGCTCACACAGACGCGCAGAGACTGGGGCTGCTTGCTTGTCTTGTCCCCTCAAACATTAAAAGTAGCTTAGGTGGTCTGTTCAAAGCGCCTCCGGCAGCCCTGCTCCGAAAATGCGAACGTCTGCAGATAGCTCGCAGGCAGAAAGAGCTAGCCTGGAAAGCTGTTGCTCAGCCTCATCTGCCCATGGCACTGCTCGCACAGAGGCACAGAGACTGGGGCTGCTTGCTTGTCTTGCCCCCTCAAACTTCAAACGTAGCTTAGGTGGTCCGTGCCGGGTGCTTCCGGCAGCCCTGCTCCGAAAATGCGAACGTCTGCAGATAGCTCGCAGGCAGAAAGAGCTAGCCTGGTAAGCTGTTGCTCAGCCTCATCTGCCCATGGCACTGCTCGCACAGAGGCACAGAGACTGGGGCTGCTTGCTTGTCTTGTCCGCTCAAACTTCAAACGTAGCTTAGGTGGTCCGTGCCGGGCGCCTCCAGCAGCCCTGCTCTGAAAATGCGAACGTCTGCAGATAGCTCGCAGGCAGAAAGAGCTAGCCTGGAAAGCTGTTGCTCAGCCTCATCTGCCCATGGCACTGCTCGCACAGAGGCACAGAGACTGGGGCTGCTTGCTTGTCTTGTCCCCTCAAACTTCAAACGTAGCTTAGGTGGTCCATGCCGGGCGCCTCCGGCAGCCCTGCTCCGAAAATGCGAACGTCTGCAGATAGCTCGCAGGCAGAAAGAGCTAGCCTGGAAAGCTGTTGCTCAGCCTCATCTGCCCATGGCACTGCTCGCACAGAGGCACAGAGACTGGGGCTGCTTGCTTGTCTTGTCCCCTCAAACATTATAAGTAGCTTAGGTGGTCTGTGCAAAGCGCCTCCGGCAGTCCAGCTCCAAAAATGCGAACGTCTGCAGATAGCTCGCAGGCAGAAAGAGCTAGCCTGGAAAGCTGTTGCTCAGCCTCATCTGCCCATGGCACTGCTCGCACAGAGGCACAGAGACTGGGGCTGCTTGCTTGTCTTGCCCCCTCAAACTTCAAACGTACCTTAGGTGGTACGTGCCGGGCGCCTCCGGCAGCCCTGCTCCGAAAATGCGAACGTCTGCAGATAGCTCGCAGGCAGAAAGAGCTAGCCTGGAAAGCTGTTTCTCAGCCTCATCTGCCCATGGCACTGCTCGCACAGAGGCACAGAGACTGGGGCTGCTTGCTTGTCTTGTCCCCTCAAACTTCAAACGTAGCTTAGGTGGTCTGTGCCGGGCGCCTCCGGCAGCCCTGCTCCGAAAATGCGAACGTCTGCAGATAGCTCGCAGGCAGAAAGAGCTAGCCTGGAAAGCTGTTGCTCAGCCTCATCTGCCCATGGCACTGCTCGCACAGAGGCACAGAGACTGGGGCTGCTTGCTTGTCTTGTCCCCTCAAAATTCAAACGGAGCTTATGGGGTCCGTGCCGGGCGCCTCCGGCAGCCCTGCTCCGAAAATGCGAACGTCTGCAGATAGCTCGCAGGCAGAAAGAGCTAGCCTGGAAAGCTGTTGCTCAGCCTCATCTGCCCATGGCACTGCTCGCACAGAGGCACAGAGACTGGGGCTGCTTGCTTGTCTTGTCCCCTCAAACATTAAAAGTAGCTTAGGTGGTCTGTGCAAAGCGCCTCCGGCAGTCCAGCTCCAAAAATGCGAACGTCTGCAGATAGCTCGCAGGCAGAAAGAGCTAGCCTGGAAAGCTGTTGCTCAGCCTCATCTGCCCATGGCACTGCTCGCACAGAGGCACAGAGACTGGGGCTGCTTGCTCGTCTTCCCCCTCAAACTTCAAACGTAGCTTAGGTGGTCCGTGCCGGGTGCTTCCGGCAGCCCTGCTTCGAAAATGCGAACGTCTGCAGATAGCTCGCAGGCAGAAAGAGCTAGCCTGGAAAGCTGTTGCTCAGCCTCATCTGCCCATGGCACTGCTCGCACAGAGGCACAGAGACTGGGGCTGCTTGCTTGTTTTGCCCCCTCAAACTTCAAACGTAGCTCAGGTGGTCCGTGCTGGGCGCCTCCGGCAGCCCTGCTCCAAAAATGCGAACGTCTGCAGATAGCTCGCAGCCAGAAAGAGCTAGCATGGAAAGCTGTTGCTCAGCCTCATCTGCCCATGGCACTGCTCGCACAGAGGCACAGAGACTGGGGCTGCTTGCTTGTCTTGCCCCCTCAAACTTCAAACGTACCTTAGGTGGTACGTGCCGGGCGCCTCCGGCAGCCCTGCTCCGAAAATGCGAACGTCTGCAGATAGCTCGCAGGCAGAAAGAGCTAGCCTGGAAAGCTGTTGCTCAGCCTCATCTGCCCATGGCACTGCTCGCACAGAGGCACAGAGACTGGGGCTGCTTGCTTGTCTTGTCCCCTCAAACTTCAAACGTAGCTTACGTGGTCCGTGCCGGGCGCTTCCGGCAGCCCTGCTCCGAAAATGCGAACGTCTGCAGATAGCTCGCAGGCAGAAAGAGCTAGCCTGGAAAGCTGTTGCTCAGCCTCATCTGCCCATGGCACTGCTCGCACAGAGGCACAGAGACTGGGGCTGCTTGCTTGTCTTGTCCCCTCAAACTTCAAACGTAGCTTAGGTGGTCCGTGCCGGGCGCCTCCGGCAGCCCTGCTCCGAAAATGCGAACGTCTGCAGATAGCTCGCAGGCAGAAAGAGCTAGCCTGGAAAGCTGTTGCTCAGCCTCATCTGCCCATGGCACTGCTCAAACAGACGCACAGAGACTGGGGCTGCTTGCTTGTCTTGTCCCCTCAAACATTAAAAGTAGCTTAGGTGGTCTGTGCCGGGCGCCTCCGGCAGTCCTGCTCCAAAAATGCGAACGTCTGCAGATAGCTCGCAGGCAGAAAGAGCTAGCCTGGAAAGCTGTTGCTCAGCCTCATCTGCCCATGGCACTGCTCGCACAGAGGCACAGAGACTGGGGCTGCTTGCTTGTCTTGCCCCCTCAAACTTCAAACGTAGCTTAGGTGGTCCGTGCCGGGTGCTTCCGGCAGCCCTGCTCCGAAAATGCGAACGTCTGCAGATAGCTCGCAGGCAGAAAGAGCTAGCCTGGAAAGCTATTGCTCAGCCTCATCTGCCCATGGCACTGCTCGCACAGAGGCACAGAGACTGGGGCTGCTTGCTTGTCTTGTCCCCTCAAACTTCAAACGTAGCTTAGGTGGTCCGTGCCGGGCGCCTCCGGCAGCCCTGCTCCGAAAATGCGAACGTCTGCAGATAGCTCGCAGGCAGAAAGAGCTAGCCTGGAAAGCTGTTGCTCAGCCTCATCTGCCCATGGCACTGCTCACACAGACGCGCAGAGACTGGGGCTGCTTGCTTGTCTTGTCCCCTCAAACATTAAAAGTAGCTTAGGTGGTCTGTTCAAAGCGCCTCCGGCAGCCCTGCTCCGAAAATGCGAACGTCTGCAGATAGCTCGCAGGCAGAAAGAGCTAGCCTGGAAAGCTGTTGCTCAGCCTCATCTGCCCATGGCACTGCTCGCACAGAGGCACAGAGACTGGGGCTGCTTGCTTGTCTTGCCCCCTCAAACTTCAAACGTAGCTTAGGTGGTCCGTGCCGGGTGCTTCCGGCAGCCCTGCTCCGAAAATGCGAACGTCTGCAGATAGCTCGCAGGCAGAAAGAGCTAGCCTGGTAAGCTGTTGCTCAGCCTCATCTGCCCATGGCACTGCTCGCACAGAGGCACAGAGACTGGGGCTGCTTGCTTGTCTTGTCCGCTCAAACTTCAAACGTAGCTTAGGTGGTCCGTGCCGGGCGCCTCCAGCAGCCCTGCTCTGAAAATGCGAACGTCTGCAGATAGCTCGCAGGCAGAAAGAGCTAGCCTGGAAAGCTGTTGCTCAGCCTCATCTGCCCATGGCACTGCTCGCACAGAGGCACAGAGACTGGGGCTGCTTGCTTGTCTTGTCCCCTCAAACTTCAAACGTAGCTTAGGTGGTCCATGCCGGGCGCCTCCGGCAGCCCTGCTCCGAAAATGCGAACGTCTGCAGATAGCTCGCAGGCAGAAAGAGCTAGCCTGGAAAGCTGTTGCTCAGCCTCATCTGCCCATGGCACTGCTCGCACAGAGGCACAGAGACTGGGGCTGCTTGCTTGTCTTGTCCCCTCAAACATTATAAGTAGCTTAGGTGGTCTGTGCAAAGCGCCTCCGGCAGTCCAGCTCCAAAAATGCGAACGTCTGCAGATAGCTCGCAGGCAGAAAGAGCTAGCCTGGAAAGCTGTTGCTCAGCCTCATCTGCCCATGGCACTGCTCGCACAGAGGCACAGAGACTGGGGCTGCTTGCTTGTCTTGCCCCCTCAAACTTCAAACGTACCTTAGGTGGTACGTGCCGGGCGCCTCCGGCAGCCCTGCTCCGAAAATGCGAACGTCTGCAGATAGCTCGCAGGCAGAAAGAGCTAGCCTGGAAAGCTGTTTCTCAGCCTCATCTGCCCATGGCACTGCTCGCACAGAGGCACAGAGACTGGGGCTGCTTGCTTGTCTTGTCCCCTCAAACTTCAAACGTAGCTTAGGTGGTCTGTGCCGGGCGCCTCCGGCAGCCCTGCTCCGAAAATGCGAACGTCTGCAGATAGCTCGCAGGCAGAAAGAGCTAGCCTGGAAAGCTGTTGCTCAGCCTCATCTGCCCATGGCACTGCTCGCACAGAGGCACAGAGACTGGGGCTGCTTGCTTGTCTTGTCCCCTCAAAATTCAAACGGAGCTTATGGGGTCCGTGCCGGGCGCCTCCGGCAGCCCTGCTCCGAAAATGCGAACGTCTGCAGATAGCTCGCAGGCAGAAAGAGCTAGCCTGGAAAGCTGTTGCTCAGCCTCATCTGCCCATGGCACTGCTCGCACAGAGGCACAGAGACTGGGGCTGCTTGCTTGTCTTGTCCCCTCAAACATTAAAAGTAGCTTAGGTGGTCTATGCAAAGCGCCTCCGGCAGTCCAGCTCCAAAAATGCGAACGTCTGCAGATAGCTCGCAGGCAGAAAGAGCTAGCCTGGAAAGCTGTTGCTCAGCCTCATCTGCCCATGGCACTGCTCGCACAGAGGCACAGAGACTGGGGCTGCTTGCTCGTCTTCCCCCTCAAACTTCAAACGTAGCTTAGGTGGTCCGTGCCGGGTGCTTCCGGCAGCCCTGCTTCGAAAATGCGAACGTCTGCAGATAGCTCGCAGGCAGAAAGAGCTAGCCTGGAAAGCTGTTGCTCAGCCTCATCTGCCCATGGCACTGCTCGCACAGAGGCACAGAGACTGGGGCTGCTTGCTTGTTTTGCCCCCTCAAACTTCAAACGTAGCTTAGGTGGTCCGTGCTGGGCGCCTCCGGCAGCCCTGCTCCAAAAATGCGAACGTCTGCAGATAGCTCGCAGCCAGAAAGAGCTAGCATGGAAAGCTGTTGCTCAGCCTCATCTGCCCCTGGCACTGCTCGCACAGAGGCACAGAGACTGGGGCTGCTTGCTTGTCTTGCCCCCTCAAACTTCAAACGTACCTTAGGTGGTACGTGCCGGGCGCCTCCGGCAGCCCTGCTCCGAAAATGCGAACGTCTGCAGATAGCTCGCAGGCAGAAAGAGCTAGCCTGGAAAGCTGTTGCTCAGCCTCATCTGCCCATGGCACTGCTCGCACAGAGGCACAGAGACTGGGGCTGCTTGCTTGTCTTGTCCCCTCAAACTTCAAACGTAGCTTACGTGGTCCGTGCCGGGCGCTTCCGGCAGCCCTGCTCCGAAAATACGAACGTCTGCAGATAGCTCGCAGGCAGAAAGAGCTAGCCTGGAAAGCTGTTGCTCAGCCTCATCTGCCCATGGCACTGCTCGCACAGAGGCACAGAGACTGGGGCTGCTTGCTTGTCTTGTCCCCTCAAACTTCAAACGTAGCTTAGGTGGTCCGTGCCGGGCGCCTCCGGCAGCCCTGCTCCGAAAATGCGAACGTCTGCAGATAGCTCGCAGGCAGAAAGAGCTAGCCTGGAAAGCTGTTGCTCAGCCTCATCTGCCCATGGCACTGCTCAAACAGACGCACAGAGACTGGGGCTGCTTGCTTGTCTTGTCCCCTCAAACATTAAAAGTAGCTTAGGTGGTCTGTGCCGGGCGCCTCCGGCAGTCCTGCTCCAAAAATGCGAACGTCTGCAGATAGCTCGCAGGCAGAAAGAGCTAGCCTGGAAAGCTGTTGCTCAGCCTCATCTGCCCATGGCACTGCTCGCACAGAGGCACAGAGACTGGGGCTGCTTGCTTGTCTTGCCCCCTCAAACTTCAAACGTAGCTTAGGTGGTCCGTGCCGGGTGCTTCCGGCAGCCCTGCTCCGAAAATGCGAACGTCTGCAGATAGCTCGCAGGCAGAAAGAGCTAGCCTGGAAAGCTGTTGCTCAGCCTCATCTGCCCATGGCACTGCTCGCACAGAGGCACAGAGACTGGGGCTGCTTGCTTGTCTTGCCCCCTCAAACTTCAAACGTAGCTTAGGTGGTCCGTGCTGGGTGCTTCCGGCAGCCCTGCTCCGAAAATGCGAACGTCTGCAGATAGCTCGCAGGCAGAAAGAGCTAGCCTGGAAAGCTGTTGCTCAGCCTCATCTGCCCATGGCACTGCTCGCACAGAGGCACAGAGACTGGGGCTGCTTGCTTGTCTTGTCCCCTCAAACTTCAAACGTATCTTTGGTGGTCTGTGCCGGGCACCTCCGGCAGCCCTGCTCCGAAAATGAGAACGTCTGCAGATAGCTCGCAGGCAGAAAGAGCTAGCCTGGAAAGCTGTTGCTCAGCCTCATCTGCCCATGGCACTGCTCGCACAGAGGCACAGAGACTGGGGCTGCTTGCTTGTCTTGCCCCCTCAAACTTCAAACGTAGCTTAGGTGGTCCGTGCCGGGCGCCTCCGGCAGCCCTGCTCCGAAAATGCGAATGTCTGCAGATAGCTCGCAGGCAGAAAGAGCTAGCCTGGAAAGCTTTTGCTCAGCCTCATCTGCCCATGGCACTGCTCGCACAGACGCACAGAGACTGGGGCTACTTGCTTGTCTTGTCCCCTCAAACTTCAAACGTAGCTTAGGTGGTCCGTCTCGGGCGCCTCTGGCAGCCCTGCTCCGAAAATGCGAACGTCTGCAGATAGCTGGCAGGCAGAAGGGGCTAGCCTGGAAAGCTGTTGCTCAGCCTCATCTGCCCACGGCACTGCTCGCACAGAGGCACAGAGACTGGGGCTGCATGCTTGTCTTGCCACCTCAAACTTCAAACGTAGCTCTTGGGGTCCGTGCCGGGAGCCTCCGGCAGCCCTGCTCCGAAAATGCGAACGTCTGCAGATAGCTGGCAGGCAGAAGGGGCTAGCCTGGAAAGCTGTTGCTCAGCCTCATCTGCCCACGGCACTGCTCACACAGAGGCACAGAGACTGGGGCTGCTTGCTTGTCTTTCCCCCTCAAACTTCAAACGTAGCTTATGGGGTCCGTGCCGGCAGCCTGCGGCAGCCCTGCTCCGAAAATGCGAACGTCTGCAGATAGCTGGCAGGCAGAAGGGGCTAGCCTGGAAAGCTGTTGCTCAGCCTCATCTGCCCATGGCACTGCTCGCACAGAGGCACAGAGACTGGGGCTGCATGCTTGTCTTGCCACCTCAAACTTCAAACATAGCTTACGGGGTCCGTGCCGGCAGCCTGCGGCAGCCCTGCTCCGAAAATGCGAACGTCTGCAGATAGCTGGCAGGCAGAAGGGGCTAGTCTGGAAAGCTGTTGCTCAGCCTCATCTGCCCACGGCACTGCTCGCACAGAGGCACAGAGACTGGGGCTGCTTGCTTGTCTTGCCACCTCGAACTTCAAACATAGCTTATGGGTTCTGTGCCAGGAGCCTCCAACAGCCCTGCTCCGAAAATGCGAACGTCTGCAGATAGCTGGCAGGCAGAAGGGGCTAGCCTGGAAAGCTGTTGCTCAGCCTCATCTGCCCATGGCACTGCTCGCACAGAGGCACAGAGACTGGGGCTGCTTGCTTGTCTTGCCACCTCAAACTTCAAACGTATCTATGGGTTCTGTGCCGGGAGCCTCCGGCAGCCCTGCTCCGAAAATGCGAACTTCTGCAGATAGCTGGCAGGCAGAAGGGGCTAGCCTGGAAAGCTGTTGCTCAGCCTCATCTGCCCACGGCACTGCTCGCACAGAGGCACAGAGACTGGGGCTGCATGCTTGTCTTGCCACCTCAAACTTCAAACGTAGCTTATGGGGTCTGTGCCAGGAGCCTGCGGCAGCCCTGCTCTGAAAATGCGAACGTCTGCAGATAGCTGGCAGCCAGAAGGGGCTAGCCTGGAAAGCTGTTGCTCAGCCTCATCTGCCCACGGCACTGCTCGCACAGAGGCACAGAGACTGGGGCTGCATGCTTGTCTTGCCACCTCAAACTTCAAACGAAGCTTATGGCGTTCTGTGCTGGGAGCCTGCGGCAGCCCTGCTCCGAAAATGCGAACGTCTGCAGATAGCTGGCAGGCAGAAGGGGCTAGTCTGGAAAGCTGTTGCTCAGCCTCATCTTCCCACGGCACTGCTCGCACAGAGGCACAGAGACTGGGGCTGCTTGCTTGTCTTGCCCCCTCAAACTTCAAACGTAGCTTATGGGGTTCGTGCCAGGAGCCTCCGGCAGCCCTGCTCTGAAAATGCGAACGTCTGCAGATAGCTGGCAGGCAGAAGGGGCTAGCCTGGAAAGCTGTTGCTCAGCCTCATCTGCCCATGGTACTGCTGGCACAGAGGCACAGAGACTGGGGCTGCTTGCTTGTCTTGCCACCTCAAACTTCAAACATAGCTTATGGGTTCTGTGCCAGGAGCCTCCGGCAGCCCTGCTCCGAAAATGCGAACGTCTGCAGATAGCTGGCAGGCAGAAGGGGCTAGCCTGGAAAGCTGTTGCTCAGCCTCATCTGCCCACGGCACTGCTCTCACAGAGGCACAGAGACTGGGGCTGCTTGCTTGTCTTGCCACCTCAAACTTCAAACGTAGCTTATGGGGTCTGTGCCAGGAGCCTGAGGCAGACCTGCTCTGAAAATGCGAACGTCTGCCGATAGCTGGCAGGCAGAAGAGTCTAGCCTGGAAAGCTGTTGCTCAGCCTCATCTGCCCACGGCACTGCTCGCACAGAGGCACAGAGACTGGGGCTGCATGCTTGTCTTGCCACCTCAAACTTCAAACGTAGCTTATGGGTTCTGTGCCGGGAGCCTCCGGCAGCCCTGCTCCGAAAATGCGAACGTCTGCAGATAGCTGGCAGGCTGAAGAGTCTAGCCTGGAAAGCTGTTGCTCAGCCTCATCTGCCCACGGCACTGTTCGCACAGAGGCACAGAGACTGG
Organism: Opisthocomus hoazin; assembly: GCF_030867145.1. Classification (NCBI taxonomy): domain Eukaryota; kingdom Metazoa; phylum Chordata; class Aves; order Opisthocomiformes; family Opisthocomidae; genus Opisthocomus; species Opisthocomus hoazin. The sequence continues at coordinate 11,197,992 of NC_134453.1, forward strand.
GGCTGCATGCTTGTCTTGCCACCTCAAACTTCAAACGTAGCTTATGGGGTCTGTGCCAGGAGCCTGCGGCAGCCCTGCTCTGAAAATGCGAACGTCTGCAGATAGCTGGCAGGCAGAAGGGGCTAGCCTGGAAAGCTGTTGCTCAGCCTCATCTGCCCACGGCACTGCTCGCACAGAGGCACAGAGACTGGGGCTGCATGCTTGTCTTGCCACCTCAAACTTCAAACGTAGCTTATGGCGTTCTGTGCTGGGAGCCTCCAGCAGCCCTGCTCCGAAAATGCGAACGTCTGCAGATAGCTGGCAGGCAGAAGGGGCTAGTCTGGAAAGCTGTTGCTCAGCCTCATCTGCCCACGGCACTGCTCGCACAGAGGCACAGAGACTGGGGCTGCTTGCTTGTCTTGCCCCCTCAAACTTCAAACGTAGCTTATGGGGTCCGTGCCGGGAGCCTGCGGCAGCCCTGCTCCGAAAATGCGAACGTCTGCAGATAGCTGGCAGGCAGAAGGGTCTAGCCTGGAAAGCTGTTGCTCAGCCTCATCTGCCCACGGCAGTGCTCGCACAGAGGCACAGAGACTGGGGCTGCTTGCTTGTCTTGCCACCTCAAACTTCAAACATAGCTTATGGGTTCTGTGCCGGGAGCCTGTGGCAGCCCTGCTCCGAAAATGCGAACGTCTGCAGATAGCTGGCAGGCAGAAGGGGCTAGCCTGGAAAGCTGTTGCTCAGCCTCATCTGCCCACGGCACTGCTCTCACAGAGGCACAGAGACTGGGGCTGCTTGCTTGTCTTGCCACCTCAAACTTCAAACGTAGCTTATGGGGTCCGTGCCGGGAGCCTGAGGCAGACCTGCTCTGAAAATGCGAACGTCTGCCGATAGCTGGCAGGCAGAAGAGTCTAGCCTGGAAAGCTGTTGCTCAGCCTCATCTGCCCACGGCACTGCTCGCACAGAGGCACAGAGACTGGGGCTGCATGCTTGTCTTGCCACCTCAAACTTCAAACGTAGCTTATGGGGTCTGTGCCGGGAGCCTCCAGCAGCCCTGCTCCGAAAATGCGAACGTCTGCAGATAGCTGGCAGGCAGAAGGGGCTAGCCTGGAAAGCTGTTGCTCAGCCTCATCTGCCCACGGCACTGCTCGCACAGAGGCACAGAGACTGGGGCTGCTTGCTTGTCTTGCCACCTCAAACTTCAAACATAGCTTATGGGTTCTGTGCCGGGAGCCTCCGGCAGCCCTGCTCCGAAAATGCGAACGTCTGCAGATAGCTGGCAGGCTGAAGAGTCTAGCCTGGAAAGCTGTTGCTCAGCCTCATCTGCCCACGGCACTGTTCGCACAGAGGCACAGAGACTGGGGCTGCATGCTTGTCTTGCCACCTCAAACTTCAAACGTAGCTTATGGGGTCTGTGCCAGGAGCCTGCGGCAGCCCTGCTCTGAAAATGCGAACGTCTGCAGATAGCTGGCAGGCAGAAGGGGCTAGCCTGGAAAGCTGTTGCTCAGCCTCATCTGCCCACGGCACTGCTCGCACAGAGGCACAGAGACTGGGGCTGCATGCTTGTCTTGCCACCTCAAACTTCAAACGTAGCTTATGGCGTTCTGTGCTGGGAGCCTCCAGCAGCCCTGCTCCGAAAATGCGAACGTCTGCAGATAGCTGGCAGGCAGAAGGGGCTAGTCTGGAAAGCTGTTGCTCAGCCTCATCTGCCCACGGCACTGCTCGCACAGAGGCACAGAGACTGGGGCTGCTTGCTTGTCTTGCCCCCTCAAACTTCAAACGTAGCTTATGGGGTCCGTGCCGGGAGCCTGCGGCAGCCCTGCTCCGAAAATGCGAACGTCTGCAGATAGCTGGCAGGCAGAAGGGTCTAGCCTGGAAAGCTGTTGCTCAGCCTCATCTGCCCACGGCAGTGCTCGCACAGAGGCACAGAGACTGGGGCTGCTTGCTTGTCTTGCCATCTCAAACTTCAAACATAGCTTATGGGTACTGTGCCAGGAGCCTCCGGCAGCCCTGCTCCGAAAATGCGAACGTCTGCAGATAGCTGGCAGGCAGAAGGGGCTAGCCTGGAAAGCTGTTGCTCAGCCTCATCTGCCCACGGCACTGCTCGCACAGAGGCACAGAGACTGGGGCTGCTTGCTTGTCTTGCCACCTCAAACTTCAAACGTAGCTATGGGTTCTGTGCCAGGAGCCCCCGGCAGCACTGCTCCGAAAATGCGAACGTCTGCAGATAGCTGGCAGGCTGAAGAGTCTAGCCTGGAAAGATGTTGCTCAGCCTCATCTGCCCACGGCACTGTTCGCACAGAGGCACAGAGACTGGGGCTGCATGCTTGTCTTGCCACCTCAAACTTCAAACGTAGCTTATGGGGTCTGTGCCAGGAGCCTGCGGCAGCCCTGCTCTGAAAATGCGAACGTCTGCAGATAGCTGGCAGGCAGAAGGGGCTAGCCTGGAAAGCTGTTGCTCAGCCTCATCTGCCCACGGCACTGCTCGCACAGAGGCACAGAGACTGGGGCTGCATGCTTGTCTTGCCACCTCAAACTTCAAACGTAGCTTATGGTGTTCTGTGCTGGGAGCCTCCGGCAGCCCTGCTCCGAAAATGCGAATGTCTGCAGATAGCTGGCAGGCAGAAGGGGCTAGCCTGGAAAGCTGTTGCTCAGCCTCATCTGCCCACGGCACTGCTCGCACAGAGGCACAGAGACTGGGGCTGCTTGCTTGTCTTGCCACCTCAAACTTCAAACGTAGCTTATGGGGTTCGTGCCAGGAGCCTCCGGCAGCCCTGCTCTGAAAATGCGAACGTCTGCAGATAGCTGGCAGGCAGAAGGGGCTAGCCTGGAAAGCTGTTGCTCAGCCTCATCTGCCCATGGTACTGCTCGCACAGAGGCACAGAGACTGGGGCTGCATGCTTGTCTTGCCACCTCAAACTTCAAACGTAGCTTATGGGGTCCGTGCCGGGAGCCTGCGGCAGCCCTGCTCCGAAAATGCGAACGTCTGCAGATAGCTGGCAGGCAGAAGGGGCTAGTCTGGAAAGCTGTTGCTCAGCCTCATCTGCCCACGGCAGTGCTCGCACAGAGGCACAGAGACTGGGGCTGCTTGCTTGTCTTGCCACCTCAAACTTCAAACATAGCTTATGGGTTCTGTGCCAGGAGCCTCCGGCAGCCCTGCTCCGAAAATGCGAACGTCTGCAGATACTGGCAGGCAGAAGGGGCTAGCCTGGAAAGCTGTTGCTCAGCCTCATCTGCCCACGGCACTGCTCGCACAGAGGCACAGAGACTGGGGCTGCTTGCTTGTCTTGCCACCTCAAACTTCAAACATAGCTCTTGGGGTCCGTGCCGGGAGCCTGAGGCAGCCCTGCTCCGAAAATGCGAACGTCTGCAGATAGCTGGCAGGCAGAAGGGGCTAGCCTGGAAAGCTGTTGCTCCGCCTCATCTGCCCACGGCACTGCTCGCACAGAGGCACAGAGACTGGGGCTGCTTGCTTGTCTTGCCACCTCAAACTTCAAACGTAGCTTATGGGGTCTGTGCCAGGAGACTCCGGCAGCCCTGCTCTGAAAATGCGAACGTCTGCAGATAGCTGGCAGGCAGAAGGGGCTAGCCTGGAAAGCTGTTGCTCAGCCTCATCTGCCCACGGCACTGCTCGCACAGAGGCACAGAGACTGGGGCTGCTTGCTTGTCTTGCCACCTCAAACTTCAAACGTATCTTATGGGGTCCGTGCCGGGAGCCTGCGGCAGCCCTGCTCCGAAAATGCGAACGTCTGCAGATAGCTGGCAGGCAGAAGGGGCTAGTCTGGAAAGCTGTTGCTCAGCCTCATCTGCCCACGGCAGTGCTCGCACAGAGGCACAGAGACTGGGGCTGCTTGCTTGTCTTGCCACCTCAAACTTCAAACATAGCTTATGGGGTCTGTGCCTGAGCCTCCGGCAGCCCTGCTCCGAAAATGCGAATGTCTGCAGATAGCTGGCAGGCAGAAGGGGCTAGCCTGGAAAGCTGTTGCTCAGCCTCATTTGCCCACGGCACTGCTCGCACAGAGGCACAGAGACTGGGGCTGCTTGCTTGTCTTGCCACCTCAAACTTCAAACGTAGCTTATGGCTTTCTGTGCTGGGAGCCTGCGGCAGCCCTGCTCCGAAAATGCGAACATCTGCAGATAGCTGGCAGGCAGAAGGGGCTAGCCTGGAAAGCTGTTGCTCAGCCTCATCTGCCCACGGCACTGCTCGCACAGAGGCACAGAGACTGGGGATGCTTGCTTGTCTTGCCACCTCAAACTTCAAACGTAGCTTATGGGGTCTGTGCTGGGAGCCTGCGGCAGCCCTGCTCCGAAAATGCGAACGTCTGCAGATAGCTGGCAGGCAGAAGGGGCTAGCCTGGAAAGCTGTTGCTCAGCCTCATCTGCCCACGGCACTGCTCGCACAGAGGCACAGAGACTGGGGCTGCATGCTTGTCTTGCCACCTCAAACTTCAAACGTAGCTTATGGCGTTCTGTGCTGGGAGCCTCCGGCAGCCCTGCTCCGAAAATGCGAACGTCTGCAGATAGCTGGCAGGCAGAAGGGGCTAGCCTGGAAAGCTGTTGCTCAGCCTCATCTGCCCACGGCACTGCTCGCACAGAGGCACAGAGACTGGGGCTGCTTGCTTGTCTTGCCCCCTCAAACTTCAAACGTAACTCTTGGGGTCCGTGCAAGGAGCCTGAGGCAGCCCTGCTCCGAAAATGCGAATGTCTGCAGATAGCTGGCAGGCAGAAGGGGCTAGCCTGGAAAGCTGTTGCTCAGCGTCATCTGCCCACGGCACTGCTCACACAGAGGCACAGAGACTGGGGCTGCTTGCTTGTCTTGCCACCTCAAACTTCAAACGTAGCTCTTGGGGTCCGTGCCGGGAGCCTCCGGCAGCCCTGCTCCGAAAATGCGAACGTCTGCAGATATCTGGTAGGCAGAAGGGGCTAGCCTGGAAAGCTGTTGCTCAGCCTCATCTGCCCACGGCAGTGCTCGCACAGAGGCACAGAGACTGGGGCTGCTTGCTTGTCTTGCCACCTCAAACTTCAAACATAGCTTATGGGTTCTCTGCCGGGAGCCTCCGGCAGCCCTGCTCTGAAAATGCGAATGTCTGCAGATAGCTGGCAGGCAGAAGGGGCTAGCCTGGAAAGCTGTTGCTCAGCCTCATCTGCCCACGGCACTGCTCGCACAGAGGCACAGAGACTGGGGCTGCTTGCTTGTCTTGCCCCCTCAAACTTCAAACGTAGCTCTTGGGGTCTGTGCCAGGAGCCTGCGGCAGCCCTGCTCCGAAAATGCGAACGTCTGCAGATAGCTGGCAGGCAGAAGGGGCTAGCCTGGAAAGCTGTTGCTCAGCCTCATCTGCCCACGGCAGTGCTCGCACAGAGGCACAGAGACTGGGGCTGCTTGCTTGCCTTGCCACCTCAAACTTCAAACGTAGCTTATGGGGTCCGTGCTGGGAGCCTCCGGCAGCCCTGCTCCGAAAATGCGAACGTCTGCATATAGCTGGCAGCCAGAAGGGGCTAGCCTGGAAAGCTGTTGCTCAGCCTCATCTGCCCACGGCAGTGCTCGCACAGAGGCACAGAGACTGGGGCTGCTTGCTTGTCTTGCCACCTCCAACTTCAAACGTAGCTATGGGTTCTGTGCCGGGAGCCTCCGGTAGCCCTGCTCCGAAAATGCGAATGTCTGCAGATAGCTGGCAGGCTGAAGAGCCTAGCCTGGAAAGCTGTTGCTCAGCCTCATCTGCCCACGGCACTGCTCGCACAGAGGCACAGAGACTGGGGCTGCTTGCTTGTCTTGCCCCCTCAAACTTCAAACGTATCTTATGGGGTCCGTGCCGGGAGCCTGCGACAGCCCTGCTCCGAAAATGCGAACGTCTGCAGATAGCTCGCAGGCAGAAGGGGCTAGCCTGGAAAACTGTTGCTCAGCCTCATCTGCCCACGGCACTGCTCGCACAGAGGCACAGAGACTGGGGCTGCTTGCTTGTCTTGCCAGCTCAAACTTCAAACGTAGCTTATGGGGTCCGTGCCGGGAGCCTGCGACAGCCCTGCTCCGAAAATGCGAACGTCTGCAGATAGCTGGCAGGCAGAAGGGGCTAGCCTGGAAAGCTGTTGCTCAGCCTCATCTGCCCATGGCACTGCTCACACAGAGGCACAGAGACTGGGGCTGCATGCTTGTCTTGCCACCTCAAACTTCAAACGTAGCATATGGGGTCCGTGCCGGGAGCCTCCGGCAGCCCTGCTCCGAAAATGCGAACGTCTGCAGATAGCTGGCAGGCAGAAGGGGCTAGTCTGGAAAGCTGTTGCTCAGCCTCATCTGCCCACGGCACTGCTCGCACAGAGGCACAGAGACTGGGGCTGCTTGCTTGTCTTGCCACCTCGAACTTCAAACATAGCTTATGGGGTCTGTGCCAGGAGCCTCCGGCAGCCCTGCTCCGAAAATGCGAACGTCTGCAGATAGCTGGCAGGCAGAAAGGGCTAGCCTGGAAAGCTGTTGCTCAGCCTCATCTGCCCACGGCACTGCTCGCACAGAGGCACAGAGACTGAGGCTGCTTGCTTGTCTTGCCACCTCAAACTTCAAACGTACCTCTTGGGGTCTGTGCTGGGAGCCTGCGGCAGCCCTGCTCTGAAAATGCGAACGTCTGCAGATAGCTGGCAGGCAGAAGGGGCTAGCCTGGAAAGCTGTTGCTCAGCCTCATCTGCCCACGGCACTGCTCGCACAGAGGCACAGAGACTGGGGCTGCATGCTTGTCTTGCCACCTCAAACTTGAAACGTAGCTTATGGTGTTCTGTGCTGGGAGCCTCCGGCAGCCCTGCTCCGAAAATGCGAATGTCTGCAGATAGCTGGCAGGCAGAAGGGGCTAGCCTGGAAAGCTGTTGCTCAGCCTCATCTGCCCACGGCACTGCTCGCACAGAGGCACAGAGACTGGGGCTGCTTGCTTGTCTTGCCCCCTCAAACTTGAAACGTAGCTCTTGGGGTCTGTGCCAGGAGCCTGCGGCAGCCCTGCTCCGAAAATGCGAACGTCTGCAGATAGCTGGCAGGCAGAAGGGGCTAGCCTGGAAAGCTGTTGCTCAGCCTCATCTGCCCACGGCAGTGCTCGCACAGAGGCACAGAGACTGGGGCTGCTTGCTTGCCTTGCCACCTCAAACTTCAAACGTAGCTTATGGGGTCCGTGCTGGGAGCCTCCGGCAGCCCTGCTCCGAAAATGCGAACGTCTGCATATAGCTGGCAGCCAGAAGGGGCTAGCCTGGAAAGCTGTTGCTCAGCCTCATCTGCCCACGGCAGTGCTCGCACAGAGGCACAGAGACTGGGGCTGCTTGCTTGTCTTGCCACCTCAAACTTCAAACGTAGCTATGGGTTCTGTGCCGGGAGCCTCCGGTAGCCCTGCTCCGAAAATGCGAATGTCTGCAGATAGCTGGCAGGCTGAAGAGCCTAGCCTGGAAAGCTGTTGCTCAGCCTCATCTGCCCACGGCACTGCTCGCACAGAGGCACAGAGACTGGGGCTGCTTGCTTGTCTTGCCACCTCAAACTTCAAACGTATCTTATGGGGTCCGTGCCGGGAGCCTCCGGCAGCCCTGCTCCGAAAATGCGAACGTCTGCAGATAGCTGGCAGGCAGAAGGGGCTAGCCTGGAAAGCTGTTGCTCAGCCTCATCTGCCCACGGCACTGCTCGCACAGAGGCACAGAGACTGGGGCTGCTTGCTTGTCTTGCCACCTCAAACTTCAAACGTAGCTCTTGGGGTCTGTGCCGGGAGCCTGCGACAGCCCTGCTCCGAAAATGCGAACGTCTGCAGATAGCTGGCAGACAGAAGGGGCTAGCCTGGAAAGCTGTTGCTCAGCCTCATCTGCCCACGGCACTGCTCGCACAGAGGCACAGAGACTGGGACTGCATGCTTGTCTTGCCACCTCAAACTTCAAACGTAGCATATGGGGTCCGTGCCGGGAGCCTGCGGCAGCCCTGCTCCGAAAATGCGAACGTCTGCAGATAGCTGGCAGGCAGAAGGGGCTAGTCTGGAAAGCTGTTGCTCAGCCTCATCTGCCCACGGCACTGCTCGCACAGAGGCACAGAGACTGGGGCTGCTTGCTTGTCTTGCCACCTCGAACTTCAAACATAGCTTATGGGTTCTGTGCCAGGAGCCTCCGGCAGCCCTGCTCCGAAAATGCGAACGTCTGCAGATAGCTGGCAGGCAGAAGGGGCTAGCCTGGAAAGCTGTTGCTCAGCCTCATCTGCCCACGGCACTGCTCGCACATAGGCACAGAGACTGGGGCTGCTTGCTTGTCTTGCCACCTCAAACTTCAAACGTAGCTTATGGGGTCTGTGCTGTGAGCCTGCGGCAGCCCTGCTCTGAAAATGCGAACGTCTGCAGATAGCTGGCAGGCAGAAGGGGCTAGCCTGGAAAGCTGTTGCTCAGCCTCATCTGCCCACGGCACTGCTCGCACAGAGGCACAGAGACTGGGGCTGCATGCTTGTCTTGCCACCTCAAACTTCAAACGTAGCTTATGGCGTTCTGTGCTGGGAGCCTCCGGCAGCCCTGCTCCGAAAATGCGAACGTCTGCAGATAGCTGGCAGGCAGAAGGGGTAGCCTGGAAAGCTGTTGCTCAGCCTCATCTGCCCATGGTACTGCTCGCACAGAGGCACAGAGACTGGGGCTGCTTGCTTGTCTTGCCACCTCAAACTTCAAACGTAGCTTATGGGGTCTGTGCCAGGAGCCTGCGGCAGCCCTGCTCCGAAAATGCGAACGTCTGCAGATAGCTGGCAGGCAGAAGGGGCTAGCCTGGAAAGCTGTTGCTCAGCCTCATCTGCCCACGGCACTGCTCGCACAGAGGCACAGAGACTGGGGCTGCTTGCTTGTCTTGCCCCCTCAAACTTCAAACGTAACTCTTGGGGTCCGTGCCGGGAGCCTCCGGCAGCCCTGCTCCGAAAATGCGAATGTCTGCAGATAGCTGGCAGGCTGAAGAGCCTAGCCTGGAAAGCTGTTGCTCAGCCTCATCTGCCCACGGCACTGCTCGCACAGAGGCACAGAGACTGGGGCTGCTTGCTTGTCTTGCCCCCTCAAACTTCAAACGTATCTTATGGGGTCCGTGCCGGGAGCCTCCGGCAGCCCTGCTCCGAAAATGCGAACGTCTGCAGATAACTGGCAGGCAGAAGGGGCTAGCCTGGAAAACTGTTGCTCAGCCTCATCTGCCCACGGCACTGCTCGCACAGAGGCACAGAGACTGGGGCTGCTTGCTTGTCTTGCCACCTCAAACTTCAAACGTAGCTTATGGGGTCCGTGCCGGGAGCCTGCGACAGCCCTGCTCCGAAAATGCGAACGTCTGCAGATAGCTGGCAGGCAGAAGGGGCTAGCCTGGAAAGCTGTTGCTCAGCCTCATCTGCCCACGGCACTGCTCGCACAGAGGCACAGAGACTGGGGCTGCTTGCTTGTCTTGCCCCCTCAAACTTGAAACGTAGCTCTTGGGGTCTGTGCCAGGAGCCTGCGGCAGCCCTGCTCCGAAAATGCGAACGTCTGCAGATAGCTGGCAGGCAGAAGGGGCTAGCCTGGAAAGCTGTTGCTCAGCCTCATCTGCCCACGGCACTGCTCGCACAGAGGCACAGAGACTGGGGCTGCTTGCTTGTCTTGCCACCTCAAACTTCAAACGTAGCTCTTGGGGTCTGTGCCGGGAGCCTGCGACAGCCCTGCTCCGAAAATGCGAACGTCTGCAGATAGCTGGCAGACAGAAGGGGCTAGCCTGGAAAGCTGTTGCTCAGCCTCATCTGCCCACGGCACTGCTCGCACAGAGGCACAGAGACTGGGGCTGCATGCTTGTCTTGCCACCTCAAACTTCAAACGTAGCATATGGGGTCCGTGCCGGGAGCCTGCGGCAGCCCTGCTCCGAAAATGCGAACGTCTGCAGATAGCTGGCAGGCAGAAGGGGCTAGTCTGGAAAGCTGTTGCTCAGCCTCATCTGCCCACGGCACTGCTCGCACAGAGGCACAGAGACTGGGGCTGCTTGCTTGTCTTGCCACCTCGAACTTCAAACATAGCTTATGGGTTCTGTGCCAGGAGCCTCCGGCAGCCCTGCTCCGAAAATGCGAACGTCTGCAGATAGCTGGCAGGCAGAAGGGGCTAGCCTGGAAAGCTGTTGCTCAGCCTCATCTGCCCACGGCACTGCTCGCACAGAGGCACAGAGACTGGGGCTGCTTGCTTGTCTTGCCACCTCAAACTTCAAACGTAGCTTATGGGGTCTGTGCTGTGAGCCTGCGGCAGCCCTGCTCTGAAAATGCGAACGTCTGCAGATAGCTGGCAGGCAGAAGGGGCTAGCCTGGAAAGCTGTTGCTCAGCCTCATCTGCCCACGGCACTGCTCGCACAGAGGCACAGAGACTGGGGCTGCATGCTTGTCTTGCCACCTCAAACTTCAAACGTAGCTTATGGCGTTCTGTGCTGGGAGCCTCCGGCAGCCCTGCTCCGAAAATGCGAACGTCTGCAGATAGCTGGCAGGCAGAAGGGGTAGCCTGGAAAGCTGTTGCTCAGCCTCATCTGCCCATGGTACTGCTCGCACAGAGGCACAGAGACTGGGGCTGCTTGCTTGTCTTGCCACCTCAAACTTCAAACGTAGCTTATGGGGTCTGTGCCAGGAGCCTGCGGCAGCCCTGCTCCGAAAATGCGAACGTCTGCAGATAGCTGGCAGGCAGAAGGGGCTAGCCTGGAAAGCTGTTGCTCAGCCTCATCTGCCCACGGCACTGCTCGCACAGAGGCACAGAGACTGGGGCTGCTTGCTTGTCTTGCCCCCTCAAACTTCAAACGTAACTCTTGGGGTCCGTGCCGGGAGCCTCCGGCAGCCCTGCTCCGAAAATGCGAATGTCTGCAGATAGCTGGCAGGCTGAAGAGCCTAGCCTGGAAAGCTGTTGCTCAGCCTCATCTGCCCATGGCACTGCTCGCACAGAGGCACAGAGACTGGGGCTGCTTGCTTGTCTTGCCACCTCAAACTTCAAACGTATCTTATGGGGTCCGTGCCGGGAGCCTCCGGCAGCCCTGCTCCGAAAATGCGAACGTCTGCAGATAGCTGGCAGGCAGAAGGGGCTAGCCTGGAAAACTGTTGCTCAGCCTCATCTGCCCACGGCACTGCTCGCACAGAGGCACAGAGACTGGGGCTGCTTGCTTGTCTTGCCACCTCAAACTTCAAACGTAGCTTATGGGGTCCGTGCCGGGAGCCTGCGACAGCCCTGCTCCGAAAATGCGAACGTCTGCAGATAGCTGGCAGGCAGAAGGGGCTAGCCTGGAAAGCTGTTGCTCAGCCTCATCTGCCCATGGCACTGCTCGCACAGAGGCACAGAGACTGGGGCTGCATGCTTGTCTTGCCACCTCAAACTTCAAACGTAGCTTATGGGGTCCGTGCCGGGAGCCTGCGGCAGCCCTGCTCCGAAAATGCGAACGTCTGCAGATAGCTGGCAGGTAGAAGGGGCTAGTCTGGAAAGCTGTTGCTCAGCCTCATCTGCCCACGGCAGTGCTCGCACAGAGGCACAGAGACTGGGGCTGCTTGCTTGTCTTGCCACCTCAAACTTCAAACGTAGCTTATGGGGTCCGTGCCGGGAGCCTCCGGCAGCCCTGCTCTGAAAATGCGAACGTCTGCAGATAGCTGGCAGGCAGAAGGGGCTAGCCTGGAAAGCTGTTGCTCAGCCTCATCTGCCCATGGCACTGCTCGCACAGAGGCACAGAGACTGGGGCTGCATGCTTGTCTTGCCACCTCAAACTTCAAACGTAGCTTATGGGGTCCGTGCCGGGAGCCTGCGGCAGCCCTGCTCCGAAAATGCGAACGTCTGCAGATAGCTGGCAGGCAGAAGGGGCTAGTCTGGAAAGCTGTTGCTCAGCCTCATCTGCCCACGGCAGTGCTCGCACAGAGGCACAGAGACTGGGGCTGCTTGCTTGTCTTGCCACCTCAAACTTCAAACGTAGCTTATGGGTTCTGTGCCAGGAGCCTCCGGCAGCCCTGCTCCGAAAATGCGAATGTCTGCAGATAGCTGGCAGGCAGAAGGGGCTAGCCTGGAAAGCTGTTGCTCAGCCTCATCTGCCCACGGCACTGCTCGCACAGAGGCACAGAGACTGGGGCTGCTTGCTTGTCTTGCCACCTCAAACTTCAAACGTAGCTTATGGCGTTCTCTGCTGGGAGCCTCCGGCAGCCCTGCTCTGAAAATGCGAACGACTGCAGATAGCTGGCAGGCAGAAGGGGCTAGCCTGGAAAGCTGTTGCTCAGCCTCATCTGCCCACGGCACTGCTCGCACAGAGGCACAGAGACTGGGGCTGCTTGCTTGTCTTGCCACCTCAAACTTCAAACGTAGCTTATGGGGTCTGTGCCAGGAGCCTCCGGCAGCCCTGCTCCGAAAATGCGAACGTCTGCAGATAGCTGGCAGGCAGAAGGGGCTAGCCTGGAAAGCTGTTGCTCAGCCTCATCTGCCCACGGCACTGCTCGCACAGAGGCACAGAGACTGGGGCTGCTTGCTTGTCTTGCCACCTCAAACTTCAAACGTAACTCTTAGGGTCCGTGCCGGGAGCCTGAGGCAGCCCTGCTCCGAAAATGCGAATGTCTGCAGATAGCTGGCAGGCAGAAGGGGCTAGCCTGGAAAGCTGTTGCTCAGCCTCATCTGCCCATGGCACTGCTCGCACAGAGGCACAGAGACTGGGGCTGCTTGCTTGTCTTGCCACCTCAAACTTCAAACGGAGCTTATGGGGTCCGTGCCGGGAGCCTCCGGCAGCCCTGCTCCGAAAATGCGAACGTCTGCAGATAGCTGGCAGGCAGAAGGGGCTAGCCTGGAAAGCTGTTGCTCAGCCTCATCTGCCCACGGCACTGCTCGCACAGAGGCACAGAGACTGGGGCTGCTTGCTTGTCTTGCCACCTCAAACTTCAAACATAGCTTATGGGTTCTCTACCGGGAGCCTCCGGCAGCCCTGCTCCGAAAATGCGAATGTCTGCAGATAGCTGGCAGGCAGAAGGGGCTAGCCTGGAAAGCTGTTGCTCAGCCTCCTCTGCCCACGGCACTGCTCGCACAGAGGCACAGAGACTGGGGCTGCTTGCTTGTCTTGCACCCTCAAACTTCAAACGTAGCTCTTGGGGTCTGTGCCAGGAGCCTGCGGCAGCCCTGCTCCGAAAATGCGAACGTCTGCAGATAGCTGGCAGGCAGAAGGGGCTAGCCTGGAAAGCTGTTGCTCAGCCTCATCTGCCCACGGCAGTGCTCGCACAGAGGCACAGAGACTGGGGCTGCTTGCTTGTCTTGCCACCTCAAACTTCAAACGTAGCTTATGGGGTCCGTGCTGGGAGCCTCCGGCAGCCCTGCTCCGAAAATGCGAAAGTCTGCAGATAGCTGGCAGCCAGAAGGGGCTAGCCTGGAAAGCTGTTGCTCAGCCTCATCTGCCCACAGCAGTGCTCGCACAGAGGCACAGAGACTGGGGCTGCTTGCTTGTCTTGCCACCTCAAACTTCAAACGTAGCTATGGGTTCTGTGCCGGGAGCCTCCGGTAGCCCTGCTCCGAAAATGCGAATGTCTGCAGATAGCTGGCAGGCTGAAGAGCCTAGCCTGGAAAGCTGTTGCTCAGCCTCATCTGCCCACGGCACTGCTCGCACAGAGGCACAGAGACTGGGGCTGCTTGCTTGTCTTGCCACCTCAAACTTCAAACGTAGCTTATGGGGTCCGTGCCGGGAGCCTCCGGCAGCCCTGCTCCGAAAATGCGAACGTCTGCAGATAGCTGGCAGGCAGAAGGGGCTAGCCTGGAAAACTGTTGCTCAGCCTCATCTGCCCACGGCACTGCTCGCACAGAGGCACAGAGACTGGGGCTGCTTGCTTGTCTTGCCACCTCAAACTTCAAACGTAGCTTATGGGGTCCGTGCCGGGAGCCTGCGACAGCCCTGCTCCGAAAATGCGAACGTCTGCAGATAGCTGGCAGGCAGAAGGGGCTAGCCTGGAAAGCTGTTGCTCAGCCTCATCTGCCCACGGCACTGCTCGCACAGAGGCACAGAGACTGGGGCTGCATGCTTGTCTTGCCACCTCAAACTTCAAACGTAGCTTATGGGGTCCGTGCCGGGAGCCTGTGGCAGCCCTGCTCCGAAAATGCGAACGTCTGCAGATAGCTGGCAGGCAGAAGGGGCTAGCCTGGAAAGCTGTTGCTCAGCCTCATCTGCCAACGGCACTGCTCGCACAGAGGCACACAGACTGGGGCTGCTTGCTTGTCTTGCCACCTCAAACTTCAAACGTAGCTTATGGGGTCTGTGCCAGGAGCCTGCGGCAGCCCTGCTCCGAAAATGCGAACGTGTGCAGATAGCTGGCAGGCAGAAGGGGCTAGCCTGGAAAGCTGTTGCTCAGCCTCATCTGCCCACGGCACTGCTCGCACAGAGGCACAGAGACTGGGGCTGCATGCTTGTCTTGCCACCTCAAACTTCAAACGTAGCTTATGGGGTCCGTGCCGGGAGCCTGCGGCAGCACTGCTCTGAAAATGCGAACGTCTGCAGATAGCTGGCAGGCAGAAGGGGCTAGCCTGGAAAGCTGTTGCTCAGCCTCATCTGCCCATGGCACTGCTCGCACAGAGGCACAGAGACTGGGGCTGCATGCTTGTCTTGCCACCTCAAACTTCAAACGTAGCTTATGGGGTCCGTGCCAGGAGCCTGCGGCAGCCCTGCTCCGAAAATGAGAACGTCTGCAGATAGCTGGCAGGCAGAAGGGGCTAGTCTGGAAAGCTGTTGCTCAGCCTCATCTGCCCACGGCAGTGCTCGCACAGAGGCACAGAGACTGGGCTTCTTGCTTGTCTTGCCACCTCGAACTTCAAACATAACTTATGGGTTCTGTGCCAGGAGCCTCCAACAGCCCTGCTCCGAAAATGCGAACGTCTGCAGATAGCTGGCAGGCAGAAGGGGCTAGCCTGGAAAGCTGTTGCTCAGCCTCATCTGCCCACGGCACTGCTCGCACAGAGGCACAGAGACTGGGGCTGCATGCTTGTCTTGCCACCTCAAACTTCAAACGTAGCTTATGGGGTCCGTGCCGGGAGCCTGCGGCAGCACTGCTCTGAAAATGCGAATGTCTGCAGATAGCTGGCAGGCAGAAGGGGCTAGCCTGGAAAGCTGTTGCTCAGCCTCATCTGCCCATGGCACTGCTCGCACAGAGGCACAGAGACTGGGGCTGCATGCTTGTCTTGCCACCTCAAACTTCAAACGTAGCTTATGGGGTCTGGGCCGGGAGCCTCCAGCAGCCCTGCTCCGAAAATGCGAACGTCTGCAGATAGCTGGCAGGCAGAAGGGGCTAGCCTGGAAAGCTGTTGCTCAGCCTCATCTGCCCACGGCAGTGCTCGCACAGAGGCACAGAGACTGGGGCTGCTTGCTTGTCTTGCCCCCTCAAACTTCAAACGTAGCTTATGGGGTCCGTGCCGGGAGCCTGCGGCAGCACTGCTCTGAAAATGCGAACGCGTTCAGATAGCTGGCAGGCAGAAGGGGCTAGCCTGGAAAGCTGTTGCTCAGCCTCATCTGCCCATGGCACTGCTCACACAGAGGCACAGAGACTGGGGCTGCATGCTTGTCTTGCCACCTCAAACTTCAAACGTACCTTATGGGGTCCGTGCCGGGAGCCTGCGGCAGCCCTGCTCCGAAAATGAGAAGGTCTGCAGATAGCTGGCAGGCAGAAGGGGCTAGTCTGGAAAGCTGTTGCTCAGCCTCATCTGCCCACGGCAGTGCTCGCACAGAGGCACAGAGACTGGGGCTTCTTGCTTGTCTTGCCACCTCGAACTTCAAACATAGCTTATGGGTTCTGTGCCAGGAGCCTCCAACAGCCCTGCTCCGAAAATGCGAACGTCTGCAGATAGCTGGCAGGCAGAAGGGGCTAGCCTGGAAAGCTGTTGCTCAGCCTCATCTGCCCACGGCACTGCTCGCACAGAGGCACAGAGACTGGGGCTGCATGCTTGTCTTGCCACCTCAAACTTCAAACGTAGCTTATGGGGTCCGTGCCGGGAGCCTGCCGCAGCACTGCTCTGAAAATGCGAACGTCTGCAGATAGCTGGCAGGCAGAAGGGGCTAGCCTGGAAAGCTGTTGCTCAGCCTCATCTGCCCATGGCACTGCTCGCACAGAGGCACAGAGACTGGGGCTGCATGCTTGTCTTGCCACCTCAAACTTCAAACGTAGCTTATGGGGTCCGTGCCAGGAGCCTGCGGCAGCCCTGCTCCGAAAATGCGAACGTCTGCAGATAGCTGGCAGGCAGAAGGGGCTAGTCTGGAAAGCTGTTGCTCAGCCTCATCTGCCCACGGCAGTGCTCGCACAGAGGCACAGAGACTGGGGCTTCTTGCTTGTCTTGCCACCTCGAACTTCAAACATAGCTTATGGGTTCTGTGCCAGGAGCCTCCAAAAGCCCTGCTCCGAAAATGCGAACGTCTGCAGATAGCTGGCAGGCAGAAGGGGCTAGCCTGGAAAGCTGTTGCTCAGCCTCATCTGCCCACGGCACTGCTCGCACAGAGGCACAGAGACTGGGGCTGCTTGCTTGTCTTGCCACCTCAAACTTCAAACATAACTTATGGGGTCCGTGCCAGGAGCCTGCGGCAGCCCTGCTCTGAAAATACGAACGTCTGCAGATAGCTGGCAGGCAGAAGGGGCTAGCCTGGAAAGCTGTTGCTCAGCCTCATCTGCCCACGGCACTGCTCGCACAGAGGCACAGAGACTGGGGCTGCTTGCTTGTCTTGCCCCCTCAAACTTCAAACGGAGCTTATGGGGTCCGTGCCGGGAGCCTCCGGCAGCCCTGCTCCGAAAATGCGAACGTCTGCAGATAGCTGGCAGGCAGAAAGGGCTAGCCTGGAAAGCTGTTGCTCAGCCTCATCTGCCCACGGCAGTGCTCGCACAGAGTCACAGAGACTGGGGCTGCTTGCTTGTCTTGCCACCTCAAACTTCAAACGTAGCTTATGGGGTCTGTGCCGGGAGCCTCCGGCAGCCCTGCTCCGAAAATGCGAACGTCTGCAGATAGCTGGCAGGCTGAAGAGTCTAGCCACGAAAGCTGATGCTCAGCCTCATCTGCCCACGGCACTGCTCGCACAGAGGCACAGAGACTGGGGCTGCTTGCTTGTCTTGCCACCTCAAACTTCAAACGTAGCTCTTGGTGTCTGTGCCAGGAGCCTGCGGCAGCCCTGTTCCGAAAATGCGAACGTCTGCAGATAGCTGGCAGGCAGAAGGGGCTAGCCTGGAAAGCTGTTGCTCAGCCTCATCTGCCCACGGCACTGCTCGCACAGAGGCACAGAGACTGGGGCTGCTTGCTTGTCTTGCCACCTCAAACTTCAAACGTAGCTTATGGGGTCTGTGCCAGGAGCCTCCGGCAGCCCTGCTCCGAAAATGCGAACGTCTGCAGATAGCTGGCAGGCAGAAGGGGCTAGCCTGGAAAGCTGTTGCTCAGCCTCATCTGCCCACGGCACTGCTCGCACAGAGGCACAGAGACTGGGGCTGCATGCTTGTCTTGCCACCTCAAACTTCAAACGTAGCTTATGGGGTCCGTGCTAGGAGCCTGCGGCAGCCCTGCTCCGAAAATGAGAACGTCTGCAGATAGCTGGCAGGCAGAAGGGGCTAGTCTGGAAAGCTGTTGCTCAGCCTCATCTGCCCACGGCAGTGCTCGCACAGAGGCACAGAGACTGGGGCTGCTTGCTTGTCTTGCCACCTCAAACTTCAAACGTAGCTTATGGGGTCCGTGCTGGGAGCCTGCGGCAGCACTGCTCTGAAAATGCGAACGTCTGCAGATAGCTGGCAGGCAGAAGGGGCTAGCCTGGAAAGCTGTTGCTCAGCCTCATCTGCCCATGGCACTGCTCGCACAGAGGCACAGAGACTGGGGCTGCATGCTTGTCTTGCCACCTCAAACTTCAAACGTAGCTTATGGGGTCTGGGCCGGGAGCCTCCAGCAGCCCTGCTCCGAAAATGCGAACGTCTGCAGATAGCTGGCAGGCAGAAGGGGCTAGCCTGGAAAGCTGTTGCTCAGCCTCATCTGCCCACGGCAGTGCTCGCACAGAGGCACAGAGACTGGGGCTGCTTGCTTGTCTTGCCCCCTCAAACTTCAAACGTAGCTTATGGGGTCCGTGCCGGGAGCCTCCAGCAGCCCTGCTCCGAAAATGCGAACGTCTGCAGATAGCTGGCAGGCAGAAGGGGCTAGCCTGGAAAGCTGTTGCTCAGCCTCATCTGCCCACGGCAGTGCTCGCACAGAGGCACAGAGACTGGGGCTGCTTGCTTGTCTTGCCCCCTCAAACTTCAAACGTAGCTTATGGGGTCCGTGCCGGGAGCCTGCGGCAGCACTGCTCTGAAAATGCGAACGTCTGCAGATAGCTGGCAGGCAGAAGGGGCTAGCCTGGAAAGCTGTTGCTCAGCCTCATCTGCCCATGGCACTGCTCACACAGAGGCACAGAGACTGGGGCTGCATGCTTGTCTTGCCACCTCAAACTTCAAACGTAGCTTATGGGGTCCGTGCCGGGAGCCTGCGGCAGCCCTGCTCCGAAAATGAGAACGTCTGCAGATAGCTGGCAGGCAGAAGGGGCTAGTCTGGAAAGCTGTTGCTCAGCCTCATCTGCCCACGGCAGTGCTCGCACAGAGGCACAGAGACTGGGGCTTCTTGCTTGTCTTGCCACCTCGAACTTCAAACATAGCTTATGGGTTCTGTGCCAGGAGCCTCCAACAGCCCTGCTCCGAAAATGCGAACGTCTGCAGATAGCTGGCAGGCAGAAGGGGCTAGCCTGGAAAGCTGTTGCTCAGCCTCATCTGCCCACGGCACTGCTCGCACAGAGGCACAGAGACTGGGGCTGCTTGCTTGTCTTGCCACCTCAAACTTCAAACGTAGCTCTTGGTGTCTGTGCCAGGAGCCTCCAACAGCCCTGCTCCGAAAATGCGAACGTCTGCAGATAGCTGGCAGGCAGAAGGGGCTAGCCTGGAAAGCTGTTGCTCAGCCTCATCTGCCCACGGCACTGCTCGCACAGAGGCACAGAGACTGGGGCTGCTTGCTTGTCTTGCCACCTCAAACTTCAAACGTATCTTATGGGGTCTGTGCCAGGAGCCTCCGGCAGCCCTGCTCCGAAAATGCGAACGTCTGCAGATAGCTGGCAGGCACAAGGGGCTAGCCTGGAAAGCTGTTGCTCAGCCTCATCTGCCCACGGCACTGCTCGCGCAGAGGCACAGAGACTGGGGCTGCATGCTTGTCTTGCCACCTCAAACTTCAAACGTAGCTTATAGCGTTCTGTGCCGGGAGCCTGAGGCAGCCCTGCTCCGAAAATGCGAACGTCTGCAGATAGCTGGCAGGCAGAAGGGGCTAGTCTGGAAAGCTGTTGCTCAGCCTCATCTGCCCACGGCACTGCTCGCACAGAGGCACAGAGACTGGGGCTGCTTGCTTGTCTTGCCACCTCAAACTTCAAACGTAGCTCTTGGGGTCTGTGCCGGGAGCCTCCGGCAGCCCTGCTCCGAAAATGCGAACGTCTGCAGATAGCTGGCAGGCAGAAGGGGCTAGTCTGGAAAGCTGTTGCTCAGCCTCATCTGCCCACGGCAGTGCTCGCACAGAGGCACAGAGACTGGGGCTGCTTGCTTGTCTTGCCACCTCAAACTTCAAACGTAGCTTATGGGGTCCGTGCTGGGAGCCTCCGGCAGCCCTGCTCCGAAAATGCGAACGTCTGCAGATAGCAGGCAGCCAGAAGGGGCTAGCCTGGAAAGCTGTTGCTCAGCCTCATCTGCCCATGGCACTGCTCGCACAGAGGCACAGAGACTGGGGCTGCTTGCTTGTCTTGCCACCTCCAACTTCAAACGTAGCTCTTGGGGTCTGTGCCAGGAGCCTGCGGTAGCCCTGCTCCGAAAATGCGAACGTCTGCAGATAGCTGGCAGGCAGAAGGGGCTAGCCTGGAAAGCTGTTACTCAGCCTCATCTGCCCACGGCACTGCTCGCACAGAGGCACAGAGACTGGGGCTGCTTGCTTGTCTTGCCACCTCAAACTTCAAACGTTGCTTATGGGGTCCGTGCCAGGAGCCTGCGGCAGCCCTGCTCCGAAAATGCGAACGTCTGCAGATAGCTGGCAGGCAGAAGGGGCTAGCCTGGAAAGCTGTTGCTCAGCCTCATCTGCCCACGGCACTGCTCTCACAGAGGCACAGAGACTGGGGCTGCTTGCTTGTCTTGCCACCTCAAACTTCAAACGTAGCTTATGGGGTCTGTGCCAGGAGCCTGAGGCAGCCCTGCTCTGAAAATGTGAACGTCTGCAGATAGCTGGCAGGCAGAAGGGGCTAGCCTGGAAAGCTGTTGCTCAGCCTCATCTGCCCACGGCACTGCTCGCACAGAGGCACAGAGACTGGGGCTGCTTGCTTGTCTTGCCACCTCAAACTTCAAACGTAGCTTATGGGGTCCGTGCCGGGAGCCTGAGGCAGCCCTGCTCCGAAAATGCGAACGTCTGCAGATAACTGGCAGGCAGAAGGGGCTAGTCTGGAAAGCTGTTGCTCAGCCTCATCTGCCCACGGCAGTGCTCGCACAGAGGCACAGAGACTGGGGCGTCTTGCTTGTCTTGCCACCTCGAACTTCAAACATAGCTTATGGGTTCTGTGCCAGGAGCCTCCAACAGCCCTGCTCCGAAGATGCGAACGTCTGCAGATAGCTGGCAGGCAGAAGGGGCTAGCCTGGAAAGCTGTTGCTCAGCCTCATCTGCCCACGGCACTGCTCGCACAGAGGCACAGAGACTGGGGCTGCTTGCTTGTCTTGCCACCTCAAACTTCAAACATAGGTTATGGGGTCTGTGCCAGGAGCCTGCGGCAGCCCTGCTCTGAAAATACGAACGTCTGCAGATAGCTGGCAGGCAGAAGGGGCTAGCCTGGAAAGCTGTTGCTCAGCCTCATCTGCCCACGGCACTGCTCGCACAGAGGCACAGAGACTGGGGCTGCTTGCTTGTCTTGCCACCTCAAACTTCAAACGTAGCTCTTGGGGTCCGTGCCGGGAGCCTGAGGCAGCCCTGCTCCGAAAATGCGAACGTCTGCAGATAGCTGGCAGGCAGAAGGGGCTAGCCTGGAAAGCTGTTGCTCAGCCTCATCTGCCCACGGCACTGCTCACACAGAGGCACAGAGACTGGGGCTGCTTGCTTGTCTTGCCCCCTCAAACTTCAAACGGAGCTTATGGGGTCCGTTCCGGGAGCCTCCGGCAGCCCTGCTCCGAAAATGCGAACGTCTGCAGATAGCTGGCAGGCAGAAAGGGCTAGCCTGGAAAGCTGTTGCTCAGCCTCATCTGCCCACGGCACTGCTCGCACAGAGGCACAGAGACTGGGGCTGCTTGCTTGTCTTGCCACCTCAAACTTCAAACGTAGCTTATGGGGTCTGTGCCGGGAGCCTCCGGCAGCCCTGCTCCGAAAATGCGAACGTCTGCAGATAGCTGGCAGGCTGAAGAGTCTAGCCACGAAAGCTGATGCTCAGCCTCATCTGCCCACGGCACTGCTCGCACAGAGGCACAGAGACTGGGGCTGCTTGCTTGTCTTGCCACCTCAAACTTCAAACGTAGCTTATGGGGTCTGTGCCGGGAGCCTCCGGCAGCCCTGCTCCGAAAATGCGAACGTCTGCAGATAGCTGGCAGGCTGAAGAGTCTAGCCACGAAAGCTGATGCTCAGCCTCATCTGCCCACGGCACTGCTCGCACAGAGGCACAGAGACTGGGGCTGCTTGCTTGTCTTGCCACCTCAAACTTCAAACGTAGCTCTTGGTTTCTGTGCCAGGAGCCTGCGGCAGCCCTGCTCCGAAAATGCGAACGTCTGCAGATAGCTGGCAGGCACAAGGGGCTAGCCTGGAAAGCTGTTGCTCAGCCTCATCTGCCCACGGCACTGCTCGCACAGAGGCACAGAGACTGGGGCTGCTTGCTTGTCTTGCCACCTCAAACTTCAAACGTAGCTTATGGGGTCTGTGCCAGGAGCCTCCGGCAGCCCTGCTCCGAAAATGCGAACGTCTGCAGATAGCTGGCAGGCACAAGGGGCTAGCCTGGAAAGCTGTTGCTCAGCCTCATCTGCCCACGGCACTGCTCGCACAGAGGCACAGAGACTGGGGCTGCATGCTTGTCTTGCCACCTCAAACTTCAAACGTAGCTTATGGCGTTCTGTGCCGGGAGCCTGAGGCAGCCCTGCTCCGAAAATGCGAACGTCTGCAGATAGCTGGCAGGCAGAAGGGGCTAGTCTGGAAAGCTGTTGCTCAGCCTCATCTGCCCACGGCACTGCTCGCACAGAGGCACAGAGACTGGGGCTGCTTGCTTGTCTTGCCACCTCAAACTTCAAACGTAGCTCTTGGGGTCTGTGCCGGGAGCCTCCGGCAGCCCTGCTCCGAAAATGCGAACGTCTGCAGATAGCTGGCAGGCAGAAGGGGCTAGTCTGGAAAGCTGTTGCTCAGCCTCATCTGCCCACGGCAGTGCTCGCACAGAGGCACAGAGACTGGAGCTGCTTGCTTGTCTTGCCACCTCAAACTTCAAACGTAGCTTATGGGGTCCGTGCTGGGAGCCTCCGGCAGCCCTGCTCCGAAAATGCGAACGTCTGCAGATAGCAGGCAGCCAGAAGGGGCTAGCCTGGAAAGCTGTTGCTCAGCCTCATCTGCCCATGGCACTGCTCGCACAGAGGCACAGAGACTGGGGCTGCTTGCTTGTCTTGCCACCGCCAACTTCAAACGTAGCTCTTGGGGTCTGTGCCAGGAGCCTGCGGCAGCTCTGCTCCGAAAATGCGAACGTCTGCAGATAGCTGGCAGGCAGAAGGGGCTAGCCTGGAAAGCTGTTACTCAGCCTCATCTGCCCACGGCACTGCTCGCACAGAGGCACAGAGACTGGGGCTGCTTGCTTGTCTTGCCACCTCAAACTTCAAACGTTGCTTATGGGGTCCGTGCCAGGAGCCTGCGGCAGCCCTGCTCCGAAAATGCGAACGTCTGCAGATAGCTGGCAGGCAGAAGGGGCTAGCCTGGAAAGCTGTTGCTCAGCCTCATCTGCCCACGGCACTGCTCTCACAGAGGCACAGAGACTGGGGCTGCTTGCTTGTCTTGCCACCTCAAACTTCAAACGTAGCTTATGGGGTCTGTGCCAGGAGCCTGAGGCAGCCCTGCTCTGAAAATGTGAACGTCTGCAGATAGCTGGCAGGCAGAAGGGGCTAGCCTGGAAAGCTGTTGCTCAGCCTCATCTGCCCACGGCACTGCTCGCACAGAGGCACAGAGACTGGGGCTGCTTGCTTGTCTTGCCACCTCAAACTTCAAACGTAGCTTATGGGGTCCGTGCCGGGAGCCTGAGGCAGCCCTGCTCCGAAAATGCGAACGTCTGCAGATAGCTGGCAGGCAGAAGGGGCTAGCCTGGAAAGCTGTTGCTCAGCCTCATCTGCCCACGGCACTGCTCGCACAGAGGCACAGAGACTGGGGCTGCTTGCTTGTCTTGCCACCTCAAACTTCAAACGTAGCTTATGGCGTTCTGTGCTGGGAGCCTGCGGCAGCCCTGCTCCGAAAATGCGAATGTCTGCAGATAGCTGGCAGGCAGAAGGGGCTAGCCTGGAAAGCTGTTGCTCAGCCTCATCTGCCCACGGCACTGCTCGCACAGAGGCACAGAGACTGGGGCTGCTTGCTTGTCTTGCCACCTCAAACTTCAAACGTAGCTTATGGGGTCTGTGCCAGGAGCCTGAGGCAGCCCTGCTCCGAAAATGCGAACGTCTGCAGATAGCTGGCAGGCTGAAGAGTCTGACCTGGAAAGCTGTTGCTCCGCCTCATCTGCCCACGGCACTGCTCGCACAGAGGCACAGAGACTGGGGCTGCTTGCTTGTCTTGCCACCTCAAACTTCAAACGTAGCTTATGGGGTCCGTACCGGGAGCCTGAGGCAGCCCTGCTCCGAAAATGCGAACGTCTGCAGATAGCTGGCAGGCAGAAGGGGCTAGCCTGGAAAGCTGTTGCTCAGCCTCATCTGCCCACGGCACTGCTCGCACAGAGGCACAGAGACTGGGGCTGCTTGCTTGTCTTGCCACCTCAAACTTCAAACGTAGCTCTTGGGGTCTGTGCCAGGAGCCTCCAACAGCCCTGCTCCGAAAATGCGAACGTCTGCAGATAGCTGGCAGGCAGAAGGGGCTAGCCTGGAAAGCTGTTGCTCAGCCTCATCTGCCCATGGCACTGCTCGCACAGAGGCACAGAGACTGGGGCTGCATGCTTGTCTTGCCACCTCAAACTTCAAACGTAGCTTATGGGGTCCGTGCCAGGAGCCTGCGGCAGCCCTGCTCCGAAAATGAGAACGTCTGCAGATAGCTGGCAGGCAGAAGGGGCTAGTCTGGAAAGCTGTTGCTCAGCCTCATCTGCCCACGGCAGTGCTCGCACAGAGGCACAGAGACTGGGGCTTCTTGCTTGTCTTGCCACCTCGAACTTCAAACATAGCTTATGGGTTCTGTGCCAGGAGCCTCCAACAGCCCTGCTCCGAAAATGCGAACGTCTGCAGATAGCTGGCAGGCAGAAGGGGCTAGCCTGGAAAGCTGTTGCTCAGCCTCATCTGCCCACGGCACTGCTCGCACAGAGGCACAGAGACTGGGGCTGCTTGCTTGTCTTGCCACCTCAAACTTCAAACATAGCTTATGGGGTCCGTGCCAGGAGCCTGCGGCAGCCCTGCTCTGAAAATACGAACATCTGCAGATAGCTGGCAGGCAGAAGGGGCTAGCCTGGAAAGCTGTTGCTCAGCCTCATCTGCCCACGGCACTGCTCGCACAGAGGCACAGAGACTGGGGCTGCTTGCTTGTCTTGCCACCTCAAACTTCAAACGTAGCTCTTGGGGTCCGTGCCGGGAGCCTGAGGCAGCCCTGCTCCGAAAATGCGAACGTCTGCAGATAGCTGGCAGGCAGAAGGGGCTAGCCTGGAAAGCTGTTGCTCAGCCTCATCTGCCCACGGCACTGCTCGCACAGAGGCACAGAGACTGGGGCTGCTTGCTTGTCTTGCCACCTCAAACTTCAAACGGAGCTTATGGGGTCCGTGCCGGGAGCCTCCGGCAGCCCTGCTCCGAAAATGCGAACGTCTGCAGATAGCTGGCAGGCAGAAAGGGCTAGCCTGGAAAGCTGTTGCTCAGCCTCATCTGCCCACGGCACTGCTCGCACAGAGGCACAGAGACTGGGGCTGCATGCTTGTCTTGCCACCTCAAACTTCAAACGTAGCTTATGGGGTCTGTGCCGGGAGCCTGCGGCAGCCCTGCTCCGAAAATGCGAACGTCTGCAGATAGCTGGCAGGCAGAAGGGGCTAGTCTGGAAAGCTGTTGCTCAGCCTCATCTGCCCACGGCACTGCTCGCACAGAGGCACAGAGACTGGGGCTGCTTGCTTGTCTTGCCACCTCAAACTTCAAACGTAGCTCTTGGTGTCTGTGCCAGGAGCCTGCGGCAGCCCTGTTCCGAAAATGCGAACGTCTGCAGATAGCTGGCAGGCAGAAGGGGCTAGCCTGGAAAGCTGTTGCTCAGCCTCATCTGCCCACGGCACTGCTCGCACAGAGGCACAGAGACTGGGGCTGCTTGCTTGTCTTGCCACCTCAAACTTCAAACGTAGCTTATGGGGTCTGTGCCAGGAGCCTCCGGCAGCCCTGCTCCGAAAATGCGAACGTCTGCAGATAGCTGGCAGGCACAAGGGGCTAGCCTGGAAAGCTGTTGCTCAGCCTCATCTGCCCACGGCACTGCTCGCACAGAGGCACAGAGACTGGGGCTGCATGCTTGTCTTGCCACCTCAAACTTCAAACGTAGCTTATGGCGTTCTGTGCCGGGAGCCTGAGGCAGCCCTGCTCCGAAAATGCGAACGTCTGCAGATAGCTGGCAGGCAGAAGGGGCTAGTCTGGAAAGCTGTTGCTCAGCCTCATCTGCCCACGGCACTGCTCGCACAGAGGCACAGAGACTGGGGCTGCTTGCTTGTCTTGCCACCTCAAACTTCAAACGTAGCTCTTGGGGTCCGTGCTGGGAGCCTCCGGCAGCCCTGCTCCGAAAATGCGAACGTCTGCAGATAGCTGGCAGCCAGAAGGGGCTAGCCTGGAAAGCTGTTGCTCAGCCTCATCTGCCCATGGCACTGCTCGCACAGAGGCACAGAGACTGGGGCTGCTTGCTTGTCTTGCCACCTCCAACTTCAAACGTAGCTCTTGGGGTTTGTGCCAGGAGCCTGCGGCAGCCCTGCTCCGAAAATGCGAACGTCTGCAGATAGCTGGCAGGCAGAAGGGGCTAGCCTGGAAAGCTGTTGCTCAGCCTCATCTGCCCACGGCACTGCTCGCACAGAGGCACAGAGACTGGGGCTGCTTGCTTGTCTTGCCACCTCAAACTTCAAACGTTGCTTATGGGGTCCGTGCCGGGAGCCTGTGGCAGCCCTGCTCCGAAAATGCGAACGTCTGCAGATAGCTGGCAGGCAGAAGGGGCTAGCCTGGAAAGCTGTTGCTCAGCCTCATCTGCCCACGGCACTGCTCTCACAGAGGCACAGAGACTGGGGCTGCTTGCTTGTCTTGCCACCTCAAACTTCAAACGTAGCTTATGGGGTCTGTGCCAGGAGCCTGAGGCAGCCCTGCTCTGAAAATGTGAACGTCTGCAGATAGCTGGCAGGCAGAAGGGGCTAGCCTGGAAAGCTGTTGCTCAGCCTCATCTGCCCACGGCACTGCTCGCACAGAGGCACAGAGACTGGGGCTGCTTGCTTGTCTTGCCACCTCAAACTTCAAACGTAGCTTATGGGGTCCGTGCCGGGAGCCTGAGGCAGCCCTGCTCCGAAAATGCGAACGTCTGCAGATAGCTGGCAGGCAGAAGGGGCTAGCCTGGAAAGCTGTTGCTCAGCCTCATCTGCCCACGGCACTGCTCGCACAGAGGCACAGAGACTGGGGCTGCATGCTTGTCTTGCCACCTCAAACTTCAAACGTAGCTTATGGGGTCCGTGCCGGGAGCCTGCGGCAGCACTGCTCTGAAAATGCGAATGTCTGCAGATAGCTGGCAGGCAGAAGGGGCTAGCCTGGAAAGCTGTTGCTCAGCCTCATCTGCCCATGGCACTGCTCGCACAGAGGCACAGAGACTGGGGCTGCATGCTTGTCTTGCCACCTCAAACTTCAAACGTAGCTTATGGGGTCTGGGCCGGGAGCCTCCAGCAGCCCTGCTCCGAAAATGCGAACGTCTGCAGATAGCTGGCAGGCAGAAGGGGCTAGCCTGGAAAGCTGTTGCTCAGCCTCATCTGCCCACGGCAGTGCTCGCACAGAGGCACAGAGACTGGGGCTGCTTGCTTGTCTTGCCCCCTCAAACTTCAAACGTAGCTTATGGGGTCCGTGCCGGGAGCCTGCGGCAGCACTGCTCTGAAAATGCGAACGCGTTCAGATAGCTGGCAGGCAGAAGGGGCTAGCCTGGAAAGCTGTTGCTCAGCCTCATCTGCCCATGGCACTGCTCACACAGAGGCACAGAGACTGGGGCTGCATGCTTGTCTTGCCACCTCAAACTTCAAACGTACCTTATGGGGTCCGTGCCGGGAGCCTGCGGCAGCCCTGCTCCGAAAATGAGAAGGTCTGCAGATAGCTGGCAGGCAGAAGGGGCTAGTCTGGAAAGCTGTTGCTCAGCCTCATCTGCCCACGGCAGTGCTCGCACAGAGGCACAGAGACTGGGGCTTCTTGCTTGTCTTGCCACCTCGAACTTCAAACATAGCTTATGGGTTCTGTGCCAGGAGCCTCCAACAGCCCTGCTCCGAAAATGCGAACGTCTGCAGATAGCTGGCAGGCAGAAGGGGCTAGCCTGGAAAGCTGTTGCTCAGCCTCATCTGCCCACGGCACTGCTCGCACAGAGGCACAGAGACTGGGGCTGCATGCTTGTCTTGCCACCTCAAACTTCAAACGTAGCTTATGGGGTCCGTGCCGGGAGCCTGCCGCAGCACTGCTCTGAAAATGCGAACGTCTGCAGATAGCTGGCAGGCAGAAGGGGCTAGCCTGGAAAGCTGTTGCTCAGCCTCATCTGCCCATGGCACTGCTCGCACAGAGGCACAGAGACTGGGGCTGCATGCTTGTCTTGCCACCTCAAACTTCAAACGTAGCTTATGGGGTCCGTGCCAGGAGCCTGCGGCAGCCCTGCTCCGAAAATGCGAACGTCTGCAGATAGCTGGCAGGCAGAAGGGGCTAGTCTGGAAAGCTGTTGCTCAGCCTCATCTGCCCACGGCAGTGCTCGCACAGAGGCACAGAGACTGGGGCTTCTTGCTTGTCTTGCCACCTCGAACTTCAAACATAGCTTATGGGTTCTGTGCCAGGAGCCTCCAAAAGCCCTGCTCCGAAAATGCGAACGTCTGCAGATAGCTGGCAGGCAGAAGGGGCTAGCCTGGAAAGCTGTTGCTCAGCCTCATCTGCCCACGGCACTGCTCGCACAGAGGCACAGAGACTGGGGCTGCTTGCTTGTCTTGCCACCTCAAACTTCAAACATAACTTATGGGGTCCGTGCCAGGAGCCTGCGGCAGCCCTGCTCTGAAAATACGAACGTCTGCAGATAGCTGGCAGGCAGAAGGGGCTAGCCTGGAAAGCTGTTGCTCAGCCTCATCTGCCCACGGCACTGCTCGCACAGAGGCACAGAGACTGGGGCTGCTTGCTTGTCTTGCCACCTCAAACTTCAAACGTAGCTCTTGGGGTCCGTGCCGGGAGCCTGAGGCAGCCCTGCTCCGAAAATGCGAACGTCTGCAGATAGCTGGCAGGCAGAAGGGGCTAGTCTGGAAAGCTGTTGCTCAGCCTCATCTGCCCACGGCACTGCTCGCACAGAGGCACAGAGACTGGGGCTGCTTGCTTGTCTTGCCCCCTCAAACTTCAAACGGAGCTTATGGGGTCCGTGCCGGGAGCCTCCGGCAGCCCTGCTCCGAAAATGCGAACGTCTGCAGATAGCTGGCAGGCAGAAAGGGCTAGCCTGGAAAGCTGTTGCTCAGCCTCATCTGCCCACGGCAGTGCTCGCACAGAGGCACAGAGACTGGGGCTGCTTGCTTGTCTTGCCACCTCAAACTTCAAACGTAGCTTATGGGGTCTGTGCCGGGAGCCTCCGGCAGCCCTGCTCCGAAAATGCGAACGTCTGCAGATAGCTGGCAGGCTGAAGAGTCTAGCCACGAAAGCTGATGCTCAGCCTCATCTGCCCACGGCACTGCTCGCACAGAGGCACAGAGACTGGGGCTGCTTGCTTGTCTTGCCACCTCAAACTTCAAACGTAGCTCTTGGTGTCTGTGCCAGGAGCCTGCGGCAGCCCTGTTCCGAAAATGCGAACGTCTGCAGATAGCTGGCAGGCAGAAGGGGCTAGCCTGGAAAGCTGTTGCTCAGCCTCATCTGCCCACGGCACTGCTCGCACAGAGGCACAGAGACTGGGGCTGCTTGCTTGTCTTGCCACCTCAAACTTCAAACGTATCTTATGGGGTCTGTGCCAGGAGCCTCCGGCAGCCCTGCTCCGAAAATGCGAACGTCTGCAGATAGCTGGCAGGCACAAGGGGCTAGCCTGGAAAGCTGTTGCTCAGCCTCATCTGCCCACGGCACTGCTCGCGCAGAGGCACAGAGACTGGGGCTGCATGCTTGTCTTGCCACCTCAAACTTCAAACGTAGCTTATAGCGTTCTGTGCCGGGAGCCTGAGGCAGCCCTGCTCCGAAAATGCGAACGTCTGCAGATAGCTGGCAGGCAGAAGGGGCTAGTCTGGAAAGCTGTTGCTCAGCCTCATCTGCCCACGGCACTGCTCGCACAGAGGCACAGAGACTGGGGCTGCTTGCTTGTCTTGCCACCTCAAACTTCAAACGTAGCTCTTGGGGTCTGTGCCGGGAGCCTCCGGCAGCCCTGCTCCGAAAATGCGAACGTCTGCAGATAGCTGGCAGGCAGAAGGGGCTAGTCTGGAAAGCTGTTGCTCAGCCTCATCTGCCCACGGCAGTGCTCGCACAGAGGCACAGAGACTGGGGCTGCTTGCTTGTCTTGCCACCTCAAACTTCAAACGTAGCTTATGGGGTCCGTGCTGGGAGCCTCCGGCAGCCCTGCTCCGAAAATGCGAACGTCTGCAGATAGCAGGCAGCCAGAAGGGGCTAGCCTGGAAAGCTGTTGCTCAGCCTCATCTGCCCATGGCACTGCTCGCACAGAGGCACAGAGACTGGGGCTGCTTGCTTGTCTTGCCACCTCCAACTTCAAACGTAGCTCTTGGGGTCTGTGCCAGGAGCCTGCGGTAGCCCTGCTCCGAAAATGCGAACGTCTGCAGATAGCTGGCAGGCAGAAGGGGCTAGCCTGGAAAGCTGTTACTCAGCCTCATCTGCCCACGGCACTGCTCGCACAGAGGCACAGAGACTGGGGCTGCTTGCTTGTCTTGCCACCTCAAACTTCAAACGTTGCTTATGGGGTCCGTGCCAGGAGCCTGCGGCAGCCCTGCTCCGAAAATGCGAACGTCTGCAGATAGCTGGCAGGCAGAAGGGGCTAGCCTGGAAAGCTGTTGCTCAGCCTCATCTGCCCACGGCACTGCTCTCACAGAGGCACAGAGACTGGGGCTGCTTGCTTGTCTTGCCACCTCAAACTTCAAACGTAGCTTATGGGGTCCGTGCCGGGAGCCTGAGGCAGCCCTGCTCCGAAAATGCGAACGTCTGCAGATAACTGGCAGGCAGAAGGGGCTAGTCTGGAAAGCTGTTGCTCAGCCTCATCTGCCCACGGCAGTGCTCGCACAGAGGCACAGAGACTGGGGCGTCTTGCTTGTCTTGCCACCTCGAACTTCAAACATAGCTTATGGGTTCTGTGCCAGGAGCCTCCAACAGCCCTGCTCCGAAGATGCGAACGTCTGCAGATAGCTGGCAGGCAGAAGGGGCTAGCCTGGAAAGCTGTTGCTCAGCCTCATCTGCCCACGGCACTGCTCGCACAGAGGCACAGAGACTGGGGCTGCTTGCTTGTCTTGCCACCTCAAACTTCAAACATAGGTTATGGGGTCTGTGCCAGGAGCCTGCGGCAGCCCTGCTCTGAAAATACGAACGTCTGCAGATAGCTGGCAGGCAGAAGGGGCTAGCCTGGAAAGCTGTTGCTCAGCCTCATCTGCCCACGGCACTGCTCGCACAGAGGCACAGAGACTGGGGCTGCTTGCTTGTCTTGCCACCTCAAACTTCAAACGTAGCTCTTGGGGTCCGTGCCGGGAGCCTGAGGCAGCCCTGCTCCGAAAATGCGAACGTCTGCAGATAGCTGGCAGGCAGAAGGGGCTAGCCTGGAAAGCTGTTGCTCAGCCTCATCTGCCCACGGCACTGCTCACACAGAGGCACAGAGACTGGGGCTGCTTGCTTGTCTTGCCCCCTCAAACTTCAAACGGAGCTTATGGGGTCCGTTCCGGGAGCCTCCGGCAGCCCTGCTCCGAAAATGCGAACGTCTGCAGATAGCTGGCAGGCAGAAAGGGCTAGCCTGGAAAGCTGTTGCTCAGCCTCATCTGCCCACGGCACTGCTCGCACAGAGGCACAGAGACTGGGGCTGCTTGCTTGTCTTGCCACCTCAAACTTCAAACGTAGCTTATGGGGTCTGTGCCGGGAGCCTCCGGCAGCCCTGCTCCGAAAATGCGAACGTCTGCAGATAGCTGGCAGGCTGAAGAGTCTAGCCACGAAAGCTGATGCTCAGCCTCATCTGCCCACGGCACTGCTCGCACAGAGGCACAGAGACTGGGGCTGCTTGCTTGTCTTGCCACCTCAAACTTCAAACGTAGCTCTTGGTTTCTGTGCCAGGAGCCTGCGGCAGCCCTGTTCCGAAAATGCGAACGTCTGCAGATAGCTGGCAGGCAGAAGGGGCTAGCCTGGAAAGCTGTTGCTCAGCCTCATCTGCCCACGGCACTGCTCGCACAGAGGCACAGAGACTGGGGCTGCTTGCTTGTCTTGCCACCTCAAACTTCAAACGTAGCTTATGGGGTCTGTGCCAGGAGCCTCCGGCAGCCCTGCTCCGAAAATGCGAACGTCTGCAGATAGCTGGCAGGCACAAGGGGCTAGCCTGGAAAGCTGTTGCTCAGCCTCATCTGCCCACGGCACTGCTCGCACAGAGGCACAGAGACTGGGGCTGCATGCTTGTCTTGCCACCTCAAACTTCAAACGTAGCTTATGGCGTTCTGTGCCGGGAGCCTGAGGCAGCCCTGCTCCGAAAATGCGAACGTCTGCAGATAGCTGGCAGGCAGAAGGGGCTAGTCTGGAAAGCTGTTGCTCAGCCTCATCTGCCCACGGCACTGCTCGCACAGAGGCACAGAGACTGGGGCTGCTTGCTTGTCTTGCCACCTCAAACTTCAAACGTAGCTCTTGGGGTCTGTGCCGGGAGCCTCCGGCAGCCCTGCTCCGAAAATGCGAACGTCTGCAGATAGCTGGCAGGCAGAAGGGGCTAGTCTGGAAAGCTGTTGCTCAGCCTCATCTGCCCACGGCAGTGCTCGCACAGAGGCACAGAGACTGGAGCTGCTTGCTTGTCTTGCCACCTCAAACTTCAAACGTAGCTTATGGGGTCCGTGCTGGGAGCCTCCGGCAGCCCTGCTCCGAAAATGCGAACGTCTGCAGATAGCAGGCAGCCAGAAGGGGCTAGCCTGGAAAGCTGTTGCTCAGCCTCATCTGCCCATGGCACTGCTCGCACAGAGGCACAGAGACTGGGGCTGCTTGCTTGTCTTGCCACCGCCAACTTCAAACGTAGCTCTTGGGGTCTGTGCCAGGAGCCTGCGGCAGCTCTGCTCCGAAAATGCGAACGTCTGCAGATAGCTGGCAGGCAGAAGGGGCTAGCCTGGAAAGCTGTTACTCAGCCTCATCTGCCCACGGCACTGCTCGCACAGAGGCACAGAGACTGGGGCTGCTTGCTTGTCTTGCCACCTCAAACTTCAAACGTTGCTTATGGGGTCCGTGCCAGGAGCCTGCGGCAGCCCTGCTCCGAAAATGCGAACGTCTGCAGATAGCTGGCAGGCAGAAGGGGCTAGCCTGGAAAGCTGTTGCTCAGCCTCATCTGCCCACGGCACTGCTCTCACAGAGGCACAGAGACTGGGGCTGCTTGCTTGTCTTGCCACCTCAAACTTCAAACGTAGCTTATGGGGTCTGTGCCAGGAGCCTGAGGCAGCCCTGCTCTGAAAATGTGAACGTCTGCAGATAGCTGGCAGGCAGAAGGGGCTAGCCTGGAAAGCTGTTGCTCAGCCTCATCTGCCCACGGCACTGCTCGCACAGAGGCACAGAGACTGGGGCTGCTTGCTTGTCTTGCCACCTCAAACTTCAAACGTAGCTTATGGGGTCCGTGCCGGGAGCCTGAGGCAGCCCTGCTCCGAAAATGCGAACGTCTGCAGATAGCTGGCAGGCAGAAGGGGCTAGCCTGGAAAGCTGTTGCTCAGCCTCATCTGCCCACGGCACTGCTCGCACAGAGGCACAGAGACTGGGGCTGCTTGCTTGTCTTGCCACCTCAAACTTCAAACGTAGCTTATGGCGTTCTGTGCTGGGAGCCTGCGGCAGCCCTGCTCCGAAAATGCGAATGTCTGCAGATAGCTGGCAGGCAGAAGGGGCTAGCCTGGAAAGCTGTTGCTCAGCCTCATCTGCCCACGGCACTGCTCGCACAGAGGCACAGAGACTGGGGCTGCTTGCTTGTCTTGCCACCTCAAACTTCAAACGTAGCTTATGGGGTCTGTGCCAGGAGCCTGAGGCAGCCCTGCTCCGAAAATGCGAACGTCTGCAGATAGCTGGCAGGCTGAAGAGTCTGACCTGGAAAGCTGTTGCTCCGCCTCATCTGCCCACGGCACTGCTCGCACAGAGGCACAGAGACTGGGGCTGCTTGCTTGTCTTGCCACCTCAAACTTCAAACGTAGCTTATGGGGTCCGTACCGGGAGCCTGAGGCAGCCCTGCTCCGAAAATGCGAACGTCTGCAGATAGCTGGCAGGCAGAAGGGGCTAGCCTGGAAAGCTGTTGCTCAGCCTCATCTGCCCACGGCACTGCTCGCACAGAGGCACAGAGACTGGGGCTGCTTGCTTGTCTTGCCACCTCAAACTTCAAACGTAGCTCTTGGGGTCTGTGCCAGGAGCCTCCAACAGCCCTGCTCCGAAAATGCGAACGTCTGCAGATAGCTGGCAGGCAGAAGGGGCTAGCCTGGAAAGCTGTTGCTCAGCCTCATCTGCCCATGGCACTGCTCGCACAGAGGCACAGAGACTGGGGCTGCATGCTTGTCTTGCCACCTCAAACTTCAAACGTAGCTTATGGGGTCCGTGCCAGGAGCCTGCGGCAGCCCTGCTCCGAAAATGAGAACGTCTGCAGATAGCTGGCAGGCAGAAGGGGCTAGTCTGGAAAGCTGTTGCTCAGCCTCATCTGCCCACGGCAGTGCTCGCACAGAGGCACAGAGACTGGGGCTTCTTGCTTGTCTTGCCACCTCGAACTTCAAACATAGCTTATGGGTTCTGTGCCAGGAGCCTCCAACAGCCCTGCTCCGAAAATGCGAACGTCTGCAGATAGCTGGCAGGCAGAAGGGGCTAGCCTGGAAAGCTGTTGCTCAGCCTCATCTGCCCACGGCACTGCTCGCACAGAGGCACAGAGACTGGGGCTGCTTGCTTGTCTTGCCACCTCAAACTTCAAACATAGCTTATGGGGTCCGTGCCAGGAGCCTGCGGCAGCCCTGCTCTGAAAATACGAACATCTGCAGATAGCTGGCAGGCAGAAGGGGCTAGCCTGGAAAGCTGTTGCTCAGCCTCATCTGCCCACGGCACTGCTCGCACAGAGGCACAGAGACTGGGGCTGCTTGCTTGTCTTGCCACCTCAAACTTCAAACGTAGCTCTTGGGGTCCGTGCCGGGAGCCTGAGGCAGCCCTGCTCCGAAAATGCGAACGTCTGCAGATAGCTGGCAGGCAGAAGGGGCTAGCCTGGAAAGCTGTTGCTCAGCCTCATCTGCCCACGGCACTGCTCGCACAGAGGCACAGAGACTGGGGCTGCTTGCTTGTCTTGCCACCTCAAACTTCAAACGGAGCTTATGGGGTCCGTGCCGGGAGCCTCCGGCAGCCCTGCTCCGAAAATGCGAACGTCTGCAGATAGCTGGCAGGCAGAAAGGGCTAGCCTGGAAAGCTGTTGCTCAGCCTCATCTGCCCACGGCACTGCTCGCACAGAGGCACAGAGACTGGGGCTGCATGCTTGTCTTGCCACCTCAAACTTCAAACGTAGCTTATGGGGTCTGTGCCGGGAGCCTGCGGCAGCCCTGCTCCGAAAATGCGAACGTCTGCAGATAGCTGGCAGGCAGAAGGGGCTAGTCTGGAAAGCTGTTGCTCAGCCTCATCTGCCCACGGCACTGCTCGCACAGAGGCACAGAGACTGGGGCTGCTTGCTTGTCTTGCCACCTCAAACTTCAAACGTAGCTCTTGGTGTCTGTGCCAGGAGCCTGCGGCAGCCCTGTTCCGAAAATGCGAACGTCTGCAGATAGCTGGCAGGCAGAAGGGGCTAGCCTGGAAAGCTGTTGCTCAGCCTCATCTGCCCACGGCACTGCTCGCACAGAGGCACAGAGACTGGGGCTGCTTGCTTGTCTTGCCACCTCAAACTTCAAACGTAGCTTATGGGGTCTGTGCCAGGAGCCTCCGGCAGCCCTGCTCCGAAAATGCGAACGTCTGCAGATAGCTGGCAGGCACAAGGGGCTAGCCTGGAAAGCTGTTGCTCAGCCTCATCTGCCCACGGCACTGCTCGCACAGAGGCACAGAGACTGGGGCTGCATGCTTGTCTTGCCACCTCAAACTTCAAACGTAGCTTATGGCGTTCTGTGCCGGGAGCCTGAGGCAGCCCTGCTCCGAAAATGCGAACGTCTGCAGATAGCTGGCAGGCAGAAGGGGCTAGTCTGGAAAGCTGTTGCTCAGCCTCATCTGCCCACGGCACTGCTCGCACAGAGGCACAGAGACTGGGGCTGCTTGCTTGTCTTGCCACCTCAAACTTCAAACGTAGCTCTTGGGGTCTGTGCCGGGAGCCTCTGGCAGCCCTGCTCCGAAAATGCGAACGTCTGCAGATAGCTGGCAGGCAGAAGGGGCTAGTCTGGAAAGCTGTTGCTCAGCCTCATCTGCCCACGGCAGTGCTCGCACAGAGGCACAGAGACTGGGGCTGCTTGCTTGTCTTGCCACCTCAAACTTCAAACGTAGCTTATGGGGTCCGTGCTGGGAGCCTCCGGCAGCCCTGCTCCGAAAATGCGAACGTCTGCAGATAGCTGGCAGCCAGAAGGGGCTAGCCTGGAAAGCTGTTGCTCAGCCTCATCTGCCCATGGCACTGCTCGCACAGAGGCACAGAGACTGGGGCTGCTTGCTTGTCTTGCCACCTCCAACTTCAAACGTAGCTCTTGGGGTTTGTGCCAGGAGCCTGCGGCAGCCCTGCTCCGAAAATGCGAACGTCTGCAGATAGCTGGCAGGCAGAAGGGGCTAGCCTGGAAAGCTGTTGCTCAGCCTCATCTGCCCACGGCACTGCTCGCACAGAGGCACAGAGACTGGGGCTGCTTGCTTGTCTTGCCACCTCAAACTTCAAACGTTGCTTATGGGGTCCGTGCCGGGAGCCTGTGGCAGCCCTGCTCCGAAAATGCGAACGTCTGCAGATAGCTGGCAGGCAGAAGGGGCTAGCCTGGAAAGCTGTTGCTCAGCCTCATCTGCCCACGGCACTGCTCTCACAGAGGCACAGAGACTGGGGCTGCTTGCTTGTCTTGCCACCTCAAACTTCAAACGTAGCTTATGGGGTCTGTGCCAGGAGCCTGAGGCAGCCCTGCTCTGAAAATGTGAACGTCTGCAGATAGCTGGCAGGCAGAAGGGGCTAGCCTGGAAAGCTGTTGCTCAGCCTCATCTGCCCACGGCACTGCTCGCACAGAGGCACAGAGACTGGGGCTGCTTGCTTGTCTTGCCACCTCAAACTTCAAACGTAGCTTATGGGGTCCGTGCCGGGAGCCTGAGGCAGCCCTGCTCCGAAAATGCGAACGTCTGCAGATAGCTGGCAGGCAGAAGGGGCTAGCCTGGAAAGCTGTTGCTCAGCCTCATCTGCCCACGGCACTGCTCGCACAGAGGCACAGAGACTGGGGCTGCTTGCTTGTCTTGCCACCTCAAACTTCAAAAGTAGCTTATGGCGTTCTGTGCTGGGAGCCTGCGGCAGCCCTGCTCCGAAAATGCGAATGTCTGCAGATAGCTGGCAGGCAGAAGGGGCTAGCCTGGAAAGCTGTTGCTCAGCCTCATCTGCCCACGGCACTGCTCGCACAGAGGCACAGAGACTGGGGCTGCTTGCTTGTCTTGCCACCTCAAACTTCAAACGTAGCTTATGGGGTCTGTGCCAGGAGCCTGAGGCAGCCCTGCTCCGAAAATGCGAACGTCTGCAGATAGCTGGCAGGCTGAAGAGTCTGACCTGGAAAGCTGTTGCTCCGCCTCATCTGCCCACGGCAGTGCTCGCACAGAGGCACAGAGACTGGGGCTGCTTGCTTGTCTTGCCACCTCAAACTTCAAACGTAGCTCTTGGGGTCCGTACCGGGAGCCTGAGGCAGCCCTGCTCCGAAAATGCGAACGTCTGCAGATAGCTGGCAGGCAGAAGGGGCTAGCCTGGAAAGCTGTTGCTCAGCCTCATCTGCCCATGGCACTGCTCGCACAGAGGCACAGAGACTGGGGCTGCTTGCTTGTCTTGCCACCTCAAACTTCAAACGTAGCTTATGGGGTTCGTGCCGGGAGCCTCCGGCAGCCCTGCTCCGAAAATGCGAATGTCTGCGGATAGCTGGCAGGCAGAAGGGGCTAGCCTGGAAAGCTGTTGCTCAGCCTCATCTGCCCACGGCACTGCTCGCACAGAGGCACAGAGACTGGGGCTGCTTGCTTGTCTTGCCACCTCAAACTTCAAACGTAGCTCTTGGGGTCTGTGCCAGGAGCCTCCGGCAGCCCTGCTCCGAAAATGCGAACGTCTGCAGATAGCTGGCAGCCAGAAGGGGCTAGCCTGGAAAGCTGTTGCTCAGCCTCATCTGCCCATGGCACTGCTCGCACAGAGGCACAGAGACTGGGGCTGCTTGCTTGTCTTGCCACCTCCAACTTCAAACGTAGCTCTTGGGGTTTGTGCCAGGAGCCTGCGGCAGCCCTGCTCCGAAAATGCGAACGTCTGCAGATAGCTGGCAGGCAGAAGGGGCTAGCCTGGAAAGCTGTTGCTCAGCCTCATCTGCCCACGGCACTGCTCGCACAGAGGCACAGAGACTGGGGCTGCTTGCTTGTCTTGCCACCTCAAACTTCAAACGTTGCTTATGGGGTCCGTGCCGGGAGCCTGCGGCAGCCCTGCTCCGAAAATGCGAACGTCTGCAGATAGCTGGCAGGCAGAAGGGGCTAGCCTGGAAAGCTGTTGCTCAGCGTCATCTGCCCACGGCACTGCTCTCACAGAGGCACAGAGACTGGGGCTGCTTGCTTGTCTTGCCACCTCAAACTTCAAACGTAGCTTATGGGGTCTGTGCCAGGAGCCTGAGGCAGCCCTGCTCTGAAAATGTGAACGTCTGCAGATAGCTGGCAGGCAGAAGGGGCTAGCCTGGAAAGCTGTTGCTCAGCCTCATCTGCCCACGGCACTGCTCGCACAGAGGCACAGAGACTGGGGCTGCTTGCTTGTCTTGCCACCTCAAACTTCAAACGTAGCTTATGGGGTCCGTGCCGGGAGCCTGAGGCAGCCCTGCTCCGAAAATGCGAACGTCTGCAGATAGCTGGCAGGCAGAAGGGGCTAGCCTGGAAAGCTGTTGCTCAGCCTCATCTGCCCACGGCACTGCTCGCACAGAGGCACAGAGACTGGGGCTGCTTGCTTGTCTTGCCACCTCAAACTTCAAACGTAGCTTATGGGGTCTGTGCCAGGAGCCTGAGGCAGCCCTGCTCCGAAAATGCGAACGTCTGCAGATAGCTGGCAGGCTGAAGAGTCTGACCTGGAAAGCTGTTGCTCCGCCTCATCTGCCCACGGCACTGCTCGCACAGAGGCACAGAGACTGGGGCTGCTTGCTTGTCTTGCCACCTCAAACTTCAAACGTAGCTCTTGGGGTCCGTACCGGGAGCCTGAGGCAGCCCTGCTCCGAAAATGCGAACGTCTGCAGATAGCTGGCAGGCAGAAGGGGCTAGCCTGGAAAGCTGTTGCTCAGCCTCATCTGCCCATGGCACTGCTCGCACAGAGGCACAGAGACTGGGGCTGCTTGCTTGTCTTGCCACCTCAAACTTCAAACGTAGCTTATGGGGTCCGTGCCGGGAGCCTCCGGCAGCCCTGCTCCGAAAATGCGAATGTCTGCGGATAGCTGGCAGGCAGAAGGGGCTAGCCTGGAAAGCTGTTGCTCAGCCTCATCTGCCCACGGCACTGCTCGCACAGAGGCACAGAGACTGGGGCTGCTTGCTTGTCTTGCCACCTCAAACTTCAAACGTAGCTCTTGGGGTCTGTGCCAGGAGCCTCCGGCAGCCCTGCTCCGAAAATGCGAACGTCTGCAGATAGCTGGCAGGCTGAAGAGTCTAGCCTGGAAAGCTGTTGCTCAGCCTCATCTGCCCACGGTACTGCTCGCACAGAGGCACAGAGACTGGGGCTGCTTGCTTGTCTTGCCACCTCAAACTTCAAACATAGCTTATGGGTTCTCTGCCGGGAGCCTGCGGCAGCCCTGCTCCGAAAATGCGAACGTCTGCAGATAGCTGGCAGGCTGAAGAGTCTAGCCTGGAAAGCTGTAGCTCAGCCTCATCTGCCCACGGCACTGCTCGCACAGAGGCACAGAGACTGGGGCTGCTTGCTTGTCTTGCCACCTCAAACTTCAAACATAGCTTATGGCGTTCTGTGCCGGGAGCCTCCGGCAGCCCTGCTCCGAAAATGCAAACGTCTGCATATAGCTGGCAGGCAGAAGGGGCTAGCCTGGAAAGCTGTTGCTCAGCCTCATCTGCCCACGGCACTGCTCGCACAGAGGCACAGAGACTGGGGCTGCTTGCTTGTCTTGCCACCTCAAACTTCAAACATAGCTTATGGGGTCTGTGCCAGGAGCCTCCGGCAACCCTGCTCCGAAAATGCGAACGTCTGCAGATAGCTGGCAGGCAGAAGGGGCTAGCCTGGAAAGCTGTTGCTCAGCCTCATCTGCCCACGGCAGTACTCGCACAGAGGCACAGAGACTGGGGCTGCTTGCTTGTCTTGCCACCTCAAACTTCAAACGTAGCTTATGGGGTCCGTGCCGGGAGCCTTCGGCAGCCCTGCTCCGAAAATGCGAACGTCTGCAGATAGCTGGCAGGCAGAAGGGGCTAGCCTGGAAAGCTGTTGCTCAGCCTCATCTGCCCACGGCACTGCTCGCACAGAGGCACAGAGACTGGGGCTGCTTGCTTGTCTTGCCACCTCAAACTTCAAACGTAGCTCTTGGGGTCTGTGCCAGGAGCCTGCGGCAGCCCTGCTCCGAAAATGCGAACGTCTGCAGATAGCTGGCAGGCAGAAGGGGCTAGTCTGGAAAGCTGTTGCTCAGCCTCATCTGCCCACGGCACTGCTCGCACAGAGGCACAGAGACTGGAGCTGCTTGCTTGTCTTGCCACCTCAAACTTCAAACGTAGCTCTTGGGGTCCGTGCCGGGAGCCTGCGGCAGCCCTGCTCCGAAAATGCGAACGTCTGCAGATAGCTGGCAGGCAGAAGGGGCTAGCCTGGAAAGCTGTTGCTCAGCCTCATCTGCCCACGGCACTGCTCGCACAGAGGCACAGAGACTGGGGCTGCTTGCTTGTCTTGCCACCTCAAACTTCAAACGTAGCTCTTGGGGTCCGTACCGGGAGCCTCCGGCAGCCCTGCTCCGAAAATGCGAACGTCTGCAGATAGCTGGCAGGCAGAAGGGGCTAGCCTGGAAAGCTGTTGCTCAGCCTCATCTGCCCACGGCAGTGCTCGCACAGAGGCACAGAGACTGGGGCTGCTTGCTTGTCTTGCCACCTCAAACTTCAAACGTAGCTCTTGGGGTCTGTGCCAGGAGCCTGCGGCAGCCCTGCTACGAAAATGCGAACGTCTGCAGATAGCTGGCAGGCAGAAGGGGCTAGCCTGGAAAGCTGTTGCTCAGCCTCATCTGCCCACGGCACTGCTCGCACAGAGGCACAGAGACTGGGGCTGCTTGCTTGTCTTGCCACCTCAAACTTCAAACGTAGCTTATGGGGTCCGTGCTGGGAGCCTCCGGCAGCCCTGCTCTGAAAATGCGAACGTCTGCAGATAGCTGGCAGCCAGAAGGGGCTAGCCTGGAAAGCTGTTGCTCAGCCTCATCTGCCCACGGCACTGCTCGCACAGAGGCACAGAGACTGGGGCTGCATGCTTGTCTTGCCACCTCAAACTTCAAACGTAGCTTATGGGGTCCGTGCCGGGAGCCTGCGGCAGCACTGCTCTGAAAATGCGAACGCGTTCAGATAGCTGGCAGGCAGAAGGGGCTAGCCTGGAAAGCTGTTGCTCAGCCTCATCTGCCCATGGCACTGCTCACACAGAGGCACAGAGACTGGGGCTGCATGCTTGTCTTGCCACCTCAAACTTCAAACGTACCTTATGGGGTCCGTGCCGGGAGCCTGCGGCAGCCCTGCTCCGAAAATGAGAAGGTCTGCAGATAGCTGGCAGGCAGAAGGGGCTAGTCTGGAAAGCTGTTGCTCAGCCTCATCTGCCCACGGCAGTGCTCGCACAGAGGCACAGAGACTGGGGCTTCTTGCTTGTCTTGCCACCTCGAACTTCAAACATAGCTTATGGGTTCTGTGCCAGGAGCCTCCAACAGCCCTGCTCCGAAAATGCGAACGTCTGCAGATAGCTGGCAGGCAGAAGGGGCTAGCCTGGAAAGCTGTTGCTCAGCCTCATCTGCCCACGGCACTGCTCGCACAGAGGCACAGAGACTGGGGCTGCATGCTTGTCTTGCCACCTCAAACTTCAAACGTAGCTTATGGGGTCCGTGCCGGGAGCCTGCCGCAGCACTGCTCTGAAAATGCGAACGTCTGCAGATAGCTGGCAGGCAGAAGGGGCTAGCCTGGAAAGCTGTTGCTCAGCCTCATCTGCCCATGGCACTGCTCGCACAGAGGCACAGAGACTGGGGCTGCATGCTTGTCTTGCCACCTCAAACTTCAAACGTAGCTTATGGGGTCCGTGCCAGGAGCCTGCGGCAGCCCTGCTCCGAAAATGCGAACGTCTGCAGATAGCTGGCAGGCAGAAGGGGCTAGTCTGGAAAGCTGTTGCTCAGCCTCATCTGCCCACGGCAGTGCTCGCACAGAGGCACAGAGACTGGGGCTTCTTGCTTGTCTTGCCACCTCGAACTTCAAACATAGCTTATGGGTTCTGTGCCAGGAGCCTCCAAAAGCCCTGCTCCGAAAATGCGAACGTCTGCAGATAGCTGGCAGGCAGAAGGGGCTAGCCTGGAAAGCTGTTGCTCAGCCTCATCTGCCCACGGCACTGCTCGCACAGAGGCACAGAGACTGGGGCTGCTTGCTTGTCTTGCCACCTCAAACTTCAAACATAACTTATGGGGTCCGTGCCAGGAGCCTGCGGCAGCCCTGCTCTGAAAATACGAACGTCTGCAGATAGCTGGCAGGCAGAAGGGGCTAGCCTGGAAAGCTGTTGCTCAGCCTCATCTGCCCACGGCACTGCTCGCACAGAGGCACAGAGACTGGGGCTGCTTGCTTGTCTTGCCCCCTCAAACTTCAAACGGAGCTTATGGGGTCCGTGCCGGGAGCCTCCGGCAGCCCTGCTCCGAAAATGCGAACGTCTGCAGATAGCTGGCAGGCAGAAAGGGCTAGCCTGGAAAGCTGTTGCTCAGCCTCATCTGCCCACGGCAGTGCTCGCACAGAGTCACAGAGACTGAGGCTGCTTGCTTGTCTTGCCACCTCAAACTTCAAACGTAGCTTATGGGGTCTGTGCCGGGAGCCTCCGGCAGCCCTGCTCCGAAAATGCGAACGTCTGCAGATAGCTGGCAGGCTGAAGAGTCTAGCCACGAAAGCTGATGCTCAGCCTCATCTGCCCACGGCACTGCTCGCACAGAGGCACAGAGACTGGGGCTGCTTGCTTGTCTTGCCACCTCAAACTTCAAACGTAGCTCTTGGTGTCTGTGCCAGGAGCCTGCGGCAGCCCTGTTCCGAAAATGCGAACGTCTGCAGATAGCTGGCAGGCAGAAGGGGCTAGCCTGGAAAGCTGTTGCTCAGCCTCATCTGCCCACGGCACTGCTCGCACAGAGGCACAGAGACTGGGGCTGCTTGCTTGTCTTGCCACCTCAAACTTCAAACGTAGCTTATGGGGTCTGTGCCAGGAGCCTCCGGCAGCCCTGCTCCGAAAATGCGAACGTCTGCAGATAGCTGGCAGGCAGAAGGGGCTAGCCTGGAAAGCTGTTGCTCAGCCTCATCTGCCCACGGCACTGCTCGCACAGAGGCACAGAGACTGGGGCTGCATGCTTGTCTTGCCACCTCAAACTTCAAACGTAGCTTATGGGGTCCGTGCTAGGAGCCTGCGGCAGCCCTGCTCCGAAAATGAGAACGTCTGCAGATAG
Organism: Opisthocomus hoazin; assembly: GCF_030867145.1. Taxonomy (NCBI): domain Eukaryota; kingdom Metazoa; phylum Chordata; class Aves; order Opisthocomiformes; family Opisthocomidae; genus Opisthocomus; species Opisthocomus hoazin. Next base: position 11,241,273 of record NC_134453.1, read on the forward strand.
CTGGCAGGCAGAAGGGGCTAGTCTGGAAAGCTGTTGCTCAGCCTCATCTGCCCACGGCAGTGCTCGCACAGAGGCACAGAGACTGGGGCTGCTTGCTTGTCTTGCCACCTCAAACTTCAAACGTAGCTTATGGGGTCCGTGCTGGGAGCCTGCGGCAGCACTGCTCTGAAAATGCGAACGTCTGCAGATAGCTGGCAGGCAGAAGGGGCTAGCCTGGAAAGCTGTTGCTCAGCCTCATCTGCCCATGGCACTGCTCGCACAGAGGCACAGAGACTGGGGCTGCATGCTTGTCTTGCCACCTCAAACTTCAAACGTAGCTTATGGGGTCTGGGCCGGGAGCCTCCAGCAGCCCTGCTCCGAAAATGCGAACGTCTGCAGATAGCTGGCAGCCAGAAGGGGCTAGCCTGGAAAGCTGTTGCTCAGCCTCATCTGCCCACGGCAGTGCTCGCACAGAGGCACAGAGACTGGGGCTGCTTGCTTGTCTTGCCCCCTCAAACTTCAAACGTAGCTTATGGGGTCCGTGCCGGGAGCCTCCAGCAGCCCTGCTCCGAAAATGCGAACGTCTGCAGATAGCTGGCAGGCAGAAGGGGCTAGCCTGGAAAGCTGTTGCTCAGCCTCATCTGCCCACGGCAGTGCTCGCACAGAGGCACAGAGACTGGGGCTGCTTGCTTGTCTTGCCCCCTCAAACTTCAAACGTAGCTTATGGGGTCCGTGCCGGGAGCCTGCGGCAGCACTGCTCTGAAAATGCGAACGTCTGCAGATAGCTGGCAGGCAGAAGGGGCTAGCCTGGAAAGCTGTTGCTCAGCCTCATCTGCCCATGGCACTGCTCACACAGAGGCACAGAGACTGGGGCTGCATGCTTGTCTTGCCACCTCAAACTTCAAACGTAGCTTATGGGGTCCGTGCCGGGAGCCTGCGGCAGCCCTGCTCCGAAAATGAGAACGTCTGCAGATAGCTGGCAGGCAGAAGGGGCTAGTCTGGAAAGCTGTTGCTCAGCCTCATCTGCCCACGGCACTGCTCGCACAGAGGCACAGAGACTGGGGCTGCTTGCTTGTCTTGCCACCTCAAACTTCAAACGTAGCTTATGGGGTCTGTGCCAGGAGCCTCCGGCAGCCCTGCTCCGAAAATGCGAACGTCTGCAGATAGCTGGCAGGCACAAGGGGCTAGCCTGGAAAGCTGTTGCTCAGCCTCATCTGCCCACGGCACTGCTCGCACAGAGGCACAGAGACTGGGGCTGCATGCTTGTCTTGCCACCTCAAACTTCAAACGTAGCTTATGGCGTTCTGTGCCGGGAGCCTGAGGCAGCCCTGCTCCGAAAATGCGAACGTCTGCAGATAGCTGGCAGGCAGAAGGGGCTAGTCTGGAAAGCTGTTGCTCAGCCTCATCTGCCCACGGCACTGCTCGCACAGAGGCACAGAGACTGGGGCTGCTTGCTTGTCTTGCCACCTCAAACTTCAAACGTAGCTCTTGGGGTCTGTGCCGGGAGCCTCTGGCAGCCCTGCTCCGAAAATGCGAACGTCTGCAGATAGCTGGCAGGCAGAAGGGGCTAGTCTGGAAAGCTGTTGCTCAGCCTCATCTGCCCACGGCAGTGCTCGCACAGAGGCACAGAGACTGGGGCTGCTTGCTTGTCTTGCCACCTCAAACTTCAAACGTAGCTTATGGGGTCCGTGCTGGGAGCCTCCGGCAGCCCTGCTCCGAAAATGCGAACGTCTGCAGATAGCTGGCAGCCAGAAGGGGCTAGCCTGGAAAGCTGTTGCTCAGCCTCATCTGCCCATGGCACTGCTCGCACAGAGGCACAGAGACTGGGGCTGCTTGCTTGTCTTGCCACCTCCAACTTCAAACGTAGCTCTTGGGGTTTGTGCCAGGAGCCTGCGGCAGCCCTGCTCCGAAAATGCGAACGTCTGCAGATAGCTGGCAGGCAGAAGGGGCTAGCCTGGAAAGCTGTTGCTCAGCCTCATCTGCCCACGGCACTGCTCGCACAGAGGCACAGAGACTGGGGCTGCTTGCTTGTCTTGCCACCTCAAACTTCAAACGTTGCTTATGGGGTCCGTGCCGGGAGCCTGTGGCAGCCCTGCTCCGAAAATGCGAACGTCTGCAGATAGCTGGCAGGCAGAAGGGGCTAGCCTGGAAAGCTGTTGCTCAGCCTCATCTGCCCACGGCACTGCTCTCACAGAGGCACAGAGACTGGGGCTGCTTGCTTGTCTTGCCACCTCAAACTTCAAACGTAGCTTATGGGGTCTGTGCCAGGAGCCTGAGGCAGCCCTGCTCTGAAAATGTGAACGTCTGCAGATAGCTGGCAGGCAGAAGGGGCTAGCCTGGAAAGCTGTTGCTCAGCCTCATCTGCCCACGGCACTGCTCGCACAGAGGCACAGAGACTGGGGCTGCTTGCTTGTCTTGCCACCTCAAACTTCAAACGTAGCTTATGGGGTCCGTGCCGGGAGCCTGAGGCAGCCCTGCTCCGAAAATGCGAACGTCTGCAGATAGCTGGCAGGCAGAAGGGGCTAGCCTGGAAAGCTGTTGCTCAGCCTCATCTGCCCACGGCACTGCTCGCACAGAGGCACAGAGACTGGGGCTGCTTGCTTGTCTTGCCACCTCAAACTTCAAAAGTAGCTTATGGCGTTCTGTGCTGGGAGCCTGCGGCAGCCCTGCTCCGAAAATGCGAATGTCTGCAGATAGCTGGCAGGCAGAAGGGGCTAGCCTGGAAAGCTGTTGCTCAGCCTCATCTGCCCACGGCACTGCTCGCACAGAGGCACAGAGACTGGGGCTGCTTGCTTGTCTTGCCACCTCAAACTTCAAACGTAGCTTATGGGGTCTGTGCCAGGAGCCTGAGGCAGCCCTGCTCCGAAAATGCGAACGTCTGCAGATAGCTGGCAGGCTGAAGAGTCTGACCTGGAAAGCTGTTGCTCCGCCTCATCTGCCCACGGCAGTGCTCGCACAGAGGCACAGAGACTGGGGCTGCTTGCTTGTCTTGCCACCTCAAACTTCAAACGTAGCTCTTGGGGTCCGTACCGGGAGCCTGAGGCAGCCCTGCTCCGAAAATGCGAACGTCTGCAGATAGCTGGCAGGCAGAAGGGGCTAGCCTGGAAAGCTGTTGCTCAGCCTCATCTGCCCATGGCACTGCTCGCACAGAGGCACAGAGACTGGGGCTGCTTGCTTGTCTTGCCACCTCAAACTTCAAACGTAGCTTATGGGGTTCGTGCCGGGAGCCTCCGGCAGCCCTGCTCCGAAAATGCGAATGTCTGCGGATAGCTGGCAGGCAGAAGGGGCTAGCCTGGAAAGCTGTTGCTCAGCCTCATCTGCCCACGGCACTGCTCGCACAGAGGCACAGAGACTGGGGCTGCTTGCTTGTCTTGCCACCTCAAACTTCAAACGTAGCTCTTGGGGTCTGTGCCAGGAGCCTCCGGCAGCCCTGCTCCGAAAATGCGAACGTCTGCAGATAGCTGGCAGCCAGAAGGGGCTAGCCTGGAAAGCTGTTGCTCAGCCTCATCTGCCCATGGCACTGCTCGCACAGAGGCACAGAGACTGGGGCTGCTTGCTTGTCTTGCCACCTCCAACTTCAAACGTAGCTCTTGGGGTTTGTGCCAGGAGCCTGCGGCAGCCCTGCTCCGAAAATGCGAACGTCTGCAGATAGCTGGCAGGCAGAAGGGGCTAGCCTGGAAAGCTGTTGCTCAGCCTCATCTGCCCACGGCACTGCTCGCACAGAGGCACAGAGACTGGGGCTGCTTGCTTGTCTTGCCACCTCAAACTTCAAACGTTGCTTATGGGGTCCGTGCCGGGAGCCTGCGGCAGCCCTGCTCCGAAAATGCGAACGTCTGCAGATAGCTGGCAGGCAGAAGGGGCTAGCCTGGAAAGCTGTTGCTCAGCGTCATCTGCCCACGGCACTGCTCTCACAGAGGCACAGAGACTGGGGCTGCTTGCTTGTCTTGCCACCTCAAACTTCAAACGTAGCTTATGGGGTCTGTGCCAGGAGCCTGAGGCAGCCCTGCTCTGAAAATGTGAACGTCTGCAGATAGCTGGCAGGCAGAAGGGGCTAGCCTGGAAAGCTGTTGCTCAGCCTCATCTGCCCACGGCACTGCTCGCACAGAGGCACAGAGACTGGGGCTGCTTGCTTGTCTTGCCACCTCAAACTTCAAACGTAGCTTATGGGGTCCGTGCCGGGAGCCTGAGGCAGCCCTGCTCCGAAAATGCGAACGTCTGCAGATAGCTGGCAGGCAGAAGGGGCTAGCCTGGAAAGCTGTTGCTCAGCCTCATCTGCCCACGGCACTGCTCGCACAGAGGCACAGAGACTGGGGCTGCTTGCTTGTCTTGCCACCTCAAACTTCAAACGTAGCTTATGGGGTCTGTGCCAGGAGCCTGAGGCAGCCCTGCTCCGAAAATGCGAACGTCTGCAGATAGCTGGCAGGCTGAAGAGTCTGACCTGGAAAGCTGTTGCTCCGCCTCATCTGCCCACGGCACTGCTCGCACAGAGGCACAGAGACTGGGGCTGCTTGCTTGTCTTGCCACCTCAAACTTCAAACGTAGCTCTTGGGGTCCGTACCGGGAGCCTGAGGCAGCCCTGCTCCGAAAATGCGAACGTCTGCAGATAGCTGGCAGGCAGAAGGGGCTAGCCTGGAAAGCTGTTGCTCAGCCTCATCTGCCCATGGCACTGCTCGCACAGAGGCACAGAGACTGGGGCTGCTTGCTTGTCTTGCCACCTCAAACTTCAAACGTAGCTTATGGGGTCCGTGCCGGGAGCCTCCGGCAGCCCTGCTCCGAAAATGCGAATGTCTGCGGATAGCTGGCAGGCAGAAGGGGCTAGCCTGGAAAGCTGTTGCTCAGCCTCATCTGCCCACGGCACTGCTCGCACAGAGGCACAGAGACTGGGGCTGCTTGCTTGTCTTGCCACCTCAAACTTCAAACGTAGCTCTTGGGGTCTGTGCCAGGAGCCTCCGGCAGCCCTGCTCCGAAAATGCGAACGTCTGCAGATAGCTGGCAGGCTGAAGAGTCTAGCCTGGAAAGCTGTTGCTCAGCCTCATCTGCCCACGGTACTGCTCGCACAGAGGCACAGAGACTGGGGCTGCTTGCTTGTCTTGCCACCTCAAACTTCAAACATAGCTTATGGGTTCTCTGCCGGGAGCCTGCGGCAGCCCTGCTCCGAAAATGCGAACGTCTGCAGATAGCTGGCAGGCTGAAGAGTCTAGCCTGGAAAGCTGTAGCTCAGCCTCATCTGCCCACGGCACTGCTCGCACAGAGGCACAGAGACTGGGGCTGCTTGCTTGTCTTGCCACCTCAAACTTCAAACATAGCTTATGGCGTTCTGTGCCGGGAGCCTCCGGCAGCCCTGCTCCGAAAATGCAAACGTCTGCATATAGCTGGCAGGCAGAAGGGGCTAGCCTGGAAAGCTGTTGCTCAGCCTCATCTGCCCACGGCACTGCTCGCACAGAGGCACAGAGACTGGGGCTGCTTGCTTGTCTTGCCACCTCAAACTTCAAACATAGCTTATGGGGTCTGTGCCAGGAGCCTCCGGCAACCCTGCTCCGAAAATGCGAACGTCTGCAGATAGCTGGCAGGCAGAAGGGGCTAGCCTGGAAAGCTGTTGCTCAGCCTCATCTGCCCACGGCAGTACTCGCACAGAGGCACAGAGACTGGGGCTGCTTGCTTGTCTTGCCACCTCAAACTTCAAACGTAGCTTATGGGGTCCGTGCCGGGAGCCTTCGGCAGCCCTGCTCCGAAAATGCGAACGTCTGCAGATAGCTGGCAGGCAGAAGGGGCTAGCCTGGAAAGCTGTTGCTCAGCCTCATCTGCCCACGGCACTGCTCGCACAGAGGCACAGAGACTGGGGCTGCTTGCTTGTCTTGCCACCTCAAACTTCAAACGTAGCTCTTGGGGTCTGTGCCAGGAGCCTGCGGCAGCCCTGCTCCGAAAATGCGAACGTCTGCAGATAGCTGGCAGGCAGAAGGGGCTAGTCTGGAAAGCTGTTGCTCAGCCTCATCTGCCCACGGCACTGCTCGCACAGAGGCACAGAGACTGGAGCTGCTTGCTTGTCTTGCCACCTCAAACTTCAAACGTAGCTCTTGGGGTCCGTGCCGGGAGCCTGCGGCAGCCCTGCTCCGAAAATGCGAACGTCTGCAGATAGCTGGCAGGCAGAAGGGGCTAGCCTGGAAAGCTGTTGCTCAGCCTCATCTGCCCACGGCACTGCTCGCACAGAGGCACAGAGACTGGGGCTGCTTGCTTGTCTTGCCACCTCAAACTTCAAACGTAGCTCTTGGGGTCCGTACCGGGAGCCTCCGGCAGCCCTGCTCCGAAAATGCGAACGTCTGCAGATAGCTGGCAGGCAGAAGGGGCTAGCCTGGAAAGCTGTTGCTCAGCCTCATCTGCCCACGGCAGTGCTCGCACAGAGGCACAGAGACTGGGGCTGCTTGCTTGTCTTGCCACCTCAAACTTCAAACGTAGCTCTTGGGGTCTGTGCCAGGAGCCTGCGGCAGCCCTGCTACGAAAATGCGAACGTCTGCAGATAGCTGGCAGGCAGAAGGGGCTAGCCTGGAAAGCTGTTGCTCAGCCTCATCTGCCCACGGCACTGCTCGCACAGAGGCACAGAGACTGGGGCTGCTTGCTTGTCTTGCCACCTCAAACTTCAAACGTAGCTTATGGGGTCCGTGCTGGGAGCCTCCGGCAGCCCTGCTCTGAAAATGCGAACGTCTGCAGATAGCTGGCAGCCAGAAGGGGCTAGCCTGGAAAGCTGTTGCTCAGCCTCATCTGCCCACGGCACTGCTCGCACAGAGGCACAGAGACTGGGGCTGCATGCTTGTCTTGCCACCTCAAACTTCAAACGTAGCTTATGGGGTCCGTGCCGGGAGCCTGCGGCAGCACTGCTCTGAAAATGCGAACGCGTTCAGATAGCTGGCAGGCAGAAGGGGCTAGCCTGGAAAGCTGTTGCTCAGCCTCATCTGCCCATGGCACTGCTCACACAGAGGCACAGAGACTGGGGCTGCATGCTTGTCTTGCCACCTCAAACTTCAAACGTACCTTATGGGGTCCGTGCCGGGAGCCTGCGGCAGCCCTGCTCCGAAAATGAGAAGGTCTGCAGATAGCTGGCAGGCAGAAGGGGCTAGTCTGGAAAGCTGTTGCTCAGCCTCATCTGCCCACGGCAGTGCTCGCACAGAGGCACAGAGACTGGGGCTTCTTGCTTGTCTTGCCACCTCGAACTTCAAACATAGCTTATGGGTTCTGTGCCAGGAGCCTCCAACAGCCCTGCTCCGAAAATGCGAACGTCTGCAGATAGCTGGCAGGCAGAAGGGGCTAGCCTGGAAAGCTGTTGCTCAGCCTCATCTGCCCACGGCACTGCTCGCACAGAGGCACAGAGACTGGGGCTGCATGCTTGTCTTGCCACCTCAAACTTCAAACGTAGCTTATGGGGTCCGTGCCGGGAGCCTGCCGCAGCACTGCTCTGAAAATGCGAACGTCTGCAGATAGCTGGCAGGCAGAAGGGGCTAGCCTGGAAAGCTGTTGCTCAGCCTCATCTGCCCATGGCACTGCTCGCACAGAGGCACAGAGACTGGGGCTGCATGCTTGTCTTGCCACCTCAAACTTCAAACGTAGCTTATGGGGTCCGTGCCAGGAGCCTGCGGCAGCCCTGCTCCGAAAATGCGAACGTCTGCAGATAGCTGGCAGGCAGAAGGGGCTAGTCTGGAAAGCTGTTGCTCAGCCTCATCTGCCCACGGCAGTGCTCGCACAGAGGCACAGAGACTGGGGCTTCTTGCTTGTCTTGCCACCTCGAACTTCAAACATAGCTTATGGGTTCTGTGCCAGGAGCCTCCAAAAGCCCTGCTCCGAAAATGCGAACGTCTGCAGATAGCTGGCAGGCAGAAGGGGCTAGCCTGGAAAGCTGTTGCTCAGCCTCATCTGCCCACGGCACTGCTCGCACAGAGGCACAGAGACTGGGGCTGCTTGCTTGTCTTGCCACCTCAAACTTCAAACATAACTTATGGGGTCCGTGCCAGGAGCCTGCGGCAGCCCTGCTCTGAAAATACGAACGTCTGCAGATAGCTGGCAGGCAGAAGGGGCTAGCCTGGAAAGCTGTTGCTCAGCCTCATCTGCCCACGGCACTGCTCGCACAGAGGCACAGAGACTGGGGCTGCTTGCTTGTCTTGCCCCCTCAAACTTCAAACGGAGCTTATGGGGTCCGTGCCGGGAGCCTCCGGCAGCCCTGCTCCGAAAATGCGAACGTCTGCAGATAGCTGGCAGGCAGAAAGGGCTAGCCTGGAAAGCTGTTGCTCAGCCTCATCTGCCCACGGCAGTGCTCGCACAGAGTCACAGAGACTGAGGCTGCTTGCTTGTCTTGCCACCTCAAACTTCAAACGTAGCTTATGGGGTCTGTGCCGGGAGCCTCCGGCAGCCCTGCTCCGAAAATGCGAACGTCTGCAGATAGCTGGCAGGCTGAAGAGTCTAGCCACGAAAGCTGATGCTCAGCCTCATCTGCCCACGGCACTGCTCGCACAGAGGCACAGAGACTGGGGCTGCTTGCTTGTCTTGCCACCTCAAACTTCAAACGTAGCTCTTGGTGTCTGTGCCAGGAGCCTGCGGCAGCCCTGTTCCGAAAATGCGAACGTCTGCAGATAGCTGGCAGGCAGAAGGGGCTAGCCTGGAAAGCTGTTGCTCAGCCTCATCTGCCCACGGCACTGCTCGCACAGAGGCACAGAGACTGGGGCTGCTTGCTTGTCTTGCCACCTCAAACTTCAAACGTAGCTTATGGGGTCTGTGCCAGGAGCCTCCGGCAGCCCTGCTCCGAAAATGCGAACGTCTGCAGATAGCTGGCAGGCAGAAGGGGCTAGCCTGGAAAGCTGTTGCTCAGCCTCATCTGCCCACGGCACTGCTCGCACAGAGGCACAGAGACTGGGGCTGCATGCTTGTCTTGCCACCTCAAACTTCAAACGTAGCTTATGGGGTCCGTGCTAGGAGCCTGCGGCAGCCCTGCTCCGAAAATGAGAACGTCTGCAGATAGCTGGCAGGCAGAAGGGGCTAGTCTGGAAAGCTGTTGCTCAGCCTCATCTGCCCACGGCAGTGCTCGCACAGAGGCACAGAGACTGGGGCTGCTTGCTTGTCTTGCCACCTCAAACTTCAAACGTAGCTTATGGGGTCCGTGCTGGGAGCCTGCGGCAGCACTGCTCTGAAAATGCGAACGTCTGCAGATAGCTGGCAGGCAGAAGGGGCTAGCCTGGAAAGCTGTTGCTCAGCCTCATCTGCCCATGGCACTGCTCGCACAGAGGCACAGAGACTGGGGCTGCTTGCTTGTCTTGCCCCCTCAAACTTCAAACGTAGCTTATGGGGTCCGTGCCGGGAGCCTCCAGCAGCCCTGCTCCGAAAATGCGAACGTCTGCAGATAGCTGGCAGGCAGAAGGGGCTAGCCTGGAAAGCTGTTGCTCAGCCTCATCTGCCCACGGCAGTGCTCGCACAGAGGCACAGAGACTGGGGCTGCTTGCTTGTCTTGCCCCCTCAAACTTCAAACGTAGCTTATGGGGTCCGTGCCGGGAGCCTGCGGCAGCACTGCTCTGAAAATGCGAACGTCTGCAGATAGCTGGCAGGCAGAAGGGGCTAGCCTGGAAAGCTGTTGCTCAGCCTCATCTGCCCATGGCACTGCTCACACAGAGGCACAGAGACTGGGGCTGCATGCTTGTCTTGCCACCTCAAACTTCAAACGTAGCTTATGGGGTCCGTGCCGGGAGCCTGCGGCAGCCCTGCTCCGAAAATGAGAACGTCTGCAGATAGCTGGCAGGCAGAAGGGGCTAGTCTGGAAAGCTGTTGCTCAGCCTCATCTGCCCACGGCAGTGCTCGCACAGAGGCACAGAGACTGGGGCTTCTTGCTTGTCTTGCCACCTCGAACTTCAAACATAGCTTATGGGTTCTGTGCCAGGAGCCTCCAACAGCCCTGCTCCGAAAATGCGAACGTCTGCAGATAGCTGGCAGGCAGAAGGGGCTAGCCTGGAAAGCTGTTGCTCAGCCTCATCTGCCCACGGCACTGCTCGCACAGAGGCACAGAGACTGGGGCTGCATGCTTGTCTTGCCACCTCAAACTTCAAACGTAGCTTATGGGGTCCGTGCCGGGAGCCTGCCGCAGCACTGCTCTGAAAATGCGAACGTCTGCAGATAGCTGGCAGGCAGAAGGGGCTAGCCTGGAAAGCTGTTGCTCAGCCTCATCTGCCCATGGCACTGCTCGCACAGAGGCACAGAGACTGGGGCTGCATGCTTGTCTTGCCACCTCAAACTTCAAACGTAGCTTATGGGGTCCGTGCCAGGAGCCTGCGGCAGCCCTGCTCCGAAAATGCGAACGTCTGCAGATAGCTGGCAGGCAGAAGGGGCTAGTCTGGAAAGCTGTTGCTCAGCCTCATCTGCCCACGGCAGTGCTCGCACAGAGGCACAGAGACTGGGGCTTCTTGCTTGTCTTGCCACCTCGAACTTCAAACATAGCTTATGGGTTCTGTGCCAGGAGCCTCCAACAGCCCTGCTCCGAAAATGCGAACGTCTGCAGATAGCTGGCAGGCAGAAGGGGCTAGCCAGGAAAGCTGTTGCTCAGCCTCATCTGCCCACGGCACTGCTCGCACAGAGGCACAGAGACTGGGGCTGCTTGCTTGTCTTGCCACCTCAAACTTCAAACATAGCTTATGGGGTCCGTGCCAGGAGCCTGCGGCAGCCCTGCTCTGAAAATACGAACGTCTGCAGATAGCTGGCAGGCAGAAGGGGCTAGCCTGGAAAGCTGTTGCTCAGCCTCATCTGCCCACGGCACTGCTCGCACAGAGGCACAGAGACTGGGGCTGCTTGCTTGTCTTGCCACCTCAAACTTCAAACGTAGCTCTTGGGGTCCGTGCCGGGAGCCTGAGGCAGCCCTGCTCCGAAAATGCGAACGTCTGCAGATAGCTGGCAGGCAGAAGGGGCTAGTCTGGAAAGCTGTTGCTCAGCCTCATCTGCCCACGGCACTGCTCGCACAGAGGCACAGAGACTGGGGCTGCTTGCTTGTCTTGCCCCCTCAAACTTCAAACGGAGCTTATGGGGTCCGTGCCGGGAGCCTCCGGCAGCCCTGCTCCGAAAATGCGAACGTCTGCAGATAGCTGGCAGGCAGAAAGGGCTAGCCTGGAAAGCTGTTGCTCAGCCTCATCTGCCCACGGCAGTGCTCGCACAGAGGCACAGAGACTGGGGCTGCTTGCTTGTCTTGCCACCTCAAACTTCAAACGTAGCTTATGGGGTCTGTGCCGGGAGCCTCCGGCAGCCCTGCTCCGAAAATGCGAACGTCTGCAGATAGCTGGCAGGCTGAAGAGTCTAGCCACGAAAGCTGATGCTCAGCCTCATCTGCCCACGGCACTGCTCGCACAGAGGCACAGAGACTGGGGCTGCTTGCTTGTCTTGCCACCTCAAACTTCAAACGTAGCTCTTGGTGTCTGTGCCAGGAGCCTCCAACAGCCCTGCTCCGAAAATGCGAACGTCTGCAGATAGCTGGCAGGCAGAAGGGGCTAGCCTGGAAAGCTGTTGCTCAGCCTCATCTGCCCACGGCACTGCTCGCACAGAGGCACAGAGACTGGGGCTGCTTGCTTGTCTTGCCACCTCAAACTTCAAACGTATCTTATGGGGTCTGTGCCAGGAGCCTCCGGCAGCCCTGCTCCGAAAATGCGAACGTCTGCAGATAGCTGGCAGGCACAAGGGGCTAGCCTGGAAAGCTGTTGCTCAGCCTCATCTGCCCACGGCACTGCTCGCGCAGAGGCACAGAGACTGGGGCTGCATGCTTGTCTTGCCACCTCAAACTTCAAACGTAGCTTATAGCGTTCTGTGCCGGGAGCCTGAGGCAGCCCTGCTCCGAAAATGCGAACGTCTGCAGATAGCTGGCAGGCAGAAGGGGCTAGTCTGGAAAGCTGTTGCTCAGCCTCATCTGCCCACGGCACTGCTCGCACAGAGGCACAGAGACTGGGGCTGCTTGCTTGTCTTGCCACCTCAAACTTCAAACGTAGCTCTTGGGGTCTGTGCCGGGAGCCTCCGGCAGCCCTGCTCCGAAAATGCGAACGTCTGCAGATAGCTGGCAGGCAGAAGGGGCTAGTCTGGAAAGCTGTTGCTCAGCCTCATCTGCCCACGGCAGTGCTCGCACAGAGGCACAGAGACTGGGGCTGCTTGCTTGTCTTGCCACCTCAAACTTCAAACGTAGCTTATGGGGTCCGTGCTGGGAGCCTCCGGCAGCCCTGCTCCGAAAATGCGAACGTCTGCAGATAGCAGGCAGCCAGAAGGGGCTAGCCTGGAAAGCTGTTGCTCAGCCTCATCTGCCCATGGCACTGCTCGCACAGAGGCACAGAGACTGGGGCTGCTTGCTTGTCTTGCCACCTCCAACTTCAAACGTAGCTCTTGGGGTCTGTGCCAGGAGCCTGCGGTAGCCCTGCTCCGAAAATGCGAACGTCTGCAGATAGCTGGCAGGCAGAAGGGGCTAGCCTGGAAAGCTGTTACTCAGCCTCATCTGCCCACGGCACTGCTCGCACAGAGGCACAGAGACTGGGGCTGCTTGCTTGTCTTGCCACCTCAAACTTCAAACGTTGCTTATGGGGTCCGTGCCAGGAGCCTGCGGCAGCCCTGCTCCGAAAATGCGAACGTCTGCAGATAGCTGGCAGGCAGAAGGGGCTAGCCTGGAAAGCTGTTGCTCAGCCTCATCTGCCCACGGCACTGCTCTCACAGAGGCACAGAGACTGGGGCTGCTTGCTTGTCTTGCCACCTCAAACTTCAAACGTAGCTTATGGGGTCTGTGCCAGGAGCCTGAGGCAGCCCTGCTCTGAAAATGTGAACGTCTGCAGATAGCTGGCAGGCAGAAGGGGCTAGCCTGGAAAGCTGTTGCTCAGCCTCATCTGCCCACGGCACTGCTCGCACAGAGGCACAGAGACTGGGGCTGCTTGCTTGTCTTGCCACCTCAAACTTCAAACGTAGCTTATGGGGTCCGTGCCGGGAGCCTGAGGCAGCCCTGCTCCGAAAATGCGAACGTCTGCAGATAACTGGCAGGCAGAAGGGGCTAGTCTGGAAAGCTGTTGCTCAGCCTCATCTGCCCACGGCAGTGCTCGCACAGAGGCACAGAGACTGGGGCGTCTTGCTTGTCTTGCCACCTCGAACTTCAAACATAGCTTATGGGTTCTGTGCCAGGAGCCTCCAACAGCCCTGCTCCGAAGATGCGAACGTCTGCAGATAGCTGGCAGGCAGAAGGGGCTAGCCTGGAAAGCTGTTGCTCAGCCTCATCTGCCCACGGCACTGCTCGCACAGAGGCACAGAGACTGGGGCTGCTTGCTTGTCTTGCCACCTCAAACTTCAAACATAGGTTATGGGGTCTGTGCCAGGAGCCTGCGGCAGCCCTGCTCTGAAAATACGAACGTCTGCAGATAGCTGGCAGGCAGAAGGGGCTAGCCTGGAAAGCTGTTGCTCAGCCTCATCTGCCCACGACACTGCTCGCACAGAGGCACAGAGACTGGGGCTGCTTGCTTGTCTTGCCACCTCAAACTTCAAACGTAGCTCTTGGGGTCCGTGCCGGGAGCCTGAGGCAGCCCTGCTCCGAAAATGCGAACGTCTGCAGATAGCTGGCAGGCAGAAGGGGCTAGCCTGGAAAGCTGTTGCTCAGCCTCATCTGCCCACGGCACTGCTCACACAGAGGCACAGAGACTGGGGCTGCTTGCTTGTCTTGCCCCCTCAAACTTCAAACGGAGCTTATGGGGTCCGTTCCGGGAGCCTCCGGCAGCCCTGCTCCGAAAATGCGAACGTCTGCAGATAGCTGGCAGGCAGAAAGGGCTAGCCTGGAAAGCTGTTGCTCAGCCTCATCTGCCCACGGCACTGCTCGCACAGAGGCACAGAGACTGGGGCTGCTTGCTTGTCTTGCCACCTCAAACTTCAAACGTAGCTTATGGGGTCTGTGCCGGGAGCCTCCGGCAGCCCTGCTCCGAAAATGCGAACGTCTGCAGATAGCTGGCAGGCTGAAGAGTCTAGCCACGAAAGCTGATGCTCAGCCTCATCTGCCCACGGCACTGCTCGCACAGAGGCACAGAGACTGGGGCTGCTTGCTTGTCTTGCCACCTCAAACTTCAAACGTAGCTCTTGGTTTCTGTGCCAGGAGCCTGCGGCAGCCCTGTTCCGAAAATGCGAACGTCTGCAGATAGCTGGCAGGCAGAAGGGGCTAGCCTGGAAAGCTGTTGCTCAGCCTCATCTGCCCATGGCACTGCTCGCACAGAGGCACAGAGACTGGGGCTGCTTGCTTGTCTTGCCACCTCAAACTTCAAACGTAGCTTATGGGGTCTGTGCCAGGAGCCTCCGGCAGCCCTGCTCCGAAAATGCGAACGTCTGCAGATAGCTGGCAGGCACAAGGGGCTAGCCTGGAAAGCTGTTGCTCAGCCTCATCTGCCCACGGCACTGCTCGCACAGAGGCACAGAGACTGGGGCTGCATGCTTGTCTTGCCACCTCAAACTTCAAACGTAGCTTATGGCGTTCTGTGCCGGGAGCCTGAGGCAGCCCTGCTCCGAAAATGCGAACGTCTGCAGATAGCTGGCAGGCAGAAGGGGCTAGTCTGGAAAGCTGTTGCTCAGCCTCATCTGCCCACGGCACTGCTCGCACAGAGGCACAGAGACTGGGGCTGCTTGCTTGTCTTGCCACCTCAAACTTCAAACGTAGCTCTTGGGGTCTGTGCCGGGAGCCTCTGGCAGCCCTGCTCCGAAAATGCGAACGTCTGCAGATAGCTGGCAGGCAGAAGGGGCTAGTCTGGAAAGCTGTTGCTCAGCCTCATCTGCCCACGGCAGTGATCGCACAGAGGCACAGAGACTGGAGCTGCTTGCTTGTCTTGCCACCTCAAACTTCAAACGTAGCTTATGGGGTCCGTGCTGGGAGCCTCCGGCAGCCCTGCTCCGAAAATGCGAACGTCTGCAGATAGCAGGCAGCCAGAAGGGGCTAGCCTGGAAAGCTGTTGCTCAGCCTCATCTGCCCATGGCACTGCTCGCACAGAGGCACAGAGACTGGGGCTGCTTGCTTGTCTTGCCACCGCCAACTTCAAACGTAGCTCTTGGGGTCTGTGCCAGGAGCCTGCGGCAGCTCTGCTCCGAAAATGCGAACGTCTGCAGATAGCTGGCAGGCAGAAGGGGCTAGCCTGGAAAGCTGTTACTCAGCCTCATCTGCCCACGGCACTGCTCGCACAGAGGCACAGAGACTGGGGCTGCTTGCTTGTCTTGCCACCTCAAACTTCAAACGTTGCTTATGGGGTCCGTGCCAGGAGCCTGCGGCAGCCCTGCTCCGAAAATGCGAACGTCTGCAGATAGCTGGCAGGCAGAAGGGGCTAGCCTGGAAAGCTGTTGCTCAGCCTCATCTGCCCACGGCACTGCTCTCACAGAGGCACAGAGACTGGGGCTGCTTGCTTGTCTTGCCACCTCAAACTTCAAACGTAGCTTATGGGGTCTGTGCCAGGAGCCTGAGGCAGCCCTGCTCTGAAAATGTGAACGTCTGCAGATAGCTGGCAGGCAGAAGGGGCTAGCCTGGAAAGCTGTTGCTCAGCCTCATCTGCCCACGGCACTGCTCGCACAGAGGCACAGAGACTGGGGCTGCTTGCTTGTCTTGCCACCTCAAACTTCAAACGTAGCTTATGGGGTCCGTGCCGGGAGCCTGAGGCAGCCCTGCTCCGAAAATGCGAACGTCTGCAGATAGCTGGCAGGCAGAAGGGGCTAGCCTGGAAAGCTGTTGCTCAGCCTCATCTGCCCACGGCACTGCTCGCACAGAGGCACAGAGACTGGGGCTGCTTGCTTGTCTTGCCACCTCAAACTTCAAACGTAGCTTATGGCGTTCTGTGCTGGGAGCCTGCGGCAGCCCTGCTCCGAAAATGCGAATGTCTGCAGATAGCTGGCAGGCAGAAGGGGCTAGCCTGGAAAGCTGTTGCTCAGCCTCATCTGCCCACGGCACTGCTCGCACAGAGGCACAGAGACTGGGGCTGCTTGCTTGTCTTGCCACCTCAAACTTCAAACGTAGCTTATGGGGTCTGTGCCAGGAGCCTGAGGCAGCCCTGCTCCGAAAATGCGAACGTCTGCAGATAGCTGGCAGGCTGAAGAGTCTGACCTGGAAAGCTGTTGCTCCGCCTCATCTGCCCACGGCACTGCTCGCACAGAGGCACAGAGACTGGGGCTGCTTGCTTGTCTTGCCACCTCAAACTTCAAACGTAGCTTATGGGGTCCGTACCGGGAGCCTGAGGCAGCCCTGCTCCGAAAATGCGAACGTCTGCAGATAGCTGGCAGGCAGAAGGGGCTAGCCTGGAAAGCTGTTGCTCAGCCTCATCTGCCCACGGCACTGCTCGCACAGAGGCACAGAGACTGGGGCTGCTTGCTTGTCTTGCCACCTCAAACTTCAAACGTAGCTCTTGGGGTCTGTGCCAGGAGCCTCCAACAGCCCTGCTCCGAAAATGCGAACGTCTGCAGATAGCTGGCAGGCAGAAGGGGCTAGCCTGGAAAGCTGTTGCTCAGCCTCATCTGCCCATGGCACTGCTCGCACAGAGGCACAGAGACTGGGGCTGCATGCTTGTCTTGCCACCTCAAACTTCAAACGTAGCTTATGGGGTCCGTGCCAGGAGCCTGCGGCAGCCCTGCTCCGAAAATGAGAACGTCTGCAGATAGCTGGCAGGCAGAAGGGGCTAGTCTGGAAAGCTGTTGCTCAGCCTCATCTGCCCACGGCAGTGCTCGCACAGAGGCACAGAGACTGGGGCTTCTTGCTTGTCTTGCCACCTCGAACTTCAAACATAGCTTATGGGTTCTGTGCCAGGAGCCTCCAACAGCCCTGCTCCGAAAATGCGAACGTCTGCAGATAGCTGGCAGGCAGAAGGGGCTAGCCTGGAAAGCTGTTGCTCAGCCTCATCTGCCCACGGCACTGCTCGCACAGAGGCACAGAGACTGGGGCTGCTTGCTTGTCTTGCCACCTCAAACTTCAAACATAGCTTATGGGGTCCGTGCCAGGAGCCTGCGGCAGCCCTGCTCTGAAAATACGAACATCTGCAGATAGCTGGCAGGCAGAAGGGGCTAGCCTGGAAAACTGTTGCTCAGCCTCATCTGCCCACGGCACTGCTCGCACAGAGGCACAGAGACTGGGGCTGCTTGCTTGTCTTGCCACCTCAAACTTCAAACGTAGCTCTTGGGGTCCGTGCCGGGAGCCTGAGGCAGCCCTGCTCCGAAAATGCGAACGTCTGCAGATAGCTGGCAGGCAGAAGGGGCTAGCCTGGAAAGCTGTTGCTCAGCCTCATCTGCCCACGGCACTGCTCGCACAGAGGCACAGAGACTGGGGCTGCTTGCTTGTCTTGCCACCTCAAACTTCAAACGGAGCTTATGGGGTCCGTGCCGGGAGCCTCCGGCAGCCCTGCTCCGAAAATGCGAACGTCTGCAGATAGCTGGCAGGCAGAAAGGGCTAGCCTGGAAAGCTGTTGCTCAGCCTCATCTGCCCACGGCACTGCTCGCACAGAGGCACAGAGACTGGGGCTGCATGCTTGTCTTGCCACCTCAAACTTCAAACGTAGCTTATGGGGTCTGTGCCGGGAGCCTGCGGCAGCCCTGCTCCGAAAATGCGAACGTCTGCAGATAGCTGGCAGGCAGAAGGGGCTAGTCTGGAAAGCTGTTGCTCAGCCTCATCTGCCCACGGCACTGCTCGCACAGAGGCACAGAGACTGGGGCTGCTTGCTTGTCTTGCCACCTCAAACTTCAAACGTAGCTCTTGGTGTCTGTGCCAGGAGCCTGCGGCAGCCCTGTTCCGAAAATGCGAACGTCTGCAGATAGCTGGCAGGCAGAAGGGGCTAGCCTGGAAAGCTGTTGCTCAGCCTCATCTGCCCACGGCACTGCTCGCACAGAGGCACAGAGACTGGGGCTGCTTGCTTGTCTTGCCACCTCAAACTTCAAACGTAGCTTATGGGGTCTGTGCCAGGAGCCTCCGGCAGCCCTGCTCCGAAAATGCGAACGTCTGCAGATAGCTGGCAGGCACAAGGGGCTAGCCTGGAAAGCTGTTGCTCAGCCTCATCTGCCCACGGCACTGCTCGCACAGAGGCACAGAGACTGGGGCTGCATGCTTGTCTTGCCACCTCAAACTTCAAACGTAGCTTATGGCGTTCTGTGCCGGGAGCCTGAGGCAGCCCTGCTCCGAAAATGCGAACGTCTGCAGATAGCTGGCAGGCAGAAGGGGCTAGTCTGGAAAGCTGTTGCTCAGCCTCATCTGCCCACGGCACTGCTCGCACAGAGGCACAGAGACTGGGGCTGCTTGCTTGTCTTGCCACCTCAAACTTCAAACGTAGCTCTTGGGGTCTGTGCCGGGAGCCTCTGGCAGCCCTGCTCCGAAAATGCGAACGTCTGCAGATAGCTGGCAGGCAGAAGGGGCTAGTCTGGAAAGCTGTTGCTCAGCCTCATCTGCCCACGGCAGTGCTCGCACAGAGGCACAGAGACTGGGGCTGCTTGCTTGTCTTGCCACCTCAAACTTCAAACGTAGCTTATGGGGTCCGTGCTGGGAGCCTCCGGCAGCCCTGCTCCGAAAATGCGAACGTCTGCAGATAGCTGGCAGCCAGAAGGGGCTAGCCTGGAAAGCTGTTGCTCAGCCTCATCTGCCCATGGCACTGCTCGCACAGAGGCACAGAGACTGGGGCTGCTTGCTTGTCTTGCCACCTCCAACTTCAAACGTAGCTCTTGGGGTTTGTGCCAGGAGCCTGCGGCAGCCCTGCTCCGAAAATGCGAACGTCTGCAGATAGCTGGCAGGCAGAAAGGGCTAGCCTGGAAAGCTGTTGCTCAGCCTCATCTGCCCACGGCACTGCTCGCACAGAGGCACAGAGACTGGGGCTGCTTGCTTGTCTTGCCACCTCAAACTTCAAACGTTGCTTATGGGGTCCGTGCCGGGAGCCTGTGGCAGCCCTGCTCCGAAAATGCGAACGTCTGCAGATAGCTGGCAGGCAGAAGGGGCTAGCCTGGAAAGCTGTTGCTCAGCCTCATCTGCCCACGGCACTGCTCTCACAGAGGCACAGAGACTGGGGCTGCTTGCTTGTCTTGCCACCTCAAACTTCAAACGTAGCTTATGGGGTCTGTGCCAGGAGCCTGAGGCAGCCCTGCTCTGAAAATGTGAACGTCTGCAGATAGCTGGCAGGCAGAAGGGGCTAGCCTGGAAAGCTGTTGCTCAGCCTCATCTGCCCACGGCACTGCTCGCACAGAGGCACAGAGACTGGGGCTGCTTGCTTGTCTTGCCACCTCAAACTTCAAACGTAGCTTATGGGGTCCGTGCCGGGAGCCTGAGGCAGCCCTGCTCCGAAAATGCGAACGTCTGCAGATAGCTGGCAGGCAGAAGGGGCTAGCCTGGAAAGCTGTTGCTCAGCCTCATCTGCCCACGGCACTGCTCGCACAGAGGCACAGAGACTGGGGCTGCATGCTTGTCTTGCCACCTCAAACTTCAAACGTAGCTTATGGGGTCCGTGCCGGGAGCCTGCGGCAGCACTGCTCTGAAAATGCGAATGTCTGCAGATAGCTGGCAGGCAGAAGGGGCTAGCCTGGAAAGCTGTTGCTCAGCCTCATCTGCCCATGGCACTGCTCGCACAGAGGCACAGAGACTGGGGCTGCATGCTTGTCTTGCCACCTCAAACTTCAAACGTAGCTTATGGGGTCTGGGCCGGGAGCCTCCAGCAGCCCTGCTCCGAAAATGCGAACGTCTGCAGATAGCTGGCAGGCAGAAGGGGCTAGCCTGGAAAGCTGTTGCTCAGCCTCATCTGCCCACGGCAGTGCTCGCACAGAGGCACAGAGACTGGGGCTGCTTGCTTGTCTTGCCCCCTCAAACTTCAAACGTAGCTTATGGGGTCCGTGCCGGGAGCCTGCGGCAGCACTGCTCTGAAAATGCGAACGCGTTCAGATAGCTGGCAGGCAGAAGGGGCT
Source organism: Opisthocomus hoazin (assembly GCF_030867145.1). Lineage (NCBI taxonomy): Eukaryota > Metazoa > Chordata > Aves > Opisthocomiformes > Opisthocomidae > Opisthocomus > Opisthocomus hoazin. The sequence goes on from NC_134453.1 coordinate 11,261,163, forward strand.
AGCCTGGAAAGCTGTTGCTCAGCCTCATCTGCCCATGGCACTGCTCACACAGAGGCACAGAGACTGGGGCTGCATGCTTGTCTTGCCACCTCAAACTTCAAACGTACCTTATGGGGTCCGTGCCGGGAGCCTGCGGCAGCCCTGCTCCGAAAATGAGAAGGTCTGCAGATAGCTGGCAGGCAGAAGGGGCTAGTCTGGAAAGCTGTTGCTCAGCCTCATCTGCCCACGGCAGTGCTCGCACAGAGGCACAGAGACTGGGGCTTCTTGCTTGTCTTGCCACCTCGAACTTCAAACATAGCTTATGGGTTCTGTGCCAGGAGCCTCCAACAGCCCTGCTCCGAAAATGCGAACGTCTGCAGATAGCTGGCAGGCAGAAGGGGCTAGCCTGGAAAGCTGTTGCTCAGCCTCATCTGCCCACGGCACTGCTCGCACAGAGGCACAGAGACTGGGGCTGCATGCTTGTCTTGCCACCTCAAACTTCAAACGTAGCTTATGGGGTCCGTGCCGGGAGCCTGCCGCAGCACTGCTCTGAAAATGCGAACGTCTGCAGATAGCTGGCAGGCAGAAGGGGCTAGCCTGGAAAGCTGTTGCTCAGCCTCATCTGCCCATGGCACTGCTCGCACAGAGGCACAGAGACTGGGGCTGCATGCTTGTCTTGCCACCTCAAACTTCAAACGTAGCTTATGGGGTCCGTGCCAGGAGCCTGCGGCAGCCCTGCTCCGAAAATGCGAACGTCTGCAGATAGCTGGCAGGCAGAAGGGGCTAGTCTGGAAAGCTGTTGCTCAGCCTCATCTGCCCACGGCAGTGCTCGCACAGAGGCACAGAGACTGGGGCTTCTTGCTTGTCTTGCCACCTCGAACTTCAAACATAGCTTATGGGTTCTGTGCCAGGAGCCTCCAAAAGCCCTGCTCCGAAAATGCGAACGTCTGCAGATAGCTGGCAGGCAGAAGGGGCTAGCCTGGAAAGCTGTTGCTCAGCCTCATCTGCCCACGGCACTGCTCGCACAGAGGCACAGAGACTGGGGCTGCTTGCTTGTCTTGCCACCTCAAACTTCAAACATAACTTATGGGGTCCGTGCCAGGAGCCTGCGGCAGCCCTGCTCTGAAAATACGAACGTCTGCAGATAGCTGGCAGGCAGAAGGGGCTAGCCTGGAAAGCTGTTGCTCAGCCTCATCTGCCCACGGCACTGCTCGCACAGAGGCACAGAGACTGGGGCTGCTTGCTTGTCTTGCCCCCTCAAACTTCAAACGGAGCTTATGGGGTCCGTGCCGGGAGCCTCCGGCAGCCCTGCTCCGAAAATGCGAACGTCTGCAGATAGCTGGCAGGCAGAAAGGGCTAGCCTGGAAAGCTGTTGCTCAGCCTCATCTGCCCACGGCAGTGCTCGCACAGAGTCACAGAGACTGGGGCTGCTTGCTTGTCTTGCCACCTCAAACTTCAAACGTAGCTTATGGGGTCTGTGCCGGGAGCCTCCGGCAGCCCTGCTCCGAAAATGCGAACGTCTGCAGATAGCTGGCAGGCTGAAGAGTCTAGCCACGAAAGCTGATGCTCAGCCTCATCTGCCCACGGCACTGCTCGCACAGAGGCACAGAGACTGGGGCTGCTTGCTTGTCTTGCCACCTCAAACTTCAAACGTAGCTCTTGGTGTCTGTGCCAGGAGCCTGCGGCAGCCCTGTTCCGAAAATGCGAACGTCTGCAGATAGCTGGCAGGCAGAAGGGGCTAGCCTGGAAAGCTGTTGCTCAGCCTCATCTGCCCACGGCACTGCTCGCACAGAGGCACAGAGACTGGGGCTGCTTGCTTGTCTTGCCACCTCAAACTTCAAACGTAGCTTATGGGGTCTGTGCCAGGAGCCTCCGGCAGCCCTGCTCCGAAAATGCGAACGTCTGCAGATAGCTGGCAGGCAGAAGGGGCTAGCCTGGAAAGCTGTTGCTCAGCCTCATCTGCCCACGGCACTGCTCGCACAGAGGCACAGAGACTGGGGCTGCATGCTTGTCTTGCCACCTCAAACTTCAAACGTAGCTTATGGGGTCCGTGCTAGGAGCCTGCGGCAGCCCTGCTCCGAAAATGAGAACGTCTGCAGATAGCTGGCAGGCAGAAGGGGCTAGTCTGGAAAGCTGTTGCTCAGCCTCATCTGCCCACGGCAGTGCTCGCACAGAGGCACAGAGACTGGGGCTGCTTGCTTGTCTTGCCACCTCAAACTTCAAACGTAGCTTATGGGGTCCGTGCTGGGAGCCTGCGGCAGCACTGCTCTGAAAATGCGAACGTCTGCAGATAGCTGGCAGGCAGAAGGGGCTAGCCTGGAAAGCTGTTGCTCAGCCTCATCTGCCCATGGCACTGCTCGCACAGAGGCACAGAGACTGGGGCTGCATGCTTGTCTTGCCACCTCAAACTTCAAACGTAGCTTATGGGGTCTGGGCCGGGAGCCTCCAGCAGCCCTGCTCCGAAAATGCGAACGTCTGCAGATAGCTGGCAGGCAGAAGGGGCTAGCCTGGAAAGCTGTTGCTCAGCCTCATCTGCCCACGGCAGTGCTCGCACAGAGGCACAGAGACTGGGGCTGCTTGCTTGTCTTGCCCCCTCAAACTTCAAACGTAGCTTATGGGGTCCGTGCCGGGAGCCTCCAGCAGCCCTGCTCCGAAAATGCGAACGTCTGCAGATAGCTGGCAGGCAGAAGGGGCTAGCCTGGAAAGCTGTTGCTCAGCCTCATCTGCCCACGGCAGTGCTCGCACAGAGGCACAGAGACTGGGGCTGCTTGCTTGTCTTGCCCCCTCAAACTTCAAACGTAGCTTATGGGGTCCGTGCCGGGAGCCTGCGGCAGCACTGCTCTGAAAATGCGAACGTCTGCAGATAGCTGGCAGGCAGAAGGGGCTAGCCTGGAAAGCTGTTGCTCAGCCTCATCTGCCCATGGCACTGCTCACACAGAGGCACAGAGACTGGGGCTGCATGCTTGTCTTGCCACCTCAAACTTCAAACGTAGCTTATGGGGTCCGTGCCGGGAGCCTGCGGCAGCCCTGCTCCGAAAATGAGAACGTCTGCAGATAGCTGGCAGGCAGAAGGGGCTAGTCTGGAAAGCTGTTGCTCAGCCTCATCTGCCCACGGCAGTGCTCGCACAGAGGCACAGAGACTGGGGCTTCTTGCTTGTCTTGCCACCTCGAACTTCAAACATAGCTTATGGGTTCTGTGCCAGGAGCCTCCAACAGCCCTGCTCCGAAAATGCGAACGTCTGCAGATAGCTGGCAGGCAGAAGGGGCTAGCCTGGAAAGCTGTTGCTCAGCCTCATCTGCCCACGGCACTGCTCGCACAGAGGCACAGAGACTGGGGCTGCATGCTTGTCTTGCCACCTCAAACTTCAAACGTAGCTTATGGGGTCCGTGCCGGGAGCCTGCCGCAGCACTGCTCTGAAAATGCGAACGTCTGCAGATAGCTGGCAGGCAGAAGGGGCTAGCCTGGAAAGCTGTTGCTCAGCCTCATCTGCCCATGGCACTGCTCGCACAGAGGCACAGAGACTGGGGCTGCATGCTTGTCTTGCCACCTCAAACTTCAAACGTAGCTTATGGGGTCCGTGCCAGGAGCCTGCGGCAGCCCTGCTCCGAAAATGCGAACGTCTGCAGATAGCTGGCAGGCAGAAGGGGCTAGTCTGGAAAGCTGTTGCTCAGCCTCATCTGCCCACGGCAGTGCTCGCACAGAGGCACAGAGACTGGGGCTTCTTGCTTGTCTTGCCACCTCGAACTTCAAACATAGCTTATGGGTTCTGTGCCAGGAGCCTCCAACAGCCCTGCTCCGAAAATGCGAACGTCTGCAGATAGCTGGCAGGCAGAAGGGGCTAGCCTGGAAAGCTGTTGCTCAGCCTCATCTGCCCACGGCACTGCTCGCACAGAGGCACAGAGACTGGGGCTGCTTGCTTGTCTTGCCACCTCAAACTTCAAACATAGCTTATGGGGTCCGTGCCAGGAGCCTGCGGCAGCCCTGCTCTGAAAATACGAACGTCTGCAGATAGCTGGCAGGCAGAAGGGGCTAGCCTGGAAAGCTGTTGCTCAGCCTCATCTGCCCACGGCACTGCTCGCACAGAGGCACAGAGACTGGGGCTGCTTGCTTGTCTTGCCACCTCAAACTTCAAACGTAGCTCTTGGGGTCCGTGCCGGGAGCCTGAGGCAGCCCTGCTCCGAAAATGCGAACGTCTGCAGATAGCTGGCAGGCAGAAGGGGCTAGTCTGGAAAGCTGTTGCTCAGCCTCATCTGCCCACGGCACTGCTCGCACAGAGGCACAGAGACTGGGGCTGCTTGCTTGTCTTGCCCCCTCAAACTTCAAACGGAGCTTATGGGGTCCGTGCCGGGAGCCTCCGGCAGCCCTGCTCCGAAAATGCGAACGTCTGCAGATAGCTGGCAGGCAGAAAGGGCTAGCCTGGAAAGCTGTTGCTCAGCCTCATCTGCCCACGGCAGTGCTCGCACAGAGGCACAGAGACTGGGGCTGCTTGCTTGTCTTGCCACCTCAAACTTCAAACGTAGCTTATGGGGTCCGTGCCGGGAGCCTCCGGCAGCCCTGCTCCGAAAATGCGAACGTCTGCAGATAGCTGGCAGGCTGAAGAGTCTAGCCACGAAAGCTGATGCTCAGCCTCATCTGCCCACGGCACTGCTCGCACAGAGGCACAGAGACTGGGGCTGCTTGCTTGTCTTGCCACCTCAAACTTCAAACGTAGCTCTTGGTGTCTGTGCCAGGAGCCTGCGGCAGCCCTGTTCCGAAAATGCGAACGTCTGCAGATAGCTGGCAGGCAGAAGGGGCTAGCCTGGAAAGCTGTTGCTCAGCCTCATCTGCCCACGGCACTGCTCGCACAGAGGCACAGAGACTGGGGCTGCTTGCTTGTCTTGCCACCTCAAACTTCAAACGTATCTTATGGGGTCTGTGCCAGGAGCCTCCGGCAGCCCTGCTCCGAAAATGCGAACGTCTGCAGATAGCTGGCAGGCACAAGGGGCTAGCCTGGAAAGCTGTTGCTCAGCCTCATCTGCCCACGGCACTGCTCGCGCAGAGGCACAGAGACTGGGGCTGCATGCTTGTCTTGCCACCTCAAACTTCAAACGTAGCTTATAGCGTTCTGTGCCGGGAGCCTGAGGCAGCCCTGCTCCGAAAATGCGAACGTCTGCAGATAGCTGGCAGGCAGAAGGGGCTAGTCTGGAAAGCTGTTGCTCAGCCTCATCTGCCCACGGCACTGCTCGCACAGAGGCACAGAGACTGGGGCTGCTTGCTTGTCTTGCCACCTCAAACTTCAAACGTAGCTCTTGGGGTCTGTGCCGGGAGCCTCCGGCAGCCCTGCTCCGAAAATGCGAACGTCTGCAGATAGCTGGCAGGCAGAAGGGGCTAGTCTGGAAAGCTGTTGCTCAGCCTCATCTGCCCACGGCAGTGCTCGCACAGAGGCACAGAGACTGGGGCTGCTTGCTTGTCTTGCCACCTCAAACTTCAAACGTAGCTTATGGGGTCCGTGCTGGGAGCCTCCGGCAGCCCTGCTCCGAAAATGCGAACGTCTGCAGATAGCAGGCAGCCAGAAGGGGCTAGCCTGGAAAGCTGTTGCTCAGCCTCATCTGCCCATGGCACTGCTCGCACAGAGGCACAGAGACTGGGGCTGCTTGCTTGTCTTGCCACCTCCAACTTCAAACGTAGCTCTTGGGGTCTGTGCCAGGAGCCTGCGGTAGCCCTGCTCCGAAAATGCGAACGTCTGCAGATAGCTGGCAGGCAGAAGGGGCTAGCCTGGAAAGCTGTTACTCAGCCTCATCTGCCCACGGCACTGCTCGCACAGAGGCACAGAGACTGGGGCTGCTTGCTTGTCTTGCCACCTCAAACTTCAAACGTTGCTTATGGGGTCCGTGCCAGGAGCCTGCGGCAGCCCTGCTCCGAAAATGCGAACGTCTGCAGATAGCTGGCAGGCAGAAGGGGCTAGCCTGGAAAGCTGTTGCTCAGCCTCATCTGCCCACGGCACTGCTCTCACAGAGGCACAGAGACTGGGGCTGCTTGCTTGTCTTGCCACCTCAAACTTCAAACGTAGCTTATGGGGTCTGTGCCAGGAGCCTGAGGCAGCCCTGCTCTGAAAATGTGAACGTCTGCAGATAGCTGGCAGGCAGAAGGGGCTAGCCTGGAAAGCTGTTGCTCAGCCTCATCTGCCCACGGCACTGCTCGCACAGAGGCACAGAGACTGGGGCTGCTTGCTTGTCTTGCCACCTCAAACTTCAAACATAGCTTATGGGGTCCGTGCCAGGAGCCTGCGGCAGCCCTGCTCTGAAAATACGAACATCTGCAGATAGCTGGCAGGCAGAAGGGGCTAGCCTGGAAAGCTGTTGCTCAGCCTCATCTGCCCACGGCACTGCTCGCACAGAGGCACAGAGACTGGGGCTGCTTGCTTGTCTTGCCACCTCAAACTTCAAACGTAGCTCTTGGGGTCCGTGCCGGGAGCCTGAGGCAGCCCTGCTCCGAAAATGCGAACGTCTGCAGATAGCTGGCAGGCAGAAGGGGCTAGCCTGGAAAGCTGTTGCTCAGCCTCATCTGCCCACGGCACTGCTCGCACAGAGGCACAGAGACTGGGGCTGCTTGCTTGTCTTGCCACCTCAAACTTCAAACGGAGCTTATGGGGTCCGTGCCGGGAGCCTCCGGCAGCCCTGCTCCGAAAATGCGAACGTCTGCAGATAGCTGGCAGGCAGAAAGGGCTAGCCTGGAAAGCTGTTGCTCAGCCTCATCTGCCCACGGCACTGCTCGCACAGAGGCACAGAGACTGGGGCTGCATGCTTGTCTTGCCACCTCAAACTTCAAACGTAGCTTATGGGGTCTGTGCCGGGAGCCTGCGGCAGCCCTGCTCCGAAAATGCGAACGTCTGCAGATAGCTGGCAGGCAGAAGGGGCTAGTCTGGAAAGCTGTTGCTCAGCCTCATCTGCCCACGGCACTGCTCGCACAGAGGCACAGAGACTGGGGCTGCTTGCTTGTCTTGCCACCTCAAACTTCAAACGTAGCTCTTGGTGTCTGTGCCAGGAGCCTGCGGCAGCCCTGTTCCGAAAATGCGAACGTCTGCAGATAGCTGGCAGGCAGAAGGGGCTAGCCTGGAAAGCTGTTGCTCAGCCTCATCTGCCCACGGCACTGCTCGCACAGAGGCACAGAGACTGGGGCTGCTTGCTTGTCTTGCCACCTCAAACTTCAAACGTAGCTTATGGGGTCTGTGCCAGGAGCCTCCGGCAGCCCTGCTCCGAAAATGCGAACGTCTGCAGATAGCTGGCAGGCACAAGGGGCTAGCCTGGAAAGCTGTTGCTCAGCCTCATCTGCCCACGGCACTGCTCGCACAGAGGCACAGAGACTGGGGCTGCATGCTTGTCTTGCCACCTCAAACTTCAAACGTAGCTTATGGCGTTCTGTGCCGGGAGCCTGAGGCAGCCCTGCTCCGAAAATGCGAACGTCTGCAGATAGCTGGCAGGCAGAAGGGGCTAGTCTGGAAAGCTGTTGCTCAGCCTCATCTGCCCACGGCACTGCTCGCACAGAGGCACAGAGACTGGGGCTGCTTGCTTGTCTTGCCACCTCAAACTTCAAACGTAGCTCTTGGGGTCTGTGCCGGGAGCCTCTGGCAGCCCTGCTCCGAAAATGCGAACGTCTGCAGATAGCTGGCAGGCAGAAGGGGCTAGTCTGGAAAGCTGTTGCTCAGCCTCATCTGCCCACGGCAGTGCTCGCACAGAGGCACAGAGACTGGGGCTGCTTGCTTGTCTTGCCACCTCAAACTTCAAACGTAGCTTATGGGGTCCGTGCTGGGAGCCTCCGGCAGCCCTGCTCCGAAAATGCGAACGTCTGCAGATAGCTGGCAGCCAGAAGGGGCTAGCCTGGAAAGCTGTTGCTCAGCCTCATCTGCCCATGGCACTGCTCGCACAGAGGCACAGAGACTGGGGCTGCTTGCTTGTCTTGCCACCTCCAACTTCAAACGTAGCTCTTGGGGTTTGTGCCAGGAGCCTGCGGCAGCCCTGCTCCGAAAATGCGAACGTCTGCAGATAGCTGGCAGGCAGAAGGGGCTAGCCTGGAAAGCTGTTGCTCAGCCTCATCTGCCCACGGCACTGCTCGCACAGAGGCACAGAGACTGGGGCTGCTTGCTTGTCTTGCCACCTCAAACTTCAAACGTTGCTTATGGGGTCCGTGCCGGGAGCCTGTGGCAGCCCTGCTCCGAAAATGCGAACGTCTGCAGATAGCTGGCAGGCAGAAGGGGCTAGCCTGGAAAGCTGTTGCTCAGCCTCATCTGCCCACGGCACTGCTCTCACAGAGGCACAGAGACTGGGGCTGCTTGCTTGTCTTGCCACCTCAAACTTCAAACGTAGCTTATGGGGTCTGTGCCAGGAGCCTGAGGCAGCCCTGCTCTGAAAATGTGAACGTCTGCAGATAGCTGGCAGGCAGAAGGGGCTAGCCTGGAAAGCTGTTGCTCAGCCTCATCTGCCCACGGCACTGCTCGCACAGAGGCACAGAGACTGGGGCTGCTTGCTTGTCTTGCCACCTCAAACTTCAAACGTAGCTTATGGGGTCCGTGCCGGGAGCCTGAGGCAGCCCTGCTCCGAAAATGCGAACGTCTGCAGATAGCTGGCAGGCAGAAGGGGCTAGCCTGGAAAGCTGTTGCTCAGCCTCATCTGCCCACGGCACTGCTCGCACAGAGGCACAGAGACTGGGGCTGCTTGCTTGTCTTGCCACCTCAAACTTCAAAAGTAGCTTATGGCGTTCTGTGCTGGGAGCCTGCGGCAGCCCTGCTCCGAAAATGCGAATGTCTGCAGATAGCTGGCAGGCAGAAGGGGCTAGCCTGGAAAGCTGTTGCTCAGCCTCATCTGCCCACGGCACTGCTCGCACAGAGGCACAGAGACTGGGGCTGCTTGCTTGTCTTGCCACCTCAAACTTCAAACGTAGCTTATGGGGTCTGTGCCAGGAGCCTGAGGCAGCCCTGCTCCGAAAATGCGAACGTCTGCAGATAGCTGGCAGGCTGAAGAGTCTGACCTGGAAAGCTGTTGCTCCGCCTCATCTGCCCACGGCAGTGCTCGCACAGAGGCACAGAGACTGGGGCTGCTTGCTTGTCTTGCCACCTCAAACTTCAAACGTAGCTCTTGGGGTCCGTACCGGGAGCCTGAGGCAGCCCTGCTCCGAAAATGCGAACGTCTGCAGATAGCTGGCAGGCAGAAGGGGCTAGCCTGGAAAGCTGTTGCTCAGCCTCATCTGCCCATGGCACTGCTCGCACAGAGGCACAGAGACTGGGGCTGCTTGCTTGTCTTGCCACCTCAAACTTCAAACGTAGCTTATGGGGTTCGTGCCGGGAGCCTCCGGCAGCCCTGCTCCGAAAATGCGAATGTCTGCGGATAGCTGGCAGGCAGAAGGGGCTAGCCTGGAAAGCTGTTGCTCAGCCTCATCTGCCCACGGCACTGCTCGCACAGAGGCACAGAGACTGGGGCTGCTTGCTTGTCTTGCCACCTCAAACTTCAAACGTAGCTCTTGGGGTCTGTGCCAGGAGCCTCCGGCAGCCCTGCTCCGAAAATGCGAACGTCTGCAGATAGCTGGCAGCCAGAAGGGGCTAGCCTGGAAAGCTGTTGCTCAGCCTCATCTGCCCATGGCACTGCTCGCACAGAGGCACAGAGACTGGGGCTGCTTGCTTGTCTTGCCACCTCCAACTTCAAACGTAGCTCTTGGGGTTTGTGCCAGGAGCCTGCGGCAGCCCTGCTCCGAAAATGCGAACGTCTGCAGATAGCTGGCAGGCAGAAGGGGCTAGCCTGGAAAGCTGTTGCTCAGCCTCATCTGCCCACGGCACTGCTCGCACAGAGGCACAGAGACTGGGGCTGCTTGCTTGTCTTGCCACCTCAAACTTCAAACGTTGCTTATGGGGTCCGTGCCGGGAGCCTGCGGCAGCCCTGCTCCGAAAATGCGAACGTCTGCAGATAGCTGGCAGGCAGAAGGGGCTAGCCTGGAAAGCTGTTGCTCAGCGTCATCTGCCCACGGCACTGCTCTCACAGAGGCACAGAGACTGGGGCTGCTTGCTTGTCTTGCCACCTCAAACTTCAAACGTAGCTTATGGGGTCTGTGCCAGGAGCCTGAGGCAGCCCTGCTCTGAAAATGTGAACGTCTGCAGATAGCTGGCAGGCAGAAGGGGCTAGCCTGGAAAGCTGTTGCTCAGCCTCATCTGCCCACGGCACTGCTCGCACAGAGGCACAGAGACTGGGGCTGCTTGCTTGTCTTGCCACCTCAAACTTCAAACGTAGCTTATGGGGTCCGTGCCGGGAGCCTGAGGCAGCCCTGCTCCGAAAATGCGAACGTCTGCAGATAGCTGGCAGGCAGAAGGGGCTAGCCTGGAAAGCTGTTGCTCAGCCTCATCTGCCCACGGCACTGCTCGCACAGAGGCACAGAGACTGGGGCTGCTTGCTTGTCTTGCCACCTCAAACTTCAAACGTAGCTTATGGGGTCTGTGCCAGGAGCCTGAGGCAGCCCTGCTCCGAAAATGCGAACGTCTGCAGATAGCTGGCAGGCTGAAGAGTCTGACCTGGAAAGCTGTTGCTCCGCCTCATCTGCCCACGGCACTGCTCGCACAGAGGCACAGAGACTGGGGCTGCTTGCTTGTCTTGCCACCTCCAACTTCAAACGTAGCTCTTGGGGTCCGTACCGGGAGCCTGAGGCAGCCCTGCTCCGAAAATGCGAACGTCTGCAGATAGCTGGCAGGCAGAAGGGGCTAGCCTGGAAAGCTGTTGCTCAGCCTCATCTGCCCATGGCACTGCTCGCACAGAGGCACAGAGACTGGGGCTGCTTGCTTGTCTTGCCACCTCAAACTTCAAACGTAGCTTATGGGGTCCGTGCCGGGAGCCTCCGGCAGCCCTGCTCCGAAAATGCGAATGTCTGCGGATAGCTGGCAGGCAGAAGGGGCTAGCCTGGAAAGCTGTTGCTCAGCCTCATCTGCCCACGGCACTGCTCGCACAGAGGCACAGAGACTGGGGCTGCTTGCTTGTCTTGCCACCTCAAACTTCAAACGTAGCTCTTGGGGTCTGTGCCAGGAGCCTCCGGCAGCCCTGCTCCGAAAATGCGAACGTCTGCAGATAGCTGGCAGGCTGAAGAGTCTAGCCTGGAAAGCTGTTGCTCAGCCTCATCTGCCCACGGTACTGCTCGCACAGAGGCACAGAGACTGGGGCTGCTTGCTTGTCTTGCCACCTCAAACTTCAAACATAGCTTATGGGTTCTCTGCCGGGAGCCTGCGGCAGCCCTGCTCCGAAAATGCGAACGTCTGCAGATAGCTGGCAGGCTGAAGAGTCTAGCCTGGAAAGCTGTAGCTCAGCCTCATCTGCCCACGGCACTGCTCGCACAGAGGCACAGAGACTGGGGCTGCTTGCTTGTCTTGCCACCTCAAACTTCAAACATAGCTTATGGCGTTCTGTGCCGGGAGCCTCCGGCAGCCCTGCTCCGAAAATGCAAACGTCTGCATATAGCTGGCAGGCAGAAGGGGCTAGCCTGGAAAGCTGTTGCTCAGCCTCATCTGCCCACGGCACTGCTCGCACAGAGGCACAGAGACTGGGGCTGCTTGCTTGTCTTGCCACCTCAAACTTCAAACATAGCTTATGGGGTCTGTGCCAGGAGCCTCCGGCAACCCTGCTCCGAAAATGCGAACGTCTGCAGATAGCTGGCAGGCAGAAGGGGCTAGCCTGGAAAGCTGTTGCTCAGCCTCATCTGCCCACGGCAGTACTCGCACAGAGGCACAGAGACTGGGGCTGCTTGCTTGTCTTGCCACCTCAAACTTCAAACGTAGCTTATGGGGTCCGTGCCGGGAGCCTTCGGCAGCCCTGCTCCGAAAATGCGAACGTCTGCAGATAGCTGGCAGGCAGAAGGGGCTAGCCTGGAAAGCTGTTGCTCAGCCTCATCTGCCCACGGCACTGCTCGCACAGAGGCACAGAGACTGGGGCTGCTTGCTTGTCTTGCCACCTCAAACTTCAAACGTAGCTCTTGGGGTCTGTGCCAGGAGCCTGCGGCAGCCCTGCTCCGAAAATGCGAACGTCTGCAGATAGCTGGCAGGCAGAAGGGGCTAGTCTGGAAAGCTGTTGCTCAGCCTCATCTGCCCACGGCACTGCTCGCACAGAGGCACAGAGACTGGAGCTGCTTGCTTGTCTTGCCACCTCAAACTTCAAACGTAGCTCTTGGGGTCCGTGCCGGGAGCCTGCGGCAGCCCTGCTCCGAAAATGCGAACGTCTGCAGATAGCTGGCAGGCAGAAGGGGCTAGCCTGGAAAGCTGTTGCTCAGCCTCATCTGCCCACGGCACTGCTCGCACAGAGGCACAGAGACTGGGGCTGCTTGCTTGTCTTGCCACCTCAAACTTCAAACGTAGCTCTTGGGGTCCGTACCGGGAGCCTCCGGCAGCCCTGCTCCGAAAATGCGAACGTCTGCAGATAGCTGGCAGGCAGAAGGGGCTAGCCTGGAAAGCTGTTGCTCAGCCTCATCTGCCCACGGCAGTGCTCGCACAGAGGCACAGAGACTGGGGCTGCTTGCTTGTCTTGCCACCTCAAACTTCAAACGTAGCTCTTGGGGTCTGTGCCAGGAGCCTGCGGCAGCCCTGCTACGAAAATGCGAACGTCTGCAGATAGCTGGCAGGCAGAAGGGGCTAGCCTGGAAAGCTGTTGCTCAGCCTCATCTGCCCACGGCACTGCTCGCACAGAGGCACAGAGACTGGGGCTGCTTGCTTGTCTTGCCACCTCAAACTTCAAACGTAGCTTATGGGGTCCGTGCTGGGAGCCTCCGGCAGCCCTGCTCTGAAAATGCGAACGTCTGCAGATAGCTGGCAGCCAGAAGGGGCTAGCCTGGAAAGCTGTTGCTCAGCCTCATCTGCCCACGGCACTGCTCGCACAGAGGCACAGAGACTGGGGCTGCATGCTTGTCTTGCCACCTCAAACTTCAAACGTAGCTTATGGCGTTCTGTGCCGGGAGCCTGAGGCAGCCCTGCTCCGAGAATGCGAATGTCTGCAGATAGCTGGCAGGCAGAAGGGGCTAGCCTGGAAAGCTGTTGCTCAGCCTCATCTGCCCACGGCACTGCTCGCACAGAGGCACAGAGACTGGGGCTGCTTGCTTGTCTTGCCACCTCAAACTTCAAACGTAGCTCTTGGGGTCTGTGCCGGGAGCCTGAGGCAGCCCTGCTCCGAAAATGCGAACGTCTGCAGATAGCTGGCAGGCAGAAGGGGCTAGCCTGGAAAGCTGTTGCTCAGCCTCATCTGCCCACGGCACTGCTCGCACAGAGGCACAGAGACTGGGGCTGCATGCTTGTCTTGCCACCTCAAACTTCAAACGTAGCTTAAGGCGTTCTGTGCTGGGAGCCTCCGGCAGCCCTGCTCCAAAAATGCGAACGTCTGCAGATAGCTGGCAGGCAGAAGGGGCTAGCCTGGAAAGCTGTTGCTCAGCCTCATCTGCCCACGGCACTGCTCGCACAGAGGCACAGAGACTGGGGCTGCATGCTTGTCTTGCCACCTCAAACTTCAAACGTACCTCTTGGGGTCTGTGCCAGGAGCCTGCGGGAGCCCTGCTCCGAAAATGCGAACGTCTGCAGATAGCTGGCAGCCAGAAGGGGCTAGCCTGGAAAGCTGTTGCTCAGCCTCATCTGCCCACGGCACTGCTCGCACAGAGGCACAGAGACTGGGGCTGCTTGCTTGTCTTGCCACCTCAAACTTCAAACGTAGCTTATGGGTTCTCTGCCGGGAGCCTCCGGCAGCCCTGCTCCGAAAATGCGAATGTCTGCGGATAGCTGGCAGGCAGAAGGGGCTAGCCTGGAAAGCTGTTGCTCAGCCTCATCTGCCCACGGCACTGCTCGCACAGAGGCACAGAGACTGGGGCTGCTTGCTTGTCTTGCCACCTCAAACTTCAAACGTAGCTTAAGGCGTTCTGTGCCGGGAGCCTGCGGCAGCCCTGCTCCGAAAATGCGAACGTCTGCAGATAGCTGGCAGGCAGAAGGGGTTAGCCTGGAAAGCTGTTGCTCAGCCTCATCTGCCCACGGCACTGCTCGCACAGAGGCACAGAGACTGGGGCTGCATGCTTGTCTTGCCACCTCAAACTTCAAACGTAGCTTATGGCGTTCTGTGCTGGGAGCCTCCGGCAGCCCTGCTCCGAAAATGCGAACGTCTGCAGATAGCTGGCAGGCAGAAGGGGCTAGCCTGGAAAGCTGTTGCTCAGCCTCATCTGCCCACGGCACTGCTCGCACAGAGGCACAGAGACTGGGGCTGCTTGCTTGTCTTGCCACCTCAAACTTCAAACGTACCTTATGGCGTTCTGTGCCGGTAGCCTGAGGCAGCCCTGCTCTGAAAATGCGAACGTCTGCAGATAGCTGGCAGGCAGAAGGGGCTAGCCTGGAAAGCTGTTGCTCAGCCTCATCTGCCCACGGCAGTACTCGTAACAGAGGCACAGAGACTGGGGCTGCTTGCTTGTCTTGCCACCTCAAACTTCAAACGTAGCTTATGGGGTCCGTGCCGGGAGCCTGCGGCAGCCCTGCTCCGAAAATGCGAACGTCTGCAGATAGCTGGCAGGCAGAAGGGGCTAGCCTGGAAAGCTGTTGCTCAGCCTCATCTGCCCACGGCACTGCTCGCACAGAGGCACAGAGACTGGGGCTGCATGCTTGTCTTGCCACCTCAAACTTCAAACGTAACTTATGGCGTTCTGTGCTGGGAGCCTCCGGCAGCCCTGCTCCGAAAATGCGAACGTCTGCAGATAGCTGGCAGGCTGAAGAGTCTAGCCTGGAAAGCTGTTGCTCAGCCTCATCTGCCCACGGCACTGCTCGCACAGAGGCACAGAGACTGGGGCTACTTGCTTGTCTTGCCACCTCAAACTTCAAACGTAGCTTATGGGGTCAGTGCCAGGAGCCTCCGGCAGCCCTGCTATGAAAATGCGAACGTCTGCAGATAGCTGGCAGGCAGAAGGGGCTAGCCTGGAAAGCTGTTGCTCAGCCTCATCTGCCCACGGCAATACTCGCACAGAGGCACAGAGACTGGGGCTGCATGCTTGTCTTGCCACCTCAAACTTCAAATGTAGCTTAGGTGGTCCGTGCTGGGAGCCTCCGGCAGCCCTACTCTGAAAATGCGAACGTCTGCAGATAGCTGGCAGGCAGAAGGGGCTAGCCTGGAAAGCTGTTGCTCAGCCTCATCTGCCCACGGCACTGCTCGCACAGAGGCACAGAGACAGGGGCTGCTTGCTTGTCTTGCCACCTCAAACTTCAAACGTAGCTTATTGGGGTCCGTGCCGGGAGCCTGAGGCAGCCCTGCTCCGAAAATGCGAATGTCTGCAGATAGCTGGCAGGCAGAAGGGGCTAGCCTGGAAAGCTGTTGCTCAGCCTCATCTGCCCACGGCACTGCTCGCACAGAGGCACAGAGACTGGGGCTGCTTGCTTGTCTTGCCACCTCAAACTTCAAACGTAGCTTATGTGGTCTGTGCCGGGAGCCTGCGGCAGCCCTGCTCCGAAAATGCGAACGTCTGCAGATAGCTGGCAGGCAGAAGGGGCTAGCCTGGAAAGCTGTTGCTCAGCCTCATCTGCCCACGGCAGTACTCGCACAGAGGCACAGAGACTGGGGCTGCTTGCTTGTCTTGCCACCTCAAACTTCAAACGTAGCTTATGGGGTCTGTGCCAGGAGCCTGAGGCAGCCCTGTTCCGAAAATGCGAACGTCTGCAGATAGCTGGCAGGCAGAAGGGGCTAGCCTGGAAAGCTGTTGCTCAGCCTCATCTGCCCACGGCACTGCTCGCACAGAGGCACAGAGACAGGGGCTGCATGCTTGTCTTGCCACCTCAAACTTCAAACGTAGCTTATGGGGGTCCGTGCCGGGAGCCTGAGGCAGCCCTGCTCTAAAAATGCGAACGTCTGCAGATAGCTGGCAGGCAGAAGGGGCTAGCCTGGAAAGCTGTTGCTCAGCCTCATCTGCCCATGGCACTGCTCGCACAGAGGCACAGAGACTGGGGCTGCTTGCTTGTCTTGCCACCTCAAACTTCAAACGTAGCTTATGGGGTCTGTGCCGGGAGCCTCCAGCAGCCCTGCTCCGAAAAAGCGAACGTCTGCAGATAGCTGGCAGGCAGAAGGGGCTAGCCTGGAAAGCTGTTGCTCAGCCTCATCTGCCCACGGCACTGCTCGCACAGAGGCACAGAGACTGGGGCTGCTTGCTTGTCTTGCCACCTCAAACTTCAAACGTAGCTTATGGGGTCCGTGCCGGGAGGCCGCGACAGCCCTGCTCCGAAAATGCGAACGTCTGCAGATAGCTGGCAGGCAGAAGGGGCTAGCCTGGAAAGCTGTTGCTCAGCCTCATCTGCCCACGGCACTGCTCGCACAGAGGCACAGAGACTGGGGCTGCTTGCTTGTCTTGCCACCTCAAACTTCAAACGTAGCTTATGGGGTCTGTGCCGGGAGCCTGCGGCAGCCCTGCTCCGAAAATGCGAACGTCTGCAGATAGCTGGCAGGCAGAAGGGGCTAGCCTGGAAAACTGTTGCTCAGCCTCATCTGCCCACGGCAGTGCTCGCACAGGGGCACAGAGACTGGGGCTGCACGCTTGTCTTGCCACCTCAAACTTCAAATGTAGCTTATGGCGTTCTGTGCTGGGAGCCTCCGGCAGCCCTGCTCCGAAAATGCGAACGTCTGCAGATAGCTGGCAGGCAGAAGGGGCTAGTCTGGAAAGCTGTTGCTCAGCCTCATCTGCCCACGGCACTGCTCGCACAGAGGCACAGAGACTGGGGCTGCTTGCTTGTCTTGCCACCTCAAACTTCAAACGTAGCTTATGGGGTCCGTGCCGGGAGCCTGCGGCAGCCCTGCTCCGAAAATGAGAACGTCTGCAGATAGCTGGCAGGCAGAAGAGGCTAGCCTGGAAAGCTGTTGCTCAGCCTCATCTGCCCACGGCACTGCTCGCACAGAGGCACAGAGACTGGGGCTGCTTGCTTGTCTTGCCACCTCAAACTTCAAACATAGCTTATGGGTTCTCTGCCGGGAGCCTCCGGCAGCCCTGCTCCGAAAATGCGAACGTCTGCAGATAGCTGGCAGGCAGAAGGGTCTAGCCTGGAAAGCTGTTGCTCAGCCTCATCTGCCCACGGCACTGCTCGCACAGAGGCACAGAGACTGGGGCTGCTTGTTTGTCTTGCCACCTCAAACTTCAAACGTAACTCTTGGGGTCTGTGCCAGGAGCCTGCGGCAACCCTGCTCCGAAAATGCGAACGTCTGCAGATAGCTGGCAGGCAGAAGGGGCTAGCCTGGAAAGCTGTTGCTCAGCCTCATCTGCCCACGGCACTGCTCGCACAGAGGGACAGAGACTGGGGCTGCTTGCTTGTCTTGCCACCTCAAACTTCAATCGTAGCTGATGGGTTCTCTGCCGGGAGCCTCCGGCAGCCCTGCTCCGAAAATGCGAACGTCTGCAGATAGCTGGCAGGCAGAAGGGGCTAGCCTGGAAAGCTGTTGCTCAGCCTCATCTGCCCACGGCAGTGCTCGCACAGAGGCACAGAGACTGGGGCTGCTTGCTTGTCTTGCCACCTCAAACTTCAAACGTAGCTCTTGGGGTCCGTGCCGGGAGCCTGCGGCAGCCCTGCTCCGAAAATGCGAACGTCTGCAGATAGCTGGCAGGCAGAAGGGGCTAGCCTGGAAAGCTGTTGCTCAGCCTCATCTGCCCACGGCACTGCTCGCACAGAGGCACAGAGACTGGGGCTGCTTGCTTGTCTTGCCACCTCAAACTTCAAACGTAGCTTATGGGGTCTGTGCCGGGAGCCTCCGGCAGCCCTGCTCCGAAAATGCGAACGTCTGCAGATAGCTGGCAGACAGAAGGGGCTAGCCTGGAAAGCTGTTGCTCAGCCTCATCTGCCCACGGCACTGCTCGCACAGAGGCACAGAGACTGGGGCTGCTTGCTTGTCTTGCCACCTCAAACTTCAAACGTAGCTTATGGGGTCTGTGCCGGGAGCCTCCAGCAGCCCTGCTCCGAAAAAGCGAACGTCTGCAGATAGCTGGCAGGCAGAAGGGGCTAGCCTGGAAAGCTGTTGCTCAGCCTCATCTGCCCACGGCACTGCTCGCACAGAGGCACAGAGACTGGGGCTGCTTGCTTGTCTTGCCACCTCAAACTTCAAACGTAGCTTATGGGGTCCGTGCCGGGAGGCCGCGACAGCCCTGCTCCGAAAATGCGAACGTCTGCAGATAGCTGGCAGGCAGAAGGGGCTAGCCTGGAAAGCTGTTGCTCAGCCTCATCTGCCCACGGCACTGCTCGCACAGAGGCACAGAGACTGGGGCTGCTTGCTTGTCTTGCCACCTCAAACTTCAAACGTAGCTTATGGGGTCTGTGCCGGGAGCCTGCGGCAGCCCTGCTCCGAAAATGCGAACGTCTGCAGATAGCTGGCAGGCAGAAGGGGCTAGCCTGGAAAACTGTTGCTCAGCCTCATCTGCCCACGGCAGTGCTCGCACAGGGGCACAGAGACTGGGGCTGCACGCTTGTCTTGCCACCTCAAACTTCAAACGTAGCTTATGGGTTCTGTGCCGGGAGCCTGCAGCAGCCCTGCTCCGAAAATGCGAACGTCTGCAGATAGCTGGCAGGCAGAAGGGGCTAGCCTGGAAAGCTGTTGCTCAGCCTCATCTGCCCACGGCACTGCTCACACAGAGGCACAGAGACTGGGGCTGCTTGCTTGTCTTGCCACCTCAAACTTCAAACGTAGCTCTTGGGGTCTCTGTCAGGAGCCTGCGGGAGCCCTGCTCCGAAAATGCGAACGTCTGCAGATAGCTGGCAGGCAGAAGGGGCTAGCCTGGAAAGCTGTTGCTCAGCCTCATCTGCCCACGGCACTGCTCGCACAGAGGCACAGAGACTGGGGCTGCTTGCTTGTCTTGCCACCTCAAACTTCAAACGTAGCTTATGGCGTTCTGTGCCGGGAGCCTCCGGCAGCCCTGCTCCGAAAATGCGAACGTCTGCAGATAGCTCGCAGGCAGAAGGGGCTAGCCTGGAAAGCTGTTTCTCAGCCTCATCTGCCCACAGCAGTGCTCGCACAGAGGCACAGAGACTGGGGCTGCTTGCTTGTCTTGCCACCTCAAACTTCAAACGTAGCTTATGGGGTCCGTGCCGGGAGCCTCCGGCAGCCCAGCTCTGAAAATGCGAACGTCTGCAGATAGCTGGCAGGCAGAAGGGGCTAGCCTGGAAAGCTGTTGCTCAGCCTCATCGGCCCATGGCACTGCTCGCACAGAGGCACTGAGACTGGGGCTGCATGCTTGTCTTGCCACCTCAAACTTCAAACATAACTTATGGGGTCTGTGCCAGGAGCCTGCGGCAGCACTGCTCCGAAAATGCGAACGTCTGCAGATAGCTGGCAGGCAGAAGGGGCTAGCCTGGAAAGCTGTTGCTCAGCCTCATCTGCCCACGGCAGTGCTCGCACAGAGGCACAGAGACTGGGGCTGCTTGCTTGTCTTGCCACCTCAAACTTCAAACGTACCTCTTGGGGTCTGTGCCAGGAGCCTGCAGCAGCCCTGCTCCGAAAATGCGAACGTCTGCAGATAGCTGGCAGGCAGAAGGGGCTAGCCTGGAAAGCTGTTGCTCAGCCTCATCGGCCCACGGCACTGCTCGCACAGAGGCACTGAGACTGGGGCTGCATGCTTGTCTTGCCACTTCAAACTTCAAACGTAGCTTATGGGGTCCGTGCCGGGAGCCTGCGGCAGCCCAGCTCTGAAAATGCGAACGTCTGCAGATAGCTGGCAGGCAGAAGGGGCTAGCCTGGAAAGCTGTTGCTCAGCCTCATCTGCCCATGGCACTGCTCGCACAGAGGCACAGAGACTGGGGCTGCTTGCTTGTCTTGCCACCTCAAATTTCAAACGTAGCTTATGGGGTCTGTGCCAGGAGCCTGCGGCAGCACTGCTCCGAAAATGCGAACGTCTGCAGATAGCTGGCAGGCAGAAGGGGCTAGCCTGGAAAGCTGTTGCTCAGCCTCATCTGCCCACGGCACTGCTCGCACAGAGGCACAGAGACTGGGGCTGCTTGCTTGTCTTGCCACCTCAAACTTCAAACATAACTTATTGGGTCTGTGCCAGGAGCCTGCGGCAGCACTGCTCCGAAAATGCGAACGTCTGCAGATAGCTGGCAGGCAGAAAGGGCTAGCCTGGAAAGCTGTTGCTCAGCCTCATCTGCCCACGGCACTGCTCGCACAGAGGCACAGAGACTGGGGCTGCTTGCTTGTCTTGCCACCTTAAACTTCAAACGTACCTCTTGGGGTCTGTGCCAGGAGCCTGCGGCAGCCCTGCTCTGAAAATGCGAACGTCTGCAGATAGCTGGCAGGCAGAAGGGGCTAGCCTGGAAAGCTGTTGCTCAGCCTCATCTGCCCACGGCACTGCTTGCACAGAGGCACAGAGACTGGGGCTGCTTGCTTGTCTTGCCACCTCAAACTTCAAACGTACCTCTTGGGGCCTGTGCCAGGAGCCTGCGGCAGCCCTGCTCCGAAAATGCGAACGTCTGCAGATAGCTGGCAGGCAGAAGGGGCTAGCCTGGAAAGCTGTTTCTCAGCCTCATCTGCCCACAGCAGTGCTCGCACAGAGGCACAGAGACTGGGGCTGCTTGCTTGTCTTGCCACCTCAAACTTCAAACATAGCTTATGGGGTCCGTGCCGGGAGCCTGCGGCAGCCCTGCTCCGAAAATACGAACGTCTGCAGATAGCTGGCAGGCAGGAGGGGCTAGCCTGGAAAGCTGTTGCTCAGCCTCATCGGCCCATGGCACTGCTCGCACAGAGGCACTGAGACTGGGGCTGCATGCTTGTCTTGCCACCTCAAACTTCAAACGTAGCTTATGGGGTCCGTGCCGGGAGCCTGCGGCAGCCCAGCTCTGAAAATGCGAACGTCTGCAGATAGCTGGCAGGCAGAAGGGGCTAGCCTGGAAAGCTGTTGCTCAGCCTCATCTGCCCATGGCACTGCTCGCACAGAGGCACAGAGACTGGGGCTGCTTGCTTGTCTTGCCACCTCAAACTTCAAACATAGCTTATGGGTTCTCTGCCGGGAGCCTCCGGCAGCCCTGCTCCGAAAATGCGAACGTCTGCAGATAGCTGGCAGGCAGAAGGGTCTAGCCTGGAAAGCTGTTGCTCAGCCTCATCTGCCCACGGCACTGCTCGCACAGAGGCACAGAGACTGGGGCTGCTTGTTTGTCTTGCCACCTCAAACTTCAAACGTAACTCTTGGGGTCTGTGCCAGGAGCCTGCGGCAACCCTGCTCCGAAAATGCGAACGTCTGCAGATAGCTGGCAGGCAGAAGGGGCTAGCCTGGAAAGCTGTTGCTCAGCCTCATCTGCCCACGGCACTGCTCGCACAGAGGTACAGAGACTGGGGCTGCTTGCTTGTCTTGCCACCTCAAACTTCAATCGTAGCTGATGGGTTCTCTGCCGGGAGCCTCCGGCAGCCCTGCTCCGAAAATGCGAACGTCTGCAGATAGCTGGCAGGCAGAAGGGGCTAGCCTGGAAAGCTGTTGCTCAGCCTCATCTGCCCACGGCAGTGCTCGCACAGAGGCACAGAGACTGGGGCTGCTTGCTTGTCTTGCCACCTCAAACTTCAAACGTAGCTCTTGGGGTCCGTGCCGGGAGCCTGCGGCAGCCCTGCTCCGAAAATGCGAACGTCTGCAGATAGCTGGCAGGCAGAAGGGGCTAGCCTGGAAAGCTGTTGCTCAGCCTCATCTGCCCACGGCACTGCTCGCACAGAGGCACAGAGACAGGGGCTGCATGCTTGTCTTGCCACCTCAAACTTCAAACGTAGCTTATGGGGGTCCGTGCCGGGAGCCTGAGGCAGCCCTGCTCTAAAAATGCGAACGTCTGCAGATAGCTGGCAGGCAGAAGGGGCTAGCCTGGAAAGCTGTTGCTCAGCCTCATCTGCCCATGGCACTGCTCGCACAGAGGCACAGAGACTGGGGCTGCATGCTTGTCTTGCCACCTCAAACTTCAAATGTAGCTTATGGCGTTCTGTGCTGGGAGCCTCCGGCAGCCCTGCTCCGAAAATGCGAACGTCTGCAGATAGCTGGCAGGCAGAAGGGGCTAGTCTGGAAAGCTGTTGCTCAGCCTCATCTGCCCACGGCACTGCTCGCACAGAGGCACAGAGACTGGGGCTGCTTGCTTGTCTTGCCACCTCAAACTTCAAACGTAGCTTATGGGGTCCGTGCCGGGAGCCTGCGGCAGCCCTGCTCCGAAAATGAGAACGTCTGCAGATAGCTGGCAGGCAGAAGAGGCTAGCCTGGAAAGCTGTTGCTCAGCCTCATCTGCCCACGGCACTGCTCGCACAGAGGCACAGAGACTGGGGCTGCTTGCTTGTCTTGCCACCTCAAACTTCAAACATAGCTTATGGGTTCTCTGCCGGGAGCCTCCGGCAGCCCTGCTCCGAAAATGCGAACGTCTGCAGATAGCTGGCAGGCAGAAGGGTCTAGCCTGGAAAGCTGTTGCTCAGCCTCATCTGCCCACGGCACTGCTCGCACAGAGGCACAGAGACTGGGGCTGCTTGTTTGTCTTGCCACCTCAAACTTCAAACGTAACTCTTGGGGTCTGTGCCAGGAGCCTGCGGCAACCCTGCTCCGAAAATGCGAACGTCTGCAGATAGCTGGCAGGCAGAAGGGGCTAGCCTGGAAAGCTGTTGCTCAGCCTCATCTGCCCACGGCACTGCTCGCACAGAGGTACAGAGACTGGGGCTGCTTGCTTGTCTTGCCACCTCAAACTTCAATCGTAGCTGATGGGTTCTCTGCCGGGAGCCTCTGGCAGCCCTGCTCCGAAAATGCGAACGTCTGCAGATAGCTGGCAGGCAGAAGGGGCTAGCCTGGAAAGCTGTTGCTCAGCCTCATCTGCCCACGGCAGTGCTCGCACAGAGGCACAGAGACTGGGGCTGCTTGCTTGTCTTGCCACCTCAAACTTCAAACGTAGCTCTTGGGGTCCGTGCCGGGAGCCTGCGGCAGCCCTGCTCCGAAAATGCGAACGTCTGCAGATAGCTGGCAGGCAGAAGGGGCTAGCCTGGAAAGCTGTTGCTCAGCCTCATCTGCCCACGGCACTGCTCGCACAGAGGCACAGAGACTGGGGCTGCTTGCTTGTCTTGCCACCTCAAACTTCAAACGTAGCTTATGGGGTCTGTGCCGGGAGCCTCCGGCAGCCCTGCTCCGAAAATGCGAACGTCTGCAGATAGCTGGCAGACAGAAGGGGCTAGCCTGGAAAGCTGTTGCTCAGCCTCATCTGCCCACGGCACTGCTCGCACAGAGGCACAGAGACTGGGGCTGCTTGCTTGTCTTGCCACCTCAAACTTCAAACGTAGCTTATGGGGTCTGTGCCGGGAGCCTCCAGCAGCCCTGCTCCGAAAAAGCGAACGTCTGCAGATAGCTGGCAGGCAGAAGGGGCTAGCCTGGAAAGCTGTTGCTCAGCCTCATCTGCCCACGGCACTGCTCGCACAGAGGCACAGAGACTGGGGCTGCTTGCTTGTCTTGCCACCTCAAACTTCAAACGTAGCTTATGGGGTCCGTGCCGGGAGGCCGCGACAGCCCTGCTCCGAAAATGCGAACGTCTGCAGATAGCTGGCAGGCAGAAGGGGCTAGCCTGGAAAGCTGTTGCTCAGCCTCATCTGCCCACGGCACTGCTCGCACAGAGGCACAGAGACTGGGGCTGCTTGCTTGTCTTGCCACCTCAAACTTCAAACGTAGCTTATGGGGTCTGTGCCGGGAGCCTGCGGCAGCCCTGCTCCGAAAATGCGAACGTCTGCAGATAGCTGGCAGGCAGAAGGGGCTAGCCTGGAAAACTGTTGCTCAGCCTCATCTGCCCACGGCAGTGCTCGCACAGGGGCACAGAGACTGGGGCTGCACGCTTGTCTTGCCACCTCAAACTTCAAACGTAGCTTATGGGTTCTGTGCCGGGAGCCTGCAGCAGCCCTGCTCCGAAAATGCGAACGTCTGCAGATAGCTGGCAGGCAGAAGGGGCTAGCCTGGAAAGCTGTTGCTCAGCCTCATCTGCCCACGGCACTGCTCACACAGAGGCACAGAGACTGGGGCTGCTTGCTTGTCTTGCCACCTCAAACTTCAAACGTAGCTCTTGGGGTCTCTGTCAGGAGCCTGCGGGAGCCCTGCTCCGAAAATGCGAACGTCTGCAGATAGCTGGCAGGCAGAAGGGGCTAGCCTGGAAAGCTGTTGCTCAGCCTCATCTGCCCACGGCACTGCTCGCACAGAGGCACAGAGACTGGGGCTGCTTGCTTGTCTTGCCACCTCAAACTTCAAACGTAGCTTATGGCGTTCTGTGCCGGGAGCCTCCGGCAGCCCTGCTCCGAAAATGCGAACGTCTGCAGATAGCTCGCAGGCAGAAGGGGCTAGCCTGGAAAGCTGTTTCTCAGCCTCATCTGCCCACAGCAGTGCTCGCACAGAGGCACAGAGACTGGGGCTGCTTGCTTGTCTTGCCACCTCAAACTTCAAACGTAGCTTATGGGGTCCGTGCCGGGAGCCTCCGGCAGCCCAGCTCTGAAAATGCGAACGTCTGCAGATAGCTGGCAGGCAGAAGGGGCTAGCCTGGAAAGCTGTTGCTCAGCCTCATCGGCCCATGGCACTGCTCGCACAGAGGCACTGAGACTGGGGCTGCATGCTTGTCTTGCCACCTCAAACTTCAAACATAACTTATGGGGTCTGTGCCAGGAGCCTGCGGCAGCACTGCTCCGAAAATGCGAACGTCTGCAGATAGCTGGCAGGCAGAAGGGGCTAGCCTGGAAAGCTGTTGCTCAGCCTCATCTGCCCACGGCAGTGCTCGCACAGAGGCACAGAGACTGGGGCTGCTTGCTTGTCTTGCCACCTCAAACTTCAAACGTACCTCTTGGGGTCTGTGCCAGGAGCCTGCAGCAGCCCTGCTCCGAAAATGCGAACGTCTGCAGATAGCTGGCAGGCAGAAGGGGCTAGCCTGGAAAGCTGTTGCTCAGCCTCATCGGCCCACGGCACTGCTCGCACAGAGGCACTGAGACTGGGGCTGCATGCTTGTCTTGCCACTTCAAACTTCAAACGTAGCTTATGGGGTCCGTGCCGGGAGCCTGCGGCAGCCCAGCTCTGAAAATGCGAACGTCTGCAGATAGCTGGCAGGCAGAAGGGGCTAGCCTGGAAAGCTGTTGCTCAGCCTCATCTGCCCATGGCACTGCTCGCACAGAGGCACAGAGACTGGGGCTGCTTGCTTGTCTTGCCACCTCAAATTTCAAACGTAGCTTATGGGGTCTGTGCCAGGAGCCTGCGGCAGCACTGCTCCGAAAATGCGAACGTCTGCAGATAGCTGGCAGGCAGAAGGGGCTAGCCTGGAAAGCTGTTGCTCAGCCTCATCTGCCCACGGCACTGCTCGCACAGAGGCACAGAGACTGGGGCTGCTTGCTTGTCTTGCCACCTCAAACTTCAAACATAACTTATTGGGTCTGTGCCAGGAGCCTGCGGCAGCACTGCTCCGAAAATGCGAACGTCTGCAGATAGCTGGCAGGCAGAAAGGGCTAGCCTGGAAAGCTGTTGCTCAGCCTCATCTGCCCACGGCACTGCTCGCACAGAGGCACAGAGACTGGGGCTGCTTGCTTGTCTTGCCACCTTAAACTTCAAACGTACCTCTTGGGGTCTGTGCCAGGAGCCTGCGGCAGCCCTGCTCTGAAAATGCGAACGTCTGCAGATAGCTGGCAGGCAGAAGGGGCTAGCCTGGAAAGCTGTTGCTCAGCCTCATCTGCCCACGGCACTGCTTGCACAGAGGCACAGAGACTGGGGCTGCTTGCTTGTCTTGCCACCTCAAACTTCAAACGTACCTCTTGGGGCCTGTGCCAGGAGCCTGCGGCAGCCCTGCTCCGAAAATGCGAACGTCTGCAGATAGCTGGCAGGCAGAAGGGGCTAGCCTGGAAAGCTGTTTCTCAGCCTCATCTGCCCACAGCAGTGCTCGCACAGAGGCACAGAGACTGGGGCTGCTTGCTTGTCTTGCCACCTCAAACTTCAAACATAGCTTATGGGGTCCGTGCCGGGAGCCTGCGGCAGCCCTGCTCCGAAAATACGAACGTCTGCAGATAGCTGGCAGGCAGGAGGGGCTAGCCTGGAAAGCTGTTGCTCAGCCTCATCGGCCCATGGCACTGCTCGCACAGAGGCACTGAGACTGGGGCTGCATGCTTGTCTTGCCACCTCAAACTTCAAACGTAGCTTATGGGGTCCGTGCCGGGAGCCTGCGGCAGCCCAGCTCTGAAAATGCGAACGTCTGCAGATAGCTGGCAGGCAGAAGGGGCTAGCCTGGAAAGCTGTTGCTCAGCCTCATCTGCCCATGGCACTGCTCGCACAGAGGCACAGAGACTGGGGCTGCTTGCTTGTCTTGCCACCTCAAACTTCAAACATAACTTATGGGGTCTGTGCCAGGAGCCTGCGGTAGCACTGCTCCGAAAATGCGAACGTCTGCAGATAGCTGGCAGGCAGAAGGGGCTAGCCTGGAAAGCTGTTGCTCAG
Organism: Opisthocomus hoazin; assembly: GCF_030867145.1. Taxonomy (NCBI): domain Eukaryota; kingdom Metazoa; phylum Chordata; class Aves; order Opisthocomiformes; family Opisthocomidae; genus Opisthocomus; species Opisthocomus hoazin. The sequence continues at coordinate 11,287,561 of NC_134453.1, forward strand.
CCTCATCTGCCCACGGCAGTGCTCGCACAGAGGCACAGAGACTGGGGCTGCTTGCTTGTCTTGCCACCTCAAACTTCAAACGTACCTCTTGGGGTCTGTGCCAGGAGCCTGCAGCAGCCCTGCTCCGAAAATGCGAACGTCTGCAGATAGCTGGCAGGCAGAAGGGGCTAGCCTGGAAAGCTGTTGCTCAGCCTCATCTGCCCACGGCACTGCTCGCACAGAGGCACAGAGACTGGGGCTGCTTGCTTGTCTTGCCACCTCAAACTTCAAACGTAGCTTATGGGGTCTGTGCCGGGAGCCTGCGGCAGCCCAGCTCTGAAAATGCGAACGTCTGCAGATAGCTGGCAGGCAGAAGGGGCTAGCCTGGAAAGCTGTTGCTCAGCCTCATCTGCCCATGGCACTGCTCGCACAGAGGCACAGAGACTGGGGCTGCTTGCTTGTCTTGCCACCTCAAACTTCAAACGTATCTTATGCGGTCCGTGCCGGGAGCCTGCGGCAGCCCTGCTCTGAAAATACGAACGTCTGCAGATAGCTGGCAGGCAGAAGGGGCTAGCCTGGAAAGCTGTTGCTCAGCCTCATCGGCCCATGGCACTGCTCGCAAAGAGGCACTGAGACTGGGGCTGCTTGCTTGTCTTGCCACCTCAAATTTCAAACGTAGCTTATGGGGTCTGTGCCGGGAGCCTGCGGCAGCCCAGCTCCGAAAATGCGAACGTCTGCAGATAGCTGGCAGGCAGAAGGGGCTAGCCTGGAAAGCTGTTGCTCAGCCTCATCTGCCCACGGCACTGCTCGCACAGAGGCACAGAGACTGGGGCTACTTGCTTGTCTTGCCACCTCAAACTTCAAACATAACTTATGGGGTCTGTGCCAGGAGCCTGCGGCAGCACTGCTCCGAAAATGCGAACGTCTGCAGATAGCTGGCAGGCAGAAGGGGTAGCCTGGAAAGCTGTTGCTCAGCCTCATCTGCCCACGGCACTGCTCGCACAGAGGCACAGAGACTGGGGCTGCTTGCTTGTCTTGCCACCTCAAACTTCAAACGTACCTCTTGGGGTCTGTGCCAGGAGCCTGCGGCAGCCCTGCTCCGAAAATGCGAACGTCTGCAGATAGCTGGCAGGCAGAAGGGGCTAGCCTGGAAAGCTGTTGCTCAGCCTCATCTGCCCACGGCACTGCTCGCACAGAGGCACAGAGACTGGGGCTGCTTGCTTGTCTTGCCACCTCAAACTTCAAACGTAGCTTATGGGGTCTGTGCCAGGAGCCTGCGGCAGCACTGCTCCGAAAATGCGAACGTCTGCAGATAGCTGGCAGGCAGAAGGGGCTAGCCTGGAAAACTGTTGCTCAGCCTCATCTGCCCACGGCAGTGCTCGCACAGAGGCACAGAGACTGGGGCTGCACGCTTGTCTTGCCACCTCAAACTTCAAACGTATCTTATGGCGTTCTGTGCCGGGAGCCTCCGGCAGCCCTGCTCCGAAAATGCGAACGTCTGCAGATAGCTGGCAGGCAGAAGGGGCTAGCCTGGAAAGCTGTTGCTCAGCCTCATCTGCCCACGGCACTGCTCGCACAGAGGCACAGAGACTGGGGCTGCTTGCTTGTCTTGCCACCTCAAACTTCAAACGTAGCTCTTGGGGTCCGTGCCGGGAGCCTGCGGCAGCCCTGCTCCGAAAATACGAACGTCTGCAGATAGCTGGCAGGCAGGAGGGGCTAGCCTGGAAAGCTGTTGCTCAGCCTCATCGGCCCATGGCACTGCTCGCACAGAGGCACTGAGACTGGGGCTGCATGCTTGTCTTGCCACCTCAAACTTCAAACGTAGCTTATGGGGTCCGTGCCGGGAGCCTGCGGCAGCCCAGCTCTGAAAATGCGAACGTCTGCAGATAGCTGGCAGGCAGAAGGGGCTAGCCTGGAAAGCTGTTGCTCAGCCTCATCTGCCCATGGCACTGCTCGCACAGAGGCACAGAGACTGGGGCTGCTTGCTTGTCTTGCCACCTCAAACTTCAAACATAACTTATGGGGTCTGTGCCAGGAGCCTGCGGCAGCCCTGCTCTGAAAATGCGAACGTCTGCAGATAGCTGGCAGGCAGAAGGGGCTAGCCTGGAAAGCTGTTGCTCAGCCTCATCTGCCCACGGCAGTGCTCGCACAGAGGCACAGAGACTGGGGCTGCTTGCTTGTCTTGCCACCTCAAACTTCAAACGTACCTCTTGGGGTCTGTGCCAGGAGCCTGCAGCAGCCCTGCTCCGAAAATGCGAACGTCTGCAGATAGCTGGCAGGCAGAAGGGGCTAGCCTGGAAAGCTGTTGCTCAGCCTCATCGGCCCACGGCACTGCTCGCACAGAGGCACTGAGACTGGGACTGCATGCTTGTCTTGCCACTTCAAACTTCAAACGTAGCTTATGGGGTCCGTGCCGGGAGCCTGCGGCAGCCCAGCTCTGAAAATGCGAACGTCTGCAGATAGCTGGCAGGCAGAAGGGGCTAGCCTGGAAAGCTGTTGCTCAGCCTCATCTGCCCATGGCACTGCTCGCACAGAGGCACAGAGACTGGGGCTGCTTGCTTGTCTTGCCACCTCAAACTTCAAACATAACTTATGGGGTCTGTGCCAGGAGCCTGCGGCAGCACTGCTCCGAAAATGCGAACGTCTGCAGATAGCTGGCAGGCAGAAGGGGCTAGCCTGGAAAGCTGTTGCTCAGCCTCATCTGCCCACGGCACTGCTCGCACAGAGGCACAGAGACTGGGGCTGCTTGCTTGTCTTGCCACCTCAAACTTCAAACATAACTTATTGGGTCTGTGCCAGGAGCCTGCGGCAGCACTGCTCCGAAAATGCGAACGTCTGCAGATAGCTGGCAGGCAGAAGGGGCTAGCCTGGAAAGCTGTTGCTCAGCCTCATCTGCCCACGGCACTGCTCGCACAGAGGCACAGAGACTGGGGCTGCTTGCTTGTCTTGCCACCTTAAACTTCAAACGTACCTCTTGGGGTCTGTGCCAGGAGCCTGCGGCAGCCCTGCTCCGAAAATGCGAACGTCTGCAGATAGCTGGCAGGCAGAAGGGGCTAGCCTGGAAAGCTGTTGCTCAGCCTCATCTGCCCACGGCACTGCTTGCACAGAGGCACAGAGACTGGGGCTGCTTGCTTGTCTTGCCACCTCAAACTTCAAACGTACCTCTTGGGGCCTGTGCCAGGAGCCTGCGGCAGCCCTGCTCCGAAAATGCGAACGTCTGCAGATAGCTGGCAGGCAGAAGGGGCTAGCCTGGAAAGCTGTTGCTCAGCCTCATCTGCCCACGGCACTGCTCGCACAGAGGCACAGAGACTGGGGCTGCTTGCATGTCTTTCCACCTCAAACTTCAAACGTAGCTCTTAGGGTCTGTGCCGGGAGCCTGCGGCAGCCCTGCTCTGAAAATGCGAACGTCTGCAGATAGCTGGCAGGCAGAAGGGGCTAGCCTGGAAAGCTGTTGCTCAGCCTCATCTGCCCACGGCAGTGCTCGCACAGAGGCACAGACACTGGGGCTGCTTGCTTGTCTTGCCACCTCAAACTTCAAACGTAGCTTATGGGGTCTGTGCCGGGAGCCTGCGGCAGCCCTGCTCCGAAAATGCGAACGTCTGCAGATAGCTGGCAGGCAGAAGGGGCTAGCCTAGAAAGCTGTTGCTCAGCCTCATCTGCCCACGGCAGTGCTCGCACAGAGGCACAGAGACTGGGGCTGCTTGCTTGTCTTGCCACCTCAAACTTCAAACGTACCGTAGGTGGTCCGTGCCGGGAGCCTGCGGCAGCCCTGCTCCGAAAATACGAACGTCTGCAGATAGCTGGCAGGCAGAAGGGGCTAGCCTGGAAAGGTGTTGCTCAGCCTCATCGGCCCACGGCACTGCTCGCACAGAGGCACTGAGACTGGGGCTGCATGCTTGTCTTGCCACCTCAAACTTCAAACGTAGCTTATGGGGTCCGTGCCGGGAGCCTGCGGCAGCCCTGCTCCGAAAATGCGAACGTCTGCAGATAGCTGGCAGGCAGAAGGGGCTAGCCTGGAAAGCTGTTGCTCAGCCTCATCTGCCCACGGCACTGCTCGCACAGAGGCACAGAGACTGGGGCTGCTTGCTTGTCTTGCCACCTCAAACTTCAAACGTAGCTTATGGGGTCTGTGCCCGGAGCCTGCGGCAGCACTGCTCCGAAAATGCGAACGTCTGCAGATAGCTGGCAGGCAGAAGGGGCTAGCCTGTAAAGCTGTTGCTCAGCCTCATCTGCCCACGGCACTGCTCGCACAGAGGCACAGAGACTGGGGCTGCTTGCTTGTCTTGCCACCTCAAACTTCAAACATAACTTATGGGGTCTGTGCCAGGAGCCTGCGGCAGCACTGCTCCGAAAATGCGAACGTCTGCAGATAGCTGGCAGGCAGAAAGGGCTAGCCTGGAAAGCTGTTGCTCAGCCTCATCTGCCCACGGCACTGCTCGCACAGAGGCACAGAGACTGGGGCTGCTTGCTTGTCTTGCCACCTCAAACTTCAAACGTACCTCTTGGGGTCTGTGCCAGGAGCCTGCGGCAGCCCTGCTCCGAAAATGCGAACGTCTGCAGATAGCTGGCAGGCAGAAGGGGCTAGCCTGGAAAGCTGTTGCTCAGCCTCATCTGCCCACGGCACTGCTCGCACAGAGGCACAGAGACTGGGGCTGCTTGCTTGTCTTGCCACCTCAAACTTCAAACGTAGCTCTTGGGGTCTGTGCCGGGAGCCTGCGGTAGCCCTGCTCTGAAAATGCGAACGTCTGCAGATAGCTGGCAGGCAGAAGGGGCTAGCCTGGAAAGCTGTTGCTCAGCCTCATCTGCCCACGGCAGTGCTCGCACAGAGGCACAGAGACTGGGGCTGCTTGCTTGTCTTGCCACCTCAAACTTCAAACGTAGCTTATGGGGTCTGTGCCGGGAGCCTGCGGCAGCCCTGCTCCGAAAATGCGAACGTCTGCAGATAGCTGGCAGGCAGAAGGGGCTAGCCTGGAAAGCTGTTGCTCAGCCTCATCTGCCCACGGCAGTGCTCGCACAGAGGCACAGAGACTGGGGCTGCTTGCTTGTCTTGCCACCTCAAACTTCAAACGTAGCTTATGGGGTCCGTGCCGGGAGCCTGCGGCAGCCCTGCTCCGAAAATGCGAACGTCTGCAGATAGCTGGCAGGCAGAAGGGGCTAGCCTGGAAAGCTGTTGCTCAGCCTCATCTGCCCATGGCACTGCTCGCACAGAGGCACAGAGACTGGGGCTGCATGCTTGTCTTGCCACCTCAAACTTCAAACGTAGCTTATGGGGTCCGTGCCGGGAGCCTGCGGCAGCCCTGCTCCGAAAATGCGAACGTCTGCAGATAGCTGGCAGGCAGAAGGGGCTAGCCTGGAAAGCTGTTGCTCAGCCTCATCTGCCCACGGCACTGCTCGCACAGAGGCACAGAGACTGGGGCTGCTTGCTTGTCTTGCCACCTCAAACTTCAAACGTAACTTATGGGGTCTGTGCCAGGAGCCTGCGGCAGCACTGCTCCGAAAATGCGAACGTCTGCAGATAGCTGGCAGGCAGAAGGGGCTAGCCTGGAAAGCTGTTGCTCAGCCTCATCTGCCCATGGCACTGCTCGCACATAGGCACAGAGACTGGGGCTGCACGCTTGTCTTGCCACCTCAAACTTCAAACGTATCTTATGGGTTCTCTGCTGGGAGCCTCCGGCAGCCCTACTCCGAAAATGCGAACGTCTGCAGATAGCTGGCAGGCAGAAGGGGCTAGCCTGGAAAGCTGTTGCTCAGCCTCATCTGCCCATGGCACTGCTCGCACAGAGGCACAGAGACTGGGGCTGCATGCTTGTCTTGCCACCTCGAACTTCAAACATAGCTTATGGCGTTCTGTGCTGGGAGCCTCCGGCAGCCCAGCTCCGAAAATGCGAACGTCTGCAGATAGCTGGCAGGCAGAAGGGGCTAGCCTGTAAAGCTGTTGCTCAGCCTCATCTGCCCACGGCACTGCTCGCACAGAGGCACAGAGACTGGGGCTGCATGCTTGTCTTGCCACTCAAACTTCAAATGTAGCTTATGGGGTCTGTGCCGGGAGCCTGCGGCAGCCCTGCTCCGAAAATGCGAACGTCTGCAGATAGCTGGCAGGCAGAAGGGGCTAGCCTGGAAAGCTGTTGCTCAGCCTCATCTGCCCAGGGCACTGCTCGCACAGAGGCACAGAGACTGGGGCTGCTTCCTTGTCTTGCCACCTCAAACTTCAAACATATCTTATGGGTTCTGTGCCAGGAGCCTCCAGCAGCCCTGGTCCGAAAATGCGAACGTCTGCAGATAGCTGGCAGGCAGAAGGGGCTAGCCTGGAAAGCTGTTGCTCAGCCTCATCTGCCCACGGCACTGCTCACACAGAGGCACAGAGACTGGGGCTGCTTGCTTGTCTTGCCACCTCAAACTTCAAACGTAGCTCTTGGGGTCTGTGCCAGGAGCCTGCGGCAGCCCTGCTCCGAAAATGCGAACGTCTGTAGATAGCTGGCAGGCAGAAGGGGCTAGCCTGGAAAGCTGTTGCTCAGCCTCATCTGCCCACGGCACTGCTCGCACAGAGGCACAGAGACTGGGGCTGCTTGCTTGTCTTGCCACCTCAAACTTCAAACGTAGCTTATGGGTTCTGTGCCAGGAGCCTCCGGCAGCCCTGCTCCGAAAATGCGAACGTCTGCAGATAGCTGGCAAGCAGAAGGGGCTAGCCTGGAAAGCTGTTGCTCAGCCTCATCTGCCCACGGCACTGCTCGCACAGAGGCACAGAGACTGGGGCTGCATGCTTGTCTTGTCCCCTCAAACTTCAAACGTAGCTTATGGCATTCTGTGCTGGGAGCCTCCGGCAGACCTGCTCCGAAAATGCGAACGTCTGCAGATAGCTGGCAGGCAGAAGGGGCTAGCCTGGAAAGCTGTTGCTCAGCCTCATCTGCCCATGGCACCGCTCGCACAGAGGCACAGAGACTGGGGCTGCATGCTTGTCTTGCCACCTCAAACTTCAAACGTTGCTTATGGGGTCCGTGCCGGGAGCCTGCGGCAGCCCTGCTCCGAAAATGCGAACGTCTGCAGATAGCTGGCAGGCAGAAAGGGCTAGCCTGGAAAGCTGTTGCTCAGCCTCATCTGCCCACGGCACTGCTCGCACAGAGGCACACAGACTGGGGCTGCTTGCTTGTCTTGCCACCTTAAACTTCAAACGTACCTCTTGGGGTCTGTGCCAGGAGCCTGCGGCAGCCCTGCTCCGAAAATGCGAACGTCTGCAGATAGCTGGCAGGCAGAAGGGGCTAGCCTGGAAAGCTGTTGCTCAGCCTCATCTGCCCACGGCACTGCTCGCACAGAGGCACAGAGACTGGGGCTGCTTGCTTGTCTTGCCACCTCAAACTTCAAACGTACCTCTTGGGGCCTGTGCCAGGAGCCTGCGGCAGCCCTGCTCCGAAAATGCGAACGTCTGCAGATAGCTGGCAGGCAGAAGGGGCTAGCCTGGAAAGCTGTTGCTCAGCCTCATCTGCCCACGGCACTGCTCGCACAGAGGCACAGAGACTGGGGCTGCTTGCTTGTCTTGCCACCTCAAACTTCAAACGTAGCTCTTGGGGTCTGTGCCGGAAGCCTGAGGCAGCCCTGCTCTGAAAATGCGAACGTCTGCAGATAGCTGGCAGGCAGAAGGGGCTAGCCTGGAAAGCTGTTGCTCAGCCTCATCTGCCCACGGCAGTGCTCGCACAGAGGCACAGAGACTGGGGCTGCTTGCTTGTCTTGCCACCTCAAACTTCAAACGTAGCTTATGGGGTCTGTGCCGGGAGCCTGCGGCAGCCCTGCTCCGAAAATGCGAACGTCTGCAGATAGCTGGCAGGCAGAAGGGGCTAGCCTGGAAAGCTGTTGCTCAGCCTCATCTGCCCACGGCAGTGCTCGCACAGAGGCACAGAGACTGGGGCTGCTTGCTTGTCTTGCCACCTCAAACTTCAAACGTACCGTAGGTGGTCCGTGCCGGGAGCCTGCGGCAGCCCTGCTCCGAAAATACGAACGTCTGCAGATAGCTGGCAGGCAGAAGGGGCTAGCCTGGAAAGCTGTTGCTCAGCCTCATCGGCCCACGGCACTGCTCGCACAGAGGCACTGAGACTGGGGCTGCATGCTTGTCTTGCCACCTCAAACTTCAAACGTAGCTTATGGGGTCCGTGCCGGGAGCCTGCGGCAGCCCTGCTCCAAAAATGCGAACGTCTGCAGATAGCTGGCAGGCAGAAGGGGCTAGCCTGGAAAGCTGTTGCTCAGCCTCATCTGCCCACGGCACTGCTCGCACAGAGGCACAGAGACTGGGGCTGCTTGCTTGTCTTGCCACCTCAAACTTCAAACGTACCTCTTGGGGCCTGTGCCAGGAGCCTGCGGCAGCCCTGCTCCGAAAATGCGAACGTCTGCAGATAGCTGGCAGGCAGAAGGGGCTAGCCTGGAAAGCTGTTGCTCAGCCTCATCTGCCCACGGCACTGCTCGCACAGAGGCACAGAGACTGGGGCTGCTTGCTTGTCTTGCCACCTCAAACTTCAAACGTAGCTCTTGGGGTCTGTGCCGGAAGCCTGAGGCAGCCCTGCTCTGAAAATGCGAACGTCTGCAGATAGCTGGCAGGCAGAAGGGGCTAGCCTGGAAAGCTGTTGCTCAGCCTCATCTGCCCACGGCAGTGCTCGCACAGAGGCACAGAGACTGGGGCTGCTTGCTTGTCTTGCCACCTCAAACTTCAAACGTAGCTTATGGGGTCTGTGCCGGGAGCCTGCGGCAGCCCTGCTCCGAAAATGCGAACGTCTGCAGATAGCTGGCAGGCAGAAGGGGCTAGCCTGGAAAGCTGTTGCTCAGCCTCATCTGCCCACGGCAGTGCTCGCACAGAGGCACAGAGACTGGGGCTGCTTGCTTGTCTTGCCACCTCAAACTTCAAACGTACCGTAGGTGGTCCGTGCCGGGAGCCTGCGGCAGCCCTGCTCCGAAAATACGAACGTCTGCAGATAGCTGGCAGGCAGAAGGGGCTAGCCTGGAAAGCTGTTGCTCAGCCTCATCGGCCCACGGCACTGCTCGCACAGAGGCACTGAGACTGGGGCTGCATGCTTGTCTTGCCACCTCAAACTTCAAACGTAGCTTATGGGGTCCGTGCCGGGAGCCTGCGGCAGCCCTGCTCCAAAAATGCGAACGTCTGCAGATAGCTGGCAGGCAGAAGGGGCTAGCCTGGAAAGCTGTTGCTCAGCCTCATCTGCCCACGGCACTGCTCGCACAGAGGCACAGAGACTGGGGCTGCTTGCTTGTCTTGCCACCTCAAACTTCAAACGTAGCTTATGGGGTCTGTGCCCGGAGCATGCGGCAGCACTGCTCCGAAAATGCGAACGTCTGCAGATAGCTGGCAGGCAGAAGGGGCTAGCCTGTAAAGCTGTTGCTCAGCCTCATCTGCCCACGGCACTGCTCGCACAGAGGCACAGAGACTGGGGCTGCTTGCTTGTCTTGCCACCTCAAACTTCAAACATAACTTATGGGGTCTGTGCCAGGAGCCTGCGGCAGCCCTGCTCCGAAAATGCGAACGTCTGCAGATAGCTGGCAGGCAGAAAGGGCTAGCCTGGAAAGCTGTTGCTCAGCCTCATCTGCCCACGGCACTGCTCGCACAGAGGCACAGAGACTGGGGCTGCTTGCTTGTCTTGCCACCTCAAACTTCAAACGTACCTCTTGGGGTCTGTGCCAGGAGCCTGCGGCAGCCCTGCTCCGAAAATGCGAACGTCTGCAGATAGCTGGCAGGCAGAAGGGGCTAGCCTGGAAAGCTGTTGCTCAGCCTCATCTGCCCACGGCACTGCTCGCACAGAGGCACAGAGACTGGGGCTGCTTGCTTGTCTTGCCACCTCAAACTTCAAACGTACCTCTTGGGGCCTGTGCCAGGAGCCTGCGGCAGCCCTGCTCCGAAAATGCGAACGTCTGCAGATAGCTGGCAGGCAGAAGGGGCTAGCCTGGAAAGCTGTTGCTCAGCCTCATCTGCCCACGGCACTGCTCGCACAGAGGCACAGAGACTGGGGCTGCTTGCTTGTCTTGCCACCTCAAACTTCAAACGTAGCTCTTGGGGTCTGTGCCGGAAGCCTGAGGCAGCCCTGCTCTGAAAATGCGAACGTCTGCAGATAGCTGGCAGGCAGAAGGGGCTAGCCTGGAAAGCTGTTGCTCAGCCTCATCTGCCCACGGCAGTGCTCGCACAGAGGCACAGAGACTGGGGCTGCTTGCTTGTCTTGCCACCTCAAACTTCAAACGTAGCTTATGGGGTCTGTGCCGGGAGTCTGCGGCAGCCCTGCTCCGAAAATGCGAACGTCTGCAGATAGCTGGCAGGCAGAAGGGGCTAGCCTGGAAAGCTGTTGCTCAGCCTCATCTGCCCACGGCAGTGCTCGCACAGAGGCACAGAGACTGGGGCTGCTTGCTTGTCTTGCCACCTCAAACTTCAAACGTACCGTAGGTGGTCCGTGCCGGGAGCCTGCGGCAGCACTGCTCCGAAAATACGAACGTCTGCAGATAGCTGGCAGGCAGAAGGGGCTAGCATGGAAAGCTGTTGCTCAGCCTCATTGGCCCACGGCACTGCTCGCACAGAGGCACTGAGACTGGGGCTGCATGCTTGTCTTGCCACCTCAAACTTCAAACATAGCTTATGGGGTCCGTGCCGGGAGCCTGCGGCAGCCCTGCTCCGAAAATGCGAACATCTGCAGATAGCTGGCAGGCAGAAGGGGCTAGCCTGGAAAGCTGTTGCTCAGCCTCATCTGCCCACGGCACTGCTCGCACAGAGGCACAGAGACTGGGGCTGCTTGCTTGTCTTGCCACCTCAAACTTCAAACGTAGCTTATGGGGTCTGTGCCCGGAGCATGCGGCAGCACTGCTCCGAAAATGCGAACGTCTGCAGATAGCTGGCAGGCAGAAGGGGCTAGCCTGTAAAGCTGTTGCTCAGCCTCATCTGCCCACGGCACTGGTCGCACAGAGGCACAGAGACTGGGGCTGCTTGCTTGTCTTGCCACCTCAAACTTCAAACATAACTTATGGGGTCTGTGCCAGGAGCCTGCGGCAGCACTGCTCCGAAAATGCGAACGTCTGCAGATAGCTGGCAGGCAGAAAGGGCTAGCCTGGAAAGCTGTTGCTCAGCCTCATCTGCCCACGGCACTGCTCGCACAGAGGCACAGAGACTGGGGCTGCTTGCTTGTCTTGCCACCTCAAACTTCAAACGTACCTCTTGGGGTCTGTGCCAGGAGCCTGCGGCAGCCCTGCTCCGAAAATGCGAACGTCTGCAGATAGCTGGCAGGCAGAAGGGGCTAGCCTGGAAAGCTGTTGCTCAGCCTCATCTGCCCACGGCACTGCTCACACAGAGGCACAGAGACTGGGGCTGCTTGCTTGTCTTGCCACCTCAAACTTCAAACGTAGCTCTTGGGGTCTGTGCCGGGAGCCTCCGGTAGCCCTGCTCTGAAAATGCGAACGTCTGCAGATAGCTGGCAGGCAGAAGGGGCTAGCCTGGAAAGCTGTTGCTCAGCCTCATCTGCCCACGGCAGTGCTCGCACAGAGGCACAGAGACTGGGGCTGCTTGCTTGTCTTGCCACCTCAAACTTCAAACGTAGCTTATGGGGTCTGTGCCGGGAGCCTGCGGCAGCCCTGCTCCGAAAATGCGAACGTCTGCAGATAGCTGGCAGGCAGAAGGGGCTAGCCTGGAAAGCTGTTGCTCAGCCTCATCTGCCCACGGCAGTGCTCGCACAGAGGCACAGAGACTGGGGCTGCTTGCTTGTCTTGCCACCTCAAACTTCAAACGTAGCTTATGGGGTCCGTGCCGGGAGCCTGCGGCAGCCCTGCTCCGAAAATGCGAACGTCTGCAGATAGCTGGCAGGCAGAAAGAGCTAGCCTGGAAAGCTGTTGCTCAGCCTCATCGGCCCACGGCACTGCTCGCACAGAGGCACTGAGACTGGGGCTGCATGCTTGTCTTGCCACCTCAAACTTCAAACGTAGCTTATGGGGTCCGTGCCGGGAGCCTGCGGCAGCCCAGCTCCGAAAATGCGAACGTCTGCAGATAGCTGGCAGGCAGAAGGGGCTAGCCTGGAAAGCTGTTGCTCAGCCTCATCTGCCCACGGCACTGCTCGCACAGAGGCACAGAGACTGGGGCTGCTTGCTTGTCTTGCCACCTCAAACTTCAAACGTAACTTATGGGGTCTGTGCCAGGAGCCTGCGGCAGCACTGCTCCGAAAATGCGAACGTCTGCAGATAGCTGTCAGGCAGAAGGGGCTAGCCTGGAAAGCTGTTGCTCAGCCTCATCTGCCCATGGCACTGCTCGCACAGAGGCACAGAGACTGGGGCTGCACGCTTGTCTTGCCACCTCAAACTTCAAACGTATCTTATGGGTTCTCTGCCGGGAGCCTCCGGCAGCCCTACTCCGAAAATGCGAACGTCTGCAGATAGCTGGCAGGCAGAAGGGGCTAGCCTGGAAAGCTGTTGCTCAGCCTCATCGGCCCACGGCACTGCTCGCACAGAGGCACTGAGACTGGGGCTGCATGCTTGTCTTGCCACCTCAAACTTCAAACGTAGCTTATGGGGTCCGTGCCGGGAGCCTGCGGCAGCCCTGCTCCGAAAATGCGAACGTCTGCAGATAGCTGGCAGGCAGAAGGGGCTAGCCTGGAAAGCTGTTGCTCAGCCTCATCTGCCCATGGCACTGCTCGCACAGAGGCACAGAGACTGGGGCTGCTTGCTTGTCTTGCCACCTCCAACTTCAAACGTAGCTCTTGGGGTCTGTGCCCGGAGCATGCGGCAGCACTGCTCCGAAAATGCGAACGTCTGCAGATAGCTGGCAGGCAGAAGGGGCTAGCCTGTAAAGCTGTTGCTCAGCCTCATCTGCCCACGGCACTGCTCGCACAGAGGCACAGAGACTGGGGCTGCTTGCTTGTCTTGCCACCTCAAACTTCAAACATAACTTATGGGGTCTGTGCCAGGAGCCTGCGGCAGCACTGCTCCGAAAATGCGAACGTCTGCAGATAGCTGGCAGGCAGAAAGGGCTAGCCTGGAAAGCTGTTGCTCAGCCTCATCTGCCCACAGCACTGCTCGCACAGAGGCACAGAGACTGGGGCTGCTTGCTTGTCTTGCCACCTCAAACTTCAAACGTACCTCTTGGGGTCTGTGCCAGGAGCCTGCGGCAGCCCTGCTCCGAAAATGCGAACGTCTGCAGATAGCTGGCAGGCAGAAGGGGCTAGCCTGGAAAGCTGTTGCTCAGCCTCATCTGCCCACGGCACTGCTCGCACAGAGGCACAGAGACTGGGGCTGCTTGCTTGTCTTGCCACCTCAAACTTCAAACGTACCTCTTGGGGCCTGTGCCAGGAGCCTGCGGCAGCCCTGCTCCGAAAATGCGAACGTCTGCAGATAGCTGGCAGGCAGAAGGGGCTAGCCTGGAAAGCTGTTGCTCAGCCTCATCTGCCCACGGCACTGCTCGCACAGAGGCACACAGACTGGGGCTGCTTGCTTGTCTTGCCACCTCAAACTTCAAACGTAGCTTATGGGGTCTGTGCCCGGAGCATGCGGCAGCACTGCTCCGAAAATGCGAACGTCTGCAGATAGCTGGCAGGCAGAAGGGGCTAGCCTGTAAAGCTGTTGCTCAGCCTCATCTGCCCACGGCACTGGTCGCACAGAGGCACAGAGACTGGGGCTGCTTGCTTGTCTTGCCACCTCAAACTTCAAACATAACTTATGGGGTCTGTGCCAGGAGCCTGCGGCAGCACTGCTCCGAAAATGCGAACGTCTGCAGATAGCTGGCAGGCAGAAAGGGCTAGCCTGGAAAGCTGTTGCTCAGCCTCATCTGCCCACGGCACTGCTCGCACAGAGGCACAGAGACTGGGGCTGCTTGCTTGTCTTGCCACCTCAAACTTCAAACGTACCTCTTGGGGTCTGTGCCAGGAGCCTGCGGCAGCCCTGCTCCGAAAATGCGAACGTCTGCAGATAGCTGGCAGGCAGAAGGGGCTAGCCTGGAAAGCTGTTGCTCAGCCTCATCTGCCCACGGCACTGCTCACACAGAGGCACAGAGACTGGGGCTGCTTGCTTGTCTTGCCACCTCAAACTTCAAACGTAGCTCTTGGGGTCTGTGCCGGGAGCCTCCGGTAGCCCTGCTCTGAAAATGCGAACGTCTGCAGATAGCTGGCAGGCAGAAGGGGCTAGCCTGGAAAGCTGTTGCTCAGCCTCATCTGCCCACGGCAGTGCTCGCACAGAGGCACAGAGACTGGGGCTGCTTGCTTGTCTTGCCACCTCAAACTTCAAACGTAGCTTATGGGGTCTGTGCCGGGAGCCTGCGGCAGCCCTGCTCCGAAAATGCGAACGTCTGCAGATAGCTGGCAGGCAGAAGGGGCTAGCCTGGAAAGCTGTTGCTCAGCCTCATCTGCCCACGGCAGTGCTCGCACAGAGGCACAGAGACTGGGGCTGCTTGCTTGTCTTGCCACCTCAAACTTCAAACGTAGCTTATGGGGTCCGTGCCGGGAGCCTGCGGCAGCCCTGCTCCGAAAATGCGAACGTCTGCAGATAGCTGGCAGGCAGAAAGAGCTAGCCTGGAAAGCTGTTGCTCAGCCTCATCGGCCCACGGCACTGCTCGCACAGAGGCACTGAGACTGGGGCTGCATGCTTGTCTTGCCACCTCAAACTTCAAACGTAGCTTATGGGGTCCGTGCCGGGAGCCTGCGGCAGCCCAGCTCCGAAAATGCGAACGTCTGCAGATAGCTGGCAGGCAGAAGGGGCTAGCCTGGAAAGCTGTTGCTCAGCCTCATCTGCCCACGGCACTGCTCGCACAGAGGCACAGAGACTGGGGCTGCTTGCTTGTCTTGCCACCTCAAACTTCAAACGTAACTTATGGGGTCTGTGCCAGGAGCCTGCGGCAGCACTGCTCCGAAAATGCGAACGTCTGCAGATAGCTGTCAGGCAGAAGGGGCTAGCCTGGAAAGCTGTTGCTCAGCCTCATCTGCCCATGGCACTGCTCGCACAGAGGCACAGAGACTGGGGCTGCACGCTTGTCTTGCCACCTCAAACTTCAAACGTATCTTATGGGTTCTCTGCCGGGAGCCTCCGGCAGCCCTACTCCGAAAATGCGAACGTCTGCAGATAGCTGGCAGGCAGAAGGGGCTAGCCTGGAAAGCTGTTGCTCAGCCTCATCGGCCCACGGCACTGCTCGCACAGAGGCACTGAGACTGGGGCTGCATGCTTGTCTTGCCACCTCAAACTTCAAACGTAGCTTATGGGGTCCGTGCCGGGAGCCTGCGGCAGCCCTGCTCCGAAAATGCGAACGTCTGCAGATAGCTGGCAGGCAGAAGGGGCTAGCCTGGAAAGCTGTTGCTCAGCCTCATCTGCCCATGGCACTGCTCGCACAGAGGCACAGAGACTGGGGCTGCTTGCTTGTCTTGCCACCTCCAACTTCAAACGTAGCTCTTGGGGTCTGTGCCCGGAGCATGCGGCAGCACTGCTCCGAAAATGCGAACGTCTGCAGATAGCTGGCAGGCAGAAGGGGCTAGCCTGTAAAGCTGTTGCTCAGCCTCATCTGCCCACGGCACTGCTCGCACAGAGGCACAGAGACTGGGGCTGCTTGCTTGTCTTGCCACCTCAAACTTCAAACATAACTTATGGGGTCTGTGCCAGGAGCCTGCGGCAGCACTGCTCCGAAAATGCGAACGTCTGCAGATAGCTTGCAGGCAGAAAGGGCTAGCCTGGAAAGCTGTTGCTCAGCCTCATCTGCCCACAGCACTGCTCGCACAGAGGCACAGAGACTGGGGCTGCTTGCTTGTCTTGCCACCTCAAACTTCAAACGTACCTCTTGGGGTCTGTGCCAGGAGCCTGCGGCAGCCCTGCTCCGAAAATGCGAACGTCTGCAGATAGCTGGCAGGCAGAAGGGGCTAGCCTGGAAAGCTGTTGCTCAGCCTCATCTGCCCACGGCACTGCTCGCACAGAGGCACAGAGACTGGGGCTGCTTGCTTGTCTTGCCACCTCAAACTTCAAACGTACCTCTTGGGGCCTGTGCCAGGAGCCTGCGGCAGCCCTGCTCCGAAAATGCGAACGTCTGCAGATAGCTGGCAGGCAGAAGGGGCTAGCCTGGAAAGCTGTTGCTCAGCCTCATCTGCCCACGGCACTGCTCGCACAGAGGCACAGAGACTGGGGCTGCTTGCTTGTCTTGCCACCTCAAACTTCAAACGTGGCTCTTGGGGTCTGTGCCGGAAGCCTGAGGCAGCCCTGCTCTGAAAATGCGAACGTCTGCAGATAGCTGGCAGGCAGAAGGGGCTAGCCTGGAAAGCTGTTGCTCAGCCTCATCTGCCCACGGCAGTGCTCGCACAGAGGCACAGAGACTGGGGCTGCTTGCTTGTCTTGCCACCTCAAACTTCAAACGTAGCTTATGGGGTCTGTGCCGGGAGCCTGCGGCAGCCCTGCTCCGAAAATGCGAACGTCTGCAGATAGCTGGCAGGCAGAAGGGGCTAGCCTGGAAAGCTGTTGCTCAGCCTCATCTGCCCACGGCAGTGCTCGCACAGAGGCACAGAGACTGGGGCTGCTTGCTTGTCTTGCCACCTCAAACTTCAAACGTACCGTAGGTGGTCCGTGCCGGGAGCCTGCGGCAGCCCTGCTCCGAAAATACGAACGTCTGCAGATAGCTGGCAAGCAGAAGGGGCTAGCCTGGAAAGCTGTTGCTCAGCCTCATCGGCCCACGGCACTGCTCGCACAGAGGCACTGAGACTGGGGCTGCATGCTTGTCTTGCCACCTCAAACTTCAAACGTACCTCTTGGGGTCCGTGCCGGGAGCCTGCGGCAGCCCTGCTCCGAAAATGCGAACGTCTGCAGATAGCTGGCAGGCAGAAGGGGCTAGCCTGGAAAGCTGTTGCTCAGCCTCATCTGCCCACGGCACTGCTCGCACAGAGGCACAGAGACTGGGGCTGCTTGCTTGTCTTGCCACCTCAAACTTCAAACGTAGCTTATGGGGTCTGTGCCCGGAGCATGCGGCAGCACTGCTCCGAAAATGCGAACGTCTGCAGATAGCTGGCAGGCAGAAGGGGCTAGCCTGTAAAGCTGTTGCTCAGCCTCATCTGCCCACGGCACTGCTCGCACAGAGGCACAGAGACTGGGGCTGCTTGCTTGTCTTGCCACCTCAAACTTCAAACATAACTTATGGGGTCTGTGCCAGGAGCCTGCGGCAGCACTGCTCCGAAAATGCGAACGTCTGCAGATAGCTGGCAGGCAGAAAGGGCTAGCCTGGAAAGCTGTTGCTCAGCCTCATCTGCCCACGGCACTGCTCGCACAGAGGCACAGAGACTGGGGCTGCTTGCTTGTCTTGCCACCTCAAACTTCAAACGTACCTCTTGGGGTCTGTGCCAGGAGCCTGCGGCAGCCCTGCTCCGAAAATGCGAACGTCTGCAGATAGCTGGCAGGCAGAAGGGGCTAGCCTGGAAAGCTGTTGCTCAGCCTCATCTGCCCACGGCACTGCTCGCACAGAGGCACAGAGACTGGGGAGAGCTTGCTTGTCTTTCCACCTCAAACTTCAAACGTAGCTCTTGGGGTCTGTGCCGGGAGCCTCCGGTAGCCCTGCTCTGAAAATGCGAACGTCTGCAGATAGCTGGCAGGCAGAAGGGGCTAGCCTGGAAAGCTGTTGCTCAGCCTCATCTGCCCACGGCAGTGCTCGCACAGAGGCACAGAGACTGGGGCTGCTTGCTTGTCTTGCCACCTCAAACTTCAAACGTAGCTTATGGGGTCTGTGCCGGGAGCCTGCGGCAGCCCTGCTCCGAAAATGCGAACGTCTGCAGATAGCTGGCAGGCAGAAGGGGCTAGCCTGGAAAGCTGTTGCTCAGCCTCATCTGCCCACGGCAGTGCTCGCACAGAGGCACAGAGACTGGGGCTGCTTGCTTGTCTTGCCACCTCAAACTTCAAACGTAGCTTATGGGGTCCGTGCCGGGAGCCTGCGGCAGCCCTGCTCCGAAAATGCGAACGTCTGCAGATAGCTGGCAGGCAGAAAGAGCTAGCCTGGAAAGCTGTTGCTCAGCCTCATCGGCCCACGGCACTGCTCGCACAGAGGCACTGAGACTGGGGCTGCATGCTTGTCTTGCCACCTCAAACTTCAAACGTAGCTTATGGGGTCCGTGCCGGGAGCCTGCGGCATCCCTGCTCCGAAAATGCGAACGTCTGCAGATAGCTGGCAGGCAGAAGGGGCTAGCCTGGAAAGCTGTTGCTCAGCCTCATCTGCCCACGGCACTGCTCGCACAGAGGCACAGAGACTGGGGCTGCTTGCTTGTCTTGCCACCTCAAACTTCAAACGTAACTTATGGGGTCTGTGCCAGGAGCCTGCGGCAGCACTGCTCCGAAAATGCGAACGTCTGCAGATAGCTGTCAGGCAGAAGGGGCTAGCCTGGAAAGCTGTTGCTCAGCCTCATCTGCCCATGGCACTGCTCGCACAGAGGCACAGAGACTGGGGCTGCACGCTTGTCTTGCCACCTCAAACTTCAAACGTATCTTATGGGTTCTCTGCCGGGAGCCTCCGGCAGCCCTACTCCGAAAATGCGAACGTCTGCAGATAGCTGGCAGGCAGAAGGGGCTAGCCTGGAAAGCTGTTGCTCAGCCTCATCTGCCCACGGCACTGCTCGCACAGAGGCACAGAGACTGGGGCTGCATGCTTGTCTTGCCACCTCGAACTTCAAACATAGCTTATGGCGTTCTGTGCTGGGAGCCTCCGGCAGCCCTGCTCCGAAAATGCGAACGTCTGCAGATAGCTGGCAGGCAGAAGGGGCTAGCCTGGAAAGCTGTTGCTCAGCCTCATCTGCCCACGGCAGTGCTCGCACAGAGGCACAGAAACTGGGGCTGCATGCTTGTCTTGCCACCTCAAACTTCAAATGTAGCTTATGGGGTCTGTGCCAGGAGCCTCCGGCAGCCCTGCTCCGAAAATGCGAACGTCTGCAGATAGCTGGCAGGCAGAAGGGGCTAGCCTGGAAAGCTGTTGCTCAGCCTCATCTGCCCAGGGCACTGCTCGCACAGAGGCACAGAGACTGGGGCTGCTTGCTTGTCTTGCCACCTCAAACTTCAAACATATCTTATGGGTTCTGTGCCAGGAGCCTCCAGCATCCCTGCTCCGAAAATGCGAACGTCTGCAGATAGCTGGCAGGCAGAAGGGGCTAGCCTGGAAAGCTGTTGCTCAGCCTCATCTGCCCACGGCACTGCTCACACAGAGGCACAGAGACTGGGGCTGCTTGCTTGTCTTGCCACCTCAAACTTCAAACGTAGCTCTTGGGGTCTGTGCCAGGAGCCTGCGGCAGCCCTGCTCCGAAAATGCGAACGTCTGTAGATAGCTGGCAGGCAGAAGGGGCTAGCCTGGAAAGCTGTTGCTCAGCCTCATCTGCCCACGGCACTGCTCGCACAGAGGCACAGAGACTGGGGCTGCTTGCTTGTCTTGCCACCTCAAACTTCAAACGTAGCTTATGGGTTCTGTGCCAGGAGCCTCCGGCAGCCCTGCTCCGAAAATGCGAACGTCTGCAGATAGCTGGCAGGCAGAAGGGGCTAGCCTCGAAAGCTGTTGCTCAGCCTCATCTGCCCACGGCACTGCTCGCACAGAGGCACAGAGACTGGGGCTGCATGCTTGTCTTGCCACCTCAAACTTCAAACGTAGCTTATGGCATTCTGTGCTGGGAGCCTCCGGCAGCCCTGCTCCGAAAATGCGAACGTCTGCAGATAGCTGGCAGGCAGAAGGGGCTAGCCTGGAAAGCTGTTGCTCAGCCTCATCTGCCCATGGCACCGCTCGCACAGAGGCACAGAGACTGGGGCTGCATGCTTGTCTTGCCACCTCAAACTTCAAACGTTGCTTATGGGGTCCGTGCCGGGAGCCTGCGGCAGCCCTGCTCCGAAAATGCGAACGTCTGCAGATAGCTGGCAGGCAGAAGAGGCTAGCCTGGAAAGCTGTTGCTCAGCCTCATCTGCCCACGGCACTGCTTGCACAGAGGCACAGAGACTGGGGCTGCTTGCTTGTCTTGCCACCTCAAACTTCAAACGTAGCTTATGGGTTCTGTGCCAGGAGCCTGCGGCAGCCCTGCTCCGAAAATGCGAACGTCTGCAGATAGCTGGCAGGCAGAAGGGGCTAGCCTGGAAAGCTGTTGCTCAGCCTCATCTGCCCAGGGCACTGCTCGCACAGAGGCACAGAGACTGGGGCTGCTTGCTTGTCTTGCCACCTCAAACTTCAAACATATCTTTTGGGTTCTGTGCCAGGAGCCTCCAGCAGCCCTGCTCCGAAAATGCGAACGTCTGCAGATAGCTGGCAGGCAGAAGGGGCTAGCCTGGAAAGCTGTTGCTCAGCCTCATCTGCCCACGGCACTGCTCACACAGAGGCACAGAGACTGGGGCTGCTTGCTTGTCTTGCCACCTCAAACTTCAAACGTAGCTCTTGGGGTCTGTGCCAGGAGCCTGCGGCAGCCCTGCTCCGAAAATGCGAACGTCTGTAGATAGCTGGCAGGCAGAAGGGGCTAGCCTGGAAAGCTGTTGCTCAGCCTCATCTGCCCACGGCACTGCTCGCACAGAGGCACAGAGACTGGGGCTGCTTGCTTGTCTTGCCACCTCAAACTTCAAACGTAGCTTATGGGTTCTGTGCCAGGAGCCTCCGGCAGCCCTGCTCCGAAAATGCGAATGTCTGCAGATAGCTGGCAGGCAGAAGGGGCTAGCCTCGAAAGCTGTTGCTCAGCCTCATCTGCCCACGGCACTGCTCGCACAGAGGCACAGAGACTGGGGCTGCATGCTTGTCTTGCCACCTCAAACTTCAAACGTAGCTTATGGCATTCTGTGCTGGGAGCCTCCGGCAGCCCTGCTCCGAAAATGCGAACGTCTGCAGATAGCTGGCAGGCAGAAGGGGCTAGCCTGGAAAGCTGTTGCTCAGCCTCATCTGCCCATGGCACCGCTCGCACAGAGGCACAGAGACTGGGGCTGCATGCTTGTCTTGCCACCTCAAACTTCAAACGTTGCTTATGGGGTCCGTGCCGGGAGCCTGCGGCAGCCCTGCTCCGAAAATGCGAACGTCTGCAGATAGCTGGCAGGCAGAAGAGGCTAGCCTGGAAAGCTGTTGCTCAGCCTCATCTCCCACGGCACTGCTCGCACAGAGGCACAGAGACTGGGGCTGCTTGCTTGTCTTGCCACCTCAAACTTCAAACGTAGCTTATGGGTTCTGTGCCAGGAGCCTGCGGCAGCCCTGCTCCGAAAATGCGAACGTCTGCAGATAGCTGGCAGGCAGAAGGGGCTAGCCTGGAAAGCTGTTGCTCAGCCTCATCTGCCCACGGCACTGCTCGCACAGAGGCACAGAGACTGGGGCTGCTTGCTTGTCTTGCCACCTCAAACTTCAAACGTACCTCTTGGGGTCTGTGCCAGGAGCCTGCGGCAGCCCTGCTCCGAAAATGCAAACGTCTGCAGATAGCTGGCAGGCAGAAGGGGCTAGCCTGGAAAGCTGTTGCTCAGCCTCATCTGCCCACGGCAGTGCTCGCACAGAGGCACTGAGACTGGGGCTGCATGCTTGTCTTGCCACCTCAAACTTCAAACGTAGCTTATGGCGTTCTGTGCTGGGAGCCTCCGGCAGCCCTGCTCCGAAAATGCGAACGTCTGCAGATAGCTGGCAGGCAGAAGGGGCTAGTCTGGAAAGCTGTTGCTCAGCCTCATCTGCCCACGGCACTGCTCGCACAGAGGCACAGAGACTGGGGCTGCTTGCTTGTCTTGCCACCTCAAACTTCAAACGTAGCTTATGGGTTCTGTGCCCGGAGCCTCCGGCAGCCCTGCTCCGAAAATGCGAACGTCTGCAGATAGCTGGCAGGCAGAAGGGGCTAGCCTGGAAAGCTGTTGCTCAGCCTCATCTGCCCACGGCACTGCTCGCACAGAGGCACAGAGACTGGGGCTGCTTGCTTGTCTTGCCACCTCAAACTTCAAACGTACCTCTTGGGGTCTGTGCCGGGAGCCTCCGGCAGCCCTGCTCCAAAAATGCTAAAGTCTGCAGATAGCTGGCAGGCAGAAGGGGCTAGCCTGGAAAGCTGTTGCTCAGCCTCATCTGCCCACGGCACTGCTCGCACAGAGGCACAGAGACTGGGGCTGCTTGCTTGTCTTGCCACCTCAAACTTCAAACGTAGCTTATGGGGTCCGTGCCGGGAGCCTGAGGCAGCCCTGCTCCGAAAATGCGAACGTCTGCAGATAGTTGGCAGGCAGAAGGGGCTAGCCTGTAAAGCTGTTGCTCAGCCTCATCTGCCCACGGCACTGCTCGCACAGAGGCACAGAGACTGGGGCTGCATGCTTCTCTTGCCACCTCAAACTTCAAACGTAGCTTATGGCTTTCTCTGCCGGGAGCCTCCGGCAACCCTGCTCCGAAAATGCGAACGTCTGCAGTTAGCTGGCAGGCAGAAGGGGCTAGCCTGGAAAGCTGTTGCTCAGCCTCATCTGCCCACGGCACTGCTCGCACAGAGGCACAGAGACTGGGGCTGCATGCTTGTCTTGCCACCTCAAACTTCAAACGTAGCTTATGGGGTCCGTGCCAGGAGCCTGCGGCAGCCCTGCTCCGAAAATGCGAATGTCTGCAGATAGCTGGCAGGCAGAAGGGGCTAGCCTGGAAAGCTGTTGCTCAGCCTCATCTGCCCACGGCACTGCTCGCACAGAGGCACAGAGACTGGGGCTGCTTGCTTGTCTTGCCACCTCAAACTTCAAACGTACCTCTTGGGGTCCGTGCCGGGAGCCTGCGGCAGCCCTGCTCCGAAAATGCGAACGTCTGCAGATAGCTGTCAGGCAGAAGGGGCTAGCCTGGAAAGCTGTTGCTCAGCCTCATCTGCCCACGGCACTGCTCGCACAGAGGCACAGAGACTGGGGCTGCATGCTTGTCTTGCGACCTCAAACTTCAAACGTAGCTTATGCCGTTCTGTGCTGGGAGCCTGCGGCAGCCCTGCTCCGAAAATGCGAACGTCTGCAGATAGCTGGCAGGCAGAAGGGGCTAGTCTGGAAAGCTGTTGCTCAGCCTCATCTGCCCACGGCAGTGCTCGCACAGAGGCACAGAGACTGGGGCTGCTTGCTTGTCTTGCCACCTCAAACTTCAAACGTAGCTTATGGGTTCTGTGCCAGGAGTCTCCGGCAGCCCTGCTCCGAAAATGCGAACGTCTGCAGATAGCTGGCAGGCAGAAGGGGCTAGCCTGGAAAGCTGTTGCTCAGCCTCATCTGCCCACGGCACTGCTCGCACAGAGGCACAGAGACTGGGGCTGCATGCTTGTCTTGCCACCTCAAACTTCAAACGTAGCTTATGGCGTTCTGTGCTGGGAGCCTCCGGCAGCCCTGCTCCGAAAATGCGAACGTCTGCAGATAGCTCGCAGGCAGAAGGGGCTAGCCTGGAAAGCTGTTGCTCAGCCTCATCTGCCCACGGCACTGCTCGCACAGAGGCACAGAGACTGGGGCTGCTTGCTTGTCTTGCCACCTCAAACTTCAAACGTAGCTTATGGGGTCCGTGCCGGGAGCCTGAGGCAGCCCTGCTCCGAAAATGCGAACGTCTGCAGATAGTTGGCAGGCAGAAGGGGCTAGCCTGTAAAGCTGTTGCTCAGCCTCATCTGCCCATGGCACTGCTCGCACAGAGGCACAGAGACTGGGGCTGCATGCTTGTCTTGCCACCTCAAACTTCAAACGTAGCTTATGGGGTCCGTGCCGGGAGCCTGAGGCAGCCCTGCTCCGAAAATGCGAATGTCTGCAGATAGTTGGCAGGCAGAAGGGGCTAGCCTGTAAAGCTGTTGCTCAGCCTCATCTGCCCACGGCACTGCTCGCACAGAGGCACAGAGACTGGGGCTGCTTGCTTGTCTTGCCACCTCAAACTTCAAACGCACCTCTTGGGGTCCGTGCCGGGAGCCTCCGGCAGCCCTGCTCCGAAAATGCGAACGTCTGCAGATAGCTGGCAGGCAGAAGGGGCTAGCCTGGAAAGCTGTTGCTCAGCCTCATCTGCCCACGGCACTGCTCGCACAGAGGCACAGAGACTGGGGCTGCTTGCTTGTCTTGCCACCTCAAACTTCAAACGTAGCTTATGGGGTCTGTGCCAGGAGCCTCCGGCAGCCCTGCTCCGAAAATGCGAACGTCTGCAGATAGCTGGCAGGCAGAAGGGGCTAGCCTGGAAAGCTGTTGCTCAGCCTCATCTGCCCACGGCACTGCTCGCACAGAGGCACAGAGACTGGGGCTGCATGCTTGTCTTGCCACCTCAAACTTCAAACGTAGCTTATGGCATTCTGTGCTGGGAGCCTCCGGCAGCCCTGCTCCGAAAATGCGAACGTCTGCAGATAGCTGGCAGGTAGAAGGGGCTAGCCTGGAAAGCTGTTGCTCAGCCTCATCTGCCCATGGCACCGCTCGCACAGAGGCACAGAGACTGGGGCTGCATGCTTGTCTTGCCACCTCAAACTTCAAACGTACCTCTTGGGTTCTGTGCCAGGAGCCTGCGGCAGCCCTGCTCCGAAAATGCAAACGTCTGCAGATAGCTGGCAGGCAGAAGGGGCTAGCCTGGAAAGCTGTTGCTCAGCCTCATCTGCCCACGGCACTGCTCGCACAGAGGCACTGAGACTGGGGCTGCATGCTTGTCTTGCCACCTCAAACTTCAAACGTAGCTTATGGCGTTCTGTGCTGGGAGCCTCCGGCAGCCCTGCTCCGAAAATGCGAACGTCTGCAGATAGCTGGCAGGCAGAAGGGGCTAGCCTGGAAAGCTGTTGCTCAGCCTCATCTGCCCACGGCACTGCTCGCACAGAGGCACAGAGACTGGGGCTGCTTGCTTGTCTTGCCACCTCAAACTTCAAACGTAGCTTATGGGTTCTGTGCCCGGAGCCTCCGGCAGCCCTGCTCCGAAAATGCGAACGTCTGCAGATAGCTGGCAGGCAGAAGGGGCTAGCCTGGAAAGCTGTTGTTCAGCCTCATCTGCCCACAGCACTGCTCGCACAGAGGCACAGAGACTGGGGCTGCTTGCTTGTCTTGCCACCTCAAACTTCAAACGTACCTCTTGGGGTCCGTGCCGGGAGCCTCCGGCAGCCCTGCTCCAAAAATGCTAAAGTCTGCAGATAGCTGGCAGGCAGAAGGGGCTAGCCTGGAAAGCTGTTGCTCAGCCTCATCTGCCCACGGCAGTGCTCGCACAGAGGCACAGAGACTGGGGCTGCATGCTTGTCTTGCGACCTCAAACTTCAAACGTAGCTTATGGTGTTCTGTGCTGGGAGCCTCCGGCAGCCCTGCTCCGAAAATGCGAACGTCTGCAGATAGCTGGCAGGCAGAAGGGGCTAGCCTGGAAAGCTGTTGCTCAGCCTCATCTGCCCACGGCACTGCTCGCACAGAGGCACAGAGACTGGGGCTGCTTGCTTGTCTTGCCACCTCAAACTTCAAACGTAGCTTATGGGGTCCGTGCCGGGAGCCTGAGGCAGCCCTGCTCCGAAAATGCGAACGTCTGCAGATAGTTGGCAGGCAGAAGGGGCTAGCCTGTAAAGCTGTTGCTCAGCCTCATCTGCCCACGGCACTGCTCGCACAGAGGCACAGAGACTGGGGCTGCATGCTTCTCTTGCCACCTCAAACTTCAAACGTAGCTTATGGCTTTCTCTGCCGGGAGCCTCCGGCAACCCTGCTCCGAAAATGCGAACGTCTGCAGATAGCTGGCAGGCAGAAGGGGCTAGCCTGGAAAGCTGTTGCTCAGCCTCATCTGCCCACGGCACTGCTCGCACAGAGGCACAGAGACTGGGGCTGCTTGCTTGTCTTGCCACCTCAAACTTCAAACGTACCTCTTGGGGTCCGTGCCGGGAGCCTGCGGCAGCCCTGCTCCGAAAATGCGAACGTCTGCAGATAGCTGGCAGGCAGAAGGGGCTAGCCTGGAAAGCTGTTGCTCAGCCTCATCTGCCCACGGCACTGCTCGCACAGAGGCACAGAGACTGGGGCTGCATGCTTGTCTTGCGACCTCAAACTTCAAACGTAGCTTATGCCGTTCTGTGCTGGGAGCCTGCGGCAGCCCTGCTCCGAAAATGCGAACGTCTGCAGATAGCTGGCAGGCAGAAGGGGCTAGTCTGGAAAGCTGTTGCTCAGCCTCATCTGCCCACGGCAGTGCTCGCACAGAGGCACAGAGACTGGGGCTGCTTGCTTGTCTTGCCACCTCAAACTTCAAACGTAGCTTATGGGTTCTGTGCCACGAGTCTCCGGCAGCCCTGCTCCGAAAATGCGAACGTCTGCAGATAGCTGGCAGGCAGAAGGGGCTAGCCTGTAAAGCTGTTGCTCAGCCTCATCTGCCCACGGCACTGCTCGCACAGAGGCACAGAGACTGGGGCTGCATGCTTGTCTTGCCACCTCAAACTTCAAACGTAGCTTATGGCGTTCTGTGCTGGGAGCCTCCAGCAGCCCTGCTCCGAAAATGCGAACGTCTGCAGATAGCTGGCAGGCAGAAGGGGCTAGCCTGGAAAGCTGTTGCTCAGCCTCATCTGCCCACGGCACTGCTCGCACAGAGGCACAGAGACTGGGGCTGCTTGCTTGTCTTGCCACCTCAAACTTCAAACGTAGCTTATGGGGTCCGTGCCGGGAGCCTGAGGCAGCCCTGCTCCGAAAATGCGAACGTCTGCAGATAGTTGGCAGGCAGAAGGGGCTAGCCTGGAAAGCTGTTGCTCAGCCTCATCTGCCCATGGCACTGCTCGCACAGAGGCACAGAGACTGGGGCTGCATGCTTGTCTTGCCACCTCAAACTTCAAACGTAGCTTATGGGGTCCGTGCCGGGAGCCTGAGGCAGCCCTGCTCCGAAAATGCGAATGTCTGCAGATAGTTGGCAGGCAGAAGGGGCTAGCCTGTAAAGCTGTTGCTCAGCCTCATCTGCCCACGGCACTGCTCGCACAGAGGCACAGAGACTGGGGCTGCTTGCTTGTCTTGCCACCTCAAACTTCAAACGCACCTCTTGGGGTCCGTGCCGGGAGCCTCCGGCAGCCCTGCTCCGAAAATGCGAACGTCTGCAGATAGCTGGCAGGCAGAAGGGGCTAGCCTGGAAAGCTGTTGCTCAGCCTCATCTGCCCACGGCACTGCTCGCACAGAGGCACAGAGACTGGGGCTGCTTGCTTGTCTTGCCACCTCAAACTTCAAACGTAGCTTATGGGTTCTGTGCCAGGAGCCTCCGGCAGCCCTGCTCCGAAAATGCGAACGTCTGCAGATAGCTGGCAGGCAGAAGGGGCTAGCCTGGAAAGCTGTTGCTCAGCCTCATCTGCCCACGGCACTGCTCGCACAGAGGCACAGAGACTGGGGCTGCATGCTTGTCTTGCCACCTCAAACTTCAAACGTAGCTTATGGCATTCTGTGCTGGGAGCCTGCGGCAGCCCTGCTCCGAAAATGCAAACGTCTGCAGATAGCTGGCAGGCAGAAGGGGCTAGCCTGGAAAGCTGTTGCTCAGCCTCATCTGCCCACGGCACTGCTCGCACAGAGGCACTGAGACTGGGGCTGCATGCTTGTCTTGCCACCTCAAACTTCAAACGTAGCTTATGGCGTTCTGTGCTGGGAGCCTCCGGCAGCCCTGCTCCGAAAATGCGAACGTCTGCAGATAGCTGGCAGGCAGAAGGGGCTAGCCTGGAAAGCTGTTGCTCAGCCTCATCTGCCCACGGCACTGCTCGCACAGAGGCACAGAGACTGGGGCTGCTTGCTTGTCTTGCCACCTCAAACTTCAAACGTAGCTTATGGGTTCTGTGCCCGGAGCCTCCGGCAGCCCTGCTCCGAAAATGCGAACGTCTGCAGATAGCTGGCAGGCAGAAGGGGCTAGCCTGGAAAGCTGTTGTTCAGCCTCATCTGCCCACAGCACTGCTCGCACAGAGGCACAGAGACTGGGGCTGCTTGCTTGTCTTGCCACCTCAAACTTCAAACGTACCTCTTGGGGTCCGTGCCGGGAGCCTCCGGCAGCCCTGCTCCAAAAATGCTAAAGTCTGCAGATAGCTGGCAGGCAGAAGGGGCTAGCCTGGAAAGCTGTTGCTCAGCCTCATCTGCCCACGGCAGTGCTCGCACAGAGGCACAGAGACTGGGGCTGCATGCTTGTCTTGCGACCTCAAACTTCAAACGTAGCTTATGGTGTTCTGTGCTGGGAGCCTCCGGCAGCCCTGCTCCGAAAATGCGAACGTCTGCAGATAGCTGGCAGGCAGAAGGGGCTAGCCTCGAAAGCTGTTGCTCAGCCTCATCTGCCCACGGCACTGCTCGCACAGAGGCACAGAGACTGGGGCTGCTTGCTTGTCTTGCCACCTCAAACTTCAAACGTAGCTTACGGGGTCCGTGCCGGGAGCCTGAGGCAGCCCTGCTCCGAAAATGCGAACGTCTGCAGATAGTTGGCAGGCAGAAGGGGCTAGCCTGTAAAGCTGTTGCTCAGCCTCATCTGCCCACGGCACTGCTCGCACAGAGGCACAGAGACTGGGGCTGCATGCTTCTCTTGCCACCTCAAACTTCAAACGTAGCTTATGCCGTTCTGTGCTGGGAGCCTGCGGCAGCCCTGCTCCGAAAATGCGAACGTCTGCAGATAGCTGGCAGGCAGAAGGGGCTAGTCTGGAAAGCTGTTGCTCAGCCTCATCTGCCCACGGCAGTGCTCGCACAGAGGCACAGAGACTGGGGCTGCTTGCTTGTCTTGCCACCTCAAACTTCAAACGTAGCTTATGGGTTCTGTGCCAGGAGTCTCCGGCAGCCCTGCTCCGAAAATGCGAACGTCTGCAGATAGCTGGCAGGCAGAAGGGGCTAGCCTGGAAAGCTGTTGCTCAGCCTCATCTGCCCACGGCAGTGCTCGCACAGAGGCACAGAGACTGGGGCTGCATGCTTGTCTTGCGACCTCAAACTTCAAACGTAGCTTATGGCGTTCTGTGCTGGGAGCCTCCGGCAGCCCTGCTCCGAAAATGCGAACGTCTGCAGATAGCTGGCAGGCAGAAGGGGCTAGCCTGGAAAGCTGTTGCTCAGCCTCATCTGCCCACGGCACTGCTCGCACAGAGGCACAGAGACTGGGGCTGCTTGCTTGTCTTGCCACCTCAAACTTCAAACGTAGCTTATGGGGTCCGTGCCGGGAGCCTGAGGCAGCCCTGCTCCGAAAACGCGAACGTCTGCAGATAGTTGGCAGGCAGAAGGGGCTAGCCTGTAAAGCTGTTGCTCAGCCTCATCTGCCCATGGCACTGCTCGCACAGAGGCACAGAGACTGGGGCTGCATGCTTGTCTTGCCACCTCAAACTTCAAACGTAGCTTATGGGATCCGTGCCGGGAGCCTGAGGCAGCCCTGCTCCGAAAATGCGAACGTCTGCAGATAGTTGGCAGGCAGAAGGGGCTAGCCTGTAAAGCTGTTGCTCAGCCTCATCTGCCCATGGCACTGCTCGCACAGAGGCACAGAGACTGGGGCTGCATGCTTGTCTTGCCACCTCAAACTTCAAACGTAGCTTATGGGGTCCGTGCCGGGAGCCTGCGGCAGCCCTGCTCCGAAAATGCGAATGTCTGCAGATAGTTGGCAGGCAGAAGGGGCTAGCCTGGAAAGCTGTTGCTCAGCCTCATCTGCCCACGGCACTGCTCGCACAGAGGCACAGAGACTGGGGCTGCTTGCTTGTCTTGCCACCTCAAACTTCAAACGCACCTCTTGGGGTCCGTGCCGGGAGCCTCCGGCAGCCCTGCTCCGAAAATGCGAACGTCTGCAGATAGCTGGCAGGCAGAAGGGGCTAGCCTGGAAAGCTGTTGCTCAGCCTCATCTGCCCACGGCACTGCTCGCACAGAGGCACAGAGACTGGGGCTGCTTGCTTGTCTTGCGACCTCAAACTTCAAACGTAGCTTATGGCGTTCTGTGCTGGGAGCCTCCGGCAGCCCTGCTCCGAAAATGCGAACGTCTGCAGATAGCTGGCAGGCAGAAGGGGCTAGTCTGGAAAGCTGTTGCTCAGCCTCATCTGCCCACGGCACTGCTCGCACAGAGGCACGGAGACTGGGGCTGCTTGCTTGTCTTGCCACCTCAAACTTCAAACGTAGCTTATGGGTTCTGTGCCAGGAGCCTCCGGCAGCCCTGCTCCGAAAATGCGAACGTCTGCAGATAGCTGGCAGGCAGAAGGGGCTAGCCTGGAAAGCTGTTGCTCAGCCTCATCTGCCCACGGCAGTGCTCGCACAGAGGCACAGAGACTGGGGCTGCATGCTTGTCTTGCCACCTCAAACTTCAAACGTAGCTTATGGCGTTCTGTGCTGGGAGCCTCCGGCAGCCCTGCTCCGAAAATGCGAACGTCTGCAGATAGCTGGCAGGCAGAAGGGGCTAGCCTGGAAAGCTGTTGCTCAGCCTCATCTGCCCATGGCACTGCTCGCACAGAGGCACAGAGACTGGGGCTGCTTGCTTGTCTTGCCACCTCAAACTTCAAACGTAGCTTATGGGGTCCGTGCCGGGAGCCTGAGGCAGCCCTGCTCCAAAAATGCGAACGTCTGCAGATAGTTGGCAGGCAGAAGGGGCTTGCCTGGAAAGCTGTTGCTCAGCCTCATCTGCCCACGGCACTGCTCGCACAGAGGCACAGAGACTGGGGCTGCATGCTTTTCTTGCCACCTCAAACTTCAAACGTAGCTTATGGCGTTCTGTGCTGGGAGCCTCCGGCAACCCAGCTCCGAAAATGCGAACGTCTGCAGATAGCTGGCAGGCAGAAGGGGCTAGCCTCGAAAGCTGTTGCTCAGCCTCATCTGCCCACGGCAGTGCTCGCACAGAGGCACAGAGACTGAGGCTGCTTGCTTGTCTTGCCACCTCAAACTTCAAACGTAGCTTATGGGGTCCGTGCCGGGAGCCTCCGGCAGCCCTGCTCTGAAAATGCGAACGTCTGCAGATAGCTGGAAGGCAGAAGGGGCTAGCCTGGAAAGCTGTTGCTCAGCCTCATCTGCCCATGGCACTGCTCGCACAGAGGCACAGAGACTGGGGCTGCATGCTTGTCTTGCCACCTCAAACTTCAAACGCAGCTTATGGGGTCCGTGCCGGGAGCCTGCGGCAGCCCTGCTCCGAAAATGCGAACGTCTGCAGATAGCTGGCAGGCAGAAGAGGCTAGCCTGGAAAGCTGTTGCTCAGCCTCATCTGCCCATGGCACTGCTCGCACAGAGGCACAGAGACTGGGGCTGCTTGCTTGTCTTGCCACCTCAAACTTCAAACGTAGCTTATGGGTTCTGTGCCAGGAGCCTCCGGCAGCCCTGCTCCGAAAATGCGAACATCTGCAGATAGCTGGCAGGCAGAAGGGGCTAGCCTGGAAAGCTGTTGCTCAGCCTCATCTGCCCACGGCAGTGCTCGCACAGAGGCACAGAGACTGGGGCTGCTTGCTTGTCTTGCCACCTCAAACTTCAAACGTACCTCTTGGGGTCTGTGCCAGGAGCCTGCGGCAGCCCTGCTCCAAAAATGCGAACGTCTGCAGATAGCTGGCAGGCAGAAGGGGCTAGCCTGGAAAGCTGTTGCTCAGCCTCATCTGCCCACGGCACTGCTCGCACAGAGGCACAGAGACTGGGGCTGCTTGCTTGTCTTGCCACCTCAAACTTCAAACGTAGCTTATGGGGTCCGTGCCGGGAGCCTCCGGCAGCCCTGCTCTGAAAATGCGAACGTCTGCAGATAGCTGGCAGGCAGAAGGGGCTAGCCTGGAAAGCTGTTGCTCAGCCTCATCTGCCCATGGCACTGCTCGCACAGAGGCACAGAGACTGGGGCTGCATGCTTGTCTTGCCACCTCAAACTTCAAACGTAGCTTATGGGGTCCGTGCCGGGAGCCTGCGGCAGCCCTGCTCCGAAAATGCGAACGTCTGCAGATAGCTGGCAGGCAGAAGAGGCTAGCCTGGAAAGCTGTTGCTCAGCCTCATCTGCCCACGGCACTGCTCGCACAGAGGCACAGAGACTGGGGCTGCTTGCTTGTCTTGCCACCTCAAACTTCAAACGTAGCTTATGGGTTCTGTGCCAGGAGCCTCCGGCAGCCCTGCTCCGAAAATGCGAACGTCTGCAGATAGCTGGCAGGCAGAAGGGGCTAGCCTGGAAAGCTGTTGCTCAGCCTCATCTGCCCACGGCACTGCTCGCACAGAGGCAGAGAGACTGGGGCTGCTTGCTTGTCTTGCCACCTCAAACTTCAAACGTACCTCATGGGGTCCGTGCCAGGAGCCTGCGGCAGCCCTGCTCCGAAAATGCGAACATCTGCAGATAGCTGGCAGGCAGAAGGGGCTAGCCTGGAAAGCTGTTGCTTAGCCTCATCTGCCCACGGCACTGCTCGCACAGAGGCACAGAGACTGGGGCTGCATGCTTGTCTTGCCACCTCAAACTTCAAACGTAGCTTATGGCGTTCTGCTGTGGGAGCCTCCGGCAGCCCTGCTCCGAAAATGCGAACGTCTGCAGATAGCTGGCAGGCAGAAGGGGCTTGCCTGGAAAGCTGTTGCTCAGCCTCATCTGCCCACGGCAGTGCTCGCACAGAGGCACGGAGACTGGGGCTGCTTGCTTGTCTTGCCACCTCAAACTTCAAACGTAGCTTATGGGTTCTGTGCCAGGAGCCTCCGGCAGCCCTGCTCCGAAAATGCGAACGTCTGCAGATAGCTGGCAGGCAGAAGGGGCTAGCCTGGAAAGCTGTTGCTCAGCCTCATCTGCCCACGGCAGTGCTCGCACAGAGGCACAGAGACTGGGGCTGCATGCTTGTCTTGCCACCTCAAACTTCAAACGTAGCTTATGGCGTTCTGTGCTGGGAGCCTCCGGCAGCCCTGCTCCGAAAATGCGAACGTCTGCAGATAGCTGGCAGGCAGAAGGGGCTAGCCTGGAAAGCTGTTGCTCAGCCTCATCTGCCCACGGCACTGCTCGCACAGACGCACAGAGACTGGGGCTGCTTGCTTGTCTTGCCACCTCAAACTTCAAACGTAGCTTATGGGGTCCGTGCCGGGAGCCTGAGGCAGCCCTGCTCCAAAAATGCGAACGTCTGCAGATAGTTGGCAGGCAGAAGGGGCTTGCCTGGAAAGCTGTTGCTCAGCCTCATCTGCCCACGGCACTGCTCGCACAGAGGCACAGAGACTGGGGCTGCATGCTTTTCTTGCCACCTCAAACTTCAAACGTAGCTTATGGCGTTCTGTGCTGGGAGCCTCCGGCAACCCAGCTCCGAAAATGCGAACGTCTGCAGATAGCTGGCAGGCAGAAGGGGCTAGCCTCGAAAGCTGTTGCTCAGCCTCATCTGCCCACGGCAGTGCTCGCACAGAGGCACAGAGACTGAGGCTGCTTGCTTGTCTTGCCACCTCAAACTTCAAACGTAGCTTATGGGGTCCGTGCCGGGAGCCTCCGGCAGCCCTGCTCTGAAAATGCGAACGTCTGCAGATAGCTGGCAGGCAGAAGGGGCTAGCCTGGAAAGCTGTTGCTCAGCCTCATCTGCCCATGGCACTGCTCGCACAGAGGCACAGAGACTGGGGCTGCATGCTTGTCTTGCCACCTCAAACTTCAAACGCAGCTTATGGGGTCCGTGCCGGGAGCCTGCGGCAGCCCTGCTCCGAAAATGCGAACGTCTGCAGATAGCTGGCAGGCAGAAGAGGCTAGCCTGGAAAGCTGTTGCTCAGCCTCATCTGCCCACGGCACTGCTCGCACAGAGGCACAGAGACTGGGGCTGCTTGCTTGTCTTGCCACCTCAAACTTCAAACGTAGCTTATGGGTTCTGTGCCAGGAGCCTCCGGCAGCCCTGCTCCGAATATGCGAACGTCTGCAGATAGCTGGCAGGCAGAAGGGGCTAGCCTGGAAAGCTGTTGCTCAGCCTCATCTGCCCACGGCAGTGCTCGCACAGAGGCACAGAGACTGGGGCTGCTTGCTTGTCTTGCCACCTCAAACTTCAAACGTACCTCTTGGGGTCTGTGCCAGGAGCCTGCGGCAGCCCTGCTCCGAAAATGCGAACGTCTGCAGATAGCTGGCAGGCAGAAGGGGCTAGCCTGGAAAGCTGTTGCTCAGCCTCATCTGCCCACGGCACTGCTCGCACAGAGGCACAGAGACTGGGGCTGCTTGCTTGTCTTGCCACCTCAAACTTCAAACGTAGCTTATGGGGTCCGTGCCGGGAGCCTCCGGCAGCCCTGCTCTGAAAATGCGAACGTCTGCAGATAGCTGTCAGGCAGAAGGGGCTAGCCTGGAAAGCTGTTGCTCAGCCTCATCTGCCCATGGCACTGCTCGCACAGAGGCACAGAGACTGGGGCTGCATGCTTGTCTTGCCACCTCAAACTTCAAACGTAGCTTATGGGGTCCGTGCCGGGAGCCTGCGGCAGCCCTGCTCCGAAAATGCGAACGTCTGCAGATAGCTGGCAGGCAGAAGAGGCTAGCCTGGAAAGCTGTTGCTCAGCCTCATCTGCCCACGGCACTGCTCGCACAGAGGCACAGAGACTGGGGCTGCTTGCTTGTCTTGCCACCTCAAACTTCAAACGTAGCTTATGGGTTCTGTGCCAGGAGCCTCCGGCAGCCCTGCTCCGAAAATGCGAACGTCTGCAGATAGCTGGCAGGCAGAAGGGGCTAGCCTGGAAAGCTGTTGCTCAGCCTCATCTGCCCACGGCACTGCTCGCACAGAGGCAGAGAGACTGGGGCTGCTTGCTTGTCTTGCCACCTCAAACTTCAAACGTAGCTTATGGGGTCCGTGCCGGGAGCCTCCAGCAGCCCTGCTCCGAAAATGCGAACGTCTGCAGATAGCTGGCAGGCAGAAGGGGCTAGCCTGGAAAGCTGTTGCTCAGCCTCATCTGCCCACGGCACTGCTCGCACAGAGGCACAGAGACTGGGGCTGCTTGCTTGTCTTGCCACCTCAAACTTCAAACGTACCTTATGGCGTTCTGTGCCGGGAGCCTGCGGCAGCCCTGCTCCGAAAATGCGAACGTCTGCAGATAGCTGGCAGGCAGAAGGGGCTAGCCTGGAAAGCTGTTGCTCAGCCTCATCTGCCCACGGCAGTGCTTGCACAGAGGCACAGAGACTGGGGCTGCTTGCTTGTCTTGCCACCTCAAACTTCAAACGTAGCTTATGGGGTCCGTGCCGGGAGCCTGCGGCAGCCCTGCTCCGAAAATGCGAACGTCTGCAGATAGCTGGCAGGCAGAAGAGGCTAGCCTGGAAAGCTGTTGCTCAGCCTCATCTGCCCACGGCACTGCTCGCACAGAGGCACAGAGACTGGGGCTGCTTGCTTGTCTTGCCACCTCAAACTTCAAACGTAGCTTATGGGTTCTGTGCCAGGAGCCTCCGGCAGCCCTGCTCCGAAAATGCGAACGTCTGCAGATAGCTGGCAGGCAGAAGGGGCTAGCCTGGAAAGCTGTTGCTCAGCCTCATCTGCCCACGGCACTGCTCGCACAGAGGCAGAGAGACTGGGGCTGCTTGCTTGTCTTGCCACCTCAAACTTCAAACGTAGCTTATGGGGTCCGTGCCGGGAGCCTCCAGCAGCCCTGCTCCGAAAATGCGAACGTCTGCAGATAGCTGGCAGGCAGAAGGGGCTAGCCTGGAAAGCTGTTGCTCAGCCTCATCTGCCCACGGCACTGCTCGCACAGAGGCACAGAGACTGGGGCTGCTTGCTTGTCTTGCCACCTCAAACTTCAAACGTACCTTATGGCGTTCTGTGCCGGGAGCCTCCGGCAGCCCTGCTCCGAAAATGCGAACGTCTGCAGATAGCTGGCAGGCAGAAGGGGCTAGCCTGGAAAGCTGTTGCTCAGCCTCATCTGCCCACGGCAGTGCTTGCACAGAGGCACAGAGACTGGGGCTGCTTGCTTGTCTTGCCACCTCAAACTTCAAACGTAGCTTATGATGTTCTGTGCCGGGAGCCTGAGGCAGCCCTGCTCCGAAAATGCGAACGTCTGCAGATAGTTGGCAGGCAGAAGGGGCTAGCCTGGAAAGCTGTTGCTCAGCCTCATCTGCCCACGGCACTGCTCGCACAGAGGCACAGAGACTGGGGCTGCATGCTTGTCTTGCCACCTCAAACTTCAAACGTAGCTTATGGGGTCCGTGCCGGGAGCCTGAGGCAGCCCTGCTCCGAAAATGCGAACGTCTGCAGATAGTTGGCAGGCAGAAGGGGGTTGCCTGGAAAGCTGTTGCTCAGCCTCATCTGCCCATGGCACTGCTCGCACAGAGGCACAGAGACTGGGGCTGCTTGCTTGTCTTGCCACCTCAAACTTCAAACGTACCTTATGGCGTTCTGTGCCGGGAGCCTCCGGCAGCCCTGCTCCGAAAATGCGAACGTCTGCAGATAGCTGGCAGGCAGAAGGGGCTAGCCTGGAAAGCTGTTGCTCAGCCTCATCTGCCCACGGCAGTGCTTGCACAGAGGCACAGAGACTGGGGCTGCTTGCTTGTCTTGCCACCTCAAACTTCAAACGTAGCTTATGATGTTCTGTGCCGGGAGCCTGAGGCAGCCCTGCTCCGAAAATGCGAACGTCTGCAGATAGTTGGCAGGCAGAAGGGGCTAGCCTGGAAAGCTGTTGCTCAGCCTCATCTGCCCACGGCACTGCTCGCACAGAGGCACAGAGACTGGGGCTGCATGCTTGTCTTGCCACCTCAAACTTCAAACGTAGCTTATGGGGTCCGTGCCGGGAGCCTGAGGCAGCCCTGCTCCGAAAATGCGAACGTCTGCAGATAGTTGGCAGGCAGAAGGGGCTTGCCTGGAAAGCTGTTGCTCAGCCTCATCTGCCCATGGCACTGCTCGCACAGAGGCACAGAGACTGGGGCTGCATGCTTTTCTTGCCACCTCAAACTTCAAACGTAACTTATGGCGTTCTGTGCTGGGAGCCTCCGGCAACCCAGCTCCGAAAATGCGAACGTCTGCAGATAGCTGGCAGGCAGAAGGGGCTAGCCTCGAAAGCTGTTGCTCAGCCTCATCTGCCCACGGCACTGCTCGCACAGAGGCACAGAGACTGAGGCTGCTTGCTTGTCTTGCCACCTCAAACTTCAAACGTAGCTTATGGGGTCCGTGCCGGGAGCCTCCGGCAGCCCTGCTCTGAAAATGCGAACGTCTGCAGATAGCTGGCAGGCAGAAGGGGCTAGCCTGGAAAGCTGTTGCTCAGCCTCATCTGCCCATGGCACTGCTCGCACAGAGGCACAGAGACTGGGGCTGCATGCTTGTCTTGCCACCTCAAACTTCAAACGCAACTTATGGGGTCCGTGCCGGGAGCCTGCGGCAGCCCTGCTCCGAAAATGCGAACGTCTGCAGATAGCTGGCAGGCAGAAGAGGCTAGCCTGGAAAGCTGTTGCTCAGCCTCATCTGCCCACGGCACTGCTCGCACAGAGGCACAGAGACTGGGGCTGCTTGCTTGTCTTGCCACCTCAAACTTCAAACGTAGCTTATGGGTTCTGTGCCAGGAGCCTCCGGCAGCCCTGCTCTTAAAATGCGAACGTCTGCAGATAGCTGGCAGGCAGAAGGGGCTAGCCTGGAAAGCTGTTGCTCAGCCTCATCTGCCCACGGCACTGCTCGCACAGAGGCACAGAGACTGGGGCTGCTTGCTTGTCTTGCCACCTCAAACTTCAAACGTAGCTTATGGCGTTCTGTGCTGGGAGCCTCCGGCAGCCCTGCTCCGAAAATGCGAACGTCTGCAGATAGCTGGCAGGCAGAAGGGGCTAGCCTGGAAAGCTGTTGCTCAGCCTCATCTGCCCATGGCACTGCTCGCACAGAGGCACAGAGACTGGGGCTGCTTGCTTGTCTTGCCAGCTCAAACTTCAAACGTAGTTATGGGGTCCGTGCCGGGAGCCTCCGGCAGCCCTGCTCCGAAAATGCGAACGTCTGCAGATAGCTGGCAGGCAGAAGGGGCTAGCCTGGAAAGCTGTTGCTCAGCCTCATCTGCCCATGGCACTGCTCGCACAGAGGCACAGAGACTGGGGCTGCATGCTTGTCTTGCCACCTCAAACTTCAAACGTAGCTTATGGGGTCCGTGCCGGGAGCCTGCGGCAGCCCTGTTCCGAAAATGCGAACGTCTGCAGATAGCTGGCAGGCAGAAGAGGCTAGCCTGGAAAGCTGTTGCTCAGCCTCCTCTGCCCACGGCACTGCTCGCACAGAGGCACAGAGACTGGGGCTGCTTGCTTGTCTTGCCACCTCAAACTTCAAACGTAGCTTATGGGTTCTGTGCCAGGAGCCTCCGGCAGCCCTGCTCCGAAAATGCGAACGTCTGCAGATAGCTGGCAGGCAGAAGGGGCTAGCCTGGAAAGCTGTTGCTCAGCCTCATCTGCCCACGGCACTGCTCGCACAGAGGCACAGAGACTGGGGCTGCATGCTTGTCTTGCCACCTCAAACTTCAAACGTAGCTTATGGGGTCCGTGCCGGGAGCCTGCGGCAGCCCTGCTCCGAAAATGCGAACGTCTGCAGATAGCTGGCAGGCAGAAGAGGCTAGCCTGGAAAGCTGTTGCTCAGCCTCATCTGCCCACGGCACTGCTCGCACAGAGGCACAGAGACTGGGGCTGCTTGCTTGTCTTGCCACCTCAAACTTCAAACGTAGCTTATGGGTTCTGTGCCAGGAGCCTCCGGCAGCCCTGCTCCGAAAATGCGAACGTCTGCAGATAGCTGGCAGGCAGAAGGGGCTAGCCTGGAAAGCTGTTGCTCAGCCTCATCTGCCCACGGCACTGCTCGCACAGAGGCAGAGAGACTGGGGCTGCATGCTTCTCTTGCCACCTCAAACTTCAAACGTACCTCATGGGGTCCGTGCCAGGAGCCTGCGGCAGCCCTGCTCCGAAAATGCGAACATCTGCAGATAGCTGGCAGGCAGAAGGGGCTAGCCTGGAAAGCTGTTGCTTAGCCTCATCTGCCCACGGCACTGCTCGCACAGAGGCACAGAGACTGGGGCTGCATGCTTGTCTTGCCACCTCAAACTTCAAACGTAGCTTATGGCGTTCTGCTGTGGGAGCCTCCGGCAGCCCTGCTCCGAAAATGCGAACATCTGCAGATAGCTGGCAGGCAGAAGGGGCTTGCCTGGAAAGCTGTTGCTCAGCCTCATCTGCCCACGGCAGTGCTCGCACAGAGGCACAGAGACTGGGGCTGCTTGCTTGTCTTGCCACCTCAAACTTCAAACGTAGCTTATGGGGTCTGTGCCGGGAGCCTGCGGCAGCCCTGCTCCGAAAACGCGAACGTCTGCAGATAGCTGGCAGGCAGAAGGGGCTAGCCTGGAAAGCTGTTGCTCAGCCTCATCTGCCCACGGCACTGCTCGCACAGAGGCACAGAGACTGGGGCTGCTTGCTTGTCTTGCCACCTCAAACTTCAAACGTACCTTATGGGGTCTGTGCCGGGAGCCTCCGGCAGCCCTGCTCCGAAAATGCGAACGTCTGCAGATAGCTGGCAGGCAGAAGGGGCTAGCCTGGAAAGCTGTTGCTCAGCCTCATCTGCCCACGGCAGTGCTTGCACAGAGGCACAGAGACTGGGGCTGCTTGCTTGTCTTGCCACCTCAAACTTCAAACGTACCTTATGATGTTCTGTGCCGGGAGCCTGCGGCAGCCCTGCTCCGAAAATGCGAACGTCTGCAGATAGCTGGCAGGCAGAAGGGGCTAGCCTGGAAAGCTGTTGCTCAGCCTCATCTGCCCACGGCACTGCTCGCACAGAGGCACAGAGACTGGGGCTGCTTGCTTGTCTTGCCACCTCAAACTTCAAACGTAGCATATGGGGTCCGTGCCGGGAGCCTCCGGCAGCCCTGCTCTGAAAATGCGAACGTCTGCAGATAGCTGGCAGGCAGAAGGGGCTAGCCTGGAAAGCTGTTGCTCAGCCTCATCTGCCCATGGCACTGCTTGCACAGAGGCACAGAGACTGGGGCTGCTTGCTTGTCTTGCCACCTCAAACTTCAAACATAACTTATGGGGTCTGTGCCAAGAGCCTGCGGCAGCACTGCTCCGAAAATGCGAACGTGTGCGCCTGTGCGAGCAGTGCCATGGGCAGATGAGGCTGAGCAACAGCTTTCCATGCTAGCCCCTTCTGCATGCAAGCTATCTGGAGATGTTCGCATTTTTGGTGCAGGTCTGCTGGAGGCACCCGGCAGGGACCCCCTGATTACGTCTGAAGATTGAGGTGGCAAGGCAAGCAAGCAGCCCCAGTCTCTGTGCGCCTGTGTGAGCAGTGCAATGGGCATATGAGCCTGAGCAAAAGCTTTCCAGTCTAGCCCCTTCTTGGCATAAGGTATCTTGAGACGCTCGCATATTCGGGTCACGGTTGTGGCAGGCGCCCAGAAGAAAACCTCCTAGGCTATGTGTTAAGTTTGAGGTTGCAAGGCAAGCAAGCAGACCTAGTCTCTGTGCGCCTGTGCGAGCCGTGCCATGGGCAGATCAGGCTGAGCAACAGCTTTCTAGGCTAGCCCCTTCTGGGTGCGAGCTACCTTGAGACGTTCACACCTTCGTTGCAGGGCTGCTGGAGGCACCCGGTAGGAAACCCCTAGGTTACATTTGAATTTTGAGGTGGCAAGGCAAGCAAGAAACCCCAGTCTCTGTGCGCCTGTGCGAGCTGTGCCATGGGCAGATGAGGCATAGCAACAGCTTTCCAGGCTAGTCCCTTCTGGGTGCAACCTATCTGATGACATTCTACCTTTCGGGGCACGGCTGCTAGAGGCGCCCGGTAGGGACCCCCGGGACGTTTGAAGTTTGAGGTGCCAACTTAAGCAAGCACTCTCAGTCACTCTGCGCCTGTACGAGCAGTGCCATGGGCAGATGAGGCTGAGCAACAGCTTTCCAGGCAAGACAATTTTGGTACGAGATATCCTGAGGCGTTCGCATATTCGGGTCAGGTCTGTGGGAGGTGCCCGGCAACGACCCCCTAGGCTACGTTTGAAGTTTGAGGTGGCAAGGCAAGCAAGCAGCCCCAGTCTCTGTGCACCTATACGAGCTCTCTGGAGACGTGCACACCTTCGTTGCAGGGCTGCTGGAGGCACCCGGCAGGGACCCCTAGGCTACATTTGAATTTTGAGGTGGCAAGGCAA
The DNA here is from genome assembly GCF_030867145.1 of Opisthocomus hoazin. Taxonomy (NCBI): domain Eukaryota; kingdom Metazoa; phylum Chordata; class Aves; order Opisthocomiformes; family Opisthocomidae; genus Opisthocomus; species Opisthocomus hoazin. Next base: position 11,328,331 of record NC_134453.1, read on the forward strand.
GCAAGAAACCCCAGTCTCTGTGCACCTGTACGAGCAGTGCCATGGGCGGATGAGGCTGAGCAACAGCTTTCCAGGCTAGACCCTTCTTGGCATAAGATATCTTGAGACGTTCGAATACTTATTCCGGGCTGCGGTGGGCGCCCGTCAAGGACCCCTAGGCCGCGAATGAAGTTTGAGGTGTCAAAGCAAGCAAGCAGCCCCAGTCTCTGTGCGCCTGTGCGAGCAGTGCCATGAGTACATGAGGCTGAGCAAAAGCTTTCCAGGCTAACCCCTTCTTGGTAATAGATAACCCGAGGCGTTCGCATTTTCTGTGCAGGGCTGCTGGAGGGACTGGGCAGGGAGCCCCGGGATACGTTTGAAGTTTGAGGTGGCAAGGCAAGCAAGCAGCCCCAGCCTCTGTGTGCCTGTGCGAGCAGTGCCATGGGCAGATGAGGCTGAGCCACAGGTTTCAAGGGTAGCCCCTTCTGGGTGCGATACATGTGGAGATGTTCGCATTTTTTGTCAGATGTGCTGGAGGGACCTGGCAGGAAGCCCCAAGCTACGTTTGAAAATCGAGGTGGCAAGGCAAGCAAGCAGCCCCAGTCTCTGAGCACCTGTGCGAGCAATGCCATGGGCAGATTAGGCTGAGCAACAACTTTCCAGGCTAGCCCCTTCTTGGTAAGAGACATCCTGAGACGTTCGCATTTTCGGTGTAGGGCTGCTGGAGGGACCCAGTAGGGATCCCCGGGATACTTTTGAAGGTTGAGGTGGCAAGGCAAGCAAGCAGCCCCAGCCTCTGAGCACCTGTGCAAGCAGTGTCATGGGCACATGAGGCTGAGCAAAAAATTTCCAGGCTAGCCCCTTCCTGGTATGAGACATACTGAGACGTTCGCATTTTCGGTGCAGGTCTGCTGGAGCCACCCGGCAGAGAGCCCCGGTCTGTGTTTGAAGTTTGAGGTGGCAAGGCAAGCAAACAGCCCCAGTCTCTGTGCGCCTGTGCGAGCAGTGCCATGGGCAGATGAGGATGAGCAACAGCTTTCTAGCCTAAACCCTTCCTGGTAAGGGATATCCTGAGACACTCGCATATTCGAGTCAGGGCTGCGGCAGGTGCCTGGCAAAGACCCCCTAGGCTACGTTTGAAGTATGAGGTGGCAAGGCAAGCAAGCAGCCCCAGTCTCTGTGTGCCTGTATGAGCAGTGCCATGGGCAGATGACGCTGAGCAACAGCTTTCCAGGCTAGCCCCTTCTAAGTGCGACCTATATGGAGACGTTCACACCTTCGTTGCAGGGCTCCCTGAGGCACCCGACAGGGACCCCTAGGCTACGTTTGAATTTTGAGGTGGCAAGGCAAGCAAGCAGCCCCAGTCTCTGTGCGCCTGTGTGAGCAGTGCAATGGGCATATGAGCCTGAGCAAAAGCTTTCCAGTCTAGCCCCTTCTTGGCATAAGGTATCTTGAGACGCTCGCATATTCGGGTCACGGTTGTGGCAGGCGCCCAGAAGAAAACCTCCTAGGCTATGTGTTAAGTTTGAGGTTGCAAGGCAAGCAAGCAGACCTAGTCTCTGTGCGCCTGTGCGAGCCGTGCCATGGGCAGATCAGGCTGAGCAACAGCTTTCTAGGCTAGCCCCTTCTGGGTGCGAGCTACCTTGAGACGTTCACACCTTCGTTGCAGGGCTGCTGGAGGCACCCGGTAGGAAACCCCTAGGTTACATTTGAATTTTGAGGTGGCAAGGCAAGCAAGAAACCCCAGTCTCTGTGCGCCTGTGCGAGCTGTGCCATGGGCAGATGAGGCATAGCAACAGCTTTCCAGGCTAGTCCCTTCTGGGTGCAACCTATCTGATGACATTCTACCTTTCGGGGCACGGCTGCTAGAGGCGCCCGGTAGGGACCCCCGGGACGTTTGAAGTTTGAGGTGCCAACTTAAGCAAGCACTCTCAGTCACTCTGCGCCTGTACGAGCAGTGCCATGGGCAGATGAGGCTGAGCAACAGCTTTCCAGGCAAGACAATTTTGGTACGAGATATCCTGAGGCGTTCGCATATTCGGGTCAGGTCTGTGGGAGGTGCCCGGCAACGACCCCCTAGGCTACGTTTGAAGTTTGAGGTGGCAAGGCAAGCAAGCAGCCCCAGTCTCTGTGCACCTGTACGAGCTCTCTGGAGACGTGCACACCTTCGTTGCAGGGCTGCTGGAGGCACCCGGCAGGGACCCCTAGGCTACATTTGAATTTTGAGGTGGCAAGGCAAGCAAGAAACCCCAGTCTCTGTGCACCTGTACGAGCAGTGCCATGGGCGGATGAGGCTGAGCAACAGCTTTCCAGGCTAGACCCTTCTTGGCATAAGATATCTTGAGACGTTCGAATACTTATTCCGGGCTGCGGTGGGCGCCCGTCAAGGACCCCTAGGCCGCGAATGAAGTTTGAGGTGTCAAAGCAAGCAAGCAGCCCCAGTCTCTGTGCGCCTGTGCGAGCAGTGCCATGAGTACATGAGGCTGAGCAACATCTTTCCAGGCTAGCTCATTCTGGGTGCGAGCTCTCTGGAGACGTTCACACCTTCGTAGCAGGGCTTCGTGAGGCACCCGGCACGGACTTCTAGGCTAAGTTGTGGAAGTTTGAGGTGGCAAGGCTAGCAAGCAGCCCCAGCCTCTGTGCGCCTGTGCGAGCAGTGCCATGGGCAGATGAGGCTGAGCCACAGGTTTCAAGGGTAGCCCCTTCTGGGTGCGATACATGTGGAGATGTTCGCATTTTTTGTCAGATGTGCTGGAGGGACCTGGCAGGAAGCCCCAAGCTACGTTTGAAAATCGAGGTGGCAAGGCAAGCAAGCAGCCCCAGTCTCTGAGCACCTGTGCGAGCAATGCCATGGGCAGATTAGGCTGAGCAACAACTTTCCAGGCTAGCCCCTTCTTGGTAAGAGACATCCTGAGACGTTCGCATTTTCGGTGTAGGGCTGCTGGAGGGACCCAGTAGGGATCCCCGGGATACTTTTGAAGGTTGAGGTGGCAAGGCAAGCAAGCAGCCCCAGCCTCTGAGCACCTGTGCAAGCAGTGTCATGGGCACATGAGGCTGAGCAAAAAATTTCCAGGCTAGCCCCTTCCTGGTATGAGACATACTGAGACGTTCGCATTTTCGGTGCAGGTCTGCTGGAGCCACCCGGCAGAGAGCCCCGGTCTGTGTTTGAAGTTTGAGGTGGCAAGGCAAGCAAACAGCCCCAGTCTCTGTGCGCCTGTGCGAGCAGTGCCATGGGCAGATGAGGATGAGCAACAGCTTTCTAGCCTAAACCCTTCCTGGTAAGGGATATCCTGAGACACTCGCATATTCGAGTCAGGGCTGCGGCAGGTGCCTGGCAAAGACCCCCTAGGCTACGTTTGAAGTATGAGGTGGCAAGGCAAGCAAGCAGCCCCAGTCTCTGTGTGCCTGTATGAGCAGTGCCATGGGCAGATGACGCTGAGCAACAGCTTTCCAGGCTAGCCCCTTCTAAGTGCGACCTATATGGAGACGTTCACACCTTCGTTGCAGGGCTCCCTGAGGCACCCGACAGGGACCCCTAGGCTACGTTTGAATTTTGAGGTGGCAAGGCAAGCAAGCAGCCCCAGTCTCTGTGCGCCTGTGTGAGCAGTGCAATGGGCATATGAGCCTGAGCAAAAGCTTTCCAGTCTAGCCCCTTCTTGGCATAAGGTATCTTGAGACGCTCGCATATTCGGGTCACGGTTGTGGCAGGCGCCCAGAAGAAAACCTCCTAGGCTATGTGTTAAGTTTGAGGTTGCAAGGCAAGCAAGCAGACCTAGTCTCTGTGCGCCTGTGCGAGCCGTGCCATGGGCAGATCAGGCTGAGCAACAGCTTTCTAGGCTAGCCCCTTCTGGGTGCGAGCTACCTTGAGACGTTCACACCTTCGTTGCAGGGCTGCTGGAGGCACCCGGTAGGAAACCCCTAGGTTACATTTGAATTTTGAGGTGGCAAGGCAAGCAAGAAACCCCAGTCTCTGTGCGCCTGTGCGAGCTGTGCCATGGGCAGATGAGGCATAGCAACAGCTTTCCAGGCTAGTCCCTTCTGGGTGCAACCTATCTGATGACATTCTACCTTTCGGGGCACGGCTGCTAGAGGCGCCCGGTAGGGACCCCCGGGACGTTTGAAGTTTGAGGTGCCAACTTAAGCAAGCACTCTCAGTCACTCTGCGCCTGTACGAGCAGTGCCATGGGCAGATGAGGCTGAGCAACAGCTTTCCAGGCAAGACAATTTTGGTACGAGATATCCTGAGGCGTTCGCATATTCGGGTCAGGTCTGTGGGAGGTGCCCGGCAACGACCCCCTAGGCTACGTTTGAAGTTTGAGGTGGCAAGGCAAGCAAGCAGCCCCAGTCTCTGTGCACCTGTACGAGCTCTCTGGAGACGTGCACACCTTCGTTGCAGGGCTGCTGGAGGCACCCGGCAGGGACCCCTAGGCTACATTTGAATTTTGAGGTGGCAAGGCAAGCAAGAAACCCCAGTCTCTGTGCACCTGTACGAGCAGTGCCATGGGCGGATGAGGCTGAGCAACAGCTTTCCAGGCTAGACCCTTCTTGGCATAAGATATCTTGAGACGTTCGAATACTTATTCCGGGCTGCGGTGGGCGCCCGTCAAGGACCCCTAGGCCGCGAATGAAGTTTGAGGTGTCAAAGCAAGCAAGCAGCCCCAGTCTCTGTGCGCCTGTGCGAGCAGTGCCATGAGTACATGAGGCTGAGCAACATCTTTCCAGGCTAGCGCCTTCTGGGTGCGAGCTCTCTGGAGACGTTCACACCTTCGTAGCAGGGCTTCGTGAGGCACCCGGCACGGACTTCTAGGCTACGTTGTGGAAGTTTGAGGTGGCAAGGCTAGCAAGCAGCCCCAGTCTCTGTGCGCCTGTACGAGCAGTGCCACGGGCAGAGGAGGCTGGGAAACAGCTTTGCAGCCTAGACCCTTCTAAGTGCGAGCTATCTGGGGACATTCACACCTTCAATGCAGGGCTGCTGGAGGAAACCGGCAGGGACTCCTAGGCTACATTTGAATTTTGAGGTGGCAAGGCAAGCAAGCAGCCCCAGTCTCTGGGTGCCTGTGTGAGCAGTGCAATGGGCAGATGAGGCTGAGCAAAAGCTTTCCAGTCTAGCCCCTTCTTGGCATAAGATATCTTGAGACGCTCTCGTTTTCGGGTCAGGGTTGCAGCAGGAGCCCGTAAAAAACCTCCTAGGTTACGTGTTAAGTTTGAGGTGGCAAGGCAAGCAAGCAGCCCCAGTCTCTGTGCGCCTGTGCGAGCAGTGCCATGGGCAGATGAGGCTGAGCATCAGCTTTCCAGGCTAGACAATTTTGGTACGAGATATCCTGAGGCATTCGCATATTCAGGTTAGGTCTGTGGGAGGTGCCCGGCAACGATCCCCTAGGCTAGGTTTGAAGTTTGAGGTGGCAAGGCAAGCAAGCAGCCCCAGTCTGTGGGCGCCTTTGAAACCAGTGCCATGTGCAGAGGAGGCTGAGAAACAGGTTTCCAGTCTAGACCTTTCTTGGCAAAAGGTATCTTGAGATGCTCACATATTCGGGTCTGCTCTGCGGCTGGTGCCAGGGAAAGACCTCCTAGTTTACGTCTGAAGTTTGAGGTGGGAAGGCAAGCAAGCAGCCCCAGTCTCTGTGCGCCTGTGCGAGCAGTGCCATGGGCAGATAAGGCTGAGCAAAAGCTTTCCAGTCTAGCCGCTTCTTGCTAAGGGATATCCTGAGACGTTCGCATATTTAGGTCCGGGCTGCGGAAGGCGCCTGGAAAGTACCCCCTAAGGTAAGACTGAAGTTTGAGGTGGCAAGGCAAGCAAGCAGCCCCAGTCTCTGTGCGCCTGGGCGAGCAGTGCCATGGGCAGATGAGGCTGAGCAACAGCTTTCCAGGCTAGCCCCTTCTGGGTGCGAGCTCTCTGGAGACGTTCACACCTTCGTTGCAGGAGTGCCTGAGTCATCCGGCACGGACCTCTAGGCTACATTGTGGAAGTTTGAGGTGGCAAGTCTAGCAAGCAGCCCCAGTCTCTGTGCGCCTGTGTGAGCAGTGCCATGGGCAGATGAGGCTGAGCAACAGCTTTCTAGGGTAGCCCCTTCTAGGTGTGAGCTATCTGAAGACATTCTACCTTTTCGGGCAGGGCTGCTGGAGCTGCCTGGTAGGAAACCCCAGGACGTATGAATTTTGGGGTCGCAAGTTAAGCAAGCATTCTCAGTCTCTCTGCACCTCTGTGAGCAGTGCCATGGGCAGATGAGGCTGAGAAACAGCTTTCCAGGCTAGACAGTTCTGGTACGAGATATCCTGAGGCGTTCGCATATTCAGGTCAGGTCTGTGGGAGGCGCCCGGCGAAGACCTCCTAGGCTACGTTTGAAGTTTGAGGTGGCAAGGCAAGCAAGCAGCCCCAGTCTCTGTGCACCTGTGCGAGCAGTGCCATGGGCAGATGAGGCTGAGCAACAGCTTTCCAGGCTAGCCCCTTCTGGGTGTGAGATATCTGGAGATGCTCGCATATTCGGGTCAGGGAGGCGGCAGACGCCCGAAAAAACCTCCTATGCTACATTTGAAGTTTGAGGTGGCAAGGCAAGGGAGCAGCCTCAGTCTCTGTGCCTCTGTGCGAGCAGTGCCATGGGCAGATGAAACTGAGCAACAGCTTTCCAGGCTAGCCCCTTCTTGGTAAGAGATATCCAGAGACGTTCGCAAATTCGAGACAGGTCTGCGGCAGGTGCCTTGCAAAGACCCCCTAGGCTACGTTTGAAGTTTTTGGTGACAAGGCAAACAAGCATTCTCTTTCTCTGGGCTACTGTGAGAGCAGTGCCATGGGCAGATGTGGCTGTGCAACAGCTTTCCTGGCTAGCCCCTTCTGGGTGAGAGCTATCGCAAGACATTCTACCTTTTGGGGCAGGGCTGCTGGAGCTGCCTGGTAGGGACCCCCGGGACGTTTGAAGTTTGAGGTAGCAAGGTAAGCAAGCACTCTCAGTCTCTCTGCACCTGTACGAGCAGTGCCATGGGCAGATGAGGCTGAACAACATCTTTCCAGGCTAGACACTTTTTGGTACGCGATATCCTGAGGCGTTTGCATATTCAGGTCAGGTCTGTGGGAGATGCCCGGCAACGACCCCCTAGGGAAGGTTTTAAATTTGAAGTGGCAACTTAAGCAAGCACTATCAGTCTCTGTGCCCCTGTGCAAGCAGTGCCATGGGCAGGTGAGGCTGAGCAACAGTTTTCCAGGCTAGCCCTTTTTTGTACGAGATATCCTGAGACGTTTGCATTTTTGGTGCAGGGCTACTGGAGGCAACACAGCAGGGATCCCAGGGCTACGTCTGAAGTTTGAGGTGGCAAGGCAAGCAAGCAGCCCCAGTCTCTGTGCGCCTGTGCGAGCAGTGCCATGGGCAGGTGAGGCTGAGCAACAGATTTCTGGGCTAGCAATACTTGGTAAGAGATATCCTGAGACGTTCGCATCTTCAGTGCAGGTCTGCTGGAGGCACCTGGCAGGGATCCCCAAGCTACGTTTGAAAATTGAGGTGGCAAGGTAAGCAAGCAGACCCAGTCTCTGTGCGCCCGCCTGTGCGAGGAGTGCCATGCACAGATGAGGCTGAGCAACAGCTTTCCAGGCTAGCCAATACTTGGTAAGAGATATCCTGAGACGTTCGCATATTCGGGTCAAGGCTGCGGGAGGAGATTGGCAAGGAACCCCTATGATATGTTTGAAGTTTCAGGTGGCAAGGCAAGCAAGCAGCCCCAGTCTCTGTGCGCCTGTGCAAGCAATGCCATGGGCAGATGAGGCTGAGCAACAGCTTTCCAGGCTAGCCAATACTTTGTAAGAGATATCCTAAGACGTTCGCATCTTCAGTGCAGGTCTGCTGGAGTCACCAGGCAGTGATCCCTGAGCTATGTTTGAAAATTGAGGTGGCAAGGCAAGCATCAGCCCCAGTCTCTCTGCCCCTGTGCGAGCAATGCCATGAGCAGATGAGGCTGAGAAACAGTTTTCAAGGCTAGTGCCTTTCTGGGTGCGATCTATCTGGTGATGTTCGCATCTTCAGTGCAGGTCTGCTGAAGGCACCCGTCAGGGATCCCTGGGCTACGTTTGAAAATTGAGGTGGCAAGGGAAGCAAGCAGCCCCAGTCTCTCTGTGCGCCTGTGCGAGCAGTGTGTCTTGGTTTCGGCTGCCGCCTGCAACAAAAGCGCCACGCGGCCGCCCCTTCCCCCGCCGGCGTGCGGAGGAGAATGAAAAGAAAGAGGCAGAAACTGGTGTGTCGGGATAAGGGCAGTTTAACAGAACAGCAAACAGAAGGAAACAGGAACAACAACGATACAAATAAGGAGAAAAAACACAACAACGAACCGTACGACCCAGACAGCCGCTCTCGCGAACAGCACAGGCGCCGCGCCCCCCCCAAGCCGTGAGTGCGTTCCCGCCGCGCCGCCCCCCCCACCGGAACCCAGCGTGACGTCACATGGTATGGAATACCGGGCTCTGATTGGCCAGGTGGGGTCAGCCCCCACACCCCGGCTGTGCCCCTTCCTAAAGTCCGGTGAAATTTAACCCTGTCCTGGCCAAACCCAGGACATTATCCACCCCTTATTCCATACCATCTACGTCATGCCCAGGTCCCCCATTGTCCAGTTGATCACCACCGCTTCTCCTGTCTCCAGATATCATTCCCTTAGTCTATGGATCATCACTCTAAAGTGTCCGTTGAGTTCATTTAATCCATGACTTCAGGCTCCATCTGTCGTAATGGTCTTCCGTGGCAGGGGAGGTGATGTGTGGTGATGGGCGGTCACTTGCTGCATCCGGAGCTCACGGCTGATGTGTCTGGTGTGGCCCGTGCCCACAGTCTGCAGGAAAATGTTGATCTTGATGAAGTTGCTGGGTGCCAGTTGTTGAAAACCAGGTCCAGTTCCATCATCGCTGTGCTCTGCTAGGTTTTCATTGAAAAAGTCCATCCTTCTTTAATCTGGACGATTCTTACTATGCTACTACTGGTTCAAAATATAACAATCATAACAGTGATAACAGACAGTGACAGGGTTATTTAAAAATTAACTTTATACAATTTATTGATGGACTATTTTCACCCAAAATCAAATCCCCATGAGGTACACATCGGACTTCCCCATCCTTCCGCATTACCCACCAGGTACACCCAGGTCCTTGAGCAAAAGCAATCCCGCGGACGGGCTTGCCTTTGCCCGAGGCAGGACTAACCCAAACCGTCTTCCCTAACATGTTCCGCATGTGCACTACAGGGACTTTATCCCCTTCTACGGGGCGCTGAGGTTTTGACTGGGCAGGACCAGCCCGGTTAGTGGACCCTCTGGTGTTAACCAACCAGGTGGCCTTTGCTAAATGGGTATCCCAATTTTTGAAAGTCCCACCCCCCATTGCCCTCAAAGTGGTTTTTAGCAGCCCATTGTAACGTTCGATCTTTCCGGAGGCTGGTGCATGGTAGGGGATGTGATACACCCACTCAATACCGTGTTCTTTGGCCCAGGTGTCTATGAGGCTGTTGCGAAAATGAGTCCCGTTGTCCGACTCAATTCTTTCGGGAGTGCCATGTCGCCACAGGACTTGTTTTTCCAGGCCCAGGATGGTATTCCGGGCGGTGGCATGGGGCACAGGGTAGGTTTCCAGCCATCCGGTGGTGGCCTCCACCATTGTGAGCACATAGCGCTTGCCTTGGCGGGTTTGTGGCAGTGTGATGTAGTCAATCTGCCAAGCCTCCCCATATTTATATTTTAGCCATCGTCCTCCATACCACTGAGGCTTTACCCGCCTGGCTTGCTTGATTGCAGCGCATGTGTCACATTCATGGATAACCTGTGCGATAGTGTCCATGGTCAAGTCCACCCCTCGGTCACGAGCCCATCTGTATGTCGCGTCTCTTCCTTGGTGGCCCAAGGTGTCATGTGCCCACCGAGCTATAAACAGTTCACCCTTATGTTGCCAGTCCAGATCCACCTGAGCCACTTCAATCTTGGCAGCCTGATCTACCTGGTGGTTGTTTTGATGTTCTTCAGTGGCCCGACTCTTAGGGACGTGGGCGTCCACGTGACGGACTTTTACAGCCAACTGCTCCAGACGGGCAGCAATATCTTGCCACAATGGGGCAGCCCGGATAGGTTTGCCTCTGCGCTGCCAGTTGTTCTTCTTCCATTGCTGCAGCCACCCCCACAAGGCATTGGCCACCATCCAAGAGTCGGTGTAAAGATAGAGCACTGGCCACTTCTCTCGACTGGCAATGTCTAAAGCCAGCTGGATGGCTTTCACCTCTGCAAACTGGCTCGACTCACCTTCTCCCTCGGCAGTTTCCGCGACTTGTCGTGTAGGGCTCCATACAGCAGCCTTCCACCTCCGCTGCTTCCCCACAATGCGACAGGACCCATCCGTGAACAGGGCATGCTGTTTCTTATCTTCTGGCAGCTGGTTATACAGTGGGGCCTCTTCAGCACGTGTCACCTCCTCCTCTGGCGATGCTCCAAAATCTTTGCCTTCTGGCCAGTCCATGATTACCTCCAGAATTCCTGGGCGACTGGGGTTTCCCATTCGGGCGTGCTGGGTGATCAGCGCGACCCACTTGCTCCACGTAGCATCGGTGGCATGATGCGTAGAGGGGACCCTCTCTTTGAACATCGAGCCCAGGACCAGCAATCGTGGTGCTAGGAGGAGCTGTGCTTCAGTGCCGACCACTTCTGAAGCAGCTCCAACGCCTTCATATGCTGCCAGAATCTCTTTTTCAGTGGGAGTATAGCGGACCTCGGATACTTTGTATCCCCGGCTCCAGAACCCCAGGGGTCGACCTCGAGTCTCCCCTGGTGCCTTCTGTCAGAGACTCCAGGTTGGGTCATTCTCCCCGGCTGCGGTGTAGAGCACGTTTTTAACATCTTGCCCTGACCGGACTGGACCAAGGGCTACGGCATGAACTATCTCCCATTTAATCTGTTCAAATGCCTGTCGTTGCTCAGGGCCCCATTCAAAATCATTCTTCTTCCGGGTCACATGGTACAGAGGACTTACAATCTGGCTGTAATTTGGGATGTGCATCCTCCAAAAACCCACAACACCCAGGAAGGCCTGTGCTTCCTTTTTGCTGGTTGGTGGAGACATAGCTGCTATTTTGTTGATGACATCCATTGGGATTTGACGGCGCCCATCCTGCCATTTTATTCCCAAAAACTGGATCTCGTGCGCAGGTCCCTTGACTTTACTTCGCTTAATGGCGAAACCGGCTTTCAGAAGGATCTGAACTATTTTCTCCCCTTTCTCGAAAACCTCCTCCTCTGTGTCGCCCCATATAATGATGTCATCGATGTACTGCAGATGTTCTGGGGCTTCACCCTTTTCCAGTGCAGTCTGGATTAGTCCATGGCAAATGGTGGGACTGTGTTTCCACCCCTGGGGCAGTCGATTCCAGGTGTACTGGATGCCCCTCCAGGTGAAAGCAAACTGTGGCCTGCACTCTGCTGCCAAAGGGATGGAGAAGAATGCATTAGCGATGTCAGTTGTACCGTACCACTTGGCTGCCTTTGACTCCAGCTGATATTGAAGTTCTAGCATGTCTGGCACGGCAGCACTCAGCGGTGGTGTGACTTCATTCAGGCCACGGTAGTCTATTGTCAGTCTCCACTCTCCAGTAGATTTTCTCACTGGCCATATGGGACTATTAAAGGGTGAGCGAGTTTTGGTGATCACTCCTTGACTCTCCAGCTGGCGGATCAGCTGATGAATGGGGAGAAGGGAGTCTCGGTTGGTACGATACTGTCGCCGGTGCACCGTTGTGGTCGCGATTGGCACCTGTTGTTCTTCAACCCTCAGCAACCCCACAACGGAAGGATCCTCCGAGAGACCAGGCAAAATGGACAGCTGTTTAATTTCTTCCGTCTCCACAGCAGCTATGCCAAAACCCCACCGATACCCCTTTGGGTCCTTGAAATAGCCTCTCCTAAGATAGTCTATCCCAAGGATGCACGGAGCCTCGGGGCCAGTTACAATGGGGTGCTTCTGCCACTCCTGCCCAGTGAGGCTCACTTCAGCCTCCAGTACACTCAGCTCTTGGGACCCCCCTGTCACTCCCGAAATGCAAATGGACTCTGACCCTTTGAACTCTGATGGCATTAAAGTACACTGTGCACCAGTGTCCACTAGAGCTTTATACTCTTGTGGATCTGACGTGCCAGGCCACCGAATCCACACCGTCCAATAGACACGGTTGTCCCTTTCCTCCACCTGGCTGGAGGCAGGGCCCCTCTAATCCTCGTCAGAGAATTTGCTGCTCACCTGCTGTAAAAATGACTTGGAGGTCCCCTCCAGAGGATCAGAATCAAGATCAAACTGCCTACCTGGCCTGGAGAGCTGGCTGCTGGAAACTGGAGCGGCACTTTTCCTAACAGAATCCCCTTTGGTGATTGTTTTACCTCGCAACTCATGTACTCGTGCCTCTAGACTTGAGGTGGGTTTTCCATCCCACTTCCTCATGTCCTCTCCGTGGTCACGCAGGTAGAACCACAGGGTGCCCCGGGGTGTATAGCCTCTGTATTCCCTCTCCTGAGCAGAGAAACGCTTGCCCCTAATAGCTGAGACACTGGCCCGTACAGGTGGGGAGTAGGACATATTCCTGTCTAGTCGCTTGACCAGTTTCTCCACAGCTGAGACAAGGGAGGAAGAGAGACTTTCCTCGTATTGGCGGAGTCTGACAGCCACCTCATCCACTGTTGGTGCGTCTTTACCTTTCGAGTTTACAACTGCCAGTGAGTTGGCATGCGAGGAGGGTGCGCTCCGCACAAACTTCCTCCACATGGATTGTGAGCACTGGAGTTCATCTGGGTCTGTGGGTACCTGCTCATCATCTGTGTCACAGTAAACCAGCTCCCGCACAGCTAATTCCCTCAAGTACTGAGTACGCCTTTCCATATTGGTCCACTTGCCAGGATAGCATACAAAATCGTCACTGAAGGGGTACCTCTCCCTCACGCCTGACAGAAGTCTCCTCCAGAGGCTGAGGATTTGTTCCTTTTTCCCAATGGCCTTGTCAATGCCCCCATCCCTGGCCAGGGATCCCAGCTGCTTGGCTTCCTTGCCCTCTAATTCCAAGCTGCTGGCCCCATTATCCCAGCACCGCAGCAGCCAGGTGGCAATGTGCTCGCCTGGCTGGCGGCTGAAATCTTTCCGCATGTCTCGCAGCTCGCCCAGGGACAGGGACCGGGTGATGATCTCTGTCTCTATCTCCCGTGATGACCCTGGCTCATCGTCATCCCTCCTGGAGCGATCTGCTCTCTTTGCGTCTTTCTTTAGTTTTACGGGGGCGACTGCTACTGGCACAGGTTGATCATTGGGCTCAGTCACTGTGCCTGTGGCTGGAGCTGCAGCAGCTGCCGTGCCCACTGGGGGAGCAGGGACAACGCCAGTGGCTGCAGCAGCAGTGGTGCCGGTCGGGGGGGCTGTGACTGCCTGCTGGGCTGGAGGGGCTGCAGGGCTGGCTGGGGGGGCAGCGCCAGTCGCAGTGCCTGCTGCTTCGTTTCCCCCCCTTTCCCCTTTAGGGCACTGAATCAGGTTGAACAGGGCTCGGTAGGCGTGGGCCAGACCCCAGCACATTGCGGTGATCTGTGTCTCTCTCGAGTTCCCAGGGTGGCAGCACACTTTTTGCAGATATTTTACCAGATTGTCCGGATTCTGTATTTGTTCAGGGGTGAGTTTAAAAACCACCCGGGGTGCCCACTGCTCTAGACACCTGCCCATGCTGTCCCACACACCCAGCCACTCACAGCTATCCAGCCCCGGGGCAGGTCTCTGCACGATGTTCTTAACGACTCGCTTAACCCTAAACAAAACCTGCAACCCATTCAGGAGGCATAACAAAAGGAGAGTGCTGCCCTGAGCATCCCACGGTACTCGAAATTCTCAAAAGCAGTTAGGACCAGCCTGAGGGAGAGAGGGGGTGCGAAAGAGTGGGGGAAGGTATCCCCTTCGGTTTTCCCCACAGACTGGGTTCGATTATTAACAAAATCTAAGACATAGGATCCGAGGTACGGAAATGACCGCAGTGCCGCATGCAAATACAAGACTAATTTCATGCACATTGACGTTATCATGTCATAAGTCGATATCGCACAGTACAGTAAAATCATAAACCTGATCCTTTTCCCCGTGACGATGAATAGCACCACAGGGAACAAGTACAGCAAGTACGGATTCAAAAACCACAACCATCTGATGAATGACAGAAACATTTTTACCGGCGACTATTTTAACACAGAAAAATGCGTATAACAAAATTTAAAAAAATCTAAGAAAGCAGTTTTAACACCCGCTGCTCAGCCCTGCCGTTATCCCCGCCCCACGTTGGGCGCCAAATTAATGTCTTGGTTTCGGCTGCCGCGCTGCCCCCCCCCCCGGAACCCAGCGTGACGTCACATGGTATGGAATACCGGGCTCTGTTTGGCCAGGTGGGGTCAGCCCCCACCCCCCGGCTGTGCCCCTTCCTGGAGTCCGGTGAAAATTAACCCTGTCCTGGCCAAACCCAGGACACAGTGCCATGGGCAGATGCGGCTGAGCAACTGCTTTCCAGGCTAAACCCTTCTTGGTAAGAGATGTCCTGAGATGTTTTCATATTAGGGTCAGGGCTGCAGAAGGAGCTTGGCAAGGACCCCCTAGGATACGTTTCAACTTTGAGGTGGCAAGGCAAGCAAGCAGCCCCAGCCTCTCTGCCCCTGTGCGAGTAGTGCCATGGACAGATGAGGCTGAGAAACAGTTTTCAAGGCTAGTCCCTTCTGGGTGCGGTCTATCTGCAGATGTTCGCATCTTACAGTGCAAGTCTGCTGGAGGCACCCGGCAGGGATACCTGGGCTACGTTTCAAATTTGAGTTGGCAAGGCAAGCAAGCAGCCCCAGTCTCTGTGCCTCTGTGCGAGCAGTGCCATGAGCAGATGAGGCTGAGCAACAACTTTCCAGGCTAGCCAATACTTGTTAAGATATATCCTAAGACGTTCGCATCTTCAGTGCAGGTCTGCTGGAGTCACCAGGCAGGGATCCCCGAGCTACGTTTGAAAATTGAGGTGGCAAAGCAAGCAAGCAGCCCAAGTCTCTCTGTGTGCCTGTGTGATCAGTGCCATGGGCAGGTGAGGGTGAGCAATAGCTTTCTGGGCTAGACCCTGCTGGGTGCAGGCTATCTGGAGAAGTTCGCATTTTGGGAGCACGGCTGCTGGAGACACAAAGCACAGAGTCCCGGGCTACGTTTGAAGTTTGATGTGGCAAGGCAAGCAAGCAGCCCCAGTCTCTGTGCGGCTGTGCGAGCAGTGCCATGGGTAGATGAGGCTGAGCAACAGATTTCTGGGCTAGCAATACTTGGTAAGAGATATCCTGAGATGTTCGCATCTTCAGTGCAGGTCTGCTGGAGGCAGCTGGCAGGGATCCCCAAGCTACGTTTGAAAATTGAGGTGGCAAGGCAAGCAAGCAGACCCAGTCTCTGTGCGCCCACCTGTGCGAGGAGTGCCATGCGCAGATGAGGCTGAGCAACAGCTTTCCAGGCTAGCCAATACTTGGTAAGAGATATCCTGAGACGTTCGCATATTCGGGCCAAGGCTGCGGGAGGAGATTGGCAAGGAACCCCTATGATATGTTTGAAGTTTCAGGTGGCAAGGCAAGCAAGCATCCCCAGTCTCTGTGCGCCTGTGCGAGCAGTGCCATGGGCAGATGAGGCTGAGCAACTGTGGAGTCCTGGCTGGACGAGAGGGGACATAGCGTGGTGCGTTGAGCAACCCAGGTTCTGATCTGGAGCTGAGCCTTGGGAGCGGCTGACACGGAACCCTGCTGGGAAGGCAGAGCGACGAGCTCGGGACACTGGAGCAGGGGGAACCTCACCGTTTCCTGCCACACTGTCACTTCCTTCCTGCCACGTTGCTGTTTCCTGCCACAGTAGTGTTTTCACTTCGAGATGCAGCTCTGCACCAATCACAACGAGTTGCAGTGGTTTTGCCTGTATATGGGTTGGGGTTTTAACCATTCAGATGCTGTAATAGTTTTGCTATATAAACCTTGTTTTCCTGACTAATAAAGGTGTACGATCATACTCATATTGGGGTCACATCGTTACAACGGTCCGTTACCCACGCCTACATTTGGTAGCAGCGGATGGACGGTTTCCTCTGCAGGAGGCCCTCGGTCTGCGGTGAGCAGCTAGAGAGGGGGGCGTGGGAGTAGCGGCTGGGAGGGTCCTGCCTGGGTGCGGATGCGCAGGGCAGACATGGACGGCCGACTCCCAGGAATTTTCGAGCCACACTCCAGCTACCTGGCGCAGCTAAATTTTAACGTGGAGGCCGGGGTCGCAGGCATGGAGGTGGATGCCGCGGCAACGTTGTTAGTTGGTATTCTCTCTAAGAGAGGAATAGACACAACAGCAAACCAACTCATGAAGTTGATTAAACTGGGGCAACGATGGGGTCACTTTGCGGATACCCCGGTACTGATTTCCGTCTCGGAATGGCAAGAGTTAGGAGAGATGATGTGGGAAAGGACAATAACGGGGGAGGACAAGGAGGAAAAGGAGATAAAAGCCGTCCGCGAGCTCTGGCGAACAGTATTACAGACCTTAAAAGCCATGAAAGCTGAACGAGAGGTGGCGTGTGCTGCATCTCAGATGCTAGCTCCGGAGCCCGGGAAAGATCACGCGCCTAAGCCTGGGACATTACCACGGGTTTTCGGGCTACCTGCCGTTAGAGGGATGACTGGGATCACTTGTAACACAATTGCCGAGATTTGAGCAAGTGCAGAGTGCGGTTCCGGTCTCGGCGCAGAGGGGGGTGGCCCACCGGAAGTTGCTGCCAGAGAGATCAACTCGAAATGCGAGCCGGACGCGGTAGTACGACCGCCCCCAGGGAGCGGGGAGGAGTCGGGCGCGGAACTGCGACTGTCTTTCGGAAGAGGGGAGGAGCGGCTAGTACCACCCCCAGAGGGAGAGGGAGAAGGGGCGTGGCTTACAACATCAGCCCCTCCTGGGGCGCGGCCTGCAACATCAGCCCCTCCTCTCTATTCACCCCTGCCACATTCCAGCGAGGCGTCTCCACTCCCGACGCCCTCTGATGCCGGCCAGAACAAATTACTCCAAAAAAAAAAAAAAAAATAAAAACACCAAAATCCGTGCGATCTGTTGCAGTCAGTTTTGCAGCATCTTCAAGACAAGAGCTCGCAGTTCCAGCATATGTCAATCGTTACCAACCCCCCCACCGGGAAAATGAGGCTTCTTCTCCGAGATGTTTAGCTAGGCCTCTGGCACGGATCACACCTACCCGCTGGAGCGGTGTTACAAGAGATGCCATCCTAGATGGACAGTGGAACGTTGCCACCATTATCTGAGGTACACAAGCCTCAGCCTGTCCTGTGCAACAGGTTAATGGATGACAATCTTAAGTACGGGTGTTTGGCCGGAGGAGTGGCCACTAAGTTACCACGTGAAGAAAGCCGTGAGCAGGGGCTGGGTCTAACAGACCCTGAGCAGGAATCAGGTCTGTTTTCCCTGCCCCCCCACCCCGGCTCGCTGGAGAATGGGACAGTCACTGAGAAAAGGAGCGAAGGCTCCATTAAAGAATTTTTTTACAGTGAAGTTTGAAAGAACAAAGTCTTGCAGTTTAAAATACCTGAGGAAATCATTACTTGGAAATCAATGCACTCAGCTTTAAATGCTCTAAAACTTACAGAGACTATCTCAGAAGCAGCTGCTATACCTCTGTCCTTATCTCAAAAGCAAGGACAGAGCAGCAGTCTGCTGAAATTTAACCCTACATACGACGAAATTCCTACCGAACATGAGAAGTGCGGGAAGTAAATCTGCCAAAACCTGACGATCCTTTGAATCCAGAGAAACGGGAAGTGGGGTGTAAAAATCTGGCATCCCAAAAGTGTACAACAGGGTCTCTCTACAGCAATTGGCGTACCCGACCTGAGATCAAAACGAGGTGAATTCCAACATAAAACTGCACAGTCCCTCAGACGCTGTACAGCCGCCGCGCCAGCAGTCACCGCATCGAACGGGTCAGCAAACCTTACACCTGGTGGGGCACATGGCTCCCCCCGGGCAACCGGCGGCACGGTTCCTCCCCCACCCCCCACTTCCCCCCCCCCCCCCCTTCCCTCGATCCCAGCGTGCCGGCCCGTTCCGGCCAGCCCAGAAGCGGCGCGGCGAGAACCATCTTTTCTAACATTCAAGGACTTGGTTACAAAAAATGTATACAATTCAATTACTGCAGTAGAATTCCTTCTGAACAAACAGCTGGACTTTATTATCTTTCCAAGGTTCAGATGGTCTACCTACATGATGTTATTCACTCTGCTGAAAGGTGAAAATATTGACTTTACAGCTGAAGATTTGTCCCCTCTATTTACTTTGTCAAAAAGGACTCAGATTTATTATTTTCCTGAAGGACAATGCCAAAAGCAAAAACTGTTTTACAAAAGATTTCAGATAGAATTGCAATTGCCTTTACCTTCAGAATTAATGTCCAATTGCCAACAAATTTGTATATCATTTAGGAAGGTTTTGTTTTACAGCCTTACCCTCTTTTCGATCAGTGGTGTGTTAACACGCAGAAGTTGAAGACTCTGGAACGAATTTTTTGTCTCATATGCCCATGAAAACATTGACTTCAAAGGTACACATCATAGTGTCCTTAACAGCACAAGGTTGGAATCACTGTCAGCAAGTTGATACTATTTGCCTGCTGCTGATTAAAGATGACTTTGTGCCTTTAAACAGTGAATCCTTATCACTGCAAGCCGCTCTAGCTGATTATTTAAATAACATACGTTATACCCTTCCACAACATAAGCTGTTACATTCCCTCTCTCAAATTTCATTGCAGCCAAAACACCGATGTGTTTCTGTTCCTATTAAAGGAGCATGAACAGTGTTTCGGAAACAAACAAATTAATCAGATTAGCAATCATCTATTTTAGTCGTTGAAGGATCCACACAAATTTTTAAGCTATCAGCGGCCTTGCACGTCTTTGAATTGTTTTCGACTGAACCACTCAATGTTGTCATAGATTCTGCATATGTTGTGAGTATTGTTCAACGCATTGCAGATGCAATTGCTATTGAAATTAGAAAATCGTGTACGTGTATATTTTATAATGCATATATAGTTACATACTACTCTACTAAAACCAATAACTGAAGAAAAAGTTGTAGCAGATCAATTGACAATGGCAGCAGTACTGCCACACAGTTTCAAGCAAGCCCGATTATCTCATGACTTCTTTCATCAAAATGCCTCTTCCTTGCATAAACAATTTGCTTTGCCCCAGGGGCAAGCCACAAAAAATGTTCATGCATGCCCTGATTGTCAATGTATTACACCCGTACCATCGTGTGCAGGAGGGAACCCTCGTGGTTTACGAGCTGATGAGTTGTGGCAAAGTGATGTTACACATATATCAACATTTGGTCGACTGCATTGTGTACATGTTAATGTGGATACTTTCTCAGGATTTCTGGTAGCCACGGCACATACGGGAGAAAAGGAACGTTTCACGGACAATTTCTGTTTTCCTACAGGACTGGAGTATACAACATGTTACAGGTATACAACATTCTTCTACTGCACAAGCCATTGTCGAAAGTGTCCATGGGACCCTCAAAGCTATGCTAAATAAACAAAAAAGGGGGAATCCTATGGGCAGTGTTACCCCACAGGAACAGTTAATGTACTTAATTTTTAAAATCGTTCTGATGATCAATTATTTACAACAGCAGCTGACCGTCAATTCGGGATGGTCCCTCCATTTGTGGTTCGACCAAAAGTATGGTATAAAGAATTTGGGGAATCACAATGGACGAGTCCTATAGAACTAATAACGTGGGGAAGAGGGTATGCGTGTGTTCTTCTTTCAACAGGCCCTTGATGGTTACCAGCAAAATATGTGAAGCTATATCATGAGCTGAAAGAACGTAACACAGAATCCGATGCCAGAGGTGACCACGCTCACTCTCAGGGAGCAACCTCTGACATGGAAGCAGAAGAGACCCACTCTGGATGATCCTATTACACAGGGAACACTGAAAAAATTACAGCAAACGCAAGTACTCCGATGACTGCAGTGGGTGCACCACCCACACCAATTAATACATTCCTTGCATATTTGGCAATTATCTCCCACAACAGCTTTTGTATAACGAAGCTATCTTGGAGGACACGGTATACGCAATTTTAGACGTGCGTCTGCACAAGAGCAAAGGTCAACTAGCAGACACCGTGAGGAAAAGTATAAACCTTCACCTGAGGGCTCCTGACAACTGCCTAGAGGTGCCAATATGCATGTACAAAAGACATTAATATTAAAAAAAAAAAAAAAAAAGGGGGGGGGAGAAATGGAGAATGATAAGTACTTTGCAGAAATGTAATGATTATGTATGTTAACATGGCATAAATATCTAGTAAGAGTGTCTTTTCGGTACACACATTTGAGTAGAACTATTCCCTGTGCGTTCAGTACTGCAGTAAAGAATGCCTGCTTTCTAGAACTCCAACATTAAGTTTTAGGAAGTTAATTATTTTGCTGCTTTCTAGTAATAGATTTTGGGTACCCAGGTAGGACGCTGCTCTTGAACTTCAATGGTCCGAGGGATTGCAGGACCTCCAACCGGCACCGAGGGATTCTCGGGGAGAACCTCTGATCACTGGACCAAAAAGTTATGAGCAGGAACCATTAATAAGGCAAAGGCATTCTTCCAGTATTGTTTTTTGTTGCCTATTTGTTAGTCATAGTAAAAGCTTCACAGCATTGAGCTATATCCTTGACGAGAAGGGAAAGCGTCCTTTCTAATCCTGAATTGAAAAGAGAGTACTCTTCCTGAAACTGAAGCTTGGGAATTTGTCTGGTAAATGTTGAATATTATTGTAAGTCCTGTCTTTGCAGTATTTGGATTTATGCTGAAAACTTGGTGTGCCTGCGTGTGTGTGTGTGGTCGCGACCATGAACGTGTGATTTTATGTTACCGTGCTTGTATTTCTGTGATCTGATGGATTTATTTGGTTTCTGTGATCTAACGGATTTGTCTGGAATAAGTAACTGTTTTGTGTCTTTTGGTTTGGTAAGTTCTGCAGGTATTGACTATTTCTGGTTTTTGACTTTAGACTGTTGTGTTTGGACTCTGATTTATCAAGACTTCGGAAGCATTTGATGCAGCAGGGAATAGATGTGGTGATGTTTGCAGCTTTATGCTTTTATGTACATTAATTTTAGCCTATATAGTTAATGAGTCATAGTTCTAGGTACATTGATCTTAACCTAGGTAATTAATATCGATAGCCAATACTAAATGTTATGAATGTTTGTATATGTGATAAGTATACCTATAACCCAAGTGCAAATTTACTGAGCTCATATTATTGATACACTGCTATTTCGATGCCTGACGTGGTGAGATGCATTCCCTCCCATTGACAATAATGATATGTTGTGGTCAAGCGGTACTTTAGTCCCACCATCCACACAGGAAGAAAATTGGATACAAGTAAATCCAGCAAGAAAATTGAATACAAGTAAATCAATCTACACCCATATGCTAGGTAACAGATTTACCATCAGTATGTATCATTCTCAAGTTAATTTAATCTTTCTTTATATCCAGCAGGTTGTGGTATGCACTTCACATCTCTATGTCTTCAACTAGCATTTGTGTTCTTATATCTGTTAGTATTGTAGTTTGTGTGGGCCTCTGAAAGAGTGGTAGCAAGCTGAAGACCAAAATTAATGTCAGCTCTCATCATCATCAACAACCTCATCAACTATACCTGGCTTGCTCAAAAAACAAAAAGGGGGAATTGTGGAGTCCTGGCTGGACGAGAGGGGACATAGTTTGGTGCTGTTGAGCAACCCAGGCTTGGTAATGGAGATAGACCTTGAAAGTAGCGAACATGGAACACTGCTACAGAAGTAGACTGGTGAACACGGAACGCTGGGCAGAGAAGCAAGCCAGTGTTACCACAAAAGTCTTGCAATCCCTGCTAGAAGATCAGAGTAGTCTACGACATGCAGTATTGCAAAATAGAGCCGCAATTGATTTTTTACTGCTGGCCCAGGGACATGGTTGTGAGGATTTCGAAGGCATGTGCTGTATGAACTTGTCCGATCATAGTAAGTCCATCCACAAGCAATTATAATGGCTTGAACAGCACGCCAATCAAATACAACAAAGCCAGGGATTTTTTGATGGATTTCTCACCTCGCTCTTTGGTAATCTGCCCGCTTGGCTTAACGGTTTAATTATAGAAATTTTGCGCATATGTATCGTGTTACTTGCTGTTGGAGTTATAATATGTATTTGCTTTAGCTGTCTTAAAAAGGCTCTCTCCAAGATGACGAAGCAAACCTGGCTTGCTCAAAAAACAAGAAGGGGGAATTGTGGAGTCCTGGCTGGACGAGAGGGGACATAGCGTGGTGCGTTGAGCAACCCAGGTTCTGATCCGCAGGTGAACCTTGGGAGCGGCTGACACGGAACCCTGCTGGGAAGGCAGAGCGACGAGCTCGGGACACTGGAGCAGGGGGAACGTCACCGTTTCCTACCACACTGTCACTTCCTTCCTGCCACGTTGCTGTTTCCTGCCACAGTACTGTTTTCACTTCGAGATGCAGCTCTGCACCAATCACAACGAGTTGCAGTAGTTTTGCCTATATATGGGTTGGGGTTTTAACCATTCAGATGCTGTAATAGTTTTGCTATATAAACCTTGTTTTCCTGACTAATAAAGGTGTACGATCATACTCATATTGGGGTCACATGGTTACAACGTTTCCATTACCCATGCCTACAAGCAACAGCTTTCCAGGTTGGCCATTTCTGGTTGCGAGCTATCCGCAGACTTTCGCATATTCGGGTGAGGGCTGCGGGAGGCCCCCAGCAAAGACCCCCTAGGCTACGTTTGAAAACTGAGGTGGCAAAGCAAGCAAGCAGCCCAAGTCTCTCTGTGTCCCTGTGTGATCAGTGCCATGGGCAGGTGAGGCTGAGCAATTGATTTCTGGAATAGACCCTGCTGGGTGCAGGCTATCTGGAGAAGTTCGCATTTTGGGAGCACCGCTGCTGGAGGCACAAAGCACAGAGTCCCGGAATACGTTTGAAGTTTGATGTGGCAAGGCAAGCAAGCAGCCCCAGTCTCTGTGCGCCTGTGCGAGCAGTGCCATGAGCAGATGAGGCTGAGCAACAGCTTTCCAGGCTAGCCCCTTCTTGGTAAGAGACATCCTAAGACGTTCGCATCTTAAGTGCAGGTCTGCTGGAGTCACCAGGCAGGGATCCCCGAGCTACGTTTGAAAAGTGAGGTGGCAAAGCAAGCAAGCAGCCCAAGTCTCTCTGTGTGCCTGTATGATCATTGCCATGGGCAGATGAGGCTGAGCAACTGCTTTCCAGGCTAAACCCTTCTTGGTAAGAGATATCCTGAGATTGTTGGCATATTCGGGTCAGGGCTGCGGAAGGACCTTGGCAAGGACCCCCTAGGCTACGTTTCAACTTTGAGGTGGCAAGGCAAGTAAGCAGCCCCAGTCTCTCTGCCCCTGTGCGAGCAATGCCATGGGCAGGTGAGGCTGAGAAACAGTTTTCTGGGCTAGAGCCTGCTGGCTGCAGGCTATGTGGAGAAGTTCGCATTTTGGGAGCACGGCTGCTGGAGGCACAAAGCACAGAGTCCCGGGCTTCTTTTGAAGTTTGAGTTGGCAAGGCAAGCAAGCAGCCCCAGTCTCTGTGCGCCTGTGCGAGCAGTGCCATGGGCAGATGAGGCTGAGCAACTGCTTTCCAGGCTAAACCCTTCTTGGTAAGAGATATCCTGAGATGTTTTCATATTAGGGTCAGGGCTGCAGAAGGAGCTTGGCAAGGACCCCCTAGGATATGTTTCAACTTTGAGGTGGCAAGGCAAGCAAGCAGCCCCAGTTTCTCTGTCCCTGTGCGAGCAGTGCCATGGACAGATGAGGCTGAGAAACAGTTTTCAAGGCTAGTCCCTTCTGGGTGCGATCTATCTGGAGATGTTCGCATCTTACAGTGCAAGTCTGCTGGAGGCACCCGGCAGGGATACCTGGGCAACGTTTGAAGTTTGAGTTGGAGAGGCAAGCAAGCAGCCCCAGTCTCTACATCTGTGTGAGCAGTGCCATGGGCAGATGAGGCTGAGCAACAGTTTTCCAGGCTATCCCTTTCTGGTTGCGAGCTATGTGGAGTTTTTTGCATTTTCGGTTCATGGCTGCTGGAGTCACCCGGCAGGTACGCCCGAGATTTGTTTGAAGTTTGAGGATGCAAGGCAAGCAAGCAGCCCCAGTCTCTGTGCGCCTGTGCGAGCAGTGCCATGGGCAGGTGAGGCTGAGCAACAGCTTTCCGGGAAAGCCGCTTCTGGGTGCAGGCTACCTGGAGAAGTTCGCATTTTGGGAGCATGGCTGCTGGAGGCACAAAGCACAGAGTCCCGGGCTACGTTTGAAGTTTGATGTGGCAAGGCAAGCAAGCAGCCCCAGTCTTTGTGCGTCTGTGCGAGCAGTGCCATGGGCAGATGAGGCTGAGAAACAGTTTTCAAGGCTAGTCCCTTTCTGGGTGCGATCTATCTGGTGATGTTCGCATCTTCAGTGCAGGTCTGCTGGAGGCACCTGGCAGGGATCCCCAAGCTACGTTTGAAAATTGAGGTGGCAAGGCAAGCAAGCAGACCCAGTCTCTGTGCGCCCGCCTGTGCGAGGAGTGGCATGCACTGATGAGGCTGATCAACAGCTTTCCAGGCTAGCCAATACTTGGTAAGAGATATCCTGAGACGTTCGCATATTCGGGTCAAGGCTGCGGGAGGAGATTGGCAAGGAACCCGTATGATATTTTTGAAGTTTGAGGTGGCAAGGCAAGCAAGCAGCCCCAGTCTCTGTGTGCCTGTGTGAGCAGTGCCATGAGCAGATGAGGCTGAGCAACAGCTTTCCAGACTAGCCAATACTTGGTAAGAGATATCCTAAGACGTTCGCATCTTAAGTGCAGGTCTGCTGGAGTCACCAGGCAGGGATCCCCAAGCTACGTTTGAAAATTGAGGTGGCAAAGCAAGCAAGCAGCCCAAGTCTCTCTGTGCGCCTGTGTGAGCAGTGCCATGGGCAGATGAGGCTGAGCAACTGCTTTCCAGGCTAAACCCTTCTTGGTAAGAGATATCCTGAGATTGTTGGCATATTCGGGTCAGGGCTGCGGAAGGACCTTGGCAAGGACCCCCTAGGCTACGTTTCAACTTTGAGGTGGCAAGGCAAGTAAGCAGCCCCAGTCTCTCTGCCCCTGTGCGAGCAATGCAATGGCCAGGTGAGGCTGAGAAACAGTTTTCTGGGCTAGAGCCTCCTGGCTGCAGGCTCTGTGGAGAAGTTCGCATTTTGGGAGCACCGCAGCTGGAGGCACAAAGCACAGAGTCCCGGGCTTCTTTTGAAGTTTGATGTGGCAAGGCAAGCAAGCAGCCCCAGTCTCTGTGCGCCTGTGCGAGCAGTGCCATGGGCAGATGAGGCTGAGCAACTGCTTTCCAGGCTAAACCCTTCTTGGTAAGAGATATCCTGAGATGTTTTCATATTAGGGTCAGGGCGGCGGAAGGAGCTTGGCAAGGACCCCGTAGGATATGTTTCAACTTTGAGGTGGCAAGGCAAGCAAGCAGCCCCAGTTTCTCTGTGCGCCTGTGCGAACAGTGCCATGGGCAGATGAGGCTGAGCAACAGATTTCTGGGCTAGCAACACTTGGTAAGAGATATCCTGAGACGTTCGCATCTTCAGTGCAGGTCTGCTGGAGGCACCTGGCAGGGATCCCCAAGCTACGTTTGAAAATTGAGGTGGCAAGGCAAGCAAGCAGACCCAGTCTCTCTGTGCCCGCCTGTGCGAGGAGTGCCATGCACAGATGAGGCTGAGCAACAGCTTTCCAGGCTAGCCAATACTTGGTAAGAGATATCCTGAGACGTTCGCATATTCGGGTCAAGGCTGCAGGAGGAGATTGGCAAGGAACCCCTATGATATGTTTGAAGTTTCAGGTGGCAAGGCAAGCAAGCAGCCCCAGTCTCTCTGTGCGCCTGTGCGAGCAGTGCCATGGGCAGATGAGGCTGTGCAACAGCTTTCCAGGCTAAACCCTTCTTGGTAAGAGATATCCTGAGGTGTTTTCATATTAGGGTCAGGGCTGCGGGAGGCCCTCGCCAAGGACCCCCTAGGATACGTTTGAAGTTTGATGTGGCAAGGCAAGCAAGCAGCCCCAGTCTCTCTGTCCCTGTGCGAGCAGTGCCATGGACAGATGAGGCTGAGAAACAGTTTTCAAGGCTAGTC
Organism: Opisthocomus hoazin; assembly: GCF_030867145.1. Classification (NCBI taxonomy): domain Eukaryota; kingdom Metazoa; phylum Chordata; class Aves; order Opisthocomiformes; family Opisthocomidae; genus Opisthocomus; species Opisthocomus hoazin. Next base: position 11,354,551 of record NC_134453.1, read on the forward strand.
CCTTCTGGGTGCGATCTATCTGGAGATGTTCGCATCTTACAGTGCAAGTGTGCTGGAGGCACCCGGCAGGGATACCTGGGCTACGTTTGAAGTTTGAGTTGGCAAGGCAAGCAAGCAGCCCCAGTCTCTACATCTGTGTGAGCAGTGCCATGGGCAGATGAGGCTGAGCAACAGTTTTCCAGGCTATCCCTTTCTGGTTGCGAGCTATGTGGAGAGTTTCGCATTTTCGGTTCAGGGCTTCTGGAGGCACCCGGCAGGTACGCCCGAGATTTGTTTGAAGTTTGAGGATGCAAGGCAAGCAAGCAGCCCCAGTTTCTCTGTGCGCCTGTGCGAGCAGTGCCATGGGCAGGTGAGGCTGAGCAGCAGCTTTCTGGGCTAGACTCTGCTGGGTGCAGGCTATGTGGAGAAGTTCGCATTTTGGGAGCACGGCAGCTGGAGGCACAAAGCACAGAGTCCCGGCTACGTTTGAAGTTTGATGTGGCAAGGCAAGAAAGCAGCCCCAGTCTCTGTGCGCCTGTGCGAGCAGTGCCATGGGCAGGTGAGGTTGAACAACAGCTTTCCGGGAAAGCCCCTTCTGGGTGCAGGCTACCTGGAGAAGTTCGCATTTTGGGAGCATGGCTGCTGGAGGCACAAAGCACAGAGTCCCGGGCTACGTTTGAAGTATGATGTGGCAAGGCAAGCAAGCAGCCCCAGTCTCTGTGCGCGTGTGCGAGCAGTGCCATGGGCAGATGAGGCTGAGCAACAGATTTCTGGGCTAGCATGTCGCCTTCGTTGGCGTGGCGACCTGGTTCAGGGACGGCTCGGCGACCCACCCCTCGGCCGCTCGGGTCATCAGCACGCATACACCAATGTGGTGGACGGCAAATGGCGTTTATTGATAAATAACACAGCGTTATATAGCCTAGGTTTACAGCATCATTTCCGTCTGCTTACTTCACGGGTTAAACGCTATTGGCTATTAGGACAGGGGGGGGGACACTACCTTTCCGTACAGCGCGACATCTTCAGACCGCCAAGCCTTAACTACCCACATTTCCCCCCTCCTTATGCTTAACTAAATAAGCTAATATAAAATATAAAGTTATAATACTTAACTTAACTTAGTATTTAACTTAAGACTTAAACTTAATATTATCTTAGACTTAACCTTAATTAATCTTAACTATATCTTAAAAATATAAATATTAAGATCTTACGATAACAAATATAAGGCCCCTTGAACAAATGCATTTGTAAATTAGCTAAAACATAATCTTAAAATATATATAATATAATTTTAAAATATAATCTTAAAGTCTTAAAAATTCTATCGATATTCTTATTTTATATTTATTCTATATCTTACATTATATTTATAGTTTTAAATGTATATGCTATAAACCTGAAAAAGTGTAAGGCACAGTAAACAGGTAAAAGTTGAGGTAACTTTTAGGATAACACTGGGTAGGTACATTTTTAAAGCAGCTGACGGTGTTCTACGAACATAATGTTAACTTTCTCTAGCCGACTCTTGACGAACGACACGATTCCATTCAGTATACAGGGTCCAAAAATTAGTGCTATTACAATCATCGCGATTGGTCCTATCAAGGTGGATAGCAAGGTGGTTAACCATGGGATTAAACACTGCCAGAGATATGAATGGAGTAAGGCCTGTTTTTGGAACAGATCCATTGAGTTCCTTTAGAGGGAATAACCCATTTTTCTTTGGTTTTTCCCACTGTGGATGAGACAGAACTACAGAGCTTCCGTTTTTGTCCCCACACATTGCCTATACAGGTCCCAGATCCAGAAACATATTGCATGGTTATCCTCCTTTTCTTCTCTCCCCAAGAACACTGAAGTGGTACGGATCGGGTGTCTAGGCTATATGTTGTGTTTACCCCTATAGCCTCATAAAAAGGGGGTTTCACGTCATAGCACAACCAACAGTGTGCAGTTAGTTTTGGGTTGGTTTGGTTCAAGGTGTCATAGGTAGCTCGCATTAGTTTCCATAAGGGGGGTTCCCTCGTCCCATCGAGGGAGGATATTACATCACTTTGGGTGGTCTCCAGGGGGCTAGCAGTTATCTGTGGTCCACTAACAATTGGATTGGGGCCAACTCCATGAGGAAGGTTTTTTATTATTTCCTCCTTCCTTATATGTATCAATCCACCTCGATCTTGTCCTGGTTCCCAATACCTAATTCCCCAAGTTCTTCCCGTTACCCATCTTGAGTCTTCTGGATGAATTACTTGGAGGATTATAGCGTCACAATTACTGTACCCTACAGATCCTCCAGACCAATCGAGTCGTGGATGTTTGCAACCTAGTGGTCCCCATGTTGTCGTTAAATATTTGTCTGGGATTGGGGGTGTCCAAGCGGAAGCGATAGTGACACAGTCCCAATATGCGCAATAATATTGATTAGGAGAATTACAATATCCCTTTCCTGGGTTAGATTGTGGACATAAGTAATAGGGCCGCTGGTTTAGGCAGGGCTGTATGGGTGCTAATTCACACAGGTGAGCAGCAAATCTAGGAGGTCCTGCTGTTATGACTTCCCTTACTACTCGACCATTTACAAGGTTCCGTAGGACCCACCTATATGGCTGATGGTGATGGTAACTTGATTCTGCCTGTCCTATAGTGACAAGCTCCAAGATTAGGATCACACAAGGGCATCGTAGCCCCCCTTTGCGGACGCTATTCTGCCGTTGTCTGGATTCTGTCCGTGAGGAGGTTTCAGGCTCGGACAGGACGTTTGCCGACTTGTCGTCTTCTCTTGTCACCGGGGTGTACGGGTTACGAGGGTGTCCGATGATCCGGTCCTGTGGACAAAAACTCACAGTTTTCATTAGTTTTATTCTGGCTAGTATGGTGCGAACAGCCACCTGGATCGGTGTTAGATGCTCTTCCTTCGCGACATGCTTAATCATGTCCTCCTCTACTACGTTTAAATCAGTTGTGAGCCACTCGTCCCCACTGGTGTTTGAATCGGAGTCGGAACTCGACTGACTGGTTACTTCTGGCTTCCAGTACCTTTTTGCCGAGCTCCGGCCCCCTCCCCTATGGGCGGGCTGCTCCTCCCCCCCGGGCCCGCCCCGCGCTCCGCTCGGAGGGGTGCCCACCTCACAGGCGCACCTTTTGAAATGCACGCTCTGGTTGGCTCTCTGCCCCCCGCTCGCCCCCCTGTTCTCTTCCACCTCCCGCTTGATAACTTGTGCGCTTGATAACTTTAGCGCTTCCTCCCTGTTATCACCAAAGGAATTTTCATCCCGCCTTTCCCCTTTGGGCTCGGCGCCATCTTGGGGCGCATAGGGCGGTGGTGTAGCCCAGACTTCCTCAGACCCTGTTTTTTCCGCGGCGCTCCCAGCCTCCTCGGCTAACCCGTCCCAGAAGGATTTAGCCTGTTTCTCTCCCTCCGTAAGCGGGTCGGGGTCCGGGAGTTGAGGGGATGTATCGCCCTCTTGCTGATCTTTAGGCTCAGCAGAGCCGTTATCGTCTGGGGGGTGCAAAGTCTGTGTAGCTGCCCCGATTCCCAATTTTGGGGTAGCAAACAAACAGCTCCCTGCCGCCTTCCAGGTCTCCTGCTCTTGTCTAGCTTTCTGCAGGGCCTGTACGACTTTCCCCCACGACTTAAGATTTTTCCCACAACCCGAGGACATCGTCTCCTCGGCTAAGGCTTTAGTGCACTTATCCCACACCTCAGGGTGGAAAATATCCACCGGCTGGTCAATGACCCCGATATGCAAAAGTCTCGCAACTGCGAGCGTAAAATCTTTGGGCTTACAATCAATCCCCCAATGCTTATGTAATTGCGATACGACCTTCACGAGGGATTCCATCCTCCTTGCTAGTCCGGGAGCGTCCTCCCCGCCGGGCTGGTCCTGCCGCTCCGGCCGCCGTTCACCCGATTCCAGGCGAGTCTTTCCCGGGTTTCGGCACCACTTGTCGCCTTCGTTGGCGTGGCGACATGGTTAAGGGACGGCTCGGCGACCCACCCCTCGGCCGCTCGGGTCATCAGCACGCAGACACCAATGTGGTGGACGGCAAATGGCGTTTATTGATAAATAACACAGCGTTATATAGCCTAGGTTTACAGCATCATTTCCGTCTGCTTACTTCACGGGTTAAACGCTATTGGCTATTAGGAGAGGGGGGGGGACACTACCTTTCCGTACAGCGCGACATCTTCAGACCGCCAAGCCTTAACTACCCACAAGCAACACTGGGTAAGAGATATCCTGAGACGTTCGCATCTTCAGTGCAGGTCTGCTGGAGGCACCTGGCAGGGATCCCCAAGCTACGTTTGAAAACTGAGGTGGCAAGGCAAGCAAGCAGACCCAGTCTCTTTGTGCCCGCCTGTGCGAGGAGTGCCATGCACAGATGAGGCTGAGCAACAGCTTTCCAGGCTAGCCAATACTTGGTAAGAGATATCCTGAGACGTTCGCATATTCGGGTCAAGGCTGCGGGAGGAGATTGGCAAGGAACCCCTATGATATGTTTGAAGTTTGATGTGGCAAGGCAAGCAAGCAGCCCCAGTCTCTGTGCGCCTGTGCGAGCAGTGCCATGGGCAGATGAGGCTGAGCAACAGCTTTCCAGGCTAAACCCTTCTTGGTAAGAGATATCCTGAGGTGTTTTCATATTAGGGTCAGGGCTGCGGGAGGCCCTCGCCAAGGACCCCCTAGGATACGTTTCAACTTTGAGGTGGCAAGGCAAGCAAGCAGCCCCAGTCTCTCTGTCCCTGTGCGAGCAGTGCCATGGACAGATGAGGCTGAGAAACAGTTTTCAAGGCTAGTCCCTTCTGGGTGCGATCTATCTGCAGATGTTCGCATCTTACAGTGCAAGTCTGCTGGAGGCACCCGGCAGGGATACCTGGGCTACGTTTGAAGTTTGAGTTGGCAAGGCAAGCAAGCAGCCCCAGTCTCTACATCTGTGTGAGCAGTGCCATGGGCAGATGAGGCTGAGCAACAGTTTTCCAGGCTAAACCCTTCTTGGTAAGAGATATCCTGAGATGTTTTCATATTAGGGTCAGGGCGGCGGAAGGAGCTTGGCAAGGAACCCCTAGTATATGTTTCAACTTTGAGGTGGCAAGGCAAGCAAGCAGCCCCAGTTTCTCTGTGCGCCTGTGCGAGCAGTGCCATGGGCAGATGAGGCTGAGCAACAGATTTCTGGGCTAGCAATACTTGGTAAGAGATATCCTGAGACGTTCGCATATTCAGGTCAGGGCTGCTGGAGGCACCTGGCAGGGATCCCGAAGCTACGATTTAAAATTGAGGTGGCAAGGCAAGCAAGCAGACCCAGTCTCTGTGCGCCCGCCTGTGCGAGGAGTGCCATGCGCAGATGAGGCTGAGCAACAGCTTTCCAGGCTAGCCAATACTTGGTAAGAGATATCCTGACACGTTCGCATATTCGGGTCAAGGCTGCGGGAGGAGGTTGGCAAGGAATCCCTATGATTTGTTTGAAGTTTCAGGTGGCAAGGCAAGCAAGCAGCCCCAGTCTCTGTGCGCCTGTGCAAGCAGTGCCATGGGCAGATGAGCCTGAGCAACAGCTTTCCAGGCTAAACCTTTCATGGTAAGAGATATCCTGAGATTGTTGGCATATTCGGGTCAGGGCTGCCAAAGGAGCTTGGCAAGGACCCCCTATAATACTTTTCTAGTTTAAGGTGGCAAGGCTAGCAAGCAGCCCCAGTCTCTGTGCGCCTGTGCGAGCAGTGCCATGGGCAGATGAGGCTGAGAAACAGTTTTCAAGGCTAGCCCCTTCTGGGTGCGATCTATCTGGAGATGTTCGCATCTTCTGTGCAAGTCTGCTGGAGGCACCCGGCAGGGATACCTGGGCTACGTTTGAAGTTTGAGTTGGCAAGGCAAGCAAGCAGCCCCAGTCTCTACATCTGTGTGAGCAGTGCCATGGGCAGATGAGGCTGAGCAACAGTTTTCCAGGCTAAACCCTTCTTGGTAAGAGATATCCTGAGATGTTTTCATATTAGGGTCAGGGCGGCGGAAGGAGCTTGGCAAGGAACCCCTAGTATATGTTTCAACTTTGAGGTGGCAAGGCAAGCAAGCAGCCCCAGTTTCTCTGTGCGCCTGTGCGAGCAGTGCCATGGGCAGATGAGGCTGAGCAACAGATTTTTGGGCTAGCAATACTTGGTAAGAGATATCCTGAGACGTTCGCATATTCAGGTCAGGGCTGCTGGAGGCACCTGGCAGGGATCCCGAAGCTACGATTTAAAATTGAGGTGGCAAGGCAAGCAAGCAGACCCAGTCTCTGTGCGCCCGCCTGTGCGAGGAGTGCCATGCGCAGATGAGGCTGAGCAACAGCTTTCCAGGCTAGCCAATACTTGGTAAGAGATATCCTGACACGTTCGCATATTCGGGTCAAGGCTGCGGGAGGAGGTTGGCAAGGAATCCCTATGATATGTTTGAAGTTTCAGGTGGCAAGGCAAGCAAGCAGCCCCAGTCTCTGTGCGCCTGTGCAAGCAGTGCCATGGGCAGATGAGCCTGAGCAACAGCTTTCCAGGCTAAACCTTTCATGGTAAGAGATATCCTGAGATTGTTGGCATATTCGGGTCAGGGCTGCCAAAGGAGCTTGGCAAGGACCCCCTATAATACTTTTCTAGTTTGAGGTGGCAAGGCTAGCAAGCAGCCCCAGTCTCTGTGCGCCTGTGCGAGCAGTGCCATGGGCAGATGAGGCTGAGAAACAGTTTTCAAGGCTAGCCCCTTCTGGGTGCGATCTATCTGGAGATGTTCGCATCTTCTGTGCAGGTCTGCTGGAGGCACCCGTCAGGGATCCCTGGCCTATGTTTGAAAATTGAGGTGGCAAGGCAAGCAAGCAGCCCCAGTCTCTTTGTGCGCCTGTGCGAGCAGTGCCATGGGCAGGTGAGGCTGAGCAACTGCTTTCCAGGCTAAACCCTTCTTGGTAAAAGATATCCTGAGATGTTTTCATATTAGGGTCAGGGCTGCGGAAGGAGCTTGTCAAGGACCCCCTAGGATATGTTTCAACTTTGAGGTGGCAAGGCAAGCAAGCAGCCCCAGTCTCTCTGCCCCTGTGCGAGCAGTGCCATGGACAGATGAGGCTGAGAAACAGTTTTCAAGGCTAGTCCCTTCTGGGTGCGATCTATCTGGATATGTTCGCATCTTACAGTGCAAGTCTGCTGGAGGCACCTGGCAGGGATACCTGGGCTACGTTTGAAGTTTGAGTTGGCAAGGCAAGCAAGCAGCCCCAGTCTCTACATCTGTGTGAGCAGTGCCATGGGCAGATGAGGCTGAGCAACAGTTTTCCAGGCTATCCCTTTCTGATTGCGAGCTATGTGGAGACGTTCTCATTTTCGGTTCAGGGCTCTTGGAGGCACCCGGCAGGTATGCCCGAGATTTGTTTGAAGTTTGAGGATGCAAGGCAAGCAAGCAGCCCCAGTATCTTTGTGCGACTGTGTGAGCAGTGCCATGGGCAGATGAGGCTGAGCAACTGCTTTCCAGGCTAAAACCTTCTTGCTAAGAGATATCCTGAGATGTTTTCATATTAGGGCAAGGGCTGCGGAAGGAGCTTGGCAAGGACCCCCTAGGATACGTTTGAAGTTTGATGTGGCAAGGCAAGCAAGCAGCCCCAGTCTCTGTGCATCTGTGCGAGCAGCGCCATGGGCAGATGAGGCTGAGCAACAGCTTTCCAGGCTAGCCCCTTCTTGGTAAGAGATATCATGAGACGCTCGCATATTTAGGACAGGGGTGTGGCAGGAGCCTGGCAAAGACCCCCTAGTCTACGTTGGATGTTTGAGGTGGCAAGGCAAGCAAGCAGCCCCAGTCTCTGTGCGCCTGTGCGAGCAGTGCCATGGGCAGATGAGTGAGCAACAGCTTTCCAGGCTAAAGCCTTCTTAGTAAGAGGTAAACCGAGACGTTCACATTTTCGGTGCAGGGCTGCTGGATGGACCAGGCCGGGAGTCCCGGGCTACGTTTGAAGTTTTAGGTGGCAAGGCAAGCAAGCAGCTCCAGACTCTGGCCTCCTGTGCAAGCAGTGCCATGGGCAGATGAGGCTGAGGAACAGCTTTCCAGGCTAGCCCATTCTGGGTGCGAGCTATCTGGAGACGTTCACACCTTCATTACAGGGCTGCTGGAGGCACCCGGCAGGGACCCCTAAGCTACATTTCAATTCTGAGGTGGCAAGGCAAGCAAGCAGCCCCAGTCTCCGTGCGCCTGTGCGAGCAGTGCCATGGGCAGATGAGGCTGAGCAACAGCTTTCCAGGGTAGCCCCTTTTTGGCATAATATATGTTGAGACGCTCGCGTATTAGGTTCAGGGTTGCGGCAGGCGCCCGGAAAAAACCTCCTAGGATACGTTTAAAGTTTGAGGTGGCAAGGCAAGCAATTAGCCCCAGTCTCTGTGCGCCTGTGCGAGCAGTGCCATGGGCAGAGGAGGCTGAGCAACAGCTTTCCTGGCTAGCCCCTTTTTGGTAAGAGATATCTTGAGACATTCTACCTTTTGGAGCAGGGCTGCTGGAGGCGCCCTGTAGGGACCTCCAGGACGTATGAGTTTTGAGATGGCAAGTTAAGGAAGCACTCTCAGTCTCTCTGCGCCTGTATGAGTAGTGCCATGGGCAGATGGGGCTGAGAAACAGCTTTCCAGGCTAGACAATTTTGGTACAAGATATGCTGAGGGGTTTGGATATTCAGGTCAGGTTTGTCGGAGGTGCCTAACAAGGACCCCCTAGGTTAGGTTTGAAGTTTGCAGTGGCAAGGCAAGCAAGCAGCCCCTGTCTCTGTGCGCCTCTGCGACCAGTGCCATGGGCAGATGAGGCTGAGCAACAGGTTTCCAGGCTAGACCTTTCTTGGCATAAGATATCTTGATATGCTCACATATTCGGGTAACTGTGGGCCTCAGCAGGGCCCCCAGCGCGGTGCAGTTAATGAGGGAGGATGTGTTGGAACTTGTGGGCCATAAACCCTGGGAAGAAGGGAGTTAGTGCCTAGCCATCCTGACCCTGAGAAGAAGAGAGATAGTGCCGAGCCATCCTGAAGGAGGAAGCAAGGCCTTGGATAAGATAAGAAAAGAATGTGTCTGCATGGCCTTAGTTTAGATGAGCTTAGGAAAAGAATGTGTCTGTATTAGCAACTGTGTTAACGAATCAATAGGTGCCTAGTTTGAAACTTAACCAATCAGTTTAAAACACGCTGCCTTCTGATCTGTATAAATGTATGTGTGTAAGAACAATAAAACGATCATCCTGCTTGCATCAAGCGGTGTCCCGTCTCTCAATCGCGGCAGGTAACGGCTGAGGCAGGCGCCCGGCAAAGACCTCCTAGAATACGTTTGAAGTTTGTGGTGGCAAGGCAAGCAAGCAGCCCCATTCTCTCTGTGCCTGTGTGAGCAGTGCCATGGGCAGATGAGGCTGAGCAACAGCTTTCCAGGCTAGCCCCGTCTGGGTGCGAGCTAACTGGAGATGTTCACACCTTCAGTGCAGGGCTGCCTGAGGCACCCGACAGGGACCCCTAGGCTACGTTGGAAGTTTGAGGTGGCAAGGCAAGCAAGCAGACCCAGTCTCTGTGCACCTATGCGAGCAGTGCCATGGTCAGATGAGGCTGAGCAACAGCTTTCCAGGCTAGCCCATTCTGGCTGCGAGCTATCTGGAGACATTCGCTTATTCGTTGCAGGGCTGCTGGAGGCACCCGGCCGGGAGCCCCGGGTAACTTTTGAAGTTTGAGGTGACAAGGCAAGCAAGCAGCCCCAGTCTCTGAGCACCTGTGCAAGCAGTGCCATGAGCAGATAAGGCTGAGCAACAGATTTCCAGGGTAGCCCCTTCTTGGTAAGAGATATCCTGATATGTTCGCATATTCAGGTCAGGGCTGTGGGAGGCCCCCTACATGGACACCCTAGGTTACGTCTGAGGTTTGAGGTGGAAAGGCAAGCAAGCAGCCCCAGTCTCTGTGCATCTGTGAGAGAAGTGCCCTTAGCAGATGAGGCTGAGAAACAGCTTTCCAGGCTACACGCTTCCTGGTAAGTGATACCCTTAGACGTTACCATTCTCGGTGCAGGGCTTCTGGAGGCACCCGGCTGGGACACCCGGGCTATGTTTGAAGTTTAAGGTGGCAAGACAAGCAAGCAGCCCCAGTCTCTGTGCGCCTGTGCGAGCAGTGCCATGGGCAGATGAGGCTGAGCAATTGCTTTCCAGGCTAGCCATTTCTGGGTGTGAGCTATTTGGAGACGTTCGCATATTAGGGTCAGGGCTGTGAGAGGGGCACGGCAAGGACCCCCTAGGATACGTTTGAAGTTTGAGGTGGCAAGGCAAGCAAGTAGCCCCAGTCTCTGTTCGTCTGTGCGAGCAGTGCCATAGGCAAATAAGGCTGAGCAACAGCTTTCCAGGCTAGCCCATTCTGGCTGCGAGCTATCTGGAGACATTCGCTTATTCGTTGCAGGGCTGCTGGAGGCACCCGGCCGGGAGCCCCGGGTAACTTTTGAAGTTTGAGGTGACAAGGCAAGCAAGCAGCCCCAGTCTCTGAGCACCTGTGCAAGCAGTGCCATGAGCAGATAAGGCTGAGCAACAGATTTCCAGGGTAGCCCCTTCTTGGTAAGAGATATCCTGATATGTTCGCATATTCAGGTCAGGGCTGTGGGAGGCCCCCTACATGGACACCCTAGGTTACGTCTGAGGTTTGAGGTGGAAAGGCAAGCAAGCAGCCCCAGTCTCTGTGCATCTGTGAGAGAAGTGCCCTTAGCAGATGAGGCTGAGAAACAGCTTTCCAGGCTACACGCTTCCTGGTAAGTGATACCCTTAGACGTTACCATTCTCGGTGCAGGGCTTCTGGAGGCACCCGGCTGGGACACCCGGGCTATGTTTGAAGTTTAAGGTGGCAAGACAAGCAAGCAGCCCCAGTCTCTGTGCGCCTGTGCGAGCAGTGCCATGGGCAGATGAGGCTGAGCAATTGCTTTCCAGGCTAGCCATTTCTGGGTGTGAGCTATTTGGAGACGTTCGCATATTAGGGTCAGGGCTGTGAGAGGGGCACGGCAAGGACCCCCTAGGATACGTTTGAAGTTTGAGGTGGCAAGGCAAGCAAGTAGCCCCAGTCTCTGTTCGTCTGTGCGAGCAGTGCCATAGGCAAATAAGGCTGAGCAACAGCTTTCCATGCTAGCCCCTTCTGGGTGCAAGCTATCTGGACACATTCGCATATTCTTTGCAGGGCTGCTGGAGGCACCCGGCAGGGAGCCCCGGGCTACGTTTAAAGTTTGAGGTGACAAGGCAAGCAAGCAGCCCCAGTCTCTGTGTGCCTGTGCGAGCAGTGCCATGAGCAGATGAGTCTGAGCAACAGCTATCCAGGCTAAACCCTTCTTGGTACGAGATATCCTGAGACGTTCGCATTCTACATGCAGGTGTGCTAGACGGACGCAGATGGGAGCCCCGGGCTACGTTTGAAGTTTGAGGTGACAAGGTCAGCAAGGAGACCCAGTCTCTGAGCAACTCTGCAAGCAGTGCCATGAGCAGATGAGGCTGAAGAACACCTTTCGAGGCTAACCCCTTCTTGGTAACAGATAACCCGAGTCGTTCATGTTTTCAGAGCAGGGGTGCTGGAGGGACCGGGCAGAGAGCCCCGAGCTACATTTGAAGTTTGAGGTGGGAAGGCAAGCAAGCAGCCCCAGTCTACGTGTGTCTGTGCGAGCAGTGCCATGTGCAGATAAGGCTGAGCAATAGCTTTCCAGTCTGGCCCCTTCTTGTTAAGAGATATATTGAGACGTTCGCATATTTAGGACCGGGCTGCGGTATGCGCCTCGCAAAAACCCCCTAGGCAGCGAATGAAGTTTGAGGTGGCAAGGCAAGAAAGCAGCCCCAGTCTCTGTGCGCCTGTGCGAGCAGTGCCATGGGCAGATGAGGCTGAGCAGCAGCTCTCCAGACTAGCCCCTTCTGGGTGCGAGCTATCTGGAGACGCTCGCATATTCAGGTCAGGGGAACGGGAGGCCCCTCTCAAGGGTCCCCTGGGCAACATTCGAGGTTTGAGGTGGCAAGACAAGTCAGAAGCCCCAGTCTCTGTGCATCTGTGCGAGCAGTGCCATGGGAAGATGAGACTGAGGAAGAGCTTTCCAGGTCAGACCCTTCTTGATCAGAGATATTCTGAGACTTTCGCATATTCAGGTCAGGGCTGCTGGAGTTGCCAGGCAAAAACCCCCAAGGCTACATTTCAAGTTTGACGAGGCAACGCAAGCAAGCAGACCCAGTCTCTGTGCATCTGTGCGAGCAGTGCCATGGGCAGATGAGGCTGAGAAACAGCTTTCCAGGCTAGCCCCTTCTGGCTGCCAGCTATCTGCAGACGTTCGCACTTTCGGAGCAGGGCTGCGAAAGGAGCCTGGCAGGGACACCAACTTTCCCAGGCTACGTTTGAAGTTTGAGGTGGCAAGACAAGCAAGCAGCCCCATTCTCTGTGCCTCTGTGCGAGCAGTGCCATGGACAGATGAGGCTGAGCAACAGCTTTCCAGGCTCGCCCCTTCTGGGTTCGATCTATCTGGAGACTTTTGCACCTTCGGTGCACGGCTGCTGGAGGCACCCGGCAGGGACACCAGGGCTACGTTTGAAGTTTGAGGTGGCAAGGCAAGCAAGCAGCTCCAGTCTCTGTGCATATGTGTGAGCAGTGCCATGGGAGATGATGCTGAGCAACAGTTTTCCAGGCTAGCCCCTTCTGGTTGCAAGCTATCTGGAGACGTTCTCACATTTGGGGCAGTGCTGCTGGAGGCACCCGAAAGGGACACCCGGGCTATGTTTCAAGTTTAAGGTGGCAAGGGAAGCAAGCAGCTCCAGTCTGTGTGCGCTTGTGCGACCAGTGCCATGTGCATATGAGGCTGAGCAACAGCTTTCCAGGCTATCCCCTTCTTGCTAAGAGATATCCTGAGACGCTCGCGTATTCGCGACAGGCGTGTGGCAGGCCCCCGGCAAAGACCCCCCAGGAAACTTTTTAAGTTTGAGGTGGGAAGACAAGCAAGGACCCACAGTCTCTGTGCACCTGTGCGAGCAGTGCCATGGGCAGATGAGGCTGAACACCAGCTTTCCAGGCTAGCCCCTTCTGGGTGCAAGCTATCTGGAGACGTTTGCATTTTCGGTGCAGTGCGGCTAGAGGCATCCTGCAGGAACCCCTGGGCTAGGTTTGAAGTTTGAGGTGGCGAGGCAAGCAAGCAGCTCCAGTCTGTGTGCGCCTGTGCGACCAGTGCCATGGGCAGATGAGGCTGAGCAACAGCTTTCCAGGCTAGTCAGTTCTTGTTAAGAGATATCCTGAGACGCTCGCATATTCGGGTCAGGGCTGCTGGAGGCCCCTGGCAATGGTCTCCTAAGCTACATTTGAAGTTGGAGGTGGCAAGGCAAGCCAGCAGCCCCAGACTCTGTGCGCCTGTGCGAGCAGTGCCATGGGCAGATGAGGCTGAGAAACAGCTTTCAAGGCTAGTCCCTTCTGGGTGCGATCTATCTGGAGATGTTCGCATCTTCAGTGCAGGTCTGCTGGAGGCATCCGGCAGGGATCCCTGGGCTACGTTTGAAAATTTAGGTGGCAAGGTAAGCAAGTGTTGGCATGAGTTACGGATCCGTTGTAACGATGTGACCACAATATGTGTATAATCGTTCACCTTTATTATTCAGCAAAATCAAGGTTTATGTAGCAAAGCAATTACAGCACCTGAATGGTTAAAACCCCAACCCATATATAGGCAAAACTACTGCAACTCGTTGTGATTGGTGCAGAGCTGCATCTCGAAGTGAAAACACTACTGTGGCAGGAAAAAACAACGTGGCAGGAAGGAAGTGACAGTGTGGCAGGAAACGGTGACGTTCCCCCTGCTCCAGTGTCCCGAGCTCGTCGCTCTCCCTTCCCAGCAGTGTTCCGTGTCAGCCTCTCCCAAGGCTCACTTCCGGATCGGAACCTGGGTTGCTCAACGCACCAAGCTATGTCCCCTCTCGTCCAGCCAGGACTCCACAATTCCCCCTTCTTTTTTTTGAGCAAGCCAGGTTTGCTTCGTCATCTTGGAGAGAGCCCTTTTAAGACAGCTAAAGCAAATACATATTATAATTCCAACAGCAAGTAACACGATACATATGCACAAAATTTCTATAATTAAATTGTTAAGCCAAGCGGGCAGATTACCAAAGAGCGAGGTGAGAAATCCATCAAAAAATCCCTGGTTTTGTTGTATTTGATTGGCGTGCTGTTCCAGCCATTGTAATTGCTTGTGGATGGACTTACTATGATCGGACAAATTCATACAGCACATGCCTTCGAAATCCTCACAACCATGTCCTTGGGCCAGCAGTAAAAAATCAATTGCGGCTCTATTTTGCAATACTGCATGTCGTAGACTACTCTGATCTTCTAGCAGGGATTGCAAGACTTTTGTGGTAACACTGGCTTGCTTCTCTGCCCAGCATGTCAATTTCCCTAGCTGGTTTAATGCTGCGCTGCCGGCGCACCGGGCACTAATAATGCCATAAATACTCGCTCGGTGGTACTTGGGAGAGTTATTCGATCATCGCAGTTAGGAGGAAGACCCGTAACACCTCGCTTGGGATGAGTTGTTACCTTCTTCCACCACTGTCGATCTGGAGCTAGCAATGTCAGCTGACCTAAGTAACAGGTTACGAGGAATTCCTTGCCATGCCCTGTCGCCACAGATTAAAAACATGTCAGGAGGCAAGGCTTTAGGCGTAGCATTATTCCACAAGGGAAAACCACCTTCCATCCCGTAGGCGCCCAGACTTTGGGGGCTTCTTTTGTTCGTATCATTGGTACCACAGAAGGTGACAGCTCTAGAGTGGCCCTGATAGTCATAATAAGAAGCAATTGGAGTGACATTGGCCCACCCTGACTGGTTGAAGAAATGGCGATGGTTAGGCCTAGCAATAGCAGGCCCTGCAAATACAAAACAAGTTTGAGTCCAGTTTTCGGTTGTGTTACCAATCCTTATCGATCCTAGCAAGTTCAACTCTTGAGGATCCCAGGGCAATGTGCGATTCAGACCTTGTATGAGTTTGGCACTGCAATTACTCACTTGAATCTCCTTTGTACATCTGCCTGCACTATAATTAGTAAAATGAGTAACATTGTAACTAGGTACTCCTATTAGACAGGTGCGAAAAGATTCTGTTGCGGAAGCAAGAGACAAACAAAATGCTGATTGGCCCGTTTTGTTCACCCAGGTAACCCATAGATTTTGTCGGGGCTCAATGCGGTAAAGGGTTTCTTCGCCTACTATAATCTGACAACATGTAAAGAGTACGGCTAACAGGGTAACCACTCGTTTTCCTGCCATTCCCTTCAAAACTGATGTAAGCATCGCACTCTCGTCTTTCCCCCTCCGCTTTGGGGACGGTCCAAACAGCAGGCACTAACTTACTTTGGCTATATTAAAAGAACTACTTACCCATACGGTTTTAACTCTCTGGTTTGCTAACCTTACTTACTTCAAGCGGCTACAGAGATAGGCATCGCTTCCTTTTGTCTTGAGCTTTATAACAATTAAAGCGCAAGCTACGCTGCGCCCTATTAAAGGCACTGATCACACCGATGCTTCGCAAACGATATTCGACGCCGCCGCTATGGTTAGCAAGTGCAACAGTTACATAAAACCCGAGGCTTACAGATCTCACAGAACATCACAGGTGCTATCGGTGACAAGTACCTCCTGGTAACCACTTATATACTCCTCCCTCTATTCAGGTTACTTCTACTTCATTGCTCTGCTCGTGAGAGTCTGCTTGTTGCTCCTCAGCTAACTTGTCTTGCTGATTCAAAGCAGGCTTCACGGCTCGGCTAGGCACCCAGACTGGACCGCGATCTGTGGAAACACACATATAACCTCGACCGTTAAATATCACTGGTACGGGTCCAGCCCATTCTCCAGTAGTCGGGTCTCTATAGATCACTTTAAACCGCAGTAAAGTCGTTGCACTATTGAATTTTAAGTTCTGGTGATGCACCACAACAGGCGGTGCCTCCTGATCACCCATAAGGCACAAATAGTTTAAAGTAAAAAGAACTCGATGCAACCTTGATTGCGCTTCTGTTTCAGCTCCTCGCTGTTTATCTAAGTAGTCTTTCAGCACACGATGAGTGCGCTCTATGAGGCCTTGCCCTGTCGGAGAATGCGCAATTCCCGTGGTGTGCTTAATTCCCCACGTCAACAAGAATGATCTCAGCTTTTGACTGACGTAGGCAGGTCCATTATCGGTCTTAATTTCTTCAGGGACCCCCAGTACTGCAAAACACGAAAGCAGATGTTTACAAACATGTTGCGCTTTCTCCCCAGGTAAAGCAGAGGCCCATATCATTTTTGAAAAGGTGTCTATTGTGACATGCATGTACTTCAGTCGCCCAAATTCGGAGAAGTGCGTGACGTCCATCTGCCACAGCGCAAGTGCCCGTAGCCCTTTTGGATTTACTCCTTGGCCTATACCTGGTCCTTGGTTTCCGCACTTAGGACAGGCCTGTACAATATAACGAGCCTCATTCTCTGTCAGTCCAAATGGCCTTCGCAGACCTCTTGCATTTTGGTGAAAATTCTCATGACTCTGTCTGGCCTGCTGAAACTTGTCTACTGGAGGCATAGGGCATGCGGGACTGACTAAGTTGTCAGCAATCTGATTGCCGTGCCCTAGTCCCAGATCCCGTTGGTGGCTACGCACATGAATGACACAACAAGGTACGGCCCGTTGAGACAGTACGGTCCGCAACTGGATAAACAGCTTGCCTAATCTAGGATTGACTGCCTCCCTAAGCAAGGCATCCGGTATTCGAGGCACTATCCCGGCTACATAAAGGGAGTCAGTTACAACATTTAAAGGCTCATTTAACCAATTAGTTAAAGCCCAGACCACGGCAGTCAGCTCTAAAATTTGCAGCGAATCTCCATCCTGTCCTTGTATCATATGATGACACCACTGGCCCCCTTCTTGCCAAACACAAACTGCCTTACGCAGCCTCCTGCCTGCATCTGTATGCACTGTGAGTCCTTCGGCCAGCGGCTTCTCCTGAACTCTGGACTTGTCAAGCCATAGATTACGCTTCAAGAACTGCCACAATCTCCCTTTCGGCTGTTGGGAATGTATCCTCCCATCATAGCCTAACAGAGCTTCCTGTATGGGTAGAGCATGCCTCAACCACCATTCCAAATCTGCTGCTTTGACCGGTATACTGATGTTCTGCGGCTCTTCCTCTGATATTTCCACTATCCTCGTCCTACCTTTTCTGATTAGCTCTCCCACAGCTTCTGATCGTGTCTGTGTCCTAGTCTTTGGCTGCACACTTAAAAACACCCATTCTAGTATGTAAAATGGATCATCGCCCCTAATAGGCTTGTCAGTGGCAAAATCAGGACTATTCAACGATGCTGTACAGGAAGGAGTCTCCCCCTTCTTGTTTTGCCACTGACAAACAAGGGCATACGGTGACTCTGCAGGGTTGCAAATAAGCAAGGAAACAGGTAGGGTTAGCAATCGCCTAGCAGTCCAAGCTGTTTGAAGCTTCTGTACGATGTGTTGCAAAGCTGCTTGTTGCGTCTGTGATAGGGTGACTGCTGTGCTGGGATGTGAGCCACGTAGTAGTAATGTCAATGGTGCAATGTCAGCATTGGAAATACCAGCACAGTTGCGCACCCACTGGATATCTCCAAGTAAAGTCTGTACATCAGTCAATGTGCGCAAATTTGTCGCTAACTCCACCTTCTGTGGTTGGATCTTAGCGTCAGAGATGCGCCACCCCAAATACTTCCATGGTGCAGATCGCTGAACCTTTTCCGGGGCAATGACAAGGCCCTTGCTGGCTAAAACAGTACTCAGCTGTGTCAAGGAATCGTCACAGAACGCTTCCTGTTCACAGCAGAGGATGTCATCCATATAATGATAAATGATTGTATTCGGCCATTGCTCCCTGAGTGGAGCTAAGGCCCAAGCCACATAAAGTTGACACAGCGTGGGTGAGTTTCTCATGCCTTGCGGCAAGACAACCCACTCATATCGCTCTGAAGGTGCTGCTTTGTTGGTTACCGGTGTCGAAAAGGCAAACTGTTGAGTGTCCCGCGGATGTAAAGGTATAGCGAAAAAACAGTCTTTTAGGTCAACAACGATCACGTGCCAACCCGACGGAAGCATAGCAGGTGATGGCATTCCAGGTTGTACAGCTCCCACGGGTTGCATCTGCTCATTAATCTTACGTAGGTCGTGTAAGAGGCGCCATTTGCCGCTCTTTTTCGGAATGACGAAAATGGGGGTATTCCACGGGCTGACTGAAGGCTTGATGTGGCCTGCAGCGAGTTGTTCTGCTACCAATTGCCTTGTTATTTGCAGTCGCTCTTCTGTCATGGGTCACTGGTCAACCCACACCGGTTCGTTGGAAAGCCAGGTTAGCGGTGGGTTGGGCGACTGCTTGCCAGTGCCCATAACTAAAAAGGGGTAGTAGTTAGTACAACTCCAATTTGACTCAAAATGTTGTGCCCAATTAGGGATGAAAGAGTTTCGGGCAGCTGCATGAAATAGACCTTTAAACTGACGTCCTGCCCTTCAGGAAAGGTTATTTGCACAGGGTATTGGCTCATCATGGGAGTGGAGTGTCCCCCCACCCCTGCAATAGCCATTGTGGGAACACTTAGTGGCCACTCCTCCGGCCAAACACCCGTACTTACAATTGTCATCCATTAACCTGTTGCACAGGACAGGCTAAGGCTTGTGTACCTCTGATAATGGTGGCAACGTTCCACTGTCCATCTAGGATGGCATCTCTTATAGCACTGCTCCAGCGGGCAGGTGTGATCCGTGCCAGAGGCCCAGCTAAACATCTCGGAGAGGAAGCCTCATTTTCCCGGTGGGGGGGGTTGGTAACGACTGACATATGCTGGAACTGCAAGCTCATGTCTTGAATACTCTGCAAAACTGACTGCAAAAGATCGCACGCTTTTTTTTCCTTGCAATTCGTTCTGGCCGCCATCAGAGGGCGTCGGGAGTGGAGACGCCTCGCTGGAAGATGGCAGGGGTGGATAGAGAGGAGGGGCCGATGTTGCAGGTCGCGCCCCAGGAGGGGCTGATGTCGTAAGCCGCGCCCCTTCTCCCTCCCCCTCTGGGGGTGGTACTAGCCGCTCCTCCCATCTTCTGGAAGACAGTCGCACTTCTGCACCCGACTCCTCCCCGCTCCCCGGGGGCGGTCGTACTACCGCGTCCGGCTCGCATTTCGAGTTGATCTCTCTGGCAGCAACTTCCGGTGGGCCCCCCCCTCTGCGCCCAGACCGGAACCGTGCTCCGCACTCGCTCGAATCTCGGCAATTGTGTTACAAGTGATCCCAGTCATCCCTCTAATGGCAGGTAGCCCGAAAACCCGTGATAATGTCCCAGGCTTAGGCACGTGATCTTTCCTGGGCTCCAGAGCTAGCATCTGAGCTGCAGCACACGCCACCTCTCGTTCAGCTTTCATGGCTTTTAAGGTCTGTAATACTGTTCGCCAGAGCTCACAGACGGCTTTTATCTCCTTTTCTTCCTTGTCCTCCCCCGTTATTGTCCTTTCCCACATAGTGTCTCCTAACTCTTGCCATTCCGAGACGGAAAACAGTAGCGGGCTATCCGCAAAGTGCAGGGCTGCTAGAGGCACCCAGAAGGGTCCCGTAGACTACGTTTGAAAATTGAGGTGGCAAGGCAAGCAAGCAGCCCCAGTCTCTGTGCGCCTGTGCGAGCAGTGCCATGGGCAGATGAGGCTGAGCAACAGCTTTCCAGGCTAGCACCTTCTTGGTTTTACGTATTCTGAGACGTTCGCATATTCAGGTCAGGGCTGCTGGATGCACCCGGCAAAGACCCTCTAGGCTACGTTTGTATTTTGAGGTTGCAAGGCAAGCAAGCAGCCCCAGTGTATGTGAATCTGTGCGAGCAGTGCCATGGGCAGGTGAGGCTGAGCAACAGAATTCCAGGCTATCCATTTCTGGGTGCGAGCTATCCAGAGACTATCGCATTTATGTTTCAGGGCTGCTGGAGTCACCCGGCAGGTACGCCAGGGATTAGTTTGAAGTTTGAGGATGCAAGGCAAGCAAGCAGCCCCAGTCTCGCTGTGCGTCTGTGCGAGCAGTGCCATGGGCAGGTGAGGCTGAGCAACAGCTTTCTGGGCTAGACCCTGCTGGGTGCAGGCTATCTGGAGAAGTTCGCATTTTGGGACCACGGCTGCTGGAGGCACAAAGCACAGAGTCCTGGGCTACGTTTGAAGTTTGATGTGGCAAGGCACGCAAGCAGACCCAGTCTCTCTGTGCGCCTGTGCGAGCAGTGCCATGGGCAGATGAGGCTGAGCAACACTTTTCAACGCTAGTCCCTTCTGGTTGCGATCTATCTGGAGATGTTCGCATCTTCAGTGCAGGTCTGCTGGAGGCACAGGGCAGGGATCCCTGGGCTACGTTTGAAAATTGAGGTGGTAAGGCAAGCAAGAAGCCCCTGTCTCTGTGCGCTTGTGCGAACAGTGCCATGGGTAGATGAGGCTGAGCAACAGCTTTGCATGCTAGCCCCTTTTTGGTAAGAGATATCTTGAGACGCTCGCAAATTCTTGACAAGGTTGCGGCGGGCACCCGGCAAAGACCCCCTAGGCTACGTTTGAAGTTTGAGGTGGCAAGGGAAGCAAGCAGCCCCAGTCTCTGTGCACCAGTGCGAGCAGTTCCTTGGGCAGATGAGGCTGAGCAACAGCTTTCCAGGCTAGCCCGTTCTGGGTGCGAGCTATCTGGAGACTTTCGCATTTTCACTGTAGGTCTGCTGAAGGCACCCGGCAGGGACGCCCGGGATTTGTTTGAAGTTTGAGGTGGCAAGGCAAGCAAGCAGCCCCAGTCTCTGTGCGCCTGTGCGAGCAGTGCCATGGGCAGATGAGGCTGAGCAACAGCTTTGCAGGCTAGTCAATACTTGGTAAGAGATATCGTGAGACGTTCGCATATTCATGTGAGGGCTGCGGGAGGCCCCCAGCAAGGACCCCCTAGGCTATGTTTGAAGTTTGATGTGGCAAGGCAAGCAAGCAGCCCCAGTCTGTGTGTGCCTGTGTGAGCAGTGGCATGTGCAGATGAGGCTGAGCAACAGCTTTCCAGTCGAGCCCCTTCTTGGTAAGAGATTTCCTGAGACGTTCACATATTCAGTACAGGTCCGCTGGAGCCACGCGGCAGGGATCCCCAGGCTACGTATGAAGATCGAGGTGGCAAGGCTAGCAAGCAGCCACAGTCTCTGGGCGCATGTGCGAACAGTGCCATGGGCAGATAATGCTGAGAAACAGTTTTCAAGGCTAGTCCCTTATGGGTGCGATCCATCTGGAGATGTTCGCATCTTCAGTGCTGGTCCGCTAGAGGCACTCGGCAGGGATTTTTGGGTTACGCTGGAAAATTGAGGTGGCAAGGCAAGCAAGCAGCCCCAGTCTCTGTGCGCCTGTGCGAGCAGATCCTTGGGCAGATGAGGCTGAGCAACAGCTTTCCAGTCGAGCCCCTTCTTGGTAAGAGATATCCTGAGACCTTCACATATTCAGTACACGTCCGCTGGAGCCACTCGGCAGGGATCCCCAGGCTACGTTTGAAGATCGAGGTGGCAAGGCAAGCAAGCAGCCCCAGTCTCTGTGCGCCTGTGCGAGCAGTGCCATGTGCAGATGAGGCTGAGCAACAGCTTTGCAGGCTAGCCCCTTCTGGTTGCGTTCTGTCTGGAGACGTTCTCATATTTGGGGCAGGGCTGCTGGAGGCACCCAAAAGGGACACCCGCGCTATGTTTGAAGTTTCAGGTGCAAGGCACGCAAGTAGCCCCAGTCTGTGTGTGCCTGTGCGACCAGTGACTTGTGCAGATAAGGCTGAGCAACAGCTTTACAGGCTAAACCCTTCTGGGTGCGAGCTATCTGGAGACTTTCGCATTTTCACTGTAGGTCTGCTAAAGGCACCCGGCAGGGACGCCCGGGATTTGTTTGAAGTTTGAGGTGGCAAGGCAAGCAAGCAGCGCCAGTCTCTGTGCGCCTGTGCGAGCAGTGCCATGAGCAGATGAGGCTGAGCAAAAGTGTTTTCGTTTCGGCTGCCGCCTGCAACAAAAGTTCCACGCGGCTGCCACTCCCCCTACCGCGTTGCTGAAGAGAATGGAAAGAAACAGGCAGAAAACCAGTGGGTCGGGTTAAGGGCAGTTTGACAGAACAGCAAACAAAGGGAAACAGTAACAACCACGATACAGATAAGGAGAAAACACCACAACGTACCGCACGAGCCTCAGAGCCTCTCTCCCTAACCGGACCGGTGCCGCGCGCTCCTGAGCCGCGAGTGAGTTCCCAACGCGCCGCCCCCCCCACCGGAACCCAGCATGACGGCACGAGTTATGGAATACCCGGCTCTGTTTGTCCAGGTTGGGGTTGGGTCAGACCACCCGGCTGTGCCCCTTCCTGGATTCTGGTGAAAATTAACACTGTCCTGGCCGAACCAAGGACATTATCCACCCCTTATTCCATACCATCTACGTCGTGCCCGGGTCCCCCATTGTCCTGTTGATCACCACCACTTCTCCTGTCTCCAGATATCGTTACCTTAGTCTATGGATCATCACTCTAAAGTGTCCGTTGAGTACACTTCATCCATCTGTTGTAATGGTGTTCCGTGGCAGGAGAGGTGATGTGTGGTGGTGGGCGGTCACTTGCTGCATCTGGAGCTCACGGTTGATGTATCTGGTGCGGCCCGTGCCCACAGTCTGCAGGTTGGAGACGTCGATCTCGATGAAGTTGCTGGGTGCCAGTTGTTGAAAACCAGGTCCAGTTCCATCATCGCTGTGCTCTGCTAGGTTTTCATAAAAAAAAAAAAAAAAAAAAAAGAAGTTCATCTTTCTTTAATCTGGACGATTCTTACTATGCTACTACTGGTTCAAAATATAACAATTATAACAGTGATAACAGACAGTGACATGGTTATTTAACAATTAACTTTATACAATTTATTGATGGACTATTCTCCCCCAAAATCGAATCCCCATGAGGTACACATCGGACTTCCCCATCCTTCCACATTACCCACCAGGTACACCCAGGTCCTTGAGCAAAAGCAGTCCCGTGGACGGGCTTGCCTTTGCCTGAGGCAGGACTAACCCAGACTGTCTTCCCTAACATGTTCCGCATATGCACTACAGGGACTTTATCCCTTCTACGGGGCGCTGAGGTTTTGACTGGGCAGGACCAGCCCGGTTGGTGGACCCTCTGGTGTTAACCAACCAGGTGGCCTTTGCTAAATGGGTATCCCAATTTTTGAAAGTCCCACCGCCCCATTGCCCTCAAAGTGGTTTTTAGCAGCCCATTGTACCGCTCGATCTTTCCAGAGGCTGGTGCATGGTAGGGGATGTGATACACCCACTCGATACCGTGTTCTTTGGCCCAGGTGTCTATGAGGCTGTTGCGAAAATGAGTCCCGTTGTCCGACTCGATTCTTTCGGGAGTGCCATGTCGCCACAGGACTTGTTTTTCCAGGCCCAGGATGGTATCCCGGGCGGTGGCATGGGGCACAGGGTAGGGTTCCAGCCATCCGGTGGTGGCCTCCACCATTGTGAGCACATAGTGCTTGCCTTGGCGGGTTTGTGGCAGTGTGATGTAGTCAATCTGCCAAGCCTCCCCATATTTATATTTTAGCCATCGTCCTCCATACCACTGAGGCTTTACCCGCCTGGCTTGCTTGATTGCAGTGCATGTCTCACATTCATGGATAACCTGTGCGATGGTGTCCATGGTCAAGTCAACCCCTCGCTCACGAGCCCATCTATATGTCGCGTCTCTTCCTTGGTGGCCCGAGGTGTCATGGGCCCACCGAGCTATAAACAGTTCACCCTTATGTTGCCAGTCCAGATCCACCTGAGCCACTTCAATCTTGGCAGCCTGATCTACCTGGTGGTTGTTTTGATGTTCCTCAGTGGCCCGACTCCTAGGGACGTGAGCGTCCACATGACGGACTTCTACAGCCAACTGCTCCAGACGGGCAGCAATATCTTGCCACAATGGGGCAGCCCGGATAGGTTTGCCTCTGCACTGCCAGTTGTTCTTCTTCCATTGCTGCAGCCACCCCCACAAGGCATTGGCCACCATCCAAGAGTCGGTGTAAAGATAGAGCACTGGCCACTTCTCTCGACTGGCAATGTCTAAAGCCAGCTGGATGGCTTTCACCTCTGCAAACTGGCTCGACTCACCTTCTCCCTCGGCAGTTTCCGCGACTTGTCGTGTAGGGCTCCATACAGCAGCCTTCCACCTCCGCTGCTTCCCCACAATGCGACAGGACCCATCCGTGAACAGGGCATGCTGTTTCTTATCTTCTGGCAGCTGGTTATACAGTGGGGCCTCTTCAGCACGTGTCACCTCCTCCTCTGGCGATGCTCCAAAATCTTTGCCTTCTGGCCAGTCCATGATTACCTCCAGAATTCCTGGGCGACTGGGGTTTCCCATTCGGGCGCGCTGGGTGATCAGCGCGACCCACTTGCTCCACGTAGCATCGGTGGCATGATGCGTAGAGGGGACCCTCTCTTTGAACATCGAGCCCAGGACCAGCAATCGTGGTGCTAGGAGGAGCTGTGCTTCAGTGCCGACCACTTCTGAAGCAGCTCGAACGCCTTCATATGCTGCCAGAATCTCTTTTTCAGTGGGAGTATAGCGGGCCTCGGATCCTTTGTATCCCTGGCTCCAAAACCCCTGGGGTCGACCTCGAGTCTCCCCTGGTGTTTTCTGCCAGAGACTCCAGGTTGGGCCATTCTCCCCGGCTGCGGTGTAGAGCATGTTTTTAACATCTTGCCCTGACCGGGCTGGACCAAGGGCTATGGCATGACCTATCTCTTGTTTAATTTGTTCAAATGCCTGTCGTTGCTCAGGGCCCCATTCAAAAGCTTTCTTCTTCCGGGTCACGTGGTACAGAGGACTTACAATTTGGCTGTAATTTGGGATGTGCATCCTCCAAAAACCCACAACACCCAGGAAGGCCTGTGCTTCCTTTTTGCTGGTTAGTGGAGACATAGCTGCTATTTTGTTGATGACATCCATTGGGATTTGACGGCGCCCATCCTGCCATTTTATTCCCAAAAACTGGATCTCTTGCGCAGGTCCCTTGACTTTACTTCGCTTAATGGCGAAACTGGCTTTCAGAAGGATCTAAACTATTTTCTCCCCTTTCTCAAAAACTTCCTGTGCTCTGTCACCCCATACAATGATGTCATCGATGTACTGCAGATGTTCTGGGGCTTCACCCTTTTCCAGTGCAGTCTGGATTAGTCCATGGCAAATGGTGGGACTGTGTTTCCACCCCTGGGGCAGTTGATTCCTGGTGTACTGGATGCCCCTCCAGGTGAAAGCAAACTGTGGCCTGCACTCTGCTGCCAAAGGGATGGAGAAGAATGCATTAGTGATGTCAGTTGTCGCATACCACTTGGCTGCCTTTGACTCCAGCTGATATTGAAGTTCTAGCATGTCTGGCACGGCAGCACTCAGCGGTGGTGTGACTTCATTCAGGCCACGGTAGTCTGTTGTCAGTCTCCACTCTCCAGTAGATTTTCTCACTGGCCATATGGGACTATTAAAGGGTGAGCGAGTTTTGGTGATCACTCCTTGACTCTCCAGCTGGCGGATCAGCTGATGAATGGGGAGAAGGGATTCTCGGTTGGTACGATACTGTCGCTGGTGCACCGTTGTGGTTGCGATTGGCACCTGTTGTTCTTCAACCCTCAGCAACCCCACAACGGAAGGATCCTCCGAGAGACCAGGCAAAATGGACAGCTGTTTAATTTCTTCCGTCTCCACAGCAGCTATGCCAAAACCCCACCGATACCCCTTTGGGTCCTTGAAATACCTTCTCCTAAGATAGTCTATCCCAAGGATGCACGGAGCCTCGGGGCCAGTTACAATGGGGTGCTTCTGCCACTCCTGCCCAGTGAGGCTCACTTCAGCCTCCAATACACTCGGCTCTTAGGACCCCCCTCTCACTCCAGAAATGCAAATGGACTCTGACCCTTTGAACTCTGATGGCATTAATGTAC
This sequence comes from Opisthocomus hoazin, assembly GCF_030867145.1. Classification (NCBI taxonomy): domain Eukaryota; kingdom Metazoa; phylum Chordata; class Aves; order Opisthocomiformes; family Opisthocomidae; genus Opisthocomus; species Opisthocomus hoazin. The sequence continues at coordinate 11,380,494 of NC_134453.1, forward strand.
ACTGTGCACCAGTGTCCACTAGAGCTTTATACTCTTGTGGCTCTGACGTGCCAGGCCACCGAATCCACACCATCCAATAAACACGGTTGTCCCTTCCCTCCACCTGGCTGGAGGCAGGGCCCCTCTAATCCTGGTCAGAGAATTTGCTGCTCACCTGCTGTAGAAATGACTTGGAGGTCCCTTCCAGAGGATCGGAATCAAGATCAAACTGCCTACCTGGCCTGGAGAGCTGGCTGCTGGAAACTGGAGCGGCATTTTTCCTAAGAGAATCCCCTTTGGTGATTGTTTTACCTCGCAACTCACGTACTCGTGCCTCTAGACTTGAGGTGGGTTTTCCATCCCACTTCCTCATGTCCTCTCCGTGGTCACGCAGGTAGAACCACAGGGTGCCCCATGGTGTGTAGCCTCTGTATTCCCTCTCCTGAGCAGAGAAACGCTTGCCCCTAATAGCCGAGATGCGGGCCCGCAAAGGTGGGGAGTAGGACATATCCTCTTTGAATTGCTGGAACTGCCGGGACAATTTTATCCACAGCTGAGACAAGGGAGGAAGAGAGACTTTCCTCGTATTGCCGGAGTCTGACAGCCACCTCATCCACTGTTGGTGCCTCTTTACCTTTCCAGTTTACTACTGCCAGTGAGTTGGCATATGAGCATGGTGCGCTCCGCACAAACTTCCTCCACATAGATGCTGTGCACTGGACTTCATCTGGGTCTGTGGGTAACTGGTCATCGTCTGGTTCACGGTAAACCATCTCCCGCACAGTTAATTCTCTCAAGTACTGAATGCCCCTTTCCATATTGGTCCACTTGCCAGGATAGCATACAAAATCATCACTGAAGGGGTACCTCTCCCTCACCCCTGAGAGAAGTCTCCTCCAGAGGCTGAGGACTTGTTCCTTCTTCCCAATGGCCTTGTCAATGCCCCCATCCCTGGCCAGGGATCCCAGCTGCTTGGCTTCCTTGCCCTCTAACTCCAAGCTGCTGGCCCCGTTATCCCAGCACCGCAGCAGCCAGGTGACAATGTGCTCGCCTGGGTGGCGGCTGAAATCTTTCCGCATGTCTCGCAGCTCGCCCAGGGACAGAGACCGGGTGATGATCTCTGTCTCTGTCTCCTGCGATGACCCTGGCTCATCGTCATCCCTCCCGGAGCGATCTGCTCTCTTTGCGTCTTTCTTTGCTTTTACGGGGGCGACTGCTACCGCCACAGGCTGGTCATTGGGCTCGGCCGCGATGCCTGCAGCTGGAGCTGGGGCTGGAGCCGCTGCCGTGCACGCCGGGGGAGCCGGGACCACGCCAGTGGCTGCAGCAGCGGTGGTGCCAGTCTGGGGGGCTGTGACTGCCTGCTGGGCTGGAGGGGCTGCAGGGCCGGCTGGGGGGGCAGTGCCAGCCGCAGTGCCTGCCGCTTCGTTTTCCCCCCTTTCCCCTTTAGGGAACTGAACACTGTTGAACAGGGAAGCTCGGTAGGCGTGGGCCAGACCCCAGCACGTTGTGGTGATTTCTGTCTCTCTCGAGTTCCCAGGGTGGCAGCACACTTTTTGCAGGTATTTTACTAGTTTGTCGGGATTCTGTATCTGTTCAGGAGTGAGTTTAAAAAACACCGGGGGTGCCCACTGCCCTAGGTACTTTCCCATGCTGTCCCACAGACCCAGCCACTCACAGCTATTCGGCCCCGGGGCAGGTCTCTGCACAATGTTCTTAACTGCTTGCTTAACCCTAAACAAATCCTGAAACCCATTCAGGAGGAATAACAAAAGGAGAGCGCTGCCCTGAGCATCCCACGGGTACTCGAAATTCTCAAAAGCCCTTAGGACCAGCCTGAAGGAAAGAGTGGGGGCGAAAAAGTGGGGGAAGGAATCCCCTCCGGTATTCCCCACAGGCTGGGTTTGATTATTAACAAATTCTAAGACATAGGATCCGAGGTATGGACATGATCGTAGTGCCGCATGCAAATACAAGCCTAATTTCATGCACAGTGATGTCATCATATCATAAGTCGATATCAGACAGTACAGCAAAATCATCATCCTGGTCCTTTTCCCCGAGCTAATGAACAGCATGGCAACGAACAGATACAGCAAATAAGGATTCAAAAACCACAGCCATCTGATCAAAGACAGAAACATTTTTACTGGCGACTGTTTAACTAACACAGCAAATACGTACAACAAATTATAACAAAATCTAAGAAAGATGTTTTAACACCTGCTGCTCAGCCCTGTCGTTATCCCTGCCCCACGCTTGGGCGCCAATTGAATGTTTTGGTTTTGGCTGACGTCGGCAACAAAAGCGCCACGCGGCCGCCCCTCCCCCCGCCGCGGTGCGGAGGAGAATGGAAAGAAACAGGCAGAAAACGGGTGGGTCGGGATAAGGGCAGTTTGACAGAACAGCAAACAAAGGGAAACAGTAACAACAACGATACAGATAAGGAGAAAACACAACAATGAACCGCACAGAGCCGCTCTCCCAGACAGGACTGGCGCCGCACGCTCCCGAGCCGCGATTGAGTTCCCGCCGCGCCGCCCCCCCACCGGAACCCAGCATGACGGCACATGGTACGGAATACCCGGCTCTGTTTGGCCAGGTTGGGGTTGGGTCAGACCACCCGGCTGTGCCCCTTCCTGGATGCTGGTGAAAACTAACCCTGTCCTGGCCGAACCCAGGACAAACAGCTTTCCAGGCTAGCCTCTTCCTAGTATAAGATATCTTGAGACGCTCGTATATTCGGGTCTGGGCTGTGGCAGGCGCCCGGCAAAGATCCCCTAGGCTACATTTAAAGTTTGAGGTGGCAAGGCAAGCAAGCAGCCCCAGTCTCTGTGCGCCTGTGCGAGCAGTGCCATGGGCAGATGAGGCTGAGCAACAGCTTTCCAGGCTAGCCCCTTCTTGGTAAGAGATATCCTGAGACGCTCGCATATTCGGGTCAGGGCTGCGGCAGGTGCCCGGCAAAGACCACCTAGGCTATGTTTGAGGTTTGAGGTGTCAAGGCAAGCAAGCAGCCCCAGTCTCTGTGCGCCTGTGTGAGCAGTGCCATGGGTACATGAGGCTGAGCAACAGCTTTCCAGGCTAGCCCCTTGTGGGTGTGAGCTATCTGAAGACATTCTAACTTTTGGGGCAGGGCTGCTGGAGGCGCCCGGCAGGGACCTCCGGGACGTTTGAAGTTTGAGGTGCGAAGGCAAGCAAGCACTCTCAGTCTCTGTGTGCCTGTACGAGCAGTGCCATGGGCAGATGAGGCTGAGCAACAGCTTTCCAGGCTAGACGCTTTTTGGTACGAGATATTGATGTGGGAAATTGACAGTTAGTTCGATTTTGCTGTAGCTTTAGTTTAATTTTGTTATATAACTTTGCATCTGTGTTAAGTGGCAAATTGATTTCTCAGAAGTGCCAAGAAAAGGGGGGTTTTGATACCTGCTAGTCTTGACGGATACCTTTTCAGGATGACCAGAAGCATTCCCTTGTCGAACTAATAAAGCTAGGGAAGTAACCAAGGTACTGTTGCAAGAACTAATACCGAGATTTGGGGTTCCTGCGGTAATCTCGTCAGACAGAGGTTGACATTTTATTGCCAAGATCATTCAACAAGTTAGTAAACTTTTGGGAATAGATCGGCAATTACATACCCCATACAATCCAAAATCAAGCAATCAAGTAAAAAAGATGAACCACCTAATTAAACTGCAAATTGTAAAATTGGGTCAGGAGGCTAACCTGTCTTGGCCCCAATCATTGCCATTAGCATTCCTGAGAATTAGAACCAAACCCTGAACCAAAAAGGACTAAATGCTTTCGAAATAATGTATGGGAGGCCCTACATTGTACAAGCAGGAACATCAACTCAAGTTGGGGATGAAGTATTAACCAGCTATATAGTAAGTTTGCAGAAGCAGCTTCGAAAAGTAGAGGAACTGGTCTTAGGAACAAGAGCCCGAGGTCTTGATGGGCCTGTAGGTAATATTGAACCTGGTGACTATGTATATGTCAGATCTCTTTTAGATTCTCCACTAGAACCGAAATGGGAAGGACCGTTCCAAGTGCTGCTGACATTCCACACAGCAGTCAAGATTAAGGAGCAGACATCCTGGATCCATCATACAAGAGTGAAGAAAGCTCCTCAGCAGCAATGGAAAATAACGTCCACTGGACCCCTGAAGCTCCGCATCCAAAGACGCTAACATGGACTAACCAAGCTAAGCTAAGAACCTTTGCAATAATGTGGGTGGTAACTGTGCTGAAACCCATGAGAGTTAATACTTGGGAATGGCCTTGGTCAAAAGCCTATTTTTGATATACAGGAATTATGAGAAAAGACTTAGCGGGAATGAATCTAGCAACTGTCATCATATATGACAACAGGGAATTGAAATTGCATGAATCAGAATGGAAGCATTCGATGCATAGACGGAAGGTTGATAAAAGGAAAACAATCCATATAGGTTGCAGATTCTTTAGTACTAGCAGTAGAAAAAAATTTCCCTCCTTTAACCCAAGTTACTACGAGAAGATTTTCTGAACAAAGAACAGAACCCACAATAGGTGGGGAACATTGTGCATCTGATGTTTGTTGGTTCAATTTTACTATAATTCAGTCAGTATCTGTTGTCTGTTTAAAGAGGACTGGCAGAGGAGACAGAGCGTTATCATTTAAATTTGTGTTGGACATATCACAGGAAAAGATTTCGACTACGGCTATACCTGTGCCCATCACGGTGTCAACTTCTCCTACACCCCAGAAAATGACAGCACCTTATATATATGAAGTGGGACCCTATATAGTTAAGCGTATGGGCAAATGGAAAATGATAGTTCATTAAAGAAAGTGGAGCTAATAATGATTCTCACATCTCAAAGGAGAAAAAGGGATACAACGGGCTTTGTGGGAACGGGTTTAAGAATTTTGAACAGTATAGATTCCGAGGTGCTGGCGAATAAGTTGTCCACCATTACGCAAGATTTAAGTAGAATACAACACGTTACGATCGTCACTCTTAGCCAGAGGTAATAATCGGTATCTCATGTCAGAGGTACTACCCCAATGGGAAGGGCTAAAAGAGAAACATAAGTTAAAACAGTGACAGCGTCAAATATTTTGCCAAAACCCTTAAGGAGGGTAACTTTATAGCAAAAGGATTTGCAAAAGAAGAAAGAAAAGGGGGGACATGATGTGGGAAATAGACAGTTAGTTCGATTTTGCTATAGCTTTAGTTTAATTTTGTTATAAAACTTTGCATCTGTGTTAAGGTAAGAGTTAAACACTGTTAATTAATTTAGTTCTGCTCTTTGTAATCTTGCTAACAAGGACTGTTATGGCTCAAATGTAGCTAACAAGGACTGCTTGCGAGAGAGATGAAGAGAAACAAGGACTGATAACCAGAACCGTGTTGTCTGTAAGAAGCAACTCTCTAGCTGAAACTGGTTCTATGGTTTGGGACTCAGCCAACACAGACAACTCAGGAATTTTTGAGCCAAAACTGAAAGCACACAGCGAGAAAGACTACGAGCCTTCATCCATAAGACCCCCACAGACGACCACCAGACGACACTGCGCAAGTGCTAAAGGGGGGTGGAGTATGATAATGAATTCCTAGAAATAATTACAATAGTCCAGCCTACTTAGATAAACTTTGTAATAAATAGGTGCATGCTTCGTGACTCGGTGTGCAAGTTAGGAGGAGCGAAACCCCTTGCACCCGGTGCCGCAATAAACATACCTGCTTTATAACTCTGAGTTGTGAATTTTGATTCCGCACGTCAAGGTGGCAAGGCAAGCAAGCAGCCCCAGTCACTATGCGCCTGTGCTAGCAGTGTCACGGGCAGATGAGGCTGAGCAATAGCTTTCCAGACTAGACCTTTCTGGGTGTGAGCTATCTGGAGACGTTCACACTTTCGGTGCAGGACTGCTGGAGGCACCAGGAGGGACCCATAGGCTACATTTGAATTTTGAGGTGGCAAGTTAAGCAAGAAAGCCGAGTCTGTGTGCGCTTGTGTGAGCAGTGCCATGGGCACATGAGGCTGAGCAACAGCTTTCCAGGCCAGCCCCTTCTGGGTGCGAACTGTCTGAAGACATTCTACCTTTTGGGGCAGGGCTGCTGGAGGCGCCTGGTAGGGACCCCGGGGACATTTGAAGTTTGAGGTGGCAAGGCAAGCAAGCACTCCCAGTCTCTGTGCGCTTGTGCGAGCAGTGCCATGGGCACATGAGGGTGAGCAACAGCATTCCCGGCTAGCCCCTTCTTGGTAAAGAGATATCCTGAGACACTCGAATATTTGGGTCAGGGCTGTGGCAGGCGCCCGGTAAAGACCCCCTAGACTATCTGTGAGGTTTGAGGTGGCAAGGCAAGAAAGTAGACCCAGTCTCTGGGCGCCTGTGTTAGCAGTGCCATGGGCAGATGAGGCTGAGCAACAGCTTTCCAGGCTAGCCCTTTCATTGGTGAGAGATATCCTGAGACGTTCGCATATTAAGGTCAGGGTGCTGGGCGGGCCGGCAAGGACCCCCTAGGTTACAATTGAAGTTTGAGGTGGCAAGGCAAGCAAGCAGCCCCAGTCTCTGTGCGCCTGTGCGAACAGTGCCATGGGCAGATGAGGTTGAGCCACAGCTTTCCAGGCTAGCCCATTCTTGGTAAAAGACGTCCTGAGACGTTCGCATATTTGGTACAGGGCTGCTGGTGGCACGCGGCAGTGACCCCCACACTACGTTTGAAGTTTGAGGTGGCAAGGCAAGCAAGCAGCCCCAGTCTCTGTGCGCCTGTGGGAGCAGTGCTATGGGTAGACGTGGCAGCGCAACAGCTTTCCAGGCTAGCCCCTTTCTGGGTGGCAGCTATATGGAGACGTTCGCATTTTTGGTGCAGGTCTGCTGGAGGCAATCTGCAGGGACCACATGGATACGTTTGAACTTTTAGATGGCAAGGCAAGAAAGCAGCTCCAGGCTGTGTGCGCCTGTGTGAGAAGTGCCATGGGCAGATGAGGCTGAGCAGCATATCTCCAGGCTAGGCCCTTCTTTGTAAGAGATATCCTGAGACGTTCGCATATCAAAGTCGGGGCTGTGGGAGGGGCCTAGCAAGGAACCACTAGGCTACGTTTGAAGTTTGAGGTGGCAAGGGAAGCAAGATACCTCAGTCTCTGTGCACCTGTGCAAGGAGTGCCATGGGCAGATGAGGCTGAGCAAACACTTCCCAGGCTAGTCCCTTTTAGGTACGAGCTATCTAGAGACGTTGGCCTATTCGGGTCAGGGCTGCAGGATCCCCCCTGCAAGGATCCTCTAAGGAACGTTTGAAGTTTGAGGTGGCAAGGCAAGCAAGCAGCCCCAGTCTCTGTGCGCCTGTGCGAGCAGTGCCATGGGCAGATGAGGCTGAGTAACAGAGTTCCAGGCTAGCCCCTTCTTTGTAAGAGATATCGTGAGACGTTCGCATATCAAAGTCGGGGCTGTGGGAGGGGCCTAGCAAGGAACCACTAGGCTACGTTTGAAGTTTGAGGTGGCAAGGGAAGCAAGATACCTCAGTCTCTGTGCACCTGTGCAAGGAGTGCCATGGGCAGATGAGGCTGAGCAACAACTTCCCAGGCTAGTCCCTTTTAGGTACGAGCTATCTGGAGACGTTGGCCTATTCGGGTCATGGCTGCAGGATCCCCCCTGCAAGGATCCTCTAAGGTACGTTTGAAGTTTGAGGTGGCAAGGCAAGCAAGCAGCCCCAGTCTCTGTGCGCCTGTGCGAGCAGTGCTATGGGCAGATGAGGCTGAGTAACAGAGTTCCAGGCTAGCCCCTTCTTGCTAAGAGATATCCTGAGACGTTCGCATATCAAAGTCAGGGCTGTGGGAGGGGCCTGGCAAGGTCCCCCTAGGCTACGTTTGAAGTTTTAGGTGGCAAAGCAAGCAAGCAGCCCCAGTCTCTTTGCGCCTGTGCGAGCAGTGCCTTGACAGATGAGGCTGAGTAACACCTTTCAAGGCTAGCCCCTTCTGGGTGCGAGCTATCTGGAGATGTTCACACATTCGTTGAATGGCTGCTGGAGGCACCCGGAAGGGACACCCGGGCTATGTTTGAAGTTTAAGGTGGTAAGGCAAGCAAGCAGCCCCAGTCTCTCTGTTCCTGTGCGAGCAGTGCCATGGGCAGATGAGGCTGAGCAAAAGCTTTCCAGGCTAGCCCCTTCTTGGTAAGGGATATCATGAGATACTCGCACATTTGGGACAGGGTTGCGTCAGGCGCCTGGCAAAGACTCCCTAGGCTACAGCTGAAATTTGAGTTGACAAGGCAAGCAAGCAGCCCCAGTCTCTGTGCGCCTGTGCGAGCAGTGCCATTGGCAGATGAGGCTGCGCAACAGCTTTCCAGGCTAGCCCTTTCTGGGTGCGACCTGTCGGGATACTTTCGCATTTTCGGTGCAGGGCTGCTGAAGGCACCCGGCAGGGACGCCCAGGATTTGTTTGAAGATTGAGGTGGCAAGGCAAGCAAGCAGCTCCATTCTGTGTGCGCCTGTGTGACGAGTGCCATGGGCAGATGAGGCTGAGCAACAGCTTTCCAGGCTAGCCCCTTCTTGGTAAGAGATATCCTGAGACATTCCCATTTTCAGTGCGGGGCTGCTGGAGGTACCCGGCAGGGAGCCCTGGGCTACGTTTGAAGTTTGAGGTGGCAAGGCAAGCTAGAAGCCCAAGTCTTTCTGTGCGCCTCTGCGAGCAGTGCCATGGGCAGATGAGTCTGAGCAACAGCTTTGAAGGCTAGCCCCTTTTTGGTAAGAGGTATCCTGAGACGCTCGCACGTTCGGGACAAGGGTACGGCGGGCACCCGGCAAAGACTCCCTAAGCTACGTTTGAAGTTTGAGGTGGTAAGGCAAGCAAGCAGCCCCAGTCTCTGTGCTCCTGTGCAAGCAGTTCCTTGGGCAGATGAGGCTGAGAAACAGCTCTGCAGTTGAGCCTTTTCTTGATAAGTGATATCCTGAGACCTTCGCATCTTCAGTACAGGTCCGCTGGAGGCACCCGCCAGGAATCCCCGGGCTACGTTTGAAGACTGAGGTAGCAAGGCAAGCAAGCAGCCCCAGTCTCTGTGCGCCTGTGCGAGCAGTGCCGTGGGCAGATGAGGCTGAGCAACAACTTTCCAGGCTAGCCCTTTCTGTGTGCGAGCTATCCGCAGACTTTCGCATATTCGGGTGAGGGCTGCGGGAGGCCGCCTGCAAAGACCCCCTAGGCTACGTTTGAAGTTTGAGGTGGCAAGGCAAGCAAGCAGCCCCAGTCTGTGTGCGCCTGTGCGAGCAGTGCCATGGGCAGATGAGGCTGAATAACATCTTTCAAGGCTAGCCCCTTCTGGTTGCGAGCTATCTGGAGACGTTCTCATATTTGGGGCAGGGCTGCTGGAGACACCCGGAAGGGACACCCGGGCTATGTTTGAAGTTTAAGGTGGCAAGTGTAGCAAGCAGCCCCAGTCTGTGTGTGCCTGTGCGAGCAGTGCCATGTGCAGATGAGGCTGAGCAAGAGCTTTCCAGGGTAGCCAATACTTTGCAAGAGATATCCTGAGACTTTCGCATCTTCAGTGCATGTCTGCTGGAGTCACTCGGCAGGAATCGCCAAGATACGTTTGAAAATTGAGGCGGCAAAGCAATCAAGCAGCCCCAGTCTCTGTGCGCCTGTGCGAGCAGTGCCATGGGCAGATGAGGCTGAGCAACAACTTTCCAGGCTCGCCCTTTCTGCGTGCAAGCTATCCGGAGACTTTCGCATTTTTGGTGCAGGTCTGCTGAAGGCACCCGGCAGGGACGCCCGGGATTTATTTGAAGTTTGAGGTGGCAAGGCAAGCAAGCAGCCCCAGTCTCTGTGCGCCTGTGCGAGCAGTGCCATGGGCAGATGAGGCTGAGGAACAGCTTTCCAGGCTAGTCAATACTTAATAAGAGATATCGCGAGACGTTCACATATTCGGGTGAGGGCTGCGGGAGGCCCCCGCCAAGGACTTCCTAGGCTACGTTTGAAGTTGGAGGTGGCAAGGCAAGCAAGCAGCCCCAGTCTTTGGGCACCTGTGCAAGCAGTGTCATGAGCAGATGAGGCTGAGAAACAGCTTTCCAGGCTAGCCCCTTTCTGGGTGGCAGCTATCGGGAGACGTTCGCCTATTCGGGTCAGGGCTGCTGGAGGCACCCGGCAGGGACCACATGGATACGTCTGAAGTTTTAGGTGGCAAGGCAAGAAAGTAGACCCAGTCTCTGGGCGCCTGTGGGAGCAGTGCTATGGGTAGACATGGCAGCGCAACAGCTTTCCAGGCTAGCCCCTTTCTGGGTGGCAGCTATATGGAGACGTTCGCATTTTTGGTGCAGGTCTGCTGGAGGAAATCTGCAGGGACCACATGGATACGTTTGAACTTTTAGGTGGCAAGGCAAGAAAGCAGCTCCAGGCTGTGTGCGCCTGTGTGAGAAGTGCCATGGGCAGATGAGGCTGAGCAGCATATCTCCAGGCTAGGCCCTTCTTTGTAAGAGATATCCTGAGACGTTCGCATATCAAAGTCGGGGCTGTGGGAGGGGCCTAGCAAGGAACCATTAGGCTACGTTTGAAGTTTGAGGTGGCAAGGGAAGCAAGATACCTCAGTCTCTGTGCACCTGTGCAAGGAGTGCCATGGGCAGATGAGGCTGAGCAACACCTTTCAAGGCTAGCCCCTTCTTCGTACGAGGTATCCTGAGACATTCTCATTTTCGGTGTGGGTGCTGCTGGAGGCACCTGGCAGGGAGCCCCGGGCTACGTTTGAAAATTGAGGTGGCACGGCAAGGGAGCAGCCCCAGACTCTGTGCGCTTGTGCGAGCAGTGCCATGGGCAGATGAGGTTCAGCAACATCTTTCCAGGCTAGCCCCTTCTGGGTGCGAGCTATCTGGAGACGTTCGCATATTCGGGTCAGGACTGTGGGAGGGGCCCGGCAACAACCCCCTATGCTACGTTTGAGGTTTGAGGTGGCAAGGCAAGCAAGCAACCCCAGTCTCTGTGTGCGCCTGTGCATACAGTGCCAAGGGCAGATGAGGCTGAGCAAGTGATTTCCAGGTTAGCCCCTTCTTGGTAAGAGATATCCTGAGACGTTCGCATATTCACGTCAAAACTGCGGTAGGTGCCCGGCAAAGACCCCATAAGCTACGTTTGAAGTTTGAAAAGTCAAGGCAAGCAAGCAACCCCAGTCTCTGTGCGCCTGTGTGAGCAGTGCCATGGGCAGATGAGGCTGAGCAACAGCTTTCCAGGCTAACCCCTTCTTGGTAAGAGATATCCTGACACGTTTGCATATTCATGTCAAGTCTGCGGCAGGTGCCCGGCAAAGACCCCATAAGCTACGTTTGAAGTTTGAGGAGGCAAGAAAAGCAAGTACCCCTTGCCTGTGTGTGCCTGTGCAAGTAGTGCCATGGGCAGATAAGGCTGAGCAACAGCTTTCCAGGCTAGCCCCTTCGGGGTGCGAGATATCCTGTGATGTTCCCATATTCAGGTGACGGCTGGGGGGGCCCCCGCCAAGGACACTCTGCGATACGTTTGAGGTTTGAGGTGGCAAGGCAAGCAAGCAGCCCCAGTCTGTGTGTGCCTGTGCGAGCAGTGCCATGGGCAGATGAGGCTGAGCAACAGCTTTCCAGGCTAGCCCATTTTTGGTATGAGATATGCTGTGACGTTCGCATATTCGGGTCAGCGCTGTTGGAGGCCCCTGCCAAGGACCCCATAGGCTACGTTTGAGGTTTGAAGTGGCAAGGCAAGCAATTAGCCCCAGTCTCTGTGTGCCTGTGCGCGTAGTGCCATGGGCAGATGAGGCTGAGCAACAGATTTCCAGGCTAGCCCCTTCTTGGTAAGAGATATCTTGAGACGTTCGCATCTTCAGTACATGTCTGCTGGAGGCACCCGGCAGGAATCGTCGGGCTACGTTTCAAGATTGAGGTGGCAAGGCAAGCAAGCATCCCCAGTCTCTGTGCGCCTGTGCGAGCAGTGCCATGGGCAGATGAGGCTGAGGAACATCTTTCCAGGCTAGCCCCTTCTGGGTGCGAGCTATCTGGAGACGTTCGCATATTCGGGTCAGGACTGTGGGAGGGGCCCGGCAACAACCCCCTATGCTACGTTTGAGGTTTGAGGTGGCAAGGCAAGCAAGCAACCCCAGTCTCTGTGTGCGCCTGTGCATACAGTGCCAAGGGCAGATGAGGCTGAGCAAGTGATTTCCAGGTTAGCCCCTTCTTGGTAAGAGATATCCTGAGACGTTCGCATATTCACGTCAAAACTGCGGTAGGTGCCCGGCAAAGACCCCATAAGCTACGTTTGAAGTTTGAAAAGTCAAGGCAAGCAAGCAACCCCAGTCTCTGTGCGCCTGTGTGAGCAGTGCCATGGGCAGATGAGGCTGAGCAACAGCTTTCCAGGCTAACCCCTTCTTGGTAAGAGATATCCTGACACGTTTGCATATTCATGTCAAGTCTGCGGCAGGTGCCCGGCAAAGACCCCATAAGCTACGTTTGAAGTTTGAGGAGGCAAGAAAAGCAAGTACCCCTTGCCTGTGTGTGCCTGTGCAAGCAGTGCCATGGGCAGATAAGGCTGAGCAACAGCTTTCCAGGCTAGCCCCTTCGGGGTGCGAGATATCCTGTGATGTTCCCATATTCAGGTGACGGCTGGGGGGGCCCCCGCCAAGGACACTCTGCGATACGTTTGAGGTTTGAGGTGGCAAGGCAAGCAAGCAGCCCCAGTCTGTGTGTGCCTGTGCGAGCAGTGCCATGGGCAGATGAGGCTGAGCAACAGCTTTCCAGGCTAGCCCATTTTTGGTATGAGATATGCTGTGACGTTCGCATATTCGGGTCAGCGCTGTTGGAGGCCCCTGCCAAGGACCCCATAGGCTACGTTTGAGGTTTGAAGTGGCAAGGCAAGCAATTAGCCCCAGTCTCTGTGTGCCTGTGCGCGTAGTGCCATGGGCAGATGAGGCTGAGCAACAGATTTCCAGGCTAGCCCCTTCTTGGTAAGAGATATCTTGAGACGTTCGCATCTTCAGTACATGTCTGCTGGAGGCACCCGGCAGGAATCGTCGGGCTACGTTTCAAGATTGAGGTGGCAAGGCAAGCAAGCATCCCCAGTCTCTGTGCGCCTGTGCGAGCAGTGCCATGGGCAGATGAGGCTGAGGAACATCTTTCCAGGCTAGCCCTTTCTGGGTGCGTGCTTACGGCAGACTTTCGCGTATTCGGGTGAGGGCTGCGGGAGGCCCCCAGCAAAGACCTCCTAGGATGCTTTTAAAGTTTGAGGTGGCAAGGCAAGCAAGCAGCCCCAGTCTCTGTGCGCCTGTGCAAGCAGTGCCATGGGCAGATGAGGCTGAGCAACAGCTTTCCAGGCTAGCCCCTTCTTGGTAAGAGATATCCTGAGACGTTCGCATCTTCAGTACAGGTCTGTTGGAGCCACCCGGCAGGGATCCCCGGGCTATGTTTGAAGTTTGAGGTGGCAAGGCTAGCAAGCAGCCCCTGTGTCTGTGCGCCAGTGCGAGCAGTGCCATGGGCAGATGAGGCTGAGCAACAGCTTTCCAGGCTACTCAATACTTGGTAAGAGATATCCTGAGACGTTCACATATTCGGGTGAGGGCTGCGGGACGCCCCCAGCAAGAACCCCTTAGGCTACATTTGAAGTTTTAGGTGGCAAGGCAAAGCAAGCAGCCCCAGTCTCTGTGTGCCTGTGCGAGCAGTGCCATGGGCAGATGAGGCTGAGCAACAGCTTTCCAGGCTAGCCCCTTCTGTGTGCGAGCTATCTGGAGATGTTCGCATTTTTGGTGCAGGTCTGCTGGAGGCACCCGGCAGGGACCCCTTGGTTACGTCTGAAGATTAAGGTGGCAAGGCAAGCAAGCAGCCCCAGTCTCTGTGCGTCTGTGCGGGCAGTACCACGGGCAGATGAGGCTGCGCAACAGCTTTCCAGCCTAGACCCTTCTAAGTGCGATCTATCTGGAGACGTTCACACCTTTGGTGCAGGGCTGCTGCAGGAAACCAGCAGGGAGCCCTAGGCTACATTTGAATTTTGAGGTGGCAAGGCAAGCAAGAAACCCCAGTTTCTGTGCGCCTGTGTGAGCAGTGCAAAGAGCAGACGAGGCTGAGCAAAAGCTTTCCAGGCTAGCCCCTTCTGGGTGGAAGCTATCTGGAGAAGTTCGCCTATTCGGGTCACGGCTGCTGGAGGCAACCGGCAGGGACTCCCTGGTTACGTTTGAAGTTTGAGGTGGCAAGGCAAGCAAGCAGCCCCAGTCTCTGTGCGCCTCTGCGAGCAGTACCGTGGGCAGATGAGGCTGAGCAACAGCTTTCCAGGCTAGCCCGTTCTGGGTGCGAGCTATCTGGAGACGTTCACACCTTCATTGCAGGGCTGCCTGAGGCACCCGGCAGGGAACCCTAGGCTACGTTGGAAGTTTGAGGTGGCAAAACAAGTAAGAAACCCCAGTCTCTGTGCGCCTGTGTGAGCAGTGCAATGGGCAGATGAGGCTGAACAAAATCTTTCCTGTGTAGCCCCTTCTTGGCATAAGATATCTTGAGACGCTCGCATATTCGGGTCAGGGCTGCGGCAGGCGCCCGAAAATAAGCTCTTAGGCTAGATTTGAAGTTTGAGGTGGCAAGGCAAGCAAGCAGCCCCAGTCTCTGCGCGCCTCTGCGACCAGTGCCATGGGCAGAAGAGGCTGAGAAACAGGCTTCCAGTCTAGCCCATTCTTGGCATAAGATATGTTGAGACGCTCGCATATTCGGTTCAGGGTTGCGGTGGGCGCCCGGAAAAAACCTCCTAGTTTACGTTGGAAGTTTTAGGTGGCAAGGCAGTCAAGCAAGCAGCCCCAGTCTCTGTGCGCCTCTGCGAGCATTGCCGTGGGCAGATGAGGCTGGGAAACAGCTTTCCAGCCTAGACACTTCTCAGTACGAGCTATCTGGAGACGTTCTCATCTTCGGTGCAAGGCTGCTGCAGGAAAACGGCAGGGACCCCTAGGCTACATTTGAATTTTGAGGTGGCAAGGCAAGGAAGAAACCCCAGTCCCCGTGCGCCTGTGTGAGCAGTGCAATGGGCAGATGAGGCTGAGCAACAGCTTTCTGGGCTATCCCCTTCTTGGTAAGAGATATCTGAAGACATTCTACCTTTTGGGGCAGGGCTGCTGGAGGCGCCTAGTAGGAACCCCCAGGACTTATGAATTTTGAGGTGGCAAGTTAAGCAAGCACTCTCAGTCTCTTTGCGCCTGTATGAGTAGTGCCATGGGCAGATGGGGCTGAGAAACAGCTTTCTGGGCTAGCCAATACTTGGTAAGAGATATCCTGAGGGGTTCGCATATTCAGGACAGGTCTGTGGGAGGTGCCCGGCAACGACCCGCTAGGCTAGGTTTGAAGTTTGAAATGGCAGGACAAGCAAGCAGCCCCAGTCTCTGCGCGCCTCTGCGACCGGTGCCATGGGCAGAGGAGGCTGAGAAACAGGTTTCCAGGCTTGCCCCTTCTTGGCATAAGATATCTTGAGATGCTCACATATTCGAGTAAGGGCTGCAGCAGGCGCCCGGCAAAGATCTCCTAGGTTACGTTTGAACTTTGAGGTGGCAAGGCAAGCAAGCAGCCCCACACTCTCTGCGCCTGTGTGAGCAGTGCCATGGGCAGATGAGGCCGAGCAACAGCTTTCGAGGCTAGCCCATTCTTGGCATAAGATATGTTGAGATGCTCGCATATTCGGGTCAGGGTTGCGGCGGGCGCCCGGCAAAGACCTCCTAGGTTACGTTGGAGGTTTTAGGTGGCAAGGCTAGCAAGCAGCCCCAGTCTCTGTGCCCCTGTGCAAGCAGTGCCATGGGCCGATGAGGCCGAGCAACAGCTTTCCGGGATAGCCCATTCCTGGCGTAACATATGTTGTGACGCTCGCATATTAGGGTCAGGGTTGCGGCAGGCAACCGGAAAAAACCCCCTAGGCTGCGATTGAAGTTTGAGGTGGCAAGGCAAGCAAGCAGCCCCAGTCTCTGTGCGCCTGTGCGAGCAGTGCCATGGGCAGATGAGGCTGACCAACAGCTTTCTAGGCTAGCCCCTTTGGGTGCGAGCTATCTGAAGACATTCTACCTTTTGGGGCAGTGCTGCTGGAGGCGTGTTCTGGTTCGGCTGCCGCCGGCAACAAAAGCGCCACGCGGCCGCCCCTCCCCCCGCCGGCGTGCGGAGGAGAATGGAAAGAAAGAGGCAGAAACTGGTGGGTCGGGATAAGGGCAGTTTAACAGAACAGCAAACAGAGGGAAACAGGAACAACAGCGATACAGATAAGGAGAAAACACGACAAAAAAACAGACCCGCTCTCTCGGACCACACCGGCGCCGCATGCTCCCGAGCCGCGAGTGAGTTCCCGCCGCGCCGCCCCCCCCCACCGGAACCCAGCGTGACGTCAAATGATATGGAATACCCTGCTCTGTTTGGCCAGGTGGGGTCAGCCCCCACCCCCCGGCTGTGCCCCTTCCTGGAGTCCGGTGAAAATTAACCCTGTCCTGGGCAAACCCAGGACATTATCCACCCCTTATTCCATACCATCTACGTCATGCCCAGGTCCCCCATTGTCCAGTTGATCACCGCCACTTCTCCTGTCTCCAGATATCATTCCCTTAGTCTATGGATCATCACTCTGAACTGTCCGTTGAGTTCATTTAATCCATGACTTCAGGCTCCATCTGTCGTAATGGTCTTCTGTGGCAGGAGAGGTGATGTGTGGTGATGGACGGTCACTTGCTGCATCCGGAGCTCATGGCTGATGTATCTGGTGCGGCCCATGCCCACAGTCTGCAGGAGATGTTGATCCTGATGAAGTTG
Source organism: Opisthocomus hoazin (assembly GCF_030867145.1). Lineage (NCBI taxonomy): Eukaryota > Metazoa > Chordata > Aves > Opisthocomiformes > Opisthocomidae > Opisthocomus > Opisthocomus hoazin. The sequence continues at coordinate 11,397,206 of NC_134453.1, forward strand.
CTGGATGCCAGTTGTTGAAAACCAGGTCCAGTTCCATCATCGCTGTGCTCTGCTAGGGTTCATCAGAAAAGTCCATCCTTCTTTAATCTGGATGATTCTTACTATGCTACTACTGGTACTAAATATAACAATTGTAACAGTGATAACAGACAGTGACAGGGTTATTTAACAATTAACTTTATACAATTTATTTATGGACTATTCTCCCCTAAAATCAAATCCCCATGAGGTACACATCGGACTTCCCAATCCTTCTGCATTTCCCACCAGGTACACCCAGGTCCTTGAACAAAGGCAATCCGGCGGACGGGCTTGCCTTTGCCCGAGGCAGGACTAACCCAGACTGTCTTCCCTAACATGTTCCGCGTGTGCACTACAGGGACTTTATCCCCTTCTACGGGGCGCTGAGGTTTTGACTGGGCAGGACCAGCCCGGTTGGTGGACCCTCTGGTGTTAACCAACCAGGTGGCCTTTGCTAAATGGGTATCCCAATTTTTGAAAGTCCCACCCCCCATTGCCCTCAAAGTGGTTTTTAGCAGCCCATTGTAACGTTCGATCTCTCCAGAGGCTGGTGCATGGTAGGGGATGTGATACACCCACTCAATACCGTGTTCTTTGGCCCAGGTGTCTATGAGGCTGTTGCGAAAATGAGTCCCGTTGTCCGACTCGATTCTTTCGGGAGTGCCATGTCGCCACAGGACTTGTTTTTCCAGGCCCAGGATGGTATTCCGGGCGGTGGCATGGGGCACAGGGTAGGGTTCCAACCATCCGGTGGTGGCCTCCACCATTGTGAGCACATAGCGCTTGCCTTGGCGGGTTTGTGGCAGTGTGATGTAGTCAATCTGCCAAGCCTCCCCATATTTATATTTTAGCCATCGTCCTCCATACCACTGAGGCTTTACCCGCCTGGCTTGCTTGATTGCAGCGCATGTCTCACATTCATGGATAACCTGTGCGATGGTGTCCATGGTCAAGTCCACCCCTCGGTCACGAGCCCATCGGTATGTCGCGTCTCTTCCTTGGTGGCCCGAGGTGTCATGGGCCCACCGAGCTATAAACAGTTCACCCTTATGTTGCCAGTCCAGATCCACCTGAGCCACTTCAATCTTGGCAGCCTGATCTACCTGGTGGTTGTTTTGATGTTCCTCAGTGGCCCGACTCCTAGGGACGTGAGCGTCCACATGACGGACTTTTACAGCCAACTGCTCCAGACGGGCAGCAATATCTTGCCACAATGGGGCAGCCCAGATAGGTTTGCCTCTGCGCTGCCAGTTGTTCTTCTTCCATTGCTGCAGCCGCCCCCACAAGGCATTGGCCACCATCCAAGAGTCGGTGTAAAGATAGAGCACTGGCCACTTCTCTCGACCAGCAATGTCTAAAGCCAGCTAGATGGCTTTCACCTCTGCAAACTGGCTTGACTCACCTTCTCCCTCGGCAGTTTCTGCGACTTGTCGTGTAGGGCTCCATACAGCAGCCTTCCACCTCCGCTGCTTCCCCACAATGCGACAGGACCCATCCGTGAACAGGGCATACTGTTTTTTATCTTCTGGCAGCTGGTTATACAGTGGGGCCTCTTCAGCACGTGTCACCTCCTCCTCTGGCGATGCTCCAAAATCTTTGCCTTCTGGCCAGTCCATGATTACCTCCAGAATTCCTGGGCGACTGGGGTTTCCCATTCGGGCGTGCTGGGTGATCAGAGCGACCCACTTGCTCCACGTAGCATCGGTGGCATGATGCGTAGAGGGGACCCTCTCTTTGAACATCGAGCCCAGGACCGGCAATCGTGGTGCTAGGAGGAGCTGTGCTTCAGTGCCGACCACTTCTGAAGCAGCTCGAACGCCTTCATATGCTGCCAGAATCTCTTTTTCAGTGGGAGTATAGCGGGCCTTGGATCCTTTGTATCCCCGGCTCCAGAACCCCAGGGGTCGACCTCGAGTCTCCCCTGGTATATTTTCTGTCAGAGACTCCAGGTTGGGCCATTCTCCCCGGCTGCGGTGTAGAGCACGTTTTTAACATCTTGCCCTGACCGGACTGGACCAAGGGCTACGGCATGACCTATCTCCTGTTTAATCTGTTCAAATGCCTGTCGTTGCTCAGGGCCCCATTCAAAATCATTCTTCTTCCGGGTCACGTGGTACAGAGGACTTACAATTTGGCTGTAATTTGGGATGTGCATCCTCCAAAACCCCACAACACCCAGGAAGGCCTGTGCTTCCTTTTTGCTGGTTGGTGGAGACATAGCTGCTATTTTGTTGATGACATCCATTGGGATTTGACGGCGCCCATCCTGCCATTTTATTCCCAAAAACTGGATCTCTTGCGCAGGTCCCTTGACTTTACTTCGCTTAATGGCGAAACTGGCTTTCAGAAGGATCTGAACTATTTTCTCCCCTTTCTCGAAAACCTCCTCCTCTGTGTCGCCCCATATAATGATGTCGTCGATGTACTGCAGATGTTCTGGGGCTTCACCCTTTTCCAGTGCAGTCTGGATTAGTCCATGGCAAATGGTGGGACTGTGTTTCCACCCCTGGGGCAGTCGGTTCCAGGTGTACTGGATGCCCCTCCAGGTGAAAGCAAACTGTGGCCTGCACTCTGCTGCCAAAGGAATGGAGAAGAATGCATTAGCAATGTCAGTTGTCACGTACCACTTGGCTGCCTTTGACTCCAGCTGATATTGAAGTTCTAGCATGTCTGGCACGGCAGCACTCAGCGGTGGTGTGACTTCATTCAGGCCACGGTAGTCTGTTGTCAGTCTCCACTCTCCAGTAGATTTTCTCACTGGCCATATGGGACTATTAAAGGGTGAGCGAGTTTTGGTGATCACTCCTTGACTCTCCAGCTGGCGGATCAGCTGATGAATGGGGAGAAGGGAGTCTCGGTTAGTACGATACTGTCGCCGGTGCACCGTTGTGGTCGCGATTGGCACCTGTTGTTCTTCAACCCTCAGCAACCCCACAACGGAAGGATCCTCCGAGAGACCAGGCAAAATGGACAGCTGTTTAATTTCTTCCGTCTCCACAGCAGCTATGCCAAAAGCCCACCGATACCCCTTTGGGTCCTTGAAATAGCCTCTCCTAAGATAGTCTATCCCAAGGATGCACAGAGCCTTGGGGCCAGTTACAATGGGGTGCTTCTGCCACTCCTGCCCAGTGAGGCTCACTTCAGCCTCCAATACACTCAGCTCTTGGGACCCCCCTGTCACTCCCGAAATGCAAATGGACTCTGACCCTTTGAACTCTGATGGCGTTAATTACACTGTGCACCAGTGTCCACTAGAGCTTTATACTCTTGTGGATCTGACGTGCCAGGTCACCGAATCCACACCGTCCAATAAACACGGTTGTCCCTTTCCTCCACCTGGCTGGAGGCAGGGCCCCTCTAATCCTCGTCAGAGAATTTGCTGCTCACCTGCTGAAAAAATGACTTGGAGGTCCCCTCCAGAGGATCGGAATCAAAATCAAACTGTCTACCTGGTCTGGAGAGCTGGCTGCTGGAAACTGGAGCGGCATTTTTCCTAACAGAATCCCCTTTGGTGATTGTTTTACCTCGCAACTCACGTACTCGTGCCTCTAGACTTGAGGTGGGTTTTCCATCCCACTTCCTCATGTCCTCTCCGTGGTCACGCAGGTAGAACCACAGGGTGCCCCGGGGTGTATAGCCTCTGTATTCCCTCTCCTGAGCAGAGAAACGCTTGCCCCTAATAGCTGAGACACTGGCCCGTACAGGTGGGGAGTAGGACATATTCCTGTCTAGTCGCTTGACAAGTTTATCCACAGCTGAGACAAGGGAGGAAGAGAGACTTTCCTCGTATTGGCGGAGTCTGACAGCCACCTCATCCACTGTTGGTGCGTCTTTACCTTTCCAGTCTACTATTGCCAGTGAGTTGGCATATGAGGATGGTGCGCTCCGCACAAACTTCCTCCACATGGATTGTGAGCACTGGAGTTCATCTGGGTCTGTGGGTACCTGCTCATCGTCTGTGTCACAGTAAACCAGCTCCCGCACAGCTAATTCCCTCAAGTACTGAATACCCCTTTCCATATTGGTCCACTTGCCAGGATAGCATACAAAATCGTCACTGAAGGGGTACCTCTCCCTCACCCCTGAGAGAAGTCTCCTCCAGAGGCTGAGGATTTGTTCCTTTTTCCCAATGGCCTTGTCAATGCCCCCATCCCTGGCCAGGGATCCCAGCTGCTTGGCTTCCTTGCCCTCTAATTCCAAGCTGCTGGCCCCGTTATCCCAGCACCGCAGCAGCCAGGTGGCAATGTGCTCGCCAGGGTGGCGGCTGAAATCTTTCCGCATGTCTCGCAGCTCGCCCAGGGACAGGGACCGGGTGATGATCTCTGTCTCTATCTCCCGCGATGACCCCGGCTCATCGGCATCCCTCCCGGAGCTATCTGCTCTCTTTGCGTCTTTCTTTAGTTTTACAGGGGCGACTGCTACCGGCACAGGCTGGTCATTGGGCTCAGCCGCGATGCCTGCAGCTGGAGCTGGGACTGGAGCCGCTGCTGTGCCTGCCGGGGAAACCGAGGCAGACCCTGCAGCTGTGGCAGCGGCGGTGCCGGTCGGGGGGGCTGTGACTGCCTGCTGGGCTGGAGGGGCTGCAGGGCCAGCTGGGGGGGCAGCGCCAGTCGCAGTGCCTGTCACTTCGCTTCCCCCCCTTTCCCCTTTAAGGCACTGAACAGTGTTGAACATGGCTCAGTAGGCATGGGCCAGACCCCAGCACATTGTGGTGATCTGTGTCTCTCTGGAGTTCCCAGGGTGGCAGCACACTTTTTTCAGATATTTTACCAGATTGTCCGGATTCTGTATTTGTTCAGGGGTGAGTTTAAAACACACCGCAGGTGCCCACAGCTCTAGACACCTGCCCATGCTGTCCCACACACCCAGCCACTCACAGCTATCCAGCCCCAGGGCAGGTCTCTGCCAGATGATCTTAACGACTTGTTTAACCCTAAACAAAACCTGAAACCCATTCAGGAGGCAGAACAAAAGGAGAGTGCTGCCCTGAGCATCCCACGGGTACTCACAGAATCACAGAATCACAGAATAGTAGGGGTTGGAAGGGACCTCTGTGGGTCATCTAGTCCAACCCTCCTGCCGAAGCAGGGTCACCTACAGCAAGCTGCACAGGACCTTGTCCAGGCGGGTCTTGAATATCTCCAGAGAAGGAGACTCCACAACCTCCCTGGGCAGCCTGTTCCAGTGCTCCGTCACCCTCAGAGGGAAGAAGTTCTTCCTCATGTTCAGACGGAACTTCCTGTGCCTGAGTTTGTGCCCATTGCCCCTTGTCCTGTCACTGGGCACCACTGAAAAGAGCTTGGCCCCATCCTCCTGACACCCACCCTTCAGATATTTGTAAACATTTATAAGGTCCCCTGGCAGCCTTCTCTTCTTCAGGCTGAACAAGCCCAGCTCCCTCAGCCTCTCCTCGCAGGGGAGATGTTCCAGTCCCCTCATCATCCTCGTAGCCCTCCACTGGACTCTCTCCAGTAGCTCTTCTTCTTGATGCACCCCAGGATCCCATTGGCTTTCTTGGCAGCCAGGGCACACTGCTGGCTCATGGTTAACCTGTTGTCCACCAGGACGCCCAGGTCCCTCTCCTCAGAGCTGCTCTCCAGCAGGTCCACCCCAAGCCTGTACTGGTGCATGAGGTTGTTCCTCCCCAGGTGCAGGACCCTGCATTTGCCTTTGTTGAACCTCATCAGGTTCCTCTCTGCCCAGCTTTCCAGCCTATCCAGATCACGCTGAATGGCAGCACAGCCTTCTGGTGTATCTACCACACCTCCCAGTTTGGTGTCATCAGCAAACTTGCTGAGGGTACATTCTAACTCTTCATCCAGGTCGTTGATGAAGAAGTTAAACAAGACTGGGCCCAATACTGACCCCTGGGGGACACCACTTGTTACCAGCCTCCAACTAGACTCAGCGCCGCTGATGACAACCCTCTGAGTTCTGCCATTCAGCCAGTTCTCTATCCACTTCACCGACCACTCATCCAGCCCACACTTCCTCAGCTTCCTTAGGAGGATATCATGGGAGACTGTGTCGAAAGCTTTGCTGAAGTCAAGGTAGACAACATCCACGGCTCTCCCTTCGTCTATCCAGCCAGTCATGTCATTGTAGAAAGCTATCAGATTGGTCAGGCATGATTTCCCCTTGGTGAATCCATGCTGACTGCTCCTGATAACCTTCTTTTCTTCCACTTGCTTCATGATGGCCTCCAGGATAAGCTGCTCCATCACCTTCCCCGGGATGGAGGTGAGGCTGACCGGCCTGTAGTTCCCTGGGTCCTCCTTCTTGCCCTTTTTGAAGATTGGAGTGACATTGGCCTTTCTCCAGTCCTCGGGCACCTCTCCTGTCCTCCAGGACCTCTCAAAGATGATGGAGAGTGGCTCAGCAATGACATCCGCCAGCTCTCTCAGCACTCGTGGGTGCATTCCATCGGGACCCATGGATTTGTGGACGTCCAGATCGCTTAAGCGATCCCTCACACAGTCCTCCTCGACCAAGGGAAAGTCGTCCTCTTTGTAGGCTTCTTCTCTTACCTCCGGGGCCTGGGATTCCTGAGGGCCAGTCTTAGCACTGAAGACTGAAGCAAAGAAGGCATTCAGTAGCTCTGCCTTCTCCGCATCCTCTGTCACCAGGACACCCTCCTCATTCAGCAGCGGCCCCACATTGTCCCTAGCCTTCCTTTTGCTGCTGATGTAGTTGAAGAAGCCCTTCTTGTTGTTTTTGACATCCCTTGCCAGCTTCAATTCCAGGTAGGCCTTGGCCTTCCTCGTCGCATCCCTGCATGCTCTCACCACGTTTCTGTACTCTTCCCAAGTGGCCTGCCCCTCTTTCCACATTCCATGGACCTTTCTCTTCTGCCTGATCTCCGCTAGAAGCTCCTTGTTTAACCATGCAGGTCTCCTGCCTCCTTTGCTCGATTTCTTTCTCAGGGGGATGCATTGCTCCTGTGCATGGAAGAAGTGTTGTTTAAAGAGCGACCAGCACTCATGGACCCCCCTGCCTTCGAGAGCCCTGGCCCACGGGATTCCTCCCAGTAGCTCCTTGAAGAGGGCAAAGTCAGCCCTCCTGAGGTCCAGGGTTTTGATCCTGCTTATCGCCCTGCTTCCTCCACGCAGGATCCTGAACTCGACCATTTCATGGTCACTGCAGCCGAGTCTACCTCCAACCTTCACATCCTCCACCAGTCCCTCCTTGTTTGTTAACACGAGGTCCAGCAGCGCTCCTTTCCTTGTTGGTTCCTCCACCACTTGCATCAGACAGTTATCATCGATACTCTGTAGGAACCTCCTGGATTGCGCCTGCCTAGCTGTATGGTCTTCCCAGCTGATGTCAGGGTGGTTGAAGTCCCCCATGAGAACCAGGGCCTGTGACTGTGAGGCTGCTTGCAGCTGCCTGTAGAAGGCCTCATCAACCTCCTCCTCCTGGTCAGGTGGCCTGTAGTACACACCCACCGTAATGTCACCCTTATGAGCCTGTCCCTTAATTCTAACCCACAAGCTTTCAACTTGTTCCTCATTTGCCCCCAGGCCAAGCTCAGTGCATTCTACTTGCTCCCTCACATATAGAGCAACTCCCCCACCTCTCCTTGTTGGCCTGTCTTTCCTAAAGAGTCTGTAGCCATCTATGACAGCGTGCCAGTCATGCGAGTTGTCCCACCACGTTTCTGTGATGGCGACCAAGTCGTAGCCGTCCTGCTGTATAATGGCTTCCAGCTCCTCCTGTTTATTGCCCATGCTACGTGCATTGGTGTAAACACACTTGAGCTGGGCTGTCAATCTCACCCCTGGCCTTGGCACTCCAAGCCTAGGCTCATCCCTAGTGAGCTGGGCAATATCCCCTTCCCCCTTCGAACCTAGTTTAAAGCCCTCTCAATGAGCCCCGCCAGCTCGTGGCCAAGAATTCTTTTTCCCCTTTGAGATAGCTGAGTTCCACCTGTCACCAGCAGGCCCGGTGCTGTGTACACCTCCCCATGATCAAAGAAGCCAAAATTTGACTGATAGCACCAGTCCCTGAGCCACCTGTTAACCAGGTGAGTTTTCCTGCCCCTTTCAGTGCTGTCCCCTGCCACTGATGGGATGGAGGAAAACACCACCTGCGCCCCTGATCCCTCAACCAATGGCCCCAGTGCCCTGAAGTCCCGTTTGATGGCCTTGGGACTTCTTTCTGCTATCTCGTCCCCGCCAACCTGCATTACCAAGAGGGGGTAGTAATCAGAAGGCCGCACCAGACCATGGAGTTTCTTCGCAACATCCCTAACCCGGGCCCCAGGGAGGCAGCGGACTTCCCTGTGGGATGGGTCCGGTCGGCAGATCGGGCCCTCTGTTCCCCTCAGAAGGGAATCACCTATGACAATGACCCTCCTTTTTTTCTTAGTTGAGGCAGTCGTAATTCTTGGGGCTGTCTGACTCGTTCTAGGCAACCCCCTGGATGGAGCCTCACCTTCACCCACATCCTCTGTGGCCAGTCCCTCACATTCCAGAGCCCCATATCTGTTGCTTAAGGGCAACTGGGCCGGTGAGGGAGGCCGGGGGGAGATTCGCTTGGCCCCCCGAGCAGGGACCTGTTTCCATTCCCCCCCATCTCTTAGGCCCCCTCTTTCTGCTCGGTGGCAAGAGGGTAGGGGGTTCTCTGCTTTCTGTGGAGCCGCTTCCTGCTGCCTCTGCCTCAGGGAGGGCAGGGAGCGGCTCCACCAGTCAATCTCCCTCTCACACTCCCGGATGCTCCTCAGCCTCTCCACTTCCTCCTTCAGCTCTGCCACCAGGCTGAGCAGGTCATTCACCTGCTCGCACCGAACACAGCCGTTGTCTCTGCTGTCCGCCGGTACGAGCGCCAGGCTCAGGCACTCCCTGCAGCCAGAGACCTGGACACCCGCGTTCTTGCGTGGGGCCTCCGTCTGGGTCCCCACACTCCTTCGAGCAACAGCTTTACCACGGGTGGTAACCATGGCTAGAATATCTCCTGGAAGAGCGATGCCCACTACTTGAGTTGCCAGAAGGGTCGGCTGTACCCTGCCAGTCGCCTTCCCCGCTCGCCCTGCCTGCGCGAACTGCCGCGCAAACTGCTGCGCCGCTCCCGGGCTGCTGCGCCGTCTCTGTTTGCCGGCTCTGTTCGCCCACGCTCCTGGTCGCCCGCGCTCCTGGTCGCTCGCGCTCCCTGGGGGCTGCTCTTATCCGTGAGGGGGTTTGGCTGCTGTCACACTCGACTCCGCCCCCGCTGAGTCAGAGCTGCCGCTCGTTGGCACCTCCCGCTTTCCAGCTGAGGGGTGGGGCTGGGGTCTCCTCTCTCTCTCAGTGCTTTTTGCCGCCTCGCCGCTGCGGTTTTGCCACCAGAGAAAGGGTCCCTCGGCGCGAGCCTCTGCTCTAGAACCCTTCACCTTCAGTAGCTTCGCCGAAATGGCCGAAATGGCGGGCACACCGACTTTTAAACTGCCGCTGTCACACTCGACTCCGCCCCCGCTGAGTCAGAGCTGCCGCTCGTTGGCACCTCCCGCTTTCCCGCTCGGGTGGGGGGGCTGGGGTCTCCTCTCTCTCTCAGTGCTTTTTGCCGCCTCGCCGCTGCGGTTTTGCCACCGGAGAAAGGGTCCCTCGGCGCGAGCCTCTGCTCTAGAACCCTTCACCTTCAGTAGCTTCGCCGAAAACTTGTAATTCTCAAAAGCCGTTAGGACCAGCCCGAGGGAGAGAGGGGGGGCGAAAGAGTGGGGGAAGGTATCCCCTTCGGTTTTCCCCACAGATTGGGTTTGATTACTAACAAATTCTAAGACATAGGATCCGAGGTACGGAAATGACCGCAGTGCCGCATGCAAACACAAGCCTAATTTCATGCACAGTGATGTTATCATATCATAAGTCCATATCATACAGTACAGCAAAATCATCATCCTGATCTTTTTTCCCGAGGTAACAAACAGCACGGCGGCAAACACATACAGCAAGTAAGGATTTACGTAGCACAGATATTTGATCAAAGTCAGAAACATTTTTACCGGCGACTTTAACTAACACAGTAAATGCGTATAATAAATTTTAACAAAATCTATGAAAGCAGTTTTAACATCCGCTGCTCAGCCCTGCCGTTATCCCCGCTCCACGTCTGGGCGCCAATTAAATGTTCTGGTTCGCCTGCCGCCGGCAACAAAAGCGCCACGCGGCCGCCCCTCCCCCCGCCGGCGTGCGAAGGAGAATGGAAAGAAAGAGGAAGAAACTGGTGGGTCGGGATAAGGGCAGTTTAACAGAACAGCAAACAGAGGAAAACAGGAACAACAAAGATACAGATAAGGAGAAAACACGACAAAAAAACAGACCCGCTATCTCGGACTGCACCGGCGCCGCACGCTCCCGAGCCGTGAGTGAGTTCACGCCGCGCCCCCCCCCCACCGGAAACCAGCGTGACGTCACATGGTATGGAATACCCGGCTCTGTTTGGCCAGGTGGGGTCAGCCCCCACCTCCCGGCTGTGCCCCTTCCTGGAGTCCGGTGAAAATTAACCCTGTCCTGGCCAAACCCAGGACACGGCGCCCGGTAGGAACCCACAGGACGTATGAATTTTGAGGTGGCAAGTTAAGCAAGCACTCTCAGTCTCTCTGCGCCTGTATGAGTAGTGCCATGGGCAGATGGGGCTGAGAAACAGCTTTCCAGGCTAGACAATTTTGGTACGAGATATCCTGAGGTGTTCGCATATTCAGGTCAGGTCTGTGGGAGGTGCCCGGCAACGACCCCCTAGGCTAGGTTTGAAGTTTGAGGTGGCAAGACAAGCAAGCAGCCCCAGACTCTGCGCGCCTCTGCGACCAGTGCCATGGGCAGAGGAGGCTGAGAAACAGGTTTCCAGGCTAGACCTTTCTTGGCATAAGATATCTTGAGATGCTTACATATTCGGGTAAGGGCTGCGGCAGGCGCCCGGCAAAGACCTCCTAGGTTACGTTGGAAGTTTCAGGTGGCAAGGCAAGCAAGCAGCCCCACTCTCTCTGCGCCTGTGTGAGCAGTGCCATGGGCAGATGAGGCTGAGCAACAGCTTTCCAGGCTAGCACATTGTTGGTGTAATATATGTTGTGACGCTTGCATATTCGGGTCAGCGTTGCGGCAGGCGCCCCGAAAAAACCTTGTAGGCTACGTGTTAAATTTGTGGTGGCACGGCAAGCAAGAAGCCCCAGTCTCTGTACGCCTGTGCGAGCAGTGCCATGGGCGGATGAGGCTGAGCAACAGCTTTCTAGGCTAGCCCCTTCTGGGTGCGAGCTATCTGGAGACGTTCACACCTTCGTTACAGGGCTGCTGGAGGCACCCGACAGGGACCCCTAAGTTACATTTCAATTTTGAGGTTGCAAGGCAAGCAAGCAGCCCCAGTCTCTGGGCGCCTGTGCGAGCAGTACCATGGGCAGATAAAGCTGAGCAAAAGCTTTCCAGTCTAGCCCCTTCTTGGTAAGAGGTATCTTGAGACATTCACGTATTTAGGTCCGGGGTCTGGTAGGCGCCCGGCAAGGACCCTCTAGGATGCGAGTGAAGTTTGAGGTGGCAAGGCAAGCAAGCAGCCCCAATCTCTGTGCGCCTTTGCGAGCAGTGTCATGGGCAGATGAGGCTGGGAAACAGCTTTCTTGGCTAGCACCTTCTGGCTGCGAGCTATTTGAAGACATTCTACCTTTTGGGGCAGGGCTGCTGATGGAAACCGGTAAGGACCCCCAGGGTGTATGAATTTTGAGGTGGCAAGTTAAGCAAGCGCTCTCAGTCTCTCTGCGCCTGTGCCAGCAGTGCCATGGGCAGAGGAGGCTGAGAAACAGCTTTCTAGCAAGCCCATTCTGGGTGGAAGCTATCTGGAGACGTTCGCCTATTCGGGTCACGGCTGCTGGAGGCAACTGTCAAGGACCCCCTGGTTACGTTTGAAGTTTGAGGTGGTACGGGAAGCAAGCACCGCCGGTCTCTGTTCGCCTGTGCGATCAGTGCCAAGGGCGGATGAGGCTGAGCAACATCTTTCCAGGCTAGCCCCTTCTTTGTAAGAGATATCATGATATGTTCGCTTATTCAGGTCAGGGCTGCGAGAGGCCCACGTCAAGAACCGCATAGGCTACGTTTGAAGTTTGAGGTGGCAAGGCAAGCAAGCAGCCCCAGTCTCTGTGTATCTGTGCAAGCAGTGCCATGGGCAGATGAGGCTGAGCAACAGCTTTGAGGCTAGCCCCTTCTTGGTAAGAGATATTCTGCGATTGTCGCATATTCAGGTTAGGGGTGTGGCAGGCGCCCGACAATGACCTCCTACGCTCGTTTGAAGTTTAAGTTGGCAAAGGAAGCAAGATACACCAGTCTCTGTGCGCCTGTGCAAGCAGTGCCATGAGCAGATGAGGCTCAGCAACAGCTTTCCAGGCTAACCTCTTCTTGGTAATTGATAACCCGATGCGTTCGCATTTTCGGTGCAGGGCTGCTGGAGTAACCGGGCAGGGAGCCCCGGGTTACGTTTGCAGTTTGAGGTGGCAAGGCAAGCAAGCAGCCCCAGTCTCTGTGCTTCTGTGCAAGCAGTGCCATGGGCATGTGAGGCTGAGAAACAGCTTTCCAGGCTAGCCCCTTCTAGGTAAGATATATCCTGAGATGTTCGCATATTCGGGTCAGGGCTGTGGGAGGGGCACGGCAAGTACACCCTATGATGAATTTGAAGTTTGAGGTGGCAAGGCAAGCAAGCAGCCCTAGTCTTTGTAAGCCTGTGCGAGCAGTGCCATGGGCAGATAAGGCTGAGAAACAGTTTTCAAGGCTAGTCCCTTCTGGGTGCGATCTATCTAGAGATGTTCGCATCTTCAGTGCAGGTCTACTGGAGGCACCCGGCAGGGATCCCCGGGCTACGTTTGAAAATTGAGGTGGCAAGGCAAGCAAGCAGCCCCAGTCTCTGTGCGCTTGTGCGAGCAGTGCCATGGGCAGATGAGGCTGAGAAACAGCTTTCAAGGCTAGGCCATTTTTGGTAAGAGGTATCTTGAGACACTCGCATATTCGGGACAAGGGTGCGGCGGGCACCTGGCAAAGAATCCATAGGCTACGTTTTAAGTTTGAGGTGGCAAGGAAAGCAAGCAGCCCCAGTCTCTGTGCGCCTGTGTGAGCAGTGCCATGGGCAGATGAGGCTGAGCAAAGGCTTTACAGTCTACCCCTTCTTGGTAAGAGATATCCTTAGACATTAGCATTCTCGGTGCAGGGCTGCTGGAAGGACCCGGCAGGGAGCCTTGAGGTAAGCTTGAAGTTTGAGGTTGCAAGGCAAGCAAGCAGCCCCAGTCTCTGTGCGCCTGTGTGAGCAGTGCCATGGGCAGATAAGGCTGAGCAACAGCTTTCCAGGCTAAAACCTTCTTGGTACGAGATATCCTGATACGCTTGCGTATTTAGGACAGGGTTGTGGCAGGCGCCTGGCAAAGACCCCCTAGGCTACGTTTGAAGTTTGAGGTGGCAAGGCAAGCAAGCAGCCCCTGTCTGTGTGCGCCTGTGCGAGCAGTGCCATGGGCAGATGAAGCTGAGCAACACCTTTCAAGACTAGCACCTTCTGGTTGCGAGCTATCTGGAGACGTTCTCATATTCGGGGCAGGGCTGCTGGAGTCAACCGGTTGGGACACCCGGGCTATGTTTGAAGTTTAAGGTGGCAAGGCAAGTAAGCAGCCCCAGTCTCTGTACATCTGTGCGAGCAGTGCCATGAGCAGATGAGGCTGAGCAACACCTTTCAAGGCTAGATGTGGGCCTCAGCAGGGCCCCCAGCGCGGTGCAATTGATAAGGAAGGATGTGTTGAAATAGTGTTTGTGGACTGATTGGGTAAGAAAATCCATTCAATAATCAGCAGTGGGTCTGATTTCTGAGAATCCCACTGAAATATTAGCGCATGAGGTTGTCGAGCGGGGTTAAAATAATCAGAAGAAATGGTAGCTCGGGAGCCCATCGATGTGCTTGTCGGAGACTAATTGCTGTAGCAACCTTTTGCAGGGAGGTAGTGGCTTCAGGGTCAAGACTGCGGGGGGAGCGTAAGTCAGTGTCCCCTTTTAGCAGTCTAAATAAAGGACTTAAATCTGCATTAGATATCCCCAACAGTGGTCGAACCCAATTGATTGTTCCCAACAATTTTTGTGCATCATGTAAATTTTGTATGTCTGTCTGTATCTGCAGAGGTTGTGGAATTATAGTCTGGGCCCTGATGCGCCAACCTAAGTATTTCCATGGAGATATTTTTTGAACCTTTTCCGGCACAATACAGAGGCCTGCCGAGTTAACGGCAGCCATGACAAGGGCTACAGCTTCCTCCATGACCTCATGGAGTTGTGCAGCCACCAGGATGTCATCCATATAGTGATACAACAAGACACTAGGCATCGTAGTTCTAACAGGGGTGAGTACTTTAGCTACGTACCACTGACAAATCGTAGGACTATTCTTCATTCCCTGTGGCAGCACAGCCCACTGGTATCTTTGCAACGGGGCTTGCATGTTGACGCTTGGAACTGAAAAGGCAAATTTAGGAGCATCGTCTGGATGCAGTGGGATATTAAAAAAGCAGTCTTTGAGGTCAATAACAGTCAAGTGCCAATCTCGAGGGATCATAGTAGGGGACGGGAGTCCTGGTTGAAGGGCTCCCATATCTTCCATAGCGTCATTAATTTTTCTAAGGTCATGGAGTAAGCGCCACTTGCCAGTTTGTTTCTTGATGACAAAGACAGGTGAATTCCAAGGGCTAGTGGAGGGCACGATGTGCCCTTTTGTCAACTGCTCCGTGACTAATTCCTGGAGGGCGCGAAGCTTTTCCAGAGGTAGGGGCCATTGATCTACCCAAATAGGGTCTTCGGTTTTCCAAGTTAATTTCAGGGTGTCGCGCACTTCAATGGCCCCATCTAAAAATGGGTCCGAATGGACATTCCCCACTGAGACAGTACGTCGCGCCCCCACAGGACCATAGGAACAGGTAACACAAAAGGCTTAACAGAAGCTGTATGCCCTTCCGGACCTTGGATTTGGATTAATTCTACGCTTTGGTGGCTTTTACCAGTTCCCCCAATTCCAGCTAATGTCTGGGAAACGTTAGCCAGAGGCTATTGTGGAGGCCACTTGGCCTGGGATATTACTGTGACATCAGCTCCAGTATCAATAATCCCATTTAATATTACTTGCTGCCCCCCACGAACAAGGGTACATTGGTACACAGGTCGTTTCTGAGAAATAGACTGTACCCATAGAATTTGTGGGTCCCCCGTAGATCCAAACCCTCCCTGCCTTTGTTGAGGCTGGTTAGGAACTGGGGAGTCCGTTACTGTGGGAATCAATATCAATTGTGCTATACGGCTGCCTTCTGGCACCGTGCAGGGAGGAAACGGGGTCCATGCCATGATTTTAATTTCATCATTACTGTCAGAATCAATGACCCCTGGTAGTACAAAAAGTCCTGACAAGGTGGTAGATGATCTTCCTAACAAAAGCGCTTGAGTTTTTGGGGGTAGGGGCCCCGAAACATTTGTTAACAATAAGTGAACCGAGGAATCGAGCAACGTTACTGTGTGAGAGGTTGCCAGGTCCAATCCGGCGCTACCAGCTGCTGTTGGGTGGAGACTTGAGACACTGCTGGTTCCCTCCGTAGGGGTTGAAACGTCGGCTGCGGTACTTGTGTCTGCGCGCGTCGCTGCCCTGCGCTCCGCGATCGGTTTCCCTGTATCGGTTGACCCTGGAAATCATACTTAGACCGACATTGATTAGCATAATGACGTCCTTTTCGGCATCTAGGGCAGACCCCAGGGGCTTGGGGCCTGGTACCAGCATTGGTAGCCAAACAGTTCTTTTTCAAATGACCCGGTTTGCCGCAACCATAACAATTCCCGGGCCCCCCAGAGCTGTGCATGGCCGCGAAAGCAGCAGCCATGGCTTCAAATTCATGATCCATAGTGCCAATTCTATTAAAAGCCTCTACCATCTCCACCAGTGTGGGGTTTGGATTTGGGAGAGATTTCAGTAACTTTTTACAATCCACATTAGCATTTTCTACAGCCAATTTTAACAACAAAATCTCCCGCGCTTCCGTATTGTCTAGCTGACGCTCCAGAGCTTGCTTCAGCCTGTCAATAAACTGCATATAAGGTTCCCGGGGGTCCTGGGTAATCGTAGTGAAGGTTTTTTGCGGTTTTTGTGAGTCAGGGACCTTAAAAAGGGCTTTTTTAGCTTCTTCACGAGTCGCCTCAAGAGCTTCCCGTGGGATATCCCGGGCTTGAGCCACCGGATCAGAATATTGACCCGTGCCAGTAAGGTGTTCTATAGTCAGCGCAGCTATAGCTGCATTGCCATGACCCACATAAGTCGTGAGAAGTGCCTGGATCCCCCCCTCCAGTGTGACTCCCACAGGGAGTACTGTATCGGAGTCAGTAACAGTTGCGCTAAAGATTTTAAATCATGCGGAGTCATAACATAAGTGTCGAAAACAGAAGACAACAAACTTGCAAAATACGGAGACGAAAGCCCGTGCTCAGTAACAGTACGACGCAGTTCCTTAATTACCGAGAAAGATAAAGCCTCCCACTGAGCCCCCCGACCCTGATAGATCACGGGGGCTACAATTGTTTTAGCGATTTCTAACTCCCCCTCCTTCAAGGCTTGGCGTTTTATATTAACCCACACATCGCGCGGGTGAGGGGGGTAGAGATCCGGTTCTTTTTCAGGATCCACCGGACCCGGGTCAAAAGGATCCCCCCCTGGGGGGTATCATGCAGCACACACTCTTAAGGGTTTGTTCTCCGGCAGCACCGGAGGCGCCGTGGGAGAGTTATCCTCCTCCCCTGCTTTGTCTTTATGATTTTTCTCTTGCGCTTTTAAAGTCTCAAAAACACTCCTCCACCAGGGGAGCATACGCTGGGCTTCGGCGTTCCCTGTCGTTGCCGCGTCCATTAGTTTCACCCCCACATCGTCCCAAAGTTCCCGCGTAAAGATAGTAGACGCAGTTACAGTGGGCATCTTCACCTGTACCCATTTAAGTATCAGTTTGAGATCGTGCCCAGAAATATTCTTTCCATGTCTTTTAAGGAGAGCTTTCATAAGCTCATATACGTCTCTCTCCGGGGAAGACGTCTGACTTCCCATGTTTCCCACAGCTCACCTCTCAGCTCCGGAGGGATTGTTAAAGCCGGCTCCTGCTTCCTTTCAGCAGCTCATTCAACGTCCTGTGGGACTCGCAGCATGCCACGCAGATAGGTGGTTTTTCTCCGAATCACATCGGGGTCACCAATTTGCCGCGACTGAGAGACGGGACACCGCTTGACGCAAGCGGGATGATCGTTTTATTGTCCTTACACACATACATTTATACAGATCAGAAGGTAGCGTGTTTTAAACTGATTGGTTAAGTTTCAAACTAGGCACCTATGGATTGGTTAACACAGTTGCTAATACAGACACATTCTTTTCCTAAGCTTATCTAAACTAAGGCCATGCAGACACATTCTTTTCTTATCTTATCTAAGGCCCTGCTTCCTCCTTCAGGATGGCTCAGCACTATCTCTATTCTTCTCAGGGTCAGGATGGCTCGGCACTAACTCCCTTCTTCCCAGGGTTTATGGCCCACAAGTTCCAACACATCCTTCCTTATCAATTGCACCGCGTTGGGGGCCCTGCTGAGGCTCACAGCTAGCCCCTTCTTGGTAAGAGATATCGTGAAAGGCTCGCATATTTAGGACAGGGGTGTGGCAGGCGCCTGGCAAAGACCCCCTAGGCTACGTTTGAAGATTGAGGTGGCAAGGCGAGCAAGCAGCCCCAGTCTCTGTGCGCCTGTGCGAGCAGTGCCATGGGCAGATGAATGAGAAACAGCACTCCAGGCTAAACCCATCTTGGTAACAGATATCCTGAGACACTCTCATTTTCAGTGCGGGGCTGCTGGAGGCAACTGGCAGGGAGTCCCGGGCTACGTTTGAAGATTGAGGTGGCAAGGCAAGCAAGCACCCCCAGTCTCTTTGCGCCTGTGTGAGCACTGCCATGGGCAGATGAGGCTGAGCAACAGCTTTCCAGGCTAAACCCTTCTTGGAAAAAGATATCCTGAGACGCTCGCATATTTAGGACAGGGGTGTGGCAGGCGCCTGGCAAAGACCCCCAAGGCGACGTTTGAAGTTTGAGGTAGGAAGGCAAGCAAGCAGCCCCAGTCTCTGTGCATCTGTTCGAGCAGTGCCATGGGCAGATGAGGCTGAGCAACAGCTTCCCAGGCTAGCCCCTACTTGGTAAGAGATATCCTGAGACGTTCGCATTTTCGGTGAAGGGCTGCTGGAGGCTACCAGCAGGGATTCCCGACCAATGTTTGAAGATCGAGGTGGCAAGGCAAGCAAGCAACCCCAGTCTGTGTGCGCCTGTGTGAGCAGTGCCATGGGCAGATGAGGCTGAGCAATAACTTTCCAGGCTAGCCCCTTCTGGGTGCAAGCTATCTGGAGATATTCGCATATTCATTGCAGGGCTGCTGGAGGCACCCGCCTGGGATACCCAGGCTATGTTTGAAGACTGAGGTGTCAAAGCAAGCAAGCAGCCCCAGTCTCTGTGCGCCTGTGTGAGCAGTGCCATGGGCAGATGAGTCTGAGCAACAGCTTTCATGGCTACCACCTTCTGGTTGCGAGCTATCTGGAGACGTTCTCATATTCGGGGCAGGGCTGCTGGAGGCACCCGGCTGGGACACCTGGGCTATGTTTGAAGTTTGAGGTGGCAAGGCAAGCAAGCAGCCCCAGTCTCTGTGCGCTTGTGCGAGCAGTGCCATGGGCACATGAGGCTGAGAAACAGCTTCCCAGGCTAGCCCCTTCTTGGTAAGAGAAATTCTGAGACGTTTGCATATTCACTGCAGGTCTGCTGGAGGCACCCGGCAGGGATCCCCAGGATTCTTTTGAAAATTGAGGTGGCAAGGCAAGCAAACAGCCCCAGTCTCTGTGAACATGTGCAAGCAGTGCCATGGGCACATGAGGCTGAGCAACAGCTTTCCAGACTAAACCCTTATTGGCAATAGATATCGAACACGTTCGCATTTTCGGTGCAGTGCTGGTAGAGGCCCAAAGCACGGAGTCCCGGGCAATGTTTGAAGTTCGAGGTGGCAAGGCAAGCAAGCAGCCCCAGTCTCTGTGCATCTGTTCGAGCAGTGCCATGGGCAGATGAGGCTGAGCAACAGCTTTCCAGGCTAGCCCCTTCTGGGTGCGATCTATCTGGAGACTTTCGCATTTTCAGTGCAGGTCTGCTGGAGGAACCCAGCAGAAATCGCAGGGCTACGTTTGAAGTTTGAGTTGGCAAGGCAAGCAAGCAGACCCAGTCTCTGTGCACCTGTGCGAGCAGTGCCATGGGCAGATGAGGCTGAGCAACAGCTTTCCAGGCTAGCCCCTTCTGTATGTGAGCTATCTGGAGACTTTCGCATTTTCGGTGCACGTCTACTGGAGGCACCCAGCAGGGACGCCCGAGATTTGTTGGAAGTTTGAGGATGCAAGGAAGGGAAGAAGCCTCAGTGTCTCTGTGCGCCTGTGTGACCAGTGCCATGGGCAGATGAGGCTGAGCAACAGTTTTCCAGGCTAGCCCCTTTTTGGTAAGAAATATCCTGAGACGTTCGCATATTCGGGTCAGGGCTGCAGAAGGAGCTTGGCAATGACCCCCTAGGCTACGTTTGAAGTTTGAGGTGGTAAGGCAAGCAAGCAGACCCAGTCTCAGTGCATTTGTGCGAGCAGTGCCATGGGCAGATGAGGCTGAGAAACAGCTTCCCAGGCTAGCCCCTTCTGGGTGCGAGCTATCTGGAGACTTTCGCATTTTCGGTGCACGTCGGCTGGAGGCACCCAGCAGGGACGCCAGGGATTTGTTTGAAGTTTGAGGATGCAAGGCAAGCAGAAGCCTCAGTCTCTCTGTGCACCTGTGCGAGCAGTGCCATGGGCAGATGAGGCTGAGCAACAGCTTCCCAGGCTAGCCCCTTCTGGGTGCAAGCTATCTGGAGACGTTCGCATTTTCGGTGCAGTGCTGGTAGAGGCCCAAAGCACGGAGTCCCGGGCTATGTTTGAAGTTTGAGGTAGGAAGGCAAGCAAGCAGCCCCAGTCTCTGTGCATCTGTTCGAGCAGTGCCATGGGCAGATGAGGCTGAGCAACAGCTTTCCAGGCTAGCCCCTTCTGGGTGCGATCTATCTGGAGACTTTCGCATTTTCAGTGCAGGTCTGCTGGAGGAACCCAGCAGAAATCGCCAGGCTACGTTTGAAGTTTGAGTTGGCAAGGCAAGCAAGCAGACCCAGTCTCTGTGCACCTGTGCGAGCAGTGCCATGGGCAGATGAGGCTGAGCAACAGCTTCCCAGGCTAGCCCCTTCTGGGTGCGAGCTATCTGGAGACTTTCGCATTTTCGGTGCACGTCTGCTGGAGGCACCCAGCAGGGACGCCTGGGATTTGTTTGAAATTTGAGGATGCAAGGCAAGCAGAAGCCTCAGTCTCTCTGTGCGCCTGTGCGAGCAGTGCCATGGGCAGATGAGGCTGAGCAACAGTTTTCCTGGCTAGCCCCTTCTTGGTAAGAAATATCCTGAGACGTTCGCGTGTTCGGGTCCGGGCTGCAGAAGGAGCTTGGCAAGAACCCCCTAGGCTACGTTCGAAGTTTGAGGTGGCAGGGCAAGCAAGCAGCACTAGTCTCTGTGCGCCTGTGCGAGCAATGCCATGAGCAGATCAGGCTGAGCAACAGCTTTACACGCTAGACAATACTTGGTAAGAGATATGCTGAGACGTTCGCATATTTTGGTGAGGGCTGCGGGAGGTCCCCAGAAAGGATCCCCTAGGCTACATTTGAAGTTTGAGGTGGCAAGGCAAGCAAGCAGACCCATTCTCTGTGCGCCTGAGCAAGCAGTGCCATGGGCACATGAGGCTGAACAACAGCTTTCCAGCCTAAACCCTTCTTGGCAACAGATATTCCAACATGTTCGCATTTTTGTTGCAGGGCTGCTAGAGGCCCAAAGCACGGAGTCCCGGGCTATGTTTGAAGTTTGAGGTGGCAAGGCAAGCAAGCAGCTCCAGTCTCTGTGCGTCTGTGCGAACAATGCCATGGGCAGATGAGGCTGAGCAACAGATTTCCGGGCTAGCCCGTTCTGGGTGCGAGCTATCTGGAGACTTTCACATTTTCGTTGCACGTCTACTGGAGGCACCCAGCAGGGACACCCCGGATGTGTTTGAAGTTTGAGGATGCAAGGCAAGCAAGAAGCCCCAGTCTCTCTGTGCGCCTGTGCAAGCAGTGCCATGGGCAGATGAGGCTGAGCAACAGTTTTCTAGGCTAAACCCTTCTTGGTAAGAAATATCCTGAGACGCTCGCATATTCTGCTCAGGTGTGCGGAAGGAGCTTGGCAATGACCCCCTAGGCTACGTTTGAAGTTTGAGGTGGCAAGGCAAGCAGGCGGCCCCAGTCTCTGTGCGCCTGTGCGAGCAGTGCCATGGGCACATGAGGCTGAGCAACAGCTTTCCAGGCTAGCCCCTTCTTGGTAAGAGAAATTCTGAGACGTTCGCATATTCAGTGCGGGACTGCTGGAGGCACCCGGCAGGGATCCCCGGGATTCTTTTGAAAATTGAGGTGGCAAGGCAAGCAAGCAGCCCCAGTGTTTGTGAACCTGTGCAAGCAGTGCCATGACCAGATGAGGCTGAACAACTACTTTCCAGACTAAACCCCTCTTGGCAATATATATCGAACACGTTCGCATTTTCGGTGCAGTGCTGGTAGAGGCCCAAAGCACAAAGTCCCGGGCTATGTTTGAAGTTTGAGGTGGCAAGGCAAGCAAGCAGCCCCAGTCTCTGTGCACCTGTGTGAGCGGTGCCATGGGCAGATGAGGCTGAGCAACAGCTTTCCAGGCTAGCCCCTTCTGGGTGCGAGCTATCTGGAGACGTTCGCATTTTCGGTGCAGTGCTGCTAGAGGCCCAAAGCGCGGAGTCCCGGGCTATGTCTGAAGTTTGAGGTGGCAAGGCAAGCAAGCAGCCCCAGTCTCTGTGCACCTGTGCAAGCAGTGCCATGGGCAGATGAGGCTGAGTCAACAGCTTTCCAGGCTAAACCCTTCTTGGTGAGAGATATCCTGAGACGCTCGCATATTCGGGTCAGGTGTGCGGAAGGAGCTTGGCAAGGACCCCCTAGGATATGTTTGAAGTTTGAGGTGGCAAGGCAAGCAAGCAGACCCAGTCTCAGTGCATTTGTGCGAGCAGTGCCATGGGCAGATGAGGCTGAGAAACAGCTTCCCAGGCTAGCCCCTTCTGGGTGCGAGCTATCTGGAGACTTTCGCATTTTCGGTGCACGTCGGCTGGAGGCACCCAGCAGGGACGCCAGGGATTTGTTTGAAGTTTGAGGATGCAAGGCAAGCAGAAGCCTCAGTCTCTCTGTGCACCTGTGCGAGCAGTGCCATGGGCAGATGAGGCTGAGCAACAGCTTCCCAGGCTAGCCCCTTCTGGGTGCAAGCTATCTGGAGACGTTCGCATTTTCGGTGCAGTGCTGGTAGAGGCCCAAAGCACGGAGTCCCGGGCTATGTTTGAAGTTTGAGGTAGGAAGGCAAGCAAGCAGCCCCAGTCTCTGTGCATCTGTTCGAGCAGTGCCATGGGCAGATGAGGCTGAGCAACAGCTTTCCAGGCTAGCCCCTTCTGGGTGCGATCTATCTGGAGACTTTCGCATTTTCAGTGCAGGTCTGCTGGAGGAACCCAGCAGAAATCGCCAGGCTACGTTTGAAGTTTGAGTTGGCAAGGCAAGCAAGCAGACCCAGTCTCTGTGCACCTGTGCGAGCAGTGCCATGGGCAGATGAGGCTGAGCAACAGCTTCCCAGGCTAGCCCCTTCTGGGTGCGAGCTATCTGGAGACTTTCGCATTTTCGGTGCACGTCTGCTGGAGGCACCCAGCAGGGACGCCTGGGATTTGTTTGAAATTTGAGGATGCAAGGCAAGCAGAAGCCTCAGTCTCTCTGTGCGCCTGTGCGAGCAGTGCCATGGGCAGATGAGGCTGAGCAACAGTTTTCCTGGCTAGCCCCTTCTTGGTAAGAAATATCCTGAGACGTTCGCGTGTTCGGGTCCGGGCTGCAGAAGGAACTTGGCAAGAACCCCCTAGGCTACGTTCGAAGTTTGAGGTGGCAGGGCAAGCAAGCAGCACTAGTCTCTGTGCGCCTGTGCGAGCAATGCCATGAGCAGATCAGGCTGAGCAACAGCTTTACACGCTAGACAATACTTGGTAAGAGATATGCTGAGACGTTCGCATATTTTGGTGAGGGCTGCGGGAGGTCCCCAGAAAGGATCCCCTAGGCTACATTTGAAGTTTGAGGTGGCAAGGCAAGCAAGCAGACCCATTCTCTGTGCGCCTGAGCAAGCAGTGCCATGGGCACATGAGGCTGAACAACAGCTTTCCAGCCTAAACCCTTCTTGGCAACAGATATTCCAACATGTTCGCATTTTTGTTGCAGGGCTGCTAGAGGCCCAAAGCACGGAGTCCCGGGCTATGTTTGAAGTTTGAGGTGGCAAGGCAAGCAAGCAGCTCCAGTCTCTGTGCGTCTGTGCGAACAATGCCATGGGCAGATGAGGCTGAGCAACAGATTTCCGGGCTAGCCCGTTCTGGGTGCGAGCTATCTGGAGACTTTCACATTTTCGTTGCACGTCTACTGGAGGCACCCAGCAGGGACACCCCGGATGTGTTTGAAGTTTGAGGATGCAAGGCAAGCAAGAAGCCCCAGTCTCTCTGTGCGCCTGTGCAAGCAGTGCCATGGGCAGATGAGGCTGAGCAACAGTTTTCTAGGCTAAACCCTTCTTGGTAAGAAATATCCTGAGACGCTCGCATATTCTGCTCAGGTGTGCGGAAGGAGCTTGGCAATGACCCCCTAGGCTACGTTTGAAGTTTGAGGTGGCAAGGCAAGCAGGCGGCCCCAGTCTCTGTGCGCCTGTGCGAGCAGTGCCATGGGCACATGAGGCTGAGCAACAGCTTTCCAGGCTAGCCCCTTCTTGGTAAGAGAAATTCTGAGACGTTCGCATATTCAGTGCGGGACTGCTGGAGGCACCCGGCAGGGATCCCCGGGATTCTTTTGAAAATTGAGGTGGCAAGGCAAGCAAGCAGCCCCAGTGTTTGTGAACCTGTGCAAGCAGTGCCATGACCAGATGAGGCTGAACAACTACTTTCCAGACTAAACCCCTCTTGGCAATATATATCGAACACGTTCGCATTTTCGGTGCAGTGCTGGTAGAGGCCCAAAGCACAAAGTCCCGGGCTATGTTTGAAGTTTGAGGTGGCAAGGCAAGCAAGCAGCCCCAGTCTCTGTGCACCTGTGTGAGCGGTGCCATGGGCAGATGAGGCTGAGCAACAGCTTTCCAGGCTAGCCCCTTCTGGGTGCGAGCTATCTGGAGACGTTCGCATTTTCGGTGCAGTGCTGCTAGAGGCCCAAAGCGCGGAGTCCCGGGCTATGTCTGAAGTTTGAGGTGGCAAGGCAAGCAAGCAGCCCCAGTCTCTGTGCACCTGTGCAAGCAGTGCCATGGGCAGATGAGGCTGAGCAACAGCTTTCCAGGCTAAACCCTTCTTGGTGAGAGATATCCTGAGACGCTCGCATATTCGGGTCAGGTGTGCGGAAGGAGCTTGGCAAGGACCCCCTAGGATATGTTTGAAGTTTGAGGTGGCAAGGCAAGCAAGCAGCCCCAGTCTCTGTGCGCCTGTGCGAGCAGTGCCATGGGCAGATGAGGCTGAGCAACAGCTTTCCAGGCTAGCCTGTTGTGTTCTGGCTGGACGAGAGGAGACATATTTTGGTGCGTTGAGCAACCCAGGTTCCGATCCCGAAGTGAGCCTTGGGAGCGGCTGACACGGAACCCTGCTGTGAAGGGAGAGCGACGAGTTCGGCACACTGGAGCAGGGGGAACGTCACTGTTTCCTGCCACACTGTCACTTCCTTCCTGCCACGCTGTTGTTTCCTGCCACAGTACTTTATTCACTTCGAGATGCAGCTCTGCACCAATCACAACGAGTTGCAGTAGTTTTGCCTATATATGGGTTGGGGGTTTAACCATTCAGGTGCTGTAATAGTTTTGCTATATAAACCTTGTTTTGCTGACTAATAAAGGTTGAACGATCATACTCATATTGGGGTCACATCGTTACAACGGATCCGTAACCCACGCCAACATTTGGTGGCAGAGGATGGACGGTTTCCCTGCAGGAGTCCCTCGGTCTGCGGTGAGCAGCTAGAGAGGGGGCATGGGAGTAACGGCTGGGAGGGTCCTGCCTGGGTGTGAACGCGCAGGGCAGGCACGGACGGCGGACTCCCAGGAATTTTCAAGCCACACTGGGGGTGCCTGGCACAGCTAAATTTGAACGTGGAGGCCGTGGTCGCAAGTACGGAGATAGGGGCTGCGGCAACGTTGTTAGTCGGTATTCTCTCTAAGAGAGGAATAGGTGCAACGGCAAAGCAACTCATGAAGTTGATTAAACTGGGGCAACGATGGGGTCACTTTGCGGATACCCCGCTACTGTTTTCCGTCTCGGAATGGCAAGAATTAGGAGAGACGATGTCGGAAAGGACAATAACGGGAGAGGACAAGGAGGAAAAGGAGATAAAAGCCGTCTGCGAGCTCTGGCAAACAGTATTACAGACCTTAAAATCCATGAAAGCTGAACGAGAGGTGGCGTGTTCTGCATCTCAGATGCTAGCTCCGGAGCCCGGGAAAGATCACGCGCCTAAGCCTGGGACATTATCATGGGTTTTCGGGCTACCTGCCGTTAGAGGGATGACTGGGATCACTTGTAACACAATTGCCAAGATTCTAGCGAGTGCGGAGCACGGTTCCGGTCTGGGCGCAGAGGGGGGGGCCCACCGGAAGTTGCTGCCAGAGACATCAACTCGAAATGCGAGCCGGACGCGGTAGTACGACCGCCCCCGGGGAACGGGGAGGAGTCGGGTGCGGAAGTGCGACTGTCTTCCAAAAGAGGGGAGGAGCGGCTAGTACCACCCCCAGAGGGGGAGGGAGAAGGGGCGCGGCTTACGACATCAGCCCCTCCTGGGGCGCGGCCTGCAACATCGGCCCCTCCTCTCTATCCACCCCTGCCATCTTCCAGCGAGGCGTCTCCACTCCCGACGCCCTCTGATGGCGGCCAGAACGAATTGCAAGGAAAAAAAAGCGTGCGATCGTTTGCAGTCAGTTTTGCAGAGTCTTCAAGACATGAGCTTGCAGTTCCAGCATATGTCAATCGTTACCAACCCCCCCCACCGGGAAAATGAGGCTTCCTCTCCGAAATGTTTAGCTGCGCCTCCGGCACTGATCACACCTGCCTGCTGGAGCGGTGTTATAAGAGATGCCATCCTAGATGGACAGTGGAACGTTGCCACCACTATGGGAGGTACACAAGCCTTAGCCTGTCCTGTGGTACAGGTTAATGGACAAAGCAAATGGGAACCACATGACTGGAAGATTTTGCAACAGGCCCGTAGCTCCATAACGCAATATGGGGTGAAGTCTGAGGCCACTCGACAAATTGTTACCTGGATTTTTTCTGCTGACTTGATGTGCCCGTATGACTGTCGGAATTTAATGCGACTGCTGCTAACTCCTACTCTACTCTTGTTGTGGGGATCAGCGTGGATACAGTAGATGAGGCGATGTGACATCTGGACCCTTATTATGAAATAACAGCAGAAGAAAAGGTGGCCACTGTCGTTCAGAAGAGTCCTTTTGTTGCAAATGTACCACCTGAAGAAAGCCGTGAGCAGGGGCTGGGTCCAACAGACCCTGAGCAGGAATCAGGTCTGTTCCCCCCACCCCCCGGCTTGCTGGAGAATGGGACAGTCACTGAGAAAAGGAGCGAAGGCTCCATTAAGAATTTTTTACAGTGAAGTTTGAAAGAACAAAGTCTTGCAGTTTAAAATCCCTGAGAAAATCATTACTTGGAAATCAGTGCATACAGCTTGAAATGCTCTAAAACTTACAGAGACTATCTCAGAAGCAGCTGCTACTCCTCTGTCCTTATCTCAAAAGCAAGGACAGAGCAGCAGTCTGTTGAAATTTAACCCTACATACGACGAAATTCCTACCGAACATGAGAAATGCGGGAAGTAAATCTGCCAGAACCTGACGATCCTTTGAATCCAGAGAAATGGGAAGTGGGGTGTAAAAATCCGGCATCCCGAAAGTGCACGACAGGGTCTCTCGACAGCAATTGGCGTACCCGACCTGAGATTAAAACGAGGTGAATTCCAACATAAAAATGCACAGTCCCTCAGACGCTGTACAGCCGCCGCGCCAGCAGTCACCGCATCGAACGGGTCAGAAAAGCTTACACCTGGTGGGGCACATGGCTCCCCCCAGGCAACCGGCGGCACGGTTCCCCCCCCCCCCCCCCCCTGCTTTTTCCCCCCCCCTTCCCTCGATCCCAGCGTGCCGGCCCATCCCGGCCAGCCCAGAAGCGGCGCGGCGAGAACCATCTTTCTGACATTCAAGGACTTGGTTACAAAAAATGTATACAATTCAATTACTGCAGTAGAATTCCTTCTGAACAAGCAGCTGGACTTTATTATCTTTCCAAGGTTCAGATGGTCTGTCTAGATGATGTTATTCACTCTGCTGAAAGGTGAAAATATTGACATTATGACTGAAGAGTTGTCCCCTCTATTTACTTTGTTAAAAGGGACTCAGATTTATTATTTTCCCGAAGGACAATGACAAAAGCAAAAACTGTTTTACAAAAGATTTCAGATAGAATTGCAATTGCCTTTACCTTCAGAATTAATGTCCAATTGCCAACAAATTTGTATATCATTTATGAAGGTTTTGTTTTACAGCCTTATCCTCTTTTCGATCAGTGGTGTGTTAACACGCAGAAGTTGAAGACTCTGGAATGAATCTTTTTGTCTCATACGCCCATGAAAACATTGACCTCAAAGGTACACATCATAGTGTCCTTAACAGCACAAGGTTGGAATCACTGTCAGCAAGTTGATACTATTTGCCTGCTGCTGGCTAAAGATGACTTTATGGTATTAAACAGTGAATCCTTATCTCTGCAAGTCGCTCTAGCTGATTATTTAAATAACATACGTTATACCCTTCCACAACATAAGCTGTTACATTCCCTCTCTCAAATTTCATTGCAGCCAAAAAACCGATGTGTTTCTGTTCCTATTAAAGGAGCACGAACAGTGTTTCGGAAACAAACAAATTCATCCGATTAGCAATCATCTATTTTAGTCGTTGAAGGATCCACACAAATTTTTAAGCCATCAGCGGCCTTGCACGTCTTTGAATTGTTTTCGACTGAACCACTCAATGTTGTCACAGATTCTGCATATGTTGTGAATATTGTTCAATGCATTGCAGACGCAATGATAAGAGAAGTCAATAACAAACAATTTTTTTTTCCTTGCTATTAAAATTAGAAAATCATGTACGTGTATATTTTATAATGCATATATAGTTACATGCTACTCTACTAAAACCAATAACTGAAGAAAAAGTTGTAGCAGATCAATTGACAATGGCAGCAGTACTGCCACACAGTTTCAAGCAAGCCCGATTATCTCATGACTTCTTTCATCAAAATGCCTCTTCCTTGCATAAACAATTTGCTTTGCCCCAGGGGCAAGCCACAGAAAATGTTCATGCATGCCCTGACTGTCAATGTATTACACCCGTACCATCGTGTGCAGGAGTGAACCCTCGTGGTTTACGAGCTGATGAGTTGTGGCAAAGTGATATTACACATATATCAACATTTGGTCGACTGCATTGTGTACATGTTAATATGGATACTTTGTCAGGATTTCTGGTAGCCATGGCACATACGGGAGAAAAGGAACGTTTCACGGACAATTTCTGTTTTCCTACAGGACTGGAGTATACAACATGTTACAGGTATACAGCATTCTTCTACTGCACAAGCCATTGTCGAAAGTGTCCACGGGACCCTCAAAGCTATGCTAAATAAACAAAAAAGGGGGAATCCTATGGGCAGTGTTACCCCACAGGAACAGTTAATGTACTTAATTTTTAAAATCGTTCTGATGATCAATTATTTACAACAGCAGCTGACTGTCAATTCGGGATGGTCCCTCCATTTGTGGTTCGACCAAAAGTATGGTATAAAGAATTTGGGGAATCGCAATGGACAAGTCCTGTAGAACTAATAATGTGGGGAAGAGGGTATGCGTGTGTTCTTCTTTCAACAGGCCCTCGATGGTTACCGGCAAAATATGTGAAGCTATATCATGAGCTGAAAGAACGTAACACAGAATCCGATGCCAGAGGTGACCACGCTCACTCTCAGGGAGCAACCTCTGACATGGAAGCAGAAGAGATCCACTCTGGATGATCCTATTACACAGGGAACACTGAAAAAATTACAGCAAACGCAAGTACTCTGATGACTGCAGTGGGTGCACCACCCACACCATTTAATACATTCCTTGCATATTTGGCAATTATCTCCCACAACAGCTTTTGTATAACGAAGCAATCTTGGAGGACACGGTATACATGATTTCAGACGTGCGTCTGCACAAGAGCAAAGGTCAACTAGCAGACACCGTGAGGAAAAGTATAAACCTTCACCTGAGGGCTCCCGACGACTGCCCAGAGGTGCCAATATGCATGTACAAAAGACATTAATATATAAATATATTAAAAAAAAAAAAACAACAGGGGGGGAGAAATGGAGAATGATAAGTACTTTGCAGAAATGTAATGATTATGTATGTTAACATGGCATAAATATCTAGTAAGAGTGTCTTTTCGGTACACACATTTGAGTAGAGCTATTCCCTGTGCGTTCAGTACTGCAGTAAAGAATGCCTGCTTTCTAGAACTCCAACATTAAGTTTTAGGAAGTTAATTATTTTGCTGCTTTCTAGTAATAGATTTTGGGTACCCAGGTAGGACGCTGCTCTTGAACTTCAATGGTCCGAGGGATTGCAGGACCTCCAGCCGGCACCGAGGGATTCTCGGGGAGAACCTCTGATCACTGGACCAAAAAGTTATGAGCAGGAACCATTAATAAGGCAAAGGCATTCTTCCAGTATTGTTTCTTGTTGCCTATTTGTTAGTCATAGTAAAAGCTTCACAGCATTGAGCTATATCCCTTATGAGAAGGGAAAGCGTCCTTTCTAATCCAGAATTGAAAAGAGAGTACTCTTCCTGAAACTGAAGCTTGGGAATTTGTCTGTTAAATGTTGAATATTATTGTAAGTCCTGTCTTTGCAGTATTTGGATTTATGCTGAAAACTTGGTGTGCCTGTGTGTGTGTGTGTGTGGTCGCGACCATGAACATGTGATTTTATGTTACCGTGCTTGTATTTCTGTGTTCTGATGGATTTATTTGGTTTCTGTGATCTAACGGATTTGTCTGGACTAAGTAACTGTTTTGTGTCTCTGGTTTGGTAAGTTCTGCAGGTATTGACTGTTTCTGGTTTTTGACTTTAGACTGTTGTATTTGGGCTCTGATTTATCAAGACTTCGGAAGCATTTGATGCAGCAGGGAATAGATGTGGTGATGTTTGCAGCTTTATGCTTTTATGTACATTAATTTTAGCCTATATAGTTAATGAGTCATAGTTCTAGATACATTGATCTTAACCTAGGTAATTAATATGGATAGCCAATACTAAATGTTATGGATGTTTGTATATGTGATAAGTATACCTATAACCCAAGTGCAAATTTACTGAGCTCATATTATTGATACACTGCTATTTCGATGCCTAATGAGATGAGATGCATTTCCTCCCATTGACAATAATGATATGTTGTGGTCAAGCGGTACTTTAGTCCCACCATCCACACCGGAAGAAAATTGGATACAAGTAAATCCAGCAAGAAAATTGAATACAAGTAAATCAATCTACACCCATATGCTAGGTAACAGATTTACCATCAGTATGTATCATTCTCAAGTTAATTTAATCTTTCTTTATATCCAGCAGGTTGTGGTATGCACTTCACATCTCTATGTCTTCAATTAGCATTTGTGTTCTTATATCTGTTAGTATTGTAGTTTGTGTGGGCCTCTGAAAAAGTGGTAGCAAGCTGAAGACCAAAATTATGTCAGCTCTCATCATCATCAACAACCTCATCAACTATACCTGGCTTGCTCAAAAAACAAAAAGGGGGAATTGTGGAGTCCTGGCTGGACGAGAGGGGACATAATTTGGTGCTGTTGAGCAACCCAGGCTTGGTAACGGAGATAGACCTTGAAAGTAGCAAACACGGAACACTGCTACAGAAGTAGAGTGGCGAACACTGAACGCTGGGCAGAGAAGCAAGCCAGTGTTACCACAAAAGTCTTGCAATGCCTGCTAGAAGATCAGAGTAGTCTACGACATGCGGTATTGCAAAATAGAGCCGCAATTGATTTTTTACTGCTGGCCCAGGGACATGGTTGTGAGGATTTCGAAGGCATGTGCTGTATGAACTTGTCCGATCATAGTAAGTCCATCCACAAGCAATTACAATGGCTCGAACAGCACGCCAAACAAATACAACAAAACCAGGGATTTTTTCTGATGGACTGCTCACCTCGCTCTTTGGTAATCTGCCAGCTTGGCTTAACAGTTTAATTATAGAAATTTTGCGCATATGTATCGTGTTACTTGCTGTTGGAATTATAATATGTATTTGCTTTAGCTGTCTTAAAAGGGCACTCTCCAAGACGACGAAGCAAACCTGGCTTGCTCAAAAACAAGAAGGGCGAATTGTGGAGTCCTGGCTGCAGGAGAGGGGACATAGCGTGGTGCGTTGAGCAACCCAGGTTCCGATCCAGAAGTGAGCCTTGGGAGCGGCTGACACGGAACACAAGGCTGCTTGCTTGCCTTTCACCTTAAACTTCAAACCTCTCTGGGGTTCACTACCGGGTGCCTCCATCAGCCCTGCACAGAAGGTGCGAACGTCTTCGGATAGCTCGAAACAAGAAGATGCTAGCCTGGAAAGCTGTTGCTCAGCCTCATCTGCCCATGGCACTGCTCGCACAGGCGCACAGAGACTGGGGCTGCTTGCTTGCCTTCCTACCTCAAAATTCTAACGTAGCCTAGGGTGTCTTTGCCGGGCGCCCACTGCACCCTTGTCCCGAATATGCGAGCGTGTCAGGATATCTCTTACCAAAAAGGGGATAGCCTGGAAAGCTGTTGCTCAGCCTCATCAGCCCATGGCACTGGTCGCACAGGCGTTCAGAGACTGGCGCTGCTTGCTTGCCTTGCTACCTCAAACTTCAAACGTAGGCTAGGGGGTCTTTGCCAGGCACCTGCCACAGCCCTGACCTGTATATGCGAACGTCTCATGATATCACTTACCAAGAAGGGGCTAGCCTGGAAAGCTGTTTCTCAGCCTCATATGCCCATGGCACTGGTCGCACAGGCGCACAGAGACTGGGGCTGCTTGCGTGCCTTGCCAACTCGGACTTCAAACGTAGCCCTGTTGTCCCTTCCGGGTGCCTCTAGTCGCCCTGCAACGAAGGTGCAAACGTCTCCATATAGCTTGACCACAGAAGGGGCTAGGCTGGAAATCTGTTGCTCAGCGTCAACTGCTCATGGCACTGCTTGCACAGATGCACAGAGACTGGGGCTGCTTGATTGCCTTGGCTGCTCAAACTACAAACGTAGACCGGGGCTCCCTGCCGGGTCCCTCCAGCAGCCCTGCACCGAAAATGCGAATGTCTCAGGATATCTATTACCAAGAAGGGGCTATCCTGGAAAGCTGTTGCTCAGCCTCATCTGCCCATGGCATTGCTTGCGTAGGTGCACAGAGACTGGGGTTCTTTCTTGCCTTGCCACCTCAATCTTCAAACGTAGCCCGGGGATCCCTGCCCGGTGCCTTCTGCAGAGCTGCACTGAAAATACGAACATCTCCAGGTAGACCGCACCCAGAAGGGACTAGCCTTGAAAACTGTTTCTCAGTTTCATCTGCCCATGGCACTGTTCGCACAGACGCACAGAGACTGGGGCTGTTTGCTTGCCCTTCTACCTCAAAATTCAAACGTAGCCTAGGGGGTCTTTGCCCGGCACCTCCAGCAGCCCTGACCTGAATATGCAAACATCTCAGGTTATCTCTTACCAAGAAAGTGCTAGCTTGGAAAGCTGTTGCTCAGCCTCATCTGCCCATGGCACTGTTCGCTCAGGCGCACAGAGAGACGGGGGCTGCTTGCTTGCCTTGCCACCTCAAACTTCCAACGTGGCCTAGGGGTTCTTTGCTGGGCGCCCACCGCACCCCTGTCCCGAATATGCGAGCGTCTCAGGATAACTCTTACCCAGAAGGGGCTAGCCTGGAAAGATGTTGGTCAGCCTCATCTACCCATGGTACTGCTCGCACAGGCGCACAGAGACTGGGGCTGCGTGCTTGTGGAGTCCTGTCTGGACGAGAGGGGACATAGTTGGTGCGGTGAGCAACCCAGGTTCCGATCCGGAAGTGAGCCTTGGGAGCGGCTGACACGGAATCCTGCTGGGAAGGCAGAGCGACGAGCTCGGGACACTGGAGCAGGGGGAACGTCACCGTTTCCTGCCACATTGTCACTTCCTTCCTGCCACAGTACTTTATTCACTTCGAGATGCAGCTCTGCACCAATCACAACGAGTTGCAGTAGTTTTGCCTATATATGGGTTGGGGGTTTAACCATTCAGGTGCTGTAATAGTTTTGCTATATAAACCTTGTTTTTGCTGACTAATAAAGGTGAACGATCATACTCATATTGGGGTCACATTGTTACAACGTTTCCATAACCCACGCCAACATTTGGTAGCAGCGGATGGACAGTTTCCCTGCAGGAGTCCCTCGGTCTGCGGTGAGCAGCTAGAGAGGGGGCGTGGGAGTAACGGCTGGGAGGGTCCTGCCTGGGTGTGAACGCGCAGGGCAGGCACGGATGGCCGACTCCCAGGAATTTTCGAGCCACACTGGGGCTGCCTGGCGCAGCTAAAATTTAACGTGGAGGCCGTGGTCGCAGGCATGGAGGTGGATGCTGCGGCAACATTGCTCGTCGATATTCTCTCTAAGAAAGGAATAGGTGCAACGGCAAAGAACCTCATGAAGTTGATTAAACTGGGGCAACGATGGGGTCACTTTGCGGATACCCCGCTACTGTTTTCCGTCTCGGAATGGCAAGAATTAGGAGAGACGATGTCGGAAAGGACAATAACGGGGGAGGACAAGGAAGAAAAGGAGATAAAAGCCGTCCGCGAGCTCTGGCGAACAGTATTACAGACCTTAAAATCCATGAAAGCTGAACGAGAGGTGGCGTGTGCTGCATCTCAGATGCTAGCTCAGGAGCCCGGGAAAGATCACGCGCCTAAGCCTGGGATATTATCACGGGTTTTCGGGCTACCTGCCGTTAGAGGGATGACTGGGATCATTGTAACACAATTGCCGAGATTCGAGCGAGTGCGGAGCACGGTTCCGGTCTGGGCGCAGAGGGGGGGGCCCACCGGAAGTTGCCGCCAGAGAGATCAACTCGAAATGCAAGCCGGACGCAGTAGTACGACCGCCCCCGGGGAGCGGGGAGGAGTCGGGTGCGGAAGTGAGACTGTCTTCCAAAAGAGGGGAGGAGCAGCTGCCTTCCGGAAGAGGGGAGGAGCGGCTAGTACCACCCCCAGAGGGGGAGGGAGAAGGGGCGTGGCTTATAACATCAGCCCCTCCTGGGGCGCGGCCTGCAACATCGGCCCCTCCTCTCTGTCCACCCCTGCTGTCTTCCAGCGAGGCGTCTCCACTCCCGACGCCCTCTGATGGCGGCCAGAATGAATTGCAAGGAAAAAAAGCTTGCGATCTTTTGCAGTCAGTTTTGCAGAGTCTTCAAGACATGAGCTTGCAGTTCCAGCATATGTCAATCGTTACCAACCCCCCCCACCGGGAAAATGAGGCTTCCTCTCTGAAATGTTTTGCTGGGCCTCCGGCACCGATCACACCTGCCCGCTGGAGTGGTGTTATAAGAGATGCCATCCTAGATGGACAGTGGAACGTTGCCACCATTATCAGAGGTACACAAGCCTTAGCCTGTCCTGTGGTACAGGTTAATGGATGACAATCGTAAGTACGGGTGTTTGGCCGGAGGAGTGGCCACTAAGTGTTCCCACAATGGCTATCGCAGTGGTGGGGGGACACTCCACTCCCATGATGAGCCAATACCCTGTGCAAATAACCTTTCCTGAAGGGAAGGACGTCAATTTAAAGGTCTATGTCATGCAGCTGCCCGAAACTCTTTCAGCCCTAATTGGGCATGACGTTTTGAGTCAAATTGGAGTTGTACTAACTACTACCCCTTTTTAGTTATGGGCACTGGCGAGCAGTCGCCCAACCCACCGCTAACCTGGCTTTCCAATGAACCCGTGTGGGTTGACCAGTGGCCCATGACAGAAGAGCGACTGAAAATAACAAGGCAACTGGTAGCAGAACAACTCACTGCAGGCCACATCAAGCCTTCAGTCAGCCCATGGAATACCCCCATTTTCGTCATTCCGAAAAAGAGCGGCAAATGGCGCCTCTTACACGACCTACGTAAGATTAATGAGCAGATGCAACCCGTGGGAGCTGTACAACCTGGAATGCCATCACCTGCTATGCTTCCGTCGGGTTGGCATGTGATCGTTGTTGACCTAAAAGACTGTTTTTTCCCTATACCTTTACATCCGCGGGACACTCAACGGTTTGCCTTTTCGACACCGGTAACCAACAAAGCAGCACCTTCAGAGTGATATGAGTGGGTTGTCTTGCCGCAAGGCATGAGAAACTCACCCACGCTGTGTCAACTTTATGTGGCTTGGGCCTTAGCTCCACTCAGGGAGCAATGGCCGAATACAATCATTTATCATTATATGGATGACATCCTCTGCTGTGAACAGGAAGCGTTCAATGACGATTCCTTGACACAGCTGAGTACTGTTTTAGCCAGCAAGGGCCTTGTCATTGCCCCGGAAAAGGTTCAGCGATCTGCACCATGGAAGTATTTGGGGTGGCGCATCTCTGACGCTAAGATCCAACCACGGAAGGTGGAGTTAGCGACAAATTTGCGCACATTGACTGATGTACAGACTTTACTTGGAGATATCCAGTTGGTGCGCAACTGTTCTGGTATTTCCAATGCTGACATTGCACCATTGACATTACTACTACGTGGCTCACATCCCAGCACAGCAGTCACCCTATCACAGACGCAACAAGCAGCTTTGCAACACATCGTACAGAAGCTTCAAACAGCTTGGACTGCTAGGCGATTGCTAACCCTACCTGTTTCCTTGCTTATTTGTAACCCTGCAGAGTCACCGTATGCCCTTGTTTGTCAGTGGCAAAACAAGAAGGGGGAGACTCCTTCCTGTACAGCATCGTTGAATAGTCCTGATTTTGCCACTGACAAGCCTATTAGGGGCGATGATCCATTTTAAATACTAGAGTGGGTGTTTTTAAGTGTGCAGCCAAAGACTAGTACACAGACACGATCAGAAGCTGTGGGAGAGCTAATCAGAAAAGGTAGGACGAGGATAGTGGAAATATCAGGGGAAGAGCCGCAGGACATCAGTATACCGGTCAAAGCAGCAGATTTGGAATGGTGGTTGAGGCATGCTCTACCCATACAGGAAGCTCTGTTAGGCTATGATGGGAGGATACATTCCCGACAGCCGAAAGGGAGATTGTGGCAGTTCTTGAAGCGTAATCTATGGCTTGACAAGTCCAGAGTTCAGGAGAAGCCACTGGCCGAAGGAATCACAGTGCATACAGATGCAGGCAGGAGGCTGCGTAAGGCAGTTTGTGTTTGGCAAGAAGGGGGCCAGTGGTGTCATCATATGATACAAGGACAGGATGGAGATTCGCTGTAAATTTTAGAGCTGACTGCCGTGGTCTGGGCTTTAACTAATTGGTTAAATGAGCCTTTAAATGTTGTAACTGACTCCCTTTATGTAGCCGGGATAGTGCCTCGAATACCGGATGCCTTGCTTAGGGAGGCAGTCAATCCTAGATTAGGCAAGCTGTTTATCCAGTTGCGGACCGTACTGTCTCAACGGGCCGTACCTTGTTGTGTCATTCATGTGCGTAGCCACCAACGGGATCTGGGACTAGGGCACGGCAATCAGATTGCTGACAACTTAGTCAGTCCCGCATGCCCTATGCCTCCAGTAGACAAGTTTCAGCAGGCCAGACAGAGTCATGAGAATTTTCACCAAAATGCAAGAGGTCTGCGAAGGCAATCTGGACTGACAGAGAATGAGGCTCGTTATATTGTACAGGCCTGTCCTAAGTGCGGAAACCAAGGACCAGGTATAGGCCAAGGAGTAAATCCAAAAGGGCTACGGGCACTTGCGCTGTGGCAGATGGACGTCACACACTTCTCCGAATTTGGGCGACTGAAGTACATGCGTGTCACAATAGACACCTTTTCAAAAATGATATGGGCCTCTGCTTTACCTGGGGAGAAAGTGCAACATGTTTGTAAACATCTGCTTTCGTGTTTTGCAGTACTGGGGGTCCCTGAAGAAATTAAGACCGATAATGGACCTGCCTACGTCAGTCAAAAGCTGAGATCATTCTTGTTGACGTGGGGAATTAAGCACACCACGGGAACTGCGCATTCTCCGACAGGGCAAGGCCTCATAGAGCGCACTCATCGTGTGCTGAAAGACTACTTAGATAAACAGCGAGGAGCTGAAACAGAAGCGCAATCAAGGTTGCATCGAGTTCTTTTTACTTTAAACTATTTGTGCCTTATGGGTGATCAGGAGGCACCGCCTGTTGTGGTGCATCACCAGAACTTAAAATTCAATAGTGCAACGACTTTACTGCGGTTTAAAGTGATCTATAGAGACCCGACTACTGGAGAATGGGCTGGACCCGTACCAGTGATATTTAACGGTCGAGGTTATATGTGTGTTTTCACAGATCGCGGTCCAGTCTGGGTGCCTAGCCGAGCCGTGAAGCCTGCTTTGAATCAGCAAGACAAGTTAGCCGAGGAGCAACAAGCAGACTCTCACGAGCAGAGCAATGAAGTAGAAGTAACCTGAATAGAGGGAGGAGTATATAAGTGGTTACCAGGAGGTACTTGTCACCGATAGCACCCGTGATGTTTTGTGAGATCTGTAAGCCTCGGGTTTTATGTAATTGTTACACTTGCTAACCGTAGCGGCGGCGTCGAATATCGTTTGCGAAGCATCGGTGTGATCAGTGCCTTTAATAGGGCGCAGCGTAGCTCGCGCTTTAATTGTTATAAAGCTCAAGACAAAAGGAAGCGATGCTTATCTCTGTAGCCGCTTGAAGTAAGTAAGGTTAGCAAACCAGAGAGTTAAAACCGTATGGGTAAGTAGTTCTTTTAATATAGCCAAAGTAAGTTAGTGCCTGCTGTTTGGACCGTCCCCAAAGCGGAGGGGGAAAGACGAGAGTGCGATGCTTACATCACTTTTGAAGGGAATGGCCGTAAAGCAAGTGATTACCCTGTTAGCCGTAGTCTTTACATGTTGTCAGATTATAGTAGGCGAAGAAACCCTTTACCGCATTGAGCCCCGACAAAATCTATGGGTTACCTGGGTGAACAAAACGGGCCAATCAGCATTTTGTTTGTCTCTTGCTTCCGCAACAGAACCTTTTCGCACCTGTCTAATAGGAGTACCTAGTTACAATGTTACTCATTTTGCTAATTATAGCGCAGGCAGATGTACAAAGGAGATTCAAGTGAGTAATTGCAGTGCCAAACTCATACAAGGTCTGAATCGCACATTGCCCTGGGATCCTCAAGAGTTGAACTTGCTAGGATCGATGAGGATTGGTAACACAACCGGAAACTGGACTCAAACTTGTTTTGTATTTGCAGGGCCTGCTATTGCTAGGCCTAACCATTGCCATTTCTTCAACCAGTCAGGGTGGGCCAATGTCACTCCAATTGCTTCTTATTATGACTATCAGGGCCACTCTAGAGCTGTCACCTTCTGTGGTACCAATGATACGAACAAAAGAAGCCCCCAAAGTCTGGGCGCCTACGGGATGGAAGGTGGTTTTCCCTTGTGGAATAATGCTACGCCTAAAGCCTTGCCTCCTGACATGTTTTTAATCTGTGGCGACAGGGCATGGCAAGGAATTCCTCATAACCTGTTACTTAGGTCAGCTGACATTGCTAGCTCCAGATCGACAGTGGTGGAAGAAGGTAACAACTCATCCCAAGCGAGGTGTTACGGGTCTTCCTCCTAACTGCGATGATCGAATCACTCGCCCAAGTACCACCGAGCGAGTATTTATGGCATTATTAGTGCCCGGTGCCGCCGGCGGCGCAGCGTTAAACCAGCTAGGGAAATTGACATGCTGGGCAGAGAAGCAAGCCAGTGTTACCACAAAAGTCTTGCAATCCTTGCTAGAAGATCAAAGTAGTCTACGACATGCAGTATTGCAAAATAGAGCCACAATTGATTTTTTACTGCTGGCCCAAGGACATGGTTGTGATGATTTCGAAGGCATGTGCTGTATGAACTTGTCCAATCATAGTAAGTCCATCCACAAGCAATTACAATGGCTCGAACAGCACGCCAATCGAATACAACAAAACCAGGGACTTTTTTATGGATTTCTCACCTCGCTCTTTGGTAATCTGCCCGCTTGGCTTAACGGTTTAATTATAGAAATTTTGCGCATATGTATCGTGTTACTTGCTGTTGGAATTATAATATGTATTTCCTTTAGCTGTCTTAAAAGGGCTCTCTCCAAGATGACGAAGCAAACCTGGCTTGCTCAAAAAAAAGAAGGGGGAATTGTGGAGTCCTGGCTGGACGAGAGGGGACATAGCTTGGTGCATTGAGCAACCCAGGTTCCGATCCGGAAGTGAGCCTTGGGAGAGGCTGACACGGAACACTGCTGGGAAGGGAGAGCGACGAGCTCGGGACACTGGAGCAGGGGAAACGTCACTGTTTCCTGCCACACTGTCACTTCCTTCCTGCCACGTTGTTGTTTCCTGCCACAGTACTTTGTTCACTTCGAGATGCAGCTCTGCACCAATCACAACGAGTTGCAGTAGTTTTGCCAGTATATGGGTTGGGGGTTTAACCATTCAGATGCTGTAATTGGTTTGCTATATAAACCTTGTTTTTGCTGACTAATAAAGGTGAACAAATATACACATATTGGGGTCACATCGTTACAACGGATCCGTAACCCATGTCAACACTTCCTTACCTTGCCACCTAAATTTTCAAACGTAGCCCAGGGATCCCTGCCGGATGCCTCCAGCAGACCTGCACTGAAGATGCGAACATCTCCAGATAGATCGCACCCAGAAGGGATTAGCCTGGAAAGCTGTTTCTCAGCCTCATCTGCCCATGGCACTGCTCGCACAGGCGCACAGAGACTGGGGCTGCTTGCGTGCCTTGCCGCATCAAACTTCACAAGTATCCTAGAGGGTGTCTTTGCCTGGCACCTCCAACAGCCCTGACCTGAATATGAAAACGTCATAGGATATCTCTTACCAAGTATTGGCTAGCCTGGAAAGGTGTTGCTCAGCCTCATCTGCCCATGGCACTGCTCGCACAGGCGCACAGAGACTGGGGCTGCTTGCTTGCCTTGCCACCTCAAACTTCAAAAGTAGACCTGGTGTCCCTCCGGGTGCCTCTAGCAGCCCTTCACCGAAAATGCGAACGTCTCCAGATAGCTCGAACCCAGAAGGGGCTAGCCTGGAAAACTGTTGCTCAGCCTCATCTGCGCATGGCATTGCTTGCACAGATGCACAGAGACTGGGGCTGCTTGCTTGCCTTGCCACCTTAATCTTCAAACGTAGCCCGGGGATCCCTGCCCGGTGCCTCGAGCAGACCTGCACTGAAAATGCGAACATCTCTAGATAGATCGCACCCAGAAGGGACGAGCATTGAAAGCTGTTTCTCAGCCTCATCTGCCCATGACATTGCTCGCACAGATGCACGGAGACTGAGGCTGTTTGCTTGCCTTGCAACCTCAAACTTCAAACGTAGCCCTGGTGTCCCTGCCGGGTGCCTCCAGCAGCCCTGCACCGAAGGTGCAAACGTCTCCAGATAGCTTGAACCCAGAAGGGGCGAGCCTGGAAAGATGTTGCTCAGCCTCATCTGCCCATGGCACTGCTCGCACAGATGCACAGAGACCGGGGCTGCTTGCTTGCCTTGCCACCTCAATTTTCAAACGTAGCCCGGGTATCCCTGACGGGTGTCTCTAGCAGACCTGCACTGAAGATGCGAACATCTCCAGATAGCTTGCACCCAGAAGGGACTAGCCTGGAAAGATGTTGCTCAGCCTCATCTGCCCATGGCACTGCTCGCACAGATGCACAGAGACTGGGGCTGCTTGCTTGCCTTGCCGTCTCAGTCTTCAAACGTAGCCCGGGGATCCCTGCCAGGAGCCTCCAGCAGACCTGCACTGAAAATGTGCACATCTCTAGACAGATCGCACCCAGAAGGGACTAGGTTTGAAAGCTGTTGCTCAGCCTCATCTGCCCATGGCACTGCTCGCACAGAGGCACAGAGACTGGGGCTGCTTGCTTGCCTTGCCACCTTAAACTTCAAACACAGCCCGGGTTTCCCTTCTGGGTGCCTCCAGCAGCCCTGCCCCAAATATGAGAACGTCTCCAGATAGCTCCCAAACAGAAGGGGATAGCCTGGAAAACTGTTGCTCAGCCTCATCTGCCCATGGCACTGGTCGCACAGGCACCCAGAGACTGGGGCTGCTTGCTTTTCTTGCCATCTCAAACTTCAAACGTAGCCCTGGTGTCCCTGCCCGTTGCCAAGAGCAGCCCTGCACAGAAGGTGGAAACGTGTACAGATAGCTAACACCCAGTAGGGGCTAGCCTGGAAAACTGTTGCTCAGCCTCATCTGCTCATGGCACTGCTTGCACAGACGCACAGAGACTGGGGCTGCTTGCTTGCCTTGCCACCTCAAGCTACAAAAGTAGCCCGGGTCTGCCTCCTTGGTCCCTCTAGCAGCCCTACACCAAAAATGCGAAAGTCTCCAGATATCTATTACCAAGAAGGGTTTAGCCTGGAGAGCTGTTGCTCAGCCTCATCTGCCCATGGCACTGCTCGCACAGACGCACAGAGACTGGGGCTGCTTGCTTGCCTTGCCACCTCAAATGTCAAACGTACCTCGGGACTTTGTGCTTTGTGACTCCAGCAGCCGTGCTCCAAAAATGCGAAAGTCTCCATATCGCCCACAGCCAGAAGATGCTAGCCTGCAAAGCTGTTGCTCAGCCTCATCTGCCCATGGCGCTGCTCGCACAGGCGCACAGAGACTTGGGCTGCTTGCTTGCCTTGCCACCTCAGTTTTCACAAGTAGCCCGGGTATACCTGACGGGTGCCTCCAGCAGACCTCCACTGAAGATGCGAACATCTCTAGACAGATGGCACCCAGAAGGGACTAGCCTGGAAAGCTGTTGCTCAGCCTCATCTGCCCATGGCACTGCTCGCACAGGCGCACACAGACTGGAGCTGCTTGCTTGCCTCTCCGCCTCAATCTTCAAACAAATCTTGGGCGTCCCTGCCAGGTGCCTCCAGTAGACCTGCAACGAAAATGCGAAAGTCTCTGGATAGCTCGCACCCAGAAAGGGCTAGCCTTGAAATCTGTCGCTCAGCGTCATCTGCCCATGGCACTGGTCGCACAGGTGCACAGAGACTGGGGCTGCTTGCTTGCCTTGCTACCTCAAACTTCTAACGTATCCTAGGGGGTCTTAGCCGCGCATCTGCTGTAACCCTGTCTCGAATATG
Source organism: Opisthocomus hoazin (assembly GCF_030867145.1). NCBI lineage: Eukaryota > Metazoa > Chordata > Aves > Opisthocomiformes > Opisthocomidae > Opisthocomus > Opisthocomus hoazin. Next base: position 11,439,807 of record NC_134453.1, read on the forward strand.
CAAGCGTCTCAGGATATCCCTTACCAAGAAGGAGATAGCCTGGAAATTTGTTTCTCAGCCTCATCTGCCCATGGCACTGCTCGCACAGGCGCACAGAGACTGGGGCTGAACTTGCCTTGGCACCTAAAACTTCAAAAGTAGCCCAGGGCTTTATGCTGGGTTCCTTCAGCAGCCCTGCTCTGAAAAAGCCAACATCTCCAGATACCCCGCACCCAGAATGGGCTAGCCTGGAAAGCTGTTGCTCAGCCTCATCTGCCCATGGCACTAGTCGCACAGGCGCACAGAGACTGGGGCTGCTTGCTTGCCTTGCCACCTCAAACTTCAAACATAGCCCGGGACTCCGTGCTTTGTGCCTTTAGCAGCCCTGCCCCAAATACGAGAACGTCTCCAGATAGCTCGCAACCAGAAGGGGCTAGCCTGGAAAGCTGTTGCTCAGCCTCATCTGCTCATGGCACTGCTCGCAGAGACGCACAGAGACTGGGGCTGCTTGCTTGCCTTTCTACCTCAAACTTCTAACGTAACCTAGGGGGTCTTTGCCGCGCACCTGCTATAACCCTGTCCAGAATATGCAAGCATCTCAGGATATCCCTTACCGAGAAGGAGATAGCCTAGAAAGCTGTTGCTCAGCCTCATCTGCCCATGGCACTGCTCGCACAGATGCACAGAGACTGGGGCTGCTTGCTTGCCTTGCCGCGTCATACTTGTAACATAGCCTAGGGGTTCTTTGACCGGCACCTCCATCAGCCGTGACCTGAATATGCGAACGTCTCAGAATATCTCTTATCAAGAAGGGGCTAGCCTGGAAAGCTGTTGCTCACCCTCATCTGCCCATGGCACTGCTCGCACAGATTCACAGAGACTGGGGCTGCTTGCTTGCCTTGCCACCTCAAACTTCAAACGTAGCCTAGGGGGTCCTTGCCGGGCGCCTCCCACAGCCCTGACCTGAATATGCAAACGTCTCAGGATAGCTCTTAATGAGAAGAGGCTAGCCTGGAAAGCTGTTGCTCAGCCTCATCTGCTCATGGCATTGCTTGCACAGATGCACAGAGACTGGGGCTGCTTGCTTGCCTTGCCCCCTCAAACTTCAAACATAGCCCAGGGGTTCCTGCAGAGTGCCTCTAGCAGCCCTGCACCGAAAATGCGAACGTCTCCAGATAGCTTGCACCCAGAAGGGACTAGCCTGGAAAGCTGTTGCTCAGCCTCATCTGCCCATGGCGCTGCTCGCACAGGCGCACAGAGACTGGGGCTGCTTGCTTGCCTTGCCTCCTCAAACTTCAAACGTACCCTAGGGGGTCCTTGCCATGCTCCTTCCGCAGCCATGACCCGAATATGCAAACGTCTCAGGATATCACTTACCAAGTATTGGCTAGCCTGGAAAGCTGTTGCTCAGCCTCATCCGCCCATGGCACTGCTCGCACAAGCGCACAGAGACTGGATCTGCTTGCTTGCCTTTCCACCTCAAACTTCAAACATAGCACGGGACTCCGTGCTTTGTGCCTCCAGCAGCCGTGCTCAGAAAATGCGAACGTCTCCAGATAGCTCTCATCCAGAATTGTCTAGTGTTGGTGTGGGTTACGGATCCTTTGTAACGGTGTGACCCCAATATGAGTATGATCGTTCAATCTTTAGTAGTCAGCAAAACAAGGTTTATATAGCAAAACTATTATAGCATCTGAATGGTTAAAACCCCAACCCATATATAGGCAATACTACTGCAACACGTTGTGATTGGTGCAGAGCTGCATCTCGAAGTGAAAACAGTACTGTGGCAGGAAACAACAGCGTGGCAGGAAGGAAGTGACAGTGTGGCAGGAAACAGTGACGTTCCCCCTGCTCCAGTGTCCCGAGCTCGTCGCTATCCCTTCCCAGCAGGGTTCCGTGTCAGCCGCTCCCAAGGCTCACTTCCGGATCGGAACCTGGGTTGCTCAACGCACCAAGCTATGTCCCCTCTCGTCCAGCCAGGACTCCACAATTCCCCCTTTGCCGTGATTGAGACACGGGACACCTGCTTGATACAAGCAGAATGTTCGTTTTATTGTCCTTACACACATACATTTATACAGATCAAAAGGCAGCGTGTTTTAAACTGATTGGTTAAGTTTCAAACTAGGCACCTATTGATTGGTTAACACAGTTGCTAACACAGACACATTCTTTTCCTAAGCTTATCTAAACTAAGGCCATGCAGACACATTCTTTTCTTATCTTATCTAAGACCCTGCTTCCTCCTTCAGGATGGCTCGGCACTCTCTCCCTTCTTCCCAGGGTTTATGGCCCACAAGTTCCAGCACATCCTTCCTTATCAATTGCACCGCGCTGCGGGCCCTGCTGAGGCTCACATCTCCCCCTTCCTGTTGTACAATAAGAATTCCTTTTACTGAGCGTGTTATTAGTTTTTGCAAACACTGCAACAGGCATGGAAGAAGTAATAGCAACAAAATAAAAACTATTAAAACATAAACTGCTATTTTTACTGGGCTTCTTAACCATCCAGACAGACCCCATCTTCCAAAAAGTTTATCTAGCCAATCCCACTTGTCGTCCTGACGGAGTTTGGAGACTCCGTCCTTACGCTTTTGGATGCTGGCATGGATTGACTCAGAGTGATCAGAAAGATTCATACAACACATGCCCTCAAAGTCACAGAATCACAGAATAGTAGGGGTTGGAAGGGACCTCTGTGGGTCATCTAGTCCAACCCCCCCGCCGAAGCAGGGTCACCTACAGCAGGCTGCACAGGACCTTGTCCAGGCGGGTCTTGAATATCTCCAGAGAAGGAGACTCCACAACCTCCCTGGGCAGCCTGTTCCAGTGCTCCGTCACCCTCAGAGAGAAGAAGTTCCTCCTCATGTTCAGACGGAACTTCCTGTGCCTCAGTTTGTGCCCATTACCCCTTGTCCTGTCACTGGGCACCACTGAAAAGAGCTTGGCCCCATCCTCCTGACACCCACCCTTCAGATATTTGTAGGCATTTATAAGGTCCCCTCGCAGCCTTCTCTTCTTCAGGCTGAACAAGCCCAGTTCCCTCAACCTCTCCTCGTAGTGGAGATGCTCCAGTCCCCTCACCATCCTTGTAGCCCTCCGCTGGACTCTCTCCAGTAGCTCTTCATCCTTCTTGAACTGGGGAGCCCAGAACTGGACACAGTACTCCAGATGAGGCCTCACCAGGGTAGTGTAGAGGGGAAGGAGAACCTCCCTTGTCCTGCTGGCCACACTCTTCTTGATGCACCCCAGGATCCCATTGGCCTTCTTGGCAGCCAGGGCACACTGCTGGCTCATAGTTAACCTGTCGTCCACCAGGACACCCAGGTCCCTCTCCGCAGAGCTGCTCTCCAGCAGGTCCACCCCAAGCCTGTACTGGTGCATGAGGTTGTTCCTCCCCAGGTGCAGGACCCTGCACTTGCCCTTGTTGAACCTCATCAGGTTCCTCTCTGCCCAGCTCTCCAGCCTATCCAGGTCACGCTGAATGGCAGCACAGCCTTCCGGTGTATCTACCACACCTCCCAGTTTGGTGTCGTCAGCAAACTTGCTGAGGGTACATTCTAACTCTTCATCCAGGTCGTTGATGAAGAAGTTAAACAAGACTGGGCCCAGTACTGACCCCTGAGGGACACCACTTGTCACCAGCCTCCAACTAGACTCAGCGCCCCTGATGACAACCCTCTGAGTTCTGCCATTCAGCCAGTTCTCTATCCACTTCACCGACCACTCATCCAGCCCACACTTCCTCAGCTTCCCCAGGAGGATATCATGGGAGACTGTGTCGAAAGCCTTGCTGAAGTCAAGGTAGATAACATCCACAGCTCTCCCTTCGTCTACCCAGCCAGTCATGTCATCATAGAAAGCTATCAGATTGGTCAGGCATGATTTCCCCTTGGTGAATCCATGCTGACTACTCCTGATAACCTTCTTTTCTTCCACTTGCTTGATGATGGCCTCCAGGATAAGCTGCTCCATCACCTTTCCCGGGATGGAGGTGAGGCTGACCGGCCTGTAGTTCCCTGGGTCCTCCTTCTTGCCCTTTTTGAAGATTGGAGTGACATTGGCCTTTCTCCAGTCCTCGGGCACCTCTCCAGTCCTCCAGGACCTCTCAAAGATGATGGAGAGTGGCTCAGCAATGACATCCGCCAGCTCCCTCAGCACTCGTGGGTGCATTCCGTCGGGGCCCATGGATTTGTGGACATCCAGATCGCTTAAGCGATCCCTCACACAGTCCTCCTCGACCAAGGGAAAGTCGTCCTCTCTGTAGGCTTCTTCTCTTACCTCCGGGGCCTGGGATTCCTGAGGGCCAGTCTTAGCACTGAAGACTGAAGCAAAGAAGGCATTCAGTAGCTCTGCCTTCTCCGCATCCTCCGTCACCAGGACACCCGCCTCATTCAGCAGCGGCCCCACGTTGTCCCTAGCCTTCCTTTTGCTGCTGATGTAGTTGAAGAAGCCCTTCTTGTTGTTTTTGACATCCCTTGCCAGCTTCAATTCCAGGTGAGCCTTGGCCTTCCTCGTCGCATCCCTGCATGCTCTCACTATGTTTCTGTACTCTTCCCAAGTGGCCTGTCCCTCTTTCCACATGCCATGCACCTTTCTCTTCTGCCTGATCTCCGCTAGAAGCTCCTTGTTTAACCATGCAGGTCTCCTGCCTCCTTTGCTAAATTTCTTTCTCAGGGGGATGCATTGCTCCTGTGCATGGAAGAAGTGTTGTTTAAAAAGCGACCAGCACTCATGGACCCCCCTGCCTTCGAGAGCCCTGGCCCACGGGATTCCTCCCAGTAGCTCCTTGAAGAGGGCAAAGTCAGCCCTCCTGAGGTCCAGGGTTTTGATCCTGCTTATCGCCCTGCTTCCTCCATGCAGGATCCTGAACTCGACCATTTCATGGTCACTGCAGCCGAGTCTACCTCCAACCTTCACGTCCTCCACCAGTCCTCACCGCCATGGCCCTGTGCTAAAAGCAAAAAATCTATGGCAGCTCTATTTTGTATTGTTGCATGGCGAACGCTATCTACATCTAATAAAAGGCCCGACAATGCACTGCTAGTGGCATTTGTTTGTTTAGCAAGCCAGCAGCCAAGCTTATCTAATGTTGCCAATGCTTTTGCAGCGGCAGCTCCAGGTAAAAAGAGAGAGGCGGCAAAACGCTGACTAAAGGACCAGAATTCTACATTATCATCACACTCAGGGGTGTAGGCATGAACACTACGTTTTGCCCTATGGGAGAGGCGGTATTGCAAAATCATAGATGTGTTAGGGGTCAATACTGACAAGCGCCCAAGACTACACGGACCTCCTTTTATATGCGAGGGGATACCGGGCCATGCTCTGTCTCCACAAATAAAAAATATCCCTGGAGGCAACAAGAGGGGAGCATTAGTAGACTTAGACAAATTCGTTGCTGTATAATTGCACTAGACAGTGTTATTTTTGAAGATAGGGTGAGCAGGCGAAACATCCCATGCCTTAGATTGATTCTTTCCTGTGTAGTTAAACCTGACACAAAAGTCGATCTTTACAGACCCTAACAGATCAATTTCTTGTGGCTCCAGAGTAGCAAGTGGAAGCTGGGGGGTCCACATGTCCCAACAGTCTGTTACATTTCGAGACACGTTTTTAGACGGGAAGATGGACTGAAAAGCTCTGGGGATCGGCCAGTTGTTTAATGGCAAGCCCACAAGACAGGTATCTGATGACACTGCAGTCATCAGAGTACTTGCGTTTGCTGTAATTTTTTCAGTGTTCCCTGTGTAATAGGATCATCCAGAGTGGATCTCTTCTGCTTCCACATCAGAGGTTGCTCCCTGAGAGTGAGCGTGGTCACCTCTGGCATCGGATTCTGTGTTACGTTCTTTCAGCTCATGATATAGCTTCACATATTTTGCCGGTAACCATCGAGGGCCTGTTGAAAGAAGAACACACGCATACCCTCTTCCCCACATTATTAGTTCTACAGGACTTGTCCATTGCGATTCCCCAAATTCTTTATACCATACTTTTGGTCGAACCACAAATGGAGGGACCATCCCGAATTGACAGTCAGCTGCTGTTGTAAATAATTGATCATCAGAACGATTTTAAAAATTAAGTACATTAACTGTTCCTGTGGGGTAACACTGCCCATAGGATTCCCCCTTTTTTGTTTATTTAGCATAGCTTTGAGGGTCCCGTGGACACTTTCGACAATGGCTTGTGCAGTAGAAGAATGCTGTATACCTGTAACATGTTGTATACTCCAGTCCTGTAGGAAAACAGAAATTGTCCGTGAAACGTTCCTTTTCTCCCGTATGTGCCATGGCTACCAGAAATCCTGACAAAGTATCCATATTAACATGTACACAATGCAGTCGACCAAATGTTGATATATGTGTAATATCACTTTGCCACAACTCATCAGCTCGTAAACCACGAGGGTTCACTCCTGCACACGATGGTACGGGTGTAATACATTGACAGTCAGGGCATGCATGAACATTTTCTGTGGCTTGCCCCTGGGGCAAAGCAAATTGTTTATGCAAGGAAGAGGCATTTTGATGAAAGAAGTCATGAGATAATCGGGCTTGCTTGAAACTGTGTGGCAGTACTGCTGCCATTGTCAATTGATCTGCTACAACTTTTTCTTCAGTTATTGGTTTTAGTAGAGTAGCATGTAACTATATATGCATTATAAAATATACACGTACATGATTTTCTAATTTTAATAGCAAGGAAAAAAAAATTGTTTGTTATTGACTTCTCTTATCATTGCGTCTGCAATGCATTGAACAATATTCACAACATATGCAGAATCTGTGACAACATTGAGTGGTTCAGTCGAAAACAATTCAAAGACGTGCAAGGCCGCTGATGGCTTAAAAATTTGTGTGGATCCTTCAACGACTAAAATAGATGATTGCTAATCGGATGAATTTGTTTGTTTCCGAAACACTGTTCGTGCTCCTTTAATAGGAACAGAAACACATCGGTTTTTTGGCTGCAATGAAATTTGAGAGAGGGAATGTAACAGCTTATGTTGTGGAAGGGTATAACGTATGTTATTTAAATAATCAGCTAGAGCGACTTGCAGAGATAAGGATTCACTGTTTAATACCATAAAGTCATCTTTAGCCAGCAGCAGGCAAATAGTATCAACTTGCTGACAGTGATTCCAACCTTGTGCTGTTAAGGACACTATGATGTGTACCTTTGAGGTCAATGTTTTCATGGGCGTATGAGACAAAAAGATTCATTCCAGAGTCTTCAACTTCTGCGTGTTAACACACCACTGATCGAAAAGAGGATAAGGCTGTAAAACAAAACCTTCATAAATGATATACAAATTTGTTGGCAATTGGACATTAATTCTGAAGGTAAAGGCAATTGCAATTCTATCTGAAATCTTTTGTAAAACAGTTTTTGCTTTTGTCATTGTCCTTCGGGAAAATAATAAATCTGAGTCCCTTTTAACAAAGTAAATAGAGGGGACAACTCTTCAGTCATAATGTCAATATTTTCACCTTTCAGCAGAGTGAATAACATCATCTAGACAGACCATCTGAACCTTGGAAAGATAATAAAGTCCAGCTGCTTGTTCAGAAGGAATTCTACTGCAGTAATTGAATTGTATACATTTTTTGTAACCAAGTCCTTGAATGTCAGAAAGATGGTTCTCGCCGCGCCGCTTCTGGGCTGGCCGGGATGGGCCGGCACGCTGGGATCGAGGGAAGGGGGGGGGAAAAAGCAGGGGGGGGTGGGGGGGGAACCGTGCCGCCGGTTGCCTGGGGGGAGCCATGTGCCCCACCAGGTGTAAGCTTTTCTGACCCGTTCGATGCGGTGACTGCTGGCGCGGCGGCTGTACAGCGTCTGAGGGACTGTGCATTTTTATGTTGGAATTCACCTCGTTTTAATCTCAGGTCGGGTACGCCAATTGCTGTCGAGAGACCCTGTCGTGCACTTTCGGGATGCCGGATTTTTACACCCCACTTCCCATTTCTCTGGATTCAAAGGATCGTCAGGTTCTGGCAGATTTACTTCCCGCATTTCTCATGTTCGGTAGGAATTTCGTCGTATGTAGGGTTAAATTTCAACAGACTGCTGCTCTGTCCTTGCTTTTGAGATAAGGACAGAGGAGTAGCAGCTGCTTCTGAGATAGTCTCTGTAAGTTTTAGAGCATTTCAAGCTGTATGCACTGATTTCCAAGTAATGATTTTCTCAGGGATTTTAAACTGCAAGACTTTGTTCTTTCAAACTTCACTGTAAAAAATTCTTAATGGAGCCTTCGCTCCTTTTCTCAGTGACTGTCCCATTCTCCAGCAAGCCGGGGGGTGGGGGGAACAGACCTGATTCCTGCTCAGGGTCTGTTGGACCCAGCCCCTGCTCACGGCTTTCTTCAGGTGGTACATTTGCAAAAAAAGGACTCTTCTGAACGACAGTGGCCACCTTTTCTTCTGCTGTTATTTCATAATAAGGGTCCAGATGTCACATCGCCTCATCTACTGTATCCACGCTGATCCCCACAACAAGAGTAGAGTAGGAGTTAGCAGCAGTCGCATTAAATTCCGACAGTCATACGGGCACATCAAGTCAGCAGAAAAAATCCAGGTAACAATTTGTCGAGTGGCCTCAGACTTCACCCCATATTGCGTTATGGAGCTACGGGCCTCTTGCAAAATCTTCCAGTCATGTGGTTCCCATTTGCTTTGTCCATTAACCTGTACCACAGGACAGGCTAAGGCTTGTGTACCTCCCATAGTGGTGGCAACGTTCCACTGTCCATCTAGGATGGCATCTCTTATAACACCGCTCCAGCAGGCAGGTGTGATCAGTGCCGGAGGCGCAGCTAAACATTTCGGAGAGGAAGCCTCATTTTCCCGGTGGGGGGGGTTGGTAACGATTGACATATGCTGGAACTGCAAGCTCATGTCTTGAAGACTCTGCAAAACTGACTGCAAACGATCGCACGCTTTTTTTTCCTTGCAATTCGTTCTGGCCGCCATCAGAGGGCGTCGGGAGTGGAGACGCCTCGCTGGAAGATGGCAGGGGTGGATAGAGAGGAGGGGCCGATGTTGCAGGCCGCGCCCCAGGAGGGGCTGATGTCGTAAGCCGCGCCCCTTCTCCCTCCCCCTCTGGGGGTGGTACTAGCCGCTCCTCCCCTCTTCTGGAAGACAGTCGCACTTCCGCACCCGACTCCTCCCCGGGGGCGGTCGTACTACCGTGTCCGGTTCGCATTTCGAGTTGATCTCTCTGGCAGCAACTTCCGGTGGGCCCCCCCCTCTGCGCCCAGACCGGAACCGTGCTCCGCACTCGCTCGAATCTCGGCAATTGTGTTACAAGTGATCCCAGTCATCCCTCTAACGGCAGGTAGCCCAAAAACCCGTGATAATGTCCCAGGCTTAGGCGCGTGATCTTTCCCGGGCTCCTGAGCTAGCATCTGAGCTGCAGCACATGCCACCTCTCATTCAGCTTTCATGGTTTTTAAGGTCTGTAATACTATTCGCCAGAGCTCGCGGACGGCTTTTATCTCCTTTTCTTCCTTGTCCTCCCCCGTTATTGTCCTTTCCCACATCGTCTCTCCTAATTCTTGCCATTCTGAGACGGAAAACAGTAGCGGGGTATCCGCAAAGTGACCCCATCGTTGCCCCAGTTTAATCAACTTCATGAGTTGCTTTGCCGTTGCGTCTATTCCTCTTATAGAGAGCATATCAACGACCAACGTTGCCGCAGCATCCACCTCCATGCCTGCGACCACGGCCTCCACGTTAAATTTTAGCTGTGCCAGGCAGCCCGAGGGTGGCTCGAAAATTCCTGAGAGTCGGCCATCCGTGCCTGCCCTGCACGTTCGCACCCAGGCAGGACCCTCCCAGCCATTGTTCCCACAACGCCTCTCTAGCTGCTCACCGCAGAATGAAGGACTCCTGTAGGGAAACTGTCCATCCGCTGCTACCAAATGTTGGCGTGGGTTACGGAAACGTTGTAACAATGTGACCCCAATATGAGTATGATCGTTCACCTTTATTAGTCAGCAAAAACAAGGTTTATATAGCAAAGCAATTACAGCATCTGATTAGTCAAACCCCCAACCCATATATAGGCAAAACTACTGCAACTCGTTGTGATTGGTGCAGAGCTGCATCTCGATGAGAAAACAGTGCTGTGGCAGGAAACAACAACGTGGCAGGAAGGAAGTGACAGTGTGGCAGGAAATGGTGACGTTCCCCCTGCTCCAGTGTCCCGAGCTCGTAGCTCTACCTTCCCAGCAGGGTTCTGTGTCCGCCGCTCCCAAGGATCACCTCCGGATCAGAACCTGGATTGCTCAACGCACCAAACTATGTCCCCTCTCGTCCAGCCAGGACTCCACACAGCCCCAGTCTCTGTGCGCCTGTGCGAGCAGTGCCATGGACAGATGAGGCTGAGAAACAGCTTTCCAGGCTAGCCCCTTCTGGGTGCAAGCTATCTGGAGACTTTCGCATTTTCGGTGCAGGGCTGCTGGAGGCACTGAGCAGGGACGTCCGGGATTTGTTTGAAGTTTGAGGTGGCAAGGCAAGCAAGCAGCCCCAGTCTCTGTGCGCCTGTGCAAGCAGTGCCATGGGCAGATGAGTCTGAGCAACAGCTTTCCAGGCTATCCCCTTCTTGGTAAGAGATATCATGAGACGTTCGCATATTCGGGACAGGGGTGTGGCAAGCAACTGGCAAAGACCGCCTAAACTACGTTTGAAGTTTGAGAGAGCAAGGGAAGCAAGCAGCCCCAGTCTCTGTGCGCCTGTGCGAGCAGTGCCATGGGCAGATGAGGCTGAGAAACAGCTTTCCAGGCTAGCCCTTTCTGGGTGCGAGCTATCTGGAGACTTTCGCATTTACGGTGCAGGGCTTCTAGAGAAACCCGGCAGGGATCCCCAGCTATGATTGCAGTTTGAGGTGGCAAGGCAAGCAAGCAGCTCCACTCTCTGTGCGTCTGTGCGAGCAGTGCCATAGGCAGATGAGGATGAGCAACATCTTTCCAGGCTAGCCCCTTCTTGGTAAGAGATACCCTGAGACGTTCGCATATGCGGGTCAGGGTTGTTGGAGGTCGCTACGAAGGCCCCCTAGGATATGTTTGAAGTTTGAGGTGGCAAGGCAAGCAAGCAGCTCCAGTCTCTGTGCGCCTGTGCGAGCAGTGCCATGGGCAGATGAGGCTGAGCAACAGTTTTCAAGGCTAGGCCCTTCTGGGTGTGATCTGTCTGGAAATATTCGCATTATCAGTGCAGGTCTGCTGGAGGCACCCGGCAGTGATCTTCAGGATACGTTTGAAAATTGAGGTGGCAAGGCAAGCAAGCATCCTCAGTCTCTGTGTGCCTGTGCGAGCAGTGCCATGGGCAGATGAGGGTGAGCAACAGCTTTCCAGGCGATCCCCTTCTTGGTAAGAGATATCCTGAGACGTTTGCATTTTCGGCTCAGGTCTGCGGAAGGAGCTTGGCAAGGACCCCCTATTAACGTTTGAAGTTTGACGTGGTGAGGCAAGAAAACAGCCCCAGTCTTTGGGCACATGTGCAAGCCGTGCCATGGGCAGATGAGGCTGAGCAACAGCTTTCCAGGTTAGCCCCTTCTTGATAAGAGATATCCTGAAACGTTTGCATGTTCGGGTCAGGGCTGCGGGAGGCCCCCAGCAAGGACCCCCTAGGATACGTTTGAACTGTGAGGCGGCAAGCCAAGCAAGCAGCCCCAGTCTCTGTGCCTCTGTGCGAGCAGTGCCATGGGCAGATGAGGCTGAGCAACAGCTTTGCAGGCTTGCCCCTTTTTGGTAAGAGATATCCTGAGACGCTTGTATATTCAGGACAAGGGTGCGGCAGGGACCCGGCAAAGACTCCCTAGGCTACGTTTGAAGTTTGAGGTGGCAAGGGAAGCACGATACCCCAGTCTCTGTGCACCTGTGTGAGCAGTGCCATGGGCAGATGAGGCTGAGCAACAGCTTTCCAGGCAAGTCCCTTCTGGGTGAAGCTCTCTGGAGACGTTCGCATATTCGGGTCAGGGCTGCAAGAGGCCCCCTGCAAGGACCCCCTAGGGTACGTTTGAAGTTTGAGGTGGCAAGATGTAATCGATGGCCTTGCTGGACTTGTCGAATGCAAGACAAAAGACAAACGGACTGAGGTTGTGAAGAACGGAAGAGCTAACAAAGGAAGTAAATAACTGGTGCTTATCAGACAAAAGTAAGGGGGGATAGCCCATCACTGTAAACTCAGTGATCTGTGGGGCGCCGCGGAGGCTGCGCAGCCAGAGATTGCTTCAGAGATTGCTTTGGACAAAGCACAGATGGCCCCCGAATACACATACCAAGATGCCCGCTCCGAAGGCGTGTCACACTGCTGAGTCCTGCTTCTGACGACATGACATTCCATGCCAAGAGCCAATCGATACACAATAATTGACTTAGTCCCACCTCGCAAAAAGATTTCCAAACATATAAAAATTGGCACTTGAAAACTCTCTTTGGGAGGAGGAGCCAAGCGAGAACTTCACCTGACGGACGGGTCGACGGGCCTGAACCTCTCTTCCCCCCCCAAGAAGGGACGCCTTTTTGGTAAGAGTCGCGCCTCTGACTTTGTCAGACGTATCCCCGGGAACACATTGTTAACTAAAGCGCTAAACTATTACTTTGAGCTCAACTTTTGTAGACAGTGAATTTATCAACGGCAATTCCGAATCTGTGATAACTGTCGCTTGAATAAATTACCTATTGTTTCAACTTTGCGAAACTGTTTCAGTGAAAGTCCTTGGAAGGGCTCTGGCAGGCTAGTTGAATATCAGACTCCCCTTACCCCCCCCCCCTTTAACGCGACAGTAAAAAAAAATTGGCGTAGTCGGCAGGATTGCCATGGATAAACTGCTACAAAAATATAAGTGTGCACCTTCACAAGCAGGAATTGAATGGGCCCAGAAATTCTGGAAAGATGAGGGTAAAGTGGTAGAACGTATAAAACAGTGTTTAAGTGAGCAAAAGATCAAAGGCACTAAAGGCAAAAAATTTATTTGTGCTGTATTAGGGGCTTGCCTATGTTGCGCGCAGAAAGAAATTAAAGAGTCCCCACCACCTGAAAAAATTGCAGATGTAGAATATGCTGCACTAAAATCAGAAAATGAAGTGTTGAAAACTTCACTGACTTTTGAAAAGGAAAGTGCAAAGAAATTTGAGACACAAATCGACACCCTAAAAGGTGAAATCGGTTACCTTAAATCGCAATTGTTTTGGGCCAATAGGCGAGAAAAACATTTAGAAGAAAAATTAAATCTCTCATTAAACCCGATACCGTCCTCGGTCTCAGCTAAACAAGTCCGCAAATTAACACAATATGCGGATCCCGAGACGTGGTATGGAGACATTTGGGACAGGGATGATAATGATGAACTGGAGGAAAATTCTGATTATGATTTGGCCCCAGAACCTATACCTATTCGACCATTGATTAAAACAGAAACCACCGATGAGGGTGGAGAACAGGCTCGTACTACTGTACGAACCATTCCATGGTCTCCTGCTGAATTGGCAAAATTGCAGGAAAAATATTCCAGGCGTCCGGAGGAATCCGAGACGGAATATGTGTGTCGAGTCTCCCTTACCGGGGGAGATCAAATCCTCTTAAATGAGGAAGAAGCAGGAGGCTACTGGGGTCCTGGAGTATTCCTAACTACCACTCCAGGTAATCATAATTATTCATTAACTATGCGAGCTGCTTATTGGGCCGGTGGCATAGACCCACATGACAGAGGAGAACCTTCTGTTATAAAAACCTCAGGGTTCTCTGATTTGGTGACATCTGTGCAAAAGGCTGCCTGCATACAAGCAATGCATGAGCGGGATGTGTTAATAAGATCCTCAATGTTAGCCCCTATAGATCCGGCAAGATTAACTCCACTGAACCGAGGCCTCCCAGACAGTTTAAAAACATATGTGGCCAATATACAAGATCGACTTCAAGTCGCTCGCCCCAGACAAGGCCGACGCCCACGTCGAGGGCAGGATCAGTATCAGGACCAAAATCAAAATCTAGTAATCACTTGGAGTGAATTTGTACAAGATATAGTAAACTACGGGCGCAGGATGGGATGGATCAGATCCTCACAGTTATCTGATCCGCCACCTCGGCGACTTTGCCAGATTCACAGCCCTAAGGCTAAGCCCGAATGCAAATTAAAATTTGATACGGAGCGTAACGAGCTCTGGCGTAAAGCTCGAGCTATTGGGGTGCCACGGCATCTACTGATTGGTATATCCACGAATGACCTAAAAATTCTCGTACAGTCGTTAAGCTATAAGCTTAATTCAGCAAAGACAGGTCAGTCCCCAGAAAACAAAGCAACTTTTAACACTGCACCCTCCGCCCCACAGCAGGAGCTAATTGATCTGACAGACCCTCAGGCAAAAAACGCCCATCCGCGGGGAGGGCTGTGAGCCTCCTTCCTCGACGGGTACTAGCTATACAGTGTGTCTCTGATATACCCCCCGAACCTGTTATTGCCATCCCGGTGGGACCAAAGAAAGTTTTTGTAAATTTTCTCATTGATACTGGTGCTCAAATTTCGGTAATCACCAAGGAGACTGCACCATGCTTAAATGTAAAACCTGGTCGCCGTAAAGTAAAATTTACAGGCATTGATGGAGTCATAAGGAAATGCCCTACAGCAAAAATTACCCTGTGGCTCCCGGGCAAACAAAGATTAACCCGCACTGAAGTACTGGTCGGTGCTGCTAACACTAATATTTTGGGATTTGATTTGTTGTATGGCAGAGTGTGGAAACTCCCTGATGGTTCAGTTTGGAGTTTTGCTGGGCGAGAAATTAAACAGAATGAGCCTAAAAATATTAATTTATTAGAAATGTCCATATCTCTACCACCATCAAAAATTACAAACACAAAACAGTACACCTTACCAGCAGCTGCGCAATCGGGTATTAACGGGGTGGTAAAAGACTTAGAAAACCGAGGCATCACCACTCGTACACACTCACCCTATAATTCCCCTGTCTGGCCAGTAAAAAAACCAAACGGGCAGTGGAGACTCACGATTGATTACAGGCGATTAAATGCCAACACTGCACCTTTAACTGCAGCTGTACCGAGCATTGCAGAATTAGTAACTCAGATACAGGGAGCATCTCACACATGGATGGCAACTTTAGATGTAAAAGATATGTTTTTTATGGTTCCACTCCAGGAACATGATAAGGCCCAATTTGCTTTTACCTGGAAAGGGATACAATACACCTTTAACAGGCTGCCTCAGGGATACAAACATTCCCCCACGATTGCTCACAATGCTTTAGCTAAAACTCTGAGTGGAATTCCTATTCCATCAGACGTTACTATATATCAATATATAGATGATCTTTTGATTGGAGGGGAACAATTTGACACTGTTAAACGGGCTATGGATGATGTGACATTGCAATTAACAACCTTGGGTCTGGAAATTCCCCCATCCAAGTGTCAGGGACCAGCACAGGAAGTTAAATTCCTAGGGGTCTGGTAGATCAAAGGAGCCTTATCTATCCCTCCTGACACACTAGAGAAAATAGAACAGGGACAGGATCCCTCTAATGTTAAGGAATTGCAACAAGTTTTAGGAACTTTAGTATACTGGCGTGAACATGTCCCTGGATTTTCTATCATTGCTCGACCCCTTTACAATTTGCTGCGAAAAAAGAAATCATGGGAGTGGACAAATCAACATTCTAATGCCCTGGAGACACTGGTAAAAGAATTGAGACTATTTCAGCAGCTAGGTCCTGTACATCCCTCTGATCCAATTCATGTGGAATGGGGATTTAGTGAACACGGTTCTCACTGTAATGTTTGGCAAAAAGGACCTGAAGGGCCTGAGTGTTCACTTGAGTTCAGTTCAAAGTCCTTTAATGATACTGAATCGCGATTCTCAGATCTGGAAAAGGGACTATTGTCTTTGGTACGAGCTGTAAAGCGAGTGGAACAAATAAGAAAAAAAACAGAGTGTAATCATTCGGGGACCTTTCCGCCTCCTAGACACAATATTTAAAGGGACGGTGCCGCCTGCTGGCATTGCCCAAAAGCCCACGGTCCGTAAGTGGTATGCCTATCTGGAAAGCATCCATGACATTATGCCTATTACAGAGGGCAGCACTAAAGTGTCTAAACTGCAAAAAGATATAGATAATACTTCACTGTTCCAAACTCCTCCAAGCAAACCATCTCCAATTCGGGAGGCGCTTCCTCTAACAGAAACCAGCAACCTCGAAGGGGTATGGTTCACTGATGCGTCATCCTACAGGCAAAATAATGAGTGGAATTATAATGCAGTGGCACTGGAAGTAGCCACGGGAGAACGGGTCAGCGAAACAGGTAAAGGAAGTGCACAAGTGGGGGAGCTTAGGGCAGTTTTATTAGCTGCACAACACGGTGCTGACTATATTTACACTGACTCATATGCTGTTTTTAAAGGAGCTACCGAGTGGGTGAGCCACTGGGCAGCCAACGACTGGCAGGTAAATAGAGTCCCAGTCTGTCAAACAGACAGCTGGAAACAATTGCTAAAAATAGGAGAACAAAGGATACTGCACATTGGTTGGGTGAAAGGGCATGATCGACCAGCCTCTATTGCTGCCCAGTTCAATCAACAAGTTGATAGCCTCACACGGCTACACAAAATTGATATTGTAAGTGATGAATTAGAATGGGAACGTTTATTTGAATGGTTACATGTAAAACGAGGGCACACTGGCCGAGCTGATTTGTATCGGGAAGGCATAGCCCGAGGATGGCCTGTGTCAACAAAACTGTGTGAACAAGTGGTCACTGCCTGTTCACAGTGTCGCCTGCGACTTAACAAAGATCATCCAAGTAAGGCACCTCCCATGCACATCCGAAATAAAAAAACACTGTGGCACACCTGGCAAATTGATTACATAGGTCCATTGAGACCCTCAGGGGGTAAAAAACATATATTAGTAGGGGTGGAAGTTGTTTCAGGAATTACCATGGCAACAGCTGTCCCGGCTGCAACTGGAGATAACACAGTTTACTGCCTGAAGGAATGGTTCAGCACCCTCCCCCTTCCTGAGGAGATTCAAAGTGACAACGGATCACACTTTACAGCTACAGTGGTACAAGACTGGGCAAAAGAAGAAGGAATTCGGTGGGTATTCCATACTCCGTACTACCCCCAAGCAAATGGTATTGTTGAGAGAACAAACGGGTTAGTTAAGCGATTTGCTAAAACCCACGAATCTGGGTGGCATCTACGATTATCCAATGCCATCTATCAATTAAATAATAGATGGGCTGGAGACGGCTGTCCCAGAATGAAAGCATTCTCTGCTCCTGCCACAACTCTGGTGCCAAAGGCAGATGTAAAACCAGAACACCCTACTGGCTTTTATGCAGACCAGCCAGTGCTGGTTAAAATGCCTCAGATTGGAACAGTGGCACTAGTATTAACAAAACCAAAAAATCTTTACACTTGGGAAGCGAAAGATAGCTCTGGAAAACTGCATCGAATCAGTGCTAGACGGATAGTACCTGCCTTTTAACCTATTATATGCTGGTTTCAATGACAACCGAGCATTTTCCTTTCTTTTCTGTTTACAGGTATTTTCCAAACGCTGGGAAACTATGCCTGAAAACACGGACTGTCACGTGTCAAAACAGACTGCCATCAAGAACTGCTGATTTATACTTCTAGTCCTAATCTGTGGAATCATCTGTGAACCAAAGTTTCCAGAAGGTCAGAACAATCTGACAAAAAGGACAATAGTGATTTAATTTTGATAGGAATACTGATTTCTAATTTTACTTGTATATTATGTGACCTTTTTTTTTACTTTTTACTTTATTGTTTAGGTTACTGTTTTTATAATGCAAAATAGCTTTATTTTGTTGTGGTTTTGATAGTTATAATTTACTATAGAATTGTCAATATGAATCTTCTATCATGCATTGGCAGTGGTAGACAAATATGTGTAAGTTTAACATGTGTTTACATATTAGGTGTAATAATTGTGCATGTGTTCCATAGAGATTATGATCAAAAAACAAAGAAGTCTTTGGGTATGATAGAGGAAAACACAGCCTTTAAGTTGTTACAAGGATTTCTTAGAATGATGAATTGGACTCAGGGAAACACTTGTCTTATGTTGCCAACGACCCCTGCAGAGGGACTCCCTTTTATGGTTATTCCCCTTGACTTAAAAGGAACACTGCTGGATTTATGGGAAATGAAAGACAATACCATCTCCATACCATGGGGAAGTGGAATTACCTACAAACATTATACTTATCCTTCAAATCTTAACTATACCAACATATGGTCTAATTCTAACTGCACTCGAGAGCTTGACAAAAATTTCCTGAATTTAAACAACAAGATAAAATTGTCTATCGACTGCACGGAGGTACCCTGGCTTGACCAGCCTCCTCGACCATTCTGGGGTGTACCTATTACCTTTAAATATAGTATCCCAGTACAAGCTGAATGGTGTATCGAATTTCCCTCAAACTATGGATCTAAGTGTAGTCCACAATCTAATGACGTACCTTGTATGTGGACTATTGCTGATCATAGAACTCGTTTTACACAATGGGGAGAAAAACCTCCAATTACCACGCCGCTAGGGCCAGTCCAATTATGGAATTGTACTAACAAGATAACTTGTTCTAATATTGATGACTACCCATGGGTATGGATGGTTGCAGACCTTTACCATGCTTTAAGAAGTGTATGTTTATGTCATAATTATAGCGCTCCAATCCCTAAGACAAGGTCAGAGTGTATGATAAAAGTGGATCCCAAACAGGTTAACACATGGGCATATCGTATAGTTTCTAGCAACAATGATGAGCCACAGGCCAAAAGATGCCGAGTTCCTTTCCAGCATTATCTAAATGGACATAATAGCCTCGATGAACTCGAAAATAGTACGTGTAGCACTTTAATGCTACCTGCACCGCCTGAAACTGTATGGGTGTGTTCTAATGGACAAATATCAGACTACATTCAACCCTACTGGGATGGATTAGAATGTACTCTAGGTATTCCAAGTTTGTGTCCTACTATAGCTTTTAATTTCATTCAATCCTTAACAAAATCACGAGGACATAGAGCTAAAAGACAGTCACAAATGTGGAACTCTAAGCAAGAAAATGGTAATCTTTTTGCTTGGCCGAGCTATTATACATCAGCAATGAGAATAAACTTGGGAATGAAAGCTTTTTGGGGTTATTGGACAGTAATTACCAATAATCGATTATATATAGAAAATTTGACATAGCAAGTAGAATCCCTAGCAAACTGGACAAAAACAGCAATTAATGCAGTTGACTTGCAGCTGCAAGCTACATCCAAAATGACACTACAAAATAAGTTAGCCTTAGATATGATTTTGTTAAAAGAAAGTGGTGTTTGTGGAGGCTAAATGCCTCCTATCCTGATGAAACCTGTTGTGTTTCTATCCCAAATGTATCCGTCACTTTACATCAAGCCATGGATGAAATGCGTAAGATTGCGGAACAGTCTCGAGAACTCCGTGAAAATATGAAGCAGAAGCCCTGGGAATGGACGGGGTGGATCTCGAAAGTTTTTAATGGACTTGGACTAAATAGTAGTGGATGGATACAAAGTTTGATTCAATATGTACTGATGTTTATTGTACTCCTTATTGTTATTTGTGTGGGTTTATCATGTGTACAATCTTCACTAGCTAAAACTTTTAGTACGCATATTAGAATGCTTAAAGTTCATAACCCTGATTATGTTCCTTTAATTCCTTCTCCTATTAGGGAGGAAGATGAGCCCCTCAACCCGTCTGAACCTAAATTCATCTAATATTCCTTTTTGACGAGATGTGACTAAAGTCACGGGGTGGATAATGTAATCGATGGCCTTGCTGGACTTGTCGAATGCAAGACAAAAGACAAACGGACTGAGGTTGTCAAGAGCGGAAGAGCTAACAAAGGAAGTAAATAACTGGTGCTTATCAGACAAAAGTAAGGGGGGATAGCCCATCACTGTAAACTCAGTGATCTGTGGGGCGCCGCGGAGGCTGCGCAGCCAGAGATTGCTTCAGAGATTGCTTTGGACAAAGCACAGATGGCCCCCGAATACACATACCAAGATGCCCGCTCCGAAGGCGTGTCACACTGCTGAGTCCTGCTTCTGACGACATGACATTCCATGCCAAGAGCCAATCGATACACAATAATTGACTTAGTCCCACCTCGCAAAAAGATTTCCAAACATATAAAAATTGGCACTTGAAAACTCTCTTTGGGAGGAGGAGCCAAGCGAGAACTTCACCTGACGGACGGGTCGACGGGCCTGAACCTCTCTTCCCCCCCCAAGAAGGGACGCCTTTTTGGTAAGAGTCGCGCCTCTGACTTTGTCAGACGTATCCCCGGGAACACATTGTTAACTAAAGCGCTAAACTATTACTTTGAGCTCAACTTTTGTAGACAGTGAATTTATCAACGGCAATTCCGAATCTGTGATAACTGTCGCTTGAATAAATTACCTATTGTTTCAACTTTGCGAAACTGTTTCAGTGAAAGTCCTTGGAAGGGCTCTGGCAGGCTAGTTGAATATCAGACTCCCCTTACCCCCCCCCCTTTAACGCGACACAAGGCAAGCAAGCAGCCCCAGTCTCTGTGCACCTTTGCAAGCAGTGCCATGAGCAGATGAGGACGAGCATCAGCTTTAAGGGCTAGCCCCATCTTGGTAAGAGATATCTTGAGAGGTTCGAATTCTCGTGCAAGGCTGCTGGAGGGACCCAGCAGGGAGCCCCGGGATATTTTTGATGTTTTAGGTTGCAAGGCAAGCAAGCAGCCCCAGTCTCTGTGTGCACCTGTGCGAGCAGTGCCATGGGCAGATGAGGCTGAGCAACAGCTTTCCAGGCTAGCCCGTTCGTGGTAAGAAATATCGTGAGACGTTCGCATATTCAGGTCAGGGCTGTGGGAGGGGCCAGGCAAGGACCCCTAGGCGACATTTGAAGTTTGAGGTGTCAAGGCAAGCAAGCAGCCCCAGACTCTGGACGCCTGTGAGAGCAGTGCAATTGGGCAGATGAGGCTGAGCAACAGCTTTCCAGGCAAGTCCCTTCTGCGTGAGAGCTATCTGGAGACGTGCGCATATTCAGGTCACGGCTGCGGGAGGCCCCCTGCAAGGATCCCCTAGGCTACGTTTGAAGTTTGAGGTGGCAAGGCAAGCAAGCAGCCCCACTATCTGTGCGCCTGTGTGAGCAGTGCCATGAGCAGATGAGGCTGAGCAACAGCTTTCCAGGCTAGCCCCTTCTTGGTAAGAGATATCCTGAGACGTTTGCATTCTAGGTGCAGGGCTGCTGTAGGGACCGGGCAGGGAGACCCGGGCTACGTTTGAAGTTTGAGGTGGCAAGGCAAGCAAGCAGCCCCAGTCTCTGTGTGCCTGTGCGAGCACTGCCATGGGCGGATGAGGCTCAACAACAGCTTTCCAGGCTAGGCCCTACTTGGTAAGAGATATACTGAGACGCTCGCATTTCAAGGTCAGGGTTGTGGGAGGGACCGGCCAAGCACCCCCTAGGCTACGTTTGAAGATTGAGGTGGCAAGGCAAGCAAGCAGCCCCAGACTCTGGGCACTTGTGCAAGCAGTGCCATGGGCAGATGAGGCTGAGAAACAGTTTTCAAGGCTAGTCCCTTCTGGGTAAGACCTATCTGGAGAAGTTCGCTTCTTCAGTGCAGGTCTGCTGGAGGCACCCGGCAGGGATCCCTGGGCTACGTTTGAAAATTGAGGTGGCAAGGCAAGCAAGCAGCCCCACTATCTGTGCGCCTGTGTGAGCAGTGCTATGGGCAGATGAGGCTGAGCAACAGCTTTGCAGGCTTGCCCCTTTTTGGTAAGAGATATCCTGAGACGATCGCATATTCGGGACAACGGTGCGGCGGGCACCCAGAAAAGACTCCCTAGGCTACGTTTGAAGTTTGAGGTGGCAAGGGAAGCATGATACCCTAGTCTCTGTGCACCTGTGTGAGCAGTGCCATGGGCAGATGAGGCTGAGCAACAACTTTCCAGGCAAGTCCTTTCTGGGTGAAGCTATCTGGAGACGTTCGCATATTCGGGTCAGGGCTGCAAGAGCCCCCCTGCAAGGACCCCCTAGGCTACGTTTGAAGTTTGAGGTGGCAAGGCAAGCAAGCAGCCCCAGTCTCTGTGCACCTTTGCAAGTAGTGCCATGAGCAGATGAGGCTGAGCATCAGCTTTAAGGGCTAGCCCCATCTTGGTAATAGATATCTTGAGACATTCGCATTCTCGTGCAAGGCTGCTGGAGGGACCTGGCAGGGAGCCCCGGGATATTTTTGATGTTTTAGGTGGCAAGGCAAGCAAGCAGCCCCAGTCTCTGTGTGCACCTGTGCGAGCAGTGCCATGGGCAGATGAGGCTGAGCAACAGCTTTCCAGGCTAGCCCGTTTTTGTTAAGAGATATCGTGAGACGTTCGCATATTAAGCTCAGGGCTGTGGGAGGGACCTGCCAAGGACCCCCTAGGCTACGTTTGAAGTTTGAGGTGGCAAGGCAAGCAAGCAGCCCCAGTATATTTGCGCCTGTGCGAGCAGTGTCATGGGCAGATAAGGCTGAGCAACAGATTTCTAGGCTAGCCTATTTTTGGTATGAGATATCCTGTGACGTTCGCATATTCGGGTCAGGGCTGTGGGAGCCCCCCTGCCAAGGACCCCCTAGGCTACGTTTGAAGTTTGAGGTGGCAAGGCAAGCAAGCAGCCCAAGTCTCTGTGTGCCTGTGTGAGCAGTGCCATGGGCAGATGAGTCTGAGCAACAGCTTTCCAGGCTAGCCCCTTCTGGGTGCGATCTATCTGGAGATGTTCGCATCTTCAGTGCAGGTCTGCTGGAGGCACCCGGCAGGGATCCCCAAGCTACGTTTGAAGATTGAGGTGGCAAGTCCAGCTAGAAGCCCCAGTCTGTTTGTGCCTGTGCGAGCAGTGCCATGGGCAGATGAGGCTCAGTAACAGCTCTCCAGGCTAGCCCCTTCTTGGTGAGAGATATCCTGAGACGTTCGCATATTAAGGTCAGGGCTGTGGGAAGGGCCCGGCAAGGACCCCCTAGGCTGCGTTTGAAGACTGAGGTGTCAAGGCAAGCAAGCAGCCCCAGACTCTGGACGCCTGTGTGAGCAGTGCAATTGGGCAGATGAGGCTGAGAAACAGCTTTCCAGGCTAGCCCCTTCTTGGTAAGTGACTTTCTGAGATGTTCTCATTTTCGGTGCTGTGCTCTTGGAGAGACCGGGAAGGGAGCCTTGGGCCACGTTTGAAGTTTGAGGTGGCAAGGCAAGCAAGCAGCCCCAGACTCTGGACGCCTGTGAGAGCAGTGCCATGGGCAGATAAGGCTGAGCAACAGATTTCTAGGCTAGGCCCTACTTGGTAAGAGATATACTGACACGCTCGCATTTTAATGTCAGGGTTGTGGGAGGGACCCGCCAAGGACCCCAAGGCTACGTTTGAAGATTGAGGTGGCAAGGCAAGCAAGCAGCCCCAGTCTCTCTGTGCGTTTGTGCGAGCAGTGCCATGGGCAGATGAGACTGAGCAACAGGTTTCAAGGGTAGTTCCTTCTGGGTGCGATCTATCTGGAGATGTTCGCATTTTTGGTGCAGGTCTGGTGTAGGCACCTGGCAGGGATCCCCAGGATACGTTTGAAGATTGAGGTGTCAAGGCAAGCATTCAGCCCCAGTGTCTTAGCACCTGTGCAAGCAGTGCCATGAGCAGATGAGGCTGAGCAACAGCTTTCCAGGCTAGCCCCTTCTTGGTAAGAGATATCCTGAGACGTTTGCATATTAAGGTCCGGGCTGTGGGAGGGGCCCGGCAAGGACCCCCTTGGCTACGTTTGAAGATTGAGGTTTCAAGGCAAGCAAGCAGCCCCAGTCTCTGTGTGCCTGTGTGAGCAGTGCCATGGGCAGATGAGGCTGAGCAACACGTTTCAAGGCAAGCCCCTTCTGGGTGCGATCTATCTGCAGATGTTCGCATCTTCAGTGCAGGTCTGCTGGAGGCACCAGGCAGGGATCCCCAAGCTACGTTTGAAGATTGAGGTGGCAAGGCAATCAAGCAGCCCCAGTCTCTGAGCACCTGTGCAAGCAGTGCCTTGAGCAGATGAGACTGAGCAACAGCTCTCCAGGCTAGCCCGTTCTGGGTGCGAGCTGTCTGGAGACCTTCGCATGTTCGCTGCAGGGCTGCTGGATGCACCCGGCAAAGACCACCTAGGCTAATTTTGAAGATTGAGGTGGCAAGGCAAGCAAGCAGCCCCAGACTGTTTGCGCCTGTGCGAGCAGTGCCATGGGCAGATGAGGCTGAGTAACAGCTTTCCAGGCTAGCCCCTTCTCGTTAAAAGATATCCTGAGACATTCACATATGCAGGTCAGGGCTGTGGGAGGGGCCCGGCAAGGACCCCCTAGGCTACGTTTGAAGATTGAGGTGTCAAGGCAAGCAAGCAGCCCCAGACTCTGGACGCCTGTGAGAGCAGTGCAATTGGGCAGATGAGGCTGAGCAACAGCTTTCCAGGCAAGTCCCTTCTGCGTGAGAACTATCTGGAGACGTGCGCATATTCAGGTCACGGTTGCGGGTGTCCCCCTGCAAGGATCCCCTAGGCTACGTTTGAAGTTTGAGGTGGCAAGGCAAGCAAGCAGCTCCAGTCTCTGTGCGTCTGTGCGAGCAGTGCCATGAGCAGATGAGGCTGAGCAACAGCTTTCCAGGCTAGCCCCTTCTTGGTAAGAGATATCCTGAGACGTTTGCATTCTAGGTGCAGGGCTGCTGTAGGGACCGGGCAGGGAGACCCGGGCTACGTTTGAAGTTTGAGGTGGCAAGGCAAGCAAGCAGCCCCAGTCTCTGTGTGCCTGTGCGAGCACTGCCATGGGTGGATGAGGCTGAACAACAGCTTTCCA
Organism: Opisthocomus hoazin; assembly: GCF_030867145.1. NCBI lineage: Eukaryota > Metazoa > Chordata > Aves > Opisthocomiformes > Opisthocomidae > Opisthocomus > Opisthocomus hoazin. The sequence goes on from NC_134453.1 coordinate 11,464,659, forward strand.
GGCTAGGCCCTACTTGGTAAGAGATATACTGAGACGCTCGCATTTCAAGGTCAGGGTTGTGGGAGGGACCGGCCAAGGACCCCCTAGGCTACGTTTGAAGATTGAGGTGGCAAGGCAAGCAAGCAGCCCCAGACTCTGGGCACTTGTGCAAGCAGTGCCATGGGCAGATGAGGCTGAGAAACAGTTTTCAAGGCTAGTCACTTCTGGGTGTGACCTATCTGGAGATGTTCGCTTCTTCAGTGCAGGTCTGCTGGAGGCACCCGGCAGGGATCCCTGGGCTACGTTTGAAAATTGAGGTGGAAAGGCAAGCAAGCAGCCCCACTATCTGTGCACCTGTGCGAGCAGTGCTATGGGCAGATGAGGCTGAGCAACAGCTTTGCAGGCTTGCCCCTTTTTGGTAAGAGATATCCTGAGACGCTCGTATATTCGGGACAACGTTGCGGCGGGCACCCAGAAAAGACTCCCTAGGCTACGTTTGAAGTTTGAGGTGGCAAGGGAAGCATGATACCCCGGTCTCTGTGCACCTGTGTGAGCAGTGCCATGGGCAGATGAGGCTGAGCAACAACTTTCCAGGCTAGCTCTTTCTGGCTGCGAGCTATCTGCAGACGTTCTCATTCTGGGAGCAGGGCTCCCGCAGGCCCCCTGCACGCACCGCCAAAGCTACGTTTGAAGTTGGATGTCGCCTTCGTTGGCGTGGCGACCTGGTTCAGGGACGGCTCGGCGACCCACCCCTCGGCCGCTCGGGTCATCAGCACGCAGACACCAATGTGGTGGACGGCAAATGGCGTTTATTGATAAATAACACAGCGTTATATAGCCTAGGTTTACAGCATCACTTCCGTCTGCTTACTTCACGGGTTAAACGCTATTGGCTATTAGGACGGGGGGGGCACACTACCTTTTTGTACAGCGCGACATCTTCAGACCGCCAAGCCTTAACTACCCACATTTCCCCCCTCCTTATGCTTAACTAAATAGGCTAATATGAAATATAAAGTTGTAATACTTAACTTAACTTAGTATTTAACTTAGACTTAAACTTAATATTAATATTATTAAGACTTAACCTTAATTAATCTTAACTATAACTTAAAAATATAAATATTAAGATCTTACGATAACAAATATAAGGCGCCTTGAACAAATGCATTTGTAAATTAGCTAAAATATAATCTTAAAATATATATAATATAATTTTAAAATATAATCTTAAAGTCTTAAAAATTCTATCGATATTCTTATTTTATATTTATTCTATATCTTACATTATATTTATAGTTTTAAAAAGTATATGCTATAAACCTGAAAAAGTATAAGGCACAGTAAACAGGTAAAAGTTGAGGTAACTTTTAGGATAACACTGGGTAGGTACGTTTTTAGAGCAGCTGACGGTGTTCTACGAACATAATGTTAATTTTCTCCAGTCGACTTTTGACGAACGACACGATTCCACTCAGTATACAGGGTCCAAAAATTAGTGCTATTACAATCATCGCGATTGGTCCTATCAAGGTGGATAGCAAGGTGGTTAACCATGGGATTAAACACTGCCAGAGATATGCATGGAGTAAGGCCTGTTTTGGAACAGATCCATTGAGCTCCTTTAGAGGGAATAACCCATTTTTCTTTGGTTTTTCCCACTGTGGACGAGACAGAACTACAGAGCTTCCGTTTTTGTCCCCACACATTGCCTATACAGGTCCCAGATCCAGAAACATATTGCATGGTTATCCTCCTTTTCTTCTCTCCCCAAGAACATTGAAGTGGTACGGATCGGGTGTCTAGGCTATATGTTGTGTTTACCCCTATAGCCTCATAAAAAGGGGGTTTCACGTCATAGCACAACGAACAGTGTGCAGTTAGGTTAGGGTTGGTTTGGTTCAAGGTGTCATAGGTGGCTCGCATTAGTTTCCATAAGGGGGGTTCCCTCGTCCCATCGAGGGAGGATATTACATCACTTTGGGTGGTCTCCAGGGGGCTAGCAGTTATCTGTGGTCCACTAACAATTGGATTGGGGCCAACTCCATGAGGAGGGTTTTTTATTATTTCCTCCTTCCTTATATGTATCAATCCACCTCGATCTTGTCCTGGTTCCCAATACCTAATTCCCCAAGTTCTTCCCGTTACCCATCTTGAGTCTTCTGGATGAATTACTTGGAGGATTATAGCGTCACAATTACTGTACCCTACAGATCCTCCAGACCAATCGAGTCGTGGATGTTTGCAACCTAGTGGTCCCCATGTTGTCGTTAAATATTTGTCTGGGATTGGGGGTGTCCAAGCGGAAGCGATAGTGACACAGTCCCAATATGCGCAATAATATTGATTAGGAGAATTACAATATCCCTTTCCTGGGTTAGATTGTGGACATAAGTAATAGGGCCGCTGGTTTAGGCAGGGCTGTATGGGTGCTAATTCACACAGGTGGGCAGCAAATCTAGGAGGTCCTGCTGTTATGACTTCCCTTACTACTCGACCATTTACAAGGTTCCGTAGGACCCACCTATATGGCTGATGGTGATGGTAACTTGATTCTGCCTGTCCTATAGTGACAAGCTCCAAGATTAGGATCACACAAGGGCATCGTAGCCCCCCTTTGCGGACGCTATTCTGCCGTTGTCTGGATTCTGTCCGTGAGGAGGTTTCAGGCTCGGACAGGACGTTTGCCGACTTGTCGTCTTCTCTTGTCACCGGGGTGTACGGGTTACGGGGGTGTCCGATGATCCGGTCCTGTGGACAAAAACTCACAGTTTTCATTAGTTTTATTCTGGAGGTCTGGTTTAATGGACTTAAGCGGACACCACTTAACTTTCCCATCTTTTTTAACAGCGGCATACCCTCGCCCTGTAAGAACTAGCCTCCACCCTTGTTCCCATTCTCCCAGCTCATTTCTAATTATAACCAACGGGCCTTCTTCCAGTGCTCGAGTGGCCCAATGTTTTTGGGTGGGACTATTTACCTTTTCCCCCCTGGGGAATTGATTTAGTGCTAAAAGAGCAGTCGCTAACAGGCGTGCTTGGTCTCCCTGGGGAATGGTATTAGCAAAACCTTCTGTTTTTGCTAACACTTCTAATTTAGATTTCAGAGTCTGGTTCGCTCGTTCGACTATAGCTTGTCCTGTACTATTATATGGAATACCGTGTGTTAGGGTGATATCCCATTTCGAAACAAATGTCTGAACTGATTTAGAGACGAAATTTGGACCGTTGTCTGTTCTGATATGATTGGGGATGCCGAGCCATGCCATGGCTGTCAACCAATGTTGGATGGTTGCTTTGGAATTGGTTTTAAGGTGCTGTGTGGCTACGATCACTCCGCTGTATGTATCTACAGTTACTGCTAGCCACGCTTGAGGTTTCAGCAACTGACAGAGCGTAAAATCTGTCTGCCACACTTCGGAGGCCTTGAGACCTCTGGGGTGGACTCCGCTGGACCACAGCGGTGTTCTCTGACAGTAGGGACACGTGGCTACTATGTGTTTCGCGTCGGTGACTGAGATCCCGCATTTTTTCGCTAGCGCTTTAGCTCCGATGTGGAGAGACTCGTGTAGTTGACGGGCATCTCTCAGCGTCCACAAGCCTTTTGCAGTGGTGTCTGCCTTGTCATTACCGATTTGGAAAAAGCCTTTAATTGGGCTGTGGCTGTTAACGTGAATAACTTATATGGTGCCTTTTCGGGAGAAAAGTGCTTCTTCTAGCATTAGAGCTGTTGTGGATGTTGACACGCCTGGTCCCGACACGGCTAAACAAAGTTTGGCCACGAACATCGAATCTGTTACTATGTTGAGGTGTTCTGTTGGGAACAGTCCACACGCTAATACTACGGTTGCAGCTTCTAATTGCTGGGCTGAGAGCGCACGATCGGTCATTTTAATGCAGTGCCATTCTTCTCCCGATTGCCATACCGCCGCCGCTGTTGAAGTTGTCGAGGACGCATCTGTGAATACTGTTGGTCCTTGTTGGGGCCGATCTATGATCTTTTGCGGGAGGTCGATGTTGACAATTGCCATCATTTGAGTCCAGGGAGGTTTTGTAGCATAACGGACTTCTCCGCCAAATCCGACGAGAGCTATGGCTAGATACTCTGACATTGCTACTGATTGTGCAGGGAGTTGTTTGCGGAAGGGTAGGTATATCCTGGCGGGTTCGATGCCTAGGTGTCTCAGGGCGAGTTTTCTGCCTTTCATGATGAGATTACCAAGGCATTCAACTCCTGGAGAGAATGCGCATGATGGTTTTCCCAGAACCACCCATTGTATTGGTTGAGCTTTTTCAGGAGGACCTTGTGCTAGTGCTCCCATTCCCCCGCCTTTTGTAAAGTGTACATATAAATCAAGTGGCAAATTTGGATTCCATCTGGCAAGCGTACTTGATGATACCTGTTGCTCGATAAAGTCGAGAGAGTTTGCTGCTTCCATTGTTAGGATTTTTTGCTCCCATGGGTTCTTTCCCTTTAAGAGATCGTACAGGGGAGTCATGATCTCAGGAGGGACCAGTACAATGTTGCGGAGCCATTGTAAGGACCCTACTAATTGCTGCATATCATGGAGTGTTTTGATGTGGCGACGGATTTTTATTTGGGGGGGGGTCACATAGGAACTCGTGATCCCTACTCCTAAAAAGCTTACGCACGGTCCTCTTTTAATTTTTGCACTCACGATTTCGAACCCATTCGTTTTCAGAGTTTCTGAGACTGTTGACACTAGGTGGTCCACGTGACTTCCCGATGGTGCGGCGATTAAGATATCGTCCATGTACTGAATGATGGTCACAGTCGGATTGCTGTGTCGGACTGGTGTTAACGCCCGGTCCACCGCAATCTGGCAGATGGTAGGCGAGTTGATCATTCCTTGAGGCAGCACTTTCCACTGGAAACGTAAGTTAGGGCGTTGGCTGTTTGGAAACACAACAGAAAAAGCAAACCGCTCCTTGTCTTCCTCATGCAGAGGTATCGAGAAAAAACAGTCTTTAATATCAAGGACAGCACAAGGTTGTCCTTCCGGTACCATAGAGTTCATGGGTAAAAACGTTTGGACAGGACCCATTGGCTGAATTTTCTTGTTTACCTCACGTAGGTCGTGGAGGAGGCGAAACCCTTCGCCGGTTCGTTTGGGTATTACAAAAACTGGGGTGTTCCATGGGCTAGTGGAAGGCTCTATGTGACCTCTTTGTAGCTCGCGGTCAACTAGCTCGAGAAGGGCATCCATTCGAGGCTTCGACAGGGGCCACTGCTCAACCCACACTGGGTCGGATGATTTCCACGTCAGTTTAATTGGTGGAGATGGGTGTGCGGTAGTGGCCCTTACAATAAATTTGTCACCCTGGCTTTTAATAGGGCTAGAGCGTCCCTTCCCAGAAGGGGTGGGACTCCTGTCATAACATATGGAAAAAGGGTAATGGTTTTCTCCGGTCCTTTTTCAGTGTGGAATGTGATTGCTACCAATTGGGCACTCTTCCGAGCTCGGGTTAATCCCCCGACTCCTCCTACCATGGGGGCATCTTCCAATTTCCAATGTGGGGGCCAGTTTGTCTCAGGGATAACTGTAACATCTGCTCCGGTGTCGATTAAAAAAGGGACGCTGATGATGGTGCTATTTGGGATGTCATAGAGGGAACAGATACCCCACACTACTGGCGGGTGATCACACTTTACTGCCAGGGCCACCCTGGGGTCTCGCCCCCAAGGGGTGATCCTTGCTGTCCCTGAGGTGAGGACAGGTTCGGCTGGATTGTCGGCTGAGCCATAAAATTGGTCGCTTCCCGAGGGGGTAGTGGGTTCGGAAGCGCCTCGCCCCACTTGGGGTTGGCATAAGTGGGCCGCCTGATGTCCCATGTGGGAGAGGGCTGTGGATGGCCCGAGTGCCCTCTCCCCCTTCCGTTTCCCTGTTTTATAGATTTGCATTCTTTGGCGAAATGCCCTTTCTTTCCGCAGGCCCAACATGGTCCTTTGGATCGATTTTGGCGCAGGCCCCTCAACTGAGGACAGTTTGCTACGACGTGGCCTGCCTGGCCACATTTAAAACATGTCATTACATTAGCCATTATGGAGCGAACGGCCACCTGGATGGGGGTTAGATGTTCTTCCTTCGTGACATGCTTAATCATGTCCGCGATGCTGGATCCCGCTGGCAGTGATCGCAGGATTTCTTTGGTTGTCGAATTACACTGCTGACGTAAACATTCCACTATGACTGGGCCTTTTGCCTCTGCAGGCAAGGCCGAAGAATCGACCGCTGCTTGGAGACGATCCACGAACTTTGTGAAGCTCTCACTTTCACTTTGCTTTATTGTGGACCATGGCGATGGTTTGGTAATGACTCTAGAGGTTGTGTGAATAGCTTCTCTGGCCGCACGAGTAGTTGCCATAACTTCATGGTCCCGCAGGGCTTGGGCTTGCGCCTGGGGAGTAATCATTGTGGGATCTGTGCCCATTAACCTCTGCAGGCTGGAGCCATGCAGTGGATGGTCTGCCCCAGTTACTTGGGCCAGTTGCTTCGTACAGTTGTCCTCCCATTCTTGTTTAAAAACGATCATCCCTGCCCCATCAAAGATCAATCTACAAGTTTGTTTTATGTCGAACGGGAGCATATCTTCTCCCCCGAATATACCATCTATAAGGGTGGAGACCATGGCAGAATTAAGGCCTTTATCTGCGATTGCCTTAACAATCGCTTGTATGTCCTTAGGGTTTATCGGTGTGCGGACCCTCTGTCCCCCGTCCGTCACCCGGACCGGGAACACTAGCGCGGCCGATGGGGCCCAGTCGGCGCACGCAATCTTTATTCTCCTCCAGTCCGTGAGAGGGATTTCTCCCCCTCGCGGCTTCTCTTTAATTTGGATGGGGATATTTTGGCTCTTGACTTTATTTATCTCTGTTTCCTCCTCTACTACGTTTAAATCAGTTGTGAGCCACTCGTCCCCGCTGGTGTTTGAATCGGAGTCGGAACTCGACTGACTGGTTACTTCTGGCTTCCAGTACCTTTTTGCCGAGCTCCGGCCCCCTCCCCTATGGGCGGGCCGCTCCTCTGCCCCGGGCCCGCCCCGCCCTCCGCTCGGCGGGGTGCCCACCCCACAGGCGCACCTTTTGAAATGCACGCTCTGGTTGGCTCTCTGCCCCCCGCTCGCCCCCCTGTTCTCTTCCACCTCCCGCTTGATAACTTGTGCGCTTGATAACTTTAGCGCTTCCTCCCTGTTATCACCAAAGGAATTTTCATCCCGCCTTTCCCCTTTGGGCTCGGCGCCATCTTGGGGCGCATAGGGCGGTGGTGTAGCCCAGACTTACTCAGACCCGGTTTTTTCCGCGGCGCTCCTAGCCTCCTCGGCTAACCCGCCCCAGAAGGATTTAGCCTGTTTCTCTCCCTCCGTAAGCGGGTCGGGGTCTGGGAGTAGAGGGGACGTGTCGCCCTCTTGCTGATCTTTAGGCTCAGCAGAGCCGTTATCGTCTGGGGGGTGCAAAGTCTGTGTGGCTGCCCCGATTCCCAATTTTGGGGTAGCAAACAAACAGCTCCCTGCCGCCTTCCAGGTCTCCTGCACTTGTCTAGCTTTCTGCAGGGCCTGTACGACTTTCCCCCACGACTTAAGATTTTTCCCACAACCCGAGGACATCATTTCCTCGGCTGACGCTTTAGTGCACTTATCCCACACCTCAGGGTGGAAAATATCCACCGGCTGGTCAATGACCCCAATATGCAAAAGTCTCGCAACTGCGAGCGTAAAATCTTTGGGCTTACAATCGATACCCCACTGCTTATGTAATTGCGATACGACCTTCACGAGGGATTCCATCCTCCTTGCTAGTCCGGGAGCGTCCTCCCCGCCGGGCTGGTCCTGCCGCTCTGGCCGCCGTTCACCTGATTCCAGGCGAGTCTTTCCCGGGTTTCGGCACCACTTGTCGCCTTCGTTGGCGTGGCGTGGCGACCTGGTTCAGGGACGGCTCGGCGACCCACCCCTCGGCCGCTCGGGTCATCAGCACGCAGACACCAATGTGGTGGACGGCAAATGGCGTTTATTGATAAATAACACAGCGTTATATAGCCTAGGTTTACAGCATCACTTCCGTCTGCTTACTTCACGGGTTAAATGCTACTGGCTATTAGGAAGGGGGGGACACACTACCTTTCCGTACAGCGCGACATCTTCAGACCGCCAAGCCTTAACTACCCAAGACAAGCAAGCAGCCCCAGTCTCTGTGCCTCTGTGAGCTGTGAGCTATCTGCAGACATTCGTATTTTCGAAGCAGGGCTGCCGGTGGCCCCCTGCACAGACCCCCAAAGCTATATTTGAAGTTTGAGGGGGCAAGACAATCATGCAGTCCCAGTCTCTGTGCGAGCAGTGCCATGGGCACATGAGGCTGAGCAACAGCTTTCCAGGCTAGCTCTTTCTGCCTGCGAGCTATCTGCAGACGTTCCCATTTTTGGAGCACGGCTGCCGGAGGCCCCCTGCACGCACCTGCAAAGATACGTTTGAAGTTTGAGGGGGCAAGACAAGCAAGCAGCCCCAGTCTCTGTGCCTCTGTGTGAGCAGTGCCATGGGCAGATGAGGCTGAGCAACAGCTTTCCAGGCTAGCTCTTTCTGGCTGCGAGCTATCTGCAGACGTTCGCATTTTTGGAGCAGGGCTGTGAAAGGAGCCTGCCAGGGACCTCCCTCATTCCCAGGCTACGTTTGAAGTTTGAGGGGGCAAGACAAGCAAGCAGCCCCAGTCTCTGTGCCTCAGTGCGAGCAGTGCCATGGGCAGATGAGGCTGAGCAACAGCTTTCCAGGCTAGCTTTTTCCTCCTGCGAGCTATCTGCAGACGTTCGAATTTTGGGAGCAGGGCTGCCGGAGGAGACCGGCATGCAACCACAATGCTACATTTGAAGTCTGAGGTGACAAGACAAGCAAACAGCCCCAGTCTCTGTGCCTCTGTGCGAGCAGTGCCATGGGAAGATGAGGCTGAGCAACAGCTTTCCAGGCTAGCTCTTTCTGGCTGCGAGCTATCTGCAGACGTTCGCATTTTCGGAGCAGGGCTGCCGCAGAGGCCCGACACGGATCCCAAAGCCACGTTTGAGATTTGAGGGGGCAAGACAAGCAAGCAGCCCCAGTCTCTGTGCCTCTGTGCGAGCAGTGCCATGGGCAGATGAGGCTGAGCAACAGCTTTCCAGGCTAGCTCTTTCTGGCTGAGAGCTATCTGCAGACGTTCGCATTTTCAGAGCAGGGCTGCCGGAGACCCCCTACACGGACAGCCTAAGCTATGTTTGAAGTTTGAGGGGGCAAGACAAGCAAGCAGCCCCTGTCTCTGTGCCTCTGTGCGAGCAGTGCCATGGGCAGATGAGGATGAGCAACAGCTTTAAAGGCTAGCTCTTTCTGGCAGCAATCTATCTGCAGATGTTCGAATTTTTGGAGCAGGGCTGCCGGAGGAGCCCGGCATGCAACCACAATGCTACATGTGAAGTTTGAGGTGGCAAGACAAGCAAGCAGCCCCAGTCTCTGTGCCTCTGTGTGAGCAGTGCCATGGGCAGATGAGGCTGAGCAACAGCTTTCCAGGCTAGCTCTTGCTGGCTGCGAGCTATCTGCAGATGTTCGCATTTTCAGAGCAGGGCTGACGGAGGCCCCAGGCACGGACCACCTAAGCTACGTTTGAAGTTTGAGGTGGCAAGACAAGCAAGCAGCCCCAGTCTCTGTGCCTCTGCGCGAGCAGTGCCATGGGCAGATGAGTCTGGACAAGAGCTTTCCAGGCTAGCTCTTTCTGGCTGAGAGCTATCTGCAGACGTTTGCATTTTCGGAGCAGGGCTGCCGCAGACGCCCGACACGGATCCCAAAGCCACGTTTGAAGTTTGAGGGGCCAAGACAAGCAAGCAGCTCTAGTCTCTGTGCCTCTGTGCGAGCAGTGCCATGGGCAGATGAGGCTGAGCAACAGTTTTCCAGGCTAGCTCTTTCTGGCTGCGAGCTATCTGCAGACGTTCGCATCTTTGGAGCAGCCCTGCCAGAGGCCCCCGGCACGGACCACCTAAGATACGTTTGAAGTTTGAGGGGGCAAGACAAGCAAGCAGCCCCAGTCTGTGTGCCTCTGTGCGAGCAATGCCATTGGCAGATGAGGCTGAGCAACACCTTTCCAGGCTAGCTCTTTCTGGCTGAGAGCTATCTGCAGACGTTCGCATCTTTGGAGCAGCCCTGCCGGAGGCCCCCGGCACGGACCACCTAAGCTACATTTGAAGTTTGAGGGGGCAAGACAAGCAAGCAGCCCCAGTCTCTGTGCCTCTGTGCGAGCAGTGCCATGGGCAGATGAGGCTGAGCAACAGCTTTCCAGGCTAGCTCTTTCTGACTGCGAGCTATCTGCAGACGTTCGAATTTTGGGAGCAGGGCTGCCGGAGGAGCCCGGCATGCAACCACAATGCTACATTTGAAGTTTGAGGGGGCAAGACAAGCAAGCAGCCCCAGTCTCTGTGCCTCTGTGCGAGCAGTGCCATGGGAAGATGAGGCTGAGCAACAGCTTTCCAGGCTAGCTCTTTCTGGCTGCGAGCTATCTGCAGACGTTCGCATTTTCGGAGCAGGGCTGCCGCAGACGCCCGACACGGATCCCAAAGCCACGTTTGAAGTTTGAGGTGGCAAGACAAGCAAGCAGCCCCAGTCTCTGTGCCTCTGTGCGAGCAGTGCCATGGGCAGATGAGGCTGAGCAACAGCTTTCCAGGCTAGCTCTTTCTGGCTGCAAGCTGTTTGCAGACGTTCGCATTTTGGGATCAGGGATGCCGGAGGCACCCGACACGGACCACCTAAGATACGTTTGAAGTTTGAGGTGGCAAGACAAGCAAGCAGCCCCAGTCTCTGTGCCTCTGTGCGAGCAGTGCCATGGGCAGATGAGGCTGAGCAACAGCTTTCCAGGCTAGCTCTTTCTGGCTGCGAGCTATCTGCAGACATTCGAATTTTGGGATCAGGGCTGCCGGAGGCACCCGTGATGGTCCAGCTAAGTTACGTTTGAAGTTTGACGTGGCAAGACAAGCAAGCAGCCCCAGTCTCTGTGCCTCTGTGCGAGCAGTGCCATGGGCAGATGAGGCTGAGCAACAGCTTTCCAGGCTAGCTCTTTCTGACTGCGAGCTATCTGCAGACGTTCGAATTTTGGGAGCAGGGCTGCCGGAGGAGCCCGGCATGCAACCACAATGCTACATTTGAAGTTTGAGGGGGCAAGACAAGCAAGCAGCCCCAGTCTCTGTGCCTCTGTGCGAGCAGTGCCATGGGCAGATGAGGCTGAGCAACAGCTTTCCAGGCTAGCTCTTTCTGGCTGCGAGCTATCTGCAGACGTTCGCATTTTCGGAGCAGGGCTGCCGGATGCCCCCTGCATGGACCCCCAAAGCTACGTTTGAAGTTTGAGGGGGCAAGACAAGCAAGCAGCCCCAGTCTCTGTGCCTCTGTGTGAGAAGTGCCATGGGCAGATGAGGCTGAGCAACACCTTTCCAGGCTACCTCTTTCTGCCTGCGATATATCTGCAGACGTTCGAATTTTGGGAGCAGGGCTGCCGGAGGAGCCCGGCATGTAACCACAATGCTACATTTAAAGTTTGAGGTGACAAGACAAGCAAGCAGCCCCAGTCTCTGTGCCTCTGTGCGAGCAGTGCCATGGGCAGATGAGGCTGAGCAACAGCTTTCCAGGCTAGTTTTTTCTACCTACGAGCTATCTGCAGACGTTCGCATTTTCAGAGCAGGGCTGCCGCAGACGCCCGACACGAATCCCAAAGCTACGTTTGAAGTTTGAGGGGGCAAGACAAGCAAGCAGCCCCAGTCTCTGTGCCTCTGTGCGAGCAGTGCCATGGGCAGATGAGGCTGAGCAACAGCTTTCCAGGCTATCGCTCCTTGTCTGCGAGCTGTCTGCAGACGTTTGCATTTTCGGAGCAGGGATGCCGGAGGCACCCGGCATGGACCACCTAAGATACGTTTGAAGTTTGAGGTGGCAAGACAAGCAAGCAGCTCCAGTCTCTGTGCCTCTGTGTGAGCAGTGCCACGAGCAGATGAGGCTGAGCAACAGCTTTCCAGGCTAGCTCTTTCTGGCTGCGAGCTATCTGCAGACGTTCGCATTTTTGGAGCTGGGTTGCCGGAACCGCCCGGCACGGACCACCTAAGTTATGTTTGAACATTGAGGTGGCAAGACAAGCAAGCAGCCCCAGTCTGTGTGCCTCTGTGCGAGCAGTGACATGGGCAGATGAGGCTGAGCAACAGCTTTCCAGGCTAGCTCTTTCTGGCTGCGAGCTATCTGCAGACGTTCGCATTTTCAGAGCAGGGCTGACGGAGGCCCCCGGCACGGACCACCTAAGCTACGTTTGAAGTTTGAGGTGGCAAGACAAGCAAGCAGCCCCAGTCTCTGTGCCTCTGCGCGAGCAGTGCCATGGGCAGATGAGGCTGAGCAACAGCTTTCCAGGCTAGCTCTTTCTGGCTGAGAGCTATCTGCAGACGTTTGCATTTTCGGAGCAGGGCTGCCGCAGACGCCCGACACGGATCCCAAAGCCACGTTTGAAGTTTGAGGGGCCAAGACAAGCAAGCAGCTCTAGTCTCTGTGCCTCTGTGCGAGCAGTGCCATGGGCAGATGAGGCTGAGCAACAGCTTTCCAGGCTAGCTTTTTCCTCCTGCGAGCTATCTGCAGACGTTCGAATTTTGGGAGCAGGGCTGCCGGAGGAGACCGGCATGCAACCACAATGCTACATTTGAAGTCTGAGGTGACAAGACAAGCAAACAGCCCCAGTCTCTGTGCCTCTGTGCGAGCAGTGCCATGGGAAGATGAGGCTGAGCAACAGCTTTCCAGGCTAGCTCTTTCTGGCTGCGAGCTATCTGCAGACGTTCGCATTTTCGGAGCAGGGCTGCCGCAGAGGCCCGACACGGATCCCAAAGCCACGTTTGAGATTTGAGGGGGCAAGACAAGCAAGCAGCCCCAGTCTCTGTGCCTCTGTGCGAGCAGTGCCATGGGCAGATGAGGCTGAGCAACAGCTTTCCAGGCTAGCTATTTCTGGCTGCGAGCTATCTGCAGACGTTCGCATTTTGGGATAAGGGCTGCTGAAGGCGCCTGACACGGAGAGCCTAAGCTACATTTGAAGTTTGAGGGGGCAAGACAAGCAAGCAGCCCCAGTCTCTGTGCCTCTGTGCGAGCAGTGCCATGGGCAGATGAGGCTGAGCAACAGCTTTCCACGCTAGCTCTTTCTGGCTGCGAGCTATCTGCAGACGTTCGCATTTTCGGACCAGCCCTGCCGGAGGCCCCCGGCACGGACCACCTAAGCTACGTTTGAAGTTTGAGGTGGCAAGACAAGCAAGCAGCCCCAGTCTCTGTGCCTCTGTGCGAGCAGTGACATGGGCAGATGAGGCTGAGCAACAGCTTTCCAGGCTAGCTCTTTCTGGCTGAGAGCTATCTGCAGACGTTCGCATTTTCAGAGCAGGGCTGCCGGAGACCCCCTACACGGACAGCCTAAGCTATGTTTGAAGTTTGAGGGGGCAAGACAAGCAAGCAGCCCCTGTCTCTGTGCCTCTGTGCGAGCAGTGCCATGGGCAGATGAGGATGAGCAACAGCTTTAAAGGCTAGCTCTTTCTGGCAGCAATCTATCTGCAGATGTTCGAATTTTTGGAGCAGGGCTGCCGGAGGAGCCCGGCATGCAACCACAATGCTACATGTGAAGTTTGAGGTGGCAAGACAAGCAAGCAGCCCCAGTCTCTGTGCCTCTGTGTGAGCAGTGCCATGGGCAGATGAGGCTGAGCAACAGCTTTCCAGGCTAGCTCTTGCTGGCTGCGAGCTATCTGCAGATGTTCGCATTTTCAGAGCAGGGCTGACGGAGGCCCCAGGCACGGACCACCTAAGCTACGTTTGAAGTTTGAGGTGGCAAGACAAGCAAGCAGCCCCAGTCTCTGTGCCTCTGCGCGAGCAGTGCCATGGGCAGATGAGTCTGGACAACAGCTTTCCAGGCTAGCTCTTTCTGGCTGAGAGCTATCTGCAGACGTTTGCATTTTCGGAGCAGGGCTGCCGCAGACGCCCGACACGGATCCCAAAGCCACGTTTGAAGTTTGAGGGGCCAAGACAAGCAAGCAGCTCTAGTCTCTGTGCCTCTGTGCGAGCAGTGCCATGGGCAGATGAGGCTGAGCAACAGTTTTCCAGGCTAGCTCTTTCTGGCTGCGAGCTATCTCCAGACGTTCGCATCTTTGGAGCAGCCCTGCCAGAGGCCCCCGGCACGGACCACCTAAGATACGTTTGAAGTTTGAGGGGGCAAGACAAGCAAGCAGCCCCAGTCTGTGTGCCTCTGTGCGAGCAATGCCATTGGCAGATGAGGCTGAGCAACACCTTTCCAGGCTAGCTCTTTCTGGCTGAGAGCTATCTGCAGACGTTCGCATCTTTGGAGCAGCCCTGCCGGAGGCCCCCGGCACGGACCACCTAAGCTACATTTGAAGTTTGAGGGGGCAAGACAAGCAAGCAGCCCCAGTCTCTGTGCCTCTGTGCGAGCAGTGCCATGGGCAGATGAGGCTGAGCAACAGCTTTCCAGGCTAGCTCTTTCTGACTGCGAGCTATCTGCAGACGTTCGAATTTTGGGAGCAGGGCTGCCGGAGGAGCCCGGCATGCAACCACAATGCTACATTTGAAGTTTGAGGGGGCAAGACAAGCAAGCAGCCCCAGTCTCTGTGCCTCTGTGCGAGCAGTGCCATGGGAAGATGAGGCTGAGCAACAGCTTTCCAGGCTAGCTCTTTCTGGCTGCGAGCTATCTGCAGACGTTCGCATTTTCGGAGCAGGGCTGCCGCAGACGCCCGACACGGATCCCAAAGCCACGTTTGAAGTTTGAGGTGGCAAGACAAGCAAGCAGCCCCAGTCTCTGTGCCTCTGTGCGAGCAGTGCCATGGGCAGATGAGGCTGAGCAACAGCTTTCCAGGCTAGCTCTTTCTGGCTGCAAGCTGTTTGCAGACGTTCGCATTTTGGGATCAGGGATGCCGGAGGCACCCGACACGGACCACCTAAGCAACATTTGAAGTTTGAGGTGGCAAGACAAGCAAGCAGCCCCAGTCTCTGTGCCTCTGTGCGAGCAGTGCCATGGGCAGATGAGGCTGAGCAACAGCTTTCCAGGCTAGCTCTTTCTGGCTGCGAGCTATCTGCAGACATTCGAATTTTGGGATCAGGGCTGCCGGAGGCACCCGTGATGGTCCAGCTAAGTTACGTTTGAAGTTTGACGTGGCAAGACAAGCAAGCAGCCCCAGTCTCTGTGCCTCTGTGCGAGCAGTGCCATGGGCAGATGAGGCTGAGCAACAGCTTTCCAGGCTAGCTCTTTCTGACTGCGAGCTATCTGCAGACGTTCGAATTTTGGGAGCAGGGCTGCCGGAGGAGCCCGGCATGCAACCACAATGCTACATTTGAAGTTTGAGGGGGCAAGACAAGCAAGCAGCCCCAGTCTCTGTGCCTCTGTGCGAGCAGTGCCATGGGCAGATGAGGCTGAGCAACAGCTTTCCAGGCTAGCTCTTTCTGGCTGCGAGCTATCTGCAGACGTTCGCATTTTCGGAGCAGGGCTGCCGGATGCCCCCTGCATGGACCCCCAAAGCTACGTTTGAAGTTTGAGGGGGCAAGACAAGCAAGCAGCCCCAGTCTCTGTGCCTCTGTGTGAGAAGTGCCATGGGCAGATGAGGCTGAGCAACACCTTTCCAGGCTACCTCTTTCTGCCTGCGATATATCTGCAGACGTTCGAATTTTGGGAGCAGGGCTGCCGGAGGAGCCCGGCATGTAACCACAATGCTACATTTAAAGTTTGAGGTGACAAGACAAGCAAGCAGCCCCAGTCTCTGTACCTCTGTGCGAGCAGTGCCATGGGCAGATGAGGCTGAGCAACAGCTTTCCAGGCTAGTTTTTTCTACCTACGAGCTATCTGCAGACGTTCGCATTTTCAGAGCAGGGCTGCCGCAGACGCCCGACACGAATCCCAAAGCTACGTTTGAAGTTTGAGGGGGCAAGACAAGCAAGCAGCCCCAGTCTCTGTGCCTCTGTGCGAGCAGTGCCATGGGCAGATGAGGCTGAGCAACAGCTTTCCAGGCTATCGCTCCTTGTCTGCGAGCTGTCTGCAGACGTTTGCATTTTCGGAGCAGGGATGCCGGAGGCACCCGGCATGGACCACCTAAGATACGTTTGAAGTTTGAGGTGGCAAGACAAGCAAGCAGCTCCAGTCTCTGTGCCTCTGTGTGAGCAGTGCCACGAGCAGATGAGGCTGAGCAACAGCTTTCCAGGCTAGCTCTTTCTGGCTGCGAGCTATCTGCAGACGTTCGCATTTTTGGAGCTGGGTTGCCGGAACCGCCCGGCACGGACCACCTAAGTTATGTTTGAACATTGAGGTGGCAAGACAAGCAAGCAGCCCCAGTCTGTGTGCCTCTGTGCGAGCAGTGACATGGGCAGATGAGGCTGAGCAACAGCTTTCCAGGCTAGCTCTTTCTGGCTGCGAGCTATCTGCAGACGTTCGCATTTTCAGAGCAGGGCTGACGGAGGCCCCCGGCACGGACCACCTAAGCTACGTTTGAAGTTTGAGGTGGCAAGACAAGCAAGCAGCCCCAGTCTCTGTGCCTCTGCGCGAGCAGTGCCATGGGCAGATGAGGCTGAGCAACAGCTTTCCAGGCTAGCTCTTTCTGGCTGAGAGCTATCTGCAGACGTTTGCATTTTCGGAGCAGGGCTGCCGCAGACGCCCGACACGGATCCCAAAGCCACGTTTGAAGTTTGAGGGGCCAAGACAAGCAAGCAGCTCTAGTCTCTGTGCCTCTGTGCGAGCAGTGCCATGGGCAGATGAGGCTGAGCAACAGTTTTCCAGGCTAGCTCTTTCTGGCTGCGAGCTATCTGCAGACGTTCGCATCTTTGGAGCAGCCCTGCCGGAGGCCCCCGGCACGGACCACCTAAGATACGTTTGAAGTTTGAGGGGGCAAGACAAGCAAGCAGCCCCAGTCTCTGTGCCTCTGTGCGAGCAATGCCATTGGCAGATGAGGCTGAGCAACACCTTTCCACGCTAGCTCTTTCTGGCTGAGAGCTATCTGCAGACGTTCGCATCTTTGGAGCAGCCCTGCCGGAGGCCCCCGGCACGAACCACCTAAGCTACATTTGAAGTTTGAGGGGGCAAGACAAGCAAGCAGCCCCAGTCTCTGTGCCTCTGTGCGAGCAGTGCCATGGGCAGATGAGGCTGAGCAACACCTTTCCAGGCTAGCTCTTTCTGACTGCGAGCTATCTGCAGACGTTCGAATTTTGGGAGCAGGGCTGCCGGAGGAGCCCGGCATGCAACCACAATGCTACATTTGAAGTTTGAGGGGGCAAGACAAGCAAGCAGCCCCAGTCTCTGTGCCTCTGTGCGAGCAGTGCCATGGGAAGATGAGGCTGAGCAACAGCTTTCCAGGCTAGCTCTTTCTGGCTGCGAGCTATCTGCAGACGTTCGCATTTTCGGAGCAGGGCTGCCGCAGACGCCCGACACGGATCCCAAGCCACGTTTGAAGTTTGAGGTGGCAAGACAAGCAAGCAGCCCCAGTCTCTGTGCCTCTGTGCGAGCAGTGCCATGGGCAGATGAGGCTGAGCAACAGCTTTCCAGGCTAGCTCTTTCTGGCTGCGAGCTATCTGCAGACTTTCGAATTTTGGGATCAGGGCTGCCGGAGGCACCCGTCATGGTCCAGCTAAGTTACGTTTGAAGTTTGACGTGCCAAGACAAGCAAGCAGCCCCAGTCTCTGTGCCTCTGTGCGAGCAGTGCCATGGGCAGATGAGGCTGAGCAACAGCTTTCCAGGCTAGCTCTTTCTGACTGAGAGCTATCTGCAGACGTTCGCATCTTTGGAGCAGGGCTGCCGGATGCCCCCTGCACGGACCCCCAAAGCTACGTTTGAAGTTTGAGGGGGCAAGACAAGCAAGCAGCCCCAGTCTCTGTGCCTCTGTGTGAGCAGTGCCATGGGCAGATGAGGCTGAGCAACACCTTTCCAGGCTAGCTCTTTCTGCCTGCGATATATCTGCAGACGTTCGAATTTTGGGAGCAGGGCTGCCGGAGGAGCCCGGCATGTAACCACAATGCTACATTTAAAGTTTGAGGTGACAAGACAAGCAAGCAGCCCCAGTCTCTGTGCCTCTGTGCGAGCAGTGCCATGGGCACATGAGGCTGAGCAACAGCTTTCCAGGCTCGCTCTTTCTGGCTGCGAGCTATCTGCAGACGTGCGCATTTTCAGAGCAGGGCTGCCAGAGGCGCCCGGCACGGACCCCCAAAGCTACGTTTGAAGTTTGAGGGGGCAAGACAAGCAAGCAGCCCCAGTCTCTGTGCCTCTGTGCGAGCAGTGCAATTGGCAGATGAGGCTGAGCAACAGCTTTCCAGGCTAGCTCTTTCTGCCTGCGAGCTATCTGCAGACGTTCGCGTTTTGGGAGCAGCCCTGCCGGATGCCCCCTGCACGGACCCCCAAAGCTACGTTTGAAGTTTGAGGTGGCAAGACAAGCAAGCAGCCCCAGTCTCTGTGCCTCTGTGCGAGCAGTGCCATGGGCAGATGAGGCTGAGCAACAGCTTTCCAGGCTAGCTATTTCTGGCTGCGAGCTATCTGCAGACGTTCGAATTTTGGGAGCAGGGCTGCCGGAGGAGCCCGGCATGCAACCACAATGCTACATTTGAAGTTTGAGGGGGCAAGACAAGCAAGCAGCCCCAGTCTCTGTGCCTCTGTGCGAGCAGTGCCATGGGCAGATGAGGCTGAGCAACAGCTTTCCAGGCTAGCTCTTTCTGGCTGCGAGCTATCTGCAGACGTTCGCATTTTCGGAGCAGGGCTGCCGGATGCCCCCTGCATGGACCTCCAAAGCTACGTTTGAAGTTTGAGGGGGCAAGACAAGCAAGCAGCCCCAGTCTCTGTGCCTCTGTGTGAGAAGTGCCATGGGCAGATGAGGCTGAGCAACACCTTTCCAGGCTACCTCTTTCTGCCTGCGATATATCTGCAGACGTTCGAATTTTGGGAGCAGGGCTGCCGGAGGAGCCCGGCATGTAACCACAATGCTACATTTAAAGTTTGAGGTGACAAGACAAGCAAGCAGCCCCAGTCTCTGTGCCTCTGTGCGAGCAGTGCCATGGGCAGATGAGGCTGAGCAACAGCTTTCCAGGCTAGTTTTTTCTACCTACGAGCTATCTGCAGACGTTCGCATTTTCAGAGCAGGGCTGCCGCAGACGCCCGACACGAATCCCAAAGCTACGTTTGAAGTTTGAGGGGGCAAGACAAGCAAGCAGCCCCAGTCTCTGTGCCTCTGTGCGAGCAGTGCCATGGGCAGATGAGGCTGAGCAACAGCTTTCCAGGCTATCGCTCCTTGTCTGCGAGCTGTCTGCAGACGTTTGCATTTTCGGAGCAGGGATGCCGGAGGCACCCGGCATGGACCACCTAAGATACGTTTGAAGTTTGAGGGGGCAAGACAAGCAAGCAGCCCCAGTCTCTGTGCCTCTGTGTGAGCAGTGCCATGGGCAGATGAGGCTGAGCAACACCTTTCCAGGCTAGCTCTTTCTGCCTGCGATATATCTGCAGACGTTCGAATTTTGGGAGCAGGGCTGCCGGAGGAGCCCGGCATGTAACCACAATGCTACATTTAAAGTTTGAGGTGACAAGACAAGCAAGCAGCCCCAGTCTCTGTGCCTCTGTGCGAGCAGTGCCATGGGCACATGAGGCTGAGCAACAGCTTTCCAGGCTCGCTCTTTCTGGCTGCGAGCTATCTGCAGACGTGCGCATTTTCAGAGCAGGGCTGCCAGAGGCGCCCGGCACGGACCCCCAAAGCTACGTTTGAAGTTTGAGGGGGCAAGACAAGCAAGCAGCCCCAGTCTCTGTGCCTCTGTGCGAGCAGTGCAATTGGCAGATGAGGCTGAGCAACAGCTTTCCAGGCTAGCTCTTTCTGCCTGCGAGCTATCTGCAGACGTTCGCGTTTTGGGAGCAGCCCTGCCGGATGCCCCCTGCACGGACCCCCAAAGCTACGTTTGAAGTTTGAGGTGGCAAGACAAGCAAGCAGCCCCAGTCTCTGTGCCTCTGTGCGAGCAGTGCCATGGGCAGATGAGGCTGAGCAACAGCTTTCCAGGCTAGCTATTTCTGGCTGCGAGCTATCTGCAGACGTTCGCATTTTGGGAGCAGGGCTGCCGGAGGAGCCCGGCATGCAACCACAGTGCTACTTTTGAAGTTTGAGGTGACAAGACAAGCAAGCAGCCCCAGTCTCTGTGCCTCTGTGCGAGCAATGCCATTGGCAGATGAGGCTGAGCAACACCTTTCCAGGCTAGCTCTTTCTGGCTGAGAGCTATCTGCAGACGTTCGCATCTTTGGAGCAGCCCTGCCGGAGGCCCCCGGCACGGACCACCTAAGCTACATTTGAAGTTTGAGGGGGCAAGACAAGCAAGCAGCCCCAGTCTCTGTGCCTCTGTGCGAGCAGTGCCATGGGCAGATGAGGCTGAGCAACAGCTTTCCAGGCTAGCTCTTTCTGACTGCGAGCTATCTGCAGACGTTCGAATTTTGGGAGCAGGGCTGCCGGAGGAGCCCGGCATGCAACCACAATGCTACATTTGAAGTTTGAGGGGGCAAGACAAGCAAGCAGCCCCAGTCTCTGTGCCTCTGTGCGAGCAGTGCCATGGGAAGATGAGGCTGAGCAACAGCTTTCCAGGCTAGCTCTTTCTGGCTGCGAGCTATCTGCAGACGTTCGCATTTTCGGAGCAGGGCTGCCGCAGACGCCCGACACGGATCCCAAAGCCACGTTTGAAGTTTGAGGTGGCAAGACAAGCAAGCAGCCCCAGTCTCTGTGCCTCTGTGCGAGCAGTGCCATGGGCAGATGAGGCTGAGCAACAGCTTTCCAGGCTAGCTCTTTCTGGCTGCAAGCTGTTTGCAGACGTTCGCATTTTGGGATCAGGGATGCCGGAGGCACCCGACACGGACCACCTAAGATACGTTTGAAGTTTGAGGTGGCAAGACAAGCAAGCAGCCCCAGTCTCTGTGCCTCTGTGCGAGCAGTGCCATGGGCAGATGAGGCTGAGCAACAGCTTTCCAGGCTAGCTCTTTCTGGCTGCGAGCTATCTGCAGACATTCGAATTTTGGGATCAGGGCTGCCGGAGGCACCCGTGATGGTCCAGCTAAGTTACGTTTGAAGTTTGACGTGGCAAGACAAGCAAGCAGCCCCAGTCTCTGTGCCTCTGTGCGAGTAGTGCCATGGGCAGATGAGGCTGAGCAACAGCTTTCCAGGCTAGCTCTTTCTGACTGCGAGCTATCTGCAGACGTTCGAATTTTGGGAGCAGGGCTGCCGGAGGAGCCCGGCATGCAACCACAATGCTACATTTGAAGTTTGAGGGGGCAAGACAAGCAAGCAGCCCCAGTCTCTGTGCCTCTGTGCGAGCAGTGCCATGGGCAGATGAGGCTGAGCAACAGCTTTCCAGGCTAGCTCTTTCTGGCTGCGAGCTATCTGCAGACGTTCGCATTTTCGGAGCAGGGCTGCCGGATGCCCCCTGCATGGACCCCCAAAGCTACGTTTGAAGTTTGAGGGGGCAAGACAAGCAAGCAGCCCCAGTCTCTGTGCCTCTGTGTGAGAAGTGCCATGGGCAGATGAGGCTGAGCAACACCTTTCCAGGCTACCTCTTTCTGCCTGCGATATATCTGCAGACGTTCGAATTTTGGGAGCAGGGCTGCCGGAGGAGCCCGGCATGTAACCACAATGCTACATTTAAAGTTTGAGGTGACAAGACAAGCAAGCAGCCCCAGTCTCTGTGCCTCTGTGCGAGCAGTGCCATGGGCAGATGAGGCTGAGCAACAGCTTTCCAGGCTAGTTTTTTCTACCTACGAGCTATCTGCAGACGTTCGCATTTTCAGAGCAGGGCTGCCGCAGACGCCCGACACGAATCCCAAAGCTACGTTTGAAGTTTGAGGGGGCAAGACAAGCAAGCAGCCCCAGTCTCTGTGCCTCTGTGCGAGCAGTGCCATGGGCAGATGAGGCTGAGCAACAGCTTTCCAGGCTATCGCTCCTTGTCTGCGAGCTGTCTGCAGACGTTTGCATTTTCGGAGCAGGGATGCCGGAGGCACCCGGCATGGACCACCTAAGATACGTTTGAAGTTTGAGGTGGCAAGACAAGCAAGCAGCTCCAGTCTCTGTGCCTCTGTGTGAGCAGTGCCACGAGCAGATGAGGCTGAGCAACAGCTTTCCAGGCTAGCTCTTTCTGGCTGCGAGCTATCTGCAGACGTTCGCATTTTTGGAGCTGGGTTGCCGGAACCGCCCGGCACGGACCACCTAAGTTATGTTTGAACATTGAGGTGGCAAGACAAGCAAGCAGCCCCAGTCTGTGTGCCTCTGTGCGAGCAGTGACATGGGCAGATGAGGCTGAGCAACAGCTTTCCAGGCTAGCTCTTTCTGGCTGCGAGCTATCTGCAGACGTTCGCATTTTCAGAGCAGGGCTGACGGAGGCCCCCGGCACGGACCACCTAAGCTACGTTTGAAGTTTGAGGTGGCAAGACAAGCAAGCAGCCCCAGTCTCTGTGCCTCTGCGCGAGCAGTGCCATGGGCAGATGAGGCTGAGCAACAGCTTTCCAGGCTAGCTCTTTCTGGCTGAGAGCTATCTGCAGACGTTTGCATTTTCGGAGCAGGGCTGCCGCAGACGCCCGACACGGATCCCAAAGCCACGTTTGAAGTTTGAGGGGCCAAGACAAGCAAGCAGCTCTAGTCTCTGTGCCTCTGTGCGAGCAGTGCCATGGGCAGATGAGGCTGAGCAACAGTTTTCCAGGCTAGCTCTTTCTGGCTGCGAGCTATCTGCAGACGTTCGCATCTTTGGAGCAGCCCTGCCGGAGGCCCCCGGCACGGACCACCTAAGATACGTTTGAAGTTTGAGGGGGCAAGACAAGCAAGCAGCCCCAGTCTCTGTGCCTCTGTGCGAGCAATGCCATTGGCAGATGAGGCTGAGCAACACCTTTCCAGGCTAGCTCTTTCTGGCTGAGAGCTATCTGCAGACGTTCGCATCTTTGGAGCAGCCCTGCCGGAGGCCCCCGGCACGAACCACCTAAGCTACATTTGAAGTTTGAGGGGGCAAGACAAGCAAGCAGCCCCAGTCTCTGTGCCTCTGTGCGAGCAGTGCCATGGGCAGATGAGGCTGAGCAACACCTTTCCAGGCTAGCTCTTTCTGACTGCGAGCTATCTGCAGACGTTCGAATTTTGGGAGCAGGGCTGCCGGAGGAGCCCGGCATGCAACCACAATGCTACATTTGAAGTTTGAGGGGGCAAGACAAGCAAGCAGCCCCAGTCTCTGTGCCTCTGTGCGAGCAGTGCCATGGGAAGATGAGGCTGAGCAACAGCTTTCCAGGCTAGCTCTTTCTGGCTGCGAGCTATCTGCAGACGTTCGCATTTTCGGAGCAGGGCTGCCGCAGACGCCCGACACGGATCCCAAGCCACGTTTGAAGTTTGAGGTGGCAAGACAAGCAAGCAGCCCCAGTCTCTGTGCCTCTGTGCGAGCAGTGCCATGGGCAGATGAGGCTGAGCAACAGCTTTCCAGGCTAGCTCTTTCTGGCTGCAAGCTGTTTGCAGACGTTCGCATTTTCGGAGCAGGGATGCCGGAGGCACCCGACACGGACCACCTAAGATACGTTTGAAGTTTGAGGTGGCAAGACAAGCAAGCAGCCCCAGTCTCTGTGCCTCTGTGCGAGCAGTGCCATGGGCAGATGAGGCTGAGCAACAGCTTTCCAGGCTAGCTCTTTCTGGCTGCGAGCTATCTGCAGACATTCGAATTTTGGGATCAGGGCTGCCGGAGGCACCCGTCATGGTCCAGCTAAGTTACGTTTGAAGTTTGACGTGCCAAGACAAGCAAGCAGCCCCAGTCTCTGTGCCTCTGTGCGAGCAGTGCCATGGGCAGATGAGGCTGAGCAACAGCTTTCCAGGCTAGCTCTTTCTGACTGAGAGCTATCTGCAGACGTTCGCATCTTTGGAGCAGGGCTGCCGGATGCCCCCTGCACGGACCCCCAAAGCTACGTTTGAAGTTTGAGGGGGCAAGACAAGCAAGCAGCCCCAGTCTCTGTGCCTCTGTGTGAGCAGTGCCATGGGCAGATGAGGCTGAGCAACACCTTTCCAGGCTACCTCTTTCTGCCTGCGATATATCTGCAGACGTTCGAATTTTGGGAGCAGGGCTGCCGGAGGAGCCCGGCATGTAACCACAATGCTACATTTAAAGTTTGAGGTGACAAGACAAGCAAGCAGCCCCAGTCTCTGTGCCTCTGTGCGAGCAGTGCCATGGGCACATGAGGCTGAGCAACAGCTTTCCAGGCTCGCTCTTTCTGGCTGCGAGCTATCTGCAGACGTGCGCATTTTCAGAGCAGGGCTGCCAGAGGCGCCCGGCACGGACCCCCAAAGCTACGTTTGAAGTTTGAGGGGGCAAGACAAGCAAGCAGCCCCAGTCTCTCTGCCTCTGTGTGAGCAGTGCCATGGGCAGATGAGGCTGAGCAACAGCTTTCCAGGCTAGCTATTTCTGGCTGCGAGCTATCTGCAGACGTTCGCATTTTGGGAGCAGGGCTGCCGGAGGCCCCATTCACAGATCCCCAAAGCTACGTTTGAAGTTTGAGGGGGCAAGACAAGCAAGCAGCCCCAGTCTCTGTGCCTCTGTGCGAGCAGTGCAATTGGCAGATGAGGCTGAGCAACAGCTTTCCAGGCTAGCTGTTTCTGCCTGCGAGCTATCTGCAGACGTTCGCGTTTTGGGAGCAGCCCTGCCGGATGCCCCCTGCACGGACCCCCAAAGCTACGTTTGAAGTTTGAGGTGGCAAGACAAGCAAGCAGCCCCAGTCTCTGTGCCTCTGTGCGAGCAGTGCCATGGGCAGATGAGGCTGAGCAACAGCTTTCCAGGCTAGCTATTTCTGGCTGCGAGCTATCTGCAGACGTTCGCATTTTGGGAGCAGGGCTGCCGGAGGAGCCCGGCATGCAACCACAGTGCTACATTTGAAGTTTGAGGTGACAAGACAAGCAAGCAGCCCCAGTCTCTGTGCCTCTGTGCGAGCAGTGCCATGGGCAGATGAGGCTGAGCAACAGCTTTCCAGGCTAGTTTTTTCTACCTGCGAGCTATCTGCAGACGTTCGCATTTTCGGAGCAGGGCTTCCGCAGACGCCCGACACGTATCCCAAAGCTACGTTTGAAGTTTGAGGGGGCAAGACAAGCAAGCAGCCCCAGTCTCTGTGCCTCTGTGCGAGCAGTGCCATGGGCAGATGAGGCTGAGCAACAGCTTTCCAGGCTAGCTCTTTCTGGCTGCAAGCTGTTTGCAGACGTTCGCATTTTGGGATCAGGGCTGCCGGAGGCACCCGTCATGGTCCAGCTAAGTTACGTTTGAAGTTTGACGTGGCAAGACAAGCAAGCAGCCCCAGTCTCTGTGCCTCTGTGCGAGCAGTGCCATGGGCAGATGAGGCTGAGCAACAGCTTTCCAGGCTAGCTCTTTCTGACTGAGAGCTATCTGCAGACGTTCGCATCTTCGGAGCAGGGCTGCCGGAAGCACCCTGCACGGACCACCTAAGCTACGTTTGAAGTTTGAGGGGGCAAGACAAGCAAGCAGCCCCAGTCTCTGTGCCTCTGTGCGAGCAGTGCCATGGGCAGATGAGGCTGAGCAACAGCTTTCCAGGCTAGCTCTTTCTGGCTGCGAGCTATCTGCAGACGTTCGCATTTTGGGAGCAGCCCTGCTGGATGCCCCCTGCACGGACCCCCAAAGCTACGTTTGAAGTTTGAGGGGGCAAGACAAGCAAGCAGCCCCAGTCTCTGTGCCTCTGTGTGAGCAGTGCCATGGGCAGACGAGGCTGAGCAACACCTTTCCAGGCTACCTCTTTCTGCCTGCGATATATCTGCAGACGTTTGAATTTTGGGAGCAGGGCTGCCGGAGGAGCCCGGCATGTAACCACAATGCTACATTTAAAGTTTGAGGTGACAAGACAAGCAAGCAGCCCCAGTCTCTGTGCCTCTGTGCGAGCAGTGCCATGGGCAGATGAGGCTGAGCAACAGCTTTCCAGGCTAGTTTTTTCTACCTGCGAGCTATCTGCAGACGTTCGCATTTTCGGAGCAGGGCTACCGCAGACGCCCGACACGGATCCCAAAGCTACGTTTGAAGTTTGAGGGGGCAAGACAAGCAAGCACCCCCAGTCTCTGTGCCTCTGTGCGAGCAGTGCAATTGGCAGATGAGACTGAGCAACAGCTTTCCAGGCTAGCTCTTTCTGGCTGCGAGCTATCTGCAGACGTTCGCATTTTGGGAGCAGCCCTGCCGGATGCCCCCTGCACGGACCCCCAAAGCTACGTTTGAAGTTTGAGGTGGCAAGACAAGCAAGCAGCCCCAGTCTCTGTGCCTCTGTGCGAGCAGTGCCATGGGCAGATGAGGCTGAGCAACACCTTTGCAGGCTAGCTCTTTCTGGCTGCGAGCTATCTGCAGACGTTCGAATTCTGGAAGCAGGGCTGCCGGAGGAGCCCGGCATGCAACCACAGTGCTACATTTGAAGTTTGAGGTGACAAGACAAGCAAGCAGCCCCAGTCTCTGTGCCTCTGTACGAGCAGTGCCATGGGCAGATGAGGCTGAGCAACAGCTTTCCAGGCTAGTTTTTTCTACCTGCGAGCTATCTGCAGACGTTCGCATTTTCGGAGCAGGGCTGCCGCAGACGCCCGACACGGATCCCAAAGCTACGTTTGAAGTTTGACGTGGCAAGACAAGCAAGCAGCCCCAGTCTCTGTGCCTCTGTGCGAGCAGTGCCATGGGCAGATGAGGCTGAGCAACAGCTTTCCAGGCTAGCTCTTTCTGGCTGCGAGCTATCTGCAGACGTTCGCATTTTGGGAGCAGCCCTGCCGGATGCCCCTTGCACGGACCCCCAAAGCTACATTTGAAGTTTGAGGGGGCAAGACAAGCAAGCAGCCCCAGTCTCTGTGCCTCTGTGTGAGCAGTGCCATGGGCAGATGAGGCTGAGCAACACCTTTCCAGGCTACCTCTTTCTGCCTGCGATATATCTGCAGACGTTTGAATTTTGGGAGCAGGGCTGCCGGAGGAGCCCGGCATGTAACCACAATGCTACATTTAAAGTTTGAGGTGACAAGACAAGCAAGCAGCCCCAGTCTCTGTGCCTCTGTGCGAGCAGTGCCATGGGCAGATGAGGCTGAGCAACAGCTTTCCAGGCTACTTTTTTCTACCTGCGAGCTATCTGCAGACGTTCGCATTTTCGGAGCAGGGCTGCCGCAGACGCCCGACACGGATCCCAAAGCTACGTTTGAAGTTTGAGGGGGCAAGACAAGCAAGTACCCCCAGTCTCTGTGCCTCTGTGCGAGCAGTGCCATGGGCAGATGAGGCTGAGCAACAGCTTTCCAGGCTATCGCTCCTTGTCTGCGAGCTGTCTGCAGACGTTTGCATTTTCGGAGCAGGGATGCCGGAGGCACCCGGCATGGACCACCTAAGATACTTTTGAAGTTTGAGGTGGCAAGACAAGCAAGCAGCCCCAGTCTCTGTGCCTCTGTGCGAGCAGTGCCATGGGCAGATGAGGCTGAGCAACAGCTTTCCAGGCTAGCTCTTTCTGGCTGCGAGCTATCTGCAGAAGTTCGCATTTTCAGAGCAGGGCTGACGGAGACCCCCTACAAGGACAGCCTAAGCTACGTTTGAAGTTTGTGGGGGCAAGACAAGCAAGCAACCCCTGTCTCTGTGCCTCTGTGCGAGCAGTGCCATGGGCAGATGAGGATGAGCAACAGCTTTAAAGACTAGCTCTTTCTGCCTGCGAGCTATCTGCAGACGTTCGCATTTTTGGAGGAGGGCTGCCAGAACCGCCCGGCATGGACCACCTAAGTTATGTTTGAACTTTGAGGTGGCAAGACAAGCAAGCAGCCCCAGTCTCTGTGCCTCTGTGCGAGCAGTGCCATGGGCACATGAGGCTGAGCAACAGCTTTCCAGGCTCGCTCTTTCTGGCTGCGTGCTATCTGCAGACGTGCGCATTTTCAGAGCAGGGCTGCCAGAGGCGCCCGGCACGGACCCCCAAAGCTACGTTTGAAGTTTGAGGGGGCAAGACAAGCAAGCAGCCCCAGTCTCTGTGCCTCTGTGCGAGCAGTGCCATGGGCAGATGAGGCTGAGCAACAGCTTTCCAGGCTAGCTATTTCTGGCTGCGAGCTGTCTGCAGACGTTCGCATTTTGGGAGCAGGGCTGCCGGAGGCACCCATTCACAGATCCCCAAAGCTACGTTTGAAGTTTGAGGGGGCAAGACAAGCAAGCAGCCCCAGTCTCTGTGCCTCTGTGCGAGCAGTGCAATTGGCAGATGAGGCTGAGCAACAGCTTTCCAGGCTAGCTCTTTCTGGCTGCGAGCTATCTGCAGGCGTTCGCATTTTGGGAAGAGCCCTGCCGGATGCCCCCTGCACGGACCCCCAAAGCTACGTTTGAAGTTTGAGGTGGCAAGACAAGCAAGCAGCTCCAGTCTCTGTGCCTCTGTGCGAGCAGTGCCATGGGCAGATGAGGCTGAGCAACACCTTTGCAGGCTAGCTCTTTCTGGCTGCGAGCTATCTGCAGACGTTCGAATTTTGGAAGCAGGGCTGCCGGAGGAGCCCGGCATGCAACCACAGTGCTACATTTGAAGTTTGAGGGGGCAAGACAAGCAAGCAGCCCCAGTCTCTGTGCCTCTGTGCGAGCAGTGCCATGGGCAGATGAGGCTGAGCAACAGCTTTCCAGGCTAGCTCTTTCTGCCTGCGAGCTATCTGCAGACGTTCGCATTTTCGGAGCAGGGCTGCCGCAGACGCCCGACACGGATCCCAAAGCTACGTTTGAAGTTTGAGGGGGCAAGACAAGCAAGCAGCCCCAGTCTCTGTGCCTCTGTGCGAGCAGTGCCATGGGCAGATGAGGCTGAGCAACAGCTTTCCAGGCTAGCTCTTGTTGTCTGCAAGCTGTTTGCAGACGTTCACATTTTTGGAGCTGGGATGCCGGAGGCACCCGACACGGACCACCTAAGATACGTTTGAAGTTTGAGGTGGCAAGACAAGCAAACAGCCCCAGTCTCTGTGCCTCTGTGCGAGCAGTGCCATGGGCAGATGACGCTGAGCAACAGCTTTCCAGGCTAGCTCTTTCTGGCTGCGAGCTATCTGCAGACGTTCGCATTTTCACATCAGGGCTGCCAAAGACCCCCTACACGGATAGCCTAAGCTACGTTTGAAGTTTGAGGGGGCAAGACAAGCAAGCAGCCCCAGTCTCTGTGCCTCTGTGCGAGCAGTGCCGTGGGCAGATGAGGCTGAGCAACAGCTTTCCAGGCTAGCTCTTTCTGCCTGCGAGCTATCTGCAGACGTTCGCATTTTCGGAGCAGGGCTGCCGGAGACCCCATTCACGGACCCCCAAATCTACGTTTGAAGTTTGAGGGGGCAAGACAAGCAAGCAGCCCCAGTCTCTGTGCCTCTGTGCGAGCAGTGCCATGGGCAGATGAGGCTGAGCAACAGCTTTCCAGGCTAGCTCTTTCTGCCTGCTAGCTATCTGCAGACGTTCGCATTTTCGGAGCAGGGATGCCGTAGGCATTCGGCATGGACCACCTAAGATACGTTTGAAGTTTGACGTGGCAAGACAAGCAAGCAGACCCAGTCTCTGTGCCTCTGTGCGAGCAGTGCCATGGGCAGATGAGGCTGAGCAACAGCTTTCCAGGCTAGCTCTTTCTGCCTGCGAGCTATCTGCAGACGTTTGATGTTTGGAGCAGGGCTGCCGCAGACGCCCGACACGGATCCCAAAGCCACGTTTGAAGTTTGAGGTGGCAAGACAAGCAAGCAGCCCCAGTCTCTGTGCCTCTGTGCGAGCAGTGCCATGGGCAGATGAGGCTGAGCAACAGCTTTCCAGGCTAGCTCTTTCTGGCTGCGAGCTATCTGCAGACGTTCGCATTTTCGGAGCAGGGCTGCCGCAGACGCCCGACACGGATCCCAAAGCCACGTTTGAAGTTTGAGGGGGCAAGACAAGCAAGCAGCCCCAGTCTCTGTGCCTCTGTGCGAGCAGTGCCATGGGCAGATGAGGCTGAGCAACAGCTTTCCAGGCTAGCTCTTTCTGGCTGCAAGCTGTCTGCAGACGTTCGCATTTTCGGAGCAGGGATGCCGGAGGAGCCCGGCATGGACCACCTAAGATACGTTTGAAGTTTGAGGGGGCAAGACAAGCAAGCAGCCCCAGTCTCTGTGCCTCTGTGCGAGCAGTGCCATGGGCAGATGAGGCTGAGCAACAGCTTTCCAGGCTAGCTCTTTCTGGCTGCAATCTGTCTGCAGACATACGAATTTTCATAGCAGGGCTGCCGGAGGCCCCCGGCACGGACCACCTAAGCTACGTTTGAAGTTTGAGGGGGCAAGACAAGCAAGCAGCCCCAGTCTCTGTGCCTCTGTGCGAGCAGTGCCATGGGCAGATGAGTCTGAGCAACAGCTTTCCAGGCTAGCTCTTTCTGGCTGCAATCTGTCTGCAGACATTCGTATTTTGGGAGCAGGGCTGCCGGAGGAGCCCGGCATGCACCCCCAATGCTACATGTGAAGTTTGAGGTGGCAAGTCAAGCAAGCAGCCCCAGTCTCTGTGCCTCTGTGCGAGCAGTGCCATGGGCAGATGAGGATGAGCAACAGCTTTAAAGACTAGCTCTTTCTGGCTGCGAGCTATCTGCAGACGTTTGCACTTTCGGAGCAGGAATGCAGTAGGCACCCGGCATGGACCACCTAAGATACGTTTGAAGTTTGAGGCGGCAAGACAAGCAAGCAGCCCCAGTCTCTGTGCCTCTGTGCGAGCAGTGCCATGGGCAGATGAGGCTGAGCAACAGCTTTCCAGGCTATCGCTCCTTGTCTGCGAGCTGTCTGCAGACGTTTGCATTTTCGGAGCAGGGATGCCGGAGGCACCCGGCATGGACCACCTAAGATACGTTTGAAGTTTGAGGTGGCAAGACAAGCAAGCAGCTACAGTCTCTGTGCCTCTGTGTGTGCAGTGCCACGAGCAGATGAGGCTGAGCAACAGCTTTCCAGGCTACCTCTTTCTGGCTGCGAGCTATCTGCAGACGTTCGCATTTTTGCAGCAGGGCTGCCGGAGGCCCGCTGCACGGACCACGTAAGATACGTTTGAAGTCTGAGGGGGCAAGACAAGCAAGCAGCCCCAGTCTGTGTGCCTCTGTGCGAGCACTGACATGGTCAGATGAGGCTGAGCAACAGCTTTCCAGGCTACCTCTTTCTGGCTGCGAGCTATCTGCAGACGTTTGCATTTTCAGATCAGGGCTGCCGGAGACCCCCTACACGGACAGCCTAAGCTGTGTTTGAAGTTTGAGGGGGCAAGACAAGCAAGCAGCCCCTGTCTCTGTGCCTCTGTGCGAGCAGTGCCATGGGCAGATGAGGATGAGCAACAGCTTTAAAGGCTAGCTCTTTCTGCCTGCGAGCTATCTGCAGACGTTTGCATTTTTGGAGCTGGGGTACCGGAACCGCCCGGCATGGACCACCTAAGATATGTTTGAACTTTGAGGTGGCAAGACAAGCAAGCAGCCCCAGTCTCTGTGCCTCTGTGCGAGCAGTGCCATGGGCAGATGAGGCTGAGCAACACCTTTCCAGGCTAGCTCATTCTTGCTGCAATCTATCCGCAGACGTTCGCATTTTTGGAGCAGGGCTGCCAGAACCGCCCGGCACGGACCACCTAAGTTATGTTTGAACTTTGAGGTGGCAAGACAAGCAAGCAGCCCCAGTCTCTGTGCCTCTGTGCGAGCAGTGCCATGGGCACATGAGGCTGAGCAACAGCTTTCCACGCTAGCTCTTTCTGGCTGCGAGCTATCTGCAGACGTTCGCATTTTCAGAGCAGGGATGCCGCAGACGCCCGACACGGATCCCAAAGCTACGTTTGAAGTTTGAGGTGGCAAGACAAGCAAGCAGCCCCAGTCTCTGTGCCTCTGTGCGAGCAGTGCCATGGGCAGATGAGGCTGAGCAATAGCTTTCCAGGCTAGTTTTTTCTACCTGCGAGCTATCTGCAGACGTTTGCATTTTCGGAGCAGGGCTGCCGCAGACGCCCGACACGGATCCCAAAGCTACGTTTGAAGTTTGAGGTGGCAAGACAAGCAAGCAGCCCCAGTCTCTGTGCCTCTGTGCGAGCAGTGCCATGGGCAGATGAGGCTGAGCAACAGCTTTCCAGGCTAGCTATTTCTGGCTGCGAGCTATCTGCAGACGTTTGCACTTTCGGAGCAGGAATGCAGTAGGCACCCGGCATGGACCACCTAAGATACATTTGAAGTTTGAGGCGTCAAGACAAGCAAGCAGCCCCAGTCTCTGTGCCTCTGTGCGAGCAGTGCCATGGGCAGATGAGGCTGGGCAACAGCTTTCCAGGCTAGCTCTTTCTGCCTGCGAGCTATCTGCAGACGTTCGCATTTTCGGAGCAGGGCTGCTGGAGGCGCCCGCCACGGGCAGCCTAAGCTACGTTTGAAGTTTGACGTGGCAAGACAAGCAAGCAGCCCCAGTCTCTGTGCCTCTGTGCGAGCAGTGCCATGGGCAGATGAGGCTGAGCAACAGCTTTCCAGGCTAGCTCTTTCTGGCTGCGAGCTATCTGCAGATGTTCGCATTTTCAGAACAGGGCTGACGGAGGCTCGCGGCACGGACCACGAAATATAAGTTTGAAGTTTGAGGGGGCAAGACAAGCAAGCAGCCCCTGTCTCTGTGCCTCTGTGCGAGCAGTGACATGGGCAGATGAGGCTGAGCAACAGCTTTCCAGGCTAGCTCTTTCTGGCTGCGAGCTATCTGCAGACGTTCGCATTTTCGGAGCAGGGCTTCCAGAACCGCCCGGCACGGACCACCTAAGTTATGTCTGAACTTTGAGGTGGCAAGACAAGCAAGCAGCCCCAGTCTCTGTGCCTCTGTGCGAGCAGTGCCATGGGCACATGAGGCTGAGCAACAGCTTTCCAGGCTCGCTCTTTCTGGCTGCGAGCTATCTGCAGACGTTCGCATTTTCAGAGCAGGGCTGCCAGAGGCCCCATTCACAGATCCCCAAAGCTACGTTTGAAGTTTGAGGGGGCAAGACAAGCAAGCAGCCCCAGTCTCTGTGCCTCTGTGCGAGCAGTGCCATGGGCAGATGAGGCTGAGCAACAGCTTTCCAGGCTAGCTCTTTCTGGCTGCGAGCTATCTGCAGACGTTCGCATTTTCAGAGCAGCCCTGCCGGATGCCCCCTGCACGGACCCCCAAAGCTACGTTTGAAGTTTGAGGCGGCAAGACAAGCAAGCAGCCCCAGTCTCTGTGCCTCTGTGCGAGCAGTGCCATGGGCAGATGAGGCTGAGCAACAGCTTTCCAGGCTAGCTCTTTCTGGCTGCGAGCTATCTGCAGACGTTCGAATTTTGGAAGCAGGGCTGCCGGAGGAGCCCGGCATGCAACCACAATGCTACATTTGAAGTTTGAGGTGACAAGACAAGCAAGCAGCCCCAGTCTCTGTGCCTCTGTGCGAGCAGTGCCAAGGGCAGATGAGGCTGAGCAATAGCTTTCCAGGCTAGTTTTTTCTACCTGCGAGCTATCTGCAGACGTTCGCATTTTCGGAGCAGGGCTGCCGGAGGAGCCCGGCATGCAACCACGATGCTACATTTGAAGTTTGACGTGACAAGACAAGCAAGCAGCCCCAGTCTCTGTGCCTCTGTGCGAGCAGTGCCATGGGCAGATGAGGCTGAGCAACAGCTTTCCAGGCTATCGCTCCTTGTCTGCGAGCTGTCTGCAGACGTTTGCATTTTCGGAGCAGGGATGCCGGAGGTGCCCGGCATGGACCACCTAAGATACGTTTGAAGTTTGAAGGGACAAGAAAAACAAGCAGCCCCAGTCTCTGTGCCTCTGTGCGAGCAGTGCCATGGGCAGATGAGGCTGAGCAACAGCTTTCCACGCTAGCTCTTTCTGGCTGCGAGCTATCTGCAGATGTTCGCATTTTCAGAGCAGGGCTGGCGGAGGCTCTCGGCACGGACCACCAAATCTACGTTTGAAGTGTGAGGGGGCAAGACAAGCAAGCAGCCCCAGTCTGTGTGCCTCAGTGCGAGCAGTGACATGGGCAGATGAGGCTGAGCAACAGCTTTCCACGCTAGCTCTTTCAGGCTGCGAGCTATCTGCAGACGTTCGCATTTTCACATCAGGGCTGCCGGAGACCCCCTACACGGACAGCCTAAGCTACGTTTGAAGTTTGAGGTGGCAAGAGAAGCAAGCAGACCCTGTCTCTGTGCCTCTGTGCGAGCAGTGCCATTGGCAGATGAGGCTGACCAACAGCTTTCCAGGCTAGCTCTTTCTGGCTGCAAGCTGTCTGCAGACATTCGCATTTTCGGAGCAGGGCTGCCGGATGCCCCCTGCACGGACCCCCAAAGCTACGTTTGAAGTTTGAGGTGGCAAAACAAGCAAGCAGCCCCAGTCTCTGTGCCTCTGTGCGAGCAGTGCCATGGGCTGATGAGGCTGAGCAACAGCTTTCCAGGCTAGCTGTTTCTGGCTGCGAGCTATCTGCAGACGTTCGAATTTTGGAAGCAGGGCTGCCGGAGGAGCCCGGCATGCAACCACAACGCTACATTTGAAGTTTGACGTGACAAGACAAGCAAGCAGCCCCAGTCTCTGTGCCTCTGTGCGAGCAGTGCCATGGGCAGATGAGGCTGAGCAACAGCTTTCCAGGCTATCGCTCCTTGTCTGCGAGCTGTCTGCAGACGTTTGCATTTTTGGAGCAGGGATGCCGGAGGTGCCCGGCATGGACCACCTAAGATACGTTTGAAGTTTGAAGGGACAAGAAAAACAAGCAGCCCCAGTCTCTGTGCCTCTGTGCGAGCAGTGCCATGGGCAGATGAGGCTGAGCAACAGCTTTCCACGCTAGCTCTTTCTGGCTGCGAGCTATCTGCAGATGTTCGCATTTTCAGAGCAGGGCTGGCGGAGGCTCGCGGCACGGACCACCAAATCTACATTTGAAGTGTGAGGGGGCAAGACAAGCAAGCAGCCCCAGTCTGTGTGCCTCAGTGCGAGCAGTGACATGGGCAGATGAGGCTGAGCAACAGCTTTCCACGCTAGCTTTTCAGGCTGCGAGCTATCTGCAGACGTTCGCATTTTCACATCATGGCTGCCGGAGACCCCCTACACGGACAGCCTAAGCTACGTTTGAAGTTTGAGGTGGCAAGACAAGCAAGCAGACCCTGTCTCTGTGCCTCTGTGCGAGCAGTGCCATGGGCAGATGAGGCTGAGCAACAGCTTTCCAGGCTAGCTCTTTCTGGCTGCAAGCTGTCTGCAGACGTTCGCATTTTCGGAGCAGGGCTGTCGGAGGCCCCCGGCATGGACCACCTAAGCTACGTTTGAAGTTTGAGGGGGCAAGACAAGCAAGCAGCCCCAGTCTCTGTGCCTCTGTGCGAGCAGTGCCATGGGCAGATGAGGCTGAGCAACAGCTTTCCAGGCTAGCTCTTTCTGGCTGCAATCTGTCTGCAGACATTCGAATTTTGGGAGCAGGGCTGCCAAAGGAGCCCGGCATGCACCCCCAATGCTACATGTGAAGTTTGAGGTGGCAAGACAAGCAAGCAGCCCCAGTCTCTGTGCCTCTGTGCGAGCAGTGCCATGGGCAGATGAGGCTGAGCAACAGCTTTCCAGGCTAGCTATTTCTGGCTGAGAGCTATCTGCAGACGTTCGCATTTTCAGAGCAGGGCTGCCGGAGGTCCCCTACACGGACAGCCTAAGATACGTATGAAGTTTGAGGGGGCAAGACAAGCAAGCAACTCCTGTCTCTGTGCCTCTGTGCGAGCAATGCCATGGGCAGATGAGGCTGAGCAACACCTTTCCAGGCTAGCTCTTTCTGGCTGCGAGCTATCTGCAGACGTTCGAATTTAGGAAGCAGGGCTGCCGGAGGAGCCCGGCATTCAACCACAATGCTACATTTGAAGTTTGACGTGACAAGACAAGCAAGCAGCCCCAGTCTCTGTGCCTCTGTGCGAGCAGTGCCATGGGCAGATGAGGCTGAGCAACAGCTTTCCAGGCTATCGCTCCTTGTCTGCGAGCTGTCTGCAGACGTTTGCATTTTTGGAGCAGGGATGCCGGAGGTGCCCGGCATGGACCACCTAAGATACGTTTGAAGTTTGAAGGGACAAGAAAAACAAGCAGCCCCAGTCTCTGTGCCTCTGTGCGAGCAGTGCCATGGGCAGATGAGGCTGAGCAACAGCTTTCCACGCTAGCTCTTTCTGGCTGCGAGCTATCTGCAGATGTTCGCATTTTCAGAGCAGGGCTGGCGGAGGCTCGCGGCACGGACCACCAAATCTACGTTTGAAGTGTGAGGGGGCAAGACAAGCAAGCAGCCCCAGTCTCTGTGCCTCAGTGCGAGCAGTGACATGGGCAGATGAGGCTGAGCAACAGCTTTCCACGCTAGCTTTTCAGGCTGCGAGCTATCTGCAGACGTTCGCATTTTCACATCATGGCTGCCGGAGACCCCCTACACGGACAGCCTAAGCTACGTTTGAAGTTTGAGGTGGCAAGAGAAGCAAGC
Organism: Opisthocomus hoazin; assembly: GCF_030867145.1. Classification (NCBI taxonomy): domain Eukaryota; kingdom Metazoa; phylum Chordata; class Aves; order Opisthocomiformes; family Opisthocomidae; genus Opisthocomus; species Opisthocomus hoazin. The sequence continues at coordinate 11,501,015 of NC_134453.1, forward strand.
AGACCCTGTCTCTGTGCCTCTGTGCGAGCAGTGCCATGGGCAGATGAGGCTGACCAACAGCTTTCCAGGCTAGCTCTTTCTGGCTGCAAGCTGTCTGCAGACGTTCGCATTTTCGGAGCAGGGCTGCCGGAGGCCCCCGGCATGGACCACCAAAGCTACGTTTGAAGTTTGAGGGGGCAAGACAAGCAAGCAGCCCCAGTCTCTGTGCCTCTGTGCGAGCAGTGCCATGGGCAGATGAGGCTGAGCAACAGCTTTCCAGGCTAGCTCTTTCTGGCTGCAATCTGTCTGCAGACATTCGAATTTTGGGAGCAGGGCTGCCAAAGGAGCCCGGCATGCACCCCCAATGCTACATGTGAAGTTTGAGGTGGCAAGACAAGCAAGCAGCCCCAGTCTCTATGCCTCTGTGCGAGCAGTGCCATGGGCAGATGAGGGTGAGCAACAGCTTTCCAGGCTAGCTATTTCTGGCTGAGAGCTATCTGCAGACGTTCGCATTTTCAGAGCAGGGCTGCCGGAGGTCCCCTACACGGACAGCCTAAGATACGTATGAAGTTTGAGGGGGCAAGACAAGCAAGCAACTCCTGTCTCTGTGCCTCTGTGCGAGCAATGCCATGGGCAGATGAGGCTGAGCAACACCTTTCCAGGCTAGCTCTTTCTGGCTGCGAGCTATCTGCAGACGTTCGAATTTAGGAAGCAGGGCTGCCGGAGGAGCCCGGCATTCAACCACAATGCTACATTTGAAGTTTGAGGTGACAAGACAAGCAAGCAGCCCCAGTCTCTGTGCCTCTGTGCGAGCAGTGCCATGGGCAGATGAGGCTGAGCAACAGCTTTCCAGGCTAGTTTTTTCTACCTGCGAGCTATCTGCAGACGTTCGCATTTTCGGAGCAGGGCTGCCAGAACCGCCCGGCACGGACCACCTAAGTTATGTTTGAACTTTGAGGTGGCAAGACAAGCAAGCAGCCCCAGTCTCTGTGCCTCTGTGCGAGCAGTGCCATGGGCACATGAGGCTGAGCAACAGCTTTCCAGGCTCGCTCTTTCTGGCTGCGAGCTATCTGCAGACGTTCGCATTTTCAGAGCAGGGCTGCCAGAGGCCCCATTCACAGATCCCCAAAGCTACGTTTGAAGTTTGAGGGGGCAAGACAAGCAAGCAGCCCCAGTCTCTGTGCCTCTGTGTGAGCAGTGCCATTGGCAGATGAGGCTGAGCAACAGCTTTCCAGGCTAGCTCTTTCTGGCTGCGAGCTATCTGCAGACGTTCGCATTTTGGGAGCAGCCCTGCCGGATGCCCCCTGCACGGACCCCCAAAGCTACGTTTGAAGTTTGAGGTGGCAAGACAAGCAAGCAGCCCCAGTCTCTGTGCCTCTGTGCGAGCAGTGCCATGGGCAGATGAGGCTGAGCAACAGCTTTCCAGGCTATCGCTCCTTGTCTGCGAGCTGTCTGCAGACGTTTGCATTTTCGGAGCAGGGATGCCGGAGGCACCCGGCATGGACCACCTAGGATACGTTTGAAGTTTGAGGTGGCAAGACAAGCAAGCAGCCCCAGTCTCTGTGCCTCAGTGCGAGCAGTGCCATGGGCAGATGAGGCTGAGCAACAGCTTTCCACGCTAGCTCTTTCAGGCTGCGAGCTATCTGCAGACGTTCGCATTTTGGGAGCAGGGCTGCTGGAGGCGCCTGACACGGAGAGCCTAAGCTACATTTGAAGTTTGAGGGGGCAAGACAAGCAAGCAGCCCCAGTCTCTGTGCCTCTGTGCGAGCAGTGCCATGGGCAGATGAGGCTGGGCAACAGCTTTCCAGGCTAGCTCTTTCTGGCTGCGAGCTATCTGCAGACGTTCGCATTTTGGGAGCAGGGCTGCTGGAGGCGCCCGGCACGGGCAGCCTAAGCTACGTTTGAAGTTTGACGTGGCAAGACAAGCAAGCAGCCCCAGTCTCTGTGCCTCTGTGCGAGCAGTGCCATGGGCAGATGAGGCTGAGCAACAGCTTTCCAGGCTAGCTCTTTCTGGCTGCGAGCTATCTGCAGATGTTCGCATTTTCAGAACAGGGCTGACGGAGGCTCGCGGCACGGACCACGAAATATAAGTTTGAAGTTTGAGGGGGCAAGACAAGCAAGCAGCCCCTGTCTCTGTGCCTCTGTGCGAGCAGTGCCATGGGCAGATGAGGCTGAGCAACACCTTTCCAGGCTAGCTCTATCTGGCTGCGAGCTATCTGCAGACGTTCGCATTTTTGGAGCAGGGCTGCCAGAACCGCCCGGCACGGACCACCTAAGTTATGTTTGAACTTTGAGGTGGCAAGACAAGCAAGCAGCCCCAGTCTCTGTGCCTCTGTGCGAGCAGTGCCATGGGCACATGAGGCTGAGCAACAGCTTTCCAGGCTCGCTCTTTCTGGCTGCGAGCTATCTGCAGACGTTCGCATTTTCAGAGCAGGGATGCCGGAGGCACCCGGCATGGACCACCTAAGATACGTTTGAAGTTTGAGGGGGCAAGACAAGCAAGCAGCCCCAGTCTCTGTGCCTCTGTGCGAGCAGTGCCATGGGCAGATGAGGCTGAGCAACAGCTTTCCAGGCTAGCTCTTTCTGGCTGCGAGCTATCTGCAGACGTTCGCATTTTGGGAGCAGGGCTGCTGGAGGCGCCTGACACGGAGAGCCTAAGCTACATTTGAAGTTTGAGGGGGCAAGACAAGCAAGCAGCCCCAGTCTCTGTGCCTCTGTGCGAGCAGTGCCATGGGCAGATGAGGCTGGGCAACAGCTTTCCAGGCTAGCTCTTTCTGGCTGCAAGCTGTCTGCAGACGTTCGCATTTTCGGAGCAGAGATGCCGGAGGAGCCCGGCATGGACCACCTAAGATACGTTTGAAGTTTGAGGGGGCAAGACAAGCAAGCAGCCCCAGTCTCTGTGCCTCTGTGCGAGCAGTGCCATGGGCAGATGAGGCTGAGCAACAGCTTTCCAGGCTAGCTCTTTCTGGCTGCAATCTGTCTGCAGACATACGAATTTTCAGAGCAGGGCTGCCGGAGGCCCCCGGCACGGACCACCTAAGCTACGTTTGAAGTTTGAGGTGGCAAGACAAGCAAGCAGCCCCAGTCTCTGTGCCTCTGTGCGAGCAGTGCCATGGGCAGATGAGTCTGAGCAACAGCTTTCCAGGCTAGCTCTTTCTGGCTGCAGTCTGTCTGCAGACATTCGTATTTTGGGAGCAGGGCTGCCGGAGGAGCCCGGCATGCACCCCCAATGTTACATGTGAAGTTTGAGGTGGCAAGACAAGCAAGCAGCCCCAGTCTCTGTGCCTCTGTGCGAGCAGTGCCATGGGCAGATGAGGCTGAGCAACAGCTTTCCAGGCTATCGCTCCTTGTCTGCGAGCTGTCTGCAGACGTTTGCATTTTCGGAGCAGGGATGCCGGAGGCACCCGGCATGGACCACCTAGGATACGTTTGAAGTTTGAGGTGGCAAGACAAGCAAGCAGCTACAGTCTCTGTGCCTCTGTGTGTGCAGTGCCACGAGCAGATGAGGCTGAGCAACAGCTTTCCAGGCTACCTCTTTCTGGCTGCGAGCTATCTGCAGACGTTCGCATTTTTGCAACAGGGCTGCCGGAGGCCCGCTGCACGGACCACGTAAGATACGTTTGAAGTCTGAGGGGGCAAGACAAGCAAGCAGCCCCAGTCTCTGTGCCTCTGTGCGAGCAGTGCCATGGGCAGATGAGGATGAGCAACAGCTTTAAAGGCTAGCTCTTTCTGGCTGCGAGCTATCTGCAGACGTTTGCATTTTTGGAGCTGGGTTGCCGGAACCGCCCGGCATGGACCACCTAAGATATGTTTGAACTTTGAGGTGGCAAGACAAGCAAGCAGCCCCAGTCTCTGTGCCTCTGTGCGAGCAGTGCCATGGGCAGATGAGGCTGAGCAACACCTTTCCAGGCTAGCTCATTCTTGCTGCAATCTATCTGCAGACGTTCGCATTTTTGGAGCAGGGCTGCCAGAACCGCCCGGCACGGACCACCTAAGTTATGTTTGAACTTTGAGGTGGCAAGACAAGCAAGCAGCCCCAGTCTCTGTGCCTCTGTGCGAGCAGTGCCATGGGCACATGAGGCTGAGCAACAGCTTTCCAGGCTCGCTCTTTCTGGCTGCGAGCTATCTGCAGACGTTCGCATTTTCAGAGCAGGGATGCCGGAGGCACCCGGCATGGACCACCTAAGATACGTTTGAAGTTTGAGGGGGCAAGACAAGCAAGCAGCCCCAGTCTCTGTGCCTCTGTGCGAGCAGTGCCATGGGCAGATGAGGCTGAGCAAGAGCTTTCCAGGCTAGCTCTTTCTGGCTGCGAGCTGTCTGCAGATGTTCGCATTTTTGGAGCAGGGATGCCGAAGGCACCCGGCATGGACCACCTAAGATACGTTTGAAGTTTGAAGGGACAAGAAAAGCAAGCAGCCCCAGTCTCTGTGCCTCTGTGCGAGCAGTGCCATGGGCAGATGAGGCTGAGCAACAGCTTTCCAGGCGAGCTCTTTCTGGCTGCAATCTGTCTGCAGACATTCGAATTTTGGGAGCAGGACTGCCGGAGGAGCCCGGCATGCACCCGCAATGCTACATGTGAAGTTTGAGGTGGCAAGACAAGCAAGCAGCCCCAGTCTCTGTGCCTCTGTGCGAGCAGTGCCATGGGCAGATGAGGCTGAGCAACACCTTTCCAGGCTTGCTATTTCTGGCTGAGAGCTATCTGCAGACGTTCGCATTTTGGGAGCAGGGGAGCTGGAGGCGCCTGACACGGAGAGCCTAAGCTACATTTGAAGTTTGAGGGGGCAAGACAAGCAAGCAGCCCCAGTCTCTGTGCCTCTGTGCGAGCAGTGCCATGGGCAGATGAGGCTGAGCAACAGCTTTCCAGGATAGCTCTTTCTGGCTGCAAGCTGTCTGCAGACATTCGCATTTTCGGAGCAGGGATGCCGGAGGCACCCGGCATGGACCACCTAAGATACGTTTGAATTTGAGGGGGCAAGACAAGCAAGCAGCCCCAGTCTCTGTGCCTCTGTGCGAGCAGTGCCATGGGCAGATGAGGCTGAGCAACAGCTTTCCAGGCTAGCTCTTTCTGGCTGCAATCTGTCTGCAGACATACGAATTTTCGGAGCAGGGCTGCCGGAGGCCCCCGGCACGGACCACCTAAGCTACGTTTGAAGTTTGACGTGGCAAGACAAGCAAGCAGCCCCAGTCTCTGTGCCTCTGTGCGAGCAGTGCCATGGGCAGATGAGGCTGAGCAACAGCTTTCCAGGCTAGCTATTTCTGGCTGCGAGCTATCTGCAGAAGTTTGCACTTTCGGAGCAGGAATGCAGTAGGCACCCGGCATGGACCACCTAAGATACGTTTGAAGTTTGAGGCGGCAAGACAAGCAAGCAGCCCCAGTCTCTGTGCCTCTGTGCGAGCAGTGCCATGGGCAGATGAGGCTGGGCAACAGCTTTCCAGGCTAGCTCTTTCTGGCTGCGAGCTATCTGCAGACGTTCGCATTTTCGGAGCAGGGCTGCCGGAGGCGCCCGGCACGGGCAGCCTAAGCTACGTTTGAAGTTTGAGGTGGCAAGACAAGCAAGCAGCCCCAGTCTCTGTGCCTCTGTGCGAGCAGTGCCATGGGCAGATGAGGCTGAGCAACAGCTTTCCAGGCTAGCTCTTTCTGGCTGAGAGCTATCTGCAGATGTTCGCATTTTCAGAACAGGGCTGACGGAGGCTCGCGGTACGGACCACGAAATATAAGTTTGAAGTTTGAGGGGGCAAGACAAGCAAGCAGCCCCTGTCTCTGTGCCTCTGTGCGAGCAGTGCCATGGGCAGATGAGGCTGAGCAACAGCTTTCCAGGCTAGCTCTTTCTGGCTGCGAGCTATCTGCAGACGTTCGCATTTTCAGAGCAGGGCTGCCAGAGGCCCCCTACACGGACAGCCTAAGATACGCATGAAGTTTGAGGGGGCAAGACAAGCAAGCAGCTCCTGTCTCTGTGCCTCTGTGCGAGCAATGCCATGGGCAGATGAGGCTGAGCAACAGCTTTCCAGGCTAGCTCTTTCTGGCTGTGAGCTATCTGCAGACGTTCGAATTTTGGAAGCAGGACTGCCGGAGGAGCCCGGCATGCAACCACAATGCTACATTTGAAGTTTGAGGTGACAAGACAAGCAAGCAGCCCCAGTCTCTGTGCCTCTGTGCGAGCAGTGCCATGGGCAGATGAGTCTGGACAACAGCTTTCCAGGCTAGTTTTTTCTACCTGCGAGCTATCTGCAGACGTTCGCATTTTCGGAGCAGGGCTGCCAGAACCGCCCGGCACGTACCACCTAAGTTATGTTTGAACTTTGAGGTGGCAAGACAAGCAAGCAGCCCCAGTCTCTGTGCCTCTGTGCGAGCAGTGCCATGGGCAGATGAGGCTGAGCAACAGCTTTCCAGGCTCGCTCTTTCTGGCTGCGAGCTATCTGCAGACGTTCGCATTTTCAGAGCAGGGCTGCCAGAGGCGCCTGGCACTGACCCCCAAAGCTACGTTTGAAGTTTGAGGGGGCAAGACAAGCAAGCAGCCCCAGTCTGTGTGCCTCTGTGCGAGCAGTGCCATGGGCAGATGAGGCTGAGCAACAGCTTTCCAGGCTAGCTATTTCTGGCTGCGAGCTATCTGCAGACGTTCGCATTTTGGGAGCAGGGCTGCCGGAGGCCCCATTCACAGATCCCCAAAGCTACGTTTGAAGTTTGAGGGGGCAAGACAAGCAAGCAGCCCCAGTCTCTGTGCCTCTGTGCGAGCAGTGCCATTGGCAGATGAGGCTGAGCAACAGCTTTCCAGGCTAGTTTTTTCTACCTGCGAGCTATCTGCAGACGTTCGCATTTTCGGAGCAGGGCTGCCAGAACCGCCCGGCACGGAGCACCTAAGTTATGTTTGAACTTTGAGGTGGCAAGACAAGCAAGCAGCCCCAGTCTCTGTGCCTCTGTGCGAGCAGTGCCATGGGCACATGAGGCTGAGCAACAGCTTTCCAGGCTCGCTCTTTCTGGCTGCGAGCTATCTGCAGACGTTCGCATTTTCAGAGCAGGGCTGCCAGAGGCCCCATTCACAGATCCCCAAAGCTACGTTTGAAGTTTGAGGGGGCAAGACAAGCAAGCAGCCCCAGTCTCTGTGCCTCTGTGCGAGCAGTGCCATTGGCAGATGAGGCTGAGCAACAGCTTTCCAGGCTAGCTCTTTCTGGCTGCGAGCTATCTGCAGACGTTCGCATTTTGGGAGCAGCCCTGCCGGATGCCCCCTGCACGGACCCCCAAAGCTACGTTTGAAGTTTGAGGTGGCAAGACAAGCAAGCAGCCCCAGTCTCTGTGCCTCTGTGCGAGCAGTGCCATGGGCAGATGAGGCTGAGCAACAGCTTTCCAGGCTAGCTCTTTCTGGCTGCGAGCTATCTGCAGACGTTCGAATTTTGGAAGCAGGGCTGCCGGAGGAGCCCGGCATGCAACCACAATGCTACATTTGAAGTTTGAGGTGACAAGACAAGCAAGCAGCCCCAGTCTCTGTGCCTCTGTGCGAGCAGTGCCATGGGCAGATGAGGATGAGCAATAGCTTTCCAGGCTAGTTTTTTCTACCTGCGAGCTATCTGCAGACGTTCGCATTTTGGGAGCAGGGCTGCCGGAGGAGCCCGGCATGCAACCACGATGCTGCATTTGAAGTTTGACGTGACAAGACAAGCAAGCAGCCCCAGTCTCTGTGCCTCTGTGCGAGCAGTGACATGGGCAGATGAGGCTGAGCAACAGCTTTCCAGGCTATCGCTCCTTGTCTGCGAGCTGTCTGCAGACGTTTGCATTTTCGGAGCAGGGATGCCGGAGGCGCCCGGCATGGACCACCTAAGATACGTTTGAAGTTTGAAGGGACAAGAAAAACAAGCAGCCCCAGTCTCTGTGCCTCTGTGCGAGCAGTGCCATGGGCAGATGAGGCTGAGCAACAGCTTTCCAGGCTAGCTCTTTCTGGCTGCGAGCTATCTGCAGATGTTCGCATTTTCAGAGCAGGGCTGGCGGAGGCTCGCGGCACGGACCACCAAATCTACGTTTGAAGTGTGAGGGGGCAAGACAAGCAAGCAGCCCCACTCTGTGTGCCTCAGTGCGAGCAGTGACATGGGCAGATGAGGCTGAGCAACAGCTTTCCACGCTAGCTCTTTCAGGCTGCGAGCTATCTGCAGACGTTCGCATTTTCATATCAGGGCTGCCGGAGACCCCCTACACGGACAGCCTAAGCTACGTTTGAAGTGTAAGGTGGCAAGAGAAGCAAGCAGACCCTGTCTCTGTGCCTCTGTGCGAGCAGTGCCATGGGCAGATGAGGCTGAGCAACAGCTTTCCAGGCTAGCTCTTTCTGGCTGCAAGCTGTCTGCAGACGTTCGCATTTTCGGAGCAGGGATGCCGGAGGCACCCGGCATGGACCACCTAAGATACGTTTGAAGTTTGAGGGGGCAAGACAAGCAAGCAGCCCCAGTCTCTGTGCCTCTGTGCGAGCAGTGCCATGGGCAGATGAGGCTGAGCAACAGCTTTCCAGGCTAGCTCTTTCTGGCTGCGAGCTATCTGCAGACGTTCGCATTTTGGGAGCAGCCCTGCCGGATGCCCCCTGCACGGACCCCCAAAGCTACATTTGAAGTTTGAGGTGGCAAGACAAGCAAGCAGCCCCAGTCTCTGTGCCTCTGTGCGAGCAGTGCCATGGGCAGATGAGGCTGAGCAACAGCTTTCCAGGCTATCGCTCCTTGTCTGCGAGCTGTCTGCAGACGTTTGCATTTTCGGAGCAGGGATGCCGGAGGCACCCGGCATGGACCACCTAAGATACGTTTGAAGTTTGAGGGGGCAAGACAAGCAAGCAGCTCCAGTCTCTGTGCCTCTGTGTCAGCAGTGCCACGAGCAGATGAGGCTGAGGAACAGCTTTCCAGGCTAGCTCTTTCTGGCTGCGAGCTGTCTGCAGACGTTCGCATTTTCGCAGCAGGGCTGCCGGAGGCCCGCTGCACGGACCATCTAAGATACGTTTGAAGTTTGAGGGGACAAGAAAAGCAAGCAGCCCCAGTCTCTGTACCTCTGTGCGAGCAGTGCCATGGGCAGATGAGGCTGAGCAACAGCTTTCCATGCTAGCTCTTTCTGGCTGCGAGCTATCTGCAGATGTTCGCATTTTCAGAGCAGGGCTGACGGAGGCTCGCGGCACCTGACCACCAAATCTACATTTGAAGTTTGAGGTGGCAAGACAAGCAAGCAGCCCCAGTCTCTGTGCCTCTGTGCGAGCAGTGACATGGGCAGATGAGGCTGAGCAACAGCTTTCCAGGCTCGCTCTTTCTGGCTGCGAGCTATCTGCAGACGTTCGCATTTTCAGACCAGGGCTGCCAGAGGCCCCCTACACGGACAGCCTAAGCTACGTTTGAAGTTTGAGGGGGCAAGACAAGCAAGCAGCCCCAGTCTCTGTGCCTCTGTGCGAGCAGTGCCATGGGCAGATGAGGATGAGCAACAGCTTTAAAGGCTAGCTCTTTCTGCCTGCGAGCTATCTGCAGACGTTCGCATTTTTGGAGCTGGGTTGCCGGAACCGCCCGGCATGGACCACCTAAGATATGTTTGAAGTTTGAGGTGGCAAGACAAGCAAGCAGCCCCAGTCTCTGTGCCTCTGTGCGAGCAGTGCCATGGGCAGATGAGGCCGAGCAACAGCTTTCCAGGCTAGGTCATTCTGGCTGCGAGCTATCTGCAGATGTTCACATTTTCAGAGCAGGGGTGACGGAGGCTCGCGGCACGGACCACCAAATCTACGTTTGAAGTGTGAGGGGGCAAGACAAGCAAGCAGCCCCAGTCTGTGTGCCTCTGTGCGAGCAGTGACATGGGCAGATGAGGCTGAGCAACAGCTTTCCAGGCTAGCTATTTCTGGTTGCGAGCTATCTGCAGACGTTCGCATTTTCGGAGCAGCCCTGCCGGAGGCCCCATTCACGGACCCCCAAAGCTACGTTTGAAGTTTGAGGGGGCAAGACAAGCAAGCAGCCGCAGTATCTGTGCCTCTGTGCGAACAGTGCCATGGGCAGATGAGGCTGAGCAACAGCTTTCCAGGCTATCGCTCTTTCTGGCTGCGAGCTATCTGCAGACGTTTGCATTTTCGGAGCAGGGATGCCGTAGGCATCCGGCATGGACCACCTAAGATACGTTTGAAGTTTGACGTGGCAAGACAAGCAAGCAGCCCCAGTCTCTGTGCCTCTGTGCGAGCAGTGCCATGGGCAGATGAGGCTGAGCAACAGCTTTCCAGGCTAGCTCTTTCTGGCTGCGAGCTATCTGCAGACGTTCGCATTTTCGGAGCAGGGCTGCCGCAGACGCCCGACACGGATCCCAAAGCCACGTTTGAAGTTTGAGGGGGCAAGACAAGCAACAGCCCCAGTCTCTGTGCCTCTGTACGAGCAGTGCCATGGGCAGATGAGGCTGAGACACACCTTTCCAGGCTAGCCCTTTCTGGCTGCGAGCTATCTGCAGACGTTCGAATTTTCGGAGCAGGGCTGCCGGAGGAGCCCGGCATGCACCCCCAATGCTACATGTGAAGTTTGAGGTGGCAAGACAAGCAAGCAGCCCCAGTCTCTGTGCCTCTGTGCGAGCAGTGCCATGGGCAGATGAGGCTGAGCAACAGCTTTCCAGGCTAGCTCATTCTGGCTGCGAGCTATCTGCAGATGTTCACATTTTCAGAGCAGGGGTGACGGAGGCTCGCGGCACGGACCACCAAATCTACGTTTGAAGTGTGAGGGGGCAAGACAAGCAAGCAGCCCCAGTCTGTGTGCCTCTGTGCGAGCAGTGACATGGGCAGATGAGGCTGAGCAACAGCTTTCCAGGCTAGCTATTTCTGGTTGCGAGCTATCTGCAGACGTTCGCATTTTCGGAGCAGCCCTGCCGGAGGCCGAATTCACGGACCCCCAAAGCTACGTTTGAAGTTTGAGGGGGCAAGACAAGCAAGCAGCCGCAGAATCTGTGCCTCTGTGCGAACAGTGCCATGGGCAGATGAGGCTGAGCAACAGCTTTCCAGGCTATCGCTCTTTCTGGCTGCGAGCTATCTGCAGACGTTTTCATTTTCGGAGCAGGGATGCCGTAGGCATCCGGCATGGACCACCTAAGATACGTTTGAAGTTTGACGTGGCAAGACAAGCAAGCAGCCCCAGTCTCTGTGCCTCTGTGCGAGCAGTGCCATGGGCAGATGAGGCTGAGCAACAGCTTTCCAGGCTAGCTCTTTCTGGCTGCGAGCTATCTGCAGACGTTCGCATTTTCGGAGCAGGGCTGCCGCAGACGCCCGACACGGATCCCAAAGCTACGTTTGAAGTTTGAGGGGGCAAGACAAGCAACAGCCCCAGTCTCTGTGCCTCTGTACGAGCAGTGCCATGGGCAGATGAGGCTGAGACACACCTTTCCAGGCTAGCCCTTTCTGGCTGCGAGCTATCTGCAGACGTTCGAATTTTCGGAGCAGGGCTGCCGGAGGAGCCCGGCATGCACCCCCAATGCTACATGTGAAGTTTGAGGTGGCAAGACAAGCAAGCAGCCCCAGTCTCTGTGCCTCTGTGCGAGCAGTGCCATGGGCAGATGAGGCTGAGCAACAGCTTTCCAGGCTATCGCTCCTTGTCTGCGAGCTGTCTGCAGACGTTTGCATTTTGGGAGCAGGGATGCCGGAGGCGCCCGGCATGGACCACCTAAGATACGTTTGAAGTTTGAAGGGACAAGAAAAGCAAGCAGCCCCAGTCTCTGTGCCTCTGTGCGAGCAGTGCCATGGGCACATGAGGCTGAGCAACAGCTTTCCAGGCTAGCTCATTCTGGCTGCGAGCTATCTGCAGATGTTCACATTTTCAGAGCAGGGGTGACGGAGGCTCGCGGCACGGACCACCAATTCTACGTTTGAAGTGTGAGGGGGCAAGACAAGCAAGCAGCCCCAGTCTGTGTGCCTCTCTGCGAGCAGTGACATGGGCAGATGAGGCTGAGCAACAGCTTTCCAGGCTAGCTATTTCTGGCTGCGAGCTATCTGCAGACGTTTGCATTTTCGGAGCAGGGATGCCGTAGGCATCCGGCATGGACCACCTAAGATACGTTTGAAGTTTGACGTGGCAAGACAAGCAAGCAGCCCCAGTCTCTGTGCCTCTGTGCGAGCAGTGCCATGGGCAGATGAGGCTGAGCAACATCTTTCCAGGCTAGCTCTTTCTGGCTGCGAGCTATCTGCAGAAGTTTGATTTTTGGAGCAGGGCTGCCGCAGACGCCCGACACGGATCCCAAAGGTATGTTTTAAGTTTGAGGTGGCAAGACAAGCAAGCAGCCCCAGTCTCTGTGCCTCTGTGCGAGCAGTGCCATGGGCACATGAGGCTGAGCAACAGCTTTCCAGGCTAGCTCTTTCTGGCTGCGAGCTATCTGCAGACGTTCGCATTTTCGGAGCAGGGCTGCCGCAGACGCCCGACACGGATCCCAAAGCCACGTTTGAAGTTTGACGTGGCAAGACAAGCAACAGCCCCAGTCTCTGTGCCTCTGTACGAGCAGTGCCATGGACAGATGAGGCTGAGACACACCTTTCCAGGCTAGCCCTTTCTGGCTGCGAGCTATCTGCAGACGTTCGAATTTTCGGAGCAGGGCTGCCGGAGGAGCCCGGCATGCACCCCCAATGCTACATGTGAAGTTTGAGGGGGCAAGACAAGCAAGCAGCCCCAGTCTCTGTGCCTCTGTGTGAGCAGTGCCATGAGCAGATGAGGCTGAGCAACAGCTTTCCAGGCTAGCTCTTTCTGGCTGCGAGCTATCTGCAGATGTTCGCATTTTCAGAGCAGGGCTGACGGAGGCTCGCGGCACGGACCACCAAATCTACGTTTGAAGTGTGAGGGGGCAAGACAAGCAAGCAGCCCCAGTCTCTGTGCCTCTGTGCGAGCAGTGACATGGGCAGATGAGGCTGAGCAACAGCTTTCCAGGCTAGCTCTTTCTGGCTGCGAGCTATCTGCAGACGTTCGCATTTTCAGATCAGGGCTGCCGGAGCCCCCCTACACGGACAGCCTAAGATACGTTTGAAGTTTTAGGGGGCAAGACAAGCAAGCAGCCCCTGTCTCTGTGCCTCTGTGCGAGCAGTGCCATGGGCAGATGAGGATGAGCAATAGCTTTCCAGGCTAGTTTTTTCTACCTGCGAGCTATCTGCAGACGTTCGCATTTTGGGAGCAGGGCTGCCGGAGGAGCCCGACATGCAACCACGATGCTGCATTTGAAGTTTGACGTGACAAGACAAGCAAGCAGCCCCAGTCTCTGTGCCTCTGTGCGAGCAGTGACATGGGCAGATGAGGCTGAGCAACAGCTTTCCAGGCTATCGCTCCTTGTCTGCGAGCTGTCTGCAGACGTTTGCATTTTCGGAGCAGGGATGCCGGAGGCGCCCGGCATGGACCACCTAAGATACGTTTGAAGTTTGAAGGGACAAGAAAAACAAGCAGCCCCAGTCTCTGTGCCTCTGTGCGAGCAGTGCCATAGGCAGATGAGGCTGAGCAACAGCTTTCCAGGCTAGCTCTTTCTGGCTGCGAGCTATCTGCAGATGTTCGCATTTTCAGAGCAGGGCTGGCGGAGGCTCGCGGCACGGACCACCAAATCTACGTTTGAAGTGTGAGGGGGCAAGACAAGCAAGCAGCCCCACTCTGTGTGCCTCAGTGCGAGCAGTGACATGGGCAGATGAGGCTGAGCAACAGCTTTCCACGCTAGCTCTTTCAGGCTGCGAGCTATCTGCAGACGTTCGCATTTTCACATCAGGGCTGCCAGAGACCCCCTACACGGACAGCCTAAGCTACGTTTGAAGTTTGAGGTGGCAAGAGAAGCAAGCAGACCCTGTCTCTGTGCCTCTGTGCGAGCAGTGCCATGGGCAGATGAGGCTGACCAACAGCTTTCCAGGCTAGCTCTTTCTGGCTGCAAGCTGTCTGCAGACGTTCGCATTTTCGGAGCAGGGATGCCGGAGGCACCCGGCATGGACCACCTAAGCTACATTTGAAGTTTGAGGTGGCAAGACAAGCAAGCAGCCCCAGTCTCTGTGCCTCTGTGCGAGCAGTGACATGGGCAGATGAGGCTGAGCAACAGCTTTCCAGGCTAGCTCTTTCTGGCTGCGAGCTATCTGCAGACGTTCGCATTTTGGGAGCAGCCCTGCCGGATGCCCCCTGCACGGACCCCCAAAGCTACATTTGAAGTTTGAGCTGACAAGACAAGCAAGCAGCCCCAGTCTCTGTGCCTCTGTGCGAGCAGTGCCATGGGCAGATGAGGCTGAGCAACAGCTTTCCAGGCTAGTTTTTTCTACCTGCGAGCTATCTGCAGACGTTCGCATTTTCGGAGCAGGGCTGCCGCAGATGCCCGACACGGGTCCCAAAGCTACGTTTGAAGTTTGAGGGGGCAAGACAAGCAAGCAGCCCCAGTCTCTGTGCCTCTGTGCGAGCAGTGCCATGGGCAGATGAGGCTGAGCAACAGCTTTCCAGGCTAGCTCTTTCTGGCTGCAATCTGTCTGCAGACATTCGAATTCTGGGAGCAGGGCTGCTGGAGGAGCCCGGCATGCACCCGCAATGCTACATGTGAAGTTTGAGGTGGCAAGACAAGCAAGCAGCCCCAGTCTCTGTGCCTCTGTGCGAGCAGTGCCATGGGCAGATGAGGCTGAGCAACAGCTTTCCAGGCTAGCTATTTCTGGCTGAGAGCTATCTGCAGACGTTCGCATTTTCAGAGCAGGGCTGCCGGAGGTCCCCTACACGGACAGCCTAAGATACGTATGAAGTTTGAGGGGGCAAGACAAGCAAGCAGCTCCTGTCTCTGTGCCTCTGTGCGAGCAATGCCATGGGCAGATGAGGCTGAGCAACACCTTTCCAGGCTAGCTCTTTCTGGCTGCGAGCTATCTGCAGACGTTCGAATTTTGGAAGCAGGGCTGCCGGAGGAGCCCGGCATTCAACCACAATGCTACATTTGAAGTTTGAGGTGACAAGACAAGCAAGCAGCCCCAGTCTCTGTGCCTCTGTGCGAGCAGTGCCATGGGCAGATGAGGCTGAGCAACAGCTTTCCAGGCTAGTTTTTTCTACCTGCGAGCTATCTGCAGACGTTCGCATTTTCAGACCAGGGCTGCCAGAGGCCCCATTCACAGATCCCCAAAGCTACGTTTGAAGTTTGAGGGGGCAAGACAAGCAAGCAGCCCCAGTCTCTGTGCCTCTGTGCGAGCAGTGCCATTGGCAGATGAGGCTGAGCAACAGCTTTCCAGGCTAGCTCTTTCTGGCTGCGAGCTATCTGCAGACGTTCGCATTTTGGGAGCAGCCCTGCCGGATGCCCCCTGCACGGACCCCCAAAGCTACGTTTGAAGTTTGAGGTGGCAAGACAAGCAAGCAGCCCCAGTCTCTGTGCCTCTGTGCGAGCAGTGCCATGGGCAGATGAGGCTGAGCAACAGCTTTCCAGGCTAGCTCTTTCTGGCTGCGAGCTATCTGCAGACGTTCGAATTTTGGAAGCAGGGCTGCCGGAGGAGCCCGGCATGCAACCACAATGCTACATTTGAAGTTTGAGCTGACAAGACAAGCAAGCAGCCCCAGTCTCTGTGCCTCTGTGCGAGCAGTGCCATGGGCAGATGAGGCTGAGCAATAGCTTTCCAGGCTAGTTTTTTCTACCTGCGAGCTATCTGCAGACGTTCGCATTTTCGGAGCAGGGCTGCCGGAGGAGCCCGGCATGCAACCACGATGCTACATTTGAAGTTTGACGTGACAAGACAAGCAAGCAGCCCCAGTCTCTGTGCCTCTGTGCGAGCAGTGCCATGGGCAGATGAGGCTGAGCAACAGCTTTCCAGGCTATCGCTCCTTGTCTGCGAGCTGTCTGCAGACGTTTGCATTTTCGGAGCAGGGATGCCGGAGGCACCCGGCATGGACCACCTAAGATACGTTTGAAGTTTGAGGGGGCAAGACAAGCAAGCAGCTCCAGTCTCTGTGCCTCTGTGCGAGCAGTGCCATGGGCAGATGAGGCTGAGCAACAGCTTTCCACGCTAGCTCTTTCAGGCTGCGAGCTATCTGCAGACGTTCGCATTTTCACATCAGGGCTGCCGGAGACCCCCTACACGGACAGCCTAAGCTACGTTTGAAGTTTGAGGTGGCAAGACAAGCAAGCAGTCCCAGTCTCTGTGCCTCTGTGCGAGCAGTGCCATGGGCAGATGAGGCTGAGCAACAGCTTTCCAGGCTAGCCCTTTCTGGCTGCAATCTGTCTGCAGACATTCGAATTTTGGGAGCAGGGCTGCCGGAGGAGCCCGGCATGCACCCGCAATGCTACATGTGAAGTTTGAGGTGGCAAGACAAGCAAGCAGCCCCAGTCTCTGTGCCTCTGTGCGAGCAGTTCCATGGGCAGATGAGGCTGAGCAACAGCTTTCCAGGCTAGCTATTTCTGGCTGAGAGCTATCTGCAGACGTTCGCATTTTGGGAGCAGGGCTGCCGGAGGCCCCATTCACAGATCCCCAAAGCTACGTTTGAAGTTTGAGGTGGCAAGACAAGCAAGCAGCCCCTGTCTCTGTGCCTCTGTGCGAGCAGTGACATGGGCAGATGAGGCTGGGCAACAGCTTTCCAGGCTAGCTATTTCTGGCTGCGAGCTATCTGCAGACGTTCGCATTTTGGGAGCAGGGCTGCCGGAGGCCCCATTCACAGATCCCCAAAGCTACGTTTGAAGTTTGAGGTGGCAAGACAAGCAAGCAGCCCCAGTCTCTGTGCCTCTGTGCGAGCAGTGCCATTGGCAGATGAGGCTGAGCAACAGCTTTCCAGGCTAGCTCTTTCTGGCTGCGAGCTATCTGCAGACGTTCGCATTTTGGGAGCAGCCCTGCCGGATGCCCCCTGCACGGACCCCCAAAGCTACGTTTGAAGTTTGAGGTGGCAAGACAAGCAAGCAGCCCCAGTCTCTGTGCCTCTGTGCGAGCAGTGCCATGGGCAGATGAGGCTGAGCAACAGCTTTCCAGGCTAGCTCTTTCTGGCTGCGAGCTATATGCAGACGTTCGAATTTTGGAAGCAGGGCTGCCGGAGGAGCCCGGCATGCACCCCCAATGCTACATTCGAAGTTTGAGCTGACAAGACAAGCAAGCAGCCCCAGTCTCTGTGCCTCTGTGCGAGCAGTGCCATGGGCAGATGAGGCTGAGCAACAGCTTTCCAGGCTAGTTTTTTCTACCTGCGAGCTATCTGCAGACGTTCGCATTTTCGGAGCAGGGCTGCCGCAGACGCCCGACACGTATCCCAAAGCTACGTTTGAAGTTTGAGGGGGCAAGACAAGCAAGCAGCCCCAGTCTCTGTGCCTCTGTGTGAGCAGTGCCACGAGCAGATGAGGCTGAGCAACAGCTTTCCAGGCTAGCTCTTTCTGGCTGCGAGCTATATGCAGACGTTCGAATTTTGGAAGCAGGGCTGCCGGAGGAGCCCGGCATGCACCCCCAATGCTACATTCGAAGTTTGAGCTGACAAGACAAGCAAGCAGCCCCAGTCTCTGTGCCTCTGTGCGAGCAGTGCCATGGGCAGATGAGGCTGAGCAACAGCTTTCCAGGCTAGTTTTTTCTACCTGCGAGCTATCTGCAGACGTTCGCATTTTCGGAGCAGGGCTGCCGCAGACGCCCGACACGTATCCCAAAGCTACGTTTGAAGTCTGAGGGGGCAAGACAAGCAAGCAGCCCCAGTCTCTGTGCCTCTGTGCGAGCAGTGCCATGGGCAGATGAGGCTGAGCAACAGCTTTCCAGGCTATCGCTCCTTGTCTGCGAGCTGTCTGCAGACGTTTGCATTTTCGGAGCAGGGATGCCGGAGGCGCCCGGCATGGACCACCTAAGATACGTTTGAAGTTTGAAGGGACAAGAAAAGCAAGCAGCCCCAGTCTCTGTGCCTCTGTGCGAGCAGTGCCATGGGCACATGAGGCTGAGCAACAGCTTTCCAGGCTAGCTCATTCTGGCTGCGAGCTATCTGCAGATGTTCACATTTTCAGAGCAGGGGTGACGGAGGCTCGCAGCACGGACCACCAATTCTACGTTTGAAGTGTGAGGGGGCAAGACAAGCAAGCAGCCCCAGTCTGTGTGCCTCTGTGCGAGCAGTGACATGGGCAGATGAGGCTGAGCAACAGCTTTCCAGGCTAGCTATTTCTGGCTGCGAGCTATCTGCAGACGTTCGCATTTTCGGAGCAGCCCTGCCGGAGGCCCCATTCACGGACCCCCAAAGCTACGTTTGAAGTTTGAGGGGGCAAGACAAGCAAGCAGCCCCAGTCTCTGTGCCTCTGTGCGAACAGTGCCATGGGCAGATGAGGCTGAGCAACAGCTTTCCAGGCTATCGCTCTTTCTGGCTGCGAGCTATCTGCAGACGTTTGCATTTTCGGAGCAGGGATGCCGTAGGCATCCGGCATGGACCACCTAAGATACGTTTGAAGTTTGACGTGGCAAGACAAGCAAGCAGCCCCAGTCTCTGTGCCTCTGTGCGAGCAGTGACATGGGCAGATGAGGCTGAGCAACATCTTTCCAGGCTAGCTCTTTCTGGCTGCGAGCTATCTGCAGACGTTTGATTTTTGGAGCAGGGCTGCCGCAGACGCCCGACACGGATCCCAAAGCCACGTTTGAAGTTTGAGGTGGCAAGACAAGCAAGCAGCCCCAGTCTCTGTGCCTCTGTGCGAGCAGTGCCATGGGCACATGAGGCTGAGCAACAGCTTTCCAGGCTAGCTCTTTCTGGCTGCGAGCTATCTGCAGACGTTCGCATTTTCGGAGCAGGGCTGCCGCAGACGCCCGACACGGATCCCAAAGCCACGTTTGAAGTTTGAGGGGGCAAGACAAGCAACAGCCCCAGTCTCTGTGCCTCTGTACGAGCAGTGCCATGGACAGATGAGGCTGAGACACACCTTTCCAGGCTAGCCCTTTCTGGCTGCGAGCTATCTGCAGACGTTCGAATTTTCGGAGCAGGGCTGCCGGAGGAGCCCGCCATGCACCCCCAATGCTACATGTGAAGTTTGAGGGGGCAAGACAAGCAAGCAGCCCCAGTCTCTGTGCCTCTGTGTGAGCAGTGCCACGAGCAGATGAGGCTGAGCAACAGCTTTCCAGGCTAGCTCTTTCTGGCTGCGAGCTATCTGCAGATGTTCGCATTTTCAGAGCAGGGCTGACGGAGGCTCGCGGCACGGACCACCAAATCTACGTTTGAAGTGTGAGGGGGCAAGACAAGCAAGCAGCCCCAGTCTCTGTGCCTCTGTGCGAGCAGTGACATGGGCAGATGAGGCTGAGCAACAGCTTTCCAGGCTAGCTCTTTCTGGCTGCGAGCTATCTGCAGACGTTCGCATTTTCAGATCAGGGCTGCCGGAGCCCCCCTACATGGACAGCCTAAGATACGTTTGAAGTTTGAGGGGGCAAGACAAGCAAGCAGCCCCTGTCTCTGTGCCTCTGTGCGAGCAGTGCCATGGGCAGATGAGGATGAGCAATAGCTTTCCAGGCTAGTTTTTTCTACCTGCGAGCTATCTGCAGACGTTCGCATTTTGGGAGCAGGGCTGCCGGAGGAGCCCGGCATGCAACCACGATGCTGCATTTGAAGTTTGACGTGACAAGACAAGCAAGCAGCCCCAGTCTCTGTGCCTCTGTGCGAGCAGTGACATGGGCAGATGAGGCTGAGCAACAGCTTTCCAGGCTATCGCTCCTTGTCTGCGAGCTGTCTGCAGACGTTTGCATTTTCGGAGCAGGGATGCCGGAGGCGCCCGGCATGGACCACCTAAGATACGTTTGAAGTTTGAAGGGACAAGAAAAACAAGCAGCCCCAGTCTCTGTGCCTCTGTGCGAGCAGTGCCATGGGCAGATGAGGCTGAGCAACAGCTTTCCAGGCTAGCTCTTTCTGGCTGCGAGCTATCTGCAGATGTTCGCATTTTCAGAGCAGGGCTGGCGGAGGCTCGCGGCACGGACCACCAAATCTACGTTTGAAGTGTGAGGGGGCAAGACAAGCAAGCAGCCCCACTCTGTGTGCCTCAGTGCGAGCAGTGACATGGGCAGATGAGGCTGAGCAACAGCTTTCCACGCTAGCTCTTTCAGGCTGCGAGCTGTCTGCAGACGTTCGCATTTTCACATCAGGGCTGCCAGAGACCCCCTACACGGACAGCCTAAGCTACGTTTGAAGTTTGAGGTGGCAAGAGAAGCAAGCAGACCCTGTCTCTGTGCCTCTGTGCGAGCAGTGCCATGGGCAGATGAGGCTGACCAACAGCTTTCCAGGCTAGCTCTTTCTGGCTGCAAGCTGTCTGCAGACGTTCGCATTTTCGGAGCAGCCCTGCCGGAGGCACCCGGCATGGACCACCTAAGATACGTTTGAAGTTTGAGGGGGCAAGACAAGCAAGCAGCCCCAGTCTCTGTGCCTCTGTGCGAGCAGTGACATGGGCAGATGAGGCTGACCAACAGCTTTCCAGGCTAGCTCTTTCTGGCTGCGAGCTATCTGCAGACGTTCGCATTTTGGGAGCAGCCCTGCCGGATGCCCCCTGCACGGACCCCCAAAGCTACATTTGAAGTTTGAGGGGGCAAGACAAGCAAGCAGCCCCAGTCTCTGTGCCTCTGTGCGAGCAGTGCCATGGGCAGATGAGGCTGAGCAACAGCTTTCCAGGCTAGCTCTTTCTGGCTGCAATCTGTCTGCAGACATTCGAATTCTGGGAGCAGGGCTGCCGGAGGAGCCCGGCATGCACCCGCAATGCTACATGTGAAGTTTGAGGTGGCAAGACAAGCAAGCAGCCCCAGTCTCTGTGCCTCTGTGCGAGCAGTGCCATGGGCAGATGAGGCTGAGCAACAGCTTTCCAGGCTAGCTATTTCTGGCTGAGAGCTATCTGCAGACGTTCGCATTTTCAGAGCAGGGCTGCCGGAGGTCCCCTACACGGACCCCCAAAGCTACGTTTGAAGTTTGAGGTGGCAAGACAAGCAAGCAGCCCCAGTCTCTGTGCCTCTGTGCGAGCAGTGCCATGGGCAGATGAGGCTGAGCAACAGCTTTCCAGGCTAGTTTTTTCTGGCTGCGAGCTATCTGCAGACGTTCGCATTTTCAGACCAGGGCTGCCAGAGGCCCCATTCACAGATCCCCAAAGCTACGTTTGAAGTTTGAGGGGGCAAGACAAGCAAGCAGCCCCAGTCTCTGTGCCTCTGTGCGAGCAGTGCCATTGGCAGATGAGGCTGAGCAACAGCTTTCCAGGCTAGCTCTTTCTGGCTGCGAGCTATCTGCAGACGTTCGCATTTTGGGAGCAGCCCTGCCGGATGCCCCCTGCACGGACCCCCAAAGCTACGTTTGAAGTTTGAGGTGGCAAGACAAGCAAGCAGCCCCAGTCTCTGTGCCTCTGTGCGAGCAGTGCCATGGGCAGATGAGGCTGAGCAACAGCTTTCCAGGCTAGCTCTTTCTGGCTGCGAGCTATCTGCAGACGTTCGAATTTTGGAAGCAGGGCTGCCGGAGGAGCCCGGCATGCAACCACAATGCTACATTTGAAGTTTGAGCTGACAAGACAAGCAAGCAGCCCCAGTCTCTGTGCCTCTGTGCGAGCAGTGCCATGGGCAGATGAGGCTGAGCAATAGCTTTCCAGGCTAGTTTTTTCTACCTGCGAGCTATCTGCAGACGTTCGCATTTTCGGAGCAGGGCTGCCGGAGGAGCCCGGCATGCAACCACGATGCTACATTTGAAGTTTGACGTGACAAGACAAGCAAGCAGCCCCAGTCTCTGTGCCTCTGTGCGAGCAGTGCCATGGGCAGATGAGGCTGAGCAACAGCTTTCCAGGCTAGTTTTTTCTACCTGCGAGCTATCTGCAGACGTTCGCATTTTCAGACCAGGGCTGCCAGAGGCCCCATTCACAGATCCCCAAAGCTACGTTTGAAGTTTGAAGGGACAAGAAAAGCAAGCAGCCCCAGTCTCTGTGCCTCTGTGCGAGCAGTGCCATGGGCAGATGAGGCTGAGCAACAGCTTTCCACGCTAGCTCTTTCAGGCTGCGAGCTATCTGCAGACGTTCGCATTTTCACATCAGGGCTGCCGGAGACCCCCTACACGGACAGCCTAAGCTACGTTTGAAGTTTGAGGTGGCAAGACAAGCAAGCAGCCCCAGTCTCTGTGCCTCTGTGCGAGCAGTGCCATGGGCAGATGAGGCTGAGCAACAGCGTTCCAGGCTAGCCCTTTCTGGCTGCAATCTGTCTGCAGACATTCGAATTTTGGGAGCAGGGCTGCCGGAGGAGCCCGGCATGCACCCGCAATGCTACATGTGAAGTTTGAGGTGGCAAGACAAGCAAGCAGCCCCAGTCTCTGTGCCTCTGTGCGAGCAGTTCCATGGGCAGATGAGGCTGAGCAACAGCTTTCCAGGCTAGCTATTTCTGGCTGAGAGCTATCTGCAGACGTTCGCATTTTGGGAGCAGGGCTGCCGGAGGCCCCATTCACAGATCCCCAAAGCTACGTTTGAAGTTTGAGGTGGCAAGACAAGCAAGCAGCCCCTGTCTCTGTGCCTCTGTGCGAGCAGTGACATGGGCAGATGAGGCTGAGCAACAGCTTTCCAGGCTAGCTATTTCTGGCTGCGAGCTATCTGCAGACGTTCGCATTTTGGGAGCAGGGCTGCCGGAGGCCCCATTCACAGATCCCCAAAGCTACGTTTGAAGTTTGAGGTGGCAAGACAAGCAAGCAGCCCCAGTCTCTGTGCCTCTGTGCGAGCAGTGCCATTGGCAGATGAGGCTGAGCAACAGCTTTCCAGGCTAGCTCTTTCTGGCTGCGAGCTATCTGCAGACGTTCGCATTTTGGGAGCAGCCCTGCCGGATGCCCCCTGCACGGACCCCCAAAGCCACGTTTGAAGTTTGAGGTGGCAATACAAGCAAGCAGCCCCAGTCTCTGTGCCTCTGTGCGAGCAGTGCCATGGGCAGATGAGGCTGAGCAACAGCTTTCCAGGCTAGCTCTTTCTGGCTGCGAGCTATCTGCAGACGTTCGAATTTTGGAAGCAGGGCTGCCGGAGGAGCCCGGCATGCACCCCCAATGCTACATTCGAAGTTTGAGCTGACAAGACAAGCAAGCAGCCCCAGTCTCTGTGCCTCTGTGCGAGCAGTGCCATGGGCAGATGAGGCTGAGCAACAGCTTTCCAGGCTAGTTTTTTCTACCTGCGAGCTATCTGCAGACGTTCGCATTTTCGGAGCAGGGCTGCCGCAGACGCCCGACACGTATCCCAAAGCTACGTTTGAAGTTTGAGGGGGCAAGACAAGCAAGCAGCCCCAGTCTCTGTGCCTCTGTGCGAGCAGTGCCATGGGCAGATGAGGCTGAGCAACAGCTTTCCAGGCTATCGCTCCTTGTCTGCGAACTGTCTGCAGACGTTTGCATTTTCGGAGCAGGGCTGCCGGAGGCGCCCGGCACGGACCACCAAATCTACGTTTGAAGTTTGAGGGGGCAAGACAAGCAAGCAGCCCCAGTCTGTGTACCTCAGTGCGAGCAGTGACATGGGCAGATGAGGCTGAGCAACAGCTTTCCACGCTAGCTCTTTCAGGCTGCGAGCTATCTGCAGACGTTCGCATTTTCACATCAGGGCTGCCGGAGACCCCCTACACGGACAGCCTAAGCTACGTTTGAAGTTTGAGGTGGCAAGACAATCAAGCAGCCCCTGTCTCTGTGCCTCTGTGCGAGCAGTGCCATGGGCAGATGAGGCTGAGCAACAGCTTTCCAGGCTAGCTCTTTCTGGCTGCAATCTGTCTGCAAACATACGAATTTTCGGAGCAGGGCTGCCGGAGGAGCCCGGCATGCACCCGCAATTCTACATGTGAAGTTTGAGGTGGCAAGACAAGCAAGCAGCCCCAGTCTCTGTGCCTCTGTGCGAGCAGTGCCATGGGCATATGAGGCTGAGCAACAGCTTTCCAGGCTAGCTATTTCTCGCTGCGAGATATCTGCAGACGTTTGCACTTTCGGAGCAGGAATGCAGTAGGCACCCGGCATGGACCACCTAAGATACGTTTGAAGTTTGAGGCGGCAAGACAAGCAAGCAGCCCCAGTCTCTGTGCCTCTGTGCGAGCAGTGCCATGGGCAGATGAGGCTGAGCAACAGCTTTCCAGGCTAGTTTTTTCTACCTGCGAGCTATCTGCAGACGTTCGCATTTTCGCAGCAGGGCTGCCGGAGGCCCGCTGCACGGACCATCTAAGATACGTTTGAAGTTTGAGGGGACAAGAAAAGCAAGCAGCCCCAGTCTCTGTACCTCTGTGCGAGCAGTGCCATGGGCAGATGAGGCTGAGCAACAGCTTTCCATGCTAGCTCTTTCTGGCTGCGAGCTATCTGCAGATGTTCGCATTTTCAGAGCAGGGCTGACGGAGGCTCGCGGCACCTGACCACCAAATCTACGTTTGAAGTTTGAGGGGGCAAGACAAGCAAGCAGACCCAGTCTCTGTGCCTCTGTGCGAGCAGTGCCATGGGCAGATGAGGATGAGCAACAGCTTTAAAGGCTAGCTCTTTCTGCCTGCGAGCTATCTGCAGACGTTCGCATTTTTGGAGCTGGGTTGCCGGAACCGCCCGGCATGGACCACCTAAGATATGTTTGAAGTTTGAGGTGGCAAGACAAGCAAGCAGCCCCAGTCTCTGTGCCTCAGTGCGAGCAGTGCCATGGGCAGATGAGGCTGAGCAACAGCTTTCCAGGCTAGCTCATTCTTACTGCAATCTATCTGCAGACGTTCGCATTTTCAGAGCAGGGCTGCTGGAGGCCCCCTGCACGGACCACCTAAGCTACGTTTGAAGTTTGAGGGGGCAAGACAAGCAAGCAGCCCCAGTCTCTGTGCCTCTGTGCGAGCAGTGCCATGGGCAGATGAGGCCGAGCAACAGCTTTCCAGGCTAGCTCTTTCTGGCTGCGAGCTATCTGCAGACGTTCGCATTTTTGGAGCAGGGCTGCCAGAACCGCCCGGCACGGACCACCTAAGTTATGTTTGAAGTTTGAGGTGGCAAGACAAGCAAGCAGCCCCAGTCTCTGTGCCTCTGTGCGAGCAGTGCCATGGGCACATGAGGCTGAGCAACAGCTATCCAGGCTAGCTATTTCTGGCTCGAGCTATCTGCAGACGTTCGCATTTTGGGAGCAGGGCTGCCGGAGGAGCCCGACACGGATCCCAAAGCTACGTTTGAAGTTTGAGGGGGCAAGACAAGCAAGCAGACCCAGTCTCTGTGCCTCTGTGCGAGCAGTGCCATGGGCAGATGAGGATGAGCAACAGCTTTAAAGGCTAGCTCTTTCTGCCTGCGAGCTATCTGCAGACGTTCGCATTTTTGGAGCTGGGTTGCCGGAACCGCCCGGCATGGACCACCTAAGATATGTTTGAAGTTTGAGGTGGCAAGACAAGCAAGCAGCCCCAGTCTCTGTGCCTCTGTGCGAGCAGTGCCATGGGCACATGAGGCTGAGCAACAGCTTTCCAGGCTAGCTCATTCTTACTGCAATCTATCTGCAGACGTTCGCATTTTCAGAGCAGGGCTGCTGGAGGCCCCCTGCACGGACCACCTAAGCTACGTTTGAAGTTTGAGGGGGCAAGACAAGCAAGCAGCCCCAGTCTCTGTGCCTCTGTGCGAGCAGTGCCATGGGCAGATGAGGCCGAGCAACAGCTTTCCAGGCTAGCTCTTTCTGGCTGCGAGCTATCTGCAGACGTTCGCATTTTTGGAGCAGGGCTGCCAGAACCGCCCGGCACGGACCACCTAAGTTATGTTTGAAGTTTGAGGTGGCAAGACAAGCAAGCAGCCCCAGTCTCTGTGCCTCTGTGCGAGCAGTGCCATGGGCACATGAGGCTGAGCAACAGCTTTCCAGGCTAGCTATTTCTGGCTCGAGCTATCTGCAGACGTTCGCATTTTGGGAGCAGGGCTGCCGGAGGAGCCCGACACGGATCCCAAAGCTACGTTTGCAGTTTGAGGGGGCAAGACAAGCAAGCAGCCCCAGTCTCTGTGCCTCTGTGCGAGCAGTGCCATGGGCAGATGAGGCTGAGCAACAGCTTTCCAGGCTATCGCTCTTTCTGGCTGCGAGCTATCTGCAGACGTTTGCATTTTCGGAGCAGGGATGCCGTAGGCATCCGGCATGGACCACCTAAGATACGTTTGAAGTTTGACGTGGCAAGACAAGCAAGCAGCCCCAGTCTCTGTGCCTCTGTGCGAGCAGTGCCATGGGCAGATGAGGCTGAGCAACAGCTTTCCAGGCTAGTTCTTTCTGGCTGCGAGCTATCTGCAGACGTTCGCATTTTCGGAGCAGGGCTGCCGCAGACGCCCGACACGGATCCCAAAGCCACGTTTGAAGTTTGAGGGGGCAAGACAAGCAACAGCCCCAGTCTCTGTGCCTCTGTACGAGCAGTGCCATGGGCAGATGAGGCTGAGACACACCTTTCCAGGCTAGCTCTTTCTGGCTGCGAGCTATCTGCAGACGTTCGCATTTTGGGAGCAGGGCTGCCGGAGGAGCCCGGCATGCACCCCCAATGCTACATGTGAAGTTTGAGGTGGCAAGACAAGCAAGCAGCCCCAGTCTCTGTGCCTCTGTGTGAGCAGTGACATGGGCAGATGAGGCTGAGCAACAGCTTTCCAGGCTAGCTCTTTCTGGCTGCGAGCTATATGCAGATGTTCGCATTTTCAGAGCAGGGCTGACGGAGGCTCGCGGCACGGACCACCAAATCTACGTTTGAAGTCTGAGGGGGCAAGACAAGCAAGCAGCCCCAGTCTCTGTGCCTCTGTGCGAGCAGTGCCATGGGCAGATGAGGCTGAGCAACAGCTTTCCAGGCTATCGCTCCTTGTCTGCGAGCTGTCTGCAGACGTTTGCATTTTGGGAGCAGGGATGCCGGAGGCGCCCGGCATGGACCACCTAAGATAGGTTTGAAGTTTGAAGGGACAAGAAAAGCAAGCAGCCCCAGTCTCTGTGCCTCTGTGCGAGCAGTGCCATGGGCACATGAGGCTGAGCAACAGCTTTCCAGGCTAGCTCATTCTGGCTGCGAGCTATCTGCAGATGTTCACATTTTCAGAGCAGGGGTGACGGAGGCTCGCGGCACGGACCACCAATTCTACGTTTGAAGTGTGAGGGGGCAAGACAAGCAAGCAGCCCCAGTCTGTGTGCCTCTCTGCGAGCAGTGACATGGGCAGATGAGGCTGAGCAACAGCTTTCCAGGCTAGCTATTTCTGGCTGCGAGCTATCTGCAGACGTTCGCATTTTCGGAGCAGCCCTGCCGGAGGCCCCATTCACGGACCCCCAAAGCTACGTTTGAAGTTTGAGGGGGCAAGACAAGCAAGCAGCCCCAGTCTCTGTGCCTCTGTGCGAACAGTGCCATGGGCAGATGAGGCTGAGCAACAGCTTTCCAGGCTATCGCTCTTTCTGGCTGCGAGCTATCTGCAGACGTTTGCATTTTCGGAGCAGGGATGCCGTAGGCATCCGGCATGGACCACCTAAGATACGTTTGAAGTTTGACGTGGCAAGACAAGCAAGCAGCCCCAGTCTCTGTGCCTCTGTGCGAGCAGTGCCATGGGCAGATGAGGCTGAGCAACATCTTTCCAGGCTAGCTCTTTCTGGCTGCGAGCTATCTGCAGACGTTTGATTTTTGGAGCAGGGCTGCCGCAGACGCCCGACACGGATCCCAAAGCCACGTTTGAAGTTTGAGGTGGCAAGACAAGCAAGCAGCCCCAGTCTCTGTGCCTCTGTGCGAGCAGTGCCATGGGCACATGAGGCTGAGCAACAGCTTTCCAGGCTAGCTCTTTCTGGCTGCGAGCTATCTGCAGACGTTCGCAATTTCGGAGCAGGGCTGCCGCAGACGCCCGACACGGATCCCAAAGCCACGTTTGAAGTTTGAGGGGGCAAGACAAGCAACAGCCCCAGTCTCTGTGCCTCTGTACGAGCAGTGCCATGGACAGATGAGGCTGAGACACACCTTTCCAGGCTAGCCCTTTCTGGCTGCGAGCTATCTGCAGACGTTCGAATTTTCGGAGCAGGGCTGCCGGAGGAGCCCGGCATGCACCCCCAATGCTACATGTGAAGTTTGAGGGGGCAAGACAAGCAAGCAGCCCCAGTCTCTGTGCCTCTGTGTGAGCAGTGCCACGAGCAGATGAGGCTGAGCAACAGCTTTCCAGGCTAGCTCTTTCTGGCTGCGAGCTATCTGCAGATGTTCGCATTTTCAGAGCAGGGCTGACGGAGGCTCGCGGCACGGACCACCAAATCTACGTTTGAAGTGTGAGGGGGCAAGACAAGCAAGCAGCCCCAGTCTCTGTGCCTCTGTGCGAGCAGTGACATGGGCAGATGAGGCTGAGCAACAGCTTTCCAGGCTAGCTCTTTCTGGCTGCGAGCTATCTGCAGACGTTCGCATTTTCAGATCAGGGCTGCCGGAGCCCCCCTACACGGACAGCCTAAGCTACGTTTGAAGTTTGAGGGGGCAAGACAAGCAAGCAGCCCCTGTCTCTGTGCCTCTGTGCGAGCAGTGCCATGGGCACATGAGGCTGAGCAACAGCTTTCCAGGCTAGCCCCTTCTGCCTGCGAGCTATCTGCAGACGTTCGCATTTTCGCAGCAGGGCTGCCGGAGGCCCGCTGCACGGACCACCTAAGATACGTTTGAAGTTTGAGGGACAAGAAAAGTAAGCAGCCCCAGTCTCTGTGCCTCTGTGCGAGCAGTGCCATGGGCAGATGAGGCTGAGCAACACCTTCCCAGGCTAGCTCTTTCTGGCTGCGAGCTATCTGCAGACGTTCACATTTTGGGAGCAGCCCTGCCGGATGTCCCCTGCACGGACCCCCAAAGCTACGTTTGAAGTTTGAGGGGGCAAGACAAGCAAGCAGCCCCAGTCTCTGTGCCTCTGTGCGAGCAGTGCCATGGGCAGATGAGGCTGAGCAACAGCTTTCCAGGCTATCGCTCCTTGTCTGCGAGCTGTCTGCAGACGTTCGCATTTTGGGAGCAGGGCTGCCGGAGGAGCCCGGCATGCACCCCCAATGCTACATGTGAAGTTTGAGGTGGCAAGACAAGCAAGCAGCCCCAGTCTCTGTGCCTCTGTGTGAGCAGTGACATGGGCAGATGAGGCTGAGCAACAGCTTTCCAGGCTAGCTCTTTCTGGCTGCGAGCTATATGCAGATGTTCGCATTTTCAGAGCAGGGCTGACGGAGGCTCGCGGCACGGACCACCAAATCTACGTTTGAAGTCTGAGGGGGCAAGACAAGCAAGCAGCCCCAGTCTCTGTGCCTCTGTGCGAGCAGTGCCATGGGCAGATGAGGCTGAGCAACAGCTTTCCAGGCTATCGCTCCTTGTCTGCGAGCTGTCTGCAGACGTTTGCATTTTGGGAGCAGGGATGCCGGAGGCGCCCGGCATGGACCACCTAAGATAGGTTTGAAGTTTGAAGGGACAAGAAAAGCAAGCAGCCCCAGTCTCTGTGCCTCTGTGCGAGCAGTGCCATGGGCACATGAGGCTGAGCAACAGCTTTCCAGGCTAGCTCATTCTGGCTGCGAGCTATCTGCAGATGTTCACATTTTCAGAGCAGGGGTGACGGAGGCTCGCGGCACGGACCACCAATTCTACGTTTGAAGTGTGAGGGGGCAAGACAAGCAAGCAGCCCCAGTCTGTGTGCCTCTCTGCGAGCAGTGACATGGGCAGATGAGGCTGAGCAACAGCTTTCCAGGCTAGCTATTTCTGGCTGCGAGCTATCTGCAGACGTTCGCATTTTCGGAGCAGCCCTGCCGGAGGCCCCATTCACGGACCCCCAAAGCTACGTTTGAAGTTTGAGGGGGCAAGACAAGCAAGCAGCCCCAGTCTCTGTGCCTCTGTGCGAACAGTGCCATGGGCAGATGAGGCTGAGCAACAGCTTTCCAGGCTATCGCTCTTTCTGGCTGCGAGCTATCTGCAGACGTTTGCATTTTCGGAGCAGGGATGCCGTAGGCATCCGGCATGGACCACCTAAGATACGTTTGAAGTTTGACGTGGCAAGACAAGCAAGCAGCCCCAGTCTCTGTGCCTCTGTGCGAGCAGTGCCATGGGCAGATGAGGCTGAGCAACATCTTTCCAGGCTAGCTCTTTCTGGCTGCGAGCTATCTGCAGACGTTTGATTTTTGGAGCAGGGCTGCCGCAGACGCCCGACACGGATCCCAAAGCCACGTTTGAAGTTTGAGGTGGCAAGACAAGCAAGCAGCCCCAGTCTCTGTGCCTCTGTGCGAGCAGTGCCATGGGCACATGAGGCTGAGCAACAGCTTTCCAGGCTAGCTCTTTCTGGCTGCGAGCTATCTGCAGACGTTCGCAATTTCGGAGCAGGGCTGCCGCAGACGCCCGACACGGATCCCAAAGCCACGTTTGAAGTTTGAGGGGGCAAGACAAGCAACAGCCCCAGTCTCTGTGCCTCTGTACGAGCAGTGCCATGGACAGATGAGGCTGAGACACACCTTTCCAGGCTAGCCCTTTCTGGCTGCGAGCTATCTGCAGACGTTCGAATTTTCGGAGCAGGGCTGCCGGAGGAGCCCGGCATGCACCCCCAATGCTACATGTGAAGTTTGAGGGGGCAAGACAAGCAAGCAGCCCCAGTCTCTGTGCCTCTGTGTGAGCAGTGCCACGAGCAGATGAGGCTGAGCAACAGCTTTCCAGGCTAGCTCTTTCTGGCTGCGAGCTATCTGCAGATGTTCGCATTTTCAGAGCAGGGCTGACGGAGGCTCGCGGCACGGACCACCAAATCTACGTTTGAAGTGTGAGGGGGCAAGACAAGCAAGCAGCCCCAGTCTCTGTGCCTCTGTGCGAGCAGTGACATGGGCAGATGAGGCTGAGCAACAGCTTTCCAGGCTAGCTCTTTCTGGCTGCGAGCTATCTGCAGACGTTCGCATTTTCAGATCAGGGCTGCCGGAGCCCCCCTACACGGACAGCCTAAGCTACGTTTGAAGTTTGAGGGGGCAAGACAAGCAAGCAGCCCCTGTCTCTGTGCCTCTGTGCGAGCAGTGCCATGGGCACATGAGGCTGAGCAACAGCTTTCCAGGCTAGCCCCTTCTGCCTGCGAGCTATCTGCAGACGTTCGCATTTTCGCAGCAGGGCTGCCGGAGGCCCGCTGCACGGACCACCTAAGATACGTTTGAAGTTTGAGGGACAAGAAAAGTAAGCAGCCCCAGTCTCTGTGCCTCTGTGCGAGCAGTGCCATGGGCAGATGAGGCTGAGCAACACCTTCCCAGGCTAGCTCTTTCTGGCTGCGAGCTATCTGCAGACGTTCACATTTTGGGAGCAGCCCTGCCGGATGTCCCCTGCACGGACCCCCAAAGCTACGTTTGAAGTTTGAGGGGGCAAGACAAGCAAGCAGCCCCAGTCTCTGTGCCTCTGTGCGAGCAGTGCCATGGGCACATGAGGCTGAGCAACAGCTTTCCAGGCTATCGCTCCTTGTCTGCGAGCTGTCTGCAGACGTTTGCATTTTCGGAGCAGGGATGCCGAAGGCACCCGGCATGGACCACCTAAGATACGTTTGAAGTTTGAGGTGGCAAGACAAGCAAGCAGCTCCAGTCTCTGTGCCTCTGTGTGAGCAGTGCCACGAGCAGATGATGCTGAGCAACAGCTTTCCAGGCTAGCTCTTTCTGGCTGCGAGCTATCTGCAGACATTCGCATTTTCGCAGCAGGGCTGCCGGAGGCCTGCTGCACGGACCACCTAAGATACGTTTGAAGTTTGAGGGGACAAGAAAAGCAAGCAGCCCCAGTCTCTGTGCCTCTGTGCGAGCAGTGCCATGGGCAGATGAGGTTGAGCAACAGCTTTCCAGGCTAGCTCTTTCTGGCTGCGAGCTATATGCAGATGTTCGCATTTTCAGATCAGGGCTGCCGGAGACCCCCTACACGGACAGCCTAAGCTACGTTTGAAGTTTGAGGGGGCAAGACAAGCAAGCAGCCCCAGGCTCTGTGCCTCTGTGCGAGCAGTGCCATGGGCAGATGAGGCTGAGCAACAGCTTTCCAGGCTAGCTCTTTCTGGCTGCGAGCTATCTGCAGACGTTTGATTTTTGGAGCAGGGCTGCCGCAGACGCCCGACACGGATCCCAAAGCCACGTTTGAAGTGTGAGGGGGCAAGACAAGCAAGCAGCCCCAGTCTCTGTGCCTCTGTGCGAGCAGTGCCATGGGCACATGAGGCTGAGCAACAGCTTTCCAGGCTAGCTCTTTCTGGCTGCGAGCTATCTGCAGACGTTCGCATTTTCGGAGCAGGGCTGCCGGAGACCTCCTACACGGACAGCCTAAGCTACGTTTGAAGTTTGAGGTGGCAAGACAAGCAAGCAGCCCCTGTCTCTGTGCCTCTGTGCGAGCAGTGCCATGGGCAGATGAGGATGAGCAACAGCTTTAAAGGCTAGCTCTTTCTGCCTGCGAGCTATCTGCAGACGTACGCATTTTTGGAGCTGGGTTGCCGGAACCTCCCGGCATGGACCACCTAAGATATGTTTGAACTTTGAGGTGGCAAGACAAGCAAGCAGCCCCAGTCTCTGTGCCTCTGTGCGAGCAGTGCCATGGGCGGATGAGGCTGAGCAACAGCTTTCCAGGCTAGCTCATTCTTGCTGCAATCTATCTGCAGACGTTCGCATTTTCAGAGCAGGGCTGCTGGAGGCCCCCTGCACGGACCACCTAAGCTACGTTTGAAGTTTGAGGGGGCAAGACAAGCAAGCAGCCCCAGTCTCTGTGCCTCTGTGCGAGCAGTGCCATGGGCAGATGAGGCCGAGCAACAGCTTTCCAGGCTAGCTCTTTCTGGCTGCGAGCTATCTGCAGACGTTCGCATTTTCAGAGCAGGGCTGCCAGAACCGCCCGGCACGGACCACCTAAGCTATGTTGGAAATTTGAGGTGGCAAGACAAGCAAGCAGCCCCAGTCTCTGTGCCTCTGTGCGAGCAGTGCCATGGGCACATGAGGCTGAGCAACAGCTTTCCAGGCTCGCTCTTTCTGGCTGCGAGCTATCTGCAGACGTTCGCATTTTCAGAGCAGGGCTGCCGCAGACGCCCGACACGGATCCCAAAGCCACGTTTGAAGTTTGAGGGGGCAAGACAAGCAAGCAGCCCCAGTCTCTGTGCCTCTGTACGAGCAGTGCCATGGGCAGATGAGGCTGAGACACACCTTTCCAGGCTAGCCCTTTCTGGCTGCGAGCTATCTGCAGACGTTCGAATTTTGGGAGCAGGGCTGCCGGAGGAGCCCGGTATGCACCCCCAATGCTACATGTGAAGTTTTAGGGGGCAAGACAAGCAAGCAGCCCCAGTCTCTGTGCCTCTGTGTGAGCAGTGCCACGAGCAGATGATGCTGAGCAACAGCTTTCCAGGCTAGCTCTTTCTGGCTGCGAGCTATCTGCAGACGTTCGCATTTTCGCAGCAGGGCTGCCGGAGGCCTGCTGCACGGACCACCTAAGATACGTTTGAAGTTTGAGGGGACAAGAAAAGCAAGCAGCCCCAGTCTCTGTGCCTCTGTGCGAGCAGTGCCATGGGCAGATGAGGCTGAGCAACAGCTTTCCAGGCTAGCTCTTTCTGGCTGCGAGCTATCTGCAGATGTTCGCTTTTTCAGAGCAGGGCTGCCGGAGCCCCCCTACACGGACAGCCTAAGCTACGTTTGAAGTTTGAGGGGGCAAGACAAGCAAGCAGCCCCTGTCTCTGTGCCTCTGTGCGAGCAGTGCCATGGGCAGATGAGGCTGAGCAACAGCTTTCCAGGCTAGTTTTTTCTGCCTGCGAGGTATCTGCAGACGTTCGCATTTTTGCAGCGGGGCTGCCGGAGGCCCGCTGCACGGACCACCTAAGATACGTTTGAAGTTTGAGGGGACAAGAAAAGTAAGCAGCCCCAGTCTCTGTGCCTCTGTGCGAGCAGTGCCATTGGCAGATGAGGCTGAGCAACAGCTTTCCAGGCTAGCTCTTTCTGGCTGCGAGCTATCTGCAGACGTTCACATTTTGGGAGCAGCCCTGCCGGATGCCCCCTGCACGGACCCCCACATCTACGTTTGAAGTTTGAGGGGGGAAGACAAGCAAGCAGCCCCAGTCTCTGTGCCTCTGTGCGAGCAGTGCCATGGGCAGATGAGGCTGAGCAACAGCTTTCCAGGCTAGCTCTTTCTGGCTGCGAGCTATCTGCAGATGTTCGCTTTTTCAGAGCAGGGCTGCCGGAGCCCCCCTACACGGACAGCCTAAGCTACGTTTGAAGTTTGAGGGGGCAAGACAAGCAAGCAGCTCCAGTCTCTGTGCCTCTGTGTGAGCAGTGCCACGAGCAGATGAGGCTGAGCAACAGCTTTCCAGGCTAGCTCTTTCTGGCTGCGAGCTATCTGCAGACGTTCGCATTTTCGCAGCAGGGCTGCCGGAGGCCCGCTGCACGGACCACCTAAGATACGTTTGAAGTTTGAGGGGACAAGAAAAGCAAGCAGCCCCAGTCTCTGTGCCTCTGTGCGAGCAGTGCCATGGGCAGATGAGGCTGAGCAACAGCTTTCCAGGCTAGCTCTTTCTGGCTGCGAGCTATCTGCAGATGTTCGCATTTTCAGAGCAGGGCTGACGGAGGCTCGCGGCACGGACCACCAAATCTACGTTTGAAGTCTGAGGGGGCAAGACAAGCAAGCAGCCCCAGTCTCTGTGCCTCTGTGCGAGCAGTGCCATGGGCAGATGAGGCTGAGCAACAGCTTTCCAGGCTAGCTCTTTCTGGCTGCGAGCTATCTGCAGACGTTCGCATTTTCAGATCAGGGCTGCCGGAGCCCCCCTACACGGACAGCCTAAGCTACGTTTGAAGTTTGAGGGGGCAAGACAAGCAAGCAGCCCCTGTCTCTGTGCCTCTGTGCGAGCAGTGCCATGGGCAGATGAGGCTGAGCAACAGCTTTCCAGGCTAGTTTTTTCTGCCTGCGAGCTATCTGCAGACGTTCGCATTTTCGCAGCAGGGCTGCCGGAGGCCCGCTGCACGGACCACCTAAGATACATTTGAAGTTTGAGGGGACAAGAAAAGTAAGCAGCCCCAGTCTCTGTGCCTCTGTGCGAGCAGTGCCATTGGCAGATGAGGCTGAGCAACAGCTTTCCAGGCTAGCTCTTTCTGGCTGCGAGCTATCTGCAGACGTTCACATTTTGGGAGCAGCCCTGCCGGATGCCCCCTGCACGGACCCCCACATCTACGTTTGAAGTTTGAAGGGGGAAGACAAGCAAGCAGCCCCAGTCTCTGTGCCTCTGTGCGAGCAGTGCCATGGGCACATGAGGCTGAGCAACAGCTTTCCAGGCTAGCCCCTTCTGTCTGCCAGCTATCTGCAGACGTTCGCATTTTCGGAGCAGGGCTGCCACAGACGCCCGACACGGACCACCTAAGCTACGTTTGAAGTTTGAGGTGGCAAGACAAGCAAGCAGCCCCAGTCTCTGTGCCTCTGTGCGAGCAGTGCCATGGGCAGATGAGGCTGAGCAACAGCTTTCCAGGCTAGCTCTTTCTGGCTGCAATCTGTCTGCAGACATTCGAATTTTGGGAGCAGGGCTGCCGGAGGAGCCCGGCATGCACCCCCAATGCTACATGTGAAGTCTGAGGTGGCAAGACAAGCAAGCAGCCCCAGTCTCTGTGCCTCTGTGCGAGCAGTGCCATGGGCAGATGAGGCTGAGCAACAGCTTTCCAGGCTAGCTATTTCTGGCTGCGAGCTATCTGCAGACGTTTGCACTTTCGGAGCAGGAATGCAGTAGGCACCCGGCATGGACAACCTAAGATACGTTTGAAGTTTGAGGCGTCAAGACAAGCAAGCAGCCCCTGTCTCTGTGCCTCTGTGCGAGCAGTGCCATGGGCAGATGAGGCTGGGCAACAGCTTTCCAGGCTAGCTCTTTCTGGCTCAGAGCTATCTGCAGACATTCGCATTTTCGGAGCAGGGCTGCCGGAGGCGCCCGGCACGGGCAGCCTAAGATACGTTTGAAGTTTGACGTGGCAAGACAAGCAAGCAGCCCCAGTCTCTGTGCCTCTGTGCGAGCAGTGCCATGGGCAGATGAGACTGAGCAACAGCTATCCAGGCTAGCTCTTTCTGGCTGCGAGCTATCTGCAGACGTTCGAATTTTGGGAGCAGGGCTGCCGGAGGAGCCCGGTATGCACCCCCAATGCTACATGTGAAGTTTGAGGGGGCAAGACAAGCAAGCAGCCCCAGTCTCTGTGCCTCTGTGTGAGCAGTGCCACGAGCAGATGATGCTGAGCAACAGCTTTCCAGGCTAGCTCTTTCTGGCTGCGAGCTATCTGCAGACGTTCGCATTTTCGCAGCAGGGCTGCCGGAGGCCTGCTGCACGGACCACCTAAGATACGTTTGAAGTTTGAGGGGACAAGAAAAGCAAGCAGCCCCAGTCTCTGTGCCTCTGTGCGAGCAGTGCCATGGGCAGATGAGGCTGAGCAACAGCTTTCCAGGCTAGCTCTTTCTGGCTGCGAGCTATCTGCAGACGTTTGCATTTTCAGAGCAGGGCTGCCGGAGCCCCCCTACACGGACAGCCTAAGCTACGTTTGAAGTTTGAGGGGGCAAGACAAGCAAGCAGCCCCTGTCTCTGTGCCTCTGTGCGAGCAGTGCCATGGGCAGATGAGGCTGAGCAACAGCTTTCCAGGGTAGTTTTTTCTGCCTGCGAGGTATCTGCAGACGTTCGCATTTTCGCAGCGGGGCTGCCGGAGGCCCGCTGCACGGACCACCTAAG
This sequence comes from Opisthocomus hoazin, assembly GCF_030867145.1. Lineage (NCBI taxonomy): Eukaryota > Metazoa > Chordata > Aves > Opisthocomiformes > Opisthocomidae > Opisthocomus > Opisthocomus hoazin. The sequence continues at coordinate 11,537,438 of NC_134453.1, forward strand.
ATACGTTTGAAGTTTGAGGGGACAAGAAAAGTAAGCAGCCCCAGTCTCTGTGCCTCTGTGCGAGCAGTGCCATTGGCAGATGAGGCTGAGCAACAGCTTTCCAGGCTAGCTCTTTCTGGCTGCGAGCTATCTGCAGACGTTCACATTTTGGGAGCAGCCCTGCCGGATGCCCCCTGCACGGACCCCCACATCTACGTTTGAAGTTTGAGGGGGGAAGACAAGCAAGCAGCCCCAGTCTCTGTGCCTCTGTGCGAGCAGTGCCATGGGCAGATGAGGCTGAGCAACAGCTTTCCAGGGTATCGCTCCTTGTCTGCGAGCTGTCTGCAGATGTTTGCATTTTCGGAGCAGGGATGCCGGAGGCACCCGGCATGGACCACCTAAGATACGTTTGAAGTTTGAGGTGGCAAGACAAGCAAGCAGCTCCAGTCTCTGTGCCTCTGTGTGAGCAGTGCCACGAGCAGATGAGGCTGAGCAACAGCTTTCCAGGCTAGCTCTTTCTGGCTGCGAGCTATCTGCAGACGTTCGCATTTTCGCAGCAGGGCTGCCGGAGGCCCGCTGCACGGACCACCTAAGATACGTTTGAAGTTTGAGGGGACAAGAAAAGCAAGCAGCCCCAGTCTCTGTGCCTCTGTGCGAGCAGTGCCATGGGCAGATGAGGCTGAGCAACAGCTTTCCAGGCTAGCTCTTTCTGGCTGCGAGCTATCTGCAGATGTTCGCATTTTCAGAGCAGGGCTGACGGAGGCTCGCGGCACGGACCACCAAATCTACGTTTGAAGTCTGAGGGGGCAAGACAAGCAAGCAGCCCCAGTCTCTGTGCCTCTGTGCGAGCAGTGACATGGGCAGATGAGGCTGAGCAACAGCTTTCCAGGCTAGCTCTTTCTGGCTGCGAGCTATCTGCAGACGTTCGCATTTTCAGATCAGGGCTGCCGGAGACCCCCTACACGGACAGCCTAAGCTACGTTTGAAGTTTGAAGGGGCAAGACAAGCAAGCAGCCCCTGTCTCTGTGCCTCTGTGCGAGCAGTGCCATGGGCAGATGAGGATGAGCAACAGCTTTAAAGGCTAGCTCTTTCTGCCTGCGAGCTATCTGCAGACGTTCGCATTTTTGGAGCTGGGTTGCCGGAACCGCCCGGCACGGACCACCTAAGATATGTTTGAACTTTGAGGTGGCAAGACAAGCAAGCAGCCCCAGTCTCTGTGCCTCTGTGCGAGCAGTGCCATGGGCAGATGAGGCTGAGCAACAGCTTTCCAGGCTAGCTCTTTCTGGCTGCTAGCTATCTGCAGACGTTCGCATTTTCAGATCAGGGCTGCCGGAGCCCCCCTACACGGACAGCCTAAGCTACGTTTGAAGTTTGAGGGGGCAAGACAAGCAAGCAGCCCCTGTCTCTGTGCCTCTGTGCGAGCAGTGCCATGGGCAGATAAGGCTGAGCAACAGCTTTCCAGGCTAGTTTTTTCTGCCTGCGAGCTATCTGCAGACGTTCGCATTTTCGCAGCAGGGCTGCCGGAGGCCCGCTGCACGGACCACCTAAGATACGTTTGAAGTTTGAGGGGACAAGAAAAGTAAGCAGCCCCAGTCTCTGTGCCTCTGTGCGAGCAGTGCCATTGGCAGATGAGGCTGAGCAACAGCTTTCCAGGCTAGCTCTTTCTGGCTGCGAGCTATCTGCAGACGTTCACATTTTGGGAGCAGCCCTGCCGGATGCCCCCTGCACGGACCCCCACATCTACGTTTGAAGTTTGAGGGGGGAAGACAAGCAAGCAGCCCCAGTCTCTGTGCCTCTGTGCGAGCAGTGCCATGGGCAGATGAGGCTGAGCAACAGCTTTCCAGGGTATCGCTCTTTATGGCTGCGAGCTATCTGCAGACGTTTGCATTTTCGGAGCAGGGATGCCGTAGGCATCCGGCATGGACCACCTAAGATACGTTTGAAGTTTGAGGTGGCAAGACAAGCAAGCAGCCCCAGTCTCTGTGCCTCTGTGCGAGCAGTGCCATGGGCACATGAGGCTGAGCAACAGCTTTCCAGGCTAGCTCTTTCTGGCTGCGAGCTATCTGCAGACGTTTGATTTTTGGAGCAGGGCTGCCGCAGACGCCCGACACGGATCCCAAAGCCACGTTTGAAGTTTGAGGTGGCAAGACAAGCAAGCAGCCCCAGTCTCTGTGCCTCTGTGCGAGCAGTGCCATGGGCACATGAGGCTGAGCAACAGCTTTCCAGGCTAGCCCCTTCTGCCTGCCAGCTATCTGCAGACGTTCGCATTTTCGGAGCAGGGCTGCCACAGACGCCCGACACGGACCACCTAAGCTACGTTTGAAGTTTGAGGTGGCAAGACAAGCAAGCAGCCCCAGTCTCTGTGCCTCTGTGCGAGCAGTGCCATGGGCAGATGAGGCTGAGCAACAGCTTTCCAGGCTAGCTCTTTCTGGCTGCAATCTGTCTGCAGACATTCGAATTTTGGGAGCAGGGCTGCCGGAGGAGCCCGGCATGCACCCCCAATGCTACATGTGAAGTTTGAGGTGGCAAGACAAGCAAGCAGCCCCAGTCTCTGTGCCTCTGTGCGAGCAGTGCCATGGGCAGATGAGGCTGAGCAACAGCTTTCCAGGCTAGCTATTTCTGGCTGCGAGCTATCTGCAGACGTTTGCACGTTCGGAGCAGGAATGCAGTAGGCACCCGGCATGGACAACCTAAGATACGTTTGAAGTTTGAGGCGTCAAGACAAGCAAGCAGCCCCTGTCTCTGTGCCTCTGTGCGAGCAGTGCCATGGGCAGATGAGGCTGGGCAACAGCTTTCCAGGCTAGCTCTTTCTGGCTCAGAGCTATCTGCAGACATTCGCATTTTCGGAGCAGGGCTGCCGGAGGCGCCCGGCACGGGCAGCCTAAGCTACGTTTGAAGTTTGACGTGGCAAGACAAGCAAGCAGCCCCAGTCTCTGTGCCTCTGTGCGAGCAGTGCCATGGGCAGATGAGACTGAGCAACAGCTATCCAGGCTAGCTCTTTCTGGCTGCGAGCTATCTGCAGATGTTCGCATTTTCAGAACAGGGCTGACGGAGGCTCGCGGCACGGACCACGAAATATAAGTTTGAAGTGTGAGGTGGCAAGACAAGCAAGCAGCCCCAGTCTCTGTGCCTCTGTGCGAGCAGTGCCATGGGCAGATGAGGCTGAGCAACAGCTTTCCAGTCTAGCTCTTTCTGGCTGCGAGCTCTCTGCAGACGTTCGCATTTTTGGAGATGGGTTGCCGGAACCGCCCAGCATGGACCACCTAAGATATGTTTGAACTTTGAGGTGGCAAGACAAGCAAGCAGCCCCAGTCTCTGTGCCTCTGTACGAGCAGTGCCATGGGCAGATGAGGCTGAGCAACAGCTTTCCAGGCTAGCCTTTTCTGGCTGCGAGCTATCTGCAGACGTTCGAATTTTGGGAGCAGGGCGGCCGGAGGAGCCCGGCATGCACCCCCAATGCTACATGTGAAGTTTCAGGGGGAAAGACAAGCAAGCAGCCCCAGTCTCTGTGCCTCTGTGAGAGCAGTGCCATGGGCAGATGAGGCTGAACAACAGCTTTCCAGGCTAGCTATTTCTAGCTGCGAGCTATCTGCAGACGTTCGCATTTTGGGAGCAGGGCTGCCGGAGGCCCCATTCACGGATCCCAAAGCTACGTTTGAAGTTTGAGGGGGCAAGACAAGCAAGCAGCCCCAGTCTCTGTGCCTCTGTGCGAGCAGTGCCATGGGCAGATGAGGCTGAGCAACAGCTTTCCAGGCTAGCTCTTTCTGGCTGCGAGCTATCTGCAGACATTCGCATTTTCGGAGCAGCCCTGCAGGAGGCGCCCGGCACGGGCAGCCTAAGCTACGTTTGAAGTTTGACGTGGGAAGACAAGCAAGCAGCCCCAGTCTCTGTGCCTCTGTGCGAGCAGTGCCATGGGCAGATGAGACTGAGCAACAGCTATCCAGGCTAGCTCTTTCTGGCTGCGAGCTATCTGCAGATGTTCGCATTTTCAGAACAGGGCTGACGGAGGCTCGCGGCACGGACCACGAAATATAAGTTTGAAGTTTGAGGTGGCAAGACAAGCAAGCAGCCCCAGTCTCTGTGCCTCTGTGCGAGCAGTGCCATGGGCAGATGAGGCTGAGCAACAGCTTTCCAGTCTAGCTCTTTCTGGCTGCGAGCTATCTGCAGACGTTCGCATTTTTGGAGATGGGTTGCCGGAACCGCCCGGCATGGACCACCTAAGATATGTTTGAACTTTGAGGTGGCAAGACAAGCAAGCAGCCCCAGTCTCTGTGCCTCTGTACGAGCAGTGCCATGGGCAGATGAGGCTGAGACACACCTTTCCAGGCTAGCCTTTTCTGGCTGCGAGCTATCTGCAGACGTTCGAATTTTGGGAGCAGGGCGGCCGGAGGAGCCCGGCATGCACCCCCAATGCTACATGTGAAGTTTCAGGGGGAAAGACAAGCAAGCAGCCCCAGTCTCTGTGCCTCTGTGAGAGCAGTGCCATGGGCAGATGAGGCTGAACAACAGCTTTCCAGGCTAGCTATTTCTAGCTGCGAGCTATCTGCAGACGTTCGCATTTTGGGAGCAGGGCTGCCAGAACCGCAAGGCACGGACCACCTAAGATGTGTTTGAACTTTGAGGTGGCAAGACAAGCAAGCAGCCCCAGTCTCTGTGCCTCTGTGCGAGCAGTGCCATGGGCACATGAGGCTGAGCAACAGCTTTCCAGGCTAGCTCATTCTTGCTGCAATCTATCTGCAGACGTTCGCATTTTTGGAGCAGGGCTGCCAGAACCGCAAGGCACGGACCACCTAAGATATGTTTGAACTTTGAGGTGGCAAGACAAGCAAGCAGCCCCAGTCTCTGTGCCTCTGTGCGAGCAGTGCCATGGGCAGATGAGGCTGAGCAACAGCTTTCCAGGCTAGCTCTTTCTGGCTGCGAGCTATCTGCAGACGTTCTCATTTTCAGAGCAGGGCTGCCAGAGGCGCCCGGCACGGACCCTCAAAGCTACGTCTGAAGTTTGAGGGGGCAAGACAAGCAAGCAGCCCCAGTCTCTGTGCCTCTGTGCGAGCAGTGCCATGGGCAGATGAGGCTGAGCAACAGCTTTCCAGGCTATCGCTCCTTGTCTGTGAGCTGTCTGCAGACGTTTGCATTTTCGGAGCAGGGCTGCCGGAGGCACCCGGCATGGACCACCTAAGATACATTTGAAGTTTGAGGTGGCAAGACAAGCAAGCAGCTCCAGTCTCTGTGCCTCTGTGTGAGCAGTGCCACGAGCAGATGAGGCTGAGCAACAGCTTTCCAGGCTACTTTTTTCTGCCTGCGAGCTATCCGCAGACATTCGCATTTTCGCAGCAGGGCTGCCGGAGGCCCGCTGCACGGACCACCTAAGATACGTTTGAAGTTTGAGGGGACAAGAAAAGTAAGCAGCCCCAGTCTCTGTGCCTCTGTGCGAGCAGTGCCATGGGCAGATGAGGCTGAGCAACAGTTTTCCAGGCTAGCTCTTTCTGGCTGCGAGCTATCTGCAGACGTTCGCATTTTTGGAGCAGGGCTGCCGGAGGCGCCCGGCACGGACCACCTAAGTTATGTTTGAACTTTGAGGTTGCAAGACAAGCAAGCAGCCCCAGTCTCTGTCCCTCTGTGCGAGCAGTGCCATGGGCACATGAGGCTGAGCAACAGCTTTCCAGGCTAGCTCTTTCTGGCTGCGAGCTATCTGCAGACGTTCGCATTTTCGGAGCAGGGCTGCCGCAGATGCCCGACACGGATCCCAAAGCCACGTTTGAAGTGTGAGGGGGCAAGACAAGCAAGAAGCCCCAGTCTGTGTGCCTCTGTGCGAGCAGTGCCATGGGCAGATGAGGCTGAGCAACAGCTTTCCAGGCTAGCCCTTTCTGGCTGCGAGCTATCTGCAGACGTTCGCATTTTCAGAGCAGGGATGCCGGATGCCCCCTGCATGGACCCCCAAAGCTACGTTTGAAGTTTGAGGGGGCAAGACAAGCAAGCAGCCCCAGTCTCTGTGCCTCTGTGCGAGCACTGCCATCGGCAGATGAGGCTTAGCAACACCTTTCCAGGCTAGCTCTTTCTGCCTGCGAGCTATCTGCAGACGTTCGAGTTTTGGAAGCAGGGCTGCCGGAGGAGCCCGGCATGCAACCACAATGCTACATTTGAAGTTTGACGTGACAAGACAAGCAAGCAGCCCTAGTCTCTGTGCCTCTGTGCGAGCAGTGCCATGGGCAGATGAGGCTGAGCAACAGCTTTCCAGGCTACTTTTTTCTACCTGCGAGCTATCTGCAGACGTTCGCATTTTCGGAGCAGGGCTGCCGCAGACGCCCGACACGGATCCCAAAGCTACGTTTGAAGTTTGAGGTGGCAAGACAAGCAAGCAGCCCCAGTCTCTGTGCCTCTGTGCGAGCAGTGCCATGGGCACATGAGGCTGAGCAACAGCTTTCCAGGCTAGCTCTTTCTGGCTGCGAGCTATCTGCAGACGTTTGATTTTTGGAGCAGGGCTGCCGCAGACGCCCGACACGGATCCCAAAGCCACGTTTGAAGTTTGAGGGGGCAAGACAAGCAAGCAGCCCCAGTCTCTGTGCCTCTGTGCGAGCAGTGCCATGGGCACATGAGGCTGAGCAACAGCTTTCCAGGCTAGCCCCTTCTGCCTGCCAGCTATCTGCAGACGTTCGCATTTTCGGAGCAGGGCTGCCACAGACGCCCGACACGGACCACCTAAGCTACGTTTGAAGTTTGAGGTGGCAAGACAAGCAAGCAGCCCCAGTCTCTGTGCCTCTGTGCGAGCAGTGCCATGGGCAGATGAGGCTGAGCAACAGCTTTCCAGGCTAGCTCTTTCTGGCTGCAATCTGTCTGCAGACATTCGAATTTTGGGAGCAGGGCTGCCGGAGGAGCCCGGCATGCACCCCCAATGCTACATGTGAAGTTTGAGGTGGCAAGACAAGCAAGCAGCCCCAGTCTCTGTGCCTCTGTGCGAGCAGTGCCATGGGCAGATGAGGCTGAGCAACAGCTTTCCAGGCTAGCTATTTCTGGCTGCGAGCTATCTGCAGATGTTCGCATTTTCAGAACAGGGCTGACGGAGGCTCGCGGCACGGACCACGAAATATAAGTTTGAAGTTTGAGGTGGCAAGACAAGCAAGCAGCCCCAGTCTCTGTGCCTCTGTGCGAGCAGTGCCATGGGCAGATGAGGCTGAGCAACAGCTTTCCAGGCTAGCTCTTTCTGGCTGCGAGCTATCTGCAGACGTTCGCATTTTTGGAGATGGGTTGCCGGAACCGCCCGGCATGGACCACCTAAGATATGTTTGAACTTTGAGGTGGCAAGACAAGCAAGCAGCCCCAGTCTCTGTGCCTCTGTGCGAGCAGTGCCATGGGCAGATGAGGCTGAGACACACCTTTCCAGGCTAGCCCTTTCTGGCTGCGAGCTATCTGCAGACGTTCGAATTTTGGGAGCAGGGCGGCCGGAGGAGCCCGGCATGCACCCCCAATGCTACATGTGAAGTTTCAGGGGGAAAGACAAGCAAGCAGCCCCAGTCTCTGTGCCTCTGTGAGAGCAGTGCCATGGGCAGATGAGGCTGAGCAACAGCTTTCCAGGCTAGCTATTTCTAGCTGCGAGCTATCTGCAGACGTTCACATTTTGGGAGCAGGGCTGCCGGAGGCCCCATTCACGGATCCCAAAGGTACGTTTGAAGTTTGAGGGGGCAAGACAAGCAAGCAGCCCCAGTCTCTGTGCCTCTGTGCGAGCAGTGCCATGGGCAGATGAGGCTGAGCAACAGCTTTCCAGGCTAGCTCTTTCTGGCTGCGAGCTATCTGCAGACATTCGCATTTTCGGAGCAGCCCTGCAGGAGGCGCCCGGCACGGACACCCTAAGATACATTTGAAGTTTGAGGTGGCAAGACAAGCAAGCAGCCCCAGTCTCTGTGCCTCTGTGCGAGCAGTGCCATGGGCAGATGAGGCTGAGCAACAGCTTTCCAGGCTAGCTCATTCTTGCTGCAATCTATCTGCAGACGTTCGCATTTTTGGAGCAGGGCTGCCAGAACCGCAAGGCACGGACCACCTAAGATATGTTTGAACTTTGAGGTGGCAAGACAAGCAAGCAGCCCCAGTCTCTGTGCCTCTGTGCGAGCAGTGCCATGGGCACATGAGGCTGAGCAACAGCTTTCCAGGCTAGCTCTTTCTGGCTGCGAGCTATCTGCAGACGTTCTCATTTTCAGAGCAGGGCTGCCAGAGGCGCCCGGCACGGACCCTCAAAGCTACGTCTGAAGTTTGAGGGGGCAAGACAAGCAAGCAGCCCCAGTCTCTGTGCCTCTGTGCGAGCAGTGCCATGGGCAGATGAGGCTGAGCAACAGCTTTCCAGGCTATCGCTCCTTGTCTGCGAGCTGTCTGCAGACGTTTGCATTTTCGGAGCAGGGCTGCCGGAGGCACCCGGCATGGACCACCTAAGATACATTTGAAGTTTGAGGTGGCAAGACAAGCAAGCAGCTCCAGTCTCTGTGCCTCTGTGTGAGCAGTGCCACGAGCAGATGAGGCTGAGCAACAGCTTTCCAGGCTACTTTTTTCTGCCTGCGAGCTATCCGCAGACATTCGCATTTTCGCAGCAGGGCTGCCGGAGGCCCGCTGCACGGACCACCTAAGATACGTTTGAAGTTTGAGGGGACAAGAAAAGTAAGCAGCCCCAGTCTCTGTGCCTCTGTGCGAGCAGTGCCATGGGCAGATGAGGCTGAGCAACAGTTTTCCAGGCTAGCTCTTTCTGGCTGCGAGCTATCTGCAGACGTTCGCATTTTTGGAGCAGGGCTGCCGGAGGCGCCCGGCACGGACCACCTAAGTTATGTTTGAACTTTGAGGTTGCAAGACAAGCAAGCAGCCCCAGTCTCTGTGCCTCTGTGCGAGCAGTGCCATGGGCACATGAGGCTGAGCAACAGCTTTCCAGGCTAGCTCTTTCTGGCTGCGAGCTATCTGCAGACGTTCGCATTTTCGGAGCAGGGCTGCCGCAGATGCCCGACACGGATCCCAAAGCCACGTTTGAAGTGTGAGGGGGCAAGACAAGCAAGCAGCACCAGTCTGTGTGCCTCTGTGCGAGCAGTGCCATGGGCAGATGAGGCTGAGCAACAGCTTTCCAGGCTAGCCCTTTCTGGCTGCGAGCTATCTGCAGACGTTCGCATTTTTGGAGCAGGGATGCCGGATGCCCCCTGCATGGACCCCCAAAGCTACGTTTGAAGTTTGAGGGGGCAAGACAAGCAAGCAGCCCCAGTCTCTGTGCCTCTGTGCGAGCACTGCCATCGGCAGATGAGGCTTAGCAACACCTTTCCAGGCTAGCTCTTTCTGCCTGCGAGCTATTTGCAGACGTTCGAGTTTTGGAAGCAGGGCTGCCGGAGGAGCCCGGCATGCAACCACAATGCTACATTTGAAGTTTGACGTGACAAGACAAGCAAGCAGCCCCAGTCTCTGTGCCTCTGTGCGAGCAGTGCCATGGGCAGATGAGGCTGAGCAACAGCTTTCCAGGCTACTTTTTTCTACCTGCGAGCTATCTGCAGACGTTCGCATTTTCGGAGCAGGGCTGCCGGAGGCGCCCGACACGGATCCCAAAGCTACGTTTGAAGTTTGAGGGGGCAAGACAAGCAAGCAGCCCCAGTCTCTGTGCCTCTGTGCGAGCAGTGCCGTGGGCAGATGAGGCTGAGCAACAGCTTTCCAGGCTATCGCTCCTTGTCTGCGAGCTGTCTGCAGACGTTTGCATTTTCGTAGCAGGGATGCCGGAGGCACCCGGCATGGACCACCTAAGATACGTTTGAAGTTTGAGGTGGCAAGACAAGCAAGCAGCCCCAGTCTCTGTGCCTCTGTGTTAGCAGTGCCACGAGCAGATGAGGCTGAGCAACAGCTTTCCAGGCTAGCTCTTTCTGGCTGCGAGCTATCTGCAGACGTTCGCATTTTCGCAGCAGGGCTGCCGGAGGCCCGCTGCACGGACCACCTAAGATACATTTGAAGTTTGAGGGGACAAGAAAAGCAAGCAGCCCCAGTCTCTGTGCCTCTGTGCGAGCACTGCCATGGGCACATGAGGCTGAGCAACAGCTTTCCAGGCTAGCTCTTTCTGCCTGCGAGCTATCTGCAGATGTTCGCATTTTCAGAGCAGGGCTGACGGAGGCTCGCGGCACGGACCCCCAAATCTACGTTTGAAGTGTGAGGGGGCAAGACAAGCAAGCAGCCCCAGTCTGTGTGCCTCTGTGTGAGCAGTGCCATGGGCAGATGAGGCTGAGCAACAGCTTTCCAGGCTAGCTCATTCTTGCTGCAATCTATCTGCAGACGTTCGCATTTTCAGAGCAGGGCTGCCAGAGGCGCCCGGCATGGACCACCAAATCTACGTTTGAAGTGTGAGGGGGCAAGACAAGCAAGCAGCCCCAGTCTGTGCGCCTCTGTGCGAGCAGTGCCATGGGCACATGAGGCTGAGCAACAGCTTTCCGGGCTAGCTCTTTCTGGCTGCGAGCTATCTGCAGACGTTCGCATTGTCAGAGCAGGGCTGCCAGAGGCGCCCGGCACGGATCCCAAAGCTACGTTTGAAGTTTGAGGGGGCAAGACAAGCAAGCAGCCCCAGTCTCTGTGCCTCTGTGCGAGCAGTGCCATGGGCAGATGAGGCTGAGCAACAGCTTTCCAGGCTATCGCTCCTTGTCTGCGAGCTGTCTGCAGACGTTTGCATTTTCGCAGCAGGGATGCCGGAGGCATCCGGCATGGACCACCTAAGATACGTTTGAAGTTTGAGGTGGCAAGACAAGCAAGCAGCTCCAGTCTCTGTGCCTCTGTGTGAGCAGTGCCACGAGCAGATGAAGCTGAGCAACAGCTTTCCAGGCTAGTTTTTTCTGCCTGCGAGCTATCTGCAGACGTTCGCATTTTCGCAGCAGGGCTGCCGGAGGCCCGCTGCACGGACCACCTAAGATACGTTTGAAGTGTGAGGGGGCAAGAAAAGCAAGCAGCCCCAGTCTCTGTGCCTCTGCGTGAGCAGCACCATGGGCAGATGAGGCTGAGCAACAGCTTTCCAGGCTAGCTATTTCTGGCTGCGAGCTATCTGCAGATGTTCGCATTTTCAGAGCAGGGCTGACGGAGGCTCGCGGCACGGACCAACAAACCTACGTTTGAAGTGTGAGGGGGCAAGACAAGCAAGCAGCCCCAGTCTCTGTGCCTCTGTGCGAGCAGTGCCATGGGCAGATGAGGCTGAGCAACAGCTTTCCAGGCTAGCTCATTCTTGCTGCAATCTATCTGCAGACGTTCGCATTTTCAGAGCAGGGCTGCTGGAGGACCCCTGCACGGACCACCTAAGATACGTTTGAAGTTTGAGGGGGCAAGACAAGCAAGCAGCCCCAGTCTCTGTGCCTCTGTGCGAGCAGTGCCATGGGCACATGAGGCTGAGCAACAGCTTTCCAGGCTAGCACTTTCTGCCTGCGAGCTATCTGCAGACGTTCGCATTTTCAGAGTAGGGCTGCCAGAGGCGTCCGGCACGGACCCCCAAAGCTACGTTTGAATTTTGAGGGGGCAAGACAAGCAAGCAGCCCCAGTCTCTGTGCCTCTGTGTGAGCAGTGCCATGGGCAGATGAGGCTGAGCAACAGCTTTCCAGGCTAGCTATTTCTGGCTGCGAGCTATCTGCAGACGTTCGCATTTTCGGAGCAGGGCTGCCGGAGGCCCCATTCACGGACCCCCAAAGCTACGTTTGAAGTTTGAGGGGGCAAGACAAGCAAGCAGCCCCAGTCTCTGTGCCTCTGTGCGAGCAGTGCCATGGGCAGATGAGGCTGATCAACAGCTTTCCAGGCTAGCTCTTTCTGGCTGCGAGCTATCTGCAGAAGTTTGCATTTTCGGAGCAGGGATGCCGTAGGCACCCGGCATGGACCACCTAAGATACGTTGGAAGTTTGAGGGGGCAAGACAAGCAAGCAGCCCCAGTCTCTGTGCCTCTGTGCGAGCAGTGCCATGGGCAGATGAGGCTGAGCAACACCTTTCCAGGCTAGCTCTTTCTGGCTGCGAGCTATCTGCAGACGTTCGCATTTTCGGAGCAGGGCTGCCGCAGACGCCCGACACGGATCCCAAAGACACGTTTGAAGTTTGAGGTGGCAAGACAAGCAAGCAGCCCCAGTCTCTGTGCCTCTGTGCGAGCAGTGCCATGGGCACATGAGGCTGACCAACAGCTTTCCTGGCTAGCTCATTCTTGCTGCAATCTATCTGCAGACGTTCGCATTTTCAGAGCAGGGCTGCCAGAGGCGCCCGGCATGGACCACCAAATCTACGTTTGAAGTGTGAGGGGGCAAGACAAGCAAGCAGCCCCAGTCTGTGCGCCTCTGTGCGAGCAGTGCCATGGGCACATGAGGCTGAGCAACAGCTTTCCGGGCTAGCTCTTTCTGGCTGCGAGCTATCTGCAGACGTTCGCATTGTCAGAGCAGGGCTGCCAGAGGCGCCCGGCACGGATCCCAAAGCTACGTTTGAAGTTTGAGGGGGCAAGACAAGCAAGCAGCCCCAGTCTCTGTGCCTCTGTGCGAGCAGTGCCATGGGCAGATGAGGCTGAGCAACAGCTTTCCAGGCTATCGCTCCTTGTCTGCGAGCTGTCTGCAGACGTTTGCATTTTCGCAGCAGGGATGCCGGAGGCATCCGGCATGGACCACCTAAGATACGTTTGAAGTTTGAGGAGGCAAGACAAGCAAGCAGCTCCAGTCTCTGTGCCTCTGTGTGAGCAGTGCCACGAGCAGATGAAGCTGAGCAACAGCTTTCCAGGCTAGTTTTTTCTGCCTGCGAGCTATCTGCAGACGTTCGCATTTTCGCAGCAGGGCTGCCGGAGGCCCGCTGCACGGACCACCTAAGATACGTTTGAAGTGTGAGGGGGCAAGAAAAGCAAGCAGCCCCAGTCTCTGTGCCTCTGCGCGAGCAGCGCCATGGGCAGATGAGGCTGAGCAACAGCTTTCCAGGCTAGCTATTTCTGGCTGCGAGCTATCTGCAGATGTTCGCATTTTCAGAGCAGGGCTGACGGAGGCTCGCGGCACGGACCAACAAACCTACGTTTGAAGTGTGAGGGGGCAAGACAAGCAAGCAGCCCCAGTCTCTGTGCGTCTGTGCGAGCAGTGCCATGGGCAGATGAGGCTGAGCAACAGCTTTCCAGGCTAGCTCATTCTTGCTGCAATCTATCTGCAGACGTTCGCATTTTCAGAGCAGGGCTGCTGGAGGACCCCTGCACGGACCACCTAAGATACGTTTGAAGTTTGAGGGGGCAAGACAAGCAAGCAGCCCCAGTCTCTGTGCCTCTGTGCGAGCAGTGCCATGGGCACATGAGGCTGAGCAACAGCTTTCCAGGCTAGCACTTTCTGCCTGCGAGCTATCTGCAGACGTTCGCATTTTCAGAGTAGGGCTGCCAGAGGCGTCCGGCACGGACCCCCAAAGCTACGTTTGAAGTTTGAGGGGGCAAGACAAGCAAGCAGCCCCAGTCTCTGTGCCTCTGTGCGAGCAGTGCCATGGGCAGATGAGGCTGAGCAACAGCTTTCCAGGCTAGCTCTTTCTGGCTGCGAGCTATCTGCAGAAGTTCGCATTTTCGGAGCAGTGATGCCGTAGGCACCCGGCATGGACCACCTAAGATACGTTTGAAGTTTGAGGGGGCAAGACAAGCAAGCAGACCCAGTCTCTGTGCCTCTGTGCGAGCAGTGCCATGGGCAGATGAGGCTGAGCAACACCTTTCCAGGCTAGCTCTTTCTGGCTGCGAGCTATCTGCAGACGTTCGCATTTTCGGAGCAGGGCTGCCGCAGACGCCCGACACGGATCCCAAAGACACGTTTGAAGTTTGAGGTGGCAAGACAATCAAGCAGCCCCAGTCTCTGTGCCTCTGTGCGAGCAGTGCCATGGGCACATGAGGCTGAGCAACAGCTTTCCAGGCTAGCTCATTCTTGCTGCAATCTATCTGCAGACGTTCGCATTTTCAGAGCAGGGCTGCCAGAGGCGCCCGGCATGGACCACCAAATCTACGTTTGAAGTGTGAGGGGGCAAGACAAGCAAGCAGCCCCAGTCTGTGCGCCTCTGTGCGAGCAGTGCCATGGGCACATGAGGCTGAGCAACAGCTTTCCGGGCTAGCTCTTTCTGCCTGCGAGCTATCTGCAGACGTTCGCATTGTCAGAGCAGGGCTGCCAGAGGCGCCCGGCACGGATCCCAAAGCTACGTTTGAAGTTTGAGGGGGCAAGACAAGCAAGCAGCCCCAGTCTCTGTGCCTCTGTGCGAGCAGTGCCATGGGCAGATGAGGCTGAGCAACAGCTTTCCAGGCTATCGCTCCTTGTCTGCGAGCTGTCTGCAGACGTTTGCATTTTCGCAGCAGGGATGCCGGAGGCATCCGGCATGGACCACCTAAGATACGTTTGAAGTTTGAGGTGGCAAGACAAGCAAGCAGCTCCAGTCTCTGTGCCTCTGTGTGAGCAGTGCCACGAGCAGATGAAGCTGAGCAACAGCTTTCCAGGCTAGTTTTTTCTGCCTGCGAGCTATCTGCAGACGTTCGCATTTTCGCAGCAGGGCTGCCGGAGGCCCGCTGCACGGACCACCTAAGATACGTTTGAAGTGTGAGGGGGCAAGAAAAGCAAGCAGCCCCAGTCTCTGTGCCTCTGCGCGAGCAGCGCCATGGGCAGATGAGGCTGAGCAACAGCTTTCCAGGCTAGCTATTTCTGGCTGCGAGCTATCTGCAGATGTTCGCATTTTCAGAGCAGGGCTGACGGAGGCTCGCGGCACGGACCAACAAACCTACGTTTGAAGTGTGAGGGGGCAAGACAAGCAAGCAGCCCCAGTCTCTGTGCCTCTGTGCGAGCAGTGCCATGGGCAGATGAGGCTGAGCAACAGCTTTCCAGGCTAGCTCATTCTTGCTGCAATCTATCTGCAGACGTTCGCATTTTCAGAGCAGGGCTGCTGGAGGACCCCTGCACGGACCACCTAAGCTACGTTTGAAGTTTGAGGGGGCAAGACAAGCAAGCAGCCCCAGTCTCTGTGCCTCTGTGCGAGCAGTGCCATGGGCACATGAGGCTGAGCAACAGCTTTCCAGGCTACTTTTTTCTACCTGCGAGCTATCTGCAGACGTTCGCATTTTCGGAGCAGGGCTGCCGCAGATGCCCGACACGGATCCCAAAGCTACGTTTGAAGTTTGAGGGGGCAAGACAAGCAAGCAGCCCCAGTCTCTGTGCCTCTGTGCGAGCAGTGCCATGGGCAGATGAGGCTGAGCAACAGCTTTCCAGGCTATCGCTCCTTGTCTGCGAGCTGTCTGCAGACGTTTGCATTTTCGGAGCAGGGATGCCGGAGGCACCCGGCATGGACCACCTAAGATACGTTTGAAGTTTGAGGTGGCAAGACAAGCAAGCAGCTCCAGTCTCTGTGCCTCTGTGTGAGCAGTGCCACGAGCAGATGAGGCTGAGCAACAGCTTTCCAGGCTAGCTCTTTCTGGCTGCGAGCTATCTGCAGACGTTCGCATTTTCGCAGCAGGGCTGCCGGAGGCCCGCTGCACGGACCACCTAAGATACATTTGAAGTTTGAGGGGACAAGAAAAGCAAGCAGCCCCAGTCTCTGTGCCTCTGTGCGAGCACTGCCATGGGCACATGAGGCTGAGCAACAGCTTTCCAGGCTAGCTCTTTCTGCCTGCGGGCTATCTGCAGATGTTCGCATTTTCAGAGCAGGGCTGACGGAGGATCGCGGCACGGACCCCCAAATCTACGTTTGAAGTGTGAGGGGGCAAGACAAGCAAGCAGCCCCAGTGTGTGTGCCTCTGTGCGAGCAGTGCCATGGGCAGATGAGGCTGAGCAACAGCTTTCCAGGCTAGCTCATTCTTGCTGCAATCTATCTGCAGACGTTCGCATTTTCAGAGCAGGGCTGCCAGAGGCGCCCGGCACGGACCCCCAAAGCTACGTTTGAAGTTTGAGGGGGCAAGACAAGCAAGCAGACCCAGTCTCTGTGCCTCTGTGCGAGCAGTGCCATGGGCAGATGGGGCTGAGCAACAGCTTTCCAGGCTATCGCTCCTTGTCTGCGAGCTGTCTGCAGACGTTTGCATTTTCGGAGCAGGGATGCCGGAGGCACCCGGCATGGACCACCAAATGTACGTTTGAAGTGTGAGGGGGCAAGACAAGCAAGCAGCCCCAGTCTGTGTGCCTCTGTGCAAGCAGTGCCATGGGCAGATGAGGCTGAGCAACAGCTTTCCGGGCTAGCTCTTTCTGGCTGCGAGCTATCTGCAGACGTTCGCATTGTCAGAGCAGGGCTGCCAGAGGCGCCCGGCACGGATCCCAAAGCTACGTTTGAAGTTTGAGGTGGCAAGACAAGCAAGCAGCCCCAGTCTCTGTGCCTCTGTGCGAGCAGTGCCATGGGCAGATGAGGCTGAGCAACAGCTTTCCAGGCTATCGCTCCTTGTCTGCGAGCTGTCTGCAGACGTTTGCATTTTCGGAGCAGGGATGCCGGAGGCATCCGGCATGGACCACCTAAGATACGTTTGAAGTTTGAGGTGGCAAGACAAGCAAGCAGCTCCAGTCTCTGTGCCTCTGTGTGAGCAGTGCCACGAGCAGATGAAGCTGAGCTACAGCTTTCCAGGCTAGTTTTTTCTGCCTGCGAGCTATCTGCAGACGTTCGCATTTTCGCAGCAGGGCTGCCGGAGGCCCGCTTCACGGACCACCTAAGATACGTTTGAAGTGTGAGGGGGCAAGAAAAGCAAGCAGCCCCAGTCTCTGTGCCTCTGCGCGAGCAGTGCCATGGGCAGATGAGGCTGAGCAACAGCTTTCCAGGCTAGCTATTTCTGGCTGCGAGCTATCTGCAGATGTTCGCATTTTCAGAGCAGGGCTGACGGAGGCTCGCGGCACGGACCACCAAATCTACGTTTGAAGTGTGAAGGGGCAAGACAAGCAAGCAGCCCCAGTCTCTGTGCCTCTGTGCGAGCATTGCCATGGGCAGATGAGGCTGAGCAACAGCTTTCCAGGCTTGCTCATTCTTGCTGCAATCTATCTGCAGACGTTCGCATTTTCAGAGCAGGGCTGCTGGAGGACCCCTGCACGGACCCCCAAAGCTACGTTTGAAGTTTGAGGGGGCAAGACAAGCAAGCAGCCCCAGTCTCTGTGCCTCTGTGCGAGCAGTGCCATGGGCACATGAGGCTGAGCAACAGCTTTCCAGGCTAGCACTTTCTGCCTGCGAGCTATCTGCAGACGTTCGCATTTTCAGAGTAGGGCTGCCAGAGGCGCCCGGCACGGACCCCCAAAGCTACGTTTGAATTTTGGGGGGGCAAGACAAGCAAGCAGCCCCAGTCTCTGTGCCTCTGTGTGAGCAGTGCCATGGGCAGATGAGGCTGAGCAACAGCTTTCCAGGCTACTTTTTTCTACCTGCGAGCTATCTGCAGACGTTCGCATTTTCGGAGCAGGGCTGCCGCAGACGCCCGACACGGATCCCAAAGATACGTTTGAAGTTTGAGGTGGCAAGACAAGCAAGCAGCTCCAGTCTCTGTGCCTCTGTGTGAGCAGTGCCACGAGCAGATGAGGCTGAGCAACAGCTTTCCAGGCTAGCTCTTTCTGGCTGCGAGCTATCTGCAGACGTTCGCATTTTCGCAGCAGGGATGCCGGAGGCCCGCTGCACGGACCACCTAAGATACATATGAAGTTTGAGGGGGCAAGACAAGCAAGCAGCCCCAGTCTCTGTGCCTCTGTGCGAGCAGTGCCATGGGCAGATGAGTCTGGACAACAGATTTCCAGGCTAGCTCTTTCTGGCTGCGAGCTATCTGCAGACGTTGGCATTTTCGGAGCAGGGCTGCCGGAGACGCCCGACACGGATCCCAAAGCCACGTTTGAAGTTTGAGGGGGCAAGACAAGCAAGCAGCCCCAGTCTCTGTGCCTCTGTGTGAGCAGTGCCATGGGCAGATGAGGCTGAGCAACACCTTTCCAGGCTAGATCTTTCTGCCTGCGAGCTATCTGCAGACATTCGCATTTTCGGAGCAGGGCTGCCGCAGACGCCCGTCACGGATCCCAAAGCCACGTTTGAAGTTTGAGGTGCCAAGACAAGCAAGCAGCCCCAGTCTCTGTGCCTCTGTGCGAGCAGTGCCATGGGCAGATGAGGCTGACCAACACCTTTCCAGGCTAGCTCTTTCTGGCTGCGAGCTATCTGCAGACATTCGAATTTTGGGAGCAGGGCTGCCGGAGGAGCCCGGCATGCACCCCCAAAGCTACATTTGAAGTTTGAGGTGGCAAGAAAAGCAAGCAGCCCCAGTCTCTGTGCCTCTGTGCGAGCAGTGCCATGGGCATATGAGGCTGAGCAACAGCTTTCCAGGCTAGCTATTTCTGCCTTCGAGCTATCTGCAGACGTTTGCATTTTCGGAGCAGGAATGCCGTAGGCACCCGGAATGGACCACCTAAGATACGTTTGAAGTTTGACGTGGCAAGACAAGCAAGCAGCCCCAGTCTCTGTGCCTCTGTGCGAGCAGTGCCATGGGCAGATGAGGCTGAGCAAGAGCTTTCCAGGCTAGCTCTTTCTGGCTGAGAGCTATCTGCAGACTTTCGCCTTTTTGGAGCTGGGTTGCCGGAACCGCCCGGCATGGACCACCTAAGTTATGTTTGAACTTGGAGGTGGCAAAACAAGCAAGCAGCCCCAGTCTCTGTGCCTCTGTGCGAGCAGTGCCATGGGCAGATGAGGCTGAGCAACAGCTTTCCAGGCTATCGCTCCTTGTCTGCGAGCTGTCTGCAGACGTTTGCATTTTCGGAGCAGGGATGCCGGAGGCATCCGGCATGGACCACCTAAGATACGTTTGAAGTTTGAGGTGGCAAGACAAGCAAGCAGCTCCAGTCTCTGTGCCTCTGTGTGAGCAGTGCCACGAGCAGATGAAGCTGAGCTACAGCTTTCCAGGCTAGTTTTTTCTGCCTGCGAGCTATCTGCAGACGTTCGCATTTTCGCAGCAGGGCTGCCGGAGGCCCGCTTCACGGACCACCTAAGATACGTTTGAAGTGTGAGGGGGCAAGAAAAGCAAGCAGCCCCAGTCTCTGTGCCTCTGCGCGAGCAGTGCCATGGGCAGATGAGGCTGAGCAACAGCTTTCCAGGCTAGCTATTTCTGGCTGCGAGCTATCTGCAGATGTTCGCATTTTCAGAGCAGGGCTGACGGAGGCTCGCGGCACGGACCACCAAATCTACGTTTGAAGTGTGAAGGGGCAAGACAAGCAAGCAGCCCCAGTCTCTGTGCCTCTGTGCGAGCATTGCCATGGGCAGATGAGGCTGAGCAACAGCTTTCCAGGCTTGCTCATTCTTGCTGCAATCTATCTGCAGACGTTCGCATTTTCAGAGCAGGGCTGCTGGAGGACCCCTGCACGGACCCCCAAAGCTACGTTTGAAGTTTGAGGGGGCAAGACAAGCAAGCAGCCCCAGTCTCTGTGCCTCTGTGCGAGCAGTGCCATGGGCACATGAGGCTGAGCAACAGCTTTCCAGGCTAGCACTTTCTGCCTGCGAGCTATCTGCAGACGTTCGCATTTTCAGAGTAGGGCTGCCAGAGGCGCCCGGCACGGACCCCCAAAGCTACGTTTGAATTTTGGGGGGGCAAGACAAGCAAGCAGCCCCAGTCTCTGTGCCTCTGTGTGAGCAGTGCCATGGGCAGATGAGGCTGAGCAACAGCTTTCCAGGCTACTTTTTTCTACCTGCGAGCTATCTGCAGACGTTCGCATTTTCGGAGCAGGGCTGCCGCAGACGCCCGACACGGATCCCAAAGATACGTTTGAAGTTTGAGGTGGCAAGACAAGCAAGCAGCTCCAGTCTCTGTGCCTCTGTGTGAGCAGTGCCACGAGCAGATGAGGCTGAGCAACAGCTTTCCAGGCTAGCTCTTTCTGGCTGCGAGCTATCTGCAGACGTTCGCATTTTCGCAGCAGGGATGCCGGAGGCCCGCTGCACGGACCACCTAAGATACATATGAAGTTTGAGGGGGCAAGACAAGCAAGCAGCCCCAGTCTCTGTGCCTCTGTGCGAGCAGTGCCATGGGCAGATGAGTCTGGACAACAGATTTCCAGGCTAGCTCTTTCTGGCTGCGAGCTATCTGCAGACGTTGGCATTTTCGGAGCAGGGCTGCCGGAGACGCCCGACACGGATCCCAAAGCCACGTTTGAAGTTTGAGGGGGCAAGACAAGCAAGCAGCCCCAGTCTCTGTGCCTCTGTGTGAGCAGTGCCATGGGCAGATGAGGCTGAGCAACACCTTTCCAGGCTAGATCTTTCTGCCTGCGAGCTATCTGCAGACATTCGCATTTTCGGAGCAGGGCTGCCGCAGACGCCCGTCACGGATCCCAAAGCCACGTTTGAAGTTTGAGGTGCCAAGACAAGCAAGCAGCCCCAGTCTCTGTGCCTCTGTGCGAGCAGTGCCATGGGCAGATGAGGCTGACCAACACCTTTCCAGGCTAGCTCTTTCTGGCTGCGAGCTATCTGCAGACATTCGAATTTTGGGAGCAGGGCTGCCGGAGGAGCCCGGCATGCACCCCCAAAGCTACATTTGAAGTTTGAGGTGGCAAGAAAAGCAAGCAGCCCCAGTCTCTGTGCCTCTGTGCGAGCAGTGCCATGGGCATATGAGGCTGAGCAACAGCTTTCCAGGCTAGCTATTTCTGCCTTCGAGCTATCTGCAGACGTTTGCATTTTCGGAGCAGGAATGCCGTAGGCACCCGGAATGGACCACCTAAGATACGTTTGAAGTTTGACGTGGCAAGACAAGCAAGCAGCCCCAGTCTCTGTGCCTCTGTGCGAGCAGTGCCATGGGCAGATGAGGCTGAGCAAGAGCTTTCCAGGCTAGCTCTTTCTGGCTGAGAGCTATCTGCAGACTTTCGCCTTTTTGGAGCTGGGTTGCCGGAACCGCCCGGCATGGACCACCTAAGTTATGTTTGAACTTGGAGGTGGCAAAACAAGCAAGCAGCCCCAGTCTCTGTGCCTCTGTGCGAGCAGTGCCATGGGCAGATGAGGCTGAGCAACAGCTTTCCAGGCTAGTTCTTTCTGGCTGCGAGCTATCTGCAGACGTTCACATTTTGGCAGCAGGGCTGCCGGAGGAGCCCGACATGCACCCCCAATGCTACATTTGAAGTTTGAGGTGGCAAGACAAGCAAGCAGCCCCAGTCTCTGTGCCTCTGTGCGAGCAGTGCCATGGGCAGATGAGGCTGAGCAACAGCTTTCCAGGCTAGCTCTTTCTGGCTGCGAGCTCTCTGCAGACATTCGCATTTTCAGAGTAGCCCTGCCGGAGTCGCACGGCACGGACACCCTAAGATACATCTGAAGTTTGAGGTGGCAAGACAAGCAAGCAGCCCCTGTCTCTGTGCCTCTGTGCGAGCAGTGCCATGGGCAGATGAGGCTGAGCAACAGCTTTCCAGGCTAGCTCTTTCTGACTGAGAGCTATCTGCAGACGTTCGCATCTTTGGAGCAGGGCTGCCGTAGGCGCCTGGCACGGACAGCCTAAGCTACGTTTGAAGTTTGAGGGGGCAAGACAAGCAAGCAGCCCCAGTCTCTGTGCCTCTGTGCGAGCAGTGCCATGGGCAGATGAGGCTGAGCAACAGCTTTCCAGGCTAACTCTTTCTGCCTGCGAGCTCTCTGCAGACGTTCGCTTTTGCAGAGCAGCCCTGCCGGAGGCCCCCTGCATGGACCCCCAAAGCTACATTTGAAGTTTGAGGTGGCAAGACAAGAAAGCAGCCCAGTCTCTGTGCCTCTGTGCGAGCAGTGCCATGGGCAGATGAAGCTGAGCAACAGCTTTCCAGGCTAGCTATTTCTGGCTGCGAGCTATCTGCAGACGTTCGCATTTTCAGAGCAGGGCTGCCGCAGACGCCCCACGCGGATCCCAAAGCCACGTTTGAAGTTTGAGGGGGCAAGACAAGCAAGCAGCCCCAGTCTCTGTGCCTCTGTGCGAGCAGTGCCATGGGCAGATGAGGCTGAGCAACAGCTTTCCAGGCTAGCTCTTTCTGGCTGCGAGCTATCTGCAGACGTTCGCATTTTGGGAGCAGGGGTGCCGGAGGCGCCCGGCACGGACAGCCTAAGCTACGTTTGAAGTTTGAGGTGGCAAGACAAGCAAGCAGCCCCAGTCTCTGTGCCTCTGTGCGAGCAGTGCCATGGGCAGATGAGGCTGAGCAACAGCTTTCCAGGCTAGCTCTTTTTGTCTGCAAGCTTTCTGCAGATGTTTGCATTTTTGGAGCAGGGATGCCGGAGGCCCCCGGCATGGACCACCTAAGATACGTTTGAAGTTTGAGGGGGCAAGACAAGCAAGCAGCCCCAGTCTCTGTGCCTCTGTGCGAGCAGTGCCATGGGCAGATGAGGCTGAGCAACAGCTTTCCAGGCTAGCCCTTTCTGGCTGCGAGCTATCTGCAGACGTTCGCATTTTGGGAGCAGGGCTGCTGGAGGTGCCTGACACGGAGAGCCTAAGCTACATTTGAAGTTTGAGGGGGCAAGACAAGCAAGCAGCCCCAGTCTCTGTGCCTCTGTGCGAGCAGTGCCATGGGCAGATGAGGCTGAGCAACAGCTTTCCAGGCTAGCTCTTTCTGGCTGAAAGCTGTCTGCAGACGTTCGCATTTTCGGAGCAGGGATGCCGGAGGCACCCTGCATGGTCCACCTAAGATACGTTTGAAGTTTGAAGGGGCAAGACAAGCAAGCAGCCCCTGTCTCTGTGCCTCTGTGCGAGCAGTGCCATGGGCAGATGAGGCTGAGCAACAGCTTTCCAGGCTAGCTCTTTCTGACTGAGAGCTATCTGCAGACGTTCGCATCTTTGGAGCAGGGCTGCCGTAGGCGCCTGGCACGGACAGCCTAAGTTACGTTTGAAGTTTGAGGGGGCAAGACAAGCAAGCAGCCCCAGTCTCTGTGCCTCTGTGCGAGCAGTGCCATGGGCAGATGAGGCTGAGCAACAGCTTTCCAGGCTAACTCTTTCTGCCTGCGAGCTCTCTGCAGACGTTCGCTTTTGCAGAGCAGCCCTGCCGGAGGCCCCCTGCATGGACCCCCAAAGCTACATTTGAAGTTTGAGGTGGCAAGACAAGAAAGCAGCCCAGTCTCTGTGCCTCTGTGCGAGCAGTGCCATGGGCAGATGAAGCTGAGCAACAGCTTTCCAGGCTAGCTATTTCTGGCTGCGAGCTATCTGCAGACGTTCGCATTTTCAGAGCAGGGCTGCCGCAGACGCCCGACACGGATCCCAAAGCCACGTTTGAAGTTTGAGGGGGCAAGATAAGCAAGCAGCCCCAGTCTCTGTGCCTCTGTGCGAGCAGTGCCATGGGCAGATGAGGCTGAGCAACAGCTTTCCAGGCTAGCTCTTTCTGGCTGCGAGCTATCTGCAGACGTTCGCATTTTCAGAGCAGCCCTGCCGGAGGCGCCCGGCACGGACACCCTAAGATACATTTGAAGTTTGAGGGGGCAGGACAAGCAAGCAGCCCCAGTCTCTGTGCCTCTGTGCAAGCAGTGCCATGGGCAGATGAGGCTGAGCAACAGCTTTCCAGGCTAGCTCTTTCTGGCTGCGAGCTATCTGCAGACGTTCGCATTTTGGGAGCAGGGCTGCTGGAGGTGCCTGACACGGAGAGCCTAAGCTACATTTGAAGTTTGAGGGGGCAAGACAAGCAAGCAGCCCCAGTCTCTGTGCCTCTGTGCGAGCAGTGCCATGGGCAGATGAGGCTGAGCAACAGCTTTCCAGGCTAGCTCTTTCTGGCTGAAAGCTGTCTGCAGACGTTCGCATTTTCGGAGCAGGGATGCCGGAGGAGCCCGGCATGCACCCCCCATGGTACATGTGAAGTTTGAGGGGGCAAGACAAGCAAGCAGCCCCAGTCTCTGTGCCTCAGTGCGAGCAGTGCCGTGGGCAGATGAGGCTGAGCAACAGCTTTCCAGGCTAGCTCTTTCTGGCTGCGAGCTATCTGCAGACATTCGCATTTTCGCAGCAGGGCTGCCGCAGACGCCTGACACGGATCCCAAAGCCACGTTTGAAGTTTGAGGGGGCAAGACAAGCAAGCAGCCTCAGGCTCTGTGCCTCTGTGCGAGCAGTGCCATGGGCAGATGAGTCTGGACAACAGCTTTCCAGGCTAGCTCTTTCTGGCTGCGAGCTGTCTGCAGACGTTTGCATTTTTGGAGCAGGGATGCCGCAGACGCCCGACACGAACACCCAAAGCCACGTTTGAAGTTTGAGGGGGCAAGACAAGCAAGCAGCCCCAGTCTCTGTGCCTCTGTGCGAGCAGTGCCATGGGCAGATGAGTCTGGAACACAGCTTTCCAGGCTAGCTCTTTCTGGCTGCGAGCTGTCTGCAGACGTTTGCATTTTTGGAGCAGGGATGCCGGAGGCACCCGACACGGACCACCTAAGATACGTTTGAAGTTTGAGGTGGCAAGACAAGCAAGCAGCCCCAGTCTCTGTGCCTCTGTGCGAGCAGTGCCATGGGCAGATTAGGCTGAGCAACAGCTTTCCAGGCTAGTTCTTTCTGGCTGCGAGCTATCTGCAGACGTTCGCATTTTGGGAGCAGCCCTGCCGGAGGCGCCCGGCACGGACCCCCAAAGCTACGTTTGAAGTTTGAGGGGGCAAGACAAGCAAGCAGCCCCAGTCTCTGTGCCTCTGTGCGAGCAGTGCCATGGGCAGATGAGGCTGAGCAACAGCTTTCCAGGCTAGCTCTTTCTGGCTGCGAGCTATCTGCAGACATTCGCATTTTCGGAGCAGCCCTGCCGGAGGCGCCCAGCACGGACCACCTAAGCTACGTTTGAAGTTTGAGGTGGCAAGACAAGCAAGCAGCCCCAGTCTCTGTGCACCTGTGCGAGCAGTGCCATGGGCAGATGAGGCTGAGCAACAGCTTTCCAGGCTAGCTCTTGTTGTCTGCAAGTTGTCTGCAGATGTTCGCATTTTCGGAGCAGGGATGCCGGAGGCACCCGGCATGGACCACCTAAGCTACGTTTGAAGTTTGAGGGGGCAAGACAAGCAAGCAGCCCCAGGCTCTGTGCCTCAGTGCGAGCAGTGCCATGGGCAGATGAGGCTGAGCAACAGCTTTCCAGGCTAGCTCTTTCTGACTGAGAGCTATCTGCAGACGTTCGCATTTTCGAAGCAGCCCTGCCGGAGGAGCCCGGCACGGACACCCTAAGATACATTTGAAGTTTGAGGTGGCAAGACAAGCAAGCAGCCCCTGTCTCTGTGCCTCTGTGCGAGCAGTGCGATGGGCAGATGAGGCTGAGCAACATCTTGCCAGGCTAGCTCTTTCTGGCTGCGAGCTATCTGCAGACGTTCGCATTTTCAGAGCAGGGCTGCCGCAGACGCCCAACACGGATCCCAAAGCCACGTTTGAAGTTTGAGGTGGCAAGACAAGCAAGCAGCCCCAGTCTCTGTGCCTCTGTGCGAGCAGTGCCATGGGCAGATGAGGCTGAGCAACAGCTTTCCAGGCTAGTTCTTTCTGGCTGCGAGCTATCTGCAGACGTTCGCATTTTGGGAGCAGCCCTGCCGGAGGCGCCCGGCACGGACCCCCAAAGCTACGTTTGAAGTTTGAGGGGGCAAGACAAGCAAGCAGCCCCAGTCTCTGTGCCTCTGTGCGAGCAGTGCCATGGGCAGATGAGGCTGAGCAACAGCTTTCCAGGCTAGCTATTTCTGGCTGCGAGCTATCTGCAGACGTTCGCATTTTCAGAGCAGGGCTGCCGCAGACGCCCGACACGGATCCCAAAGCCACGTTTGAAGTTTGAGGGGGCAAGATAAGCAAGCAGCCCCAGTCTCTGTGCCTCTGTGCGAGCAGTGCCATGGGCAGATGAGGCTGAGCAACAGCTTTCCAGGCTAGCTCTTTCTGGCTGCGAGCTATCTGCAGACGTTCGCATTTTCAGAGCAGCCCTGCCGGAGGCGCCCGGCACGGACACCCTAAGATACATTTGAAGTTTGAGGGGGCAAGACAAGCAAGCAGCCCCAGTCTCTGTGCCTCTGTGCAAGCAGTGCCATGGGCAGATGAGGCTGAGCAACAGCTTTCCAGGCTAGCTCTTTCTGGCTGCGAGCTATCTGCAGACGTTCGCATTTTGGGAGCAGGGCTGCTGGAGGTGCCTGACACGGAGAGCCTAAGCTACATTTGAAGTTTGAGGGGGCAAGACAAGCAAGCAGCCCCAGTCTCTGTGCCTCTGTGCGAGCAGTGCCATGGGCAGATGAGGCTGAGCAACAGCTTTCCAGGCTAGCTCTTTCTGGCTGCAAGCTGTCTGCAGACGTTCGCATTTTCGGAGCAGGGATGCCGGAGGAGCCCGGCATGCACCCCCCATGGTACATGTGAAGTTTGAGGGGGCAAGACAAGCAAGCAGCCCCAGTCTCTGTGCCTCTGTGCGAGCAGTGCCGTGGGCAGATGAGGCTGAGCAACAGCTTTCCAGGCTAGCTCTTTCTGGCTGCGAGCTATCTGCAGACATTCGCATTTTCGCAGCAGGGCTGCCGCAGACGCCTGACACGGATCCCAAAGCCACGTTTGAAGTTTGAGGGGGCAAGACAAGCAAGCAGCCTCAGGCTCTGTGCCTCTGTGCGAGCAGTGCCATGGGCAGATGAGTCTGGACAACAGCTTTCCAGGCTAGCTCTTTCTGGCTGCGAGCTGTCTGCAGACGTTTGCATTTTTGGAGCAGGGATGCCGCAGACGCCCGACACGAACACCCAAAGCCACGTTTGAAGTTTGAGGGGGCAAGACAAGCAAGCAGCCCCAGTCTCTGTGCCTCTGTGCGAGCAGTGCCATGGGCAGATGAGTCTGGAACACAGCTTTCCAGGCTAGCTCTTTCTGGCTGCGAGCTGTCTGCAGACGTTTGCATTTTTGGAGCAGGGATGCCGGAGGCACCCGACACGGACCACCTAAGATACGTTTGAAGTTTGAGGTGGCAAGACAAGCAAGCAGCCCCAGTCTCTGTGCCTCTGTGCGAGCAGTGCCATGGGCAGATTAGGCTGAGCAACAGCTTTCCACGCTAGTTCTTTCTGGCTGCGAGCTATCTGCAGACGTTCGCATTTTGGGAGCAGCCCTGCCGGAGGCGCCCGGCACGGACCCCCAAAGCTACGTTTGAAGTTTGAGGGGGCAAGACAAGCAAGCAGCCCCAGTCTCTGTGCCTCTGTGCGAGCAGTGCCATGGGCAGATGAGGCTGAGCAACAGCTTTCCAGGCTAGCTCTTTCTGGCTGCGAGCTATCTGCAGACATTCGCATTTTCGGAGCAGCCCTGCCGGAGGCACCCGGCATGGACCACCTAAGCTACGTTTGAAGTTTGAGGGGGCAAGACAAGCAAGCAGCCCCAGGCTCTGTGCCTCAGTGCGAGCAGTGCCATGGGCAGATGAGGCTGAGCAACAGCTTTCCAGGCTAGCTCTTTCTGACTGAGAGCTATCTGCAGACGTTCGCATTTTCGAAGCAGCCCTGCCGGAGGAGCCCGGCACGGACACCCTAAGATACATTTGAAGTTTGAGGTGGCAAGACAAGCAAGCAGCCCCTGTCTCTGTGCCTCTGTGCGAGCAGTGCGATGGGCAGATGAGGCTGAGCAACATCTTGCCAGGCTAGCTCTTTCTGGCTGCGAGCTATTTGCAGACGTTCGCATTTTCAGAGCAGGGCTGCCGCAGACGCCCAACACGGATCCCAAAGCCACGTTTGAAGTTTGAGGTGGCAAGACAAGCAAGCAGCCCCAGTCTCTGTGCCTCTGTGCGAGCAGTGCCATGGGCAGATGAGGCTGAGCAACAGCTTTCCAGGCTAGTTCTTTCTGGCTGCGAGCTATCTGCCGACGTTCGCATTTTGGGAGCAGCCCTGCCGGAGGCGCCCGGCACGGACCCCCAAAGCTACGTTTGAAGTTTGAGGGGGCAAGACAAGCAAGCAGCCCCAGTCTCTGTGCCTCTGTGCGAGCAGTGCCATGGGCAGATGAGGCTGAGCAACAGCTTTCCAGGCTAGCTCTTTCTGCCTGCGAGCTATCTGCAGACGTTCGCATTTTGGGAGCAGCCCTGCCGGAGGCGCCCAGCACGGACCACCTAAGCTACATTTGAAGTTTGAGGTGGCAAGACAAGCAAGCAGCCCCAGTCTCTGTGCCTCTGTGCGAGCAGTGCCATGGGCAGATGAGGCTGAGCAACAGCTTTCCAGGCTAGCTCTTGTTGTCTGCAAGTTGTCTGCAGATGTTCGCATTTTCGGAGCAGGGATGCCGGAGGCACCCGGCATGGACCACCTAAGCTACGTTTGAAGTTTGAGGGGGCAAGACAAGCAAGCAGCCCCAGTCTCTGTGCCTCTGTGCGAGCAGTGCCATGGGCAGATGAGTCTGAGCAACAGCTTTCCAGGCTAGCTCTTTCTGGCTGTGAGCTGTCTGCAGACGTTTGCATTTTCGGAGCAGGGATGCCGGAGGCCCCCGGCACGGACCACCTAACCTACGTTTGAAGTTTGAGGTGGCAAGACAAGCAAGCAGCCCCAGTCTCTGTGCCTCTGTGCGAGCAGTGCCATGGGCAGATGAGGCTGAGCAACAACTTTCCAGGCTAGCTCTTTATGGCTGCAATCTGTCTGCAGACATTCGAATTTTGGGAGCAGGGATGCCGGAGGAGCCCGGCATGCACCCCCCATGGTACATGTGAAGTTTGAGGTGGCAAGACAAGCAAGCAGCCCCAGTCTCTGTGCCTCAGTGCGAGCAGTGCCATGGGCAGATGAGGCTGAGCAACAGCTTTCCAGGCTAGCTCTTTCTGGCTGCGAGCTATCTGCAGACGTTCGCATTTTGGGAGCAGCCCTGCCGGAGGCGCCCGGCACGGACACCCTAAGATACATTTGAAGTTTGAGGGGGCAAGACAAGCAAGCAGCCCAAGGCTCTGTGCCTCAGTGCGAGCAGTGCCATGGGCAGATGAGGCTGAGCAACATCTTTCCAGGCTAGCTCTTTCTGGCTGAGAGCTATCTGCAGACGTTCGCATTTTCGAAGCAGCCCTGCCGGAGGAGTCCGGTACGGACACCCTAAGATACATTTGAAGTTTGAGGGGGCAAGACAAGCAAGCAGCCCCAGGCTCTGTGCCTCTGTGCGAGCAGTGCCATGGGCAGATGAGGCTGAGCAACAGCTTTCCAGGCTAGCTCTTTCTGGCTGCGAGCTATCTGCAGACATTCGCATTTTCAGAGCAGGGCTGCCGCAGACGCCCAACACGGATCCCAAAGCCAAGTTTGAAGTTTGAGGTGGCAAGACAAGCAAGCAGCCCCAGTCTCTGTGCCTCTGTGCGAGCAGTGCCATGGGCAGATGAGGCTGAGCAACAGCTTTCCAGGCTAGCTCTTTCTGGCTGCGAGCTATCTGCAGACGTTCGCATTTTCAGAGCAGGGCTGCCGGAGACGCCCAACACGGATCCCAAAGCCACGTTTGAAGTTTGAGGTGGCAAGACAAGCAAGCAGCCCCAGTCTCTGTGCCTCTGTGCGAGCAGTGCCATGGGCAGATGAGGCTGAGCAACGGCTTTCCAAGGCTATCGCTGCTTGTCTGCGAGCTGTCTGCAGACGTTTGCATTTTCGGAGCAGGGATGCCGGTGGCATCCGGCATGGACCACCTAAGATACGTTTGAAGTTTGAGGTGGCAAGACAAGCAAGCAGCTCCAGTCTCTGTGCCTCTGTGTGAGCAGTGCCACGAGCAGATGAAGCTGAGCAACAGCTTTCCAGGCTAGTTTTTTCTGCCTGCGAGCTATCTGCAGACGTTCGCATTTTCGCAGCAGGGCTGCCGGAGGCCCGCTGCACGGACCACCTAAGATACGTTTGAAGTGTGAGGGGGCAAGAAAAGCAAGCAGCCCCAGTCTCTGTGCCTCTGTGCGAGCAGCGCCATGGGCAGATGAGGCTGAGCAACAGCTTTCCAGGCTAGCTATTTCTGGCTGCGAGCTATCTGCAGATGTTCGCATTTTCAGAGCAGGGCTGACGGAGGCTCGCGGCACGGACCACCAAATCTACGTTTGAAGTGTGAAGGGGCAAGACAAGCAAGCAGCCCCAGTCTCTGTGCCTCTGTGCGAGCAGTGCCATGGGCAGATGAGGCTGAGCAACAGCTTTCCAGGCTAGCTCATTCTTGCTGCAATCTATCTGCAGACGTTCACATTTTCAGAGCAGGGCTGCTGGAGGACCCCTGCACGGACCACCTAAGCTACGTTTGAAGTTTGAGGGGGCAAGACAAGCAAGCAGCCCCAGTCTCTGTGCCTCTGTGCGAGCAGTGCCATGGGCACATGAGGCTGAGCAACAGCTTTCCAGGCTAGCACTTTCTGGCTGCGAGCTATCTGCAGACGTTCGCATTTTCAGAGTAGGGCTGTAAGAGGCGCCCGGCACGGACCCCCAAAGCTACGTTTGAATTTTGAGGGGGCAAGACAAGCAAGCAGCCCCAGGCTCTGTGCCTCTGTGTGAGCAGTGCCATGGGCAGATGAGGCTGAGCAACAGCTTTCCAGGCTAGCTCTTTCTGGCTGCGAGCTATCTGCAGACGTTCGCATTTTGGGAGCAGCCCTGCCGGAGGCGCCCAGCACGGACCACCTAAGCTACATTTGAAGTTTGAGGGGGCAAGACAAGCAAGCAGCCCCAGTCTCTGTGCCTCTGTGCAAGCAGTGCCATGGGCAGATGAGGCTGAGCAACAGCTTTCCAGGCTAGCTCTTTCTGGCTGCGAGCTATAGGAAGACGTTTGCATTTTCGGAGCAGGGATGCCGTAGGCACCCGGCATGGACCACCTAAGATACGTTTGAAGTTTGAGGGGGCAAGACAAGCAAGCAGCCC
The DNA here is from genome assembly GCF_030867145.1 of Opisthocomus hoazin. Lineage (NCBI taxonomy): Eukaryota > Metazoa > Chordata > Aves > Opisthocomiformes > Opisthocomidae > Opisthocomus > Opisthocomus hoazin. Next base: position 11,568,008 of record NC_134453.1, read on the forward strand.
CAGTCTCTGTGCCTCTGTGCGAGCAGTGCCATGGGCAGATGAGGCTGAGCAACAGCTTTCCAGGCTAGCTCTTTCTGGCTGCGAGCTATCTGCAGACGTTTGATTTTTGGAGCAGGGCTGCCGCAGACGCCCGACACGGATCCCAAAGCCACGTTTGAAGTTTGAGGTGGCAAGACAAGCAAGCAGCCCCTGTCTCTGTGCCTCAGTGCGAGCAGTGCCATGTGCAGATGAAGCTGAGCAACAGCTTTCCAGGCTAGCTCTTTCTGGCTGCGAGCTATCTGCAGACGTTCGAATTTTTGGAGAAGGGCTGCCAGAACTGCCCGGCATGCACCCCCCATGGTACATGTGAAGTTTGAGGGGGCAAGACAAGCAAGCAGCCCCAGTCTCTGTGCCTCAGTGCGAGCAGTGCCATGGGCAGATGAGGCTGAGCAACAGCTTTCCAGGCTAGCTCTTTCTGGCTGAGAGCTATCTGCAGACGTTCGCATTTTGGGAGCACTGCTGCTGGAGGCGCCTGACACGGAGAGCCTAAGCTACATTTGAAGTTTGAGGGGGCAAGACAAGCAAGCAGCCCCAGTCTCTGTGCCTCTGTGCGAGCAGTGCCATGGGCAGATGAGGCTGAGCAACAGCTTTCCAGGCTAGCTCTTTCTGGCTGCAAGCTGTCTGCAGACGTTCGCATTTTCGGAGCAGGGATGCCGGAGGAGCCCGGCATGCAACCACAATGTTACATTTGAAGTTTGAGGTGGCAAGACAAGCAAGCAGCCCCAGTCTCTGTGCCTCTGTGCGAGCAGTGCCATGGGCAGATGAGTCTGGACAACAGATTTCCAGGCTAGCTCTTTCTGGCTGCGAGCTATCTGCAGACGTTGGCATTTTCGGAGCAGGGCTGCCGCAGAAGCCCGACACGGATCCCAAAGCCACGTTTGAAGTTTGAGGGGGCAAGACAAGCAAGCAGCCCCAGTCTCTGTGCCTCTGTGTGAGCAGTGCCATGGGCAGATGAGGCTGAGCAACACCTTTCCAGGCTAGATCTTTCTGCCTGCGAGCTATCTGCAGACATTCGCATTTTCGGAGCAGGGCTGCCGCAGACGCCCGTCACGGATCCCAAAGCCACGTTTGAAGTCTGAGGTGCCAAGACAAGCAAGCAGCCCCAGTCTCTGTGCCTCTGTGCGAGCAGTGCCATGGGCAGATGAGGCTGACCAACACCTTTCCAGGCTAGCTCTTTCTGGCTGCGAGCTATCTGCAGACATTCGAATTTTGGGAGCAGGGCTGCCGGAGGAGCCCGGCATGCACCCCCAAAGCTACATTTGAAGTTTGAGGTGGCAAGAAAAGCAAGCAGCCCCAGTCTCTGTGCCTCTGTGCGAGCAGTGCCATGGGCATATGAGGCTGAGCAACAGCTTTCCAGGCTAGCTATTTCTGCCTTCGAGCTATCTGCAGACGTTTGCATTTTCGGAGCAGGAATGCCGTAGGCACCCTGAATGGACCACCTAAGATACGTTTGAAGTTTGACGTGGCAAGACAAGCAAGCAGCCCCAGTCTCTGTGCCTCTGTGCGAGCAGTGCCATGGGCAGATGAGGCTGAGCAAGAGCTTTCCAGGCTAGCTCTTTCTGGCTGAGAGCTATCTGCAGACTTTCGCCTTTTTGGAGCTGGGTTGCCGGAACCGCCCGGCATGGACCACCTAAGTTATGTTTGAACTTGGAGGTGGCAAAACAAGCAAGCAGCCCCAGTCTCTGTGCCTCTGTGCGAGCAGTGCCATGGGCAGATGAGGCTGAGCAACAGCTTTCCAGGCTAGTTCTTTCTGGCTGCGAGCTATCTGCAGTCTTTCACATTTTGGCAGCAGGGCTGCCGGAGGAGCCCGACATGCACCCCCAATGATACATTTGAAGTTTGAGGTGGCAAGACAAGCAAGCAGCCCCAGTCTCTGTGCCTCTGTGCGAGCAGTGCCATGGGCAGATGAGGCTGAGCAACAGCTTTCCAGGCTAGCTCTTTCTGGCTGCGAGCTATCTGCAGACATTCGCATTTTCAGAGCAGCCCTGCCGGAGGCGCACGGCACGGACACCCTAAGATACATCTGAAGTTTGAGGTGGCAAGACAAGCAAGCAGCCCCTGTCTCTGTGCCTCTGTGCGAGCAGTGCCATGGGCAGATGAGGCTGAGTAACAGCTTTCCAGGCTAACTCTTTCTGCCTGCGAGCTCTCTGCAGACGTTCGCTTTTGCAGAGCAGCCCTGCCGGAGGCCCCCTGCATGGACCCCCAAAGCTACATTTGAAGTTTGAGGTGGCAAGACAAGAAAGCAGCCCAGTCTCTGTGCCTCTGTGCGAGCAGTGCCATGGGCAGATGAAGCTGAGCAACAGCTTTCCAGGCTAGCTATTTCTGGCTGCGAGCTATCTGCAGACGTTCGCATTTTCAGAGCAGGGCTGCCGCAGACGCCCGACACGGATCCCAAAGCCACGTTTGAAGTTTGAGGTGGCAAGACAAGCAAGCAGCCCCTGTCTCTGTGCCTCAGTGCGAGCAGTGCCATGGGCAGATGAAGCTGAGCAACAGCTTTCCAGGCTAGCTCTTTCTGGCTGCGAGCTATCTGCAGACGTTCGAATTTTTGGAGCAGGGCTGCCAGAACTGCCCGGCATGCACCCCCCATGGTACATGTGAAGTTTGAGGGGGCAAGACAAGCAAGCAGCCCCAGTCTCTGTGCCTCAGTGCGAGCAGTGCCATGGGCAGATGAGGCTGAGCAAGAGCTTTCCAGGCTAGCTCTTTCTGGCTGAGAGCTATCTGCAGACGTTCGCATTTTGGGAGCACTGCTGCTGGAGGCGCCTGACACGGAGAGCCTAAGCTACATTTGAAGTTTGAGGGGGCAAGACAAGCAAGCAGCCCCAGTCTCTGTGCCTCTGTGCGAGCAGTGCCATGGGCAGATGAGGCTGAGCAACAGCTTTCCAGGCTAGCTCTTTCTGGCTGCAAGCTGTCTGCAGACGTTCGCATTTTCGGAGCAGGGATGCCGGAGGAGCCCGGCATGCAACCACAATGTTACATTTGAAGTTTGAGGTGGCAAGACAAGCAAGCAGCCCCAGTCTCTGTGCCTCTGTGCGAGCAGTGCCATGGGCAGATGAGTCTGGACAACAGATTTCCAGGCTAGCTCTTTCTGGCTGCGAGCTATCTGCAGACGTTGGCATTTTCGGAGCAGGGCTGCCGCAGAAGCCCGACACGGATCCCAAAGCCACGTTTGAAGTTTGAGGGGGCAAGACAAGCAAGCAGCCCCAGTCTCTGTGCCTCTGTGTGAGCAGTGGCATGGGCAGATGAGGCTGAGCAACACCTTTCCAGGCTAGATCTTTCTGCCTGCGAGCTATCTGCAGACATTCGCATTTTCGGAGCAGGGCTGCCGCAGACGCCCGTCACGGATCCCAAAGCCACGTTTGAAGTCTGAGGTGCCAAGACAAGCAAGCAGCCCCAGTCTCTGTGCCTCTGTGCGAGCAGTGCCATGGGCAGATGAGGCTGACCAACACCTTTCCAGGCTAGCTCTTTCTGGCTGCGAGCTATCTGCAGACATTCGAATTTTGGGAGCAGGGCTGCCGGAGGAGCCCGGCATGCACCCCCAAAGCTACATTTGAAGTTTGAGGTGGCAAGAAAAGCAAGCAGCCCCAGTCTCTGTGCCTCTGTGCGAGCAGTGCCATGGGCATATGAGGCTGAGCAACAGCTTTCCAGGCTAGCTATTTCTGCCTTCGAGCTATCTGCAGACGTTTGCATTTTCGGAGCAGGAATGCCGTAGGCACCCTGAATGGACCACCTAAGATACGTTTGAAGTTTGACGTGGCAAGACAAGCAAGCAGCCCCAGTCTCTGTGCCTCTGTGCGAGCAGTGCCATGGGCAGATGAGGCTGAGCAAGAGCTTTCCAGGCTAGCTCTTTCTGGCTGAGAGCTATCTGCAGACTTTCGCCTTTTTGGAGCTGGGTTGCCGGAACCGCCCGGCATGGACCACCTAAGTTATGTTTGAACTTGGAGGTGGCAAAACAAGCAAGCAGCCCCAGTCTCTGTGCCTCTGTGCGAGCAGTGCCATGGGCAGATGAGGCTGAGCAACAGCTTTCCAGGCTAGTTCTTTCTGGCTGCGAGCTATCTGCAGACTTTCACATTTTGGCAGCAGGGCTGCCGGAGGAGCCCGACATGCACCCCCAATGATACATTTGAAGTTTGAGGTGGCAAGACAAGCAAGCAGCCCCAGTCTCTGTGCCTCTGTGCGAGCAGTGCCATGGGCAGATGAGGCTGAGCAACAGCTTTCCAGGCTAGCTCTTTCTGGCTGCGAGCTATCTGCAGACATTCGCATTTTCAGAGCAGCCCTGCCGGAGGCGCACGGCACGGACACCCTAAGATACATCTGAAGTTTGAGGTGGCAAGACAAGCAAGCAGCCCCTGTCTCTGTGCCTCTGTGCGAGCAGTGCCATGGGCAGATGAGGCTGAGCAACAGCTTTCCAGGCTAACTCTTTCTGCCTGCGAGCTCTCTGCAGACGTTCGCTTTTGCAGAGCAGCCCTGCCGGAGGCCCCCTGCATGGACCCCCAAAGCTACATTTGAAGTTTGAGGTGGCAAGACAAGAAAGCAGCCCAGTCTCTGTGCCTCTGTGCGAGCAGTGCCATGGGCAGATGAAGCTGAGCAACAGCTTTCCAGGCTAGCTATTTCTGGCTGCAAGCTATCTGCAGACGTTCGCATTTTCAGAGCAGGGCTGCCGCAGACGCCCAACACGGATCCCAAAGCCACGTTTGAAGTTTGAGGGGGCAAGACAAGCAAGCAGCCCCAGTCTCTGTGCCTCTGTGCGAGCAGTGCCATGGGCAGATGAGGCTGAGCAACAGCTTTCCAGGCTAGCTCTTTCTGGCTGCGAGCTATCTGCAGACGTTCGCATTTTGGGAGCAGGGCTGCCGGAGGCGCCCGGCACGGACAGCCTAAGCTACGTTTGAAGTTTGAGGTGGCAAGACAAGCAAGCAGCCCCAGTCTCTGTGCCTCTGTGCGAGCAGTGCCATGGGCAGATGAGGCTGAGCAACAGCTTTCCAGGCTAGCTCTTGTTGTCTGCAAGCTTTCTGCAGATGTTTGCATTTTTGGAGCAGGGATGCTGGAGGCCCCCGGCATGGACCACCTAAGATACGTTTGAAGTTTGAGGGGGCAAGACAAGCAAGCAGCCCCAGTCTCTGTGCCTCTGTGCGAGCAGTGCCATGGGCAGATGAGGCTGAGCAACAGCTTTCCAGGCTAGCCCTTTCTGGCTGCGAGCTATCTGCAGACGTTCGCATTTTGGGAGCAGGGCTGCTGGAGGTGCCTGACACGGAGAGCCTAAGCTACATTTGAAGTTTGAGGGGGCAAGACAAGCAAGCAGCCCCAGTCTCTGTGCCTCTGTGCGAGCAGTGCCATGGGCAGATGAGGCTGAGCAACAGCTTTCCAGGCTAGCTCTTTCTGGCTGAAAGCTGTCTGCAGACGTTCGCATTTTCGGAGCAGGGATGCCGGAGGCACCCTGCATGGTCCACCTAAGATACGTTTGAAGTTTGAAGGGGCAAGACAAGCAAGCAGCCCCAGTCTGTGCGCCTCTGTGCGAGCAGTGCCATGGGCAGATGAGGCTGAGCAACAGTATTCCAGGCTAGCTCTTTCTGACTGAGAGCTATCTGCAGACGTTCGCATCTTTGGAGCAGGGCTGCCGTAGGCGCCTGGCACGGACCACCTAAGCTACGTTTGAAGTTTGAGGGGGCAAGACAAGCAAGCAGCCCCAGTCTCTGTGCCTCTGTGCGAGCAGTGCCATGGGCAGATGAGGCTGAGCAACAGCTTTCCAGGCTAACTCTTTCTGCCTGCGAGCTCTCTGCAGACTTTCGCTTTTGGAGAGCAGCCCTGCCGGAGGCCCCCTGCATGGACCCCCAAAGCTACATTTGAAGTTTGAGGTGGCAAGACAAGAAAGCAGCCCAGTCTCTGTGCCTCTGTGCGAGCAGTGCCATGGGCAGATGAAGCTGAGCAACAGCTTTCCAGGCTAGCTATTTCTGGCTGCGAGCTATCTGCAGACGTTCGCATTTTCGGAGCAGGGCTGCCGCAGACGCCCGACACGGATCCCAAAGCCACGTTTGAAGTTTGAGGGGGCAAGATAAGCAAGCAGCCCCAGTCTCTGTGCCTCTGTGCGAGCAGTGCCATGGGCAGATGAGGCTGAGCAACAGCTTTCCAGGCTAGCTCTTTCTGGCTGCGAGCTATCTGCAGACGTTCGCATTTTCAGAGCAGGGGTGCCGGAGGCGCCCGGCACGGACAGCCGAAGCTACGTTTGAAGTTTGAGGTGGCAAGACAAGCAAGCAGCCCCAGTCTCTGTGCCTCAGTGCGAGCAGTGCCATGGGCAGATGAGGCTGAGCAACAGCTTTCCAGGCTAGCTCTTGTTGTCTGCAAGCTTTCTGCAGATGTTTGCATTTTTGGAGCAGGGATGCCGAAGGCCCCCAGCATGGACCACCTAAGATACGTCTGAAGTTTGAGGGGGCAAGACAAGCAAGCAGCCCCAGTCTCTGTGCCTCTGTGCGAGCAGTGCCATGGGCAGATGAGGCTGAGCAACAGCTTTCCAGGCTAGCTCTTTCTGGCTGCGAGCTATCTGCAGACGTTCGCATTTTCAGAGCAGGGCTGCTGGAGGTGTCTGACACGGAGAGCCTAAGCTACATTTGAAGTTTGAGGGGGCAAGACAAGCAAGCAGCCCCAGTCTCTGTGCCTCTGTGCGAGCAGTGCCATGGGCAGATGAGGCTGAGCAACAGCTTTCCAGGCTAGCTCTTTCTGGCTGAAAGCTGTCTGCAGACGTTCGCATTTTCGGAGCAGGGATGCCGGAGGCACCCTGCATGGTCCACCTAAGATACATTTGAAGTTTGAGGGGGCAAGACAAGCAAGCAGCCCCAGTCTCTGTGCCTCTGTGCGAGCACTGCCATGGGCACATGAGGCTGAGCAACAGCTTTCCAGGCTAGCTCTTTCTGCCTGCGAGCTATCTGCAGACGTTCGCGTTTTCGGAGCAGGGCTGCCGAAGGCCCCAGGCACGGACAGCCTAAGCTACGTTTGAAGTTTGAGGTGGCAAGACAAGCAAGCAGCCCCAGTCTCTGTGCCTCTGTGCGAGCAGTGCCATGGGCAGATTAGGCTTAGCAACAGCTTTCCAGGCTAGCTCTTTCTGGCTGCAATCTGTCTGCAGACATTCGAATTTAGGGAGCAGGGCTGCCGGAGGAGCCCGGCATGCACCCCCCATGGTACATGTGAAGTTTGAGGGGGCAAGACAAGCAAGCAGCCCCAGTCTCTGTGCCTCTGCGCGAGCAGTGCCATGGGCAGATGAGGCTGAGCAACAGCTTTCCAGGCTAGCTATTTCTGGCTGCGAGCTATCTGCAGATGTTCGCATTTTCAGAGCAGGGCTGACGGAGGCTCGCGGCACGGACCACCAAATCTACGTTTGAAGTGTGAAGGGGCAAGACAAGCAAGCAGCCCCAGTCTCTGTGCCTCTGTGCGAGCAGTGCCATGGGCAGATGAGGCTGAGCAACAGCTTTCCAGGCTAGCTCATTCTTGCTGCAATCTATCTGCAGACGTTCGCATTTTCAGAGCAGGGCTGCTGGAGGACCCCTGCACGGACCACCTAAGCTACGTTTGAAGTTTGAGGGGGCAAGACAAGCAAGCAGCCCCAGTCTCTGTGCCTCTGTGCGAGCAGTGCCATGGGCACATGAGGCTGAGCAACAGCTTTCCAGGCTAGCACTTTCTGCCTGCGAGCTATCTGCAGACGTTCGCATTTTCAGAGTAGGGCTGTAAGAGGCGCCCGGCACGGACCCCCAAAGCTACGTTTGAATTTTGAGGGGGCAAGACAAGCAAGCAGCCCCAGTCTCTGTGCCTCTGTGCAAGCAGTGCCATGGGCAGATGAGGCTGAGCAACAGCTTTCCAGGCTAGCTCTTTCTGGCTGCGAGCTATCTGCAGACGTTTGCATTTTCGGAGCAGGGATGCCGTAGGCACCCGGCATGGACCACCTAAGATACGTTTGAAGTTTGAGGGGGCAAGACAAGCAAGCAGCCCCAGTCTCTGTGCCTCTGTGCGAGCAGTGCCATGGGCAGATGAGGCTGAGCAACAGCTTTCCAGGCTAGCTCTTTCTGGCTGCGAGCTATCTGCAGACGCTTGATTTTTGGAGCAGGGCTGCCGCAGACGCCCGACACGGATCCCAAAGCCACGTTTGAAGTTTGAGGTGGCAAGACAAGCAAGCAGCCCCTGTCTCTGTGCCTCAGTGCGAGCAGTGCCATGGGCAGATGAAGCTGAGCAACAGCTTTCCAGGCTAGCTCTTTCTGGCTGCGAGCTATCTGCAGACGTTCGAATTTTTGGAGCAGGGCTGCCAGAACTGCCCGGCATGCACCCCCCATGGTACATGTGAAGTTTGAGGGGGCAAGACAAGCAAGCAGCCCCAGTCTCTGTGCCTCAGTGCGAGCAGTGCCATGGGCAGATGAGGCTGAGCAACAGCTTTCCAGGCTAGCTCTTTCTGGCTGAGAGCTATCTGCAGACGTTCGCATTTTGGGAGCACTGCTGCTGGAGGCGCCTGACACGGAGAGCCTAAGCTACATTTGAAGTTTGAGGGGGCAAGACAAGCAAGCAGCCCCAGTCTCTGTGCCTCTGTGCGAGCAGTGCCATGGGCAGATGAGGCTGAGCAACAGCTTTCCAGGCTAGCTCTTTCTGGCTGCAAGCTGTCTGCAGACGTTCGCATTTTCGGAGCAGGGATGCCGGAGGAGCCCGGCATGCAACCACAATGTTACATTTGAAGTTTGAGGTGGCAAGACAAGCAAGCAGCCCAAGTCTCTGTGCCTCTGTGCGAGCAGTGCCATGGGCAGATGAGTCTGGACAACAGATTTCCAGGCTAGCTCTTTCTGGCTGCGAGCTATCTGCAGACGTTGGCATTTTCGGAGCAGGGCTGCCGCAGAAGCCCGACACGGATCCCAAAGCCACGTTTGAAGTTTGAGGGGGCAAGACAAGCAAGCAGCCCCAGTCTCTGTGCCTCTGTGTGAGCAGTGCCATGGGCAGATGAGGCTGAGCAACACCTTTCCAGGCTAGATCTTTCTGCCTGCGAGCTATCTGCAGACATTCGCATTTTCGGAGCAGGGCTGCCGCAGACGCCCGTCACGGATCCCAAAGCCACGTTTGAAGTCTGAGGTGCCAAGACAAGCAAGCAGCCCCAGTCTCTGTGCCTCTGTGCGAGCAGTGCCATGGGCAGATGAGGCTGACCAACACCTTTCCAGGCTAGCTCTTTCTGGCTGCGAGCTATCTGCAGACATTCGAATTTTGGGAGCAGGGCTGCCGGAGGAGCCCGGCATGCACCCCCAAAGCTACATTTGAAGTTTGAGGTGGCAAGAAAAGCAAGCAGCCCCAGTCTCTGTGCCTCTGTGCGAGCAGTGCCATGGGCATATGAGGCTGAGCAACAGCTTTCCAGGCTAGCTATTTCTGCCTTCGAGCTATCTGCAGACGTTTGCATTTTCGGAGCAGGAATGCCGTAGGCACCCTGAATGGACCACCTAAGATACGTTTGAAGTTTGACGTGGCAAGACAAGCAAGCAGCCCCAGTCTCTGTGCCTCTGTGCGAGCAGTGCCATGGGCAGATGAGGCTGAGCAAGAGCTTTCCAGGCTAGCTCTTTCTGGCTGAGAGCTATCTGCAGACTTTCGCCTTTTTGGAGCTGGGTTGCCGGAACCGCCCGGCATGGACCACCTAAGTTATGTTTGAACTTGGAGGTGGCAAAACAAGCAAGCAGCCCCAGTCTCTGTGCCTCTGTGCGAGCAGTGCCATGGGCAGATGAGGCTGAGCAACAGCTTTCCAGGCTAGTTCTTTCTGGCTGCGAGCTATCTGCAGACTTTCACATTTTGGCAGCAGGGCTGCCGGAGGAGCCCGACATGCACCCCCAATGATACATTTGAAGTTTGAGGTGGCAAGACAAGCAAGCAGCCCCAGTCTCTGTGCCTCTGTGCGAGCAGTGCCATGGGCAGATGAGGCTGAGCAACAGCTTTCCAGGCTAGCTCTTTCTGGCTGCGAGCTATCTGCAGACATTCGCATTTTCAGAGCAGCCCTGCCGGAGGCGCACGGCACGGACACCCTAAGATACATCTGAAGTTTGAGGTGGCAAGACAAGCAAGCAGCCCCTGTCTCTGTGCCTCTGTGCGAGCAGTGCCATGGGCAGATGAGGCTGAGCAACAGCTTTCCAGGCTAACTCTTTCTGCCTGCGAGCTCTCTGCAGACGTTCGCTTTTGCAGAGCAGCCCTGCCGGAGGCCCCCTGCATGGACCCCCAAAGCTACATTTGAAGTTTGAGGTGGCAAGACAAGAAAGCAGCCCAGTCTCTGTGCCTCTGTGCGAGCAGTGCCATGGGCAGATGAAGCTGAGCAACAGCTTTCCAGGCTAGCTATTTCTGGCTGCGAGCTATCTGCAGACGTTCGCATTTTCAGAGCAGGGCTGCCGCAGACGCCCAACACGGATCCCAAAGCCACGTTTGAAGTTTGAGGGGGCAAGACAAGCAAGCAGCCCCAGTCTCTGTGCCTCTGTGCGAGCAGTGCCATGGGCAGATGAGGCTGAGCAACAGCTTTCCAGGCTAGCTCTTTCTGGCTGCGAGCTATCTGCAGACGTTCGCATTTTGGGAGCAGGGCTGCCGGAGGCGCCCGGCACGGACAGCCTAAGCTACGTTTGAAGTTTGAGGTGGCAAGACAAGCAAGCAGCCCCAGTCTCTGTGCCTCTGTGCGAGCAGTGCCATGGGCAGATGAGGCTGAGCAACAGCTTTCCAGGCTAGCTCTTGTTGTCTGCAAGCTTTCTGCAGATGTTTGCATTTTTGGAGCAGGGATGCCGGAGGCCCCCGGCATGGACCACCTAAGATACGTATGAAGTTTGAGGGGGCAAGACAAGCAAGCAGCCCCAGTCTCTGTGCCTCTGTGCGAGCAGTGCCATGGGCAGATGAGGCTGAGCAACAGCTTTCCAGGCTAGCCCTTTCTGGCTGCGAGCTATCTGCAGACGTTCGCATTTTGGGAGCAGGGCTGCTGGAGGTGCCTGACACGGAGAGCCTAAGCTACATTTGAAGTTTGAGGGGGCAAGACAAGCAAGCAGCCCCAGTCTCTGTGCCTCTGTGCGAGCAGTGCCATGGGCAGATGAGGCTGAGCAACAGCTTTCCAGGCTAGCTCTTTCTGGCTGAAAGCTGTCTGCAGACGTTCGCATTTTCGGAGCAGGGATGCCGGAGGCACCCTGCATGGTCCACCTAAGATACGTTTGAAGTTTGAAGGGGCAAGACAAGCAAGCAGCCCCAGTCTGTGCGCCTCTGTGCGAGCAGTGCCATGGGCAGATGAGGCTGAGCAACAGCTTTCCAGGCTAGCTCTTTCTGACTGAGAGCTATCTGCAGACGTTCGCATCTTTGGAGCAGGGCTGCCGTAGGCGCCTGGCACGGACCACCTAAGCTACGTTTGAAGTTTGAGGGGGCAAGACAAGCAAGCAGCCCCAGTCTCTGTGCCTCTGTGCGAGCAGTGCCATGGGCAGATGAGGCTGAGCAACAGCTTTCCAGGCTAACTCTTTCTGCCTGCGAGCTCTCTGCAGACGTTCGCTTTTGCAGAGCAGCCCTGCCGGAGGCCCCCTGCATGGACCCCCAAAGCTACATTTGAAGTTTGAGGTGGCAAGACAAGAAAGCAGCCCAGTCTCTGTGCCTCTGTGCGAGCAGTGCCATGGGCAGATGAAGCTGAGCAACAGCTTTCCAGGCTAGCTATTTCTGGCTGCGAGCTATCTGCAGACGTTCGCATTTTCAGAGCAGGGCTGCCGCAGACGCCCGACACGGATCCCAAAGCCACGTTTGAAGTTTGAGGGGGCAAGATAAGCAAGCAGCCCCAGTCTCTGTGCCTCTGTGCGAGCAGTGCCATGGGCAGATGAGGCTGAGCAACAGCTTTCCAGGCTAGCCCTTCTGGCTGCGAGCTATCTGCAGACGTTCGCATTTTCAGAGCAGGGGTGCCGGAGGCGCCCGGCACGGACAGCCGAAGCTACGTTTGAAGTTTGAGGTGGCAAGACAAGCAAGCAGCCCCAGTCTCTGTGCCTCAGTGCGAGCAGTGCCATGGGCAGATGAGGCTGAGCAACAGCTTTCCAGGCTAGCTCTTGTTGTCTGCAAGCTTTCTGCAGATGTTTGCATTTTTGGAGCAGGGATGCCGAAGGCCCCCAGCATGGACCACCTAAGATACGTTTGAAGTTTGAGGGGGCAAGACAAGCAAGCAGCCCCAGTCTCTGTGCCTCTGTGCGAGCAGTGCCATGGGCAGATGAGGCTGAGCAACAGCTTTCCAGGCTAGCTCTTTCTGGCTGCGAGCTATCTGCAGACGTTCGCATTTTGGGAGCAGGGCTGCTGGAGGTGTCTGACACGGAGAGCCTAAGCTACATTTGAAGTTTGAGGGGGCAAGACAAGCAAGCAGCCCCAGTCTCTGTGCCTCTGTGCGAGCAGTGCCATGGGCAGATGAGGCTGAGCAACAGCTTTCCAGGCTAGCTCTTTCTGGCTGAAAGCTGTCTGCAGACGTTCGCATTTTCGGAGCAGGGATGCCGGAGGCACCCTGCATGGTCCACCTAAGATACATTTGAAGTTTGAGGGGGCAAGACAAGCAAGCAGCCCCAGTCTCTGTGCCTCTGTGCGAGCACTGCCATGGGCACATGAGGCTGAGCAACAGCTTTCCAGGCTAGCTCTTTCTGGCTGCGAGCTATCTGCAGACGTTCGCATTTTCGGAGCAGGGCTGCCGGAGGCCCCAGGCACGGACAGCCTAAGCTACGTTTGAAGTTTGAGGTGGCAAGACAAGCAAGCAGCCCCAGTCTCTGTGCCTCTGTGCGAGCAGTGCCATGGGCAGATTAGGCTTAGCAACAGCTTTCCAGGCTAGCTCTTTCTGGCTGCAATCTGTCTGCAGACATTCGAATTTAGGGAGCAGGGCTGCCGGAGGAGCCCGGCATGCACCCCCCATGGTACATGTGAAGTTTGAGGGGGCAAGACAAGCAAGCAGCCCCAGTCTCTGTGCCTCTGTGCGAGCAGTGCCATGGGCAGATGAGGCTGAGCAGCAGCTTTCCAGGCTAGCTCTTTCTGGCTGCGAGCTATCTGCAGACGTTCGCATTTTCGGAGCAGCCCTGCCGGAGGCGCCCGGCACGGACACCCTAAGATACATTTGAAGTTTGAGGGGGCAAGACAAGCAAGCAGCCCCAGGCTCTGTGCCTCTGTGCGAGCAGTGCCATGGGCAGATGAGGCTGAGCAACAGCTTTCCAGGCTAGCTCTTTCTGGCTGCGAGCTGTCTGCAGACGTTTGCATTTTCGGAGCAGGGATGCCGGAGGCCCCCGGCATGGACCACCTAAGATACGTTTGAAGTTTGAGGGGGCAAGACAAGCAAGCAGCCCCAGTCTCTGTGCCTCTGTGCAAGCAGTGCCATGGGCACATGAGGCTGAGCAACAGCTTTCCAGGCTAGCTCTTTCTGGCTGCGAGCTATCTGCAGACGTTCGCATTTTGGGAGCAGGGCTGCTGGAGGTGCCTGACACGGAGAGCCTAAGCTACATTTGAAGTTTGAGGGGGCAAGACAAGCAAGCAGCCCCAGTCTCTGTGCCTCTGTGCGAGCAGTGCCGTGGGCAGATGAGGCTGAGCAACAGCTTTCCAGGCTAGCTCTTTCTGGCTGCGAGCTATCTGCAGACATTCGCATTTTCGCAGCAGGGCTGCCGTAGACGCCTGACACGGATCCCAAAGCCACGTTTGAAGTTTGAGGGGGCAAGACAAGCAAGCAGCCCCAGTCTCTGTGCCTCTGTGCGAGCAGTGCCATGGGCAGATGAGTCTGGACAACAGCTTTCCAGGCTAGCTCTTTCTGGCTGCGAGCTGTCTGCAGACGTTTGCATTTTTGGAGCAGGGACGCCGGAGGCACCCGACACGGACCACCTAAGATACGTTTGAAGTTTGAGGTTGCAAGACAAGCAAGCAGCCCCAGTCTCTGTGCCTCTGTGTGAGCACTGCCATGGGCAGATTAGGCTGAGCAACAGCTTTCCAGGCTAGTTCTTTCTGGCTGCGAGCTATCTGCAGACGTTCGCATTTTGGGAGCAGCCCTGCCGGAGGCGCCCGGCACGGACCCCCAAAGCTACGTTTGAAGTTTGAGGGGGCAAGACAAGCAAGCAGCCCCAGTCTCTGTGCCTCTGTGCGAGCAGTGCCATGGGCAGATGAGGCTGAGCAACAGCTTTCCAGGCTAGCTCTTTCTGGCTGCGAGCTATCTGCAGACATTCGCATTTTCGGAGCAGCCCTGCCGGAGGCGCCCAGCACGGACCACCTAAGCTACATTTGAAGTTTGAGGTGGCAAGACAAGCAAGCAGCCCCAGTCTCTGTGCACCTGTGCGAGCAGTGCCATGGGCAGATGAGGCTGAGCAACAGCTTTCCAGGCTAGCTCTTGTTGTCTGCAAGTTGTCTGCAGATGTTCGCATTTTCGGAGCAGGGATGCCGGAGGCACCCGGCATGGACCACCTAAGCTACGTTTGAAGTTTGAGGGGACAAGACAAGCAAGCAGCCCCAGGCTCTGTGCCTCAGTGCGAGCAGTGCCATGGGCAGATGAGGCTGAGCAACAGCTTTCCAGGCTAGCTCTTTCTGACTGAGAGCTATCTGCAGACGTTCGCATTTTCGAAGCAGCCCTGCCGGAGGAGCCCGGCACGGACACCCTAAGATACATTTGAAGTTTGAGGGGGCAAGACAAGCAAGCAGCCCCAGGCTCTGTGCCTCTGTGCGAGCAGTGCCATGGGCAGATGAGGCTGAGCAACAGCTTTCCAGGCTAGCTCTTTCTGGCTGCGAACTATCTGCAGACATTCGCATTTTCGGAGCAGGGCTGCCGCAGACGCCCAACACGGATCCCAAAGCCAAGTTTGAAGTTTGAGGGGGCAAGACAAGCAAGCAGCCCCAGTCTCTGTGCCTCTGTGCGAGCAGTGCCATGGGCAGATGAGGCTGACCAACAGCTTTCCAGGCTAGCTCTTTCTGGCTGCGAGCTATCTGCAGACGTTCGCATTTTGGGAGCAGGGCTGCCGGAGGCGTCCGGCACGGACAGCCTAAGCTACGTTTGAAGTTTGAGGTGGCAAGACAAGCAAGCAGCCCCTGTCTCTGTGCCTCTGTGCGAGCAGTGCCATGGGCAGATGAGGCTGAGCAACAGCTTTCCAGGCTAGCTCTTTCTGGCTGCGAGCTATCTGCAGACGTTCGCATTTTCAGAGCAGGGCTGCCGGAGACGCCCAACACGGATCCCAAAGCCACGTTTGAAGTTTGAGGTGGCAAGACAAGCAAGCAGCCCCAGTCTCTGTGCCTCTGTGCGAGCAGTGCCATGGGCAGATTAGGCTGAGCAACAGCTTTCCAGGCTAGTTCTTTCTGGCTGCGAGCTATCTGCAGACGTTCGCATTTTGGGAGCAGCCCTGCCGGAGGCGCCCGGCACGGACCCCCAAAGCTACGTTTGAAGTTTGAGGGGGCAAGACAAGCAAGCAGCCCCAGTCTCTGTGCCTCTGTGCGAGCAGTGCCATGGGCAGATGAGGCTGAGCAACAGCTTTCCAGGCTAGCTCTTTCTGGCTGCGAGCTATCTGCAGACGTTCGCATTTTGGGAGCAGCCCTGCCGGAGGCGCCCAGCACGGACCACCTAAGCTACATTTGAAGTTTGAGGTGGCAAGACAAGCAAGCAGCCCCAGTCTCTGTGCACCTGTGCGAGCAGTGCCATGGGCAGATGAGGCTGAGCAACAGCTTTCCAGGCTAGCTCTTGTTGTCTGCAAGTTGTCTGCAGATGTTCGCATTTTCGGAGCAGGGATGCCGGAGGCACCTGGCATGGACCACCTAAGCTACGTTTGAAGTTTGAGGGGGCAAGACAAGCAAGCAGCCCCAGTCTCTGTGCCTCTGTGCGAGCAGTGCCATGGGCAGATGAGGCTGAGCAACAGCTTTCCAGGCTAGCTCTTTCTGGCTGCGAGCTGTCTGCAGACGTTTGCATTTTCGGAGCAGGGATGCCGGAGGCCCCCGGCACGGACCACCTAACCTACGTTTGAAGTTTGAGGTGGCAAGACAAGCAAGCAGCCCCAGTCTCTGTGCCTCTGTGCGAGCAGTGCCATGGGCAGATGAGGCTGAGCAACACCTTTCCAGGGTAGCTCTTTATGGCTGCAATCTGTCTGCAGACATTCGAATTTTGGGAGCAGGGATGCCGGAGGAGCCCGGCATGCACCCCCCATGGTACATGTGAAGTTTGAGGTGGCAAGACAAGCAAGCAGCCCCAGTCTCTGTGCCTCAGTGCGAGCAGTGCCATGGGCAGATGAGGCTGAGCAACAGCTTTCCAGGCTAGCTCTTTCTGGCTGCGAGCTATCTGCAGACGTTCGCATTTTGGGAGCAGCCCTGCCGGAGGCGCCCGGCACGGACACCCTAAGATACATTTGAAGTTTGAGGGGGCAAGACAAGCAAGCAGCCCCAGGCTCTGTGCCTCAGTGCGAGCAGTGCCATGGGCAGATGAGGCTGAGAACAGCTTTCCAGGCTAGCTCTTTCTGGCTGAGAGCTATCTGCAGACGTTCGCATTTTCGAAGCAGCCCTGCCGGAGGAGCCCGGCACGGACACCCTAAGATACATTTGAAGTTTGAGGGGGCAAGACAAGCAAGCAGCCCCAGGCTCTGTGCCTCTGTGCGAGCAGTGCCATGGGCAGATGAGGCTGAGCAACAGCTTTCCAGGCTAGCTCTTTCTGGCTGCGAGCTATCTGCAGACGTTCGCATTTTCGGAGCAGGGCTGCCGCAGACGCCCAAGACGGATCCCAAAGCCAAGTTTGAAGTTTGAGGGGGCAAGACAAGCAAGCAGCCCCAGTCTCTGTGCCTCTGTGCGAGCAGTGCCATGGGCAGATGAGGCTGACCAACAGCTTTCCAGGCTAGCTCTTTCTGGCTGCGAGCTATCTGCAGACGTTCGCGTTTAGGGAGCAGGGCTGCCGGAGGCGTCCGGCACGGACAGCCTAAGCTACGTTTGAAGTTTGAGGTGGCAAGACAAGCAAGCAGCCCCAGTCTCTGTGCCTCTGTGCGAGCAGTGCCATGGGCAGATGAGGCTGAGCAACAGCTTTCCAGGCTAGCTCTTTATGGCTGCGAGCTATCTGCAGACGTTCGCATCTTTGGAGCAGGGCTGCCGGAGACGCCCAACACGGATCCCAAAGCCACGTTTGAAGTTTGAGGTGGCAAGACAAGCAAGCAGCCCCAGTCTCTGTGCCTCTGTGCGAGCAGTGCCATGGGCAGATGAGGCTGAGCAACAGCTTTCCAGGCTAGCTCTTTCTGGCTGAGAGCTATCTGCAGACGTTCGCATTTTGGAAGCAGGGATGCCGGAGGCGCCCAGCACGGACCACCTAAGATACATTTGAAGTTTGAGGGGGCAAGACAAGCAAGCAGCCCCAGTCTCTGTGCACCTGTGCGAGCAGTGCCATGGGCAGATGAGGCTGAGCAACAGCTTTCCAGGCTAGCTCTTGTTGTCTGCAAGCTGTCTGCAGACGTTCGCATTTTCGGAGCAGGGATGCCGGTGGCACCCGGCATGGACCACCTAAGCTACGTTTGAAGTTTGAGGGGGCAAGACAAGCAAGCAGCCCCAGTCTCTGTGCCTCTGTGCGAGCACTGCCATGGGCAGATGAGGCTGAGCAACAGCTTTCCAGGCTAGCTCTTTCTGCCTGCGAGCTGTCTGCAGACATTCGAATTTTTGGAGCAGGGCTGCCAGAACTGCCCGGCATGCACCCCCCATGGTACATGTGAAGTTTGAGGGGGCAAGACAAGCAAGCAGCCCCAGGCTCTGTGCCTCTGTGCGAGCAGTGCCATGGGCAGATTAGGCTGAGCAACAGCTTTCCAGGCTAGTTCTTTCTGGCTGCGAGCTATCTGCAGACGTTCGCATTTTGGGAGCAGCCCTGCCGGAGGCGCCCGGCACGGACCCCCAAAGCTACGTTTGAAGTTTGAGGGGGCAAGACAAGCAAGCAGCCCCAGGCTCTGTGCCTCTGTGCGAGCAGTGCCATGGGCAGATGAGGCTGAGCAACAGCTTTCCAGGCTAGTTCTTTCTGGCTGCGAGCTATCTGCAGACGTTCGCATTTTGGGAGCAGCCCTGCCGGAGGCGCCCAGCACGGACCACCTAAGCTACATTTGAAGTTTGAGGGGGCAAGACAAGCAAGCAGCCCCAGTCTCTGTGCCTCTGTGCGAGCAGTGCCATGGGCAGATGAGGCTGAGCAACAGCTTTCCAGGCTAGCTCTTTCTGGCTGCGAGCTATCTGCAGACGTTCGCATTTTGGGAGCAGCCCTGCCGGAGGCGCCCAGCACGGACCACCTAAGCTACATTTGAAGTTTGAGGTGGCAAGACAAGCAAGCAGCCCCAGTCTCTGTGCACCTGTGCGAGCAGTGCCATGGGCAGATGAGGCTGAGCAACAGCTTTCCAGGCTAGCTCTTTCTGGCTGCGAGCTATCTGCAGACGTTCGCATTTTGGGAGCAGCCCTGCCGGAGGCGCCCAGCACGGACCACCTAAGCTACATTTGAAGTTTGAGGTGGCAAGACAAGCAAGCAGCCCCAGTCTCTGTGCACCTGTGCGAGCAGTGCCATGGGCAGATGAGGCTGAGCAACAGCTTTCCAGGCTAGCTCTTGTTGTCTGCAAGTTGTCTGCAGATGTTCGCATTTTCGGAGCAGGGATGCCGGAGGCACCTGGCATGGACCACCTAAGCTACGTTTGAAGTTTGAGGGGGCAAGACAAGCAAGCAGCCCCAGTCTCTGTGCCTCTGTGCGAGCAGTGCCATGGGCAGATGAGGCTGAGCAACAGCTTTCCAGGCTAGCTCTTTCTGGCTGCGAGCTATCTGCAGACGTTCGCATTTTGGGAGCAGCCCTGCCGGAGGCGCCCAGCACGGACCACCTAAGCTACATTTGAAGTTTGAGGTGGCAAGACAAGCAAGCAGCCCCAGTCTCTGTGCACCTGTGCGAGCAGTGCCATGGGCAGATGAGGCTGAGCAACAGCTTTCCAGGCTAGCTCTTGTTGTCTGCAAGTTGTCTGCAGATGTTCGCATTTTCGGAGCAGGGATGCCGGAGGCACCTGGCATGGACCACCTAAGCTACGTTTGAAGTTTGAGGGGGCAAGACAAGCAAGCAGCCCCAGTCTCTGTGCCTCTGTGCGAGCAGTGCCATGGGCAGATGAGGCTGAGCAACAGCTTTCCAGGCTAGCTCTTTCTGGCTGCGAGCTGTCTGCAGACGTTTGCATTTTCGGAGCAGGGATGCCGGAGGCCCCCGGCACGGACCACCTAACCTACGTTTGAAGTTTGAGGTGGCAAGACAAGCAAGCAGCCCCAGTCTCTGTGCCTCTGTGCGAGCAGTGCCATGGGCAGATGAGGCTGAGCAACACCTTTCCAGGGTAGCTCTTTATGGCTGCAATCTGTCTGCAGACATTCGAATTTTGGGAGCAGGGATGCCGGAGGAGCCCGGCATGCACCCCCCATGGTACATGTGAAGTTTGAGGTGGCAAGACAAGCAAGCAGCCCCAGTCTCTGTGCCTCAGTGCGAGCAGTGCCATGGGCAGATGAGGCTGAGCAACAGCTTTCCAGGCTAGCTCTTTCTGGCTGCGAGCTATCTGCAGACGTTCGCATTTTGGGAGCAGCCCTGCCGGAGGCGCCCGGCACGGACACCCTAAGATACATTTGAAGTTTGAGGGGGCAAGACAAGCAAGCAGCCCCAGGCTCTGTGCCTCAGTGCGAGCAGTGCCATGGGCAGATGAGGCTGAGAACAGCTTTCCAGGCTAGCTCTTTCTGGCTGAGAGCTATCTGCAGACGTTCGCATTTTCGAAGCAGCCCTGCCGGAGGAGCCCGGCACGGACACCCTAAGATACATTTGAAGTTTGAGGGGGCAAGACAAGCAAGCAGCCCCAGGCTCTGTGCCTCTGTGCGAGCAGTGCCATGGGCAGATGAGGCTGAGCAACAGCTTTCCAGGCTAGCTCTTTCTGGCTGCGAGCTATCTGCAGACGTTCGCATTTTCGGAGCAGGGCTGCCGCAGACGCCCAAGACGGATCCCAAAGCCAAGTTTGAAGTTTGAGGGGGCAAGACAAGCAAGCAGCCCCAGTCTCTGTGCCTCTGTGCGAGCAGTGCCATGGGCAGATGAGGCTGACCAACAGCTTTCCAGGCTAGCTCTTTCTGGCTGCGAGCTATCTGCAGACGTTCGCGTTTAGGGAGCAGGGCTGCCGGAGGCGTCCGGCACGGACAGCCTAAGCTACGTTTGAAGTTTGAGGTGGCAAGACAAGCAAGCAGCCCCAGTCTCTGTGCCTCTGTGCGAGCAGTGCCATGGGCAGATGAGGCTGAGCAACAGCTTTCCAGGCTAGCTCTTTATGGCTGCGAGCTATCTGCAGACGTTCGCATCTTTGGAGCAGGGCTGCCGGAGACGCCCAACACGGATCCCAAAGCCACGTTTGAAGTTTGAGGTGGCAAGACAAGCAAGCAGCCCCAGTCTCTGTGCCTCTGTGCGAGCAGTGCCATGGGCAGATGAGGCTGAGCAACAGCTTTCCAGGTTAGCTCTTTCTGGCTGCGAGCTATCTGCAGACGTTCGCATTTTGGAAGCAGGGATGCCGGAGGCGCCCAGCACGGACCACCTAAGATACATTTGAAGTTTGAGGGGGCAAGACAAGCAAGCAGCCCCAGTCTCTGTGCACCTGTGCGAGCAGTGCCATGGGCAGATGAGGCTGAGCAACAGCTTTCCAGGATAGCTCTTGTTGTCTGCAAGCTGTCTGCAGACATTCGCATTTTCGGAGCAGGGATGCCGGTGGCACCCGGCATGGACCACCTAAGCTACGTTTGAAGTTTGAGGGGGCAAGACAAGCAAGCAGCCCCAGTCTCTGTGCCTCTGTGCGAGCACTGCCATGGGCAGATGAGGCTGAGCAACAGCTTTCCAGGCTAGCTCTTTCTGCCTGCGAGCTGTCTGCAGACATTCGAATTTTTGGAGCAGGGCTGCCAGAACTGCCCGGCATGCACCCCCCATGGTACATGTGAAGTTTGAGGGGGCAAGACAAGCAAGCAGCCCCAGTCTCTGTGCCTCAGTGCGAGCAGTGCCATGGGCAGATGAGGCTGAGCAACAGCTTTCCAGGCTAGCTCTTTCTGGCTGCGAGCTATCTGCAGACGTTCGCATTTTCGGAGCAGGGCTGCCGGAGGCGCCCGGCACGGACACCCTAAGATACATTTGAAGTTTGAGGGGGCAAGACAAGCAAGCAGCCCCAGTCTCTGTGCCTCTGTGCGAGCAGTGCCATGGGCAGATGAGGCTGAGCAACAGCTTTCCAGGCTAGCTCTTTCTGGCTGCGAGCTGTCTGCAGACGTTTGCATTTTCGGAGCAGGGATGCCGGAGGCCCCCGGCACGGGCAGCCTAAGCTACGTTTGAAGTTTGAGGTGGCAAGACAAGCAAGCAGCCCCAGTCTCTGTGCCTCTGTGCGAGCAGTGCCATGGGCAGATGAGGCTGAGCAACAGCTTTCCAGGCTAGCTCTTTCTGGCTGAAAGCTGTCTGCAGACGTTCGCATTTTCGGAGCAGGGATGCCGGAGGCACCCTGCATGGTCCACCTAAGATACGTTTGAAGTTTGAAGGGGCAAGACAAGCAAGCAGCCCCAGTCTGTGCGCCTCTGTGCGAGCAGTGCCATGGGCAGATGAGGCTGAGCAACAGCTTTCCAGGCTAGCTCTTTCTGACTGAGAGCTATCTGCAGACGTTCGCATCTTTGGAGCAGGGCTGCCGGAGGCGCCCGGCACGGACAGCCGAAGCTACGTTTGAAGTTTGAGGTGGCAAGACAAGCAAGCAGCCCCAGTCTCTGTGCCTCAGTGCGAGCAGTGCCATGGGCAGATGAGGCTGAGCAACAGCTTTCCAGGCTAGCTCTTGTTGTCTGCAAGCTTTCTGCAGATGTTTGCATTTTTGGAGCAGGGATGCCGAAGGCCCCCAGCATGGACCACCTAAGATACGTTTGAAGTTTGAGGGGGCAAGACAAGCAAGCAGCCCCAGTCTCTGTGCCTCTGTGCGAGCAGTGCCATGGGCAGATGAGGCTGAGCAACAGCTTTCCAGGCTAGCTCTTTCTGGCTGCGAGCTATCTGCAGACGTTCGCATTTTGGGAGCAGGGCTGCTGGAGGTGTCTGACACGGAGAGCCTAAGCTACATTTGAAGTTTGAGGGGGCAAGACAAGCAAGCAGCCCCAGTCTCTGTGCCTCTGTGCGAGCAGTGCCATGGGCAGATGAGGCTGAGCAACAGCTTTCCAGGCTAGCTCTTTCTGGCTGAAAGCTGTCTGCAGACGTTCGCATTTTCGGAGCAGGGATGCCGGAGGCACCCTGCATGGTCCACCTAAGATACATTTGAAGTTTGAGGGGGCAAGACAAGCAAGCAGCCCCAGTCTCTGTGCCTCTGTGCGAGCACTGCCATGGGCACATGAGGCTGAGCAACAGCTTTCCAGGCTAGCTCTTTCTGGCTGCGAGCTATCTGCAGACGTTCGCATTTTCGGAGCAGGGCTGCCGGAGGCCCCAGGCACGGACAGCCTAAGCTACGTTTGAAGTTTGAGGTGGCAAGACAAGCAAGCAGCCCCAGTCTCTGTGCCTCTGTGCGAGCAGTGCCATGGGCAGATTAGGCTTAGCAACAGCTTTCCACGCTATCTCTTTCTGGCTGCAATCTGTCTGCAGACATTCGAATTTAGGGAGCAGGGCTGCCGGAGGAGCCCGGCATGCAACCCCCATGGTACATGTGAAGTTTGAGGGGGCAAGACAAGCAAGCAGCCCCAGTCTCTGTGCCTCTGTGCGAGCAGTGCCATGGGCAGATGAGGCTGAGCAACAGCTTTCCAGGCTAGCTCTTTCTGGCTGCGAGCTGTCTGCAGACGTTTGCATTTTCGGAGCAGGGATGCCGGAGGCCCCCGGCATGGACCACCTAAGATACGTTTGAAGTTTGAGGGGGCAAGACAAGCAAGCAGCCCCAGTCTCTGTGCCTCTGTGCAAGCAGTGCCATGGGCACATGAGGCTGAGCAACAGCTTTCCAGGCTAGCTCTTTCTGGCTGCGAGCTATCTGCAGACGTTCGCATTTTGGGAGCAGGGCTGCTGGAGGTGCCTGACACGGAGAGCCTAAGCTACATTTGAAGTTTGAGGGGGCAAGACAAGCAAGCAGCCCCAGTCTCTGTGCCTCTGTGCGAGCAGTGCCGTGGGCAGATGAGGCTGAGCAACAGCTTTCCAGGCTAGCTCTTTCTGGCTGCGAGCTATCTGCAGACATTCACATTTTCGCAGCAGGGCTGCCGTAGACGCCTGACACGGATCCCAAAGCCACGTTTGAAGTTTGAGGGGGCAAGACAAGCAAGCAGCCCCAGGCTCTGTGCCTCTGTGCGAGCAGTGCCATGGGCAGATGAGTCTGGACAACAGCTTTCCAGGCTAGCTCTTTCTGGCTGCGAGCTGTTTGCAGACGTTTGCATTTTTGGAGCAGGGATGCCGCAGACGCCCGACACGGATCCCAAAGCCACGTTTGAAGTTTGAGGGGGCAAGACAAGCAAGCAGCCCCAGTCTCTGTGCCTCTGTGCGAGCAGTGCCATGGGCAGATGAGTCTGGACAACAGCTTTCCAGGCTAGCTCTTTCTGGCTGCGAGCTGTCTGCAGACGTTTGCATTTTTGGAGCAGGGACGCCGGAGGCACCCGACACGGACCACCTAAGATACGTTTGAAGTTTGAGGTGGCAAGACAAGCAAGCAGCCCCAGTCTCTGTGCCTCTGTGTGAGCAGTGCCATGGGCAGATTAGGCTGAGCAACAGCTTTCCAGGCTAGTTCTTTCTGGCTGCGAGCTATCTGCAGACGTTCGCATTTTGGGAGCAGCCCTGCCGGAGGCGCCCGGCACGGACCCCCAAAGCTACGTTTGAAGTTTGAGGGGGCAAGACAAGCAAGCAGCCCCAGTCTCTGTGCCTCTGTGCGAGCAGTGCCATGGGCAGATGAGGCTGAGCAACAGCTTTCCAGGCTAGCTCTTTCTGGCTGCGAGCTATCTGCAGACATTCGCATTTTCGGAGCAGCCCTGCCGGAGGCGCCCAGCACGGACCACCTAAGCTACATTTGAAGTTTGAGGTGGCAAGACAAGCAAGCAGCCCCAGTCTCTGTGCACCTGTGCGAGCAGTGCCATGGGCAGATGAGGCTGAGCAACAGCTTTCCAGGCTAGCTCTTGTTGTCTGCAAGTTGTCTGCAGATGTTCGCATTTTCGGAGCAGGGATGCCGGAGGCACCCGGCATGGACCACCTAAGCTACGTTTGAAGTTTGAGGGGGCAAGACAAGCAAGCAGCCCCAGGCTCTGTGCCTCAGTGCGAGCAGTGCCATGGGCAGATGAGGCTGAGCAACAGCTTTCCAGGCTAGCTCTTTCTGACTGAGAGCTATCTGCAGACGTTCGCATTTTCGAAGCAGCCCTGCCGGAGGAGCCCGGCACGGACACCCTAAGATACATTTGAAGTTTGAGGGGGCAAGACAAGCAAGCAGCCCCAGGCTCTGTGCCTCTGTGTGAGCAGTGCCATGGGCAGATGAGGCTGAGCAACAGCTTTCCAGGCTAGCTCTTTCTGGCTGCGAGCTATCTGCAGACATTCGCATTTTCGGAGCAGGGCTGCCGCAGACGCCCAACACGGATCCCAAAGCCAAGTTTGAAGTTTGAGGGGGCAAGACAAGCAAGCAGCCCCAGTCTCTGTGCCTCTGTGCGAGCAGTGCCATGGGCAGATGAGGCTGACCAACAGCTTTCCAGGCTAGCTCTTTCTGGCTGCGAGCTATCTGCAGACGTTCGCATTTTGGGAGCAGGGCTGCCGGAGGCGTCCGGCACGGACAGCCTAAGCTACGTTTGAAGTTTGAGGTGGCAAGACAAGCAAGCAGCCCCTGTCTCTGTGCCTCTGTGCGAGCAGTGCCATGGGCAGATGAGGCTGAGCAACAGCTTTCCAGGCTAGCTCTTTCTGGCTGCGAGCTATCTGCAGACGTTCGCATTTTCAGAGCAGGGCTGCCGGAGACGCCCAACACGGATCCCAAAGCCACGTTTGAAGTTTGAGGTGGCAAGACAAGCAAGCAGCCCCAGTCTCTGTGCCTCTGTGCGAGCAGTGCCATGGGCAGATTAGGCTGAGCAACAGCTTTCCAGGCTAGTTCTTTCTGGCTGCGAGCTATCTGCAGACGTTCGCATTTTGGGAGCAGCCCTGCCGTAGGCGCCCGGCACGGACCCCCAAAGCTACGTTTGAAGTTTGAGGGGGCAAGACAAGCAAGCAGCCCCAGTCTCTGTGCCTCTGTGCGAGCAGTGCCATGGGCAGATGAGGCTGAGCAACAGCTTTCCAGGCTAGCTCTTTCTGGCTGCGAGCTATCTGCAGACGTTCGCATTTTGGGAGCAGCCCTGCCGGAGGCGCCCAGCACGGACCACCTAAGCTACATTTGAAGTTTGAGGTGGCAAGACAAGCAAGCAGCCCCAGTCTCTGTGCCTCTGTGCGAGCAGTGCCATGGGCAGATGAGGCTGAGCAACAGCTTTCCAGGCTAGCTCTTGTTGTCTGCAAGTTGTCTGCAGATGTTCGCATTTTCGGAGCAGGGATGCCGGAGGCACCTGGCATGGACCACCTAAGCTACGTTTGAAGTTTGAAGGGGCAAGACAAGCAAGCAGCCCCAGTCTCTGTGCCTCTGTGCGAGCAGTGCCATGGGCAGATGAGGCTGAGCAACAGCTTTCCAGGCTAGCTCTTTCTGGCTGCGAGCTGTCTGCAGACGTTTGCATTTTCGGAGCAGGGATGCCGGAGGCCCCCGGCACGGACCACCTAACCTACGTTTGAAGTTTGAGGTGGCAAGACAAGCAAGCAGCCCCAGTCTCTGTGCCTCTGTGCGAGCAGTGCCATGGGCAGATGAGGCTGAGCAACACCTTTCCAGGCTAGCTCTTTATGGCTGCAATCTGTCTGCAGACATTCGAATTTTGGGAGCAGGGATGCCGGAGGAGCCCGGCATGCACCCCCCATGGTACATGTGAAGTTTGAGGTGGCAAGACAAGCAAGCAGCCCCAGTCTCTGTGCCTCAGTGCGAGCAGTGCCATGGGCAGATGAGGCTGAGCAACAGCTTTCCAGGCTAGCTCTTTCTGGCTGCGAGCTATCTGCAGACGTTCGCATTTTGGGAGCAGCCCTGCCGGAGGCGCCCGGCACGGACACCCTAAGATACATTTGAAGTTTGAGGGGGCAAGACAAGCAAGCAGCCCCAGGCTCTGTGCCTCAGTGCGAGCAGTGCCATGGGCAGATGAGGCTGAGAACAGCTTTCCAGGCTAGCTCTTTCTGGCTGAGAGCTATCTGCAGACGTTCGCATTTTCGAAGCAGCCCTGCCGGAGGAGCCCGGCACGGACACCCTAAGATACATTTGAAGTTTGAGGGGGCAAGATAAGCAAGCAGCCCCAGGCTCTGTGCCTCTGTGCGAGCAGTGCCATGGGCAGATGAGGCTGAGCAACAGCTTTCCAGGCTAGCTCTTTCTGGCTGCGAGCTATCTGCAGACGTTCGCATTTTCGGAGCAGGGCTGCCGCAGACGCCCAAGACGGATCCCAAAGCCAAGTTTGAAGTTTGAGGGGGCAAGACAAGCAAGCAGCCCCAGTCTCTGTGCCTCTGTGCGAGCAGTGCCATGGGCAGATGAGGCTGACCAACAGCTTTCCAGGCTAGCTCTTTCTGGCTGCGAGCTATCTGCAGACGTTCGCGTTTAGGGAGCAGGGCTGCCGGAGGCGTCCGGCACGGACAGCCTAAGCTACGTTTGAAGTTTGAGGTGGCAAGACAAGCAAGCAGCCCCAGTCTCTGTGCCTCTGTGCGAGCAGTGCCATGGGCAGATGAGGCTGAGCAACAGCTTTCCAGGCTAGCTCTTTATGGCTGCGAGCTATCTGCAGACGTTCGCATCTTTGGAGCAGGGCTGCCGGAGACGCCCAACACGGATCCCAAAGCCACGTTTGAAGTTTGAGGTGGCAAGACAAGCAAGCAGCCCCAGTCTCTGTGCCTCTGTGCGAGCAGTGCCATGGGCAGATGAGGCTGAGCAACAGCTTTCCAGGCTAGCTCTTTCTGGCTGCGAGCTATCTGCAGACGTTCGCATTTTGGAAGCAGGGATGCCGGAGGCGCCCAGCACGGACCACCTAAGATACATTTGAAGTTTGAGGGGGCAAGACAAGCAAGCAGCCCCAGTCTCTGTGCACCTGTGCGAGCAGTGCCATGGGCAGATGAGGCTGAGCAACAGCTTTCCAGGCTAGCTCTTGTTGTCTGCAAGCTGTCTGCAGACGTTCGCATTTTCGGAGCAGGGATGCCGGTGGCACCCGGCATGGACCACCTAAGCTACGTTTGAAGTTTGAGGGGGCAAGACAAGCAAGCAGCCCCAGTCTCTGTGCCTCTGTGCGAGCACTGCCATGGGCAGATGAGGCTGAGCAACAGCTTTCCAGGCTAGCTCTTTCTGCCTGCGAGCTGTCTGCAGACATTCGAATTTTTGGAGCAGGGCTGCCAGAACTGCCCGGCATGCACCCCCCATGGTACATGTGAAGTTTGAGGGGGCAAGACAAGCAAGCAGCCCCAGTCTCTGTGCCTCAGTGCGAGCAGTGCCATGGGCAGATGAGGCTGAGCAACAGCTTTCCAGGCTAGCTCTTTCTGGCTGCGAGCTATCTGCAGACGTTCGCATTTTCGGAGCAGGGCTGCCGGAGGCGCCCGGCACGGACACCCTAAGATACATTTGAAGTTTGAGGGGGCAAGACAAGCAAGCAGCCCCAGTCTCTGTGCCTCTGTGCGAGCAGTGCCATGGGCAGATGAGGCTGAGCAACAGCTTTCCAGGCTAGCTCTTTCTGGCTGCGAGCTGTCTGCAGACGTTTGCATTTTCGGAGCAGGGATGCCGGAGGCCCCCGGCACGGACAGCCTAAGCTACGTTTGAAGTTTGAGGTGGCAAGACAAGCAAGCAGCCCCAGTCTCTGTGCCTCTGTGCGAGCAATGCCATGGGCAGATGAGGCTGAGCAACACCTTTCCAGGCTAGCTCTTTATGGCTGCAATCTGTCTGCAGACATTCGAATTTTTGGAGCAGGGCTGCCAGAACTGACCGGCATGCACCCCCCATGGTACATGTGAAGTTTGAGGGGGCAAGACAAGCAAGCAGCCCCAGTCTCTGTGCCTCAGTGCGAGCAGTGCCATGGGCAGATGAGGTTGAGCAACAGCTTTCCACGCTAGCTCTTTCTGGCTGAGAGCTATCTGCAGACGTTCGCATTTTCGAAGCAGCCCTGCCGGAGGCACCCGGCACGGACACCCTAAGATACATTTGAAGTTTGAGGGGGCAAGACAAGCAAGCAGCCCCAGGCTCTGTGCCTCTGTGCGAGCAGTGCCATGGGCAGATGAGGCTGAGCAACAGCTTTCCAGGCTAGCTCTTTCTGCCTGCGAGCTCTCTGCAGACGGTCGCATTTTCAGAGAAGGGCTGTCAGAGGCCCCCTGCACGGACCCCCAAAGCTACATTTGAAGTTTGAGGGGGCAAGACAAGCAAGCAGACCCTGTCTCTGTGCCTCTGTGCGAGCAGTGCCATGGGCAGATGAGGCTGAGCAACAGCTTTCCAAGGCTAGCTCTTTCTGGCTGCGAGCTATCTGCAGACGTTCGCATTTTGGGAGCAGGGCTGCCGGAGGCCCCATTCACGGATCCCAAAGGTATGTTTTAAGTTTGAGGTGGCAAGACAAGCAAGCAGCCCCAGTCTCTTTGCCTCTGTGCGAGCAGTGCCATGGGCAGATGAGGCTTAGCAACACCTTTACAGGCTAGCTCTTTCTGGCTGCAATCTGTCTGCAGACATTCGAATTTTGGGAGCAGGGCTGCCCGAGGAGCCCGGCATGCACCCCCCATGGTACATGGAAGTTTGAGGTGGCAATACAAGCAAGCAGCCCCAGTCTCTGTGCCTCAGTGCGAGCAGTGCCATGGGCAGATGAGGCTGAGCAACAGCTTTCCAGGCTAGCTCTTTCTGGCTGAGAGCTATCTGCAGACGTTCGCATTTTCGGAGCAGCCCTGCCGGAGGAGCCCGGCACGGACACCCTAAGATACATTTGAAGTTTGAGGGGGCAAGACAAGCAAGCAGCCCCAGTCTCTGTGCCTCTGTGCGAGCAGTGCCATGGGCAGATGAGGCTGAGCAACAGCTTTCCAGGCTAGCTCTTTCTGGCTGCAATCTATCTGCAGACGTTCGCATTTTGGGAGCAGCCCTGCCGGAGGCGCCCAGCACGGACCACCTAAGCTACATTTGAAGTTTGAGGGGGCAAGACAAGCAAGCAGCCCCAGTCCCTGTGCCTCTGTGCGAGCAGTGCCATGGGCAGATGAGGCTGAGCAACAGCTTTCCAGGCTAGCTCTTGTTGTCTGCAAGCTGTCTGCAGACGTTTGCATTTTCGGAGCAGGGATGCCGGAGGCACCCGGCATGGACCACCTAAGCTACGTTTGAAGTTTGAGGGGGCAAGACAAGCAAGCAGCCCCAGTCTCTGTGCCTCTGTGCGAGCACTGCCATGGGCAGATGAGGCTGAGCAACAGCTTTCCAGGCTAGCTCTTTCTGGCTGCGAGCTGTCTGCAGACGTTTGCATTTTCGGAGCAGGGATGCCGGAGGCACCCGGCACGGACCACCTAAGCTACGTTTGAAGTTTGAGGTGGCAAGAGGGGCAAGCAGCCCCAGTCTCTGTACCTCTGTGCGAGCAGTGCCATGGGCAGATGAGGCTGAGCAACACCTTTCCAGGCTAGGTCTTTCTGGCTGCAATCTGTCTGCAGACATTAGAATTTTGGTAGCAGGGCTGCCGGAGGAGCCCGGCATGCACCCCCCATGGTACATGTGAAGTTTGAGGGGGCAAGACAAGCAAGCAGCCCCAGTCTCTGTGCCTCTGTGCGAGCAGTGCCATGGGCAGATGAGGCTGAGCAACAGCTTTCCAGGCTAGCTCTTTCTGGCTGCGAGCTATCTGCAGACGTTCGCATTTTCGGAGCAGCCCTGCCGGAGGCGCCCGGCACGGACACCCTAAGATACATTTGAAGTTTGAGGGGGCAAGACAAGCAAGCAGCCCCAGGCTCTGTGCCTCAGTGCGAGCAGTGCCATGGGCAGATGAGGCTGAGCAACAGCTTTCCAGGCTAGCTCTTTCTGGCTGCAATCTATCTGCAGACGTTCGCATTTTGGGAGCAGCCCTGCCGGAGGCGCCCAGCACGGACCACCTAAGCTACATTTGAAGTTTGAGGGGGCAAGACAAGCAAGCAGCCCCAGTCCCTGTGCCTCTGTGCGAGCAGTGCCATGGGCAGATGAGGCTGAGCAACAGCTTTCCAGGCTAGCTCTTGTTGTCTGCGAGCTGTCTGCAGACGATTGCATTTTCGGAGCAGGGATGCCGGAGGCACCCGGCATGGACCACCTAAGCTACGTTTGAAGTTTGAGGGGGCAAGACAAGCAAGCAGCCCCAGTCTCTGTGCCTCTGTGCGAGCACTGCCATGGGCAGATGAGGCTGAGCAACAGCTTTCCAGGCTAGCTCTTTCTGGCTGCGAGCTGTCTGCAGACGTTTGCATTTTCGGAGCAGGGATGCCGGAGGCACCCGGCACGGACCACCTAAGCTACGTTTGAAGTTTGAGGTGGCAAGACAAGCAAGCAGCCCCAGTCTCTGTATCTCTGTGCGAGCAGTGCCATGGGCAGATGAGGCTGAGCAACACCTTTCCAGGCTAGGTCTTTCTGGCTGCAATCTGTCTGCAGACATTAGAATTTTGGTAGCAGGGCTGCCGGAGGAGCCCGGCATGCACCCCCCATGGTACATGGGAAGTTTGAGGGGGCAAGACAAGCAAGCAGCCCCAGTCTCTGTGCCTCTGTGCGAGCAGTGCCATGGGCAGATGAGGCTGAGCAACAGCTTTCCAGGCTAGCTCTTTCTGGCTGCGAGCTATCTGCAGACGTTCGCATTTTCGGAGCAGCCCTGCCGGAGGCGCCCGGCACGGACACCCTAAGATACATTTGAAGTTTGAGGGGGCAAGACAAGCAAGCAGCCCCTGGCTCTGTGCCTCAGTGCGAGCAGTGCCATGGGCAGATGAGGCTGAGCAACAGCTTTCCAGGCTAGCTCTTTCTGCCTGCGAGCTCTCTGCAGACGGTCGCATTTTCAGAGAAGGGCTGTCAGTGGCCCCCTGCACGGACCCCCAAAGCTACATTTGAAGTTTGAGGGGGCAAGACAAGCAAGCAGCCCCAGTCTCTGTGCCTCTGTGCGAGCAGTGCCATGGGCAGATTAGGCTTAGCAACACCTTTACAGGCTAGCTCTTTCTGGCTGCAATCTGTCTGCAGACATTCGAATTTTGGGAGCAGGGCTGCCGGAGGAGCCCGGCATGCACCCCCCATGGTACATGTGAAGTTTGAGGTGGCAAGACAAGCAAGCAGCCCCAGTCTCTGTGCCTCAGTGCGAGCAGTGCCATGGGCAGATGAGGCTGAGCAACAGCTTTCCAGGCTAGCTCTTTCTGGCTGCGAGCTATCTGCAGACGTTCGCATTTTGGGAGCAGCCCTGCCGGAGGCGCCCGGCACGGACACCCTAAGATACATTTGAAGTTTGAGGGGGCAAGACAAGCAAGCAGCCCCAGTCTCTGTGCCTCTGTGCGAGCAGTGCCATGGGCAGATGAGGCTGAGCAACTGCTTTCCAGGCTAGCTCTTTCTGGCTGCGAGCTATCTGCAGACGTTCGCATTTTGGGAGCAGGGCTGCCGGAGGCGTCCGGCACGGACACCCTAAGATACATTTGAAGTTTGAGGTGGCAAGACAAGCAAGCAGCCCCTGTCTCTGTGCCTCTGTGCGAGCAGTGCCATGGGCAGATTAGGCTGAGCAACAGCTTTCCAGTCTAGCTCTTTCTGGCTGCGAGCTGTCTGCAGACGTTTGCATTTTCGGAGCAGGGATGCCGGTGGCACCCGGCATGGACCACCTAAGCTACGTTTGAAGTTTGAGGGGGCAAGACAAGCAAGCAGCCCCAGTCTCTGTGCCTCTGTGCGAGCACTGCCATGGGCAGATGAGGCTGAGCAACAGCTTTCCAGGCTAGCTCTTTCTGGCTGCGAGCTGTCTGCAGACGTTTGCATTTTCGGAGCAGCCCTGCCGGAGGCCCCCGGCACGGACAGCCTAAGCTACGTTTGAAGTTTGAGGTGGCAAGACAAGCAAGCAGCCCCAGTCTCTGTGCCTCTGTGCGAGCAATGCCATCGTCAGATGAGGCTGAGCAACACCTTTCCAGGCTAGCTCTTTACGGCTGCAATCTGTCTGCAGACATTCGAATTTTTGGAGCAGGGCTGCCAGAACTGCCCGGCATGCACCCCCCATGGTACATGTGAAGTTTGAGGGGGCAAGACAAGCAAGCAGTCCCATTCTCTGTGCCTCTGTGCGAGCAGTGCCATGGGCAGATGAGGCTGAGCAACAGCTTTCCAGGCTAGCTCTTTCTGGCTGCGAGCTATCTGCAGACGTTCGCATTTTCGGAGCAGCCCTGCCGGAGGCACCCGGCACGGAGAGCCTAAGCTACATTTGAAGTTTGAGGGGGCAAGTCAAGCAAGCAGCCCCAGGCTCTGTGCCTCTGTGCGAGCAGTGCCATGGGCAGATGAGGCTGAGCAACAGCTTTCCAGGCTAGCTCTTTCTGGCTGCGAGCTATCTGCAGACATTCGCATTTTCGGAGCAGGGCTGCCGCAGACGCCCGACACGGATCCCAAAGCCAAGTTTGAAGTTTGAGGGGGCAAGACAAGCAATCAGCCCCAGTCTCTGTTCCTCTGTGCGAGCAGTGCCATGGGCAGATGAGGCTGACCAACAGCTTTCCAGGCTAGATCTTTCTGGCTGCGAGCTATCTGCAGACGTTCGCATTTTCAGAGCAGGGCTGCCGGAGGCGTCCGGCACGGACAGCCTAAGCTACGTTTGAAGTTTGAGGTGGCAAGACAAGCAAGCAGCCCCAGTCTCTGTGCCTCTGTGTGAGCAGTGCCATGGGCAGATTAGGCTGAGCAACACCTTTCCAGGCTAGTTCTTTCTGGCTGCGAGCTATCTGCAGACGTTCGCATTTTGGGAGCAGCCCTGCCGGAGGCGCCCGGCACGGACCCCCAAAGCTACGTTTGAAGTTTGAGGGGGCAAGACAAGCAAGCAGCCCCAGTCTCTGTGCCTCTGTGCGAGCAGTGCCATGGGCAGATGAGGCTGAGCAACAGCTTTCCAGGCTAGCTCTTTCTGGCTGCGAGCTATCTGCAGACATTCGCATTTTCGGAGCAGCCCTGCCGGAGGCGCCCAGCACGGACCACCTAAGCTACATTTGAAGTTTGAGGTGGCAAGACAAGCAAGCAGCCCCAGTCTCTGTGCCTCTGTGCGAGCAGTGCCATGGGCAGATGAGGCTGAGCAACAGCTTTCCAGGCTAGCTCTTGTTGTCTGCAAGTTGTCTGCAGATGTTCGCATTTTCGGAGCAGGGATGCCGGAGGCACCCGGCATGGACCACCTAAGCTACGTTTGAAGTTTGAGGGGGCAAGACAAGCAAGCAGCCCCAGGCTCTGTGCCTCAGTGCGAGCAGTGCCATGGGCAGATGAGGCTGAGCAACAGCTTTCCAGGCTAGCTCTTTCTGACTGAGAGCTATCTGCAGACGTTCGCATTTTCGAAGCATCCCTGCCGGAGGAGCCCGGCACTGACACCCTAAGATACATTTGAAGTTTGAGGGGGCAAGACAAGCAAGCAGCCCCAGGCTCTGTGCCTCTGTGCGAGCAGTGCCATGGGCAGATGAGGCTGAGCAACAGCTTTCCAGGCTAGCTCTTTCTGGCTGCGAGCTATCTGCAGACATTCGCATTTTCGGAGCAGGGCTGCCGCAGACGCCCAACACGGATCCCAAAGCCAAGTTTGAAGTTTGAGGGGGCAAGACAAGCAAGCAGCCCCAGTCTCTGTGCCTCTGTGCGAGCAGTGCCATGGGCAGATGAGGCTGACCAACAGCTTTCCAGGCTAGCTCTTTCTGGCTGCGAGCTATCTGCAGACGTTCGCATTTTGGGAGCAGGGCTGCCGGAGGCGCCCGGCACGGACAGCCTAAGCTACGTTTGAAGTTTGAGGGGGCAAGACAAGCAAGCAGCCCCAGTCTCTGTGCCTCTGTGCGAGCAGTGCCATGGGCAGATGAGGCTGAGCAACAGCTTTCCAGGCTAGCTCTTTCTGGCTGCGAGCTATCTGCAGACGTTCGCATTTTGGGAGCAGCCCTGCCGGAGGCGCCCAGCACGGACCACCTAAGCTACATTTGAAGTTTGAGGTGGCAAGACAAGCAAGCAGCCCCAGTCTCTGTGCACCTGTGCGAGCAGTGCCATGGGCAGATGAGGCTGAGCAACAGCTTTCCAGGCTAGCTCTTGTTGTCTGCAAGTTGTCTGCAGATGTTCGCATTTTCGGAGCAGGGATGCCGGAGGCACCTGGCATGGACCACCTAAGCTACGTTTGAAGTTTGAGGGGGCAAGACAAGCAAGCAGCCCCAGTCTCTGTGCCTCTGTGCGAGCAGTGCCATGGGCAGATGAGGCTGAGCAACAGCTTTCCAGGCTAGCTCTTTCTGGCTGCGAGCTGTCTGCAGACGTTTGCATTTTCGGAGCAGGGATGCCGGAGGCCCCCGGCACGGACCACCTAACCTACGTTTGAAGTTTGAGGTGGCAAGACAAGCAAGCAGCCCCAGTCTCTGTGCCTCTGTGCGAGCAGTGCCATGGGCAGATGAGGCTGAGCAACACCTTTCCAGGCTAGCTCTTTATGGCTGCAATCTGTCTGCAGACATTCGAATTTTGGGAGCAGGGATGCCGGAGGAGCCCGGCATGCACCCCCCATGGTACATGTGAAGTTTGAGGTGGCAAGACAAGCAAGCAGCCCCAGTCTCTGTGCCTCAGTGCGAGCAGTGCCATGGGCAGATGAGGCTGAGCAACAGCTTTCCAGGCTAGCTCTTTCTGGCTGCGAGCTATCTGCAGACGTTCGAATTTTGGGAGCAGGGCTGCCGGAGGAGCCCGGCATGCACCCCCCATGGTACATGTGAAGTTTGAGGTGGCAAGACAAGCAAGCAGCCCCAGTCTCTGTGCCTCAGTGCGAGCAGTGCCATGGGCAGATGAGGCTGAGCAACAGCTTTCCAGGCTAGCTCTTTCTGGCTGCGAGCTATCTGCAGACGTTCGCATTTTGGGAGCAGCCCTGCCGGAGGCGCCCGGCACGGACACCCTAAGATACATTTGAAGTTTGAGGGGGCAAGACAAGCAAGCAGCCCCAGGCTCTGTGCCTCAGTGCGAGCAGTGCCATGGGCAGATGAGGCTGAGAACAGCTTTCCAGGCTAGCTCTTTCTGGCTGAGAGCTATCTGCAGACGTTCGCATTTTCGAAGCAGCTCTGCCGGAGGAGCCCGGCACGGACACCCTAAGATACATTTGAAGTTTGAGGGGGCAAGACAAGCAAGCAGCCCCAGGCTCTGTGCCTCTGTGCGAGCAGTGCCATGGGCAGATGAGGCTGAGCAACAGCTTTCCAGGCTAGCTCTTTCTGGCTGCGAGCTATCTGCAGACGTTCGCATTTTCGGAGCAGGGCTGCCGCAGACGCCCAAGACGGATCCCAAAGCCAAGTTTGAAGTTTGAGGGGGCAAGACAAGCAAGCAGCCCCAGTCTCTGTGCCTCTGTGCGAGCAGTGCCATGGGCAGATGAGGCTGACCAACAGCTTTCCAGGCTAGCTCTTTCTGGCTGCGAGCTATCTGCAGACGTTCGCGTTTAGGGAGCAGGGCTGCCGGAGGCGTCCGGCACGGACAGCCTAAGCTACGTTTGAAGTTTGAGGTGGCAAGACAAGCAAGCAGCCCCAGTCTCTGTGCCTCTGTGCGAGCAGTGCCATGGGCAGATGAGGCTGAGCAACAGCTTTCCAGGCTAGCTCTTTATGGCTGCGAGCTATCTGCAGACGTTCGCATCTTTGGAGCAGGGCTGCCGGAGACGCCCAACACGGATCCCAAAGCCACGTTTGAAGTTTGAGGTGGCAAGACAAGCAAGCAGCCCCAGTCTCTGTGCCTCTGTGCGAGCAGTGCCATGGGCAGATGAGGCTGAGCAACAGCTTTCCAGGCTAGCTCTTGTTGTCTGCAAGCTGTCTGCAGACGTTCGCATTTTCGGAGCAGGGATGCCGTTGGCACCCGGCATGGACCACCTAAGCTACGTTTGAAGTTTGAGGGGGCAAGACAAGCAAGCAGCCCCAGTCTCTGTGCCTCTGTGCGAGCACTGCCATGGGCAGATGAGGCTGAGCAACAGCTTTCCAGGCTAGCTCTTTCTGCCTGCGAGCTGTCTGCAGACATTCGAATTTTTGGAGCAGGGCTGCCAGAACTGCCCGGCATGCACCCCCCATGGTACATGTGAAGTTTGAGGGGGCAAGACAAGCAAGCAGCCCCAGTCTCTGTGCCTCAGTGCGAGCAGTGCCATGGGCAGATGAGGCTGAGCAACAGCTTTCCAGGCTAGCTCTTTCTGGCTGCGAGCTATCTGCAGACGTTCGCATTTTCGGAGCAGGGCTGCCGGAGGCGCCCGGCACGGACACCCTAAGATACATTTGAAGTTTGAGGGGGCAAGACAAGCAAGCAGCCCCAGTCTCTGTGCCTCTGTGCGAGCAGTGCCATGGGCAGATGAGGCTGAGCAACAGCTTTCCAGGCTAGCTCTTTCTGGCTGCGAGCTGTCTGCAGACGTTTGCATTTTCGGAGCAGGGATGCCGGAGGCCCCCGGCACGGACAGCCTAAGCTACGTTTGAAGTTTGAGGTGGCAAGACAAGCAAGCAGCCCCAGTCTCTGTGCCTCTGTGCGAGCAATGCCATGGGCAGATGAGGCTGAGCAACACCTTTCCAGGCTAGCTCTTTATGGCTGCAATCTGTCTGCAGACATTCGAATTTTTGGAGCAGGGCTGCCAGAACTGCCCGGCATGCACCCCCCATGGTACATGTGAAGTTTGAGGGGGCAAGACAAGCAAGCAGCCCCAGTCTCTGTGCCTCAGTGCGAGCAGTGCCATGGGCAGATGAGGTTGAGCAACAGCTTTCCACGCTAGCTCTTTCTGGCTGAGAGCTATCTGCAGACGTTCGCATTTTCGGAGCAGCCCTGCCGGAGGCACCCGGCACGGACACCCAAAGCTACATTTGAAGTTTGAGGGGGCAAGACAAGCAAGCAGCCCCAGTCTCTGTGCCTCTGTGCGAGCAGTGCCATGGGCAGATGAGGCTGAGCAACAGCTTTCCAAGGCTAGCTCTTTCTGGCTGCGAGCTATCTGCAGACGTTCGCATTTTGGGAGCAGGGCTGCCGGAGGCCCCATTCACGGATCCCAAAGGTATGTTTTAAGTTTGAGGTGGCAAGACAAGCAAGCAGCCCCAGTCTCTTTGCCTCTGTGCGAGCAGTGCCATGGGCAGATGAGGCTTAGCAACACCTTTACAGGCTAGCTCTTTCTGGCTGCAATCTGTCTGCAGACATTCGAATTTTGGGAGCAGGGCTGCCCGAGGAGCCCGGCATGCACCCCCCATGGTACATGGAAGTTTGAGGTGGCAATACAAGCAAGCAGCCCCAGTCTCTGTGCCTCAGTGCGAGCAGTGCCATGGGCAGATGAGGCTGAGCAACAGCTTTCCAGGCTAGCTCTTTCTGGCTGAGAGCTATCTGCAGACGTTCGCATTTTCGGAGCAGCCCTGCCGGAGGAGCCCGGCACGGACCACCTAAGATACATTTGAAGTTTGAGGGGGCAAGACAAGCAAGCAGCCCCAGTCTCTGTGCCTCTGTGCGAGCAGTGCCATGGGCAGATGAGGCTGAGCAACACCTTTCCAGGCTAGGTCTTTCTGGCTGCAATCTGTCTGCAGACATTAGAATTTTGGTAGCAGGGCTGCCGGAGGAGCCCGGCATGCACTCCCCATGGTACATGTGAAGTTTGAGGGGGCAAGACAAGCAAGCAGCCCCAGTCTCTGTGCCTCTGTGCGAGCACTGCCATGGGCAGATGAGGCTGAGCAACAGCTTTCCAGGCTAGCTCTTTCTGGCTGCGAGCTATCTGCAGACGTTCGCATTTTCGGAGCAGCCCTGCTGGAGGCGCCCGGCACGGACACCCTAAGATACATTTGAAGTTTGAGGGGGCAAGACAAGCAAGCAGCCCCTGTCTCTGTGCCTCTGTGCGAGCACTGCCATGGGCAGATGAGGCTGAGCAACAGCTTTCCAGGCTAGCTCTTTCTGGCTGCAATCTATCTGCAGACGTTCGCATTTTGGGAGCAGCCCTGCCGGAGGCGCCCAGCACGGACCACCTAAGCTACATTTGAAGTTTGAGGGGGCAAGACAAGCAAGCAGCCCCAGTCCCTGTGCCTCTGTGCGAGCAGTGCCATGGGCAGATGAGGCTGAGCAACAGCTTTCCAGGCTAGCTCTTGTTGTCTGCAAGCTGTCTGCAGACGTTTGCATTTTCGGAGCAGGGATGCCGGAGGCACCCGGCATGGACCACCTAAGCTACGTTTGAAGTTTGAGGGGGCAAGACAAGCAAGCAGCCCCAGTCTCTGTGCCTCTGTGCGAGCACTGCCATGGGCAGATGAGGCTGAGCAACAGCTTTCCAGGCTAGCTCTTTCTGGCTGCGAGCTGTCTGCAGACGTTTGCATTTTCGGAGCAGGGATGCCGGAGGCACCCGGCACGGACCACCTAAGCTACGTTTGAAGTTTGAGGTGGCAAGACAAGCAAGCAGCCCCAGTCTCTGTGCCTCTGTGCGAGCAGTGCCATGGGCAGATGAGGCTGAGCAACACCTTTCCAGGCTAGGTCTTTCTGGCTGCAATCTGTCTGCAGACATTAGAATTTTGGTAGCAGGGCTGCCGGAGGAGCCCGGCATGCACCCCCCATGGTACATGTGAAGTTTGAGGGGGCAAGACAAGCAAGCAGCCCCAGTCTCTGTGCCTCTGTGCGAGCAGTGCCATGGGCAGATGAGGCTGAGCAACAGCTTTCCAGGCTAGCTCTTTCTGGCTGCGAGCTATCTGCAGACGTTCGCATTTTCGGAGCAGCCCTGCCGGAGGCGCCCGGCACGGACACCCTAAGATACATTTGAAGTTTGAGGGGGCAAGACAAGCAAGCAGCCCCAGGCTCTGTGCCTCAGTGCGAGCAGTGCCATGGGCAGATGAGGCTGAGCAACAGCTTTCCAGGCTAGCTCTTTCTGGCTGCAATCTATCTGCAGACGTTCGCATTTTGGGAGCAGCCCTGCCGGAGGCGCCCAGCACGGACCACCTAAGCTACATTTGAAGTTTGAGGGGGCAAGACAAGCAAGCAGCCCCAGTCCCTGTGCCTCTGTGCGAGCAGTGCCATGGGCAGATGAGGCTGAGCAACAGCTTTCCAGGCTAGCTCTTGTTGTCTGCGAGCTGTCTGCAGACGATTGCATTTTCGGAGCAGGGATGCCGGAGGCACCCGGCATGGACCACCTAAGCTACGTTTGAAGTTTGAGGGGGCAAGACAAGCAAGCAGCCCCAGTCTCTGTGCCTCTGTGCGAGCAGTGCCATGGGCAGATGAGGCTGAGCAACAGCTTTCCAGGCTAGCTCTTTCTGGCTGCGAGCTGTCTGCAGACGTTTGCATTTTCGGAGCAGGGATGCCGGAGGCCCCCGGCACGGACCACCTAACCTACGTTTGAAGTTTGAGGTGGCAAGACAAGCAAGCAGCCCCAGTCTCTGTGCCTCTGTGCGAGCAGTGCCATGGGCAGATGAGGCTGAGCAACACCTTTCCAGGCTAGCTCTTTATGGCTGCAATCTGTCTGCAGACATTCGAATTTTGGGAGCAGGGATGCCGGAGGAGCCCGGCATGCACCCCCCATGGTACATGTGAAGTTTGAGGTGGCAAGACAAGCAAGCAGCCCCAGTCTCTGTGCCTCAGTGCGAGCAGTGCCATGGGCAGATGAGGCTGAGCAACAGCTTTCCAGGCTAGCTCTTTCTGGCTGCGAGCTATCTGCAGACGTTCGCATTTTGGGAGCAGCCCTGCCGGAGGCGCCCGGCACGGACACCCTAAGATACATTTGAAGTTTGAGGGGGCAAGACAAGCAAGCAGCCCCAGGCTCTGTGCCTCAGTGCGAGCAGTGCCATGGGCAGATGAGGCTGAGAACAGCTTTCCAGGCTAGCTCTTTCTGGCTGAGAGCTATCTGCAGACGTTCGCATTTTCGAAGCAGCTCTGCCGGAGGAGCCCGGCACGGACACCCTAAGATACATTTGAAGTTTGAGGTGGCAAGACAAGCAAGCAGCCCCAGGCTCTGTGCCTCTGTGCGAGCAGTGCCATGGGCAGATGAGGCTGAGCAACAGCTTTCCAGGCTAGCTCTTTCTGGCTGCGAGCTATCTGCAGACGTTCGCATTTTCGGAGCAGGGCTGCCGCAGACGCCCAAGACGGATCCCAAAGCCAAGTTTGAAGTTTGAGGGGGCAAGACAAGCAAGCAGCCCCAGTCTCTGTGCCTCTGTGCGAGCAGTGCCATGGGCAGATGAGGCTGACCAACAGCTTTCCAGGCTAGCTCTTTCTGGCTGCGAGCTATCTGCAGACGTTCGCGTTTAGGGAGCAGGGCTGCCGGAGGCGTCCGGCACGGACAGCCTAAGCTACGTTTGAAGTTTGAGGTGGCAAGACAAGCAAGCAGCCCCAGTCTCTGTGCCTCTGTGCGAGCAGTGCCATGGGCAGATGAGGCTGAGCAACAGCTTTCCAGGCTAGCTCTTTATGGCTGCGAGCTATCTGCAGACGTTCGCATCTTTGGAGCAGGGCTGCCGGAGACGCCCAACACGGATCCCAAAGCCACGTTTGAAGTTTGAGGTGGCAAGACAAGCAAGCAGCCCCAGTCTCTGTGCCTCTGTGCGAGCAGTGCCATGGGCAGATGAGGCTGAGCAACAGCTTTCCAGGCTAGCTCTTTCTGGCTGCGAGCTATCTGCAGACGTTCGCATTTTGGAAGCAGGGATGCCGGAGGCGCCCAGCACGGACCACCTAAGATACATTTGAAGTTTGAGGGGGCAAGACAAGCAAGCAGCCCCAGTCTCTGTGCACCTGTGCGAGCAGTGCCATGGGCAGATGAGGCTGAGCAACAGCTTTCCAGGCTAGCTCTTGTTGTCTGCAAGCTGTCTGCAGACGTTCGCATTTTCGGAGCAGGGATGCCGGTGGCACCCGGCATGGACCACCTAAGCTACGTTTGAAGTTTGAGGGGGCAAGACAAGCAAGCAGCCCCAGTCTCTGTGCCTCTGTGCGAGCACTGCCATGGGCAGATGAGGCTGAGCAACAGCTTTCCAGGCTAGCTCTTTCTGCCTGCGAGCTGTCTGCAGACATTCGAATTTTTGGAGCAGGGCTGCCAGAACTGCCCGGCATGCACCCCCCATGGTACATGTGAAGTTTGAGGGGGCAAGACAAGCAAGCAGCCCCAGTCTCTGTGCCTCAGTGCGAGCAGTGCCATGGGCAGATGAGGCTGAGCAACAGCTTTCCAGGCTAGCTCTTTCTGGCTGCGAGCTATCTGCAGACGTTCGCATTTTCGGAGCAGGGCTGCCGGAGGCGCCCGGCACGGACACCCTAAGATACATTTGAAGTTTGAGGGGGCAAGACAAGCAAGCAGCCCCAGTCTCTGTGCCTCTGTGCGAGCAGTGCCATGGGCAGATGAGGCTGAGCAACAGCTTTCCAGGCTAGCTCTTTCTGGCTGCGAGCTGTCTGCAGACGTTTGCATTTTCGGAGCAGGGATGCCGGAGGCCCCCGGCACGGACAGCCTAAGCTACGTTTGAAGTTTGAGGTGGCAAGACAAGCAAGCAGCCCCAGTCTCTGTGCCTCTGTGCGAGCAATGCCATGGGCAGATGAGGCTGAGCAACACCTTTCCAGGCTAGCTCTTTATGGCTGCAATCTGTCTGCAGACATTCGAATTTTTGGAGCAGGGCTGCCAGAACTGCCCGGCATGCACCCCCCATGGTACATGTGAAGTTTGAGGGGGCAAGACAAGCAAGCAGCCCCAGTCTCTGTGCCTCAGTGCGAGCAGTGCCATGGGCAGATGAGGTTGAGCAACAGCTTTCCACGCTAGCTCTTTCTGGCTGAGAGCTATCTGCAGACGTTCGCATTTTCGGAGCAGCCCTGCCGGAGGCACCCAGCACGGACACCCTAAGATACATTTGAAGTTTGAGGGGGCAAGACAAGCAAGCAGCCCCAGGCTCTGTGCCTCTGTGCGAGCAGTGCCATGGGCAGATGAGGCTGAGCAACAGCTTTCCAGGCTAGCTCTTTCTGCCTGCGAGCTCTCTGCAGACGGTCGCATTTTCAGAGAAGGGCTGTCAGAGGCCCCCTGCACGGACCCCCAAAGCTACATTTGAAGTTTGAGGGGGCAAGACAAGCAAGCAGCCCCAGTCTCTGTGCCTCTGTGCGAGCAGTGCCATGGGCAGATGAGGCTGAGCAACACCTTTACAGGCTAGCTCTTTCTGGCTGCAATCTGTCTGCAGACATTCGAATTTTGGGAGCAGGGCTGCCCGAGGAGCCCGGCATGCACCCCCCATGGTACATGGAAGTTTGAGGTGGCAATACAAGCAAGCAGCCCCAGTCTCTGTGCCTCAGTGCGAGCAGTGCCATGGGCAGATGAGGCTGAGCAACAGCTTTCCAGGCTAGCTCTTTCTGGCTGAGAGCTATCTGCAGACGTTCGCATTTTCGGAGCAGCCCTGCCGGAGGAGCCCGGCACGGACACCCTAAGATACATTTGAAGTTTGAGGGGGCAAGACA
The DNA here is from genome assembly GCF_030867145.1 of Opisthocomus hoazin. NCBI lineage: Eukaryota > Metazoa > Chordata > Aves > Opisthocomiformes > Opisthocomidae > Opisthocomus > Opisthocomus hoazin. Next base: position 11,610,541 of record NC_134453.1, read on the forward strand.
AGCAAGCAGCCCCAGTCTCTGTGCCTCTGTGCGAGCAGTGCCATGGGCAGATGAGGCTGAGCAACACCTTTCCAGGCTAGGTCTTTCTGGCTGCAATCTGTCTGCAGACATTAGAATTTTGGTAGCAGGGCTGCCGGAGGAGCCCGGCATGCACTCCCCATGGTACATGTGAAGTTTGAGGGGGCAAGACAAGCAAGCAGCCCCAGTCTCTGTGCCTCTGTGCGAGCACTGCCATGGGCAGATGAGGCTGAGCAACAGCTTTCCAGGCTAGCTCTTTCTGGCTGCGAGCTATCTGCAGACGTTCGCATTTTCGGAGCAGCCCTGCTGGAGGCGCCCGGCACGGACACCCTAAGATACATTTGAAGTTTGAGGGGGCAAGACAAGCAAGCAGCCCCTGTCTCTGTGCCTCTGTGCGAGCACTGCCATGGGCAGATGAGGCTGAGCAACAGCTTTCCAGGCTAGCTCTTTCTGGCTGCAATCTATCTGCAGACGTTCGCATTTTGGGAGCAGCCCTGCCGGAGGCGCCCAGCACGGACCACCTAAGCTACATTTGAAGTTTGAGGGGGCAAGACAAGCAAGCAGCCCCAGTCCCTGTGCCTCTGTGCGAGCAGTGCCATGGGCAGATGAGGCTGAGCAACAGCTTTCCAGGCTAGCTCTTGTTGTCTGCAAGCTGTCTGCAGACGTTTGCATTTTCGGAGCAGGGATGCCGGAGGCACCCGGCATGGACCACCTAAGCTACGTTTGAAGTTTGAGGGGGCAAGACAAGCAAGCAGCCCCAGTCTCTGTGCCTCTGTGCGAGCAGTGCCATGGGCAGATGAGGCTGAGCAACAGCTTTCCAGGCTAGCTCTTTCTGGCTGCGAGCTGTCTGCAGACGTTTGCATTTTCGGAGCAGGGATGCCGGAGGCACCCGGCACGGACCACCTAAGCTACGTTTGAAGTTTGAGGTGGCAAGACAAGCAAGCAGCCCCAGTCTCTGTGCCTCTGTGCGAGCAGTGCCATGGGCAGATGAGGCTGAGCAACAGCTTTCCAGGCTAGGTCTTTCTGGCTGCAATCTGTCTGCAGACATTAGAATTTTGGTAGCAGGGCTGCCGGAGGAGCCCGGCATGCACCCCCCATGGTACATGTGAAGTTTGAGGGGGCAAGACAAGCAAGCAGCCCCAGTCTCTGTGCCTCTGTGCGAGCACTGCCATGGGCAGATGAGGCTGAGCAACAGCTTTCCAGGCTAGCTCTTTCTGGCTGCGAGCTATCTGCAGACGTTCGCATTTTCGGAGCAGCCCTGCCGGAGGCGCCCGGCACGGACACCCTAAGATACATTTGAAGTTTGAGGGGGCAAGACAAGCAAGCAGCCCCAGGCTCTGTGCCTCAGTGCGAGCAGTGCCATGGGCAGATGAGGCTGAGCAACAGCTTTCCAGGCTAGCTCTTTCTGGCTGCAATCTATCTGCAGACGTTCGCATTTAGGGAGCAGCCCTGCCGGAGGCGCCCAGCACGGACCACCTAAGCTACATTTGAAGTTTGAGGGGGCAAGACAAGCAAGCAGCCCCAGTCCCTGTGCCTCTGTGCGAGCAGTGCCATGGGCAGATGAGGCTGAGCAACAGCTTTCCAGGCTAGCTCTTGTTGTCTGCGAGCTGTCTGCAGACGATTGCATTTTCGGAGCAGGGATGCCGGAGGCACCCGGCATGGACCACCTAAGCTACGTTTGAAGTTTGAGGGGGCAAGACAAGCAAGCAGCCCCAGTCTCTGTGCCTCTGTGCGAGCACTGCCATGGGCAGATGAGGCTGAGCAACAGCTTTCCAGGCTAGCTCTTTCTGGCTGCGAGCTGTCTGCAGACGTTTGCATTTTCGGAGCAGGGATGCCGGAGGCACCCGGCACGGACCACCTAAGCTACGTTTGAAGTTTGAGGTGGCAAGACAAGCAAGCAGCCCCAGTCTCTGTACCTCTGTGCGAGCAGTGCCATGGGCAGATGAGGCTGAGCAACACCTTTCCAGGCTAGGTCTTTCTGGCTGCAATCTGTCTGCAGACATTAGAATTTTGGTAGCAGGGCTGCCGGAGGAGCCCGGCATGCACCCCCCATGGTACATGTGAAGTTTGAGGGGGCAAGACAAGCAAGCAGCCCCAGTCTCTGTGCCTCTGTGCGAGCAGTGCCATGGGCAGATGAGGCTGACCAACAGCTTTCCAGGCTAGCTCTTTCTGGCTGCGAGCTATCTGCAGACGTTCGCATTTTCGGAGCAGCCCTGCCGGAGGCGCCCGGCACGGACACCCTAAGATACATTTGAAGTTTGAGGGGGCAAGACAAGCAAGCAGCCCCAGGCTCTGTGCCTCAGTGCGAGCAGTGCCATGGGCAGATGAGGCTGAGCAACAGCTTTCCAGGCTAGCTCTTTCTGCCTGCGAGCTCTCTGCAGACGGTCGCATTTTCAGAGAAGGGCTGTCAGTGGCCCCCTGCACGGACCCCCAAAGCTACATTTGAAGTTTGAGGGGGCAAGACAAGCAAGCAGCCCCAGTCTCTGTGCCTCTGTGCGAGCAGTGCCATGGGCAGATTAGGCTTAGCAACACCTTTACAGGCTAGCTCTTTCTGGCTGCAATCTGTCTGCAGACATTCGAATTTTGGGAGCAGGGCTGCCGGAGGAGCCCGGCATGCACCCCCCATGGTACATGTGAAGTTTGAGGGGGCAAGACAAGCAAGCAGCCCCAGTCTCTGTGCCTCAGTGCGAGCAGTGCCATGGGCAGATGAGGCTGAGCAACAGCTTTCCAGGCTAGCTCTTTCTGGCTGCGAGCTATCTGCAGACGTTCGCATTTTGGGAGCAGCCCTGCCGGAGGCGCCCGGCACGGACACCCTAAGATACATTTGAAGTTTGAGGGGGCAAGACAAGCAAGCAGCCCCAGTCTCTGTGCCTCTGTGCGAGCAGTGCCATGGGCAGATGAGGCTGAGCAACTGCTTTCCAGGCTAGCTCTTTCTGGCTGCGAGCTATCTGCAGACGTTCGCATTTTGGGAGCAGGGCTGCCGGAGGCGTCCGGCACGGACACCCTAAGATACATTTGAAGTTTGAGGTGGCAAGACAAGCAAGCAGCCCCTGTCTCTGTGCCTCTGTGCGAGCAGTGCCATGGGCAGATTAGGCTGAGCAACAGCTTTCCAGGCTAGCTCTTTCTGGCTGCGAGCTGTCTGCAGACGTTTGCATTTTCGCAGCAGGGATGCCGGAGGCACCCGGCATGGACCACCTAAGCTACGTTTGAAGTTTGAGGGGGCAAGACAAGCAAGCAGCCCCAGTCTCTGTGCCTCTGTGCGAGCACTGCCATGGGCAGATGAGGCTGAGCAACAGCTTTCCAGGCTAGCTCTTTCTGGCTGCGAGCTGTCTGCAGACGTTTGCATTTTCGGAGCAGCCCTGCCGGAGGCCCCCGGCACGGACAGCCTAAGCTACGTTTGAAGTTTGAGGTGGCAAGACAAGCAAGCAGCCCCAGTCTCTGTGCCTCTGTGCGAGCAATGCCATCGTCAGATGAGGCTGAGCAACACCTTTCCAGGCTAGCTCTTTACGGCTGCAATCTGTCTGCAGACATTCGAATTTTTGGAGCAGGGCTGCCAGAACTGCCCGGCATGCACCCCCCATGGTACATGTGAAGTTTGAGGGGGCAAGACAAGCAAGCAGCCCCATTCTCTGTGCCTCTGTGCGAGCAGTGCCATGGGCAGATGAGGCTGAGCAACAGCTTTCCAGGCTAGCTCTTTCTGGCTGCGAGCTATCTGCAGACGTTCGCATTTTCGGAGCAGCCCTGCCGGAGGCACCCGGCACGGACACCCTAAGATACATTTGAAGTTTGAGGGGGCAAGACAAGCAAGCAGCCCCAGGCTCTGTGCCTCTGTGCGAGCAGTGCCATGGGCAGATGAGGCTGAGCAACAGCTTTCCAGGCTAGCTCTTTCTGCCTGCGAGCTCTCTGCAGACGGTCGCATTTTCAGAGCAGGGCTGTCAGAGGCCCCCTGCACGGACCCCCGAAGCTACATTTGAAGTTTGAGGGGGCAAGACAAGCAAGCAGCCCCAGTCTCTGTGCCTCTGTGTGAGCAGTGCCATGGGCAGATGAGGCTGAGCAACAGCTTTCCAAGGCTAGCTCTTTCTGGCTGCGAGCTATCTGCAGACGTTCGCATTTTGGGAGCAGGGATGCCGGAGGCCCCATTCACGGATCCCAAAGGTACGTTTTAAGTTTGAGGTGGCAAGACAAGCAAGCAGCCCCAGTCTCTTTGCCTCTGTGCGAGCAGTGCCATGGGCAGATTAGGCTTAGCAACACCTTTACAGGCTAGCTCTTTCTGCCTGCAATCTGTCTGCAGACATTCGAATTTTGGGAGCAGGGCTGCCGGAGGAGCCCGGCATGCACCCCCCATGGTACATGTGAAGTTTGAGGTGGCAAGACAAGCAAGCAGCCCCAGTCTCTGTGCCTCAGTGCGAGCAGTGCCATGGGCAGATGAGGCTGAGCAACAGCTTTCCAGGCTAGCTCTTTCTGGCTGCGAGCTATCTGCAGACGTTCGCATTTTCGGAGCAGCCCTGCCGGAGGAGCCCGGCACGGACCACCTAAGCTACGTTTGAAGTTTGAGGTGGCAAGACAAGCAAGCAGCCCCAGTCTCTGTGCCTCTGTGCGAGCAGTGCCATGGGCAGATGAGGCTGAGCAACAGCTTTCCAGGCTAGGTCTTTCTGGCTGCAATCTGTCTGCAGACATTAGAATTTTGGTAGCAGGGCTGCCGGAGGAGCCTGGCACGCACCACCCATGGTACATGTGAAGTTTGAGGGGGCAAGACAAGCAAGCAGCCCCAGTCTCTGTGCCTCTGTGCGAGCAGTGCCATGGGCAGATGAGGCTGAGCAACAGCTTTCCAGGCTAGCTCTTTCTGGCTGCGAGCTATCTGCAGACGTTCGCATTTTCGGAGCAGCCCTGCCGGAGGCGCCCGGCACGGACACCCTAAGATACATTTGAAGTTTGAGGGGGCAAGACAAGCAAGCAGCCCCAGGCTCTGTGCCTCTGTGCGAGCAGTGCCATGGGCAGATGAGGCTGAGCAACAGCTTTCCAGGCTAGCTCTTTCTGCCTGCGAGCTATCTGCAGACGTTCGCATTTTGGGAGCAGGGCTGCCGGAGGCGCCCGGCACGGACACCCAAAGCTACGTTTGAAGTTTGAGGGGGCAAGACAAGCAAGCAACCCCAGTCTCTGTGCCTCTGTGCGAGCAGTGCCATGGGCAGATGAGGCTGAGCAACAGCTTTCCAGGCTAGCTCTTTCTGGCTGCGAGCTATCTGCAGACGTTCGCATTTTCGGAGCAGCCCTGCCGGAGGAGCCCGGCACGGAGAGCCTAAGCTACATTTGAAGTTTGAGGGGGCAAGACAAGCAAGCAGCCCCAGTCTCTGTGCCTCTGTGCGAGCAGTGCCATGGGCAGATGAGGCTGAGCAACAGCTTTCCAGGCTAGCTCTTTCTGGCTGCGAGCTATCTGCAGACATTCGCATTTTCGGAGCAGGGCTGCCGCAGACGCCCGACACGGATCACAAAGCCAAGTTTGAAGTTTGAGGGGGCAAGACAAGCAATCAGCCCCAGTCTCTGTTCCTCTGTGCGAGCAGTGCCATGGGCAGATGAGGCTGACCAACAGCTTTCCAGGCTAGATCTTTCTGGCTGCGAGCTATCTGCAGACGTTCGCATTTTCAGAGCAGGGCTGCCGGAGGCGTCCGGCACGGACAGCCTAAGCTACGTTTGAAGTTTGAGGTGGCAAGACAAGCAAGCAGCCCCAGTCTCTGTGCCTCTGTGCGAGCAGTGCCATGGGCAGATGAGGCTGAGCAACAGCTTTCCAGGCTAGCTCTTTCTGGCTGCAATCTATCTGCAGACGTTCGCATTTTCAGAGCAGGGCTGCCGCAGACGCCCAACACGGACCACCTAAGCTACATTTGAAGTTTGAGGGGGCAAGACAAGCAAGCAGCCCCAGGCTCTGTGCCTCTGTGCGAGCAGTGCCATGGGCAGATGAGGCTGAGCAACAGCTTTCCAGGCTAGCTCTTGTTGTCTGCAAGCTGTCTGCAGACGTTTGCATTTTCGGAGCAGGGATGCCGGAGGCACCCGGCATGGACCACCTAAGCTACGTTTGAAGTTTGAGGGGGCAAGACAAGCAAGCAGCCCCAGTCTCTGTGCCTCTGTGCGAGCAGTGCCATGGGCAGATGAGGCTGAGCAACACCTTTCCAGGCTAGCTCTTTCTGGCTGCAATCTGTCTGCAGACATTCGAATTTTGGGAGCAGGGCTGCCGGAGGAGCCCGGCATGCACCCCCCATGGTACATGTGAAGTTTGAGGGGGCAAGACAAGCAAGCAGCCCCAGTCTGTGTGCCTCTGTGCGAGCAGTGCCATGGGCAGATGAGGCTGAGCAACAGCTTTCCAGGCTAGCTCTTTCTGGCTGCGAGCTATCTGCAGACGTTCGCATTTTCGGAGCAGGGATGCCGGAGGCGCCCGGCACGGACACCCTAAGATGCATTTGAAGTTTGAGGGGGCAAGACAAGCAAGCAGCCCCAGGCTCTGTGCCTCTGTGCGAGCAGTGCCATGGGCAGATGAGGCTGAGCAACAGCTTTCCAGGCTAGCTCTTTCTGGCTGCGAGCTATCTGCAGACATACGCATTTTGGGAGCAGGGCTGTCAGAGGCCCCCTGCACGGACCCCCAAAGCTACATTTGAAGTTTGAGGGGGCAAGACAAGCAAGCAGCCCCAGTCTCTGTGCCTCTGTGCGAGCAGTGCCATGGGCAGATGAGGCTGAACAACAGCTTTCCAGGCTATCGCTCCTTGTCTGCGAGCTGTCTGCAGACGTTTGCATTTTCGGAGCAGGGCTGCCGTAGGCACCCGGCATGGACCACCTAAGATACGTTTGAAGTTTGATGTGGCAATACAAGCAAGCAGCCCCAGTCTCTGTGCCTCTGTGCGAGCAGTGCCATGGGCAGATGAGGCTGAGCAAGAAGTTTCCAGGCTAGCTCTTTCTGGCTGCGAGCTATCTGCAGACGTTCGCATTTTCAAAGCAGGGCTGCCGGAGGCCCCCTACACGGACAGCCTAAGATACGTATGAAGTTTGAGGGGGCAAGACAAGCAAGCAGCCCCTGTCTCTGTGCCTCTGTGCGAGCAATGCAATGGGCAGATTAGGCTGAGCAACAGCTTTCCAGGCTAGCTCTTTCTGTCTGCGAGCTATCTGCAGACGTTCGCATTTTTGGAGATGGGTTGCCGGAACCGCCCGGCATGGACCACCTAAGATATGTTTGAACTTTGAGGTGGCAAGACAAGCAAGCAGCCCCAGTCTCTGTGCCTCTGTTCGAGCAGTGCCATGGGCAGATGAGGCTGAGCCACACCTTTCCAGGCTAGCTCTTTCTGGCTGCGAGCTATCTGCAGACGTTCGCATTTTCAGAGCAGGGCTGTCAAAGGCCCCCTGCACGGACCCCCAAAGCTACATTTGAAGTTTGAGGTGGCAAGACAAGCAAGCAGCCCCAGTCTCTGTGCCTCTGTGCGAGCAGTGCCATGGGCAGATGAGGCTGAGCAACAGCTTTCCAGGCTAGCTCTTTCTGCCTGCGAGCTATCTGCAGACATTCGAATTTTCGGAGCAGCCCTGCCGGAGGCCCGATTCACAGACCCCCAAAGCAACATTTCAAGTTTGAGGGGGCAAGACAAGCAAGCAGTCCCAGTCTCTGTGCCTCTGTGCGAGCAGTGCCATGGGCAGATGAGGCTGAGCAACAGCTTTCCAGGCTAGCTCTTTCTGGCTGAGAGCTATCTGCAGACGTTCGAATTTTTGGAGCAGGGCTGGCGGAGGAGCCCGGCATGCACCCCCAATGCTACATGTGAAGTTTGAGGTGGCAAGACAAGCAAGCAGCCCCAGTGTCTGTGCCTCTGTGCAAGCAGTGCCATGGGCAGATGAGGCTGAGCAACAGCTTTCCAGGCTAGCTCTTTCTGGCTGCGAGCTATCTGCAGACGTTTGCATTTTCGGACCAGCCCTGCCGGAGGCCCCCTGCACGGACCACCTAAGCTACATTTGCAGTTTGAGGTGGCAAGACAAGCAAGCAGCCCCAGTCTCTGTGCCTCTGTGCGAGCAGTGCCATGGGCAGATGAGGCTGAGCAAAAGCTTTCCAGGCTAGCTCATTCTTGCTGCAATCTATCTGCAGACGTTCGCATTTTCAGAGCAGGGCTGCTGGAGGCCCTCTGCACGGACCACCTAAGCTACGTTTGAAGTTTGAGGTGGCAAGACAAGCAAGCAGCCCCAGTCTCTGTGCCTCTGTGCGAGCAGTGCCATGGGCAGATGAAGCTGAGCAACAGCTTTCCAGGCTAGCTCTTTCTGGCTGCGAGCTATCTGCAGACGTTCGAATTTTGGCAGCAGGGCTGCCGGAGGAGCCCGGCATGCACCCCCAACGCTACATTTCAAGTTTGAGGTGGCAAGACAAGCAAGCAGCCCCAGTCTCTGTGCCTCTGTGCGAGCACTGCCATGGGCAGATGAGGCTGAGCAACAGCTTTCCAGGCTAGCTCTTTCCGGCTGAGAGATATCTGCAGACGTTCACATTTTCGGAGCAGGGATGCCGGAGGCACCCAACATGGACCACCTAAGATACGTTTGAAGTTTGAGGTGGCAAGACAAGCAAGCAGCTCCAGTCTCTGTGCCTCTGTGCGAGCACTGCCATGGGCAGATGAGGCTGAGCAACAGCTTTCCAGGCTAGCTCTTTCCGGCTGAGAGATATCTGCAGACGTTCGCATTTTCGGAGGAGCCCTGCCGGAGGCGCCCGGCACGGACACCCTAAGATACGTTTGAAGTTTTAGGGGGCAAGACAAGCAAGCAGCCCCAGGCTCTGTGCCTCTGTGCGAGCAGTGCCATGGGCAGATGAGGCTGAGCAACAGCTTTCCAGGCTAGCTCTTTCTGGCTGCAAGCTGTGTGCAGACGTTCGCATTTTGGGAGCAGGGCTGCCGGAGACGCCCGGCACGAACCCCCTAAGCTACATTTGAAGTTTGAGGTGGCAAGACAAGCAAGCAGCCCCAGTCTCTGTGCCTCTGTGCGAGCAGTGCCATGGGCAGATGAGGCTGAGCAACAGCTTTCCAGGCTAGCTCTTTCTGCCTGCGAGCTCTCTGCAGACGGTCGCATTTTCAGAGAAGGGCTGTCAGAGGCCCCCTGCATGGACCCCCAAAGCTACATTTGAAGTTTGAGGTGGCAAGACAAGCAAGCAGCCCAGTCTCTGTGCCTCTGTGCGAGCAGTGCCATGGGCAGATGAGGCTGAGCAACAGCTTTCCAGGCTAGCTCTTTCTGGCTGCAAACTGTCTGCAGACGTTCGCATTTTCGGAGCAGGGATGCCGGAGGCACCCGACATGGACCACCTAAGATACGTTTGAAGTTTGAGGTGGCAAGACAAGCAAGCAGCCCCAGTCTCTGTGCCTCTGTGCGAGCAGTGCCATGGGCAGATGAGGCTGAGCAACAGCTTTCCAGGCTAGCTCTTTCTGCCTGCGAGCTCTCTGCAGACGGTCGCATTTTCAGAGAAGGGCTGTCAGAGGCCCCCTACATGGACCCCCAAAGCTACATTTGAAGTTTGAGGTGGCAAGACAAGCAAGCAGCCCAGTCTCTGTGCCTCTGTGCGAGCAGTGCCATGGGCAGATGAAGCTGAGCAACAGCTTGCCAGGCTAGCTATTTCTGGCTGCGAGCTATCTGCAGACGTTCGAATTTTGGGAGCAGGGCTGCCGGAGGAGCCCGGCATGCACCCCCAACGCTACATTTCAAGTTTGAGGTGGCAAGACAAGCAAGCAGCCCCAGTCTCTGTGCCTCTGTGCGAGCAGTGCCATGGGCAGATGAGGCTGAGCAACAGCTTTCCAGGCTAGCTCTTGTTGTCTGCAAGCTTTCTGCAGATATTTGCATTTTTGGAGCAGGGATGCCGGAGGCTCCCGGCACGGAACACCTAAGCTACGTTTGAAGTTTGAGGTGGCAAGACAAGCAAGCAGCCCCAGTCTCTGTGCCTCTGTGCGAGCAGTGCCATGGGCAGATGAGGCTGAGCAACAGCTTTCCAGGCTAGCTCTTTCTGGCTGTGAGCTATCTGCAGACGTTCGCATTTTGGGAGCAGCCCTGCCGGAGGCCCCCGGCACGGACCACCTAAGCTACGTTTGAAGTTTGAGGTGGCAAGACAAGCAAGCAGCCCCAGTCTCTGTGCCTCTGTGCGAGCAGTGCCATGGGCAGATGAGGCTGAGCAACAGCTTTCCAGGCTAGCTCTTTCTGGCTGCGAGCTATCTGCAGACGTTCGCATTTTGGGAGCAGCCCTGCCGGAGGAGCCCAGCACGGACCACCTAAGCTACATTTGAAGTTTGAGGGGGCAAGACAAGCAAGCAGCCCCAGTCTCTGTGCCTCTGTGCGAGCAGTGCCATGGGCAGATGAGGCTGACCAACAGCTTTCCAGGCTAGCTCTTTCTGGCTGAGAGCTATCTGCAGACATTCGCATTTTGGGAGCAGGGCTGCCGGAGGCGCCCGGCACGGACAGCCTAAGCTACGTTTGAAGTTTGAGGTGGCAAGACAAGCAAGCAGCCCCAGTCTCTGTGCCTCTGTGCGAGCAGTGCCATGGGCAGATGAGGCTGAGCAACAGCTTTCCATGCTAGCTCTTTCTGGCTGCAATCTATCTGCAGACGTTCGAATTGTGGGAGCAGGGCTGCCGGAGGAGCCCGGCATGCACCCCCAAAGCTACATTTGAAGTTTGACGTGGCAAGACAAGCAAGCAGCCCCAGTCTCTGTGCCTCTGTGCGAGCAGTGCCATGGGCAGATGAGGCTGAGCAACAGCTTTCCAGGCTAGCTCTTTCTGGCTGTGAGCTATCTGCAGACGTTCGCATTTTCGGACCAGCCCTGCCGGAGGCCCCCGGCACGGACCACCTAAGCTACGTTTGAAGTTTGAGGTGGCAAGACAAGCAAGCAGCCCCAGTCTCTGTGCCTCTGTGCGAGCAGTGCCATGGGCAGATGAGGCTGAGCAACAGCTTTCCAGGCTAGCTCTTTCTGGATGCGAGCTATATGCAGACGTTTGCATTTTCGGAGCAGCCCTCCCGTAGGCCCCCGGCACGGACCACCTAAGATACATTTGAAGTTTGAGGTGGCAAGACAAGCAAGCAGCCCCAGGCTCTGTGCCTCTGTGCGAGCAGTGCCATGGGTAGATGAGACTGAGCAACAGCTTTCCAGGCTAGCTCTTTCTGCCTGCAAGCTATCTGCAGACGTTCGCATTTTCGGAGCAGGGATGCCGGAGGCACCCGTCATGGACCAGCTAAGCTACGTTTGAAGTTTGAGGTGGCAAGACAAGCAAGCAGCCCCAGTCTCTGTGCCTCTGTGCGAGCAGTGCCATGGGCAGATGAGGCTGAGCAACAGCTTTCCAGGCTAGCTCTTTCTGACTGCGAGCTATCTGCAGACGTTCGCATCTTTGGAGTAGGGCTGCCGTAGGCGCCCGGCACGGACAGCCTAAGCTACGTTTGAAGTTTGAGGGGACAAGACAAGCAAGCAGTCCCAGTCTCTGTGCCTCTGTGCGAGCAGTGCCATGCGCAGATGAGGCTGAGCAACAGCTTTCCAGGCTAGCTCTTTCTGGCTGCGAGCTATCTGCAGACGTTCGCTTTTTCAGAGCAGCCCTGCCGCAGGCCCCCGGCACGGACCCCCAAAGTTACGTTTGAAGTTTGAGGTGGCAAGACAAGCAAGCAGCCCCAGTCTCTGTGCCTCTGTGTGAGCAGTGCCATGGGCAGATGAGGCTGAGCAACAGCTTTCCAGGCTAGCTCTTTCTGCCTGCAAGCTATCTGCAGACGTTCGCATTTTCGGAGCAGGGATGCCGGAGGCACCCGTCATGGACCAGCTAAGCTACGTTTGAAGTTTGACGTGGCAAGACAAGCAAGCAGCCCCAGTCTCTGTGCCTCTGTGCGAGCAGTGCCATGGGCAGATGAGGCTGAGCAACAGCTTTCCAGGCTAGCTCTTTCTGACTGCGAGCTATCTGCAGACGTTCGCATCTTTGGAGTAGGGCTGCCGTAGGCGCCCGGCACGGACAGCCTAAGCTACGTTTGAAGTTTGAGGGGACAAGACAAGCAAGCAGTCCCAGTCTCTGTGCCTCTGTGCGAGCAGTGCCATGCGCAGATGAGGCTGAGCAACAGCTTTCCAGGCTAGCTCTTTCTGGCTGCGAGCTATCTGCAGACGTTCGCTTTTTCAGAGCAGCCCTGCCGCAGGCCCCCGGCACGGACCCCCAAAGTTACGTTTGAAGTTTGAGGTGGCAAGACAAGCAAGCAGCCCCAGTCTCTGTGCCTCTGTGCGAGCAGTGCCATGGGCAGATGAGGCTGAGCAACAGCTTTCCAGGCTAGCTCTTTCTGGCTGCGAGCTATCTGCAGACGTTCGCATTTTCAGAGCAGCCCTGCCGGAGGCGCCCAGCACGGACCACCTAAGCTACATTTGAAGTTTAACGTGGCAAGACAAGCAAGCAGCCCCAGTCTCTGTGCCTCTGTGCGAGCAGTGCCATGGGCAGATGAGGCTGAGCAACAGCTTTCCAGGCTAGCTCTTTATGGCTGCAATCTGTCTTCAGACATTCGAATTTTGGGAGCAGGGCTGCCGGAGGAGCCAGGCATGCACCCCCAATGCTACGTTTGAAGTTTGAGGTGGCAAGACAAGCAAGCAGCCCCAGTCTCTGTGCCTCAGTGCGAGCAGTGCCATGGGCAGATGAGGCTGAGCAAGAAGTTTCCAGGCTAGCTCTTTCTGGCTGCGAGCTATCTGCAGACGTTCGCATTTTCGGAGCAGCCCTGTCGGAGGCGCCCGGCACGGACACCCTAAGATACATTTGAAGTTTGAGGGGGCAAGACAAGCAAGCAGCCCCAGTCTCTGTGCCTCTGTGTGAGCAGTGCCATGGGCAGATGAGGCTGAGCAACAGCTTTCCAGGCTAGCTCTTTCTGGCTGCAATCTGTCTGCAGACATTCGAATTTTGGGAGCAGGGCTGCCGGAGGTGCCGAGCACGGACCACCTAAGCAACATTTGAAGTTTTAGGGGGCAAGACAAGCAAGCAGCCCCAGTCTCTGTGCCTCTGTGCGAGCAGTGCCATGGGCAGATGAGGCTGAGCAACAGGTTTCCAGGCTAGCTCTTTCTGGCTGTGAGCTATCTGCAGACGTTCGCATTTTCGGACCAGCCCTGCCGGAGGCGCCCAGCACGGACCACCTAAGCTACATTTGCAGTTTGAGGTGGCAAGACAAGCAAGCAGCCCCAGTCTCTGTGCCTCTGTGCGAGCAGTGCCATGGGCAGATGAGGCTGAGCAACAGCTTTCCAGGCTAGCTCTTTCTGGCTGCGAGCTATGTGCAGACGTTCGCTTTTTCAGAGCAAGGCTGCCAGAGACACCCGGCACGAACCCTCTAAGCTATGTCTGAAGTTTGAGGGGGCAAGACAAGCAAGCAGCCCCAGTCTCTGTGCCTCTGTGCGAGCAGTGCCATGGGCAGATGAGGCTGAGCAACAGCTTTCCAGGCTAGCTCTTTCTGGCTGCGCGCTATCTGCAGACGTTCGAATTTTGGGAGCAGGGCTGCCGGAGGAGCCCAGCATGCACCCCCACTGCTACATTTGAAGTTTGAGCGGGAAAGACAAGCAAGCAGCCCCAGTCTCTGTGCCTCTGTGCGAGCAGTGCCATGGGCAGATGAGGCTGAGCAACAGCTTTCCATGCTGGCTCTTTCTGGCTGCAATCTGTCTGCAGACGTTCGAATTTTGGGAGCAGGGCTGCCGGAGGGGCCCGGCATGCACCCACAATGCTACATTTGAAGTTTGAGGGGGCAAGACAAGCAAGCAGCCCCAGTCTCTGTGCCTCTGTGCGAGCAGTGCCATGGGCAGATGAGGCTGAGCAACAGCTTTCCAGGCTAGCTCTTTCTGGCTGCGAGCTATCTGCAGACGTTCGCATTTTGGGAGCAGCCCTGCCGGAGGAGCCCAGCACAGACCACCTAAGCTACATTTGAAGTTTGAGGGGGCAAGACAAGCAAGCAGCCCCAGTCTCTGTGCCTCTGTGCGAGCAGTGCCATGGGCAGATGAGGCTGAGCAACAGCTTTCCAGGCTAGCTCTTTCTGGCTGCGAGCTATCTGCAGACGTTCGCATTTTGGGAGCAGCCCTGTCGGAGGAGCCCAGCACGGACCACCTAAGCTACATTTGAAGTTTGAGGGGGCAAGACAAGCAAGCAGCCCCAGTCTCTGTGCCTCTGTGCGAGCAGTGCCATGGGCAGATGAGGCTGAGCAACAGCTTTCCAGGCTAGCTCTTGTTGTCTGCTCGCTTTCTGCAGAAGTTTGCATTTTTGGAGCAGGGATGCCGGAGGCTCCCGGCATGGACCACCTAAGATACGTTTGAAGTTTGAGGTGGCAAGACAAGCAAGCACCCCCAGTCTCTGTGCCTCTGTGCGAGCAGTGCCATGGGCAGATGAGGCTGAGCAACAGCTTTCCAGGCTAGCTCTATCTGGCTGTGAGCTATCTGCAGACGTTTGCATTTTCGGACCAGCCCTGCCGGAGGCCCCCGGCACGGATCACCTAAGCTACGTTTGAAGTTTGAGGTGGCAAGACAAGCAAGCAGCCCCAGTCTCTGTGCCTCTGTGCGAGCAGTGCCATGGGCAGATGAGGCTGAGCAACAGCTTTCCAGGCTAGCTCTTTCTGGATGCGAGCTATATGCAGACCTTTGCATTTTCGGAGCAGCCCTCCCGTAGGCCCCCGGCACGGACCACCTAAGATACGTTTGAAGTTTGAGGTGGCAAGACAAGCAAGCAGCCCCAGTCTCTGTGCCTCTGTGCGAGCAGTGCCATGGGTAGATGAGACTGAGCAACAGCTTTCCAGGCTAGCTCTTTCTGCCTGCAAGCTATCTGCAGACGTTCGCATTTTCGGAGCAGGGATGCCGGAGGCACCCGTCATGGACCAGCTAAGCTACGTTTGAAGTTTGACGTGGCAAGACAAGCAAGCAGCCCCAGTCTCTATGCCTCTGTGCGAGCAGTGCCATGGGCAGATGAGGCTGAGCAACAGCTTTCCAGGCTAGCTCTTTCTGGCTGCAATCTGTCTGCAGACGTTCGCATTTTGGGAGCAGGGCTGCCGGAGGAGCCCGGCATGCACCCACAATGCTACATTTGAAGTTTGACGTGGCAAGACAAGCAAGCAGCCCCAGTCTCTGTGCCTCTGTGCGAGCAGTGCCATGGGCAGATGAGGCTGAGCAACAGCTTTCCAGGCTAGCTCTTTCTGGCTGCGAGCTATCTGCAGACGTTCGCATTTTGGGAGCAGCCCTGCCGCAGGCCTCCGGCACGGACCACCTAAGCTACATTTGAAGTTTGAGGGGGCAAGACAAGCAAGCAGCCCCAGTCTCTGTGCCTCTGTGCGAGCAGTGCCATGGGCAGATGAGGCTGAGCAACAGCTTTCCAGGCTAGCTCTTTCTGGCTGAGAGCTATCTGCAGACGTTCGCATTTTGGGAGCAGCCCTGCCGGAGGAGCCCTGCACGGACCACCTAAGCTACATTTGAAGTTTGAGGGGGCAAGACAAGCAAGCAGCCCCAGTCTCTGTGCCTCTGTGCGAGCAGTGCCATGGGCAGATGAGGCTGAGCAACAGCTTTCCAGGCTAGCTCTTGTTGTCTGCTCGCTTTCTGCAGAAGTTTGCATTTTCGGAGCAGGGATGCCGGAGGCTCTTGGCATGGACCACCTAAGATACGTTTGAAGTTTGAGGTGGCAAGACAAGCAAGCAGCCCCAGTCTCTGTGCCTCTGTGCGAGCAGTGCCATGGGCAGATGAGGCTGACCAACAGCTTTCCAGGCTAGCTCTTTCTGGCTGCGAGCTATCTGCAGACATTCGCATTTTGGGAGCAGGGCTGCCGGAGGCCCCCGGCACGGACCACCTAAAATACGTTTGAAGTTTGAGGTGGCAAGACAAGCAAGCAGCCCCAGTCTCTGTGCCTCTGTGTCGGGGCGATCGGCTAAGTCCTGCCCCGAGGGTCGCGAACCTGGAGAAGCGGCGGAAGAATGCAGCCGACTCAATGTGAGTGATAAGCAAGCTTCGTTTATTACAGTTTGGTTACACAATTTATAGAGTGATTAATTAGCTACTACATATTGCAAAGTTAGAGCTCATTATTGGCTAGCTAGCTAAAATGTCAACTCCGCCCATACTCCCTCATTCTTCTCCAGCTGCAACCTGTTTTTCACATTCTTGCTAACCGCAGAGTTGATTTGTTAAATTCCTTGTTCTGTCAAGGACACCGTGTGCTAAGCTTAAAATGGATTTTCTACAACAAGCAATTCGGTCGAGCCTTGCCATCCCCCCACACTTCCCCCTTTTTCTTTTTAAATTGCGATAGGGCTCCTAATAGATGAGAATTTGTTAAAAATACACAAAGGTCAATAGGGAGGTCGGGGTCACGACGGTGGACGAAACGTGAGGCAATCTGGTCAGCAATTTGAGAGAGGATACGCTGCTGTTCCGACGTAAGTTGCACCGGTGTAGTTGGGTCTGTCCCACGTAGTAACGGTCGAAGGCTGTCCAACTGTGCGTTGGATATTCCGACGACAGGACGGATCCATTGGATGTCTCCCATCAGCCTCTGGGCATCATGTAGCGTGTTGATTGACGTGTTGAGTTGTAGTTTTTGTGGTTGAATCTGAGAGTCAGCAATCTTCCAGCCTAGATATAGCCATGGCGCTTTCGTTTGAATTTTTTCAACAGCTATTATTAAGCCATTCTCTCTCAGTGTCGTATGTAATAGCTGAACTTGTTCGGCGCTGAACTCCGACTCCTGCGCGAGCAGGATATCATCCATATAATGATAAATTAACGTGTGTGGCCATAATTTCCTTAAGGGTTGTAGTGCATTGTCCACATACAACTGGCACAGCGTGGGACTATTCTTCATCCCTTGTGGTAATACTGTCCATTCAAAACGCTGTGCTGGCGCCTCTTTGTTAACAGAGGGCAAAGTAAACGCGAAGCGTTGCATATCTTGCTCGTGTAATGCAATAGTAAAAAAGCAATCTTTTAAGTCCACTATCAACAGTCTCCAATGTTCTGGTAACATAGCGGGGTTAGGTAGTCCTGGCTGCAGCGCTCCCATCGATTGCATTTGAGTGTTAACTGCCCTTAAGTCATGTACTAGCCTAAATTTTCCAGATTTTTTCTTGATCACAAAAATTGGGGTGTTCCAAGGGCTTGTCGATAACCGCAGATGTTTTTGGTCTAGTTGTTCTTGCACTATTTGATGAGCGGCGGCGAGGCTTTCCTGCTTTAACGGCCACTGCTCGACCCACACTGGTTCGTTCGTTATCCACTGCAATGGGATCGGGAAAGCCCAGGTTGCAGTGACCGTTACTGAAAAACCTTCTCGGTGGTTAGCACCACCCCCAATTGGTCAAGAACATCTCTTCCAATTAGACCATTCACTCCAGTCGGGAGGGGCATGACAGTGACTGGCACGGTCGCATGTCTGTTGTCTATGATTATCAAAATACGGTCCACGCTCCGTTGTACCGGAGTGTATCCTCCCACTCCTTCAACTCCTCGCTCCATTGGTTTCGTAGGCCATGTTTTAGGCCAGACCCCTTCTTCTATAATAGTTAAGTCAGCACCTGTATCCAACAGCAGCGAGAGGTGGATCTGTTGACCCCGGGCCTCTAGCGTAGCCATCGTAGTCGGTCGATGGTTCATAGACATGGTCAGAAATACTCCTGCTCCCGTTGAGCCAAATCCTCGGTCCTCCCGGGGGGTGGTGATTCTCGGGGAAATACCCGCAGTCAGGTGCGGCAGCGGTATCAATTGGGCAATTTTGCTGCCTGTTGGAATATGTATTGGCGGAAACGATGTCTGGACAATGATGCTAATAGTCCCGGTAAAATCAGCGTCAATGAGTCTTGGGATGACCGTCAAACCTTTTAGGCTTGTTGACGAGCGGCCGAGTAATAACGATTCACATGCTTGTTTATTAATAATCACTGGTCCCTTTACATTGCTTGGTACTCGTTGGGGTCTTTGATCCAATAGGGTGACAGCTACTGCCGTTGCCACATCCATTCCGAGGCTGCCGGCTGCAGCTGGTTGTAACTGGCTGCTGATGTCGCTGTGGGCGTTTATAAGTTGGTAGTCACTTGCTGCACTGCTGGAGCTGCTACTTGTGTCGGGGCGCGACGGCTCGACGCGCTCATCCGTCCGTTTCCCGACTTGAGACATATCTCAGTATTGTGATTGTTCGTACGGCAGTTCTCACACCACACCCTGGTGGCTTGACAATTACGTCCCATATGTCCTTCTCGCCCACATCGGTAACACTTAAAGTTTCGTGGCGGCTTCGGTCGTGCCTCCGCAGCATTAACTCGAAGGGGTTGCAGAGCGGCGAACACTTGCTGTTGGAATTGCTGTTGGGCTGTGAAGGCCTGTTGTTGGGCTTGAAGGATATCGCTTCCTAACTGTTTCATAGCCTCGACCAACATAGCTTGTGGTCCTACCGGTACCCTACTCATTCTATCCAACATTAGCTCTACTGTGGCATCAGCGGGTAAAGAACTTATGATGTTTCTAGTTTGAGTATTCGAATTCTGAATAACACACTGCCTCAGCAAAGCTGCCCTCATCCACTCCGGTACATCTGACTGTTCTATGGCACTAGTGAGGCGATCAATAAAGCGAGCAAAAGTTTCCTCCCTTCCTTGCTTAATGCCCATATAGGACGGCGAGGGCTGTGCGGTTTTAACGTGTTCAAGAGCAGCTCTAGCCGTACGCATAGCCTCCAAGCACCGCTGCGGCCCCATCTGCAGTTGTGCCCTGATTGTGACAAAAGGACCTGCCCCCATCAGTTGTTCTACTGTTACGCCTCGCAGCGGATACCCCTGCTCCCGCGGCGTTTGAGCGGACGCTTCACAATATCGCTGCCAATGGGCCTGCCACAGCAATAACTGCGACTGAGTCATAATCATTCGCATAATAACCTTAATATCCTCAGGACAAAGCACAACACCTCCCCAAATATAATTCAACATCTGCTTAGATGGCTCGCCGTGCAAACCTGATTCATTCACCGTGTTCCGTAACTGTGACAACAATTTCCAGCCTAACGGAGCATGATTACCATGATAATCCCCATGCGCATCTTCTTCAAACGCTACCGGAAAGGCCAAGGGGAGAAATTCCCCTGCCTCAGACGCTTCGTCTGCCACCTTCCTCCAATTAATACCCATCGGTCTCCTACAGGTCCCACTATCCTTTCCCGTTCCTTTATTCCCTTGCTCCCCCTTTCCTTGCTCCATCCCTTGCTGCTCCACCTTCCGCCCTATCCCTAACTCCTTTTCTTCCTCAGCCTCTTGATTGTTACTAGACCCTTCCATCGTCACCTTCACTTTTTCCCAGCACGGAGGCTCCGGGACCTTACTCGTGCTAAATAACCAGGCATTGTCTCCAGGGGGTGCCGTGGTTCCACTAGAAAACAAGGAACATCCCGCCTCCGGCGGGGGGGCTGACGGCTCTACCTTTTCCAACTTCTGAGTAACAACAGCCGCAAGGTTTTTCTCAACTTTATACCTCTTAATGCAATTGATAACCTCCCGCCACGGCTTCATTAACTTTTTACCTATCTTGTCATCATCAATCACCATATCCCATAACACGTCTCCAAAATCCCTCCACTCCTTCTCCTCAAATAACGAATCTGGAGTCTTAAAAAACCCCTTGAGCTTACCGGTTGCCACTAGTCCCGCTAGCTGTTTAATACAACCAAGCTCTACTCCCCGCTTTTCTAAAAAGCGCTGTAATAACTCTAGGGCTACTTCCTTATCCATACCTTTAACAATAAGCCTTTATCCTTTAACAACAATTAAAAACATATACCTGCCGAAGCGATATCCTTGCAGCCCTTAACCTGTAGCCCTTGCGGTGGCGAGCGTACGCAAAATCACGTAGTCAGGCTCCTAAGTCGACACACCACAGCGCAGTGTTCGGTCGCTTCTGCCCCCTGGTCGCTGCTCCCAGTGCCCCGCTCCTTGCCGCTGCTCCAGGTCCCTGTTCGGGCGCCAAATGTCGGGGCGATCGGCTAAGTCCTGCCCCGAGGGTCGCGAACCTGGAGAAGCGGCGGAAGAATGCAGCCGACTCAATGTGAGTGATAAGCAAGCTTCGTTTATTACAGTTTGGTTACACAATTTATAGAGTGATTAATTAGCTACTACATATTGCAAAGTTAGAGCTCATTATTGGCTAGCTAGCTAAAATGTCAACTCCGCCCATACTCCCTCATTCTTCTCCAGCTGCAACCTGTTTTTCACATTCTTGCTAACCGCAGAGTTGATTTGTTAAATTCCTTGTTCTGTCAAGGACACCGTGTGCTAAGTTTAAAATGGATTTTCTACAACAAGCAATTCGGTCGAGCCTTGCCATCCCCCCACACCTCTGTGCGAGCAGTGCCATGGGCAGATGAGGCTGAGCAACAGCTTTCCAGGCAGGCTCTTTCTGGCTGTGAGCTATCTGCAGACGTTTGCATTTTCGGACCAGCCCTGCCGGAGGCCCCCAGCACGGACCACCTAAGCTACGTTTGAAGTTTGAGGTGGCAAGACAAGCAAGCAGCCCCAGTCTCTGTGCCTCTGTGCGAGCAGTGCCATGGGCAGATGAGGCTGAGCAACAGCTTTCCAGGCTAGCTCTTTCTAGATGCGCGCTACATGCAGACCTTTGCATTTTCGGAGCAGCCCTCCCGTAGGCCCCCGGCACGGACCACCTAAGCAACATTTGAAGTTTGAGGGGGCAAGACAAGCAAGCAGCCCCAGTCTCTGTGCCTCTGTGCGAGCAGTGCCATGGGCAGATGAGGCTGAGCAACAGCTTTCCAGGCTAGCTCTTTCTGGCTGCGAGCTATCTGCAGACGTTCGCATTTTAGGACCAGCCCTGCCGGAGGCCACCGGCACGGACCACCTAAGCTACATTTGAAGTTTGAGGTGGCAAGACAAGCAAGCAGCCCCAGGCTCTGTGCCTCTGTGCGAGCAGTGCCATGGGCAGATGAGGCTGAGCAACAGCTTTCCAGGCTAGCTCTTTCTGGCTGCGAGCTATCTGCAGACGTTCGCTTTTTCAGAGCAGCCCTGCCGGAGACACCCGGCACGAACCCCCTAAGCTATGTCTGAAGTTTGAGGGGGCAAGACAAGCAAGCAGCCCCAGTCTCTGTGCCTCTGTGCGAGCAGTGCCATGGGCAGATGAGGCTGAGCAACAGCTTTCCATGCTAGCCCTTTCTGGCTGCGAGCTATCTGCAGACGTTCGCATTTTCGGACCAGCCCTGCCGCAGGCGCCCAGCACGGACCACCTAAGCTACATTTGAAGTTTGAGGGGGCAAGACAAGCAAGCAGCCCCAGTCTCTGTGCCTCTGTGCGAGCAGTGCCATGGGCAGATGAGGCTGAGCAACAGCTTTCCAGGCTAGCTCTTTGTGGCTGAGAGCTATCTGCAGACGTTTGCGTTTTCAGAGCAGCCCTGCCGGAGACACCCGGCACGAACCCCCTAAGCTATGTCTGAAGTTTGAGGGGGCAAGACAAGCAAGCAGCCCCAGTCTCTGTGCCTCTGTGCGAGCAGTGCCATGGGCAGATGAGGCTGAGCAACAGCTTTCCAGGCTAGCTCTTTCTGGCTGCGAGCTATCTGCAGACGTTCACATTTTGGGAGCAGCCCTGCCCGTTGCGCCCAGCACAGACCACCTAAGCTACATTTGAAGTTTGAGGGGGCAAGACAAGCAAACAGCCCCAGTCTCTGTGCCTCTGTGCGAGCAGTGCCATGGGCAGATGAGGCTGAGCAACAGCTTTCCATGCTAGCCCTTTCTGGCTGCGAGCTATCTGCAGACGTTCGCATTTTCGGACCAGCCCTGCCGCAGGCGCCCAGCACGGACCACCTAAGCTACATTTGAAGTTTGAGGGGGCAAGACAAGCAAGCAGCCCCAGTCTCTGTGCCTCTGTGCGAGCAGTGCCATGGGCAGATGAGGCTGAGCAACAGCTTTCCAGGCTAGCTCTTTCTGGCTGCGAGCTATCTGCAGATGTTCGCATTTTCGCAGCAAGGCTGCCGGAGGCGCCTGACACGGAGAGCCTAAGCTACATTTGAAGTTTGAGGTGGCAAGACAAGCAAGCACCTCCAGTCTCTGTGCCTCTGTGTGAGCAGTGCCACGAGCAGATGAGGCTGAGCAACAGCTTTCCAGGCTAGCTCTTTCTGGCTGCGAGCTATCTGCAGACGTTCGCATTTTCGGACGAGCCCTGTTGCAGGCCCCCGGCACGGACCACCTAAGCTACGTTTGAAGTTTGAGGGGGCAAGACAAGCAAGCAGCCCCTGTCTCTGTGCCTCTGTGCGAGCAGTGCCATTGGCAGATGAGGCTGAGCAACAGCTTTCCAGGCTAGCTCTTTCTGGCTGCGAGCTATCTGCAGACGTTTGCATTTTGGGAGCAGCCCTGCCGGAGGCCCCCGGCACGGACGCCCAAAGCTACCTTTGAAGTTTGACGTGGCAAGACAAGCAAGCAGCCCCAGTCTCTGTGCCTCTGTGAGAGCAGTGCCATGGGCAGATGAGGCTGAGCAACAGCTTTCCAGGCTAGCTCTTTCTGGCTGCGAGCTATCTGCAGACGTTAGCATTTTCAGAGCAGGGCTGCCAGAGACGCCCGGCACGAATCCCCTAAGCTACGTCTGAAGTTTGAGGTGGCAAGACAAGCAAGCAGCCCCAGTCTCTGTGCCTCTGTGCGAGCAGTGCCATGGGCAGATGAGGCTGAGCAACAGCTTTCCAGGCTAGCTCTTTCTGGCTGCAATCTATCTGCAGACGTTTGCGTTTGCGGAGCAGGGCTGCCGCAGACGCCCGGCACGAACACCCAAAGCCACGTTTGAAGTTTGAGGGGGCAAGACAAGCAAGCAGCCCCAGTCTCTGTGCCTCTGTGCGAGCAGTGCCATGGGCAGATGAGGCTGAGCAACAGCTTTCCAGGCTAGCTCTTTCTGACTGAGAGCTATCTGCAGACGTTCGCATCTTTGGAGCAGGGCTGCCGGAGGCGCCCGGCACGGACAGCCTAAGCCACTTTTGCAGTTTGAGGGGGCAAGACAAGCAAGCAGCCCCAGTCTCTGTGCCTCTGTGCGAGCAGTGCCATGGGCAGATGAGGCTGAGCAACAGCTTTCCAGGCTAGCTCTTTCTGGCTGCGAGCTATCTGCAGACGTTCGCATTTTCGGAGCAGGGCTGCCGGAGGAGCCCGGCATGCACTCACAATGCTACATTTGAAGTTTGAGGTGGCAAGACAAGCAAGCAGCCCCAGTCTCTGTGCCTCTGTGCGAGCAGTGCCATGGGCAGATGAGGCTGAGCAACAGCTTTCCAGGCTAGCTCTTTCTGCCTGCGAGCTATCTGCAGACGTTCGCATTTTGGGAGCAGCCCTGCCAGAGGCCCCCGGCATGGACCCCCAAAGCTACGTTTGAAGTTTGACGTGGCAAGACAAGCAAGCAGCCCCAGTCTCTGTGCCTCTGTGCGAGCAGTGCCATGGGCAGATGAGGCTGAGCAACAGCTTCCCAGGCTAGCTCTTTCTGACTGCGCGCTCTCTGCAGACGTTCGCATTTTCAGAGCAGGGCAGTCAGAGGCCCCCTGCACGGACCCCCAAAGCTTCATTTGAAGTTTGAGGGGGCAAGACAAGCAAGCAGCCCCAGTCTCTGTGCCTCTGTGCGATCAGCGCCATGGGCAGATGAGGCTGACCAACAGCTTTCCAGGCTAGCTCTTTCTGGCTGCGAGCTATCTGCAGATGTTCGCATTTTCAGAGCAGGGCTGACGGAGGCTTGCGGCACGGACCACCAAATATATGTTTGAAGTTTGAGGGGGCAAGACAAGCAAGCATCCCCAGTCTCTGTGCCTCTGTGCGAGCAGCGCCATGGGCAGATGAGGCTGACCAACAGCTTTCCAGGCTACCAATTTCTGACTGCGAGCTATCTGCAGATGTTTGCATTTTCGGAGCAGAGCTGCCGCAGACGCCCGACACGGATCCCAAAGAAACGTTTGAAGTTTGAGGGGGCAAGACAAGCAAGCAGCCCCAGTCTCTGTGCCTCTGTGCGAGCAGTGCCATGGGCAGATGAGGCTGAGCAACAGCTTTCCAGGCTAGCTCTCTCTGGCTGAGAGCTATCTGCAGACGTTCGCATTTTCGCAGCAGGGCTGCCGGAGGCGCCTGACACGGAGAGCCTAAGCTACATTTGAAGTTTGAGGGGGCAAGACAAGCAAGCAGCCCCAGTCTCTGTGCCTCTGTGCGAGCAGTGCCATGGGTAGATGAGGCTGAGCAACAGCTTTCCAGGCTAGCTCTTTCTGGCTGCGAGCTATCTGCAGACGTTCGCATTTTCGGACCAGCCCTGCCGCAGGCCCCTGGCACGGACAGCCTAAGCTACGTTTGAAGTTTGAGGGGGCAAGACAAGCAAGCAGCCCCTGTCTCTGTGCCTCTGTGCGAGCAGTGCCATTGGCAGATGAGGCTGAGCAACAGCTTTCCAGGCTAGCTCTTTCTGGCTGCGAGCTATCTGCAGACGTTTGCATTTTCGGACCAGCCCTGCCGGAGGCCCCCGGCACGAATCCCCTAAGCTACGTCTGAAGTTTGAGGTGGCAAGACAAGCAAGCAGCCCCTGTCTCTGTGCCTCTGTGCGAGCAGTGCCATGGGCAGATGAGGCTGAGCAACCGCTTTCCAGGCTAGCTCTTTCTGGCTGCAATCTATCTGCTGACGTTCGCATTTTGGGAGCAGGGCTGCCGGAGGAGCACGGCATGCACTCCCAATGCTACATTTGAAGTTTGAGGGGGCAAGACAAGCAAGCAGCCCCAGTATCTGTGCCTCTGTGCGAGCAGTGCCATGGGCAGATGAGGCTGAGCAACAGCTTTCCAGGCTAGCTCTTTCTGGCTGAGAGCTATCTGCAGACGTTCGCATTTTCGGACCAGCCCTGCCGGAGGAGCCCGGCATGCACCCCCAATGCTACATTTCAAGTTTGACGTGGCAAGACAAGCAAGCAGCCGCAGTCTCTGTGCCTCTGTGCGAGCAGTGCCATGGGCAGATGAGGCTGAGCAACAGCTTTCCAGGCTAGCTCTTTCTGGCTGCGAGCTATCTGCAGACGTTTGCGTTTTCGGAGCAGGGCTGCCGCAGACGCCCGGCACGAACGCCCAAAGCCACGTTTGAAGTTTGAGGTGGCAAGACAAGCAAGCAGCCCCAGTCTCTGTGCCTCTGTGCGAGCAGTGCCATGGGCAGATGAGGCTGAGCAACAGCTTTCCAGGCTAGCTCTTTCTGCCTGCGAGCTATCTGCAGACGTTCGCATTTTCAGAGCAGGGCTGTCAGAGGCCCCCTGCACGGACCCCCAAAGCTACATTTGAAGTTTGAGGTGGCAAGACAAGCAAACAGCCCCTGTCTCTGTGCCTCTGTGCGAGCAGTGCCATGGGCAGATGAGGCTGAGCAACAGCTTCCCAGGCTAGCTCTTTCTGGCTGAGAGCTATCTGCAGATGTTCGCATTTTCAGAGCAGGGCTGACGGAGGCTCGCGGCACGGACCACCTAATCTACAGTTGAAGTTTGAGGGGGCAAGACATGCAAGCAGCCCCAGTCTCTGTACCTCTGTGCGAGCAGTGCCATGGGCAGATGAGGCTGAGCAACAGCTTTCCAGGCTAGCTCTTTCTGGCTGAGAGCTATCTGCAGACGTTCGTATTTTGGGAGCAGGGCTGCCGGAGGAGCCCGGCATGCACCCCCAATGCTACATGTGAAGTTTGAGGGGGCAAGACAAGCAAGCAGCCCCAGTCTCTGTGCCTCTGTGCGAGCAGCGCCATGGGCAGATGAGGCTGACCAACAGCTTTCCAGGCTAGCTCTTTCTGGCTGCGAGCTATTTGCAGACGTTCGCATTTTCGGAGCAGAGCTGCCGCAGACGCCCGACACGGATTCCAAAGACACGTTTGAAGTTTGAGGGGGCAAGACAAGCAAGCAGCCCCAGTCTCTGTGCCTCTGTGCGAGCAGTGCCATGGGCAGATGAGGCTGAGCAACAGCTTTCCAGGCTAGCTCTTTCTGGCTGCGAGCTATCTGCAGACGTTCGCATTTTCGCAGCAAGGCTGCCGGAGGCGCCTGACACGGAGAGCCTAAGCTACATTTGAAGTTTGAGGGGGCAAGACAAGCAAGCAGCCCCAGTCTCTGTGCCTCTGTGCGAGCAGTGCCATGGGTAGATGAGGCTGAGCAACAGCTTTCCAGGCTAGCTCTTTCTGGCTGCAAACTGTCTGCAGACGTTCGCATTTTCGGAGCAGGGATGTCGTAGGCACCCGGCATGGACCACCTAAGACACGTTTGAAGTTTGAGGTGGCAAGACAAGCAAGCAGCTCCAGTCTCTGTGCCTCTGTGTGAGCAGTGCCACGAGCAGATGAGGCTGAGCAACAGCTTTCCAGGCTAGCTCTTTCTGGCTGAGAGCTATCTGCAGACGTTCGCATTTTGGGAGCAGCCCTGCCAGAGGCCCCCTGCACGGACCCCCAAAGCTACATTTGAAGTTTGACGTGGCAAGACAAGCAAGCAGCCCCAGTCTCTGTGCCTCTGTGCGAGCAGTGCCATGGGCAGATGTGGCTGAGCAACAGCTTACCAGGCTAGCTCTTTCTGGCTGCGCGCTCTCTGCAGACGTTCGCATTTTCAGATCAGGGCTGCCAGAGACGCCCGGCACGAACCCCCTAAGCTACGTTTGATGTTTGAGGTGGCAAGACAAGCAAGCAGCCCCAGTCTCTGTGCTACTGTTCGAGCAGTGCCATTGGCAGATGAGGCTGAGCAACACCTTTCCAGGCTAGCTCTTTCTGCCTGCGAGCTATCTGCAGACGTTCGCATTTTCAGAGCAGGGCAGTCAGAGGCCCCCTGCACGGACCCCCAAAGCTTCATTTGAAGTTTGAGGTGGCAAGACAAGCAAGCAGCCCCAGTCTCTGTGCCTCTGTGCGAGCACTGCCATGGGCAGATGAGGCTGAGCAACACCTTTCCAGGCTAGCTCTTGTTGTCTGCAATCTGTCTGCAGATGTTTGCATTTTGGGAGCAGGGATGCCGGAGGCACCCGGCATGGACCACCTAAGATACGTTTCAAGTTTGACGGGGCTAGACAAGCAAGCAGCCCCAGTCTCTGTGCCTCTGTGCGAGCACTGCCATGGGCAGATGAGGCTGAGCAACAGCTTTCCAGGCTAGCTCTTGTTGTCTGCAAGCTTTCTGCAGATGTTTGTATTTTTGGAGCAGGGATGCCGGAGGCTCCCGGCACGGAACACCTAAGCTACGTTTGAAGTTTGAGGTGGCAAGACAAGCAAGCAGCCCCAGTCTCTGTGCCTCTGTGCGAGCAGTGCCATGGGCAGATGAGGCTGAGCAACAGCTTTCCAGGCTAGCTCTTTATGGCTGCAATCTGTCTTCAGACATTCGAATTTTGGGAGCAGGGCTGCCGGAGGAGCCAGGCATGCACCGCCAATGCTACGTTTGAAGTTTGAGGTGGCAAGACAAGCAAGCAGCCCCAGTCTCTGTGCCTCTGTGCGAGCAGTGCCATGGGCAGATGAGGCTGAGCAAGAAGTTTCCAGGCTAGCTCTTTCTGGCTGCGAGCTATCTGCAGACGTTCGCATTTTCGGAGCAGCCCTGTCGGAGGCGCCCGGCACGGACACCCTAAGATACATTTGAAGTTTGAGGGGGCAAGACAAGCAAGCAGCCCCAGTCTCTGTGCCTCTGTGTGTGCAGTGCCATGGGCAGATGAGGCTGAGCAACAGCTTTCCAGGCTAGCTCTTTCTGGCTGCAATCTGTCTGCAGACATTCGAATTTTGGGAGCAGGGCTGCCGGAGGTGCCCAGCACGGACCACCTAAGCAACATTTGAAGTTTGAGGGGGCAAGACAAGCAAGCAGCCCCAGTCTCTGTGCCTCTGTGCGAGCAGTGCCATGGGCAGATGAGGCTGAGCAACAGGTTTCCAGGCTAGCTCTTTCTGGCTGTGAGCTATCTGCAGACGTTCGCATTTTCGGACCAGCCCTGCCGGAGGCGCCCAGCACGGACCACCTAAGCTACATTTGCAGTTTGAGGTGGCAAGACAAGCAAGCAGCCCCAGTCTCTGTGCCTCTGTGCGAGCAGTGCCATGGGCAGATGAGGCTGAGCAACAGCTTTCCAGGCTAGCTCTTTCTGGCTGCGAGCTATGTGCAGACGTTCGCTTTTTCAGAGCAAGGCTGCCAGAGACACCCGGCACGAACCCCCTAAGCTATGTCTGAAGTTTGAGGGGGCAAGACAAGCAAGCAGCCCCAGTCTCTGTGCCTCTGTGCGAGCAGTGCCATGGGCAGATGAGGCTGAGCAACAGCTTTCCAGGCTAGCTCTTTCTGGCTGCGCGCTATCTGCAGACGTTCGAATTTTGGGAGCAGGGCTGCCGGAGGAGCCCAGCATGCACCCCCACTGCTACATTTGAAGTTTGAGCGGGAAAGACAAGCAAGCAGCCCCAGTCTCTGTGCCTCTGTGCGAGCAGTGCCATGGGCAGATGAGGCTGAGCAACAGCTTTCCATGCTGGCTCTTTCTGGCTGCAATCTGTCTGCAGACGTTCGAATTTTGGGAGCAGGGCTGCCGGAGGAGCCCGGCATGCACCCACAATGCTACATTTGAAGTTTGAGGGGGCAAGACAAGCAAGCAGCCCCAGTCTCTGTGCCTCTGTGCGAGCAGTGCCATGGGCAGATGAGGCTGAGCAACAGCTTTCCAGGCTAGCTCTTTCTGGCTGCGAGCTATCTGCAGACGTTCGCATTTTGGGAGCAGCCCTGCCGGAGGAGCCCAGCACAGACCACCTAAGCTACATTTGAAGTTTGAGGGGGCAAGACAAGCAAGCAGCCCCAGTCTCTGTGCCTCTGTGCGAGCAGTGCCATGGGCAGATGAGGCTGAGCAACAGCTTTCCAGGCTAGCTCATTCTGGCTGCGAGCTATCTGCAGACGTTCGCATTTTGGGAGCAGCCCTGTCGGAGGAGCCCAGCACGGACCACCTAAGCTACATTTGAAGTTTGAGGGGGCAAGACAAGCAAGCAGCCCCAGTCTCTGTGCCTCTGTGCGAGCAGTGCCATGGGCAGATGAGGCTGAGCAACAGCTTTCCAGGCTAGCTCTTGTTGTCTGCTCGCTTTCTGCAGAAGTTTGCATTTTTGGAGCAGGGATGCCGGAGGCTCCCGGCATGGACCACCTAAGATACGTTTGAAGTTTGAGGTGGCAAGACAAGCAAGCACCCCCAGTCTCTGTGCCTCTGTGCGAGCAGTGCCATGGGCAGATGAGGCTGAGCAACAGCTTTCCAGGCTAGCTCTATCTGGCTGTGAGCTATCTGCAGACGTTTGCATTTTCGGACCAGCCCTGCCGGAGGCCCCCGGCACGGATCACCTAAGCTACGTTTGAAGTTTGAGGTGGCAAGACAAGCAAGCAGCCCCAGTCTCTGTGCCTCTGTGCGAGCAGTGCCATGGGCAGATGAGGCTGAGCAACAGCTTTCCAGGCTAGCTCTATCTGGCTGTGAGCTATCTGCAGACGTTTGCATTTTCGGACCAGCCCTGCCGGAGGCCCCCGGCACGGATCACCTAAGCTACGTTTGAAGTTTGAGGTGGCAAGACAAGCAAGCAGCCCCAGTCTCTGTGCCTCTGTGCGAGCAGTGCCATGGGCAGATGAGGCTGAGCAACAGCTTTCCAGGCTAGCTCTTTCTGGCTGCGAGCTATATGCAGACCTTTGCATTTTCGGAGCAGCCCTCCCGTAGGCCCCCGGCACGGACCACCTAAGATACGTTTGAAGTTTGAGGTGGCAAGACAAGCAAGCAGCCCCAGTCTCTGTGCCTCTGTGCGAGCAGTGCCATGGGTAGATGAGACTGAGCAACAGCTTTCCAGGCTAGCTCTTTCTGGCTGCGAGCTATCTGCAGACGTTCGCATTTTCGGAGCAGGGATGCCGGAGGCACCCGTCATGGACCAGCTAAGCTACGTTTGAAGTTTGACGTGGCAAGACAAGCAAGCAGCCCCAGTCTCTGTGCCTCTGTGCGAGCAGTGCCATGGGCAGATGAGGCTGAGCAACAGCTTTCCAGGCTAGCTCTTTCTGGCTGCAATCTGTCTGCAGACGTTCGCATTTTGGAAGCAGGGCTGCCGGAGGAGCCCGGCATGCACCCACAATGCTACATTTGAAGTTTGACGTGGCAAGACAAGCAAGCAGCCCCAGTCTCTGTGCCTCTGTGCGAGCAGTGCCATGGGCAGATGAGGCTGAGCAACAGCTTTCCAGGCTAGCTCTTTCTGGCTGCGAGCTATCTGCAGACGTTCGCATTTTGGGAGCAGCCCTGCCGCAGGCCTCCGGCACGGACCACCTAAGCTACATTTGAAGTTTGAGGGGGCAAGA
The DNA here is from genome assembly GCF_030867145.1 of Opisthocomus hoazin. Classification (NCBI taxonomy): domain Eukaryota; kingdom Metazoa; phylum Chordata; class Aves; order Opisthocomiformes; family Opisthocomidae; genus Opisthocomus; species Opisthocomus hoazin. Next base: position 11,640,782 of record NC_134453.1, read on the forward strand.
CAAGCAAGCAGCCCCTGTCTCTGTGCCTCTGTGCGAGCAGTGCCATGGGCAGATGAGGCTGAGCAACAGCTTTCCAGGCTAGCTCTTGTTGTCTGCTCGCTTTCTGCAGAAGTTTGCATTTTCGGAGCAGGGATGCCGGAGGCTCCCGGCATGGACCACCTAAGATACGTTTGAAGTTTGAGGTGGCAAGACAAGCAAGCAGCCCCAGTCTCTGTGCCTCTGTGCGAGCAGTGCCATGGGCAGATGAGGCTGAGCAACAGCTTTCCAGGCTAGCTCTTTCTGGCTGCGAGCTATCTGCAGACATTCGCATTTTGGGAGCAGGGCTGCCGGAGGCCCCCGGCACGGACCACCTAAAATACGTTTGAAGTTTGAGGTGGCAAGACAAGCAAGCAGCCCCAGTCTCTGTGCCTCTGTGTCGGGGCGATCGGCTAAGTCCTGCCCCGAGGGTCGCGAACCTGGAGAAGCGGCGGAAGAATGCAGCCGACTCAATGTGAGTGATAAGCAAGCTTCGTTTATTACAGTTTGGTTACACAATTTATAGAGTGATTAATTAGCTACTACATATTGCAAAGTTAGAGCTCATTATTGGCTAGCTAGCTAAAATGTCAACTCCGCCCATACTCCCTCATTCTTCTCCAGCTGCAACCTGTTTTTCACATTCTTGCTAACCGCAGAGTTGATTTGTTAAATTCCTTGTTCTGTCAAGGACACCGTGTGCTAAGCTTAAAATGGATTTTCTACAACAAGCAATTCGGTCGAGCCTTGCCATCCCCCCACACTTCCCCCTTTTTCTTTTTAAATTGCGATAGGGCTCCTAATAGATGAGAATTTGTTAAAAATACACAAAGGTCAATAGGGAGGTCGGGGTCACGACGGTGGACGAAACGTGAGGCAATCTGGTCAGCAATTTGAGAGAGGATACGCTGCTGTTCCGACGTAAGTTGCACCGGTGTAGTTGGGTCTGTCCCACGTAGTAACGGTCGAAGGCTGTCCAACTGTGCGTTGGATATTCCGACGACAGGACGGATCCATTGGATGTCTCCCATCAGCCTCTGGGCATCATGTAGCGTGTTGATTGACGTGTTGAGTTGTAGTTTTTGTGGTTGAATCTGAGAGTCAGCAATCTTCCAGCCTAGATATAGCCATGGCGCTTTCGTTTGAATTTTTTCAACAGCTATTATTAAGCCATTCTCTCTCAGTGTCGTATGTAATAGCTGAACTTGTTCGGCGCTGAACTCCGACTCCTGCGCGAGCAGGATATCATCCATATAATGATAAATTAACGTGTGTGGCCATAATTTCCTTAAGGGTTGTAGTGCATTGTCCACATACAACTGGCACAGCGTGGGACTATTCTTCATCCCTTGTGGTAATACTGTCCATTCAAAACGCTGTGCTGGCGCCTCTTTGTTAACAGAGGGCAAAGTAAACGCGAAGCGTTGCATATCTTGCTCGTGTAATGCAATAGTAAAAAAGCAATCTTTTAAGTCCACTATCAACAGTCTCCAATGTTCTGGTAACATAGCGGGGTTAGGTAGTCCTGGCTGCAGCGCTCCCATCGATTGCATTTGAGTGTTAACTGCCCTTAAGTCATGTACTAGCCTAAATTTTCCAGATTTTTTCTTGATCACAAAAATTGGGGTGTTCCAAGGGCTTGTCGATAACCGCAGATGTTTTTGGTCTAGTTGTTCTTGCACTATTTGATGAGCGGCGGCGAGGCTTTCCTGCTTTAACGGCCACTGCTCGACCCACACTGGTTCGTTCGTTATCCACTGCAATGGGATCGGGAAAGCCCAGGTTGCAGTGACCGTTACTGAAAAACCTTCTCGGTGGTTAGCACCACCCCCAATTGGTCAAGAACATCTCTTCCAATTAGACCATTCACTCCAGTCGGGAGGGGCATGACAGTGACTGGCACGGTCGCATGTCTGTTGTCTATGATTATCAAAATACGGTCCACGCTCCGTTGTACCGGAGTGTATCCTCCCACTCCTTCAACTCCTCGCTCCATTGGTTTCGTAGGCCATGTTTTAGGCCAGACCCCTTCTTCTATAATAGTTAAGTCAGCACCTGTATCCAACAGCAGCGAGAGGTGGATCTGTTGACCCCGGGCCTCTAGCGTAGCCATCGTAGTCGGTCGATGGTTCATAGACATGGTCAGAAATACTCCTGCTCCCGTTGAGCCAAATCCTCGGTCCTCCCGGGGGGTGGTGATTCTCGGGGAAATACCCGCAGTCAGGTGCGGCAGCGGTATCAATTGGGCAATTTTGCTGCCTGTTGGAATATGTATTGGCGGAAACGATGTCTGGACAATGATGCTAATAGTCCCGGTAAAATCAGCGTCAATGAGTCTTGGGATGACCGTCAAACCTTTTAGGCTTGTTGACGAGCGGCCGAGTAATAACGATTCACATGCTTGTTTATTAATAATCACTGGTCCCTTTACATTGCTTGGTACTCGTTGGGGTCTTTGATCCAATAGGGTGACAGCTACTGCCGTTGCCACATCCATTCCGAGGCTGCCGGCTGCAGCTGGTTGTAACTGGCTGCTGATGTCGCTGTGGGCGTTTATAAGTTGGTAGTCACTTGCTGCACTGCTGGAGCTGCTACTTGTGTCGGGGCGCGACGGCTCGACGCGCTCATCCGTCCGTTTCCCGACTTGAGACATATCTCAGTATTGTGATTGTTCGTACGGCAGTTCTCACACCACACCCTGGTGGCTTGACAATTACGTCCCATATGTCCTTCTCGCCCACATCGGTAACACTTAAAGTTTCGTGGCGGCTTCGGTCGTGCCTCCGCAGCATTAACTCGAAGGGGTTGCAGAGCGGCGAACACTTGCTGTTGGAATTGCTGTTGGGCTGTGAAGGCCTGTTGTTGGGCTTGAAGGATATCGCTTCCTAACTGTTTCATAGCCTCGACCAACATAGCTTGTGGTCCTACCGGTACCCTACTCATTCTATCCAACATTAGCTCTACTGTGGCATCAGCGGGTAAAGAACTTATGATGTTTCTAGTTTGAGTATTCGAATTCTGAATAACACACTGCCTCAGCAAAGCTGCCCTCATCCACTCCGGTACATCTGACTGTTCTATGGCACTAGTGAGGCGATCAATAAAGCGAGCAAAAGTTTCCTCCCTTCCTTGCTTAATGCCCATATAGGACGGCGAGGGCTGTGCGGTTTTAACGTGTTCAAGAGCAGCTCTAGCCGTACGCATAGCCTCCAAGCACCGCTGCGGCCCCATCTGCAGTTGTGCCCTGATTGTGACAAAAGGACCTGCCCCCATCAGTTGTTCTACTGTTACGCCTCGCAGCGGATACCCCTGCTCCCGCGGCGTTTGAGCGGACGCTTCACAATATCGCTGCCAATGGGCCTGCCACAGCAATAACTGCGACTGAGTCATAATCATTCGCATAATAACCTTAATATCCTCAGGACAAAGCACAACACCTCCCCAAATATAATTCAACATCTGCTTAGATGGCTCGCCGTGCAAACCTGATTCATTCACCGTGTTCCGTAACTGTGACAACAATTTCCAGCCTAACGGAGCATGATTACCATGATAATCCCCATGCGCATCTTCTTCAAACGCTACCGGAAAGGCCAAGGGGAGAAATTCCCCTGCCTCAGACGCTTCGTCTGCCACCTTCCTCCAATTAATACCCATCGGTCTCCTACAGGTCCCACTATCCTTTCCCGTTCCTTTATTCCCTTGCTCCCCCTTTCCTTGCTCCATCCCTTGCTGCTCCACCTTCCGCCCTATCCCTAACTCCTTTTCTTCCTCAGCCTCTTGATTGTTACTAGACCCTTCCATCGTCACCTTCACTTTTTCCCAGCACGGAGGCTCCGGGACCTTACTCGTGCTAAATAACCAGGCATTGTCTCCAGGGGGTGCCGTGGTTCCACTAGAAAACAAGGAACATCCCGCCTCCGGCGGGGGGGCTGACGGCTCTACCTTTTCCAACTTCTGAGTAACAACAGCCGCAAGGTTTTTCTCAACTTTATACCTCTTAATGCAATTGATAACCTCCCGCCACGGCTTCATTAACTTTTTACCTATCTTGTCATCATCAATCACCATATCCCATAACACGTCTCCAAAATCCCTCCACTCCTTCTCCTCAAATAACGAATCTGGAGTCTTAAAAAACCCCTTGAGCTTACCGGTTGCCACTAGTCCCGCTAGCTGTTTAATACAACCAAGCTCTACTCCCCGCTTTTCTAAAAAGCGCTGTAATAACTCTAGGGCTACTTCCTTATCCATACCTTTAACAATAAGCCTTTATCCTTTAACAACAATTAAAAACATATACCTGCCGAAGCGATATCCTTGCAGCCCTTAACCTGTAGCCCTTGCGGTGGCGAGCGTACGCAAAATCACGTAGTCAGGCTCCTAAGTCGACACACCACAGCGCAGTGTTCGGTCGCTTCTGCCCCCTGGTCGCTGCTCCCAGTGCCCCGCTCCTTGCCGCTGCTCCAGGTCCCTGTTCGGGCGCCAAATGTCGGGGCGATCGGCTAAGTCCTGCCCCGAGGGTCGCGAACCTGGAGAAGCGGCGGAAGAATGCAGCCGACTCAATGTGAGTGATAAGCAAGCTTCGTTTATTACAGTTTGGTTACACAATTTATAGAGTGATTAATTAGCTACTACATATTGCAAAGTTAGAGCTCATTATTGGCTAGCTAGCTAAAATGTCAACTCCGCCCATACTCCCTCATTCTTCTCCAGCTGCAACCTGTTTTTCACATTCTTGCTAACCGCAGAGTTGATTTGTTAAATTCCTTGTTCTGTCAAGGACACCGTGTGCTAAGTTTAAAATGGATTTTCTACAACAAGCAATTCGGTCGAGCCTTGCCATCCCCCCACACCTCTGTGCGAGCAGTGCCATGGGCAGATGAGGCTGAGCAACAGCTTTCCAGGCTAGCTCTATCTGGCTGTGAGCTATCTGCAGACGTTTGCATTTTCGGACCAGCCCTGCCGGAGGCCCCCGGCACGGATCACCTAAGCTACGTTTGAAGTTTGAGGTGGCAAGACAAGCAAGCAGCCCCAGTCTCTGTGCCTCTGTGCGAGCAGTGCCATGGGCAGATGAGGCTGAGCAACAGCTTTCCAGGCTAGCTCTTTCTGGATGCGAGCTATATGCAGACCTTTGCATTTTCGGAGCAGCCCTCCCGTAGGCCCCCGGCACGGACCACCTAAGATACGTTTGAAGTTTGAGGTGGCAAGACAAGCAAGCAGCCCCAGTCTCTGTGCCTCTGTGCGAGCAGTGCCATGGGTAGATGAGACTGAGCAACAGCTTTCCAGGCTAGCTCTTTCTGCCTGCAAGCTATCTGCAGACGTTCGCATTTTCGGAGCAGGGATGCCGGAGGCACCCGTCATGGACCAGCTAAGCTACGTTTGAAGTTTGACGTGGCAAGACAAGCAAGCAGCCCCAGTCTCTGTGCCTCTGTGCGAGCAGTGCCATGGGCAGATGAGGCTGAGCAACAGCTTTCCAGGCTAGCTCTTTCTGGCTGCAATCTGTCTGCAGACGTTCGCATTTTGGGAGCAGGGCTGCCGGAGGAGCCCGGCATGCACCCACAATGCTACATTTGAAGTTTGACGTGGCAAGACAAGCAAGCAGCCCCAGTCTCTGTGCCTCTGTGCGAGCAGTGCCATGGGCAGATGAGGCTGAGCAACAGCTTTCCAGGCTAGCTCTTTCTGGCTGCGAGCTATCTGCAGACGTTCGCATTTTGGGAGCAGCCCTGCCGCAGGCCTCCGGCACGGACCACCTAAGCTACATTTGAAGTTTGAGGGGGCAAGACAAGCAAGCAGCCCCAGTCTCTGTGCCTCTGTGCGAGCAGTGCCATGGGCAGATGAGGCTGAGCAACAGCTTTCCAGGCTAGCTCTTTCTGGCTGAGAGCTATCTGCAGACGTTCGCATTTTGGGAGCAGCCCTGCCGGAGGAGCCCTGCACGGACCACCTAAGCTACATTTGAAGTTTGAGGGGGCAAGACAAGCAAGCAGCCCCAGTCTCTGTGCCTCTGTGCGAGCAGTGCCATGGGCAGATGAGGCTGAGCAACAGCTTTCCAGGCTAGCTCTTGTTGTCTGCTCGCTTTCTGCAGAAGTTTGCATTTTCGGAGCAGGGATGCCGGAGGCTCCTGGCATGGACCACCTAAGATACGTTTGAAGTTTGAGGTGGCAAGACAAGCAAGCAGCCCCAGTCTCTGTGCCTCTGTGCGAGCAGTGCCATGGGCAGATGAGGCTGAGCAACAGCTTTCCAGGCTAGCTCTTTCTGGCTGCGAGCTATCTGCAGACATTCGCATTTTGGGAGCAGGGCTGCCGGAGGCCCCCGGCACGGACCACCTAAAATACGTTTGAAGTTTGAGGTGGCAAGACAAGCAAGCAGCCCCAGTCTCTGTGCCTCTGTGTCGGGGCGATCGGCTAAGTCCTGCCCCGAGGGTCGCGAACCTGGAGAAGCGGCGGAAGAATGCAGCCGACTCAATGTGAGTGATAAGCAAGCTTCGTTTATTACAGTTTGGTTACACAATTTATAGAGTGATTAATTAGCTACTACATATTGCAAAGTTAGAGCTCATTATTGGCTAGCTAGCTAAAATGTCAACTCCGCCCATACTCCCTCATTCTTCTCCAGCTGCAACCTGTTTTTCACATTCTTGCTAACCGCAGAGTTGATTTGTTAAATTCCTTGTTCTGTCAAGGACACCGTGTGCTAAGCTTAAAATGGATTTTCTACAACAAGCAATTCGGTCGAGCCTTGCCATCCCCCCACACTTCCCCCTTTTTCTTTTTAAATTGCGATAGGGCTCCTAATAGATGAGAATTTGTTAAAAATACACAAAGGTCAATAGGGAGGTCGGGGTCACGACGGTGGACGAAACGTGAGGCAATCTGGTCAGCAATTTGAGAGAGGATACGCTGCTGTTCCGACGTAAGTTGCACCGGTGTAGTTGGGTCTGTCCCACGTAGTAACGGTCGAAGGCTGTCCAACTGTGCGTTGGATATTCCGACGACAGGACGGATCCATTGGATGTCTCCCATCAGCCTCTGGGCATCATGTAGCGTGTTGATTGACGTGTTGAGTTGTAGTTTTTGTGGTTGAATCTGAGAGTCAGCAATCTTCCAGCCTAGATATAGCCATGGCGCTTTCGTTTGAATTTTTTCAACAGCTATTATTAAGCCATTCTCTCTCAGTGTCGTATGTAATAGCTGAACTTGTTCGGCGCTGAACTCCGACTCCTGCGCGAGCAGGATATCATCCATATAATGATAAATTAACGTGTGTGGCCATAATTTCCTTAAGGGTTGTAGTGCATTGTCCACATACAACTGGCACAGCGTGGGACTATTCTTCATCCCTTGTGGTAATACTGTCCATTCAAAACGCTGTGCTGGCGCCTCTTTGTTAACAGAGGGCAAAGTAAACGCGAAGCGTTGCATATCTTGCTCGTGTAATGCAATAGTAAAAAAGCAATCTTTTAAGTCCACTATCAACAGTCTCCAATGTTCTGGTAACATAGCGGGGTTAGGTAGTCCTGGCTGCAGCGCTCCCATCGATTGCATTTGAGTGTTAACTGCCCTTAAGTCATGTACTAGCCTAAATTTTCCAGATTTTTTCTTGATCACAAAAATTGGGGTGTTCCAAGGGCTTGTCGATAACCGCAGATGTTTTTGGTCTAGTTGTTCTTGCACTATTTGATGAGCGGCGGCGAGGCTTTCCTGCTTTAACGGCCACTGCTCGACCCACACTGGTTCGTTCGTTATCCACTGCAATGGGATCGGGAAAGCCCAGGTTGCAGTGACCGTTACTGAAAAACCTTCTCGGTGGTTAGCACCACCCCCAATTGGTCAAGAACATCTCTTCCAATTAGACCATTCACTCCAGTCGGGAGGGGCATGACAGTGACTGGCACGGTCGCATGTCTGTTGTCTATGATTATCAAAATACGGTCCACGCTCCGTTGTACCGGAGTGTATCCTCCCACTCCTTCAACTCCTCGCTCCATTGGTTTCGTAGGCCATGTTTTAGGCCAGACCCCTTCTTCTATAATAGTTAAGTCAGCACCTGTATCCAACAGCAGCGAGAGGTGGATCTGTTGACCCCGGGCCTCTAGCGTAGCCATCGTAGTCGGTCGATGGTTCATAGACATGGTCAGAAATACTCCTGCTCCCGTCGAGCCAAATCCTCGGTCCTCCCGGGGGGTGGTGATTCTCGGGGAAATACCCGCAGTCAGGTGCGGCAGCGGTATCAATTGGGCAATTTTGCTGCCTGTTGGAATATGTATTGGCGGAAACGATGTCTGGACAATGATGCTAATAGTCCCGGTAAAATCAGCGTCAATGAGTCTTGGGATGACCGTCAAACCTTTTAGGCTTGTTGACGAGCGGCCGAGTAATAACGATTCACATGCTTGTTTATTAATAATCACTGGTCCCTTTACATTGCTTGGTACTCGTTGGGGTCTTTGATCCAATAGGGTGACAGCTACTGCCGTTGCCACATCCATTCCGAGGCTGCCGGCTGCAGCTGGTTGTAACTGGCTGCTGATGTCGCTGTGGGCGTTTATAAGTTGGTAGTCACTTGCTGCACTGCTGGAGCTGCTACTTGTGTCGGGGCGCGACGGCTCGACGCGCTCATCCGTCCGTTTCCCGACTTGAGACATATCTCAGTATTGTGATTGTTCGTACGGCAGTTCTCACACCACACCCTGGTGGCTTGACAATTACGTCCCATATGTCCTTCTCGCCCACATCGGTAACACTTAAAGTTTCGTGGCGGCTTCGGTCGTGCCTCCGCAGCATTAACTCGAAGGGGTTGCAGAGCGGCGAACACTTGCTGTTGGAATTGCTGTTGGGCTGTGAAGGCCTGTTGTTGGGCTTGAAGGATATCGCTTCCTAACTGTTTCATAGCCTCGACCAACATAGCTTGTGGTCCTACCGGTACCCTACTCATTCTATCCAACATTAGCTCTACTGTGGCATCAGCGGGTAAAGAACTTATGATGTTTCTAGTTTGAGTATTCGAATTCTGAATAACACACTGCCTCAGCAAAGCTGCCCTCATCCACTCCGGTACATCTGACTGTTCTATGGCACTAGTGAGGCGATCAATAAAGCGAGCAAAAGTTTCCTCCCTTCCTTGCTTAATGCCCATATAGGACGGCGAGGGCTGTGCGGTTTTAACGTGTTCAAGAGCAGCTCTAGCCGTACGCATAGCCTCCAAGCACCGCTGCGGCCCCATCTGCAGTTGTGCCCTGATTGTGACAAAAGGACCTGCCCCCATCAGTTGTTCTACTGTTACGCCTCGCAGCGGATACCCCTGCTCCCGCGGCGTTTGAGCGGACGCTTCACAATATCGCTGCCAATGGGCCTGCCACAGCAATAACTGCGACTGAGTCATAATCATTCGCATAATAACCTTAATATCCTCAGGACAAAGCACAACACCTCCCCAAATATAATTCAACATCTGCTTAGATGGCTCGCCGTGCAAACCTGATTCATTCACCGTGTTCCGTAACTGTGACAACAATTTCCAGCCTAACGGAGCATGATTACCATGATAATCCCCATGCGCATCTTCTTCAAACGCTACCGGAAAGGCCAAGGGGAGAAATTCCCCTGCCTCAGACGCTTCGTCTGCCACCTTCCTCCAATTAATACCCATCGGTCTCCTACAGGTCCCACTATCCTTTCCCGTTCCTTTATTCCCTTGCTCCCCCTTTCCTTGCTCCATCCCTTGCTGCTCCACCTTCCGCCCTATCCCTAACTCCTTTTCTTCCTCAGCCTCTTGATTGTTACTAGACCCTTCCATCGTCACCTTCACTTTTTCCCAGCACGGAGGCTCCGGGACCTTACTCGTGCTAAATAACCAGGCATTGTCTCCAGGGGGTGCCGTGGTTCCACTAGAAAACAAGGAACATCCCGCCTCCGGCGGGGGGGCTGACGGCTCTACCTTTTCCAACTTCTGAGTAACAACAGCCGCAAGGTTTTTCTCAACTTTATACCTCTTAATGCAATTGATAACCTCCCGCCACGGCTTCATTAACTTTTTACCTATCTTGTCATCATCAATCACCATATCCCATAACACGTCTCCAAAATCCCTCCACTCCTTCTCCTCAAATAACGAATCTGGAGTCTTAAAAAACCCCTTGAGCTTACCGGTTGCCACTAGTCCCGCTAGCTGTTTAATACAACCAAGCTCTACTCCCCGCTTTTCTAAAAAGCGCTGTAATAACTCTAGGGCTACTTCCTTATCCATACCTTTAACAATAAGCCTTTATCCTTTAACAACAATTAAAAACATATACCTGCCGAAGCGATATCCTTGCAGCCCTTAACCTGTAGCCCTTGCGGTGGCGAGCGTACGCAAAATCACGTAGTCAGGCTCCTAAGTCGACACACCACAGCGCAGTGTTCGGTCGCTTCTGCCCCCTGGTCGCTGCTCCCAGTGCCCCGCTCCTTGCCGCTGCTCCAGGTCCCTGTTCGGGCGCCAAATGTCGGGGCGATCGGCTAAGTCCTGCCCCGAGGGTCGCGAACCTGGAGAAGCGGCGGAAGAATGCAGCCGACTCAATGTGAGTGATAAGCAAGCTTCGTTTATTACAGTTTGGTTACACAATTTATAGAGTGATTAATTAGCTACTACATATTGCAAAGTTAGAGCTCATTATTGGCTAGCTAGCTAAAATGTCAACTCCGCCCATACTCCCTCATTCTTCTCCAGCTGCAACCTGTTTTTCACATTCTTGCTAACCGCAGAGTTGATTTGTTAAATTCCTTGTTCTGTCAAGGACACCGTGTGCTAAGTTTAAAATGGATTTTCTACAACAAGCAATTCGGTCGAGCCTTGCCATCCCCCCACACCTCTGTGCGAGCAGTGCCATGGGCAGATGAGGCTGAGCAACAGCTTTCCAGGCTAGCTCTTTCTGGCTGTGAGCTATCTGCAGACGTTTGCATTTTCGGACCAGCCCTGCCGGAGGCCCCCAGCACGGACCACCTAAGCTACGTTTGAAGTTTGAGGTGGCAAGACAAGCAAGCAGCCCCAGTCTCTGTGCCTCTGTGCGAGCAGTGCCATGGGCAGATGAGGCTGAGCAACAGCTTTCCAGGCTAGCTCTTTCTAGATGCGCGCTACATGCAGACCTTTGCATTTTCGGAGCAGCCCTCCCGTAGGCCCCCGGCACGGACCACCTAAGCAACATTTGAAGTTTGAGGGGGCAAGACAAGCAAGCAGCCCCAGTCTCTGTGCCTCTGTGCGAGCAGTGCCATGGGCAGATGAGGCTGAGCAACAGCTTTCCAGGCTAGCTCTTTCTGGCTGCGAGCTATCTGCAGACGTTCGCATTTTAGGACCAGCCCTGCCGGAGGCCACCGGCACGGACCACCTAAGCTACATTTGAAGTTTGAGGTGGCAAGACAAGCAAGCAGCCCCAGGCTCTGTGCCTCTGTGCGAGCAGTGCCATGGGCAGATGAGGCTGAGCAACAGCTTTCCAGGCTAGCTCTTTCTGGCTGCGAGCTATCTGCAGACGTTCGCTTTTTCAGAGCAGCCCTGCCGGAGACACCCGGCACGAACCCCCTAAGCTATGTCTGAAGTTTGAGGGGGCAAGACAAGCAAGCAGCCCCAGTCTCTGTGCCTCTGTGCGAGCAGTGCCATGGGCAGATGAGGCTGAGCAACAGCTTTCCAGGCTAGCTCTTTCTGGCTGCGAGCTATCTGCAGACGTTCACATTTTGGGAGCAGCCCTGCCCGTTGCGCCCAGCACAGACCACCTAAGCTACATTTGAAGTTTGAGGGGGCAAGACAAGCAAACAGCCCCAGTCTCTGTGCCTCTGTGCGAGCAGTGCCATGGGCAGATGAGGCTGAGCAACAGCTTTCCATGCTAGCCCTTTCTGGCTGCGAGCTATCTGCAGACGTTCGCATTTTCGGACCAGCCCTGCCGCAGGCGCCCAGCACGGACCACCTAAGCTACATTTGAAGTTTGAGGGGGCAAGACAAGCAAGCAGCCCCAGTCTCTGTGCCTCTGTGCGAGCAGTGCCATGGGCAGATGAGGCTGAGCAACAGCTTTCCAGGCTAGCTCTTTGTGGCTGAGAGCTATCTGCAGACGTTTGCGTTTTCAGAGCAGCCCTGCCGGAGACACCCGGCAGGAACCCCCTAAGCTATGTCTGAAGTTTGAGGGGGCAAGACAAGCAAGCAGCCCCAGTCTCTGTGCCTCTGTGCGAGCAGTGCCATGGGCAGATGAGGCTGAGCAACAGCTTTCCAGGCTAGCTCTTTCTGGCTGCGAGCTATCTGCAGACGTTCACATTTTGGGAGCAGCCCTGCCCGTTGCGCCCAGCACAGACCACCTAAGCTACATTTGAAGTATGAGGGGGCAAGACAAGCAAACAGCCCCAGTCTCTGTGCCTCTGTGCGAGCAGTGCCATGGGCAGATGAGGCTGAGCAACAGCTTTCCATGCTAGCCCTTTCTGGCTGCGAGCTATCTGCAGACGTTCGCATTTTCGGACCAGCCCTGCCGCAGGCGCCCAGCACGGACCACCTAAGCTACATTTGAAGTTTGAGGGGGCAAGACAAGCAAGCAGCCCCAGTCTCTGTGCCTCTGTGCGAGCAGTGCCATGGGCAGATGAGGCTGAGCAACAGCTTTCCAGGCTAGCTCTTTCTGGCTGCGAGCTATCTGCAGACGTTCGCATTTTCGCAGCAAGGCTGCCGGAGGCGCCTGACACGGAGAGCCTAAGCTACATTTGAAGTTTGAGGGGGCAAGACAAGCAAGCAGCCCCAGTCTCTGTGCCTCTGTGCGAGCAGTGCCATGGGTAGATGAGGCTGAGCAACAGCTTTCCAGGCTAGCTCTTTCTGGCTGCAAACTGTCTGCAGACGTTCGCATTTTCGGAGCAGGGATGTCGTAGGCACCCGGCATGGACCACCTAAGATACGTTTGAAGTTTGAGGTGGCAAGACAAGCAAGCAGCTCCAGTCTCTGTGCCTCTGTGTGAGCAGTGCCACGAGCAGATGAGGCTGAGCAACAGCTTTCCAGGCTAGCTCTTTCTGGCTGCGAGCTATCTGCAGACGTTCGCATTTTCGGACGAGCCCTGTTGCAGGCCCCCGGCACGGACCACCTAAGCTACGTTTGAAGTTTGAGGGGGCAAGACAAGCAAGCAGCCCCTGTCTCTGTGCCTCTGTGCGAGCAGTGCCATTGGCAGATGAGGCTGAGCAACAGCTTTCCAGGCTAGCTCTTTCTGGCTGCGAGCTATCTGCAGACGTTTGCATTTTGGGAGCAGCCCTGCCGGAGGCCCCCGGCACGGACGCCCAAAGCTACCTTTGAAGTTTGACGTGGCAAGACAAGCAAGCAGCCCCAGTCTCTGTGCCTCTGTGAGAGCAGTGCCATGGGCAGATGAGGCTGAGCAACAGCTTTCCAGGCTAGCTCTTTCTGGCTGCAAGCTATCTGCAGACGTTAGCATTTTCAGAGCAGGGCTGCCAGAGACGCCCGGCACGAATCCCCTAAGCTACGTCTGAAGTTTGAGGTGGCAAGACAAGCAAGCAGCCCCAGTCTCTGTGCCTCTGTGCGAGCAGTGCCATGGGCAGATGAGGCTGAGCAACAGCTTTCCAGGCTAGCTCTTTCTGGCTGCAATCTATCTGCAGACGTTTGCGTTTGCGGAGCAGGGCTGCCGCAGACGCCCGGCACGAACACCCAAAGCCACGTTTGAAGTTTGAGGGGGCAAGACAAGCAAGCAGCCCCAGTCTCTGTGCCTCTGTGCGAGCAGTGCCATGGGCAGATGAGGCTGAGCAACAGCTTTCCAGGCTAGCTCTTTCTGACTGAGAGCTATCTGCAGACGTTCGCATCTTTGGAGCAGGGCTGCCGGAGGCGCCCGGCACGGACAGCCTAAGCTACTTTTGCAGTTTGAGGGGGCAAGACAAGCAAGCAGCCCCAGTCTCTGTGCCTCTGTGCGAGCAGTGCCATGGGCAGATGAGGCTGAGCAACAGCTTTCCAGGCTAGCTCTTTCTGGCTGCGCGCTCTCTGCAGACGTTCGCATTTTCAGAGCAGGGCAGTCAGAGGCCCCCTGCACGGACCCCCAAAGCTTCATTTGAAGTTTGAGGGGGCAAGACAAGCAAGCAGCCCCAGTCTCTGTGCCTCTGTGCGAGCAGCGCCATGGGCAGATGAGGCTGACCAACAGCTTTCCAGGCTAGCTCTTTCTGGCTGCGAGCTATCTGCAGATGTTCGCATTTTCAGAGCAGGGCTGACGGAGGCTTGCGGCACGGACCACCAAATATATGTTTGAAGTTTGAGGGGGCAAGACAAGCAAGCATCCCCAGTCTCTGTGCCTCTGTGCGAGCAGTGCCATGGGCAGATGAGGCTGAGCAACAGCTTTCCAGGCTAGCTCTTTCTGGCTGAGAGCTATCTGCAGACGTTCGCATTTTCGGAGCAGAGCTGCCGCAGACACCCGACACGGATCCCAAAGCCACGTTTGAAGTTTGAGGGGGCAAGACAAGCAAGCAGCCGCAGTCTCTGTGCCTCTGTGCGAGCAGCGCCATGGGCAGATGAGGCTGACCAACAGCTTTCCAGGCTACCAATTTCTGACTGCGAGCTATCTGCAGATGTTTGCATTTTCAGAGCAGGGCTGACGGAGGCTCACGGCACGGACCACCAAATATATGTTTGAAGTTTGAGGGGGCAAGACAAGCAAGCAGCCCCAGTCTCTGTGCCTCTGTGCGAGCAGTGCCATGGGCAGATGAGGCTGAGCAACAGCTTTCCAGGCTAGCTCTTTCTGGCTGAGAGCTATCTGCAGACGTTCGCATTTTCGGAGCAGAGCTGCCGCAGACGCCCGACACGGATCCCAAAGACACGTTTGAAGTTTGAGGGGGCAAGACAAGCAAGCAGCCCCAGTCTCTGTGCCTCTGTGCGAGCAGTGCCATGGGCAGATGAGGCTGAGCAACAGCTTTCCAGGCTAGCTCTCTCTGGCTGAGAGCTATCTGCAGACGTTCGCATTTTCGCAGCAGGGCTGCCGGAGGCGCCTGACACGGAGAGCCTAAGCTACATTTGAAGTTTGAGGGGGCAAGACAAGCAAGCAGCCCCAGTCTCTGTGCCTCTGTGCGAGCAGTGCCATGGGTAGATGAGGCTGAGCAACAGCTTTCCAGGCTAGCTCTTTCTGGCTGCGAGCTATCTGCAGACGTTCGCATTTTCGGACCAGCCCTGCCGCAGGCCCCTGGCACGGACAGCCTAAGCTACGTTTGAAGTTTGAGGGGGCAAGACAAGCAAGCAGCCCCTGTCTCTGTGCCTCTGTGCGAGCAGTGCCATTGGCAGATGAGGCTGAGCAACAGCTTTCCAGGCTAGCTCTTTCTGGCTGCGAGCTATCTGCAGACGTTTGCATTTTCGGACCAGCCCTGCCGGAGGCCCCCGGCACGGACGCCCAAAGCTACGTTTGAAGTTTGACGTGGCAAGACAAGCAAGCAGCCCCAGTCTCTGTGCCTCTGTGAGAGCAGTGCCATGGGCAGATGAGGCTGAGCAACAGCTTTCCAGGCTAGCTCTTTCTGGTTGCGAGCTATCTGCAGACGTTAGCATTTTCAGAGCAGGGCTGCCAGAGACGCCCGGCACGAATCCCCTAAGCTACGTCTGAAGTTTGAGGTGGCAAGACAAGCAAGCAGCCCCTGTCTCTGTGCCTCTGTGCGAGCAGTGCCATGGGCAGATGAGGCTGAGCAACCGCTTTCCAGGCTAGCTCTTTCTGGCTGCAATCTATCTGCAGACGTTCGCATTTTGGGAGCAGGGCTGCCGGAGGAGCACGGCATGCACTCCCAATGCTACATTTGAAGTTTGAGGGGGCAAGACAAGCAAGCACCCCCAGTCTCTGTGCCTCTGTGCGAGCAGTGCCATGGGCAGATGAGGCTGAGCAACAGCTTTCCAGGCTAGCTCTTTCTGGCTGAGAGCTATCTGCAGACGTTCGCATTTTCGGACCAGCCCTGCCGGAGGAGCCCGGCATGCACCCCCAATGCTACATTTCAAGTTTGACGTGGCAAGACAAGCAAGCAGCCGCAGTCTCTGTGCCTCTGTGCGAGCAGTGCCATGGGCAGATGAGGCTGAGCAACAGCTTTCCAGGCTAGCTCTTTCTGGCTGCGAGCTATCTGCAGACGTTTGCGTTTTCGGAGCAGGGCTGCCGCAGACGCCCGGCACGAACGCCCAAAGCCACGTTTGAAGTTTGAGGTGGCAAGACAAGCAAGCAGCCCCAGTCTCTGTGCCTCTGTGCGAGCAGTGCCATGGGCAGATGAGGCTGAGCAACAGCTTTCCAGGCTAGCTCTTTCTGCCTGCGAGCTATCTGCAGACGTTCGCATTTTCAGAGCAGGGCTGTCAGAGGCCCCCTGCACGGACCCCCAAAGCTACATTTGAAGTTTGAGGTGGCAAGACAAGCAAACAGCCCCTGTCTCTGTGCCTCTGTGCGAGCAGTGCCATGGGCAGATGAGGCTGAGCAACAGCTTCCCAGGCTAGCTCTTTCTGGCTGAGAGCTATCTGCAGATGTTCGCATTTTCAGAGCAGGGCTGACGGAGGCTCGCGGCACGGACCACCTAATCTACAGTTGAAGTTTGAGGGGGCAAGACATGCAAGCAGCCCCAGTCTCTGTACCTCTGTGCGAGCAGTGCCATGGGCAGATGAGGCTGAGCAACAGCTTTCCAGGCTAGCTCTTTCTGGCTGAGAGCTATCTGCAGACGTTCGTATTTTGGGAGCAGGGCTGCCGGAGGAGCCCGGCATGCACCCCCAATGCTACATGTGAAGTTTGAGGGGGCAAGACAAGCAAGCAGCCCCAGTCTCTGTGCCTCTGTGCGAGCAGCGCCATGGGCAGATGAGGCTGACCAACAGCTTTCCAGGCTAGCTCTTTCTGGCTGCGAGCTATTTGCAGACGTTCGCATTTTCGGAGCAGAGCTGCCGCAGACGCCCGACACGGATCCCAAAGCCACGTTTGAAGTTTGAGGGGGCAAGACAAGCAAGCAGCCCCAGTCTCTGTGCCTCTGTGCGAGCAGTGCCATGGGCAGATGAGGCTGAGCAACAGCTTTCCAGGCTAGCTCTTTCTGGCTGCGAGCTATCTGCAGACGTTCGCATTTTCGCAGCAAGGCTGCCGGAGGCGCCTGACACGGAGATCCTAAGCTACATTTGAAGTTTGAGGGGGCAAGACAAGCAAGCAGCCCCAGTCTCTGTGCCTCTGTGCGAGCAGTGCCATGGGTAGATGAGGCTGAGCAACAGCTTTCCAGGCTAGTTCTTTCTGGCTGCAAACTGTCTGCAGACGTTCGCATTTTCGGAGCAGGGATGTCGTAGGCACCCGGCATGGACCACCTAAGATACGTTTGAAGTTTGAGGTGGCAAGACAAGCAAGCAGCTCCAGTCTCTGTGCCTCTGTGTGAGCAGTGCCACGAGCAGATGAGGCTGAGCAACAGCTTTCCAGGCTAGCTCTTTCTGGCTGCGAGCTATCTGCAGACGTTCGCATTTTCGGACGAGCCCTGTTGCAGGCCCCCGGCACGGACCACCTAAGCTACGTTTGAAGTTTGAGGGGGCAAGACAAGCAAGCAGCCCCTGTCTCTGTGCCTCTGTGCGCGCAGTGCCATTGGCAGATGAGGCTGAGCAACAGCTTTCCAGGCTAGCTCTTTCTGGCTGCAAGCTATCTGCAGACGTTTGCATTTTGGGAGCAGCCCTGCCGGAGGCCCCCGGCACGGACGCCCAAAGCTACCTTTGAAGTTTGACGTGGCAAGACAAGCAAGCAGCCCCAGTCTCTGTGCCTCTGTGAGAGCAGTGCCATGGGCAGATGAGGCTGAGCAACAGCTTTCCAGGCTAGCTCTTTCTGGCTGCGAGCTATCTGCAGACGTTAGCATTTTCAGAGCAGGGCTGCCAGAGACGCCCGGCACGAATCCCCTAAGCTACGTCTGAAGTTTGAGGTGGCAAGACAAGCAAGCAGCCCCAGTCTCTGTGCCTCTGTGCGAGCAGTGCCATGGGCAGATGAGGCTGAGCAACAGCTTTCCAGGCTAGCTCTTTCTGGCTGCAATCTATCTGCAGACGTTTGCGTTTTCGGAGCAGGGCTGCCGCAGACGCCCGGCACGAACACCCAAAGCCACGTTTGAAGTTTGAGGGGGCAAGACAAGCAAGCAGCCCCAGTCTCTGTGCCTCTGTGCGAGCAGTGCCATGGGCAGATGAGGCTGAGCAACAGCTTTCCAGGCTAGCTCTTTCTGGCTGCAATCTAACTGCAGAAGTTCGAATTTTGGGAGCATGGCTGCCGGAGGAGCCCGGCATGCACTCCCAATGCTACATTTGAAGTTTGACGTGGCAAGACAAGCAAGCAGCCCCAGTCTTTGTGCCTCTGTGCGAGCAGTGCCATGGGCAGATGAGGCTGAGCAACAGCTTTCCAGGCTAGCTCTTTCTGGCTGAGAGCTATCTGCAGACGTTCGAATTTTGGGAGCAGGGCTGCCGGAGGAGCCCGGCATGCACCCCCAATGCTACATGTGAAGTTTGAGGGTGCAAGACAAGCAAGCAGCCCCTGTCTCTGTGCCTCTGTGCGAGCAGTGCCATGGGCAGATGAGGCTGAGCAACAGCTTTCCAGGCTAGCTCTTTCTGGCTGCAATCTATCTGCAGACGTTCGAATTTTGGGAGCAGGGCTGCCGGTGGCGCCCAGCACGGACCACCTAAGCTACATTTGAAGTTTCAGGGGGCAAGACAAGCAATCAGCCCCAGTCTCTGTGCCTCTGTGCGAGCAGTGCCATGGGCAGATGAGGCTGACCAACAGCTTTCCAGGCTAGCTCTTTCTGGCTGCTAGCTGTCTGCAGACATTCGCATTTTCGGAGCAGGGCTGCCAGAGGCGCCCGGCACGGACAGCCTAAGCTACGTTTGAAGTTTGAGGTGGCAAGACAAGCAAGCAGCCCCAGTCTCTGTGCCTCTGTGCGAGCAGTGCCATGGGCAGTTGAGGCTGAGCAACAGCTTTCCAGGCTAGCTCTTTCTGGCTGAGAGCTATCTGCAGACGTTCAAATTTTGGGAGCAGTTCTGCCAGAGGAGCCCGGCATGCACCCCCAATGCTACAAGTGAAGTTTGAGGTGGCAAGACAAGCAAGCAGCCCCAGTCTCTGTGCCTCTGTGCGAGCAGTGCCATGGGCAGATGACGCTGAGCAACAGCTTTCCAGGCTAGCCCTTTCTGACTGCGAGCTATCTGCAGACTTTCGCATTTTCGGACCAGCCCTGCCGCAGGCCCCCGGCACGGACCACCTAAGCTACATTTGAAGTTTGAGGTGGCAAGACAAGCAAGCAGCCCCAGTCTCTGTGCCTCTGTGCGAGCAGTGCCATGGGCAGATGAGGCTGAGCAACAGCTTTCCAGGCTAGCTCTTTCTGGCTGCGAGCTATCTGCAGACGTTCGCATTTTGGGAGCAGCCCTGCCGGAGGCGCCCAGCACGGACAGCCTAAGCTACATTTGAAGTTTGAGGGGGCAAGACAAGCAAGCAGCCCCAGTCTCTGTGCCTCTGTGCGAGCAGTGCCATGGGCAGATGAGGCTGAGCAACAGCTTTCCAGGCTAGCTCTTGTTGTCTGCAATCTGTCTGCAGATGTTTGCATTTTGGGATCAGGGATGCCGGAGGCCCCCGGCACGGACCACCTAAGCTACATTTGAAGTTTGAGGTGGCAAGACAAGCAAGCAGCCCCAGTCTCTGTGCCTCTGTGCGAGCAGTGCCATGGGCAGATGAGGCTGAGCAACAGCTTTCCAGGCTAGACCTTTCTGGCTGCGAGCTATCTGCAGACTTTCGCATTTTCAGAGCAGGGCTGCCAGAGACGCCGGGCACGAACCCCCTAAGCTACGTTTGAAGTTTGAGGTGGCAAGACAAGCAAGCAGCCCCAGTCTCTGTGCCTCTGTGCGAGCACTGCCATGGGCAGATGAGGCTGAGCAACAGCTTTCCAGGCTAGCTCTTTCTGGCTGCAATCTATCTGCAGACATTCGCATTTTCGAAGCAGCCCTGCCGGAGGCGCCCGGCACGAACACCCAAAGTCACGTTTGAAGTTTGAGGGGGCAAGACAAGCAAGCAGCCCCAGGCTCTGTGCCTCTGTGCGAGCAGTGCCATGGGCAGATGAGGCTGAGCAACAGCTTTCCAGGCTAGCTCTTTCTGACTGAGAGCTATCTGCAGACGTTCGCATCTTTGGAGCAGGGCTGCCGGAGGCGCCCGGCACGGACAGCCTAAGCTACGTTTGCAGTTTGAGGGGGCAAGACAAGCAAGCAGCCCCAGTCTCTGTGCCTCTGTGCGAGCAGTGCCATGGGCAGATGAGGCTGAGCAACAGCTTTCCAGGCTAGCTCTTTCTGGCTGCGAGCTATCTGCAGACGTTCGCATTTTCGGAGCAGGGCTGCCGGAGGAGCCCGGCATGCACTCACAATGATACATTTGAAGTTTGAGGTGGCAAGACAAGCAAGCAGCCCCAGTCTCTGTGCCTCTGTGCGAGCAGTGCCATGGGCAGATGAGGCTGAGCAACAGCTTTCCAGGCTAGCTCTTTCTGCCTGCGAGCTATCTGCAGACGTTCGCATTTTGGGAGCAGCCCTGCCAGAGGCCCCCTGCACGGACCCCCAAAGCTACATTTGAAGTTTGACGTGGCAAGACAAGCAAGCAGCCCCAGTCTCTGTGCCTCAGTGCGAGCAGTGCCATGGGCAGATGTGGCTGAGCAACAGCTTACCAGGCTAGCTCTTTCTGGCTGCGCGCTCTCTGCAGACGTTCGCATTTTCAGATCAGGGCTGCCAGAGACGCCCGGCACGAACCCCCTAAGCTACGTTTGATGTTTGAGGTGGCAAGACAAGCAAGCAGCCCCAGTCTCTGTGCTACTGTTCGAGCAGTGCCATTGGCAGATGAGGCTGAGCAACACCTTTCCAGGCTAGCTCTTTCTGCCTGCGAGCTATCTGCAGACGTTCGCATTTTCAGAGCAGGGCAGTCAGAGGCCCCCTGCACGGACCCCCAAAGCTTCATTTGAAGTTTGAGGTGGCAAGACAATCAAGCAGCCCCAGTCTCTGTGCCTCTGTGCGAGCAGTGCCATGGGCAGATGAGGCTGAGCAACAGCTTTCCAGGCTAGCTCTTGTTGTCTGCAATCTGTCTGCAGATGTTTGCATTTTGGGAGCAGGGATGCCGGAGGCACCCGGCATGGACCACCTAAGATACGTTTGAAGTTTGACGGGGCTAGACAAGCAAGCAGCCCCAGTCTCTGTGCCTCTGTGCGAGCACTGCCATGGGCAGATGAGGCTGAGCAACAGCTTTCCAGGCTAGCTCTTTCTGGCTGAGAGCTATCTGCAGACGTTCGCATTTTGGGAGCAGGGCTGCCGGAGGAGCCCGGCATGCACCCCCAATGCTACATTTGAAGTTTGACGTGGCAAGACAAGCAAGCAGCCCCAGTCTCTATGCCTCTGTGCGAGCAGTGCCATGGGCAGATGAGGCTGAGCAACAGCTTTCCAGGCTAGCTCTTTCTGGCTGCAATCTAACTGCAGAAGTTCGAATTTTGGGAGCAGGGCTGCCGGAGGAGCCCGGCATGCACTCCCAATGTTACATTTGAAGTTTGAGGGGGCAAGACAAGCAAGCAGCCCCAGTCTTTGTGCCTCTGTGCGAGCAGTGCCATGGGCAGATGAGGCTGAGCAACAGCTTTCCAGGCTAGCTCTTTCTGGCTGAGAGCTATCTGCAGACGTTCGAATTTTGGGAGCAGGGCTGCCGGAGGAGCCCGGCATGCACCCCCAATGCTACATGTGAAGTTTGAGGTGGCAAGACAAGCAAGCAGCCCCAGTCTCTGTGCCTCTGTGCGAGCAGTGCCATGGGCAGATGAGGCTGAGCAACAGCTTTCCAGGCTAGCTCTTTCTGGCTGCAATCTATCTGCAGACGTTCGAATTTTGGGAGCAGGGCTGCCGCAGACGCCCGGCACGAACACCCAAAGCTTCATTTGAAGTTTGAGGGGGCAAGACAAGCAAGCAGCCCCAGTCTCTGTGCCTCTGTGCGAGCAGTGCCATGGGCAGATGAGGCTGAGCAACAGCTTTCCAGGCTAGCTCTTTCTGACTGAGAGCTATCTGCAGACGTTCGCATCTTTGGAGCAGGGCTGCCGGAGGCGCCCGGCACGGACAGCCTAAGCTACTTTTGCAGTTTGAGGGGGCAAGACAAGCAAGCAGCCCCAGTCTCTGTGCCTCTGTGCGAGCAGTGCCATGGGCAGATGAGGCTGAGCAACAGCTTTCCAGGCTAGCTCTTTCTGGCTGCGAGCTATCTGCAGACGTTCGCATTTTCGGAGCAGGGCTGCCGGAGGAGCCCGGCATGCACTCACAATGCTACATTTGAAGTTTGAGGTGGCAAGACAAGCAAGCAGCCCCAGTCTCTGTGCCTCTGTGCGAGCAGTGCCATGGGCAGATGAGGCTGAGCAACAGCTTTCCAGGCTAGCTCTTTCTGCCTGCGAGCTATCTGCAGACGTTCGCATTTTGGGAGCAGCCCTGCCATAGGCCCCCGGCATGGACCCCCAAAGCTACGTTTGAAGTTTGACGTGGCAAGACAAGCAAGCAGCCCCAGTCTCTGTGCCTCTGTGCGAGCAGTGCCATGGGCAGATGAGGCTGAGCAACAGCTTCCCAGGCTAGCTCTTTCTGGCTGCGCGCTCTCTGCAGACGTTCGCATTTTCAGAGCAGGGCAGTCAGAGGCCCCCTGCACGGACCCCCAAAGCTTCATTTGAAGTTTGAGGGGGCAAGACAAGAAAGCAGCCCCAGTCTCTGTGCCTCTGTGCGAGCAGCGCCATGGGCAGATGAGGCTGACCAACAGCTTTCCAGGCTAGCTCTTTCTGGCTGCGAGCTATCTGCAGATGTTCGCATTTTCAGAGCAGGGCTGACGGAGGCTTGCGGCACGGACCACCAAATATATGTTTGAAGTTTGAGGGGGCAAGACAAGCAAGCATCCCCAGTCTCTGTGCCTCTGTGCGAGCAGTGCCATGGGCAGATGAGGCTGAGCAACAGCTTTCCAGGCTAGCTCTTTCTGGCTGAGAGCTATCTGCAGACGTTCGCATTTTCGGAGCAGAGCTGCCGCAGACACCCGACACGGATCCCAAAGCCACGTTTGAAGTTTGAGGGGGCAAGACAAGCAAGCAGCCGCAGTCTCTGTGCCTCTGTGCGAGCAGCGCCATGGGCAGATGAGGCTGACCAACAGCTTTCCAGGCTACCAATTTCTGACTGCGAGCTATCTGCAGATGTTTGCATTTTCAGAGCAGGGCTGACGGAGGCTCGCGGCACGGACCACCAAATATATGTTTGAAGTTTGAGGGGGCAAGACAAGCAAGCAGCCCCAGTCTCTGTGCCTCTGTGCGAGCAGTGCCATGGGCAGATGAGGCTGAGCAACAGCTTTCCAGGCTAGCTCTTTCTGGCTGAGAGCTATCTGCAGACGTTCGCATTTTCGGAGCAGAGCTGCCGCAGACGCCCGACACGGATCCCAAAGAAACGTTTGAAGTTTGAGGGGGCAAGACAAGCAAGCAGCCCCAGTCTCTGTGCCTCTGTGCGAGCAGTGCCATGGGCAGATGAGGCTGAGCAACAGCTTTCCAGGCTAGCTCTCTCTGGCTGAGAGCTATCTGCAGACGTTCGCATTTTCGCAGCAGGGCTGCCGGAGGCGCCTGACACGGAGAGCCTAAGCTACATTTGAAGTTTGAGGGGGCAAGACAAGCAAGCAGCCCCAGTCTCTGTGCCTCTGTGCGAGCAGTGCCATGGGTAGATGAGGCTGAGCAACAGCTTTCCAGGCTAGCTCTTTCTGGCTGCGAGCTATCTGCAGACGTTCGCATTTTCGGACCAGCCCTGCCGCAGGCCCCTGGCACGGACAGCCTAAGCTACGTTTGAAGTTTGAGGGGGCAAGACAAGCAAGCAGCCCCTGTCTCTGTGCCTCTGTGCGAGCAGTGCCATTGGCAGATGAGGCTGAGCAACAGCTTTCCAGGCTAGCTCTTTCTGGCTGCGAGCTATCTGCAGACGTTTGCATTTTCGGACCAGCCCTGCCGGAGGCCCCCGGCACGGACGCCCAAAGCTACGTTTGAAGTTTGACGTGGCAAGACAAGCAAGCAGCCCCAGTCTCTGTGCCTCTGTGAGAGCAGTGCCATGGGCAGATGAGGCTGAGCAACAGCTTTCCAGGCTAGCTCTTTCTGGTTGCGAGCTATCTGCAGACGTTAGCATTTTCAGAGCAGGGCTGCCAGAGACGCCCGGCACGAATCCCCTAAGCTACGTCTGAAGTTTGAGGTGGCAAGACAAGCAAGCAGCCCCTGTCTCTGTGCCTCTGTGCGAGCAGTGCCATGGGCAGATGAGGCTGAGCAACCGCTTTCCAGGCTAGCTCTTTCTGGCTGCAATCTATCTGCAGACGTTCGCATTTTGGGAGCAGGGCTGCCGGAGGAGCACGGCATGCACTCCCAATGCTACATTTGAAGTTTGAGGGGGCAAGACAAGCAAGCAGCCCCAGTCTCTGTGCCTCTGTGCGAGCAGTGCCATGGGCAGATGAGGCTGAGCAACAGCTTTCCAGGCTAGCTCTCTCTGGCTGAGAGCTATCTGCAGACGTTCGCATTTTCGCAGCAGGGCTGCCGGAGGCGCCTGACACGGAGAGCCTAAGCTACATTTGAAGTTTGAGGGGGCAAGACAAGCAAGCAGCCCCAGTCTCTGTGCCTCTGTGCGAGCAGTGCCATGGGTAGATGAGGCTGAGCAACAGCTTTCCAGGCTAGCTCTTTCTCGCTGCGAGCTATCTGCAGACGTTCGCATTTTCGGACCAGCCCTGCCGCAGGCCCCTGGCACGGACAGCCTAAGCTACGTTTGAAGTTTGAGGGGGCAAGACAAGCAAGCAGCCCCTGTCTCTGTGCCTCTGTGCGAGCAGTGCCATTGGCAGATGAGGCTGAGCAACAGCTTTCCAGGCTAGCTCTTTCTGGCTGCGAGCTATCTGCAGACGTTTGCATTTTCGGACCAGCCCTGCCGGAGGCCCCCGGCACGGACGCCCAAAGCTACGTTTGAAGTTTGACGTGGCAAGACAAGCAAGCAGCCCCAGTCTCTGTGCCTCTGTGAGAGCAGTGCCATGGGCAGATGAGGCTGAGCAACAGCTTTCCAGGCTAGCTCTTTCTGGTTGCGAGCTATCTGCAGACGTTAGCATTTTCAGAGCAGGGCTGCCAGAGACGCCCGGCACGAATCCCCTAAGCTACGTCTGAAGTTTGAGGTGGCAAGACAAGCAAGCAGCCCCTGTCTCTGTGCCTCTGTGCGAGCAGTGCCATGGGCAGATGAGGCTGAGCAACCGCTTTCCAGGCTAGCTCTTTCTGGCTGCAATCTATCTGCAGACGTTCGCATTTTGGGAGCAGGGCTGCCGGAGGAGCACGGCATGCACTCCCAATGCTACATTTGAAGTTTGAGGGGGCAAGACAAGCAAGCAGCCCCAGTCTCTGTGCCTCTGTGCGAGCAGTGCCATGGGCAGATGAGGCTGAGCAACAGCTTTCCAGGCTAGCTCTTTCTGGCTGAGAGCTATCTGCAGACGTTCGCATTTTCGGACCAGCCCTGCCGGAGGAGCCCGGCATGCACCCCCAATGCTACATTTCAAGTTTGACGTGGCAAGACAAGCAAGCAGCCGCAGTCTCTGTGCCTCTGTGCGAGCAGTGCCATGGGCAGATGAGGCTGAGCAACAGCTTTCCAGGCTAGCTCTTTCTGGCTGCGAGCTATCTGCAGACGTTTGCGTTTTCGGAGCAGGGCTGCCGCAGACGCCCGGCACGAACGCCCAAAGCCACGTTTGAAGTTTGAGGTGGCAAGACAAGCAAGCAGCCCCAGTCTCTGTGCCTCTGTGCGAGCAGTGCCATGGGCAGATGAGGCTGAGCAACAGCTTTCCAGGCTAGCTCTTTCTGCCTGCGAGCTATCTGCAGACGTTCGCATTTTCAGAGCAGGGCTGTCAGAGGCCCCCTGCACGGACCCCCAAAGCTACATTTGAAGTTTGAGGTGGCAAGACAAGCAAACAGCCCCTGTCTCTGTGCCTCTGTGCGAGCAGTGCCATGGGCAGATGAGGCTGAGAAACAGCTTTCCAGGCTAGCTCTTTCTGGCTGCAATCTAACTGCAGAAGTTCGAATTTTGGGAGCAGGGCTGCCGGAGGAGCCCGGCATGCACTCCCAATGTTACATTTGAAGTTTGAGGGGGCAAGACAAGCAAGCAGCCCCAGTCTTTGTGCCTCTGTGCGAGCAGTGCCATGGGCAGATGAGGCTGAGCAACAGCTTTCCAGGCTAGCTCTTTCTGGCTGAGAGCTATCTGCAGACGTTCGAATTTTGGGAGCAGGGCTGCCGGAGGAGCCCGGCATGCACCCCCAATGCTACATGTGAAGTTTGAGGTGGCAAGACAAGCAAGCAGCCCCAGTCTCTGTGCCTCTGTGCGAGCAGTGCCATGGGCAGATGAGGCTGAGCAACAGCTTTCCAGGCTAGCTCTTTCTGGCTGCAATCTATCTGCAGACGTTCGAATTTTGGGAGCAGGGCTGCCGCAGACGCCCGGCACGAACACCCAAAGCTTCATTTGAAGTTTGAGGGGGCAAGACAAGCAAGCAGCCCCAGTCTCTGTGCCTCTGTGCGAGCAGTGCCATGGGCAGATGAGGCTGAGCAACAGCTTTCCAGGCTAGCTCTTTCTGACTGAGAGCTATCTGCAGACGTTCGCATCTTTGGAGCAGGGCTGCCGGAGGCGCCCGGCACGGACAGCCTAAGCTACTTTTGCAGTTTGAGGGGGCAAGACAAGCAAGCAGCCCCAGTCTCTGTGCCTCTGTGCGAGCAGTGCCATGGGCAGATGAGGCTGAGCAACAGCTTTCCAGGCTAGCTCTTTCTGGCTGCGAGCTATCTGCAGACGTTCGCATTTTCGGAGCAGGGCTGCCGGAGGAGCCCGGCATGCACTCACAATGCTACATTTGAAGTTTGAGGTGGCAAGACAAGCAAGCAGCCCCAGTCTCTGTGCCTCTGTGCGAGCAGTGCCATGGGCAGATGAGGCTGAGCAACAGCTTTCCAGGCTAGCTCTTTCTGCCTGCGAGCTATCTGCAGACGTTCGCATTTTGGGAGCAGCCCTGCCATAGGCCCCCGGCATGGACCCCCAAAGCTACGTTTGAAGTTTGACGTGGCAAGACAAGCAAGCAGCCCCAGTCTCTGTGCCTCTGTGCGAGCAGTGCCATGGGCAGATGAGGCTGAGCAACAGCTTCCCAGGCTAGCTCTTTCTGGCTGCGCGCTCTCTGCAGACGTTCGCATTTTCAGAGCAGGGCAGTCAGAGGCCCCCTGCACGGACCCCCAAAGCTTCATTTGAAGTTTGAGGGGGCAAGACAAGAAAGCAGCCCCAGTCTCTGTGCCTCTGTGCGAGCAGCGCCATGGGCAGATGAGGCTGACCAACAGCTTTCCAGGCTAGCTCTTTCTGGCTGCGAGCTATCTGCAGATGTTCGCATTTTCAGAGCAGGGCTGACGGAGGCTTGCGGCACGGACCACCAAATATATGTTTGAAGTTTGAGGGGGCAAGACAAGCAAGCATCCCCAGTCTCTGTGCCTCTGTGCGAGCAGTGCCATGGGCAGATGAGGCTGAGCAACAGCTTTCCAGGCTAGCTCTTTCTGGCTGAGAGCTATCTGCAGACGTTCGCATTTTCGGAGCAGAGCTGCCGCAGACACCCGACACGGATCCCAAAGCCACGTTTGAAGTTTGAGGGGGCAAGACAAGCAAGCAGCCGCAGTCTCTGTGCCTCTGTGCGAGCAGCGCCATGGGCAGATGAGGCTGACCAACAGCTTTCCAGGCTACCAATTTCTGACTGCGAGCTATCTGCAGATGTTTGCATTTTCAGAGCAGGGCTGACGGAGGCTCGCGGCACGGACCACCAAATATATGTTTGAAGTTTGAGGGGGCAAGACAAGCAAGCAGCCCCAGTCTCTGTGCCTCTGTGCGAGCAGTGCCATGGGCAGATGAGGCTGAGCAACAGCTTTCCAGGCTAGCTCTTTCTGGCTGAGAGCTATCTGCAGACGTTCGCATTTTCGGAGCAGAGCTGCCGCAGACGCCCGACACGGATCCCAAAGAAACGTTTGAAGTTTGAGGGGGCAAGACAAGCAAGCAGCCCCAGTCTCTGTGCCTCTGTGCGAGCAGTGCCATGGGCAGATGAGGCTGAGCAACAGCTTTCCAGGCTAGCTCTCTCTGGCTGAGAGCTATCTGCAGACGTTCGCATTTTCGCAGCAGGGCTGCCGGAGGCGCCTGACACGGAGAGCCTAAGCTACATTTGAAGTTTGAGGGGGCAAGACAAGCAAGCAGCCCCAGTCTCTGTGCCTCTGTGCGAGCAGTGCCATGGGTAGATGAGGCTGAGCAACAGCTTTCCAGGCTAGCTCTTTCTGGCTGAGAGCTATCTGCAGACGTTCGCATTTTCGGACCAGCCCTGCCGGAGGAGCCCGGCATGCACCCCCAATGCTACATTTCAAGTTTGACGTGGCAAGACAAGCAAGCAGCCGCAGTCTCTGTGCCTCTGTGCGAGCAGTGCCATGGGCAGATGAGGCTGAGCAACAGCTTTCCAGGCTAGCTCTTTCTGGCTGCGAGCTATCTGCAGACGTTTGCGTTTTCGGAGCAGGGCTGCCGCAGACGCCCGGCACGAACGCCCAAAGCCACGTTTGAAGTTTGAGGTGGCAAGACAAGCAAGCAGCCCCAGTCTCTGTGCCTCTGTGCGAGCAGTGCCATGGGCAGATGAGGCTGAGCAACAGCTTTCCAGGCTAGCTCTTTCTGCCTGCGAGCTATCTGCAGACGTTCGCATTTTCAGAGCAGGGCTGTCAGAGGCCCCCTGCACGGACCCCCAAAGCTACATTTGAAGTTTGAGGTGGCAAGACAAGCAAACAGCCCCTGTCTCTGTGCCTCTGTGCGAGCAGTGCCATGGGCAGATGAGGCTGAGAAACAGCTTTCCAGGCTAGCTCTTTCTGGCTGCAATCTAACTGCAGAAGTTCGAATTTTGGGAGCAGGGCTGCCGGAGGAGCCCGGCATGCACTCCCAATGTTACATTTGAAGTTTGAGGGGGCAAGACAAGCAAGCAGCCCCAGTCTTTGTGCCTCTGTGCGAGCAGTGCCATGGGCAGATGAGGCTGAGCAACAGCTTTCCAGGCTAGCTCTTTCTGGCTGAGAGCTATCTGCAGACGTTCGAATTTTGGGAGCAGGGCTGCCGGAGGAGCCCGGCATGCACCCCCAATGCTACATGTGAAGTTTGAGGTGGCAAGACAAGCAAGCAGCCCCAGTCTCTGTGCCTCTGTGCGAGCAGTGCCATGGGCAGATGAGGCTGAGCAACAGCTTTCCAGGCTAGCTCTTTCTGGCTGCAATCTATCTGCAGACGTTCGAATTTTGGGAGCAGGGCTGCCGCAGACGCCCGGCACGAACACCCAAAGCTTCATTTGAAGTTTGAGGGGGCAAGACAAGCAAGCAGCCCCAGTCTCTGTGCCTCTGTGCGAGCAGTGCCATGGGCAGATGAGGCTGAGCAACAGCTTTCCAGGCTAGCTCTTTCTGACTGAGAGCTATCTGCAGACGTTCGCATCTTTGGAGCAGGGCTGCCGGAGGCGCCCGGCACGGACAGCCTAAGCTACTTTTGCAGTTTGAGGGGGCAAGACAAGCAAGCAGCCCCAGTCTCTGTGCCTCTGTGCGAGCAGTGCCATGGGCAGATGAGGCTGAGCAACAGCTTTCCAGGCTAGCTCTTTCTGGCTGCGAGCTATCTGCAGACGTTCGCATTTTCGGAGCAGGGCTGCCGGAGGAGCCCGGCATGCACTCACAATGCTACATTTGAAGTTTGAGGTGGCAAGACAAGCAAGCAGCCCCAGTCTCTGTGCCTCTGTGCGAGCAGTGCCATGGGCAGATGAGGCTGAGCAACAGCTTTCCAGGCTAGCTCTTTCTGCCTGCGAGCTATCTGCAGACGTTCGCATTTTGGGAGCAGCCCTGCCATAGGCCCCCGGCATGGACCCCCAAAGCTACGTTTGAAGTTTGACGTGGCAAGACAAGCAAGCAGCCCCAGTCTCTGTGCCTCTGTGCGAGCAGTGCCATGGGCAGATGAGGCTGAGCAACAGCTTCCCAGGCTAGCTCTTTCTGGCTGCGCGCTCTCTGCAGACGTTCGCATTTTCAGAGCAGGGCAGTCAGAGGCCCCCTGCACGGACCCCCAAAGCTTCATTTGAAGTTTGAGGGGGCAAGACAAGAAAGCAGCCCCAGTCTCTGTGCCTCTGTGCGAGCAGCGCCATGGGCAGATGAGGCTGACCAACAGCTTTCCAGGCTAGCTCTTTCTGGCTGCGAGCTATCTGCAGATGTTCGCATTTTCAGAGCAGGGCTGACGGAGGCTTGCGGCACGGACCACCAAATATATGTTTGAAGTTTGAGGGGGCAAGACAAGCAAGCATCCCCAGTCTCTGTGCCTCTGTGCGAGCAGTGCCATGGGCAGATGAGGCTGAGCAACAGCTTTCCAGGCTAGCTCTTTCTGGCTGAGAGCTATCTGCAGACGTTCGCATTTTCGGAGCAGAGCTGCCGCAGACACCCGACACGGATCCCAAAGCCACGTTTGAAGTTTGAGGGGGCAAGACAAGCAAGCAGCCGCAGTCTCTGTGCCTCTGTGCGAGCAGCGCCATGGGCAGATGAGGCTGACCAACAGCTTTCCAGGCTACCAATTTCTGACTGCGAGCTATCTGCAGATGTTTGCATTTTCAGAGCAGGGCTGACGGAGGCTCGCGGCACGGACCACCAAATATATGTTTGAAGTTTGAGGGGGCAAGACAAGCAAGCAGCCCCAGTCTCTGTGCCTCTGTGCGAGCAGTGCCATGGGCAGATGAGGCTGAGCAACAGCTTTCCAGGCTAGCTCTTTCTGGCTGAGAGCTATCTGCAGACGTTCGCATTTTCGGAGCAGAGCTGCCGCAGACGCCCGACACGGATCCCAAAGAAACGTTTGAAGTTTGAGGGGGCAAGACAAGCAAGCAGCCCCAGTCTCTGTGCCTCTGTGCGAGCAGTGCCATGGGCAGATGAGGCTGAGCAACAGCTTTCCAGGCTAGCTCTCTCTGGCTGAGAGCTATCTGCAGACGTTCGCATTTTCGCAGCAGGGCTGCCGGAGGCGCCTGACACGGAGAGCCTAAGCTACATTTGAAGTTTGAGGGGGCAAGACAAGCAAGCAGCCCCAGTCTCTGTGCCTCTGTGCGAGCAGTGCCATGGGTAGATGAGGCTGAGCAACAGCTTTCCAGGCT
Organism: Opisthocomus hoazin; assembly: GCF_030867145.1. Classification (NCBI taxonomy): domain Eukaryota; kingdom Metazoa; phylum Chordata; class Aves; order Opisthocomiformes; family Opisthocomidae; genus Opisthocomus; species Opisthocomus hoazin. The sequence continues at coordinate 11,671,935 of NC_134453.1, forward strand.
AGCTCTTTCTGGCTGCGAGCTATCTGCAGACGTTCGCATTTTCGGACCAGCCCTGCCGCAGGCCCCTGGCACGGACAGCCTAAGCTACGTTTGAAGTTTGAGGGGGCAAGACAAGCAAGCAGCCCCTGTCTCTGTGCCTCTGTGCGAGCAGTGCCATTGGCAGATGAGGCTGAGCAACAGCTTTCCAGGCTAGCTCTTTCTGGCTGCGAGCTATCTGCAGACGTTTGCATTTTCGGACCAGCCCTGCCGGAGGCCCCCGGCACGGACGCCCAAAGCTACGTTTGAAGTTTGACGTGGCAAGACAAGCAAGCAGCCCCAGTCTCTGTGCCTCTGTGAGAGCAGTGCCATGGGCAGATGAGGCTGAGCAACAGCTTTCCAGGCTAGCTCTTTCTGGTTGCGAGCTATCTGCAGACGTTAGCATTTTCAGAGCAGGGCTGCCAGAGACGCCCGGCACGAATCCCCTAAGCTACGTCTGAAGTTTGAGGTGGCAAGACAAGCAAGCAGCCCCTGTCTCTGTGCCTCTGTGCGAGCAGTGCCATGGGCAGATGAGGCTGAGCAACCGCTTTCCAGGCTAGCTCTTTCTGGCTGCAATCTATCTGCAGACGTTCGCATTTTGGGAGCAGGGCTGCCGGAGGAGCACGGCATGCACTCCCAATGCTACATTTGAGGTTTGAGGGGGCAAGACAAGCAAGCAGCCCCAGTCTCTGTGCCTCTGTGCGAGCAGTGCCATGGGCAGATGAGGCTGAGCAACAGCTTTCCAGGCTAGCTCTCTCTGGCTGAGAGCTATCTGCAGACGTTCGCATTTTCGCAGCAGGGCTGCCGGAGGCGCCTGACACGGAGAGCCTAAGCTACATTTGAAGTTTGAGGGGGCAAGACAAGCAAGCAGCCCCAGTCTCTGTGCCTCTGTGCGAGCAGTGCCATGGGTAGATGAGGCTGAGCAACAGCTTTCCAGGCTAGCTCTTTCTCGCTGCGAGCTATCTGCAGACGTTCGCATTTTCGGACCAGCCCTGCCGCAGGCCCCTGGCACGGACAGCCTAAGCTACGTTTGAAGTTTGAGGGGGCAAGACAAGCAAGCAGCCCCTGTCTCTGTGCCTCTGTGCGAGCAGTGCCATTGGCAGATGAGGCTGAGCAACAGCTTTCCAGGCTAGCTCTTTCTGGCTGCGAGCTATCTGCAGACGTTTGCATTTTCGGACCAGCCCTGCCGGAGGCCCCCGGCACGGACGCCCAAAGCTACGTTTGAAGTTTGACGTGGCAAGACAAGCAAGCAGCCCCAGTCTCTGTGCCTCTGTGAGAGCAGTGCCATGGGCAGATGAGGCTGAGCAACAGCTTTCCAGGCTAGCTCTTTCTGGTTGCGAGCTATCTGCAGACGTTAGCATTTTCAGAGCAGGGCTGCCAGAGACGCCCGGCACGAATCCCCTAAGCTACGTCTGAAGTTTGAGGTGGCAAGACAAGCAAGCAGCCCCTGTCTCTGTGCCTCTGTGCGAGCAGTGCCATGGGCAGATGAGGCTGAGCAACCGCTTTCCAGGCTAGCTCTTTCTGGCTGCAATCTATCTGCAGACGTTCGCATTTTGGGAGCAGGGCTGCCGGAGGAGCACGGCATGCACTCCCAATGCTACATTTGAAGTTTGAGGGGGCAAGACAAGCAAGCAGCCCCAGTCTCTGTGCCTCTGTGCGAGCAGTGCCATGGGCAGATGAGGCTGAGCAACAGCTTTCCAGGCTAGCTCTTTCTGGCTGAGAGCTATCTGCAGACGTTCGCATTTTCGGACCAGCCCTGCCGGAGGAGCCCGGCATGCACCCCCAATGCTACATTTCAAGTTTGACGTGGCAAGACAAGCAAGCAGCCGCAGTCTCTGTGCCTCTGTGCGAGCAGTGCCATGGGCAGATGAGGCTGAGCAACAGCTTTCCAGGCTAGCTCTTTCTGGCTGCGAGCTATCTGCAGACGTTTGCGTTTTCGGAGCAGGGCTGCCGCAGACGCCCGGCACGAACGCCCAAAGCCACGTTTGAAGTTTGAGGTGGCAAGACAAGCAAGCAGCCCCAGTCTCTGTGCCTCTGTGCGAGCAGTGCCATGGGCAGATGAGGCTGAGCAACAGCTTTCCAGGCTAGCTCTTTCTGCCTGCGAGCTATCTGCAGACGTTCGCATTTTCAGAGCAGGGCTGTCAGAGGCCCCCTGCACGGACCCCCAAAGCTACATTTGAAGTTTGAGGTGGCAAGACAAGCAAACAGCCCCTGTCTCTGTGCCTCTGTGCGAGCAGTGCCATGGGCAGATGAGGCTGAGAAACAGCTTCCCAGGCTAGCTCTTTCTGGCTGAGAGCTATCTGCAGATGTTCGCATTTTCAGAGCAGGGCTGACGGAGGCTCGCGGCACGGACCACCTAATCTACAGTTGAAGTTTGAGGGGGCAAGACATGCAAGCAGCCCCAGTCTCTGTACCTCTGTGCGAGCAGTGCCATGGGCAGATGAGGCTGAGCAACAGCTTTCCAGGCTAGCTCTTTCTGGCTGAGAGCTATCTGCAGACGTTCGTATTTTGGGAGCAGGGCTGCCGGAGGAGCCCGGCATGCACCCCCAATGCTACATGTGAAGTTTGAGGGGGCAAGACAAGCAAGCAGCCCCAGTCTCTGTGCCTCTGTGCGAGCAGCGCCATGGGCAGATGAGGCTGACCAACAGCTTTCCAGGCTAGCTCTTTCTGGCTGCGAGCTATTTGCAGACGTTCGCATTTTCGGAGCAGAGCTGCCGCAGACGCCCGACACGGATCCCAAAGCCACGTTTGAAGTTTGAGGGGGCAAGACAAGCAAGCAGCCCCAGTCTCTGTGCCTCTGTGCGAGCAGTGCCATGGGCAGATGAGGCTGAGCAACAGCTTTCCAGGCTAGCTCTTTCTGCCTGCGAGCTATCTGCAGACGTTCGCATTTTGGGAGCAGCCCTGCCAGAGGCCCCCGGCATGGACCCCCAAAGCTACGTTTGAAGTTTGACGTGGCAAGACAAGCAAGCAGCCCCAGTCTCTGTGCCTCTGTGCGAGCAGTGCCATGGGCAGATGAGGCTGACCAACAGCTTTCCAGGCTAGCTCTTTCTGGCTGCGAGCTATCTGCAGATGTTCGCATTTTCAGAGCAGGGCTGACGGAGGCTTGCGGCACGGACCACCAAATATATGTTTGAAGTTTGAGGGGGCAAGACAAGCAAGCATCCCCAGTCTCTGTGCCTCTGTGCGAGCAGTGCCATGGGCAGATGAGGCTGAGCAACAGCTTTCCAGGCTAGCTCTTTCTGGCTGCGAGCTATCTGCAGACGTTCGCATTTTCGGAGCAGAGCTTCCGCAGACACCCGACACGGATCCCAAAGCCACGTTTGAAGTTTGAGGGGGCAAGACAAGCAAGCAGCCGCAGTCTCTGTGCCTCTGTGCGAGCAGCGCCATGGGCAGATGAGGCTGACCAACAGCTTTCCAGGCTACCAATTTCTGACTGCGAGCTATCTGCAGATGTTTGCATTTTCAGAGCAGGGCTGACGGAGGCTCGCGGCACGGACCACCAAATATATGTTTGAAGTTTGAGGGGGCAAGACAAGCAAGCAGCCCCAGTCTCTGTACCTCTGTGCGAGCAGTGCCATGGGCAGATGAGGCTGAGCAACAGCTTTCCAGGCTAGCTCTTTCTGGCTGAGAGCTATCTGCAGACGTTCGTATTTTGGGAGCAGGGCTGCCGGAGGAGCCCGGCATGCACCCCCAATGCTACATGTGAAGTTTGAGGGGGCAAGACAAGCAAGCAGCCCCAGTCTCTGTGCCTCTGTGCGAGCAGCGCCATGGGCAGATGAGGCTGACCAACAGCTTTCCAGGCTAGCTCTTTCTGGCTGAGAGCTATTTGCAGACGTTCGCATTTTCGGAGCAGAGCTGCCGCAGACGCCCGACACGGATCCCAAAGCCACGTTTGAAGTTTGAGGGGGCAAGACAAGCAAGCAGCCCCAGTCTCTGTGCCTCTGTGCGAGCAGTGCCATGGGTAGATGAGGCTGAGCAACAGCTTTCCAGGCTAGCTCTTTCTGGCTGCAAACTGTCTGCAGACGTTCGCATTTTCGGAGCAGGGATGTCGTAGGCACCCGGCATGGACCACCTAAGATACGTTTGAAGTTTGAGGTGGCAAGACAAGCAAGCAGCTCCAGTCTCTGTGCCTCTGTGTGAGCAGTGCCACGAGCAGATGAGGCTGAGCAACAGCTTTCCAGGCTAGCTCTTTCTGGCTGCGAGCTATCTGCAGACGTTCGCATTTTCGGACGAGCCCTGTTGCAGGCCCCCGGCACGGACCACCTAAGCTACGTTTGAAGTTTGAGGGGGCAAGACAAGCAAGCAGCCCCTGTCTCTGTGCCTCTGTGCGAGCAGTGCCATTGGCAGATGAGGCTGAGCAACAGCTTTCCAGGCTAGCTCTTTCTGGCTGCGAGCTATCTGCAGACGTTTGCATTTTGGGAGCAGCCCTGCCGGAGGCCCCCGGCACGGACGCCCAAAGCTACCTTTGAAGTTTGAGGGGGCAAGACAAGCAAGCAGCCCCAGTCTCTGTGCCTCTGTGAGAGCAGTGCCATGGGCAGATGAGGCTGAGCAACAGCTTTCCAGGCTAGCTCTTTCTGGCTGCGAGCTATCTGCAGACGTTAGCATTTTCAGAGCAGGGCTGCCAGAGACGCCCGGCACGAATCCCCTAAGCTACGTCTGAAGTTTGAGGTGGCAAGACAAGCAAGCAGCCCCAGTCTCTGTGCCTCTGTGCGAGCAGTGCCATGGGCAGATGAGGCTGAGCAACAGCTTTCCAGGCTAGCTCTTTCTGGCAGCAATCTATCTGCAGACGTTTGCGTTTTCAGAGCAGGGCTGCCGCAGACGCCCGGCACGAACACCCAAAGCCACGTTTGAAGTTTGAGGGGGCAAGACAAGCAAGCAGCCCCAGTCTCTGTGCCTCTGTGCGAGCAGTGCCATGGGCAGATGAGGCTGAGCAACAGCTTTCCAGGCTAGCTCTTTCTGACTGCGAGCTATCTGCAGACATTCGCATTTTGGGAGCAGGGCTGCCGGAGGCGCCCGGCACGGACAGCCTAAGCTACGTTTGAAGTTTGAGGTGGCAAGACAAGCAAGCAGCCCCAGTCTCTGTGCCTCTGTGCGAGCAGTGCCATGGGCAGATGAGGCTGAGCAACAGCTTTCCAGGCTAGCTCTTTCTGGCTGCGAGCTATCTGCAGACGTTCGCATTTTCAGAGCAGGGCTGTCAGAGGCCCCCTGCATGGACCCCCAAAGCTACATTTGAAGTTTGAGGTGGCAAGACAAGCAAACAGCCCCAGTCTCTGTGTCTCTGTGCGAGCAGTGCCATGGGCAGATGAGGCTGAGCAACAGCTTCCCAGGCTAGCTCTTTCTGGCTGCGCGCTCTCTGCAGACGTTCGAATTTTGGGAGCAGGGGTGCTGGAGGAGCCCGGCATGCACCCCCAATGCTACATTTGAAGTTTGAGGGGGCAAGACAAGCAAGCAGCCCCAGTCTCTGTGCCTCTGTGCAAGCAGTGCCATGGGCAGATGAGGCTGAGCAACAGCTTTCCAGGCTAGCTCTACTGGCTGAGAGCTGTCTGCAGACGTTTGCGTTTTCAGAGCAGGGCTGCTGCAGACGCCCGGCACGAACACCCAAAGCCACGTTTGAAGTTTGAGGTGGCAAGACAAGCAAGCAGCCCCAGTCTCTGTTCCTCTGCGCGAGCAGTGCCATGGGCGGATGAGGCTGAGCAACAGCTTTCCAGGCTAGCTCTTTCTGGCTGCAAGCTGTCTGCAGACATTCGCATTTTCGGAGCAGGGCTGCCGGAGGAGCCCGGCATGCACCCCCAATGCTACATGTGAAGTTTGAGGGGGCAAGACAAGCAAGCAGCCCCAGTCTCTGTGCCTCTGTGAGAGCAGTGCCATGGGCAGATGAGGCTGAGAAACAGCTTTCCAGGCTAGCTCTTTCTGGCTGCAAGCTATCTGCAGACGTTAGCATTTTCAGAGCAGGGCAGTCAGAGGCCCCCTGCAAGGACCCCCAAAGCTTCATTTGAAGTTTGAGGTGGCAAGACAAGCAAGCAGCCCCAGTCTCTGTGCCTCTGTGCGAGCAGTGCCATGGGCAGATGAGGCTGAGTAACAGCTTTCCAGGCTAGCTCTTTCTGGCTGCAATCTATCTGCAGACGTTCGAATTTTGGGAGCAGGGCTGCCGGAGGAGCCCGTCATGCACACCCACAGCTACATTTGAAGTTTGAGGGGGCAAGACAAGCAAGCAGCCCCAGTCTCTGTGCCTCTGTGCGAGCAGTGCCATGGGCAGATGAGGCTGACCAACAGCTTTCCAGGCTAGCTCTTTCTGGCTGCGAGCTGTCTGCAGATATAAGCATTTTCGGAGCAGGGCTGCCGGAGGCGCCCGGCACGGACCACCTAAGCTACATTTGAAGTTTGAGGGGGCAAGACAAGCAAGCAGCCCCAGTCTCTGTGCCTCTGTGCGAGCAGTGCCATGGGCAGATGAGGCTGAGCAACAGCTTTCCAGGCTAGCTCTTTCTGGCTGAGAGATATCTGCAGACTTTCGAATTTTGGGAGCAGGGCTGCCGGAGGAGCCCGGCATGCACCCCCAATGCTACATTTGAAGTTTGAGGGGGCAAGACAAGCAAGCAGCCCCAGTCTCTGTGCCTCTGTGCGAGCACTGCCATGGGCAGATGAGGCTGACCAACAGCTTTCCAGGCTAGCTCTTTCTGGCTGAGAGCTATCTGCAGACGTTCGCATTTTCGGAGCAGAGCTTCCGCAGACGCCCGACACGGATCCCAAAGACACGTTTGAAGTTTGAGGGGGCAAGACAAGCAAGCAGCCCCAGTCTCTGTGCCTCTGTGCGAGCAGTGCCATGGGCAGATGAGGCTGAGCAACAGCTTTCCAGGCTAGCTCTTTCTGGCTGAGAGCTATCTGCAGACGTTCGCATTTTCGGAGCAGAGCTGCCGCAGACGCCCGACACGGATCCCAAAGACACGTTTGAAGTTTGAGGGGGCAAGACAAGCAAGCAGCCCCAGTCTCTGTGCCTCTGTGCGAGCAGTGCCATGGGCAGATGAGGCTGAGCAACAGCTTTCCAGGCTAGCTCTCTCTGGCTGAGAGCTATCTGCAGACGTTCGCATTTTCGCAGCAGGGCTGCCGGAGGCGCCTGACACGGAGAGCCTAAGCTACATTTGAAGTTTGAGGGGGCAAGACAAGCAAGCAGCCCCAGTCTCTGTGCCTCTGTGTGAGCAGTGCCATGGGCAGATGAGGCTGAGCAACAGCTTTCCAGGCTAGCTCTTTCTGCCTGCGAGCTATCTGCAGACGTTTGCATTTTGGGAGCAGCCCTGCCGGAGGCCCCCGGCACGGACCCCCAAAGCTACGTTTGAAGTTTGACGTGGGAAGACAAGCAAGCAGCCCCAGTCTCTGTGCCTCTGTGAGAGCAGTGCCATGGGCAGATGAGGCTGAGAAACAGCTTTCCAGGCTAGCTCTTTCTGGCTGCAAGCTATCTGCAGACGTTAGCATTTTCAGAGCAGGGCAGTCAGAGGCCCCCTGCACGGACCCCCAAAGCTTCATTTGAAGTTTGAGGTGGCAAGACAAGCAAGCAGCCCCAGTCTCTGTGCCTCTGTGCGAGCAGTGCCATGGGCAGATGAGGCTGAGCAACAGCTTTCCAGGCTAGCTCTTTCTGGCTGCAATCTATCTGCAGACGTTCGAATTTTGGGAGCAGGGCTGCCGGAGGAGCCCGTCATGCACACCCACAGCTACATTTGAAGTTTGAGGGGGCAAGACAAGCAAGCAGCCCCAGTCTCTGTGCCTCTGTGCGAGCAGTGCCATGGGCAGATGAGGCTGACCAACAGCTTTCCAGGCTAGCTCTTTCTGGCTGCGAGCTGTCTGCAGACATACGCATTTTCGGAGCAGGGCTGCCGGAGGCGCCCGGCACAGACCACCTAAGCTACATTTGAAGTTTGAGGGGGCAAGACAAGCAAGCAGCCCCAGTCTCTGTGCCTCTGTGCGAGCAGTGCCATGGGCAGATGAGGCTGAGCAACAGCTTTCCAGGCTAGCTCTTTCTGGCTGAGAGCTATCTGCAGACTTTCGAATTTTGGGAGCAGGGCTGCCGGAGGAGCCCGGCATGCAACCACAATGCTACATGTGAAGTTTGAGGGGGCAAGACAAGCAAGCAGCCCCAGTCTCTGTGCCTCTGTGCGAGCAGCGCCATGGGCAGATGAGGCTGAGCAACAGCTTTCCAGGCTAGCTCTTTCTGGCTGAGAGCTATCTGCAGACGTTCGCATTTTCGGAGCAGAGCTGCCGCAGACGCCCGACACGGATCCCAAAGACACGTTTGAAGTTTGAGGGGGCAAGACAAGCAAGCAGCCCCAGTCTCTGTGCCTCTGTGCGAGCAGTGCCATGGGCAGATGAGGCTGAGCAACAGCTTTCCAGGCTAGCTCTCTCTGGCTGAGAGCTATCTGCAGACGTTCGCATTTTCGCAGCAGGGCTGCCGGAGGCGCCTGACACGGAGAGCCTAAGCTACATTTGAAGTTTGAGGGGGCAAGACAAGCAAGCAGCCCCAGTCTCTGTGCCTCTGTGCGAGCAGTGCCATGGGTAGATGAGGCTGAGCAACAGCTTTCCAGGCTAGCTCTTTCTGGCTGCGAGCTATCTGCAGACGTTCGCATTTTCGGACCAGCCCTGCCGCAGGCCCCTGGCACGGACAGCCTAAGCTACGTTTGAAGTTTGAGGGGGCAAGACAAGCAAGCAGCCCCTGTCTCTGTGCCTCTGTGCGAGCAGTGCCATTGGCAGATGAGGCTGAGCAACAGCTTTCCAGGCTAGCTCTTTCTGGCTGCGAGCTATCTGCAGACGTTTGCATTTTCGGACCAGCCCTGCCGGAGGCCCCCGGCACGGACGCCCAAAGCTACGTTTGAAGTTTGGCGTGGCAAGACAAGCAAGCAGCCCCAGTCTCTGTGCCTCTGTGAGAGCAGTGCCATGGGCAGATGAGGCTGAGCAACAGCTTTCCAGGCTAGCTCTTTCTGGCTGCGAGCTATCTGCAGACGTTCGCATTTTCAGAGCAGGGCTGTCAGAGGCGCCCTGCACGGACCCCCAAAGCTACATTTGAAGTTTGAGGTGGCAAGACAAGCAAGCAGCCCCAGTCTCTGTGCCTCTGTGCGAGCAGTGCCATGGGCAGATGAGGCTGAGCAACAGCTTCCCAGGCTAGCTCTTTCTGGCTGCGCGCTCTCTGCAGACGTTCGCATTTTCAGAGCAGGGCAGTCAGAGGCCCCCTGCACGGACCCCCAAAGCTTCATTTGAAGTTTGAGGGGGCAAGACAAGCAAGCAGCCCCAGTCTCTGTGCCTCTGTGCGAGCAGCGCCATGGGCAGATGAGGCTGACCAACAGCTTTCCAGGCTAGCTCTTTCTGGCTGCGAGCTATCTGCAGATGTTCGCATTTTCAGAGCAGGGCTGACGGAGGCTTGCGGCACGGACCACCAAATATATGTTTGAAGTTTGAGGGGGCAAGACAAGCAAGCAGCCCCAGTCTCTGTGCCTCTGTGCGAGCAGTGCCATGGGCAGATGAGGCTGAGCAACAGCTTTCCAGGCTAGCTCTTTCTGGCTGAGAGCTATCTGCAGACGTTCGCATTTTCGGAGCAGAGCTTCCGCAGACACCCGACACGGATCCCAAAGCCACGTTTGAAGTTTGAGGGGGCAAGACAAGCAAGCAGCCGCAGTCTCTGTGCCTCTGTGCGAGCAGCGCCATGGGCAGATGAGGCTGACCAACAGCTTTCCAGGCTACCAATTTCTGACTGCGAGCTATCTGCAGATGTTTGCATTTTCAGAGCAGGGCTGACGGAGGCTCGCGGCACGGACCACCAAATATATGTTTGAAGTTTGAGGGGGCAAGACAAGCAAGCAGCCCCAGTCTCTGTGCCTCTGTGCGAGCAGTGCCATGGGCAGATGAGGCTGAGCAACAGCTTTCCAGGCTAGCTCTTTCTGGCTGAGAGCTATCTGCAGACGTTCGCATTTTCGGAGCAGAGCTGCCGCAGACGTCCGACACGGATCCCAAAGCCACGTTTGAAGTTTGAGGGGGCAAGACAAGCAAGCAGCCCCAGTCTCTGTGCCTCTGTGCGAGCAGTGCCATGGGCAGATGAGGCTGAGCAACAGCTTTCCAGGCTAGCTCTTTCTGGCTGCGAGCTATCTGCAGACGTTCGCATTTTCGCAGCAAGGCTGCCGGAGGCGCCTGACACGGAGAGCCTAAGCTACATTTGAAGTTTGAGGGGGCAAGACAAGCAAGCAGCCCCAGTCTCTGTGCCTCTGTGCGAGCAGTGCCATGGGTAGATGAGGCTGAGCAACAGCTTTCCAGGCTAGCTCTTTCTGGCTGCAAACTGTCTGCAGACGTTCGCATTTTCGGAGCAGGGATGTCGTAGGCACCCGGCATGGACCACCTAAGATACGTTTGAAGTTTGAGGTGGCAAGACAAGCAAGCAGCTCCAGTCTCTGTGCCTCTGTGTGAGCAGTGCCACGAGCAGATGAGGCTGAGCAACAGCTTTCCAGGCTAGCTCTTTCTGGCTGCGAGCTATCTGCAGACGTTCGCATTTTCGGACGAGCCCTGTTGCAGGCCCCCGGCACGGACCACCTAAGCTACGTTTGAAGTTTGAGGGGGCAAGACAAGCAAGCAGCCCCTGTCTCTGTGCCTCTGTGCGAGCAGTGCCATTGGCAGATGAGGCTGAGCAACAGCTTTCCAGGCTAGCTCTTTCTGGCTGCGAGCTATCTGCAGACGTTTGCATTTTGGGAGCAGCCCTGCCGGAGGCCCCCGGCACGGACGCCCAAAGCTACCTTTGAAGTTTGACGTGGCAAGACAAGCAAGCAGCCCCAGTCTCTGTGCCTCTGTGAGAGCAGTGCCATGGGCAGATGAGGCTGAGCAACCGCTTTCCAGGCTAGCTCTTTGTGGCTGCGAGCTATCTGCAGAAGTTCGCATTTTGGGAGCAGCCCTGCCGCAGGCGCCCAGCACGGACCACCTAAGTTACATTTGAAGTTTGAGGGGGCAAGACAAGCAAGCAGCCCCAGTCTCTGTGCCTCTGTGCGAGCACTGCCATGGGCAGATGAGGCTGAGCAACAGCTTTCCAGGCTAGCCCTTTCTGGCTGCGAGCTATTTGCAGACGTTCGCATTTTCGGTCCAGCCCTGCCGCAGGCCCCCGGCACGGACCACCTAAGCTACATTTGAAGTTTGATGTGGCAAGACAAGCAAGCAGCCCCAGTCTCTGTGCCTCTGTGCGAGCAGTGCCATGGGCAGATGAGGCTGAGCAACAGCTTTCCAGGCTAGCTCTTTCTGGCAGCAATCTATCTGCAGACGTTTGCGTTTTCAGAGCAGGGCTGCCGCAGACGCCCGGCACGAACACCCAAAGCCACGTTTGAAGTTTGAGGGGGCAAGACAAGCAAGCAGCCCCAGTCTCTGTGCCTCTGTGCGAGCAGTGCCATGGGCAGATGAGGCTGAGCAACAGCTTTCCAGGCTAGCTCTTTCTGACTGCGAGCTATCTGCAGACATTCGCATTTTGGGAGCAGGGCTGCCGGAGGCGCCCGGCACGGACAGCCTAAGCTACGTTTGAAGTTTGAGGTGGCAAGACAAGCAAGCAGCCCCAGTCTCTGTGCCTCTGTGCGAGCAGTGCCATGGGCAGATGAGGCTGAGCAACAGCTTTCCAGGCTAGCTCTTTCTGGCTGCGAGCTATCTGCAGACGTTCGCATTTTCAGAGCAGGGCTGTCAGAGGCCCCCTGCATGGACCCCCAAAGCTACATTTGAAGTTTGAGGTGGCAAGACAAGCAAACAGCCCCAGTCTCTGTGCCTCTGTGCGAGCAGTGCCATGGGCAGATGAGGCTGAGCAACAGCTTACCAGGCTAGCTCTTTCTGGCTGCGCGCTCTCTGCAGACGTTCGAATTTTGGGAGCAGGGGTGCTGGAGGAGCCCGGCATGCACCCCCAATGCTACATTTGAAGTTTGAGGGGGCAAGACAAGCAAGCAGCCCCAGTCTCTGTGCCTCTGTGCAAGCAGTGTCATGGGCAGATGAGGCTGAGCAACAGCTTTCCAGGCTAGCTCTTTCTGGCTGAGAGCTATCTGCAGACGTTTGCGTTTTCAGAGCAGGGCTGCTGCAGACGCCCGGCACGAACACCCAAAGCCACGTTTGAAGTTTGAGGTGGCAAGACAAGCAAGCAGCCCCAGTCTCTGTTCCTCTGCGCGGGCAGTGCCATGGGCGGATGAGGCTGACCAACAGCTTTCCAGGCTAGCTCTTTCTGGCTGCAAGCTGTCTGCAGACATTCGCATTTTCGGAGCAGGGCTGCCGGAGGAGCCCGGCATGCACCCCCAATGCTACATGTGAAGTTTGAGGGGGCAAGACAAGCAAGCAGCCCCAGTCTCTGTGCCTCTGTGAGAGCAGTGCCATGGGCAGATGAGGCTGAGCAACAGCTTTCCAGGCTAGCTCTTTCTGGCTGCAAGCTATCTGCAGACGTTAGCATTTTCAGAGCAGGGCAGTCAGAGGCCCCCTGCACGGACCCCCAAAGCTTCATTTGAAGTTTGAGGTGGCAAGACAAGCAAGCAGCCCCAGTCTCTGTGCCTCTGTGCGAGCAGTGCCATGGGCAGATGAGGCTGAGTAACAGCTTTCCAGGCTAGCTCTTTCTGGCTGCAATCTATCTGCAGACGTTCGAATTTTGGGAGCAGGGCTGCCGGAGGAGCCCGTCATGCACACCCACAGCTACATTTGAAGTTTGAGGGGGCAAGACAAGCAAGCAGCCCCAGTCTCTGTGCCTCTGTGCGAGCAGTGCCATGGGCAGATGAGGCTGACCAACAGCTTTCCAGGCTAGCTCTTTCTGGCTGCGAGCTGTCTGCAGATATAAGCATTTTCGGAGCAGGGCTGCCGGAGGCGCCCGGCACGGACCACCTAAGCTACATTTGAAGTTTGAGGGGGCAAGACAAGCAAGCAGCCCCAGTCTCTGTGCCTCTGTGCGAGCAGTGCCATGGGCAGATGAGGCTGAGCAACAGCTTTCCAGGCTAGCTCTTTCTGGCTGAGAGATATCTGCAGACTTTCGAATTTTGGGAGCAGGGCTGCCGGAGGAGCCCGGCATGCACCCCCAATGCTACATTTGAAGTTTGAGGGGGCAAGACAAGCAAGCAGCCCCAGTCTCTGTGCCTCTGTGCGAGCAGTGCCATGGGCAGATGAGGCTGACCAACAGCTTTCCAGGCTAGCTCTTTCTGGCTGAGAGCTATCTGCAGACGTTCGCATTTTCGGAGCAGAGCTTCCGCAGACGCCCGACACGGATCCCAAAGACACGTTTGAAGTTTGAGGGGGCAAGACAAGCAAGCAGCCCCAGTCTCTGTGCCTCTGTGCGAGCAGTGCCATGGGCAGATGAGGCTGAGCAACAGCTTTCCAGGCTAGCTCTCTCTGGCTGAGAGCTATCTGCAGACGTTCGCATTTTCGCAGCAGGGCTGCCGGAGGCGCCTGACACGGAGAGCCTAAGCTACATTTGAAGTTTGAGGGGGCAAGACAAGCAAGCAGCCCCAGTCTCTGTGCCTCTGTGTGAGCAGTGCCATGGGCAGATGAGGCTGAGCAACAGCTTTCCAGGCTAGCTCTTTCTGCCTGCGAGCTATCTGCAGACGTTTGCATTTTGGGAGCAGCCCTGCCGGAGGCCCCCGGCACGGACCCCCAAAGCTACGTTTGAAGTTTGACGTGGCAAGACAAGCAAGCAGCCCCAGTCTCTGTGCCTCTGTGAGAGCAGTGCCATGGGCAGATGAGGCTGAGAAACAGCTTTCCAGGCTAGCTCTTTCTGGCTGCAAGCTATCTGCAGACGTTAGCATTTTCAGAGCAGGGCAGTCAGAGGCCCCCTGCACGGACCCCCAAAGCTTCATTTGAAGTTTGAGGTGGCAAGACAAGCAAGCAGCCCCAGTCTCTGTGCCTCTGTGCGAGCAGTGCCATGGGCAGATGAGGCTGAGCAACAGCTTTCCAGGCTAGCTCTTTCTGGCTGCAATCTATCTGCAGACGTTCGAATTTTGGGAGCAGGGCTGCCGGAGGAGCCCGTCATGCACACCCACAGCTACATTTGAAGTTTGAGGGGGCAAGACAAGCAAGCAGCCCCAGTCTCTGTGCCTCTGTGCGAGCAGTGCCATGGGCAGATGAGGCTGAGCAACAGCTTTCCAGGCTAGCTCTTTCTGGCTGCGAGCTGTCTGCAGACATACGCATTTTCGGAGCAGGGCTGCCGGAGGCGCCCGGCACAGACCACCTAAGCTACATTTGAAGTTTGAGGGGGCAAGACAAGCAAGCAGCCCCAGTCTCTGTGCCTCTGTGCGAGCAGTGCCATGGGCAGATGAGGCTGAGCAACAGCTTTCCAGGCTAGCTCTTTCTGGCTGAGAGCTATCTGCAGACTTTCGAATTTTGGGAGCAGGGCTGCCGGAGGAGCCCGGCATGCACCCCCAATGCTACATGTGAAGTTTGAGGGGGCAAGACAAGCAAGCAGCCCCAGTCTCTGTGCCTCTGTGCGAGCAGCGCCATGGGCAGATGAGGCTGAGCAACAGCTTTCCAGGCTAGCTCTTTCTGGCTGAGAGCTATCTGCAGACGTTCGCATTTTCGGAGCAGAGCTGCCGCAGACGCCCGACACGGATCCCAAAGACACGTTTGAAGTTTGAGGGGGCAAGACAAGCAAGCAGCCCCAGTCTCTGTGCCTCTGTGCGAGCAGTGCCATGGGCAGATGAGGCTGAGCAACAGCTTTCCAGGCTAGCTCTCTCTGGCTGAGAGCTATCTGCAGACGTTCGCATTTTCGCAGCAGGGCTGCCGGAGGCGCCTGACACGGAGAGCCTAAGCTACATTTGAAGTTTGAGGGGGCAAGACAAGCAAGCAGCCCCAGTCTCTGTGCCTCTGTGCGAGCAGTGCCATGGGTAGATGAGGCTGAGCAACAGCTTTCCAGGCTAGCTCTTTCTGGCTGCGAGCTATCTGCAGACGTTCGCATTTTCGGACCAGCCCTGCCGCAGGCCCCTGGCACGGACAGCCTAAGCTACGTTTGAAGTTTGAGGGGGCAAGACAAGCAAGCAGCCCCTGTCTCTGTGCCTCTGTGCGAGCAGTGCCATTGGCAGATGAGGCTGAGCAACAGCTTTCCAGGCTAGCTCTTTCTGGCTGCGAGCTATCTGCAGACGTTTGCATTTTCGGACCAGCCCTGCCGGAGGCCCCCGGCACGGACGCCCAAAGCTACGTTTGAAGTTTGGCGTGGCAAGACAAGCAAGCAGCCCCAGTCTCTGTGCCTCTGTGAGAGCAGTGCCATGGGCAGATGAGGCTGAGCAACAGCTTTCCAGGCTAGCTCTTTCTGGCTGCGAGCTATCTGCAGACGTTAGCATTTTCAGAGCAGGGCTGTCAGAGGCGCCCTGCACGGACCCCCAAAGCTACATTTGAAGTTTGAGGTGGCAAGACAAGCAAACAGCCCCTGTCTCTGTGCCTCTGTGCGAGCAGTGCAATGGGCAGATGAGGCTGAGCAACAGCTTCCCAGGCTAGCTCTTTCTGGCTGAGAGCTATCTGCAGATGTTCGCATTTTCAGAGCAGGGCTGACGGAGGCACCTGACACGGAGAGCCTAAGCTACATTTGAATTTTGAGGGGGCAAGACAAGCAAGCAGCCCCAGTCTCTGTGCCTCTGTGCGAGCAGTGCCATGGGTAGATGAGGCTGAGCAACAGCTTTCCAGGCTAGCTCTTTCTGGCTGCAAACTGTCTGCAGACGTTCGCATTTTCGGAGCAGGGATGTCGTAGGCACCCGGCATGGACCACCTAAGATACGTTTGAAGTTTGAGGTGGCAAGACAAGCAAGCAGCTCCAGTCTCTGTGCCTCTGTGTGAGCAGTGCCACGAGCAGATGAGGCTGACCAACAGCTTTCCAGGCTAGCTCTTTCTGGCTGCGAGCTATCTGCAGACGTTCGCATTTTCGGACGAGCCCAGTTGCAGGCCCCCGGCACGGACCACCTAAGCTACGTTTGAAGTTTGAGGGGGCAAGACAAGCAAGCAGCCCCTGTCTCTGTGCCTCTGTGCGAGCAGTGCCATTGGCAGATGAGGCTGAGAAACAGCTTTCCAGGCTAGCTCTTTCTGGCTGCGAGCTATCTGCAGACGTTTGCATTTTGGGAGCAGCCCTGCCGGAGGCCCCCGGCACGGACGCCCAAAGCTACCTTTGAAGTTTAACGTGGCAAGACAAGCAAGCAGCCCCAGTCTCTGTGCCTCTGTGAGAGCAGTGCCATGGGCAGATGAGGCTGAGCAACAGCTTTCCAGGCTAGCTCTTTCTGGCTGCGAGCTATCTGCAGACGTTCGCATTTTCGGAGCAGGGCTGCCGCAGACGCCCGGCACGAATCCCCTAAGCTACGTCTGAAGTTTGAGGTGGCAAGACAAGCAAGCAGCCCCAGTCTCTGTGCCTCTGTGCGAGCAGTGCCACGGGCAGATGAGGCTGAGCAACAGCTTTCCAGGCTAGCTCTTTCTGGCTGCAATCTATCTGCAGACGTTTGCGTTTTCGGAGCAGGGCTGCCGCAGACGCCTGGCACGAACACCCAAAGCCACGTTTGAAGTTTGAGGGGGCAAGACAAGCAAGCAGCCCCAGTCTCTGTGCCTCTGTGCGAGCAGTGCCATGGGCAGATGAGGCTGAGCAACAGCTTTCCAGGCTAGCTCTTTCTGAGTGCGAGCTATCTGCAGACATTCGCATTTTGGGAGCAGGGCTGCCGGAGGCGTCCGGCACGGACAGCCTAAGCTACGTTTGAAGTTTGAGGTGGCAAGACAAGCAAGCAGCCCCAGTCTCTGTGCCTCTGTGCGAGCAGTGCCATGGGCAGATGAGGCTGAGCAACAGCTTTCCAGGCTAGCTCTTTCTGCCTGCGAGCTATCTGCAGACGTTCGCATTTTCAGAGCAGGGCTGTCAGAGGCCCCCTGCACGGACCCCCAAAGCTACATTTGAAGTTTGAGGTGGCAAGACAAGCAAGCAGCTCCAGTCTCTGTGCCTCTGTGTGAGCAGTGCCACGAGCAGATGAGGCTGAGCAACAGCTTTCCAGGCTAGCTCTTTCTGGCTGCAATCTATCTGCAAACGTTCGCTTTTTCAGAGCAGGGCTGCCGGAGACGCCCGGCACGAACCACCTAAGATACGTTTCAAGTTTGAGGGGGCTAGACAAGCAAGCAGCCCCAGTGTCTGTGCCTCTGTGCGAGCAGTGCCATGGGCAGATGAGGCTGAGCAACCGCTTTCCAGGCTAGCTCTTTGTGGCTGCGAGCTATCTGCAGAAGTTCGCATTTTGGGAGCAGCCCTGCCGCAGGCGCCCAGCACGGACCACCTAAGTTACATTTGAAGTTTGAGGGGGCAAGACAAGCAAGCAGCCCCAGTCTCTGTGCCTCTGTGCGAGCACTGCCATGGGCAGATGATGCTGAGCAACAGCTTTCCAGGCTAGCCCTTTCTGGCTGCGAGCTATTTGCAGACGTTCGCATTTTCGGTCCAGCCCTGCCGCAGGCCCCCGGCACGGACCACCTAAGCTACATTTGAAGTTTGATGTGGCAAGACAAGCAAGCAGCCCCAGTCTCTGTGCCTCTGTGCGAGCAGTGCCATGGGCAGATGAGGCTGAGCAACAGCTTTCCAGGCTAGCTCTTTCTGGCTGAGAGCTATCTGCAGACGTTCGCATTAAGGGAGCAGCCCTGCCGGAGGCGCCCAGCACGGACAGCCTAAGCTACATTTGAAGTTTGAGGGGGCAAGACAAGCAAGCAGCCCCAGTCTCTGTGCCTCTGTGCGAGCAGTGCCATGGGCAGATGAGGCTGAGCAACAGCTTTCCAGGCTAGCTCTTTCTGGCTGAGAGCTATCAGCAGACATTCGCATTTTGGGAGCAGGGCTGCCGGAGGCGCCAGGCACGGACAGCCTAAGCTACGTTTGAAGTTTGAGGTGGCAAGACAAGCAAGCAGCCCCAGTCTCTGTGCCTCTGTGCGAGCAGTGCCATGGGCAGATGAGGCTGAGCAACAGCTTTCCAGGCTAGCTCTTTCTGGCTGCAATCTATCTGCAGACGTTCGAATTTTGGGAGCAGGGCTGCCGGAGGAGCCCGTCATGCACACCCACAGCTACATTTGAAGTTTGAGGGGGCAAGACAAGCAAGCAGCCCCAGTCTCTGTGCCTCTGTGCGAGCAGTGCCATGGGCAGATGAGGCTGAGCAACAGCTTTCCAGGCTAGCTCTTTCTGGCTGCGAGCTGTCTGCAGACATACGCATTTTGGGAGCAGGGCTGCCGGAGGCGCCCGGCACAGACCACCTAAGCTACATTTGAAGTTTGAGGGGGCAAGACAAGCAAGCAGCCCCAGTCTCTGTGCCTCTGTGCGAGCAGTGCCATGGGCAGATGAGGCTGAGCAACAGCTTTCCAGGCTAGCTCTTTCTGGCTGAGAGCTATCTGCAGACTTTCGAATTTTGGGAGCAGGGCTGCCGGAGGAGCCCGGCATGCACCCCCAATGCTACATGTGAAGTTTGAGGGGGCAAGACAAGCAAGCAGCCCCAGTCTCTGTGCCTCTGTGCGAGCAGCGCCATGGGCAGATGAGGCTGACCAACAGCTTTCCAGGCTAGCTCTTTCTGGCTGAGAGCTATCTGCAGACGTTCGCATTTTCGGAGCAGAGCTGCCGCAGACGCCCGACACGGATCCCAAAGACACGTTTGAAGTTTGAGGGGGCAAGACAAGCAAGCAGCCCCAGTCTCTGTGCCTCTGTGCGAGCAGTGCCATGGGCAGATGAGGCTGAGCAACAGCTTTCCAGGCTAGCTCTCTCTGGCTGAGAGCTATCTGCAGACGTTCGCATTTTCGCAGCAGGGCTGCCGGAGGCGCCTGACACGGAGAGCCTAAGCTACATTTGAAGTTTGAGGGGGCAAGACAAGCAAGCAGCCCCAGTCTCTGTGCCTCTGTGCGAGCAGTGCCATGGGCAGATGAGGCTGAGCAACAGCTTTCCAGGCTAGCTCTTTCTGGCTGCGAGCTATCTGCAGACGTTCGCATTTTCGGACCAGCCCTGCCGCAGGCCCCTGGCACGGACAGCCTAAGCTACGTTTGAAGTTTGAGGTGGCAAGACAAGCAAGCAGCCCCTGTCTCTGTGCCTCTGTGCGAGCAGTGCCATTGGCAGATGAGGCTGAGCAACAGCTTTCCAGGCTAGCTCTTTCTGGCTGCGAGCTATCTGCAGACGTTTGCATTTTCGGACCAGCCCTGCCGGAGGCCCCCGGCACGGACGCCCAAAGCTACGTTTGAAGTTTGGCGTGGCAAGACAAGCAAGCAGCCCCAGTCTCTGTGCCTCTGTGAGAGCAGTGCCATGGGCAGATGAGGCTGAGCAACAGCTTTCCAGGCTAGCTCTTTCTGGCTGCGAGCTATCTGCAGACGTTAGCATTTTCAGAGCAGGGCTGTCAGAGGCGCCCTGCACGGACCCCCAAAGCTACATTTGAAGTTTGAGGTGGCAAGACAAGCAAACAGCCCCTGTCTCTGTGCCTCTGTGCGAGCAGTGCAATGGGCAGATGAGGCTGAGCAACAGCTTCCCAGGCTAGCTCTTTCTGGCTGAGAGCTATCTGCAGATGTTCGCATTTTCAGAGCAGGGCTGACGGAGGCGCCTGACACGGAGAGCCTAAGCTACATTTGAATTTTGAGGGGGCAAGACAAGCAAGCAGCCCCAGTCTCTGTGCCTCTGTGCGAGCAGTGCCATGGGTAGATGAGGCTGAGCAACAGCTTTCCAGGCTAGCTCTTTCTGGCTGCAAACTGTCTGCAGACGTTCGCATTTTCGGAGCAGGGATGTCGTAGGCACCCGGCATGGACCACCTAAGATACGTTTGAAGTTTGAGGTGGCAAGACAAGCAAGCAGCTCCAGTCTCTGTGCCTCTGTGTGAGCAGTGCCACGAGCAGATGAGGCTGACCAACAGCTTTCCAGGCTAGCTCTTTCTGGCTGCGAGCTATCTGCAGACGTTCGCATTTTCGGACGAGCCCAGTTGCAGGCCCCCGGCACGGACCACCTAAGCTACGTTTGAAGTTTGAGGGGGCAAGACAAGCAAGCAGCCCCTGTCTCTGTGCCTCTGTGCGAGCAGTGCCATTGGCAGATGAGGCTGAGAAACAGCTTTCCAGGCTAGCTCTTTCTGGCTGCGAGCTATCTGCAGACGTTTGCATTTTGGGAGCAGCCCTGCCGGAGGCCCCCGGCACGGACGCCCAAAGCTACCTTTGAAGTTTAACGTGGCAAGACAAGCAAGCAGCCCCAGTCTCTGTGCCTCTGTGAGAGCAGTGCCATGGGCAGATGAGGCTGAGCAACAGCTTTCCAGGCTAGCTCTTTCTGGCTGCGAGCTATCTGCAGACGTTCGCATTTTCGGAGCAGGGCTGCCGCAGACGCCCGGCACGAATCCCCTAAGCTACGTCTGAAGTTTGAGGTGGCAAGACAAGCAAGCAGCCCCAGTCTCTGTGCCTCTGTGCGAGCAGTGCCACGGGCAGATGAGGCTGAGCAACAGCTTTCCAGGCTAGCTCTTTCTGGCTGCAATCTATCTGCAGACGTTTGCGTTTTCGGAGCAGGGCTGCCGCAGACGCCTGGCACGAACACCCAAAGCCACGTTTGAAGTTTGAGGGGGCAAGACAAGCAAGCAGCCCCAGTCTCTGTGCCTCTGTGCGAGCAGTGCCACGAGCAGATGAGGCTGAGCAACAGCTTTCCAGGCTAGCTCTTTCTGACTGCGAGCTATCTGCAGACATTCGCATTTTGGGAGCAGGGCTGCCGGAGGCGCCCGGCACGGACAGCCTAAGCTACGTTTGAAGTTTGAGGTGGCAAGACAAGCAAGCAGCCCCAGTCTCTGTGCCTCTGTGCGAGCAGTGCCATGGGCAGATGAGGCTGAGCAACAGCTTTCCAGGCTAGCTCTTTCTGCCTGCGAGCTATCTGCAGACGTTCGCATTTTCAGAGCAGGGCTGTCAGAGGCCCCCTGCACGGACCCCCAAAGCTACATTTGAAGTTTGAGGTGGCAAGACAAGCAAGCAGCTCCAGTCTCTGTGCCTCTGTGTGAGCAGTGCCACGAGCAGATGAGGCTGAGCAACAGCTTTCCAGGCTAGCTCTTTCTGGCTGCAATCTATCTGCAAACGTTCGCATTTTCAGAGCAGGGCTGCCGGAGACGCCCGGCACGAACCACCTAAGCTACGTTTCAAGTTTGAGGGGGCTAGACAAGCAAGCAGCCCCAGTGTCTGTGCCTCTGTGCGAGCAGTGCCATGGGCAGATGAGGCTGAGCAACCGCTTTCCAGGCTAGCTCTTTGTGGCTGCGAGCTATCTGCAGAAGTTCGCATTTTGGGAGCAGGGCTGCCGCAGGCGCCCAGCACGGACCACCTAAGTTACATTTGAAGTTTGAGGGGGCAAGACAAGCAAGCAGCCCCAGTCTCTGTGCCTCTGTGCGAGCACTGCCATGGGCAGATGAGGCTGAGCAACAGCTTTCCAGGCTAGCCCTTTCTGGCTGCGAGCTATTTGCAGACGTTCGCATTTTCGGTCCAGCCCTGCCGCAGGCCCCCGGCACGGACCACCTAAGCTACATTTGAAGTTTGAGGTGGCAAGACAAGCAAGCAGCCCCTGTCTCTGTGCCTCTGTGCGAGCAGTGCCATGGGCAGGTGAGGCTGAGCAACAGCTTTCCAGGCTAGCTCTTTCTGGCTGCGAGCTATCTGCAGACGTTTGCGTTTTCGGAGCAGGGCTGCCGCAGACGTCCGGCACGAATACCCAAAGTCACGTTTGAAGTTTGAGGTGGCAAGACAAGCAAGCAGCCCCAGTCTCTGTGCCTCTGTGCGAGCAGTGCCATGGGCAGATGAGGCTGACCAACAGCTTTCCAGGCTAGCTCTTTCTGCCTGCGAGCTATCTGCAGACATTTGCATTTTGGGAGCAGGGCTGCCGGAGGCGCCCGACAAGGACAGCCTAAGCTACATTTTTGAAGTTTGAGGTGGCAAGACAAGCAAGCAGCCCCAGTCTCTGTGCCTCTGTGCGAGCAGTGCCATGGGCAGATGAGGCTGAGCAACAGCTTTCCAGGCTAGCTCTTTCTGGCTGAGAGCTATCTGCAGACGTTCGCATTAAGGGAGCAGCCCTGCCGGAGGCGCCCAGCACGGACAGCCTAAGCTACATTTGAAGTTTGAGGGGTCAAGACAAGCAAGCAGCCCCAGTCTCTGTGCCTCTGTGCGAGCAGTGCCATGGGCAGATGAGGCTGAGCAACAGCTTTCCAGGCTAGCTCTTTCTGGCTGAGAGCTATCAGCAGACATTCGCATTTTGGGAGCAGGGCTGCCGGAGGCGCCAGGCACGGACAGCCTAAGCTACGTTTGAAGTTTGAGGTGGCAAGACAAGCAAGCAGCCCCAGTCTCTGTGCCTCTGTGCGAGCAGTGCCATGGGCAGATGAGGCTGAGCAACAGCTTTCCATGCTGGCTCTTTCTGGCTGCGAGCTATCTGCAGACGTTCGCATTTTTAGAGCAGGGCTGCCGGAGGCCCCCGGCACGGACCCCCAGTGCTACATTTGAAGTTTGACGTGGCAAGACAAGCAAGCAGCCCCAGTCCCTGTGCCTCTGTGCGAGCAGTGCCATGGGTAGATGAGGCTGAGAAACAGCTTTCCAGGCTAGCTCTTTCTGACTGCAATCTATCTGCAAACGTTCGCTTTTTCAGAGCAGCCCTGCCGGAGGCGCCCGGCACAAACCCCCTAAGCTACGTTTGAAGTTTGAGGGGGCTAGACAAGCAAGCAGCCCCAGGCTCTGTGCCTCTGTGCGAGCAGTGCCATGGGCAGGTGAGGCTGAGCAACAGCTTTCCAGGCTAGCTCTTTCTGGCTGCGAGCTATCTGCAGACGTTTGCGTTTTCGGAGCAGGGCTGCCGCAGACGTCCGGCACGAATACCCAAAGTCACGTTTGAAGTTTGAGGTGGCAAGACAAGCAAGCAGCCCCAGTCTCTGTGCCTCTGTGCGAGCAGTGCCATGGGCAGATGAGGCTGACCAACAGCTTTCCAGGCTAGCTCTTTCTGGCTGCGAGCTATCTGCAGACATTTGCATTTTGGGAGCAGGGCTGCCGGAGGCGCCCGACAAGGACAGCCTAAGCTACATTTTTGAAGTTTGAGGTGGCAAGACAAGCAAGCAGCCCCAGTCTCTGTGCCTCTGTGCGAGCAGTGCCATGGGCAGATGAGGCTGAGCAACAGCTTTCCAGGCTAGCTCTTTCTGCCTGCGAGCTATCTGCAGACGTTCGAATTTTGGGAGCAGGGCTGCCGGAGGAGCCCGGCATGCACCCCCAATGCTACATTTGAACTTTCAGGGGGCAAGACAAGCAAGCAGCCCCAGTCTCTGTGCCTCTGTGCGAGCAGCGCCATGGGCAGATGAGGCTGAGCAACAGTTTTCCAGGCTAGCTCTTTCTGGCTGCGAGCTATCTGCAGACGTTCCCATTTTCGGACCAGCCCTGCCGGAGGCCCCCGGCATGGACCACCTAAGCTACGTTTGAAGTTTGAGGTGGCAAGACAAGCAAGCAGCCCCAGTCTCTGTGCCTCTGTGCAAGCAGTGCCATGGGCGGATGAGGCTGACCAACAGCTTTCCAGGCTAGCTCTTTCTGGCTGCGAGCTATCTGCAGACATTCGCATTTTCGGAGCAGGGCTGCCAGAGGCGCCCGGCACGGACAGCCTAAGCTACGTTTGAAGTTTGAGGGGGCAAGACAAGCAAGCAGCCCCAGTCTCTGTGCCTCTGTGCGAGCAGTGCCATGGGCAGATGAGGCTGAGCAACAGCTTTCCAGGCTAGCTCTTTCTGACTGCGAGTTATCTGCAGACGTTCGAATTTTGGGAGCAGGGCTGCCGGAGGAGCCCGGCATGCACCCCCAATGCTACATGTGAAGTTTGAGGGGGCAAGACAAGCAAGCAGCCCCAGTCTCTGTGCCTCTGTGCGAGCAGCGCCATGGGCAGATGAGGCTGAGCAACAGCTTTCCAGGCTAGCTCTTTCTGGCTGTGAGCTATCTGCAGATGTTCGCATTTTCAGAGCAGGGCTGACGGAGGCTCGCGGCACGGACCACCAAATATATGTTTGAAGTTTGAGGGGGCAAGACAAGCAAGCAGCCCCAGTCTCTGTGCCTCTGTGTGAGCACTGCCACGAGCAGATGAGGCTGAGCAACAGCTTTCCTGGCTATGTCTCCTTGTCTGCGAGCTGTCTGCAGACGTTTGCATTTTCGGAGCAGAGATGCCGGAGGCACCCGGCATGGACCACCTAAGATACGTTTGAAGTTTGAGGGGGCAAGACAAGCAAGCAGCCCCAGTCTCTGTGCCTCTGTGCGAGCACTGCCATCGGCAGATGAGGCTGAGCAACAGCTTTCCAGGCTAGCTCTTTCTGGCTGCGAGCTATCTGCAGACGTTTGCATTTTCGGAGCAGGGATGCCGTAGGCACCTGGCATGGACCACCTAATATACGTTTGAAGTTTGAGGGGGCAAGACAAGCAAGCAGCCCCAGTCTCTGTGCCTCTGTGCGAGCAGTGCCATGGGCAGATGAGGCTGAGCAACAGCTTTCCAGGCTAGCTCTTTCTGGCTGCGAGCTATCTGCAGACGTTCGCATTTTCGGAGCAGCCCTGCCGGAGGCGCCCGGCACGGACACCCTAAGATACATTTGAAGTTTGACGTGGCAAGACAAGCAAGCAGCCCCAGTCTCTGTGCCTCTGTGCGAGCAGTGCCATGGGCAGATGAGCCTGAGCAACAGCTTTCCAGGCTAGCTCTTTCTGGCTGCGAGCTATCTGCAGACGTTCGCTTTTTCAGAGCAGGGCTGCCGCAGAAGCCCGACACGGATCCCAAAGCCACGTTTGAAGTTTGAGGTGGCAAGACAAGCAAGCAGCCCCAGTCTCTGTGCCTCAGTGCAAGCAGTGCCATGGGCAGATGAGGCTGAGCAACAGCTTTCCAGGATAGCTCTTTCTGGCTGCGAGCTATCTGCAGACGTTCGCATTTTCGGAGCTGCCCTGCCGGAGGCGCCCGGCACGGAGAGCCTAAGCTACATTTGAGGTTTGAGGTGGCAAGACAAGCAAGCAGCTCCAGTCTCTGTGCCTCTGTGTGAGCAGTGCCACGAGCAGATGAAGCTGAGCAACAGCTTTCCTGGCTATGTCTCCTTGTCTGCGAGCTGTCTGCAGACGTTTGCATTTTCGGAGCAGGGATGCCGGAGGCACCCGGCATGGACCACCTAAGATACGTTTGAAGTTTGAGGGGGCAAGACAAGCAAGCAGCCCCAGTCTCTATGCCTCAGTGCGAGCAGTGCCATGGGCAGATGAGGCTGAGCAAAACCTTTCCAGGCTAGCTCTTTCTGGCTGCAATCTGTCTGCAGACATTCGAATCTTGGGAGCAGGGCTGCCGGAGGAGCCCGGCATGCACACCCAATGCTACATGTGAAGTTTGAGGTGGCAAGACAAGCAAGCAGCCCCAGTCTCTGTGCCTCAGTGCGAGCAGTGCCATGGGCAGATGAGGCTGAGCAACAGCTTTCCAGGCTAGCTCTTTCTGGCTGAGAGCTATCTGCAGACGTTCGCATTTTCGGAGCAGCCCTGCCTGAGGCCACCGGCACGGACACCCTAAGATACATTTGAAGTTGAGGTGGCAAGACAAGCAAGCAGCCCCAGTCTCTGTGCCTCTGTGCGAGCAGTGCCATGGGCAGATGAGGCTGAGCAACAGCTTTCCAGGCTAGCTCTTTCTGGCTGCGAGCTATCTGCAGACGTTCGCATTTTGGGAGCAGGGCTGCTGGAGGCGCCTGACACGGAGAGCCTAAGCTACATTTGCAGTTTGAGGGGGCAAGACAAGCAAGCAGCCCCAGTCTCTGTGCCTCTGTGCGAGCAGTGCCATGGGTAGATGAGGCTGAGCAACAGCTTTCCAGGCTAGCTCTTTCTGGCTGCAAGCTGTCTGCAGACGTTCGCATTTTCGGAGCAGGGAAGCCGGAGGCACCCGGCATGGACCACCTAAGATATGTTTGAAGTTTGAGGTGGCAAGACAAGCAAGCAGCTCCAGTCTCTGTGCCTCTGTGTGAGCAGTGCCACGAGCAGATGAGGCTGAGTAACAGATTTCCTGGCTATGTCTCCTTATCTGCGAGCTGTCTGCAGACGTTTGCATTTTCGGAGCACGGATGCCGGAGGCACCCGGCATGGACCACCTAAGATACGTTTGAAGTTTGAGGGGGCAAGACAAGCAAGCAGCCCCAGTCTCTATGCCTCAGTGCGAGCAGTGCCATGGGCAGATGAGGCTGAGCAACAGCTTTCCAGGCTAGCTCTTTCTGGCTGCGAGCTGTCTGCAGACGTTCGCATTTTCGGAGCAGCCCTGCCGGAGGCGCCCGGCACGGACACCGTAAGATACATTTGAAGTTTGAGGTGGCAAGACAAGCAAGCAGCCCCAGTCTCTGTGCCTCTGTGCGAGCAGTGCCATGGGCAGATGAGGCTGAGCAACAGCTTTCCAGGCTAGCTCTTTCTGGCTGCGAGCTATCTGCAGACGTTCGCATTTTGGGAGCAGGGCTGCTGGAGGCGCCTGACACGGAGAGCCTAAGCTACGTTTGATGTTTGAGGTGGCAAGACAAGCAAGCAGCCCCAGTCTCTGTGCCTCTGTGCGAGCAGTGCCATGGGCAGATGAGGCTGAGCAACAGCTTTCCAGGCTAGCTCTTTCTGGCTGCGAGCTGTCTGCAGACGTTCGCATTTTCGGACCAGCCCTGCCGGAGGCGCCCGGCACGGACACCGTAAGATACATTTGAAGTTTGAGGTGGCAAGACAAGCAAGCAGCCCCAGTCTCTGTGCCTCTGTGCGAGCAGTGCCATGGGCAGATGAGGCTGAGCAACAGCTTTCCATGCTAGCTCTTTCTGGTTGCAATCTATCTGCAGACGTTCGAATTTTGGGAGCAGGGCTGCCGGAGGATCCCGGCATGCACCCCCAATGATACATTTGAAGTTTGAGGTGGCAAGACAAGCAAGCAGCCCCAGTCTCTGTGCCTCTGTGCGAGCAGTGCCATGGGCAGATGAGGCTGAGCAACAGCTTTCCAGGCTAGCTCTTTCTGGCTGCGAGCTATCTGCAGACGTTCGCATTTTGGGAGCAGGGCTGCTGGAGGCGCCTGACACGGAGAGCCTAAGCTACGTTTGATGTTTGAGGTGGCAAGACAAGCAAGCAGCCCCAGTCTCTGTGCCTCTGTGCGAGCAGTGCCATGGGCAGATGAGGCTGAGCAAAACCTTTCCAGGCTAGCTCTTTCTGGCTGCAATCTGTCTGCAGGCATTCGAATTTTGGGAGCAGGGCTGCCGGAGGAGCCCAGCATGCACCCCCAATGCTACATGTGAAGTTTGAGGTGGCAAGACAAGCAAGCAGCCCCAGTCTCTATGCCTCAGTGCGAGCAGTGCCATGGGCAGATGAGGCTGAGCAACAGCTTTCCAGGCTAGCTCTTTCTGGCTGAGAGCTATCTGCAGACGTTCGCATTTTCGGAGCAGCCCTGCCGGAGGCCACCGGCACGGACACCCTAAGATACATTTGAAGTTGAGGTGGCAAGACAAGCAAGCAGCCCCAGTCTCTGTGCCTCAGTGCGAGCAGTGCCATGGGCAGATGAGGCTGAGCAACAGCTTTCCAGGCTAGCTCTTTCTGGCTGAGAGCTATCTGCAGACGTTCGCATTTTCGGAGCAGCCCTGCCTGAGGCCACCGGCACGGACACCCTAAGATACATTTGAAGTTGAGGTGGCAAGACAAGCAAGCAGCCCCAGTCTCTGTGCCTCTGTGCGAGCAGTGCCATGGGCAGATGAGGCTGAGCAACAGCTTTCCAGGCTAGCTCTTTCTGGCTGAGAGCTATCTGCAGACGTTCGCATTTTCGGAGCAGCCCTGCCGGAGGCGCCCGGCACGGACACCCTAAGATACATTTGAAGTTGAGGTGGCAAGACAAGCAAGCAGCCCCAGTCTCTGTGCCTCTGTGCGAGCAGTGCCATGGGCAGATGAGGCTGAGCAACAGCTTTCCAGGCTAGCTCTTTCTGGCTGCGAGCTATCTGCAGACGTTCGCATTTTGGGAGCAGGGCTGCTGGAGGCGCCTGACACGGAGAGCCTAAGCTACATTTGCAGTTTGAGGGGGCAAGACAAGCAAGCAGCCCCAGTCTCTGTGCCTCTGTGCGAGCAGTGCCATGGGTAGATGAGGCTGAGCAACAGCTTTCCAGGCTAGCTCTTTCTGGCTGCAAGCTGTCTGCAGACGTTCGCATTTTCGGAGCAGGGAAGCCGGAGGCACCCGGCATGGACCACCTAAGATATGTTTGAAGTTTGAGGTGGCAAGACAAGCAAGCAGCTCCAGTCTCTGTGCCTCTGTGTGAGCAGTGCCACGAGCAGATGAGGCTGAGCAACAGATTTCCTGGCTATGTCTCCTTGTCTGCGAGCTGTCTGCAGACGTTTGCATTTTCGGAGCACGGATGCCGGAGGCACCCGGCATGGACCACCTAAGATACGTTTGAAGTTTGAGGGGGCAAGACAAGCAAGCAGCCCCAGTCTCTATGCCTCAGTGCGAGCAGTGCCATGGGCAGATGAGGCTGAGCAACAGCTTTCCAGGCTAGCTCTTTCTGGCTGCGAGCTGTCTGCAGACGTTCGCATTTTCGGAGCAGCCCTGCCGGAGGCGCCCGGCACGGACACCGTAAGATACATTTGAAGTTTGAGGTGGCAAGACAAGCAAGCAGCCCCAGTCTCTGTGCCTCTGTGCGAGCAGTGCCATGGGCAGATGAGGCTGAGCAACAGCTTTCCAGGCTAGCTCTTTCTGGCTGCGAGCTATCTGCAGACGTTCGCATTTTGGGAGCAGGGCTGCTGGAGGCGCCTGACACGGAGAGCCTAAGCTACATTTGCAGTTTGAGGGGGCAAGACAAGCAAGCAGCCCCAGTCTCTGTGCCTCTGTGCGAGCAGTGCCATGGGTAGATGAGGCTGAGCAACAGCTTTCCAGGCTAGCTCTTTCTGGCTGCGAGCTATCTGCAGACGTTCGCATTTTCGGAGCAGGGAAGCCGGAGGCACCCGGCATGGACCACCTAAGATATGTTTGAAGTTTGAGGTGGCAAGACAAGCAAGCAGCTCCAGTCTCTGTGCCTCTGTGTGAGCAGTGCCACGAGCAGATGAGGCTGAGCAACAGATTTCCTGGCTATGTCTCCTTGTCTGCGAGCTGTCTGCAGACGTTTGCATTTTCGGAGCACGGATGCCGGAGGCACCCGGCATGGACCACCTAAGATACGTTTGAAGTTTGAGGGGGCAAGACAAGCAAGCAGCCCCAGTCTCTATGCCTCAGTGCGAGCAGTGCCATGGGCAGATGAGGCTGAGCAACAGCTTTCCAGGCTAGCTCTTTCTGGCTGCGAGCTGTCTGCAGACGTTCGCATTTTCGGAGCAGCCCTGCCGGAGGCGCCCGGCACGGACACCGTAAGATACATTTGAAGTTTGAGGTGGCAAGACAAGCAAGCAGCCCCAGTCTCTGTGCCTCTGTGCGAGCAGTGCCATGGGCAGATGAGGCTGAGCAACAGCTTTCCAGGCTAGCTCTTTCTGGCTGCGAGCTATCTGCAGACGTTCGCATTTTCGGAGCAGGGCTGCTGGAGGCGCCTGACACGGAGAGCCTAAGCTACGTTTGATGTTTGAGGTGGAAAGACAAGCAAGCAGCCCCAGTCTCTGTGCCTCTGTGCGAGCAGTGCCATGGGCAGATGAGGCTGAGCAACAGCTTTCCAGGCTAGCTCTTTCTGGCTGCGAGCTATCTGCAGACGTTCGCATTTTGGGAGCAGGGCTGCTGGAGGCGCCTGACACGGAGAGCCTAAGCTACGTTTGATGTTTGAGGTGGCAAGACAAGCAAGCAGCCCCAGTCTCTGTGCCTCTGTGCGAGCAGTGCCATGGGCAGATGAGGCTGAGCAAAACCTTTCCAGGCTAGCTCTTTCTGGCTGCAATCTGTCTGCAGACATTCGAATCTTGGGAGCAGGGCTGCCGGAGGAGCCCGGCATGCACCCCCAATGCTACATGTGAAGTTTGAGGGGGCAAGACAAGCAAGCAGCCCCAGTCTCTGTGCCTCAGTGCGAGCAGTGCCATGGGCAGATGAGGCTGAGCAACAGCTTTCCAGGCTAGCTCTTTCTGGCTGAGAGCTTTCTGCAGACGTTCGCATTTTCGGAGCAGCCCTGCCTGAGGCCACCGGCACGGACACCCTAAGATACATTTGAAGTTGAGGTGGCAAGACAAGCAAGCAGCCCCAGTCTCTGTGCCTCTGTGCGAGCAGTGCCATGGGCAGATGAGGCTGAGCAACAGCTTTCCAGGCTAGCTCTTTCTGGCTGAGAGCTATCTGCAGACGTTCGCATTTTCGGAGCAGCCCTGCCGGAGGCGCCCGGCACGGACACCCTAAGATACATTTGAAGTTGAGGTGGCAAGACAAGCAAGCAGCCCCAGTCTCTGTGCCTCTGTGCGAGCAATGCCATCGGCAGATGAGGCTGAGCAACAGCTTTCCATGCTAGCTCTTTCTGGGTTCAATCTGTCTGCAGACATTCGAATTTTGGGAGCAGGGCTGCCGGAGGAGCCCGGCATGCACCCCCAATGCTACATGTGAAGTTTGAGGGGGCAAGACAAGCAAGCAGCCCCAGTCTCTGTGCCTCTGTGCGAGCAGTGCCATGGGCAGATGAGGCTGAGCAACAGCTTTCCAGGCTAGCTCTTTCTGCCTGCGAGCTATCTGCAGACGTTTGCATTTTCGGAGCAGGGATGCCGTAGACACCCGGCATGGACCACCTAAGCCACGTTTGAAGTTTGAGGTGGCAAGACAAGCAAGCAGCCCCAGTCTCTGTGCCTCTGTGCGAGCAGTGCCATGGGCAGATGAGGCTGAGCAACAGCTTTCCAGGCTAGCTCTTTCTGGCTGCGAGCTATCTGCAGACGTTCGCATTTTGGGAGCAGGGCTGCTGGAGGCGCCTGACACGGAGAGCCTAAGCTACATTTGCAGTTTGAGGGGGCAAGACAAGCAAGCAGCCCCAGTCTCTGTGCCTCTGTGCGAGCAGTGCCATGGGTAGATGAGGCTGAGCAACAGCTTTCCAGGCTAGCTCTTTCTGGCTGCAAGCTGTCTGCAGACGTTCGCATTTTCGGAGCAGGGAAGCCGGAGGCACCCGGCATGGACCACCTAAGATATGTTTGAAGTTTGAGGTGGCAAGACAAGCAAGCAGCTCCAGTCTCTGTGCCTCTGTGTGAGCAGTGCCACGAGCAGATGAGGCTGAGCAACAGATTTCCTGGCTATGTCTCCTTGTCTGCGAGCTGTCTGCAGACGTTTGCATTTTCGGAGCACGGATGCCGGAGGCACCCGGCATGGACCACCTAAGATACGTTTGAAGTTTGAGGGGGCAAGACAAGCAAGCAGCCCCAGTCTCTATGCCTCAGTGCGAGCAGTGCCATGGGCAGATGAGGCTGAGCAACAGCTTTCCAGGCTAGCTCTTTCTGGCTGCGAGCTGTCTGCAGACGTTCGCATTTTCGGAGCAGCCCTGCCGGAGGCGCCCGGCACGGACACCGTAAGATACATTTGAAGTTTGAGGTGGCAAGACAAGCAAGCAGCCCCAGTCTCTGTGCCTCTGTGCGAGCAGTGCCATGGGCAGATGAGGCTGAGCAACAGCTTTCCAGGCTAGCTCTTTCTGGCTGCGAGCTATCTGCAGACGTTCGCATTTTGGGAGCAGGGCTGCTGGAGGCGCCTGACACGGAGAGCCTAAGCTACGTTTGATGTTTGAGGTGGAAAGACAAGCAAGCAGCCCCAGTCTCTGTGCCTCTGTGCGAGCAGTGCCATGGGCAGATGAGGCTGAGCAACAGCTTTCCAGGCTAGCTCTTTCTGGCTGCGAGCTGTCTGCAGACGTTCGCATTTTCGGACCAGCCCTGCCGGAGGCGCCCGGCACGGACACCGTAAGATACATTTGAAGTTTGAGGTGGCAAGACAAGCAAGCAGCCCCAGTCTCTGTGCCTCTGTGCGAGCAGTGCCATGGGCAGATGAGGCTGAGAAACAGCTTTCCATGCTAGCTCTTTCTGGTTACAATCTATCTGCAGACGTTCGAATTTTGGGAGCAGGGCTGCTGGAGGCGCCTGACACGGAGAGCCTAAGCTACGTTTGATGTTTGAGGTGGCAAGACAAGCAAGCAGCCCCAGTCTCTGTGCCTCTGTGCGAGCAGTGCCATGGGCAGATGAGGCTGAGCAAAACCTTTCCAGGCTAGCTCTTTCTGGCTGCAATCTGTCTGCAGACATTCGAATCTTGGGAGCAGGGCTGCCGGAGGAGCCCGGCATGCACCCCCAATGCTACATGTGAAGTTTGAGGTGGCAAGACAAGCAAGCAGCCCCAGTCTCTGTGCCTCTGTGCGAGCAGTGCCATGGGCAGATGAGGCTGAGCAAAACCTTTCCAGGCTAGCTCTTTCTGGCTGCAATCTGTCTGCAGACATTCGAATCTTGGGAGCAGGGCTGCCGGAGGAGACCGGCATGCACCCCCAATGCTACATGTGAAGTTTGAGGTGGCAAGACAAGCAAGCAGCCCCAGTCTCTGTGCCTCTGTGCGAGCAGTGCCATGGGCAGATGAGGCTGAGCAACAGCTTTCCAGGCTAGCTCTTTCTGGCTGAGAGCTATCTGCAGACGTTCGCATTTTGGGAGCAGCCCTGCCGGAGGCCACCGGCACGGACACCCTAAGATACATTTGAAGTTGAGGTGGCAAGACAAGCAAGCAGCCCCAGTCTCTGTGCCTCAGTGCGAGCAGTGCCATGGGCAGATGAGGCTGAGCAACAGCTTTCCAGGCTAGCTCTTTCTGGCTGAGAGCTTTCTGCAGACGTTCGCATTTTCGGAGCAGCCCTGCCTGAGGCCACCGGCACGGACACCCTAAGATACATTTGAAGTTGAGGTGGCAAGACAAGCAAGCAGCCCCAGTCTCTGTGCCTCTGTGCGAGCAGTGCCATGGGCAGATGAGGCTGAGCAACAGCTTTCCAGGCTAGCTCTTTCTGGCTGAGAGCTATCTGCAGACGTTCGCATTTTCAGAGCAGCCCTGCCGGAGGCGCCCGGCACGGACACCCTAAGATACATTTGAAGTTGAGGTGGCAAGACAAGCAAGCAGCCCCAGTCTCTGTGCCTCTGTGCGAGCAATGCCATCGGCAGATGAGGCTGAGCAACAGCTTTCCATGCTAGCTCTTTCTGGGTTCAATCTGTCTGCAGACATTCGAATTTTGGGAGCAGGGCTGCCGGAGGAGCCCGGCATGCACCCCCAATGCTACATGTGAAGTTTGAGGGGGCAAGACAAGCAAGCAGCCCCAGTCTCTGTGCCTCTGTGCGAGCAGTGCCATGGGCAGATGAGGCTGAGCAACAGCTTTCCAGGCTAGCTCTTTCTGCCTGCGAGCTATCTGCAGACGTTTGCATTTTCGGAGCAGGGATGCCGTAGACACCCGGCATGGACCACCTAAGCCACGTTTGAAGTTTGAGGTGGCAAGACAAGCAAGCAGCCCCAGTCTCTGTGCCTCTGTGCGAGCAGTGCCATGGGCAGATGAGGCTGAGCAACAGCTTTCCAGGCTAGCTCTTTCTGGCTGCGAGCTATCTGCAGACGTTCGCATTTTGGGAGCAGGGCTGCTGGAGGCGCCTGACACGGAGAGCCTAAGCTACATTTGCAGTTTGAGGGGGCAAGACAAGCAAGCAGCCCCAGTCTCTGTGCCTCTGTGCGAGCAGTGCCATGGGTAGATGAGGCTGAGCAACAGCTTTCCAGGCTAGCTCTTTCTGGCTGCAAGCTGTCTGCAGACGTTCGCATTTTCGGAGCAGGGAAGCCGGAGGCACCCGGCATGGACCACCTAAGATACGTTTGAAGTTTGAGGTGGCAAGACAAGCAAGCAGCTCCAGTCTCTGTGCCTCTGTGTGAGCAGTGCCACGAGCAGATGAGGCTGAGCAACAGATTTCCTGGCTATGTCTCCTTGTCTGCGAGCTGTCTGCAGACGTTTGCATTTTCGGAGCACGGATGCCGGAGGCACCCGGCATGGACCACCTAAGATACGTTTGAAGTTTGAGGGGGCAAGACAAGCAAGCAGCCCCAGTCTCTATGCCTCAGTGCGAGCAGTGCCATGGGCAGATGAGGCTGAGCAACAGCTTTCCAGGCTAGCTCTTTCTGGCTGCGAGCTGTCTGCAGACGTTCGCATTTTCGGAGCAGCCCTGCCGGAGGCGCCCGGCACGGACACCGTAAGATACATTTGAAGTTTGAGGTGGCAAGACAAGCAAGCAGCCCCAGTCTCTGTGCCTCTGTGCGAGCAGTGCCATGGGCAGATGAGGCTGAGCAACAGCTTTCCAGGCTAGCTCTTTCTGGCTGCGAGCTATCTGCAGACGTTCGCATTTTGGGAGCAGGGCTGCTGGAGGCGCCTGACACGGAGAGCCTAAGCTACGTTTGATGTTTGAGGTGGAAAGACAAGCAAGCAGCCCCAGTCTCTGTGCCTCTGTGCGAGCAGTGCCATGGGCAGATGAGGCTGAGCAACAGCTTTCCAGGCTAGCTCTTTCTGGCTGCGAGCTGTCTGCAGACGTTCGCATTTTCGGACCAGCCCTGCCGGAGGCGCCCGGCACGGACACCGTAAGATACATTTGAAGTTTGAGGTGGCAAGACAAGCAAGCAGCCCCAGTCTCTGTGCCTCTGTGCGAGCAGTGCCATGGGCAGATGAGGCTGAGAAACAGCTTTCCATGCTAGCTCTTTCTGGTTGCAATCTATCTGCAGACGTTCGAATTTTGGGAGCAGGGCTGCCGGAGGATCCCGGCATGCACCCCCAATGATACATTTGAAGTTTGAGGTGGCAAGACAAGCAAGCAGCCCCAGTCTCTGTGCCTCTGTGCGAGCAGTGCCATGGGCAGATGAGGCTGAGCAACAGCTTTCCAGGCTAGCTCTTTCTGGCTGCGAGCTATCTGCAGACGTTCGCATTTTGGGAGCAGGGCTGCTGGAGGCGCCTGACACGGAGAGCCTAAGCTACGTTTGATGTTTGAGGTGGCAAGACAAGCAAGCAGCCCCAGTCTCTGTGCCTCTGTGCGAGCAGTGCCATGGGCAGATGAGGCTGAGCAAAACCTTTCCAGGCTAGCTCTTTCTGGCTGCAATCTGTCTGCAGACATTCGAATCTTGGGAGCAGGGCTGCCGGAGGAGCCCGGCATGCACCCCCAATGCTACATGTGAAGTTTGAGGTGGCAAGACAAGCAAGCAGCCCCAGTCTCTGTGCCTCAGTGCGAGTAGTGCCATGGGCAGATGAGGCTGAGCAACAGCTTTCCAGGCTAGCTCTTTCTGGCTGAGAGCTATCTGCAGACGTTCGCATTTTCGGAGCAGCCCTGCCGGAGGCCACCGGCACGGACACCCTAAGATACATTTGAAGTTGAGGTGGCAAGACAAGCAAGCAGCCCCAGTCTCTGTGCCTCTGTGCGAGCAGTGCCATGGGCAGATGAGGCTGAGCAACAGCTTTCCAGGCTAGCTCTTTCTGGCTGAGAGCTATCTGCAGACGTTCGCATTTTCAGAGCAGCCCTGCCGGAGGCGCCCGGCACGGACACCCTAAGATACATTTGAAGTTGAGGTGGCAAGACAAGCAAGCAGCCCCAGTCTCTGTGCCTCTGTGCGAGCACTGCCATCGGCAGATGAGGCTGAGCAACAGCTTTCCATGCTAGCTCTTTCTGGCTGCAATCTGTCTGCAGACATTCGAATTTTGGGAGCAGGGCTGCCGGAGGAGCCCGGCATGCACCCCCAATGCTACATGTGAAGTTTGAGGGGGCAAGACAAGCAAGCAGCCCCAGTCTCTGTGCCTCTGTGCGAGCAGTGCCATGGGCAGATGAGGCTGAGCAACAGCTTTCCAGGCTAGCTCTTTCTGCCTGCGAGCTATCTGCAGACGTTTGCATTTTCGGAGCAGGGATGCCGTAGACACCCGGCATGGACCACCTAAGCCACGTTTGAAGTTTGAGGTGGCAAGACAAGCAAGCAGCCCCAGTCTCTGTGCCTCTGTGCGAGCAGTGCCATGGGCAGATGAGGCTGAGCAACAGCTTTCCAGGCTAGCTCTTTCTGGCTGCGAGCTATCTGCAGACGTTCGCATTTTGGGAGCAGGGCTGCCGAAGGCGCCTGACACGGAGAGCCTAAGCTACATTTGAAGTTTGAGGGGGCAAGACAAGCAAGCAGCCCCAGTCTCTGTGCCTCTGTGCGAGCAGTGCCATCGGCAGATGAGGCTGAGCAACAGCTTTCCAGGCTAGCTCTTTCTGGCTGCAAGCTGTCTGCAGACGTTCGCATTTTCGGAGCAGGGAAGCCGGAGGCACCCGGCATGGACCACCTAAGATACGTTTGAAGTTTGAGGTGGCAAGACAAGCAAGCAGCTCCAGTCTCTGTGCCTCTGTGTGAGCAGTGCCACGAGCAGATGAGGCTGAGCAACAGATTTCCTGGCTATGTCTCCTTGTCTGCGAGCTGTCTGCAGACGTTTGCATTTTCGGAGCACGGATGCCGGAGGCACCCGGCATGGACCACCTAAGATACGTTTGAAGTTTGAGGGGGCAAGACAAGCAAGCAGCCCATGTCTCTGTGCCTCTGTGCGAGCAGTGCCATTGGCAGATGAGGCTGAGCAACAGCTTTCCAGGCTAGCTCTTTCTGGCTGCGAGCTGTCTGCAGACGTTCGCATTTTCGGAGCAGCCCTGCCGGAGGCGCCCGGCACGGACACCGTAAGATACATTTGAAGTTTGAGGTGGCAAGACAAGCAAGCAGCCCCAGTCTCTGTGCCTCTGTGCGAGCAGTGCCATGGGCAGATGAGGCTGAGAAACAGCTTTCCATGCTAGCTCTTTCTGGTTGCAATCTATCTGCAGACGTTCGAATTCTGGGAGCAGGGCTGCCGGAGGATCCCGGCATGCACCCCCAATGATACATTTGAAGTTTGAGGTGGCAAGACAAGCAAGCAGCCCCAGTCTCTGTGCCTCTGTGCGAGCAGTGCCATGGGCAGATGAGGCTGAGCAACAGCTTTCCAGGCTAGCTCTTTCTGGCTGCGAGCTATCTGCAGACGTTCGCATTTTGGGAGCAGGGCTGCTGGAGGCGCCTGACACGGAGAGCCTAAGCTACGTTTGATGTTTGAGGTGGCAAGACAAGCAAGCAGCCCCAGTCTCTGTGCCTCTGTGCGAGCAGTGCCATGGGCAGATGAGGCTGAGCAAAACCTTTCCAGGCTAGCTCTTTCTGGCTGCAATCTGTCTGCAGACATTCGAATCTTGGGAACAGGGCTGCCGGAGGAGCCCGGCATGCACCCCCAATGCTACATGTGAAGTTTGAGGTGGCAAGACAAGCAAGCAGCCCCAGTCTCTGTGCCTCTGTGCGAGCAGTGCCATGGGCAGATGAGGCTGAGCAACAGCTTTCCAGGCTAGCTCTTTCTGGCTGCGAGCTATCTGCAGACGTTTGCGTTTTCGGAGCAGGGCTGACGCAGACGCCCGGCACGAACACCAAAAGCCACGTTTGAAGTTTGACGTGGCAAGACAAGCAAGCAGCCCCTGTCTCTGTGCGTCTGTGCGAGCAGTGCCATGGGCAGATGAGGCTGAGCAACAGCTTTCCAGGCTAGCTCTTTCTGGCTGAGAGCTATCTGCAGACGTTAGATTTTTGGAGTAGGGCTGCCGCAGACGCCCGACACGGATCCCAAAGCCACGTTTGAAGTTTGAGGGGGCAAGACAAGCAAGCAGCCCCAGTCTCTGTGCCTCAGTGCGAGCAGTGCCATGGGCAGATGAGGCTGAGCAACAGCTTTCCAGGCTAGCTCTTTCTGGCTGAGAGCTATCTGCAGACGTTCGCATTTTCGGAGCAGCCCTGCCGGAGGCGCCCGGCACGGACACCCTAAGATACATTTGAAGTTGAGGTAGCAAGACAAGCAAGCAGCCCCAGTCTCTGTGCCTCTGTGCGAGCAGTGCCATGGGTAGATGAGGCTGAGCAACAGCTTTCCATGCTAGCTCTTTCTGGCTGCAATCTGTCTGCAGACATTCGAATTTTGGGAGCAGGGCTGCCGGAGGAGCCCGGCATGCACACCCAATGCTACATGTGAAGTTTGAGGGGGCAAGACAAGCAAGCAGCCCCAGTCTCTGTGCCTCTGTGCGAGCAGTGCCATGGGCAGATGAGGCTGAGCAACAGCTTTCCCGGCTAGCTCTTTCTGGCTGCAAGCTGTCTGCAGACGTTCGCATTTTCGGAGCAGGGATGCCGGAGGCACCCGGCATGGACCACCTAAGATACGTTTGAAGTTTGAGGTGGCAAGACAAGCAAGCAGCTCCAGTCTCTGTGCCTCTGTGTGAGCAGTGCCACGAGCAGATGAGGCTGAGCAACAGATTTCCTGGCTATGTCTCCTTGTCTGCGAGCTGTCTGCAGACGTTTGCGTTTTCGGAGCACGGATGCCGGAGGCACCCGGCATGGACCACGTAAGATACATTTGAAGTTTGAGGGGGCAAGACAAGCAAGCAGCCCCAGTCTCTGTGCCTCTGTGCGAGCACTGCCATGGGCAGATGAGGCTGAGCAACAGCTTTCCAGGCTAGCCCTTTCTGGCTGCGAGCTATCTGCAGACGTTCACATTTTCGGACCAGCCCTGCCGCAGGCCCCCGGCACGGACCACCTAAGCTACGTTTGAAGTTTGAGGTGGCTAGACAAGAAAGCAGCCCCAGTCTCTGTGCCTCTGTGCGAGCAGTGCCATGGGCAGATGAGGCTGAGCAACAGCTTTCCAGGCTAGCTCTTTCTGGTTGCAATCTATCTGCAGACGTTCGCATTTTGGGAGCAGGGCTGCTGGAGGCGCCTGACACGGAGAGCCTAAGCTACGTTTGATGTTTGAGGTGGCAAGACAAGCAAGCAGCCCCAGTCTCTGTGCCTCTGTGCGAGCAGTGCCATGGGCAGATGAGGCTGAGCAAAACCTTTCCAGGCTAGCTCTTTCTGGCTGCAATCTGTCTGCAGACTTTCGAATCTTGGGAACAGGGCTGCCGGAGGAGCCCGGCATGCACCCCCAATGCTACATGTGAAGTTTGAGGTGGCAAGACAAGCAAGCAGCCCCAGTCTCTGTGCCTCTGTGCGAGCAGTGCCATGGGCAGATGAGGCTGAGCAACAGCTTTCCAGGCTAGCTCTTTCTGGCTGCGAGCTATCTGCAGACGTTTGCGTTTTCGGAGCAGGGCTGCCGCAGACGCCCGGCACGAACACCAAAAGCCACGTTTGAAGTTTGACGTGGCAAGACAAGCAAGCAGCCCCTGTCTCTGTGCGTCTGTGCGAGCAGTGCCATGGGCAGATGAGGCTGAGCAACAGCTTTCCAGGCTAGCTCTTTCTGGCTGAGAGCTATCTGCAGACGCTAGATTTTTGGAGTAGGGCTGCCGCAGACGCCCGACACGGATCCCAAAGCCACGTTTGAAGTTTGAGGGGGCAAGACAAGCAAGCAGCCCCAGTCTCTGTGCCTCAGTGCGAGCAGTGCCATGGGCAGATGAGGCTGAGCAACAGCTTTCCAGGCTAGCTCTTTCTGGCTGAGAGCTATCTGCAGACGTTCGCATTTTCGGAGCAGCCCTGCCGGAGGCGCCCGGCACGGACACCCTAAGATACATTTGAAGTTGAGGTGGCAAGACAAGCAAGCAGCCCCAGTCTCTGTGCCTCTGTGCGAGCAGTGCCATGGGTAGATGAGGCTGAGCAACAGCTTTCCATGCTAGCTCTTTCTGGCTGCAATCTGTCTGCAGACATTCGAATTTTGGGAGCAGGGCTGCCGGAGGAGCCCGGCATGCACACCCAATGCTACATGTGAAGTTTGAGGGGGCAAGACAAGCAAGCAGCCCCAGTCTCTGTGCCTCTGTGCGAGCAGTGCCATGGGCAGATGAGGCTGAGCAACAGCTTTCCCGGCTAGCTCTTTCTGGCTGCAAGCTGTCTGCAGACGTTCGCATTTTCGGAGCAGGGATGCCGGAGGCACCCGGCATGGACCACCTAAGATACGTTTGAAGTTTGAGGTGGCAAGACAAGCAAGCAGCTCCAGTCTCTGTGCCTCTGTGTGAGCAGTGCCACGAGCAGATGAGGCTGAGCAACAGATTTCCTGGCTATGTCTCCTTGTCTGCGAGCTGTCTGCAGACGTTTGCGTTTTCGGAGCAAGGATGCCGGAGGCACCCGGCATGGACCACGTAAGATACATTTGAAGTTTGAGGGGGCAAGACAAGCAAGCAGCCCCAGTCTCTGTGCCTCTGTGCGAGCACTGCCATGGGCAGATGAGGCTGAGCAACAGCTTTCCAGGCTAGCCCTTTCTGGCTGCGAGCTATCTGCAGACGTTCACATTTTCGGACCAGCCCTGCCGCAGGCCCCCGGCACGGACCACCTAAGCTACGTTTGAAGTTTGAGGTGGCTAGACAAGAAAGCAGCCCCAGTCTCTGTGCCTCAGTGCGAGCAGTGCCATGGGCAGATGAGGCTGAGCAACAGCTTTCCATGCTAGCTCTTTCTGGTTGCAATCTATCTGCAGACGTTCGAATTTTGGGAGCAGGGCTGCCGGAGGATCCCGGCATGCTCCCCCAGTGCTACATTTGAAGTTTGACGTGGCAAGACAAGCAAGCAGCCCCAGTCTCTGTGCCTCTGTGCGAGCAGTGCCATGGGCAGATGAGGCTGAGCAACAGCTTTCCAGGATAGCTCTTTCTGGCTGCGAGCTGTCTGCAGACGGTTGCATTTTCGGAGCAGGGCTGCCGGAGGCGCCCGGCACGGACAGCCTAATCTACGTCTGAAGTTTGAGGTGGCAAGACAAGCAAGCAGCCCCAGTCTCTGTGCCTCTGTGCGAGCACTGCCATGGGCAGATGAGGCTGAGCAACAGCTTTCCAGGCTAGCTCTTTCTGGCTGCGAGCTATCTGCAGACGTTCGCATTTTGGGAGCAGCCCTGCCTGAGGCCACCGGCACGGACCACCTAAGCTACATTTGAAGTTTGAGGGGGCAAGACAAGCAAGCAGCCCCAGTCTCTGTGCCTCTGTGCGAGCAGTGCCATGGGCAGATGAGGCTGAGCAACAGCTTTCCAGGCTAGCTCTTTCTGGCTGAGAGCTATCTGCAGACGTTCGCATTTTCGGAGCAGCCCTGCCGGAGGCGCCCGGCACGGACACCCTAAGATACATTTGAAGTTGAGGTGGCAAGACAAGAAAGCAGCCCCAGTCTCTGTGCCTCTGTGCGAGCAATGCCATCGGCAGATGAGGCTGAGCAACAGCTTTCCATGCTAGCTCTTTCTGGGTTCAATCTGTCTGCAGACATTCGAATTTTGGGAGCAGGGGTGCCGGAGGAGCCCGGCATGCACCCCCAATGCTACATGTGAAGTTTGAGGGGGCAAGACAAGCAAGCAGCCCCAGTCTCTGTGCCTCTGTGCGAGCAGTGCCATGGGCAGATGAGGCTGAGCAACAGCTTTCCAGGCTAGCTCTTTCTGCCTGCGAGCTATCTGCAGACGTTTGCATTTTCGGAGCAGGGATGCCGTAGACACCCGGCATGGACCACCTAAGCCACGTTTGAAGTTTGAGGTGGCAAGACAAGCAAGCAGCCCCAGTCTCTGTGCCTCTGTGCGAGCAGTGCCATGGGCAGATGAGGCTGAGCAACAGCTTTCCAGGCTAGCTCTTTCTGGCTGCGAGCTATCTGCGGACGTTCGCATTTTGGGAGCAGGGCTGCTGGAGGCGCCTGACACGGAGAGCCTAAGCTACATTTGCAGTTTGAGGGGGCAAGACAAGCAAGCAGCCCCAGTCTCTGTGCCTCTGTGCGAGCAGTGCCATGGGTAGATGAGGCTGAGCAACAGCTTTCCAGGCTAGCTCTTTCTGGCTGCAAGCTGTCTGCAGACGTTCGCATTTTCGGAGCAGGGAAGCCGGAGGCACCCGGCATGGACCACCTAAGATATGTTTGAAGTTTGAGGTGGCAAGACAAGCAAGCAGCTCCAGTCTCTGTGCCTCTGTGTGAGCAGTGCCACGAGCAGATGAGGCTGAGCAACAGATTTCCTGGCTATGTGTCCTTGTCTGCGAGCTGTCTGCAGACGTTTGCATTTTCGGAGCACGGATGCCGGAGGCACCCGGCATGGACCACCTAAGATACGTTTGAAGTTTGAGGGGGCAAGACAAGCAAGCAGCCCCAGTCTCTATGCCTCAGTGCGAGCAGTGCCATGGGCAGATGAGGCTGAGCAACAGCTTTCCAGGCTAGCTCTTTCTGGCTGCGAGCTGTCTGCAGACGTTCGCATTTTCGGAGCAGCCCTGCCGGAGGCGCCCGGCACGGACACCGTAAGATACATTTGAAGTTTGAGGTGGCAAGACAAGCAAGCAGCCCCAGTCTCTGTGCCTCTGTGCGAGCACTGCCATCGGCAGATGAGGCTGAGCAACAGCTTTCCAGGCTAGCTCTTTCTGGCTGCGAGCTATCTGCAGACGTTCGCATTTTGGGAGCAGGGCTGCTGGAGGCGCCTGACACGGAGAGCCTAAGCTACGTTTGATGTTTGAGGTGGCAAGACAAGCAAGCAGCCCCAGTCTCTGTGCCTCTGTGCGAGCAGTGCCATGGGCAGATGAGGCTGAGCAACAGCTTTCCAGGCTAGCTCTTTCTGGCTGCGAGCTGTCTGCAGACGTTCGCATTTTCGGACCAGCCCTGCCGGAGGCGCCCGGCACGGACACCGTAAGATACATTTGAAGTTTGAGGTGGCAAGACAAGCAAGCAGCCCCAGTCTCTGTGCCTCTGTGCGAGCAGTGCCATGGGCAGATGAGGCTGAGAAACAGCTTTCCATGCTAGCTCTTTCTGGTTGCAATCTATCTGCAGACGTTCGAATTTTGGGAGCAGGGCTGCCGGAGGATCCCGGCATGCACCCCCAATGATACATTTGAAGTTTGAGGTGGCAAGACAAGCAAGCAGCCCCAGTCTCTGTGCCTCTGTGCGAGCAGTGCCATGGGCAGATGAGGCTGAGCAACAGCTTTCCAGGCTAGCTCTTTCTGGCTGCGAGCTATCTGCAGACGTTCGCATTTTGGGAGCAGGGCTGCTGGAGGCGCCTGACACGGAGAGCCTAAGCTACGTTTGATGTTTGAGGTGGCAAGACAAGCAAGCAGCCCCAGTCTCTGTGCCTCTGTGCGAGCATTGCCATGGGCAGATGAGGCTGAGCAAAACCTTTCCAGGCTAGCTCTTTCTGGCTGCAATCTGTCTGCAGACATTCGAATCTTGGGAGCAGGGCTGCCGGAGGAGCCCGGCATGCACCCCCAATGCTACATGTGAAGTTTGAGGTGGCAAGACAAGCAAGCAGCCCCAGTCTCTGTGCCTCAGTGCGAGCAGTGCCATGGGCAGATGAGGCTGAGCAACAGCTTTCCAGGCTAGCTCTTTCTGGCTGAGAGCTATCTGCAGACGTTCGCATTTTCGGAGCAGCCCTGCCGGAGGCCACCGGCACGGACACCCTAAGATACATTTGAAGTTGAGGTGGCAAGACAAGCAAGCAGCCCCAGTCTCTGTGCCTCAGTGCGAGCAGTGCCATGGGCAGATGAGGCTGAGCAACAGCTTTCCAGGCTAGCTCTTTCTGGCTGAGAGCTTTATGCAGACGTTCGCATTTTCGGAGCAGCCCTGCCTGAGGCCACCGGCACGGACACCCTAAGATACATTTGAAGTTGAGATGGCAAGACAAGCAAGCAGCCCCAGTCTCTGTGCCTCTGTGCGAGCAGTGCCATGGGCAGATGAGGCTGAGCAACAGCTTTCCAGGCTAGCTCTTTCTGGCTGAGAGCTATCTGCAGACGTTCGCATTTTCGGAGCAGCCCTGCCGGAGGCGCCCGGCACGGACACCCTAAGATACATTTGAAGTTGAGGTGGCAAGACAAGCAAGCAGCCCCAGTCTCTGTGCCTCTGTGCGAGCAATGCCATCGGCAGATGAGGCTGAGCAACAGCTTTCCATGCTAGCTCTTTCTGGGTTCAATCTGTCTGCAGACATTCGAATTTTGGGAGCAGGGGTGCCGGAGGAGCCCGGCATGCACCCCCAATGCTACATGTGAAGTTTGAGGGGGCAAGACAAGCAAGCAGCCCCAGTCTCTGTGCCTCTGTGCGAGCAGTGCCATGGGCAGATGAGGCTGAGCAACAGCTTTCCAGGCTAGCTCTTTCTGCCTGCGAGCTATCTGCAGACGTTTGCATTTTCGGAGCAGGGATGCCGTAGACACCCGGCATGGACCACCTAAGCCACGTTTGAAGTTTGAGGTGGCAAGACAAGCAAGCAGCCCCAGTCTCTGTGCCTCTGTGCGAGCAGTGCCATGGGCAGATGAGGCTGAGCAACAGCTTTCCAGGCTAGCTCTTTCTGGCTGCGAGCTATCTGCGGACGTTCGCATTTTGGGAGCAGGGCTGCTGGAGGCGCCTGACACGGAGAGCCTAAGCTACATTTGCAGTTTGAGGGGGCAAGACAAGCAAGCAGCCCCAGTCTCTGTGCCTCTGTGCGAGCAGTGCCATGGGTAGATGAGGCTGAGCAACAGCTTTCCAGGCTAGCTCTTTCTGGCTGCAAGCTGTCTGCAGACGTTCGCATTTTCGGAGCAGGGAAGCCGGAGGCACCCGGCATGGACCACCTAAGATATGTTTGAAGTTTGAGGTGGCAAGACAAGCAAGCAGCTCCAGTCTCTGTGCCTCTGTGTGAGCAGTGCCACGAGCAGATGAGGCTGAGCAACAGATTTCCTGGCTATGTCTCCTTGTCTGCGAGCTGTCTGCAGACGTTTGCATTTTCGGAGCACGGATGCCGGAGGCACCCGGCATGGACCACCTAAGATACGTTTGAAGTTTGAGGGGGCAAGACAAGCAAGCAGCCCCAGTCTCTATGCCTCAGTGCGAGCAGTGCCATGGGCAGATGAGGCTGAGCAACAGCTTTCCAGGCTAGCTCTTTCTGGCTGCGAGCTGTCTGCAGACGTTCGCATTTTCGGAGCAGCCCTGCCGGAGG
This sequence comes from Opisthocomus hoazin, assembly GCF_030867145.1. Lineage (NCBI taxonomy): Eukaryota > Metazoa > Chordata > Aves > Opisthocomiformes > Opisthocomidae > Opisthocomus > Opisthocomus hoazin. Next base: position 11,716,661 of record NC_134453.1, read on the forward strand.
CGCCCGGCACGGACACCGTAAGATACATTTGAAGTTTGAGGTGGCAAGACAAGCAAGCAGCCCCAGTCTCTGTGCCTCTGTGCGAGCAGTGCCATGGGCAGATGAGGCTGAGCAACAGCTTTCCAGGCTAGCTCTTTCTGGCTGCGAGCTATCTGCAGACGTTCGCATTTTGGGAGCAGGGCTGCTGGAGGCGCCTGACACGGAGAGCCTAAGCTACGTTTGATGTTTGAGGTGGCAAGACAAGCAAGCAGCCCCAGTCTCTGTGCCTCTGTGCGAGCAGTGCCATGGGCAGATGAGGCTGAGCAACAGCTTTCCAGGCTAGCTCTTTCTGGCTGCGAGCTGTCTGCAGACGTTCGCATTTTCGGACCAGCCCTGCCGGAGGCGCCCGGCACGGACACCGTAAGATACATTTGAAGTTTGAGGTGGCAAGACAAGCAAGCAGCCCCAGTCTCTGTGCCTCTGTGCGAGCAGTGCCATGGGCAGATGAGGCTGAGAAACAGCTTTCCATGCTAGCTCTTTCTGGTTGCAATCTATCTGCAGACGTTCGAATTTTGGGAGCAGGGCTGCCGGAGGATCCCGGCATGCACCCCCAATGATACATTTGAAGTTTGAGGTGGCAAGACAAGCAAGCAGCCCCAGTCTCTGTGCCTCTGTGCGAGCAGTGCCATGGGCAGATGAGGCTGAGCAACAGCTTTCCAGGCTAGCTCTTTCTGGCTGCGAGCTATCTGCAGACGTTCGCATTTTGGGAGCAGGGCTGCTGGAGGCGCCTGACACGGAGAGCCTAAGCTACGTTTGATGTTTGAGGTGGCAAGACAAGCAAGCAGCCCCAGTCTCTGTGCCTCTGTGCGAGCAGTGCCATGGGCAGATGAGGCTGAGCAAAACCTTTCCAGGCTAGCTCTTTCTGGCTGCAATCTGTCTGCAGACATTCGAATCTTGGGAGCAGGGCTGCCGGAGGAGCCCGGCATGCACCCCCAATGCTACATGTGAAGTTTGAGGTGGCAAGACAAGCAAGCAGCCCCAGTCTCTGTGCCTCAGTGCGAGCAGTGCCATGGGCAGATGAGGCTGAGCAACAGCTTTCCATGCTAGCTCTTTCTGGCTGAGAGCTATCTGCAGACGTTCGCATTTTCGGAGCAGCCCTGCCGGAGGCCACCGGCACGGACACCCTAAGATACATTTGAAGTTGAGGTGGCAAGACAAGCAAGCAGCCCAAGTCTCTGTGCCTCAGTGCGAGCAGTGCCATGGGCAGATGAGGCTGAGCAACAGCTTTCCAGGCTAGCTCTTTCTGGCTGAGAGCTTTCTGCAGACGTTCGCATTTTCGGAGCAGCCCTGCCTGAGGCCACCGGCACGGACACCCTAAGATACATTTGAAGTTGAGGTGGCAAGACAAGCAAGCAGCCCCAGTCTCTGTGCCTCTGTGCGAGCAGTGCCATGGGCAGATGAGGCTGAGCAACAGCTTTCCAGGCTAGCTCTTTCTGGGTTCAATCTGTCTGCAGACATTCGAATTTTGGGAGCAGGGCTGCCGGAGGAGCCCGGCATGCACCCCCAATGATACATGTGAAGTTTGAGGGGGCAAGACAAGCAAGCAGCCCCAGTCTCTGTGCCTCTGTGCGAGCAGTGCCATGGGCAGATGAGGCTGAGCAACAGCTTTCCAGGCTAGCTCTTTCTGCCTGCGAGCTATCTGCAGACGTTTGCATTTTCGGAGCAGGGATGCCGTAGACACCCGGCATGGACCACCTAAGCCACGTTTGAAGTTTGAGGTGGCAAGACAAGCAAGCAGCCCCAGTCTCTGTGCCTCTGTGCGAGCAGTGCCATGGGCAGATGAGGCTGAGCAACAGCTTTCCAGGCTAGCTCTTTCTGGCTGCGAGCTATCTGCAGACGTTCGCATTTTGGGAGCAGGGCTGCTGGAGGCGCCTGACACGGAGAGCCTAAGCTACATTTGCAGTTTGAGGGGGCAAGACAAGCAAGCAGCCCCAGTCTCTGTGCCTCTGTGCGAGCAGTGCCATGGGTAGATGAGGCTGAGCAACAGCTTTCCAGGCTAGCTCTTTCTGGCTGCAAGCTGTCTGCAGACGTTCGCATTTTCGGAGCAGGGAAGCCGGAGGCACCCGGCATGGACCACCTAAGATATGTTTGAAGTTTGAGGTGGCAAGACAAGCAAGCAGCTCCAGTCTCTGTGCCTCTGTGTGAGCAGTGCCACGAGCAGATGAGGCTGAGCAACAGATTTCCTGGCTATGTCTCCTTGTCTGCGAGCTGTCTGCAGACGTTTGCATTTTCGGAGCACGGATGCCGGAGGCACCCTGCATGGACCACCTAAGATACGTTTGAAGTTTGAGGGGGCAAGACAAGCAAGCAGCCCCAGTCTCTATGCCTCAGTGCGAGCAGTGCCATGGGCAGATGAGGCTGAGCAACAGCTTTCCAGGCTAGCTCTTTCTGGCTGCGAGCTGTCTGCAGACGTTCGCATTTTCAGAGCAGCCCTGCCGGAGGCGCCCGGCACGGACACCGTAAGATACATTTGAAGTTTGAGGTGGCAAGACAAGCAAGCAGCCCCAGTCTCTGTGCCTCTGTGCGAGCAGTGCCATGGGCAGATGAGGCTGAGCAACAGCTTTCCAGGCTAGCTCTTTCTGGCTGCGAGCTATCTGCAGACGTTCGCATTTTGGGAGCAGGGCTGCTGGAGGCGCCTGACACGGAGAGCCTAAGCTACGTTTGATGTTTGAGGTGGCAAGACAAGCAAGCAGCCCCAGTCTCTGTGCCTCTGTGCGAGCAGTGCCATGGGCAGATGAGGCTGAGCAACAGCTTTCCAGGCTAGCTCTTTCTGGCTGCGAGCTGTCTGCAGACGTTTGCATTTTCGGACCAGCCCTGCCGGAGGCGCCCGGCACGGACACCGTAAGATACATTTGAAGTTTGAGGTGGCAAGACAAGCAAGCAGCCCCAGTCTCTGTGCCTCTGTGCGAGCAGTGCCATGGGCAGATGAGGCTGAGAAACAGCTTTCCATGCTAGCTCTTTCTGGTTGCAATCTATCTGCAGACGTTCGAATTTTGGGAGCAGGGCTGCCGGAGGATCCCGGCATGCACCCCCAATGATACATTTGAAGTTTGAGGTGGCAAGACAAGCAAGCAGCCCCAGTCTCTGTGCCTCTGTGCGAGCAGTGCCATGGGCAGATGAGGCTGAGCAACAGCTTTCCAGGCTAGCTCTTTCTGGCTGCGAGCTATCTGCAGACGTTCGCATTTTGGGAGCAGGGCTGCTGGAGGCGCCTGACACGGAGAGCCTAAGCTACGTTTGATGTTTGAGGTGGCAAGACAAGCAAGCAGCCCCAGTCTCTGTGCCTCTGTGCGAGCAGTGCCATGGGCAGATGAGGCTGAGCAAAACCTTTCCAGGCTAGCTCTTTCTGGCTGCAATCTGTCTGCAGACATTCGAATCTTGGGAGCAGGGCTGCCGGAGGAGCCCGGCATGCACCCCCAATGCTACATGTGAAGTTTGAGGTGGCAAGACAAGCAAGCAGCCCCAGTCTCTGTGCCTCAGTGCGAGCAGTGCCATGGGCAGATGAGGCTGAGCAACAGCTTTCCAGGCTAGCTCTTTCTGGCTGAGAGCTTTCTGCAGACGTTCGCATTTTCGGAGCAGCCCTGCCTGAGGCCACCGGCACGGACACCCTAAGATACATTTGAAGTTGAGGTGGCAAGACAAGCAAGCAGCCCCAGTCTCTGTGCCTCTGTGCGAGCAGTGCCATGGGCAGATGAGGCTGAGCAACAGCTTTCCAGGCTAGCTCTTTCTGGGTTCAATCTGTCTGCAGACATTCGAATTTTGGGAGCAGGGCTGCCGGAGGAGCCCGGCATGCACCCCCAATGATACATGTGAAGTTTGAGGGGGCAAGACAAGCAAGCAGCCCCAGTCTCTGTGCCTCTGTGCGAGCAGTGCCATGGGCAGATGAGGCTGAGCAACAGCTTTCCAGGCTAGCTCTTTCTGCCTGCGAGCTATCTGCAGACGTTTGCATTTTCGGAGCAGGGATGCCGTAGACACCCGGCATGGACCACCTAAGCCACGTTTGAAGTTTGAGGTGGCAAGACAAGCAAGCAGCCCCAGTCTCTGTGCCTCTGTGCGAGCAGTGCCATGGGCAGATGAGGCTGAGCAACAGCTTTCCAGGCTAGCTCTTTCTGGCTGCGAGCTATCTGCAGACGTTCGCATTTTGGGAGCAGGGCTGCTGGAGGCGCCTGACACGGAGAGCCTAAGCTACATTTGCAGTTTGAGGGGGCAAGACAAGCAAGCAGCCCCAGTCTCTGTGCCTCTGTGCGAGCAGTGCCATGGGTAGATGAGGCTGAGCAACAGCTTTCCAGGCTAGCTCTTTCTGGCTGCAAGCTGTCTGCAGACGTTCGCATTTTCGGAGCAGGGAAGCCGGAGGCACCCGGCATGGACCACCTAAGATATGTTTGAAGTTTGAGGTGGCAAGACAAGCAAGCAGCTCCAGTCTCTGTGCCTCTGTGTGAGCAGTGCCACGAGCAGATGAGGCTGAGCAACAGATTTCCTGGCTATGTCTCCTTGTCTGCGAGCTGTCTGCAGAAGTTTGCATTTTCGGAGCCCGGATGCCGGAGGCACCCGGCATGGACCACCTAAGATACGTTTGAAGTTTGAGGGGGCAAGACAAGCAAGCAGCCCCAGTCTCTATGCCTCAGTGCGAGCAGTGCCATGGGCAGATGAGGCTGAGCAACAGCTTTCCAGGCTAGCTCTTTCTGGCTGCGAGCTGTCTGCAGACGTTCGCATTTTCGGAGCAGCCCTGCCGGAGGCGCCCGGCACGGACACCGTAAGATACATTTGAAGTTTGAGGTGGCAAGACAAGCAAGCAGCCCCAGTCTCTGTGCCTCTGTGCGAGCAGTGCCATGGGCAGATGAGGCTGAGCAACAGCTTTCCAGGCTAGCTCTTTCTGGCTGCGAGCTATCTGCAGACGTTCGCATTTTGGGAGCAGGGCTGCTGGAGGCGCCTGACACGGAGAGCCTAAGCTACGTTTGATGTTTGAGGTGGCAAGACAAGCAAGCAGCCCCAGTCTCTGTGCCTCTGTGCGAGCAGTGCCATGGGCAGATGAGGCTGAGCAACAGCTTTCCAGGCTAGCTCTTTCTGGCTGCGAGCTGTCTGCAGACGTTCGCATTTTCGGACCAGCCCTGCCGGAGGCCACCGGCACGGACACCGTAAGATACATTTGAAGTTTGAGGTGGCAAGACAAGCAAGCAGCCCCAGTCTCTGTGCCTCTGTGCGAGCAGTGCCATGGGCAGATGAGGCTGAGAAACAGCTTTCCATGCTAGCTCTTTCTGGTTGCAATCTATCTGCAGACGTTCGAATTTTGGGAGCAGGGCTGCCGGAGGATCCCGGCATGCACCCCCAATGATACATTTGAAGTTTGAGGTGGCAAGACAAGCAAGCAGCCCCAGTCTCTGTGCCTCTGTGCGAGCAGTGCCATGGGCAGATGAGGCTGAGCAACAGCTTTCCAGGCTAGCTCTTTCTGGCTGCGAGCTATCTGCAGACGTTCGCATTTTGGGAGCAGGGCTGCTGGAGGCGCCTGACACGGAGAGCCTAAGCTACGTTTGATGTTTGAGGTGGCAAGACAAGCAAGCAGCCCCAGTCTCTGTGCCTCTGTGCGAGCAGTGCCATGGGCAGATGAGGCTGAGCAAAACCTTTCCAGGCTAGCTCTTTCTGGCTGCAATCTGTCTGCAGACATTCGAATCTTGGGAGCAGGGCTGCCGGAGGAGCCCGGCATGCACCCCCAATGCTACATGTGAAGTTTGAGGGGGCAAGACAAGCAAGCAGCCCCAGTCTCTGTGCCTCAGTGCGAGCAGTGCCATGGGCAGATGAGGCTGAGCAACAGCTTTCCAGGCTAGCTCTTTCTGGCTGAGAGCTATCTGCAGACGTTCGCATTTTCGGAGCAGCCCTGCCGGAGGCCACCGGCACGGACACCCTAAGATACATTTGAAGTTGAGGTGGCAAGACAAGCAAGCAGCCCCAGTCTCTGTGCCTCTGTGCGAGCAGTGCCATGGGCAGATGAGGCTGAGCAACAGCTTTCCAGGCTAGCTCTTTCTGGCTGAGAGCTTTCTGCAGACGTTCGAATTTTGGGAGCAGGGCTGCCGGAGGAGCCCGGCATGCACCCCCAATGCTACATGTGAAGTTTGAGGGGGCAAGACAAGCAAGCAGCCCCAGTCTCTGTGCCTCTGTGCGAGCAGTGCCATGGGCAGATGAGGCTGAGCAACAGCTTTCCAGGCTAGCTCTTTCTGCCTGCGAGCTATCTGCAGACGTTCGCATTTTGGGAGCAGGGCTGCTGGAGGCGCCTGACACGGAGAGCCTAAGCTACATTTGCAGTTTGAGGGGGCAAGACAAGCAAGCAGCCCCAGTCTCTGTGCCTCTGTGCGAGCAGTGCCATGGGTAGATGAGGCTGAGCAACAGCTTTCCAGGCTAGCTCTTTCTGGCTGCAAGCTGTCTGCAGACGTTCGCATTTTCGGAGCAGGGAAGCCGGAGGCACCCGGCATGGACCACCTAAGATATGTTTGAAGTTTGAGGTGGCAAGACAAGCAAGCAGCTCCAGTCTCTGTGCCTCTGTGTGAGCAGTGCCACGAGCAGATGAGGCTGAGCAACAGATTTCCTGGCTATGTCTCCTTGTCTGCGAGCTGTCTGCAGACGTTTGCATTTTCGGAGCACGGATGCCGGAGGCACCCGGCATGGACCACCTAAGATACGTTTGAAGTTTGAGGGGGCAAGACAAGCAAGCAGCCCCAGTCTCTATGCCTCAGTGCGAGCAGTGCCATGGGCAGATGAGGCTGAGCAACAGCTTTCCAGGCTAGCTCTTTCTGGCTGCGAGCTGTCTGCAGACGTTCGCATTTTCGGAGCAGCCCTGCCGGAGGCGCCCGGCACGGACACCGTAAGATACATTTGAAGTTTGAGGTGGCAAGACAAGCAAGCAGCCCCAGTCTCTGTGCCTCTGTGCGAGCAGTGCCATGGGCAGATGAGGCTGAGCAACAGCTTTCCAGGCTAGCTCTTTCTGGCTGCGAGCTATCTGCAGACGTTCGCATTTTGGGAGCAGGGCTGCTGGAGGCGCCTGACACGGAGAGCCTAAGCTACGTTTGATGTTTGAGGTGGCAAGACAAGCAAGCAGCCCCAGTCTCTGTGCCTCTGTGCGAGCAGTGCCATGGGCAGATGAGGCTGAGCAACAGCTTTCCAGGCTAGCTCTTTCTGGCTGCGAGCTGTCTGCAGACGTTCGCATTTTCGGACCAGCCCTGCCGGAGGCCACCGGCACGGACACCCTAAGATACATTTGAAGTTGAGGTGGCAAGACAAGCAAGCAGCCCCAGTCTCTGTGCCTCTGTGCGAGCAGTGCCATGGGCAGATGAGGCTGAGCAACAGCTTTCCAGGCTAGCTCTTTCTGGGTTCAATCTGTCTGCAGACATTCGAATTTTGGGAGCAGGGCTGCCGGAGGAGCCCGGCATGCACCCCCAATGCTACATGTGAAGTTTGAGGGGGCAAGACAAGCAAGCAGCCCCAGTCTCTGTGCCTCTGTGCGAGCAGTGCCATGGGCAGATGAGGCTGAGCAACAGCTTTCCAGGCTAGCTCTTTCTGGCTGCGAGCTATCTGCAGACGTTCGCATTTTGGGAGCAGGGCTGCTGGAGGCGCCTGACACGGAGAGCCTAAGCTACATTTGCAGTTTGAGGGGGCAAGACAAGCAAGCAGCCCCAGTCTCTGTGCCTCTGTGCGAGCAGTGCCATGGGTAGATGAGGCTGAGCAACAGCTTTCCAGGCTAGCTCTTTCTGGCTGCAAGCTGTCTGCAGACGTTCGCATTTTCGGAGCAGGGAAGCCGGAGGCACCCGGCATGGACCACCTAAGATATGTTTGAAGTTTGAGGTGGCAAGACAAGCAAGCAGCTCCAGTCTCTGTGCCTCTGTGTGAGCAGTGCCACGAGCAGATGAGGCTGACCAACAGATTTCCTGGCTATGTCTCCTTGTCTGCGAGCTGTCTGCAGACGTTTGCATTTTCGGAGCACGGATGCCGGAGGCACCCGGCATGGACCACCTAAGATACGTTTGAAGTTTGAGGGGGCAAGACAAGCAAGCAGCCCCAGTCTCTATGCCTCAGTGCGAGCAGTGCCATGGGCAGATGAGGCTGAGCAACAGCTTTCCAGGCTAGCTCTTTCTGGCTGCGAGCTATCTGCAGACGTTCGCATTTTCGGAGCAGCCCTGCCGGAGGCGCCCGGCACGGACACCGTAAGATACATTTGAAGTTTGAGGTGGCAAGACAAGCAAGCAGCCCCAGTCTCTGTGCCTCTGTGCGAGCAGTGCCATGGGCAGATGAGGCTGAGCAACAGCTTTCCAGGCCAGCTCTTTCTGGCTGCGAGCTATCTGCAGACGTTCGCATTTTGGGAGCAGGGCTGCTGGAGGCGCCTGACACGGAGAGCCTAAGCTACGTTTGATGTTTGAGGTGGCAAGACAAGCAAGCAGCCCCAGTCTCTGTGCCTCTGTGCGAGCAGTGCCATGGGCAGATGAGGCTGAGCAAAACCTTTCCAGGCTAGCTCTTTCTGGCTGCAATCTGTCTGCAGACATTCGAATCTTGGGAGCAGGGCTGCCGGAGGAGCCCGGCATGCACCCCCAATGCTACATGTGAAGTTTGAGGTGGCAAGACAAGCAAGCAGCCCCAGTCTCTGTGCCTCAGTGCGAGTAGTGCCATGGGCAGATGAGGCTGAGCAACAGCTTTCCAGGCTAGCCCTTTCTGGCTGAGAGCTATCTGCAGACGTTCGCATTTTCGGAGCAGCCCTGCCGGAGGCCACCGGCACGGACACCCTAAGATACATTTGAAGTTGAGGTGGCAAGACAAGCAAGCAGCCCCAGTCTCTGTGCCTCTGTGCGAGCAGTGCCATGGGCAGATGAGGCTGAGCAACAGCTTTCCAGGCTAGCTCTTTCTGGCTGAGAGCTATCTGCAGACGTTCGCATTTTCAGAGCAGCCCTGCCGGAGGCGCCCGGCACGGACACCCTAAGATACATTTGAAGTTGAGGTGGCAAGACAAGCAAGCAGCCCCAGTCTCTGTGCCTCTGTGCGAGCACTGCCATCGGCAGATGAGGCTGAGCAACAGCTTTCCATGCTAGCTCTTTCTGGCTGCAATCTGTCTGCAGACATTCGAATTTTGGGAGCAGGGCTGCCGGAGGAGCCCGGCATGCACCCCCAATGCTACATGTGAAGTTTGAGGGGGCAAGACAAGCAAGCAGCCCCAGTCTCTGTGCCTCTGTGCGAGCAGTGCCATGGGCAGATGAGGCTGAGCAACAGCTTTCCAGACTAGCTCTTTCTGCCTGCGAGCTATCTGCAGACGTTTGCATTTTCGGAGCAGGGATGCCGTAGACACCCGGCATGGACCACCTAAGCCACGTTTGAAGTTTGAGGTGGCAAGACAAGCAAGCAGCCCCAGTCTCTGTGCCTCTGTGCGAGCAGTGCCATGGGCAGATGAGGCTGAGCAACAGCTTTCCAGGCTAGCTCTTTCTGGCTGCGAGCTATCTGCAGACGTTCGCATTTTGGGAGCAGGGCTGCTGGAGGCGCCTGACACGGAGAGCCTAAGCTACATTTGAAGTTTGAGGGGGCAAGACAAGCAAGCAGCCCCAGTCTCTGTGCCTCTGTGCGAGCAGTGCCATCGGCAGATGAGGCTGAGCAACAGCTTTCCAGGCTAGCTCTTTCTGGCTGCAAGCTGTCTGCAGACGTTCGCATTTTCGGAGCAGGGAAGCCAAAGGCACCCGGCATGGACCACCTAAGATACGTTTGAAGTTTGAGGTGGCAAGACAAGCAAGCAGCTCCAGTCTCTGTGCCTCTGTGTGAGCAGTGCCACGAGCAGATGAGGCTGAGCAACAGATTTCCTGGCTATGTCTCCTTGTCTGCGAGCTGTCTGCAGACGTTTGCATTTTCGGAGCACGGATGCCGGAGGCACCCGGCATGGACCACCTAAGATACGTTTGAAGTTTGAGGGGGCAAGACAAGCAAGCAGCCCCAGTCTCTATGCCTCAGTGCGAGCAGTGCCATGGGCAGATGAGGCTGAGCAACAGCTTTCCAGGCTAGCTCTTTCTGGCTGAGAGCTGTCTGCAGACGTTCGCATTTTCGGAGCAGCCCTGCCGGAGGCGCCCGGCACGGACACCGTAAGATACATTTGAAGTTTGAGGTGGCAAGACAAGCAAGCAGCCCCAGTCTCTGTGCCTCTGTGCGAGCAGTGCCATGGGCAGATGAGGCTGAGAAACAGCTTTCCATGCTAGCTCTTTCTGGTTGCAATCTATCTGCAGACGTTCGAATTCTGGGAGCAGGGCTGCCGGAGGATCCCGGCATGCACCCCCAATGATACATTTGAAGTTTGAGGTGGCAAGACAAGCAAGCAGCCCCAGTCTCTGTGCCTCTGTGCGAGCAGTGCCATGGGCAGATGAGGCTGAGCAACAGCTTTCCAGGCTAGCTCTTTCTGCCTGCTAGCTATCTGCAGACGTTTGCATTTTCGGAGCAGGGATGCCGTAGACACCCGGCATGGACCACCTAAGCCACGTTTGAAGTTTGAGGTGGCAAGACAAGCAAGCAGCCCCAGTCTCTGTGCCTCTGTGCGAGCAGTGCCATGGGCAGATGAGGCTGAGCAACAGCTTTCCAGGCTAGCTCTTTCTGGCTGCGAGCTATCTGCAGACGTTCGCATTTTGGGAGCAGGGCTGCTGGAGGCGCCTGACACGGAGAGCCTAAGCTACATTTGAAGTTTGAGGGGGCAAGACAAGCAAGCAGCCGCAGTCTCTGTGCCTCTGTGCGAGCAGTGCCATCGGCAGATGAGGCTGAGCAACAGCTTTCCAGGCTAGCTCTTTCTGGCTGCAAGCTGTCTGCAGACGTTCGCATTTTCGGAGCAGGGAAGCCGGAGGCACCCGGCATGGACCACCTAAGATACGTTTGAAGTTTGAGGTGGCAAGACAAGCAAGCAGCTCCAGTCTCTGTGCCTCTGTGTGAGCAGTGCCACGAGCAGATGAGGCTGAGCAACAGATTTCCTGGCTATGTCTCCTTGTCTGCGAGCTGTCTGCAGACGTTTGCATTTTCGGAGCACGGATGCCGGAGGCACCCGGCATGGACCACCTAAGATACGTTTGAAGTTTGAGGGGGCAAGACAAGCAAGCAGCCCCAGTCTCTATGCCTCAGTGCGAGCAGTGCCATGGGCAGATGAGGCTGAGCAACAGCTTTCCAGGCTAGCTCTTTCTGGCTGCGAGCTGTCTGCAGACGTTCGCATTTTCGGAGCAGCCCTGCCGGAGGCGCCCGGCACGGACACCGTAAGATACATTTGAAGTTTGAGGTGGCAAGACAAGCAAGCAGCCCCAGTCTCTGTGCCTCTGTGCGAGCAGTGCCATGGGCAGATGAGGCTGAGAAACAGCTTTCCATGCTAGCTCTTTCTGGTTGCAATCTATCTGCAGACGTTCGAATTCTGGGAGCAGGGCTGCCGGAGGATCCCGGCATGCACCCCCAATGCTACATGTGAAGTTTGAGGTGGCAAGACAAGCAAGCAGCCCCAGTCTCTGTGCCTCTGTGCGAGCAGTGCCATGGGCAGATGAGGCTGAGCAACAGCTTTCCAGGCTAGCTCTTTCTGGCTGCGAGCTATCTGCAGACGTTTGCGTTTTCGGAGCAGGGCTGCCGCAGACGCCCGGCACGAACACCAAAAGCCACGTTTGAAGTTTGACGTGGCAAGACAAGCAAGCAGCCCCTGTCTCTGTGCGTCTGTGCGAGCAGTGCCATGGGCAGATGAGGCTGAGCAACAGCTTTCCAGGCTAGCTCTTTCTGGCTGAGAGCTATCTTCAGACGCTAGATTTTTGGAGTAGGGCTGCCGCAGACGCCCGACACGGATCCCAAAGCCACGTTTGAAGTTTGAGGGGGCAAGACAAGCAAGCAGCCCCAGTCTCTGTGCCTCAGTGCGAGCAGTGCCATGGGCAGATGAGGCTGAGCAACAGCTTTCCAGGCTAGCTCTTTCTGGCTGAGAGCTATCTGCAGACGTTCGCATTTTTGGAGCAGCCCTGCCGGAGGCGCCCGGCACGGACACCCTAAGATACATTTCAAGTTGAGCTGGCAAGACAAGCAAGCAGCCCCAGTCTCTGTGCCTCTGTGCGAGCAGTGCCATGGGCAGATGAGGCTGAGCAACAGCTTTCCATGCTAGCTCTTTCTGGCTGCAATCTGTCTGCAGACATTCGAATTTTGGGAGCAGGGCTGCCGGAGGAGCCCGGCATGCACCCCCAATGCTACATGTGAAGTTTGAGGGGGCAAGACAAGCAAGCAGCCCCAGTCTCTGTGCCTCTGTGCGAGCAGTGCCATGGGCAGATGAGGCTGAGCAACAGCTTTCCAGGCTAGCTCTTTCTGGCTGCAAGCTGTCTGCAGACGTTTGCATTTTCGGAGCAGGGATGCCGGAGGCACCCGGCATGGACCACCTAAGATACGTTTGAAGTTTGAGGTGGCAAGACAAGCAAGCAGCTCCAGTCCCTGTGCCTCTGTGTGAGCAGTGCCACGAGCAGATGAGGCTGAGCAACAGATTTCCTGGCTATGTCTCCTTGTCTGCGAGCTGTCTGCAGACGTTTGCGTTTTCGGAGCACGGATGCCGGAGGCACCCGGTATGGACCACGTAAGATACATTTGAAGTTTGAGGGGGCAAGACAAGCAAGCAGCCCCAGTCTCTGTGCCTCTGTGCGAGCACTGCCATGGGCAGATGAGGCTGAGCAACAGCTTTCCAGGCTAGCCCTTTCTGGCTGCGAGCTATCTGCAGACGTTCACATTTTCGGACCAGCCCTGCCGCAGGCCCCCGGCACGGACCACCTAAGCTACGTTTGAAGTTTGAGGTGGCTAGACAAGAAAGCAGCCCCAGTCTCTGTGCCTCAGTGCGAGCAGTGCCATGGGCAGATGAGGCTGAGCAACAGCTTTCCATGCTAGCTCTTTCTGATTGCAATCTATCTGCAGACGTTCGAATTTTGGGAGCAGGGCTGCCGGAGGATCCCGGCATGCTCCCCCAGTGCTACATTTGAAGTTTGACGTGGCAAGACAAGCAAGCAGCCCCAGTCTCTGTGCCTCTGTGCGAGCAGTGCCATGGGCAGATGAGGCTGAGCAACAGCTTTCCAGGATAGCTCTTTCTGGCTGCGAGCTGTCTGCAGACGGTTGCATTTTCGGAGCAGGGCTGCCGGAGGCGCCCGGCACGGACAGCCTAATCTACGTCTGAAGTTTGAGGTGGCAAGACTAGCAAGCAGCCCCAGTCTCTGTGCCTCTGTGCGAGCACTGCCATGGGCAGATGAGGCTGAGCAACAGCTTTCCAGGCTAGCTCTTTCTGGCTGCGAGCTATCTGCAGACGTTCGCATTTTGGGAGCAGCCCTGCCGGAGGCGCCCAGCACGGACCACCTAAGCTACATTTGAAGTTTGAGGGGGCAAGACAAGCAAGCAGCCCTAGTCTCTGTGCCTCTGTGCGAGCACTGCCGTGGGCAGATGAGGCTGAGCAACAGCTTTCCAGGCTAGCCCTTTCTGGCTGCGAGCTATTTGCAGACGTTCGCATTTTCGGACCAGCCCTGCCGCAGGCCCGCGGCACGGACCACCTAAGCTACGTTTGAAGTTTGAGGTGGCAAGAAAAGCAAGCAGCCCCAGTCTCTGTGCCTCTGTGCGAGCAGTGCCATGGGCAGATGAGGCTGAGCAACAGCTTTCCAGGCTAGCTCTTTCTGGCTGAGAGCTATCTGCAGACGTTCGAATTTTGGGAGCAGCCCTGCCGGAGGCGCCCAGCACGGACCACCTAAGCTACATTTGAAGTTTGAGGGGGTAAGACAAGCAAGCAGCCCCAGTCTCTGTGCCTCTGTGCGAGCAGTGCCATGGGCAGATGAGGCTGAGCAACAGCTTTCCATGCTAGCTCTTTCTGGCTGCAATCTGTCTGCAGACATTCGAATTTTGGGAGCAGGGCTGCCCGAGGAGCCTGGCATGCACCCCCAATGCTACATGTGAAGTTTGAGGGGGCAAGACAAGCAAGCAGCCCCAGTCTCTGTGCCTCTGTGCGAGCAGTGCCATGGGCAGATGAGGCTGAGCAACAGCTTTCCAGGCTAGCTCTTTGTGGCTGCAATCTATCTGCAAACGTTCGCATTTTCAGAGCAGGGCTGCCGGAGACGCCCGGCACGAACCCCCTAAGCTACATTTCAAGTTTGAGGGGGCAAGACAAGCAAGCAGCCCCAGTCCCTGTGCCTCTGTGCGAGCAGTGCCATGGGCAGATGAGGCTGAGAAACAGCTTTCCAGGCTAGCTCTTTCTGGCTGCGAGCTATCTGCAGACGTTCGCATTTTTAGAGCAGGGCTGCCGGAGACGCCCGGCACGAACCCCCTAAGCTACGTTTGAAGTTTGAGGGGGCTAGACAAGCAAGCAGCCCCAGTCTCTGTGCCTCAGTGCGAGCAGTGCCATGGGCAGATGAGGCTGAGCAACAGCTTTCCAGGCTAGCTCTTTCTGGCTGCGAGCTATCTGCAGACGTTCGCATTTTGGGAGCAGCCCTGTCGGAGGCGCCCAGCACGGACCACCTAAGCTACATTTGAAGTTTGAGGGGGCAAGACAAGCAAGCAGCCCCAGTCTCTGTGCCTCTGTGCGAGCACTGCCATGGGCAGATGAGGCTGAGCAACAGCTTTCCAGGCTAGCCCTTTCTGGCTGCGAGCTATTTGCAGACGTTCGCATTTTCGGACCAGCCCTGCCGCAGGCCCCCAGCACGGACCACCTAAGCTACGTTTGAAGTTTGAGGTGGCAAGAAAAGCAAGCAGCCCCAGTCTCTGTGCCTCTGTGCGAGCAGTGCCATGGGCAGATGAGGCTGAGCAACAGCTTTCCAGGCTAGCTCTTTGTGGCTGCGAGCTATCTGCAGAAGTTCGCATTCTGGGAGCAGCCCTGCCGCAGGCGCCCCGCACGGACCACCTAAGCTACATTTGAAGTTTGAGGGGGCAAGACAAGCAAGCAGCCCCAGTCTCTGTGCCTCTGTGCGAGCACTGCCATGGGCAGATGAGGCTGAGCAACAGCTTTCCAGGCTAGCCCTTTCTGGCTGCGAGCTATTTGCAGACGTTCGCATTTTCGGACCAGCACTGCCGGAGGCCCCCGGCACGGACCACCTAAGCTACGTTTGAAGTTTGAGGTGGCAAGACAAGCAAGCAGCCCCAGTCTCTGTGCCTCTGTGCGAGCAGTGCCATGGGCAGATGAGGCTGAGCAACAGCTTTCCAGGCTAGCTCTTTCTGGCTGAGAGCTATCTGCAGACACTAGATTTTTGGAGTAGGGCTGCCACAGACGCCCGACACGGATCCCAAAGCCACGTTTGAAGTTTGAGGGGGCAAGACAAGCAAGTAGCCCCAGTCTCTGTGCCTCTGTGCGAGCAGTGCCATGGGCAGATGAGGCTGAGCAACAGCTTTCCAGGCTAGCTCTTTCTGCCTGCTAGCTATCTGCAGACGTTTGCATT
Organism: Opisthocomus hoazin; assembly: GCF_030867145.1. Lineage (NCBI taxonomy): Eukaryota > Metazoa > Chordata > Aves > Opisthocomiformes > Opisthocomidae > Opisthocomus > Opisthocomus hoazin. The sequence continues at coordinate 11,732,098 of NC_134453.1, forward strand.
TTCGGAGCAGGGATGCCGTAGACACCCGGCATGGACCACCTAAGCCACGTTTGAAGTTTGAGGTGGCAAGACAAGCAAGCAGCCCCAGTCTCTGTGCCTCTGTGCGAGCAGTGCCATGGGCAGATGAGGCTGAGCAACAGCTTTCCAGGCTAGCTCTTTCTGGCTGCGAGCTATCTGCAGACGTTCGCATTTTGGGAGCAGGGCTGCCGGAGGCGCCTGACACGGAGAGCCTAAGCTACATTTGAAGTTTGAGGGGGCAAGACAAGCAAGCAGCCCCAGTCTCTGTGCCTCTGTGCGAGCAGTGCCATGGGTAGATGAGGCTGAGCAACAGCTTTCCAGGCTAGCTCTTTCTGGCTGCAAGCTGTCTGCAGACGTTCGCATTTTCGGAGCAGGGATGCCGGAGGCACCCGGCATGGACCACCTAAGATACGTTTGAAGTTTGAGGTGGCAAGACAAGCAAGCAGCTCCAGTCTCTGTGCCTCTGTGTGAGCAGTGCCACGAGCAGATGAGGCTGAGCAACAGATTTCCTGGCTATGTCTCCTTGTCTGCGAGCTGTCTGCAGACGTTTGCATTTTCGGAGCACGGATGCCGGAGGCACCCGGCATGGACCACCTAAGATACGTTTGAAGTTTGAGGGGACAAGACAAGCAAGCAGCCCCAGTCTCTGTGCCTCTGTGCGAGCAGTGCCATGGGCAGATGAGGCTGAGCAACAGCTTTCCAGGCTAGCCCTTTCTGGCTGAGAGCTATCTGCAGACGTTCGCATTTTGGGAGCAGCCCTGCCGGAGGCGCCCAGCACGGACCACCTAAGCTACATTTGAAGTTTGAGGGGGCAAGACAAGCAAGCAGCCCCAGTCTCTGTGCCTCTGTGCGAGCAGTGCCATGGGCAGATGAGGCTGAGCAACAGCCTTCCAGGCTAGCTCTTTCTGGCTGAGAGCTATCTGCAGACGTTCGCATTTTGGGAGCAGCCCTGCCGGAGGCGCCCAGCACGGACCACCTAAGCTACATTTGAAGTTTGAGGGGGCAAGACAAGCAAGCAGCCCCAGTCTCTGTGCCTCTGTGCGAGCAGTGCCATGGGCAGATGAGGCTGAGCAACAGCCTTCCAGGCTAGCTCTTTCTGGCTGAGAGCTATCAGCAGACATTCGCATTTTGGGAGCAGGGCTGCCGGAGGCGCCCGGCACGGACAGCCTAAGCTACGTTTGAAGTTTGAGGTGGCAAGACAAGCAAGCAGCCCCAGTCTCTGTGCCTCTGTGCGAGCAGTGCCATGGGCAGATGAGGCTGAGCAACAGCTTTCCATGCTGGCTCTTTCTGGCTGCAATCTATCTGCAAACGTTCGCATTTTCAGAGCAGGGCTGCCGGAGACGCCCGGCACGAACCCCCTAAGCTACATTTCAAATTTGACGGGGCAAGACAAGCAAGCAGCCCCAGTCTCTGTGCCTCTGTGCGAGCAGTGCCATGGGCAGATGAGGCTGAGCAACAGCTTTCCAGGCTAGCTCTTTCTGGCTGCAATCTATCTGCAGATGTTCGCATTTTCAGAGCAGGGCTGCCGGAGACGCCCGACAGGGATCCCAAAGACACGTTTGAAGTTTGAGGGGGCTAGACAAGCAAGCAGCCCCAGTCTCTGTGCCTCTGTGCGAGCACTGCCATGGGCAGATGAGGCTGAGCAACAGCTTTCCAGGCTAGCCCTTTCTGGCTGCGAGCTATTTGCAGACGTTCGCATTTTCGGACCAGCCCTGCCGCAGGCCCCCGGCACGGACCACCTAAGCTACGTTTGAAGTTTGAGGTGGCAAGACAAGCAAGCAGCCCCAGTCTCTGTGCACCTGTGCGAGCAGTGCCATGGGCAGATGAGGCTGAGCAACAGCTTTCCAGGCTAGCTCTTTCTGGCTGCGAGCTATCTGCAGACGTTCGCATTTTGGGAGCAGCCCTGCCGGAGGCGCCCAGCACGGACCACCTAAGCTACATTTGAAGTTTGAGGGGGCAAGACAAGCAAGCAGCCCCAGTCTCTGTGCCTCTGTGTGAGCAGTGCCATGGGCAGATGAGGCTGAGCAACAGCTTTCCAGGCTAGCTCTTTCTGGCTGAGAGCTATCAGCAGACATTCGCATTTTGGGAGCAGGGCTGCCGGAGGCGCCCGGCACGAACACCAAAAGCCACGTTTGAAGTTTGAGGTGGCAAGACAAGCAAGCAGCCCCAGTCTCTGTTCCTCTGTGCGAGCAGTGCCATGGGCAGATGAGGCTGAGCAACAGCTTTCCATGCTGGCTCTTTCTGGCTGAGAGCTATCTGCAGACGTTCGAATTTTGGGAGCAGGGCTGCCGGAGGAGCCCGGCATGCACCCCCAATGCTACATTTGAAGTTTGACGTGGCAAGACAAGCAAGCAGCCCCAGTCCCTGTGCCTCTGTGCGAGCAGTGCCATGGGCAGATGAGGCTGAGAAACAGCTTTCCAGGCTAGCTCTTTCTGGCTGAGAGCTATCTGCAGACGTTCGCATTTTGGGAGCAGGGCTGCCGGAGACGCCCGGCACGAACCCCCTAAGCTACGTTTGAAGTTTGAGGGGGCTAGACAAGCAAGCAGCCCCAGTCTCTGTGCCTCTGTGCGAGCAGTGCCATGGGCAGATGAGGCTGAGCAACAGCTTTCCAGGCTAGCTCTTTCTGGCTGCGAGCTATCTGCAGATGTTCGCATTTTCAGAGCAGGGCTGCCGGAGACGCCCAGCACGGACCACCTAAGCTACATTTGAAGTTTGAGGGGGCAAGACAAGCAAGCAGCCCCAGTCTCTGTGCCTCTGTGCGAGCAGTGCCATGGGCAGATGAGGCTGAGCAACAGCTTTCCAGGCTAGCCCTTTCTGGCTGCGAGCTATTTGCAGACGTTCGCATTTTCGGACCAGCCCTGCCGGAGGCCCCCGGCACGGACCACCTAAGCTACGTTTGAAGTTTGAGGTGGCGAGAAAAGCAAGCAGCCCCAGTCTCTGTGCCTCTGTGCGAGCAGTGCCATGGGCAGATGAGGCTGAGCAACAGCTTTCCAGGCTAGCTCTTTCTGGCTGAGAGCTATCTGCAGACGTTCGAATTTTGGGAGCAGCCCTGCCGGAGGCGCCCAGCACGGACCACCTGAGCTACATTTGAATTTTGAGGGGGTAAGACAAGCAAGCAGCCCCAGGCTCTGTGCCTCTGTGCGAGCAGTGCCATGGGCAGATGAGGCTGAGCAACAGCTTTCCAGGCTAGCTCTTTCTGGCTGAGAGCTATCTGCAGACGTTCGAATTTTGGGAGCAGCCCTGCCGGAGGCGTCCAGCACGGACCACCTAAGCTACATTTGAAGTTTGAGGGGGTAAGACAAGCAAGCAGCCCCAGTCTCTGTGCCTCTGTGCGAGCAGTGCCATGGGCAGATGAGGCTGAGCAACAGCTTTCCAGGCTAGCTCTTTCTGGCTGAGAGCTATCAGCAGACATTCGCATTTTGGGAGCAGCCCTGCCGGAGGCGCCCAGCACGGACCACCTAAGCTACATTTGAAGTTTGAGGGGGCAAGACCAGCAAGCAGCCCCAGTCTCTGTGCCTCTGTGCGAGCAGTGCCATGGGCAGATGAGGCTGACCAACAGCTTTCCAGGCTAGCTCTTTCTGGCTGAGAGCTATCAGCAGACATTCGCATTTTGGGAGCAGGGCTGCCGGAGGCGCCCGGCACGGACAGCCTAAGCTACATTTGAAGTTTGAGGTGGCAAGACAAGCAAGCAGCCCCAGTCCCTGTGCCTCTGTGCGAGCAGGGCCATGGGCAGATGAGGCTGAGAAACAGCTTTCCAGGCTAGCTCTTTCTGGCTGAGAGCTATCTGCAGACGTTCGCATTTTTAGAGCAGGGCTGCCGGAGACGCCCGGCACGAACCCCCTAAGCTACGTTTGAAGTTTGAGGGGGCTAGACAAGCAAGCAGCCCCAGTCTCTGTGCCTCTGTGCGAGCAGTGCCATGGGCAGATGAGGCTGAGCAACAGCTTTCCAGGCTAGCTCTTTCTGGCTGCGAGCTATCTGCAGATGTTCGCATTTTCACAGCAGGGCTGCCGGAGACGCCCAGCACGGACGACCTAAGCTACATTTGAAGTTTGAGGGGGCAAGACAAGCAAGCAGCCCCAGTCTCTGTGCCTCTGTGCGAGCACTGCCATGGGCAGATGAGGCTGAGCAACAGCTTTCCAGGCTAGCCCTTTCTGGCTGAGAGCTATTTGCTGACGTTCGCATTTTCGGACCAGCCCTGCCGCAGGCCCCCGGCACGGACCACTTAAGCTACGTTTGAAGTTTGAGGTGGCAATAAAAGCAAGCAGCCCCAGTCTCTGTGCCTCTGTGCGAGCAGTGCCATGGGCAGATGAGGCTGAGCAACAGCTTTCCAGGCTAGCTCTTTCTGGCTGAGAGCTATCTGCAGACGTTCGAATTTTGGGAGCAGCCCTGCCGGAGGCGCCCAGCACGGACCACCTAAGCTACATTTGAAGTTTGAGGGGGTTAGACAAGCAAGCAGCCCCAGTCTCTGTGCCTCTGTGCGAGCAGTGCCATGGGCAGATGAGGCTGAGCAACAGCTTTCCAGGCTAGCTCTTTCTGGCTGAGAGCTATCTGCAGACGTTCGAATTTTGGGAGCAGCCCTGCCGAAGGCGCCCAGCACGGACCACCTAAGCTACATTTGAAGTTTGAGGGGGTAAGACAAGCAAGCAGCCCCAGTCTCTGTGCCTCTGTGCGAGCAGTGCCATGGGCAGATGAGGCTGAGCAACAGCTTTCCAGGCTAGCTCTTTCTGGCTGAGAGCTATCAGCAGACATTCGCATTTTGAGAGCAGGGCTGCCGGAGGCGCCCGGCACGGACAGCCTAAGCTACGTTTGAAGTTTGAGGTGGCAAGACAAGCAAGCAGCCCCAGTCTCTGTGCCTCTGTGCGAGCAGTGCCATGGGCAGATGAGGCTGAGCAACAGCTTTCCATGCTGGCTCTTTCTGGCTGCAATCTATCTGCAAACGTTCGCATTTTCAGAGCAGGGCTGCCGGAGACGCCCGGCACGAACCCCCTAAGATACATTTCAAGTTTGACGGGGCAAGACAAGCAAGCAGCCCCAGTCTCTGTGCCTCTGTGCGAGCAGTGCCATGGGCAGATGAGGCTGAGCAACAGCTTTCCAGGCTAGCTCTTTCTGGCTGCAATCTATCTGCAGATGTTCGCATTTTCAGAGCAGGGCTGCCGGAGACACCCGGCACGAACCCCCTAAGCTACGTTTGAAGTTTGAGGGGGCTAGACAAGCAAGCAGCCCCAGTCTCTGTGCCTCTGTGCGAGCAGTGCCATGGGCAGATGAGGCTGAGCAACAGCTTTCCAGGCTAGCTCTTTCTGGCTGCGAGCTATCTGCAGAAGTTCGCATTTTGGGAGCAGCCCTGCCGCAGGCGCCCAGCACGGACCACCTAAGCTACATTTGAAGTTTGACGTGGGAAGACAAGCAAGCAGCCCCAGTCTCTGTGCCTCTGTGCGAGCACTGCCATGGGCAGATGAGGCTGAGCAACAGCTTTCCATGCTAGCTCTTTCTGACTGAGAGCTATCTGCAGACGTTCGCATTTTCGGACCAGCCCTGCCGCAGGCCCCCGGCACGGACCACCTAAGCTACGTTTGAAGTTTGAGGTGGCAAGACAAGCAAGCAGCCCCAGTCTCTGTGCCTCTGTGCGAGCAGTGCCATGGGCAGATGAGGCTGAGCAACAGCTTTCCAGGCTAGCTCTTTCTGGCTGCGAGCTATCTGCAGACATTCGCATTTTGGGAGCAGCCCTGCCGGAGGCGCCCAGCACGGACCACCTAAGCTACATTTGAAGTTTGAGGGGGCAAGACAAGCAAGCAGCCCCAGTCTCTGTGCCTCTGTGCGAGCAGTGCCATGGGCAGATGAGGCTGAGCAACAGCTTTCCAGGCTAGCTCTTTCTGGCTGAGAGCTATCAGCAGACATTCGCATTTTGGGAGCAGGGCTGCCGGAGGCGCCCGGCACGGACAGCCTAAGCTACATTTGAAGTTTGAGGTGGCAAGACAAGCAAGCAGCCCCAGTCTCTGTGCCTCTGTGCGAGCAGTGCCATGGGCAGATGAGGCTGAGCAACAGCTTTCCATGCTGGCTCTTTCTGGCTGAGAGCTATCTGCAGACGTTCGAATTTTGGGAGCAGGGCTGCCGGAGGAGCCCGGCATGCACCCCCAATGCTACATTTGAAGTTTGACGTGGCAAGACAAGCAAGCAGCCCCAGTCCCTGTGCCTCTGTGCGAGCAGTGCCATGGGCAGATGAGGCTGAGCAACAGCTTTCCAGGCTAGCTCTTTCTGGCTGAGAGCTATCTGCAGACGTTCGCATTTTTAGAGCAGGGCTGCCGGAGACGCCCGGCACGAACCCCCTAAGCTACGTTTGAAGTTTGAGGGGGCTAGACAAGCAAGCAGCCCCAGTCTCTGTGCCTCTGTGCGAGCAGTGCCATGGGCAGATGAGGCTGAGCAACAGCTTTCCAGGCTAGCACTTTCTGGCTGCGAGCTATCTGCAGATGTTCGCATTTTCAGAGCAGGGCTGCCGGAGACGCCCAGCACGGACCACCTAAGCTACATTTGAAGTTTGAGGTGGCAAGACAAGCAAGCAGCCCCAGTCTCTGTCCCTCTGTGCGAGCACTGCCATGGGCAGATGAGGCTGAGCAACAGCTTTCCATGCTAGCCCTTTCTGGCTGCGAGCTATTTGCAGACGTTCGCATTTTCGACCAGCCCTGCCGCAGGCCCCCGGCACGGACCACCTAAGCTACGTTTGAAGTTTGAGGTGGCAAGAAAAGCAAGCAGCCCCAGTCTCTGTGCCTCTGTGCGAGCAGTGCCATGGGCAGATGAGGTTGAGCAACAGCTTTCCAGGCTAGCTCTTTCTGGCTGAGAGCTATCTGCAGACGTTCGAATTTTGGGAGCAGCCCTGCCGGAGGCGCCCAGCACGGACCACCTGAGCTACATTTGAAGTTTGAGGGGGTAAGACAAGCAAGCAGCCCCAGTCTCTGTGCCTCTGTGCGAGCAGTGCCATGGGCAGATGAGGCTGAGCAACAGCTTTCCAGGCTAGCTCTTTCTGGCTGAGAGCTATCAGCAGACATTCGCATTTTGGGAGCAGGGCTGCCGGAGGCGCCCGGCACGGACAGCCTAAGCTACGTTTGAAGTTTGAGGTGGCAAGACAAGCAAGCAGCCCCAGTCTCTGTGCCTCTGTGCGAGCAGTGCCATGGGCAGATGAGGCTGAGCAACAGCTTTCCATGCTGGCTCTTTCTGGCTGCAATCTATCTGCAGACGTTCGTATTTTGGGAGCAGGGCTGCCGGAGGAGCCCGGCATGCACCCCCAATGCTACATTTGAAGTTTGAGGTGGCAAGACAAGCAAGCAGCCCCAGTCTCTGTGCCTCTGTGCGAGCAGTGCCATGGGCAGATGAGGCTGAGAAACAGCTTTCCAGGCTAGCTCTTTCTGGCTGAGAGCTATCTGCAGACGTTCGCATTTTCGGAGCAGGGCTGCCGGAGGCGCCCGGCACGGATCCCAAAGACACGTTTGAAGTTTGAGGTGGCAAGACAAGCAAGCAGCCCCAGTCTCTGTGCCTCAGTGCGAGCAGTGCCATGGGCAGATGAGGCTGAGCAAAACCTTTCCAGGCTAGCTCTTTCTGGCTGCAATCTGTCTGCAGACATTCGAATCTTGGGAGCAGGGCTGCCGGAGGAGCCCGGCATGCACCCCCAATGCTACATGTGAAGTTTGAGGTGGCAAGACAAGCAAGCAGCCCCAGTCTCTGTGCCTCTGTGCGAGCAGTGCCATGGGCAGATGAGGCTGAGCAACAGCTTTCCAGTCTAGCTCTTTCTGGCTGCGAGCTATCTGCAGACGTTTGCGTTTTCGGAGCAGGGCTGCCGCAGACGCCCGGCACGAACACCCAAAGCCACGTTTGAAGTTTGAGGTGGCAAGACAAGCAAGCAGCCCCAGTCTCTGTGCCTCTGTGCGAGCAGTGCCATGGGCAGATGAGGCTGAGCAACAGCTTTCCAGGCTAGCTCTTTCTGGCTGAGAGCTATCTGCAGACGCTAGATTTTTGGAGTAGGGCTGCCGCAGACGCCCGACACGGATCCCAAAGCCACGTTTGAAGTTTGAGGGGGCAAGACAAGCAAGTAGCCCCAGTCTCTGTGCCTCAGTGCGAGCAGTGCCATGGGCAGATGAGGCTGAGCAACAGCTTTCCAGGCTAGCTCTTTCTGGCTGAGAGCTATCTGCAGACGTTCGCATTTTCGGAGCAGCCCTGCCGGAGGCGCCCGGCACGGACACCCTAAGATACATTTGAAGTTGAGGTGGCAAGACAAGCAAGCAGCCCCAGTCTCTGTGCCTCTGTGCGAGCAGTGCCATGGGCAGATGAGGCTGAGCAACAGCTTTCCATGATGGCTCTTTCTGGCTTCAATCTGGCTGCAGACATTCGAATTTTGGGAGCAGGGCTGCCGGAGGAGCCCGGCATGCACCCCCAATGCTACATGTGAAGTTTGAGGGGGCAAGACAAGCAAGCAGCCCCAGTCTCTGTGCCTCTGTGCGAGCACTGCCATGGGCAGATGAGGCTGAGCAACAGCTTTCCAGGCTAGCTCTTTCTTCCTGCGAGCTATCTGCAGACGTTTGCATTTTCGGAGCAGGGATGCCGTAGACACCCGGCATGGACCACCTAAGCCACGTTTGAAGTTTGAGGTGGCAAGACAAGCAAGCAGCCCCAGTCTCTGTGCCTCTGTGCGAGCAGTGCCATGGGCAGATGAGGCTGAGCAACAGCTTTCCAGGCTAGCTCTTTCTGGCTGCGAGCTATCTGCAGACGTTCGCATTTTCGGACCAGCCCTGCCGGAGGCCCCCGGCATGGACCACCTAAGTTACGTTTGAAGTTTGAGGTGGCAAGACAAGCAAGCAGCCCCAGTCTCTGTGCGTCTGTTTGAGCAGTGCCATGGGCAGATGAGGCTGAGCAACAGCTTTCCAGGCTAGCTCTTTCTGGCTGCAATCTATCTGCAGATGTTCGCATTTTCAGAGCAGGGCTGCCGGAGACGCCCGGCACGAACCCCCTAAGCTACGTTTCAAGTTTGAGGGGGCTAGACAAGCAAGCAGCCCCAGTCTCTGTGCCTCTGTGCGAGCAGTGCCATGGGTAGATGAGGCTGAGCAACAGCTTTCCAGGCTAGCTCTTTCTGGCTGCGAGCTGTCTGCAGACGTTCGCATTTTCAGAGCAGGGATGCCGGAGGCACCCGGCATGGACCACCTAAGATACGTTTGAAGTTTGAGGGGGCAAGACAAGCAAGCAGCTCCAGTCTCTGTGCCTCTGTGTGAGCAGTGCCACGAGCAGATGAGGCTGAGCAACAGATTTCCTGGCTATGTCTCCTTGTCTGCGAGCTGTCTGCAGACGTTTGCATTTTCGGAGCACGGATGCCGGAGGCACCCGGCATGGACCACCTAAGATACGTTTGAAGTTTGAGGGGGCAAGACAAGCAAGCAGCCCCAGTCTCTGTGCCTCTGTGCGAGCAGTGCCATGGGCAGATGAGGCTGAGCAACAGCTTTCCAGGCTAGCTCTTTCTGGCTGAGAGCTATCTGCAGACGTTCGCATTTTCGGACCAGCCCTGCCGCAGGCCCCCGGCATGGACCACCTAAGCTACGTTTGAAGTATGAGGTGGCAAGACAAGCAAGCAGCCCCAGTCTCTGTGCCTCTGTGCGAGCAGTGCCATGGGCAGATGAGGCTGAGCAACAGCTTTCCAGGCTAGCTCTTTCTAGCTGCAATCTGTCTGCAGACATTCGAATTTTGGGAGCAGGGCTGCCGGAGGAGCCCGGCATGCACCCCCAATGCTACATGTGAAGTTTGAGGGGGCAAGACAAGCAAGCAGCCCCAGTCTCTGTGCCTCTGTGCGAGCAGTGCCATGGGCAGATGAGGCTGAGCAACAGCTTTCCAGGCTAGCTCTTTCTGCCTGCGAGCTATCTGCAGACCTTTGCATTTTCGGAGCAGGAATGCCGTAGGCACCCCGCATGGACCACCTAAGATACGTTTGAAGTTTGATGTGGCAAGACAAGCAAGCAGCCCCAGTCTCTGTGCCTCTGTGCGAGCAGTGCCATGGGCAGATGAGGCTGAGCAACAGCTTTCCAGGCTAGCTCTTTCTGGCTGAGAGCTATCTGCAGACGTTCGCATTTTCGGAGCAGGGCTGCCGGAGGCGCCCGGCACGGATCCCAAAGACACGTTTGAAGTTTGAGCTGGCAAGACAAGCAAGCAGCCCCAGTCTCTGTGCCTCTGTGCGAGCAGTGCCATGGGCAGATGAGGCTGAGCAACAGCTTTCCATGCTAGCTCTTTCTGGTTGCAATCTATCTGCAGACGTTCGAATTTTGGGAGCAGGGCTGCCGGAGGATCCCGGCATGCTCCCCCAGTGCTACATTTGAAGTTTGAGGTGGCAAGACAAGCAAGCAGCCCCAGTCTCTGTGCCTCTGTGCGAGCAGTGCCATGGGCAGATGAGGCTGAGCAACAGCTTTCCAGGCTAGCTCTTTCTGGCTGCGATCTATCTGCAGACGTTCGCATTTTCAGAGCAGCCCTGCCGGAGGCGCCCGGCACGGACACCCTAAGATACATTTGAAGTTTGAGGTGGCAAGACAAGCAAGCAGCCCCAGTCTCTGTGCCTCTGTGAGAGCAGTGCCATGGGCAGATGAGGCTGACCAACAGCTTTCCATACTAGCTCTTTCTGGTTGCAATCTATCTGCAGACGTTCGAATTTTGGGAGCAGGGCTGCCGGAGGATCCCGGCATGCTCCCCCAGTGCTACATTTGAAGTTTGACGTGGCAAGACAAGCAAGCAGCCCCAGTCTCTGTGCCTCTGTGCGAGCAGTGCCATGGGCAGATGAGGCTGAGCAACAGCTTTCCATGCTGGCTCTTTCTGGCTGCAATCTATCTGCAGACGTTCGCATTTTGGGAGCAGGGCTGCCGGAGGAGCCCGGCATGCACCCCCAATGCTACATTTGAAGTTTGACGTGGGAAGACAAGCAAGCAGCCCCAGTCTCTGTGCCTCTGTGCGAGCAGTGCCATGGGCAGATGAGGCTGAGAAACAGCTTTCCAGGCTAGCTCTTTCTGGCTGAGAGCTATCTGCAGACGTTCGCATTTTCGGAGCAGGGCTGCCAGAGGCGCCCGGCACGGATCCCAAAGACACGTTTGAAGTTTTAGGTGGCAAGACAAGCAAGCAGCCCCAGTCTCTGTGCCTCTGTGCGAGCAGTGCCATGGGCAGATGAGGCTGAGCAACAGCTTTCCAGGCTAGCTCTTTCTGGCTGCGAGCTATCTGCAGACGTTCGCATTTTCGGACCAGCCCTGCCGGAGGCCCCCGGCATGGACCACCTAAGTTACGTTTGAAGTTTGAGGTGGCAAGACAAGCAAGCAGCCCCAGTCTCTGTGCCTCTGTGCGAGCAGTGCCATGGGCAGATGAGGCTGAGCAACAGCTTTCCAGGCTAGCTCTTTCAGGCTGCGAGCTATCTGCAGACGTTCGCATTTTGGGAGCAGGGCTGCTGGAGGCGCCTGACACGGAGAGCCTAAGCTACATTTGAAGTTTGAGGGGGCAAGACAAGCAAGCAGCCCCAGTCTCTGTGCCTCTGTGCGAGCAGTGCCATGGGTAGATGAGGCTGAGCAACAGCTTTCCAGGCTAGCTCTTTCTGGCTGCAAGCTGTCTGCAGACGTTCGCATTTTCAGAGCAGGGATGCCGGAGGCACCCGGCATGGACCACCTAAGATACGTTTGAAGTTTGAGGTGGCAAGACAAGCAAGCAGCTCCAGTCTCTGTGCCTCTGTGTGAGCAGTGCCACGAGCAGATGAGGCTGAGCAACAGATTTCCTGGCTATGTCTCCTTGTCTGCGAGCTGTCTGCAGACGTTTGCATTTTCGGAGCACGGATGCCGGAGGCACCCGGCATGGACCACCTAAGATACGTTTGAAGTTTGAGGGGGCAAGACAAGCAAGCAGCCCCAGTCTCTGTGCCTCTGTGCGAGCAGTGCCATGGGCAGATGAGGCTGAGCAACAGCTTTCCAGGCTAGCTCTTTCTGGCTGAGAGCTATCTGCAGACGTTCGCATTTTCGGACCAGCCCTGCCACAGGCCCCCGGCATGGACCACCTAAGCTACGTTTGAAGTATGAGGTGGCAAGACAAGCAAGCAGCCCCAGTCTCTGTGCCTCTGTGCGAGCAGTGCCATGGGCAGATGAGGCTGAGCAACAGCTTTCCAGGCTAGCTCTTTCTAGCTGCAATCTGTCTGCAGACATTCGAATTTTGGGAGCAGGGCTGCCGGAGGAGCCCCGCATGGACCACCTAAGATACGTTTGAAGTTTGATGTGGCAAGACAAGCAAGCAGCCCCAGTCTCTGTGCCTCTGTGCGAGCAGTGCCATGGGCAGATGAGGCTGAGCAACAGCTTTCCAGGCTAGCTCTTTCTGGCTGAGAGCTATCTGCAGACGTTCGCATTTTCGGAGCAGGGCTGCCGGAGGCGCCCGGCACGGATCCCAAAGACACGTTTGAAGTTTGAGGTGGCAAGACAAGCAAGCAGCCCCAGTCTCTGTGCCTCTGTGCGAGCAGTGCCATGGGCAGATGAGGCTGAGCAACAGCTTTCCATGCTAGCTCTTTCTGGTTGCAATCTATCTGCAGACGTTCGAATTTTGGGAGCAGGGCTGCCGGAGGATCCCGGCATGCTCCCCCAGTGCTACATTTGAAGTTTGAGGTGGCAAGACAAGCAAGCAGCCCCAGTCTCTGTGCCTCTGTGCGAGCAGTGCCATGGGCAGATGAGGCTGAGCAACAGCTTTCCAGGCTAGCTCTTTCTGGCTGCGATCTATCTGCAGACGTTCGCATTTTCAGAGCAGCCCTGCCGGAGGCGCCCGGCACGGACACCCTAAGATACATTTGAAGTTTGAGGTGGCAAGACAAGCAAGCAGCCCCAGTCTCTGTGCCTCTGTGAGAGCAGTGCCATGGGCAGATGAGGCTGACCAACAGCTTTCCATACTAGCTCTTTCTGGTTGCAATCTATCTGCAGACGTTCGAATTTTGGGAGCAGGGCTGCCGGAGGATCCCGGCATGCTCCCCCAGTGCTACATTTGAAGTTTGACGTGGCAAGACAAGCAAGCAGCCCCAGTCTCTGTGCCTCTGTGCGAGCAGTGCCATGGGCAGATGAGGCTGAGCAACAGCTTTCCATGCTGGCTCTTTCTGGCTGCAATCTATCTGCAGACGTTCGTATTTTGGGAGCAGGGATGCCGGAGGACCCCGGCATGCACCCACAATGCTACATTTGAAGTTTGACGTGGGAAGACAAGCAAGCAGCCCCAGTCTCTGTGCCTCTGTGCGAGCAGTGCCATGGGCAGATGAGGCTGAGAAACAGCTTTCCAGGCTAGCTCTTTCTGGCTGAGAGCTATCTGCAGACGTTCGCATTTTCGGAGCAGGGCTGCCAGAGGCGCCCGGCACGGATCCCAAAGACACGTTTGAAGTTTGAGGTGGCAAGACAAGCAAGCAGCCCCAGTCTCTGTGCCTCTGTGCGAGCAGTGCCATGGGCAGATGAGGCTGAGCAACAGCTTTCCAGGCTAGCTCTTTCTGGCTGCGAGCTATCTGCAGACGTTCGCATTTTCGGACCAGCCCTGCCGGAGGCCCCCGGCATGGACCACCTAAGTTACGTTTGAAGTTTGAGGTGGCAAGACAAGCAAGCAGCCCCAGTCTCTGTGCCTCTGTGCGAGCAGTGCCATGGGCAGATGAGGCTGAGCAACAGCTTTCCAGGCTAGCTCTTTCAGGCTGCGAGCTATCTGCAGACGTTCGCATTTTGGGAGCAGGGCTGCTGGAGGCGCCTGACACGGAGAGCCTAAGCTACATTTGAAGTTTGAGGGGGCAAGACAAGCAAGCAGCCCCAGTCTCTGTGCCTCTGTGCGAGCAGTGCCATGGGTAGATGAGGCTGAGCAACAGCTTTCCAGGCTAGCTCTTTCTGGCTGCAAGCTGTCTGCAGACGTTCGCATTTTCAGAGCAGGGATGCCGGAGGCACCCGGCATGGACCACCTAAGATACGTTTGAAGTTTGAGGTGGCAAGACAAGCAAGCAGCTCCAGTCTCTGTGCCTCTGTGTGAGCAGTGCCACGAGCAGATGAGGCTGAGCAACAGATTTCCTGGCTATGTCTCCTTGTCTGCGAGCTGTCTGCAGACGTTTGCATTTTCGGAGCACGGATGCCGGAGGCACCCGGCATGGACCACCTAAGATACGTTTGAAGTTTGAGGGGGCAAGACAAGCAAGCAGCCCCAGTCTCTGTGCCTCTGTGCGAGCAGTGCCATGGGCAGATGAGGCTGAGCAACAGCTTTCCAGGCTAGCTCTTTCTGGCTGAGAGCTATCTGCAGACGTTCGCATTTTCGGACCAGCCCTGCCGCAGGCCCCCGGCATGGACCACCTAAGCTACGTTTGAAGTATGAGGTGGAAAGACAAGCAAGCAGCCCCAGTCTCTGTGCCTCTGTGCGAGCAGTGCCATGGGCAGATGAGGCTGAGCAACAGCTTTCCAGGCTAGCTCTTTCTAGCTGCAATCTGTCTGCAGACATTCGAATTTTGGGAGCAGGGCTGCCGGAGGAGCCCGGCATACACCCCCAATGCTACATGTGAAGTTTGAGGGGGCAAGACAAGCAAGCAGCCCCAGTCTCTGTGCCTCTGTGCGAGCAGTGCCATGGGCAGATGAGGCTGAGCAACAGCTTTCCAGGCTAGCTCTTTCTGCCTGCGAGCTATCTGCAGACCTTTGCATTTTCGGAGCAGGGATGCCGTAGGCACCCCGCATGGACCACCTAAGCTACGTTTGAAGTTTGACATGGCAAGACAAGCAAGCAGCCCCAGTCTCTGTGCCTCTGTGCGAGCAGTGCCATGGGCAGATGAGGCTGAGCAACAGCTTTCCAGGCTAGCTCTTTCTGGCTGAGAGCTATCTGCAGACGTTCGCATTTTCGGAGCAGGGCTGCCGGAGACGCCCGGCATGCTCCCCCAGTGCTACATTTGAAGTTTGAGGTGGCAAGACAAGCAAGCAGCCCCAGTCTCTGTGCCTCTGTGCGAGCAGTGCCATGGGCAGATGAGGCTGAGCAACAGCTTTCCAGGCTAGCTCTTTCTGGCTGCGATCTATCTGCAGACGTTCGCATTTTCAGAGCAGCCCTGCCGGAGGCGCCCGGCACGGACACCCTAAGATACATTTGAAGTTTGAGGTGGCAAGACAAGCAAGCAGCCCCAGTCTCTGTGCCTCTGTGAGAGCAGTGCCATGGGCAGATGAGGCTGAGCAACAGCTTTCCATACTAGCTCTTTCTGGTTGCAATCTATCTGCAGACGTTCGAATTTTGGGAGCAGGGCTGCCGGAGGATCCCGGCATGCTCCCCCAGTGCTACATTTGAAGTTTGACGTGGCAAGACAAGCAAGCAGCTCCAGTCTCTGTGCCTCTGTGTGAGCAGTGCCACGAGCAGATGAGGCTGAGCAACAGATTTCCTGGCTATGTCTCCTTGTCTGCGAGCTGTCTGCAGACGTTTGCATTTTCGGAGCAGGGATGCCGGAGGCACCCGGCATGGACCACCTAAGATACGTTTGAAGTTTGAGGGGGCAAGACAAGCAAGCAGCCCCAGTCTCTGTGCCTCTGTGCGAGCAGTGCCATGGGCAGATGAGGCTGAGCAACAGCTTTCCAGGCTAGCTCTTTCTGGCTGCGATCTATCTGCAGACGTTCGCATTTTCGGACCAGCCCTGCCGCAGGCCTCCGGCACGGACCACCTAAGCTACGTTTGAAGTTTGAGGTGGCAAGAAAAGCAAGCAGCCCCAGTCTCTGTGCCTCTGTGCGAGCAGTGCCATGGGCAGATGAGGCTGAGCAACACCTTTCCAGGCTAGCTCTTTCTGGCTGAGAGCTACCTGCAGACGTTCGATTTTTGGGAGCAGCCCTGCCGGAGGCGCCCAGCACGGACCACCTAAGCTACATTTGAAGTTTGAGGGGGTAAGACAAGCAAGCAGCCCCAGTCTCTGTGCCTCTGTGCGAGCAGTGCCATGGGCAGATGAGGCTGAGCAACAGCTTTCCAGGCTAGCTCTTTCTGGCTGCGAGCTATCTGCAGACATTCGCATTTTGGGAGCAGGGCTGCCGGAGGCGCCCGGCACGGACAGCCTAAGCTACGTTTGAAGTTTGAGGTGGCAAGACAAGCAAGCAGCCCCAGTCTCTGTGCCTCTGTGCGAGCACTGCCATGGGCAGATGAGGCTGAGCAAAAGCTTTCCAGGCTAGCTCTTTCTGGCTGCGAGCTATCTGCAGACGTTCGAATTTTGGGAGCAGGGCTACCGGAGGAGCCCGGCATGCACCCCCAATGCTACATTTGAAGTTTGACGTGGGAAGACAAGCAAGCAGCCCCAGTCTCTGTGCCTCTGTGCGAGCAGTGCCATGGGCAGATGAGGCTGAGAAACAGCTTTCCAGGCTAGCTCTTTCTGGCTGAGAGCTATCTGCAGACGTTCGCATTTTCGGAGCAGGGCTGCCGGAGGCGCCCGGCACGGATCCCAAAGACACGTTTGAAGTTTGAGGAGGCAAGACAAGCAAGCAGCCCCAGTCTCTGTGCCTCAGTGCGAGCAGTGCCATGGGCAGATGAGGCTGAGGAACAGC
Organism: Opisthocomus hoazin; assembly: GCF_030867145.1. Taxonomy (NCBI): domain Eukaryota; kingdom Metazoa; phylum Chordata; class Aves; order Opisthocomiformes; family Opisthocomidae; genus Opisthocomus; species Opisthocomus hoazin. Next base: position 11,748,654 of record NC_134453.1, read on the forward strand.
TTTCCAGGCTAGCTCTTTCTGGCTGCGAGCTATCTGCAGACGTTCGCATTTTCGGAGCAGCCCTGCCGGAGGCGCCCGGCACGGACACCCTAAGATACATTTGAAGTTTGAGGTGGCAAGACAAGCAAGCAGCCCCAGTCTCTGTGCCTCTGTGCGAGCAGTGCCATGGGCAGATGAGGCTGAGCAACAGCTTTCCATACTAGCTCTTTCTGGTTGCAATCTATCTGCAGACGTTCGAATTTTGGGAGCAGGGCTGCCGGAGCATCCCGGCATGCTCCCCCAGTGCTACATTTGAAGTTTGACGTGGCAAGACAAGCAAGCAGCCCCAGTCTCTGTCCCTCTGTGCGAGCAGTGCCATGGGCAGATGAGGCTGAGCAACAGCTTTCCATGCTGGCTCTTTCTGGCTGCGAGCTATCTGCAGACGTTCGCATTTTTGGAGCAGGGCTGCCGGAGGCGCCCGGCACGGACAGCCTAATCTACGTCTGAAGTTTGAGGTGGCAAGACAAGCAAGCAGCCCCAGTCTCTGTGCCTCTGTGCGAGCAGTGCCATGGGCAGATGAGGCTGAGCAACAGCTTTCCAGGCTAGCTCTTTGTGGCTGCAATCTATCTGCAGACGTTCGCATTTTCAGAGCAGGGCTGCCGGAGACGCCCGGCACGAACCCCCTAAGCTACGTTTGAAGTTTGAGGGGGCTAGACAAGCAAGCAGCCCCAGTCTCTGTGCCTCTGTGCGAGCAGTGCCATGGGCAGATGAGGCTGAGCAACAGCTTTCCAGGCTAGCTCTTTCTGGCTGCGAGCTATCTGCAGAAGTTCGCATTTTGGGAGCAGCCCTGCCGCAGGCGCCCAGCACGGACCACCTAAGCTACATTTGAAGTTTGAGGGGGCAAGACAAGCAAGCAGCCCCAGTCTCTGTGCCTCTGTGCGAGCACTGCCATGGGCAGATGAGGCTGAGCAACAGCTTTCCAGGCTAGCCCTTTCTGGCTGCGAGCTATTTGCAGACGTTCGCATTTTCGGACCAGCCCTGCCGCAGGCCCCCGGCACGGACCACCTAAGCTACGTTTGAAGTTTGAGGTGGCAAGACAAGCAAGCAGCCCCAGTCTCTGTGCCTCTGTGCGAGCAGTGCCATGGGCAGATGAGGCTGAGCAACAGCTTTCCAGGCTAGCTCTTTCTGGCTGCGAGCTATCTGCAGACGTTCGCATTTTGGGAGCAGCCCTGCCGGAGGCGCCCAGCACGGACCACCTAAGCTACATTTGAAGTTTGAGGGGGCAAGACAAGCAAGCAGCCCCAGTCTCTGTGCCTCTGTGCGAGCAGTGCCATGGGCAGATGAGGCTGAGCAACAGCTTTCCAGGCTAGCTCTTTCTGGCTGAGAACTATCAGCAGACATTTGCATTTTGGGAGCAGGGCTGCCGGAGGCGCTCGGCACGGACAGCCTAAGCTACGTTTGAAGTTTGAGGTGGCAAGACAAGCAAGCAGCCCCAGTCTCTGTGCCTCTGTGCGAGCAGTGCCATGGGCAGATGAGGCTGAGCAACAGCTTTCCATGCTGGCTCTTTCTGGCTGAGAGCTATCTGCAGACGTTCGCATTTTTAGAGCAGGGCTGCCGGAGCAGCCCGGCATGCACCCCCAATGCTACATTTGAAGTTTGACGTGGCAAGACAAGCAAGCAGCCCCAGTCCCTGTGCCTCTGTGCGAGCAGTGCCATGGGCAGATGAGGCTGAGAAACAGCTTTCCAGGCTAGCTCTTTCTGGCTGAGAGCTATCTGCAGACGTTCGCATTTTTAGAGCAGCCCTGCCGGAGGCGCCCAGCACGGACCACCTAAGCTACATTTGAAGTTTGAGGGGGCAAGACAAGCAAGCAGCCCCAGTCTCTGTGCCTCTGTGCGAGCACTGCCATGGGCAGATGAGGCTGAGCAACACCTTTCCAGGCTAGCCCTTTCTGGCTGCGAGCTATCTGCAGACGTTCGCATTTTGGGAGCAGCCCTGCCGGAGGCGCCCAGCACGGACCACCTAAGCTACATTTGAAGTTTGAGGGGGCAAGACAAGCAAGCAGCCCCAGTCTCTGTGCCTCTGTGCGAGCAGTGCCATGGGCAGATGAGGCTGAGCAACAGCTTTCCAGGCTAGCTCTTTCTGGCTGAGAGCTATCTGCAGACGTTCGAATTTTGGGAGCAGCCCTGCCGGAGGCGCCCAGCACGGACCACCTAAGCTACATTTGAAGTTTGAGGGGGTAAGACAAGCAAGCAGCCCCAGTCTCTGTGCCTCTGTGCGAGCAGTGCCATGGGCAGATGAGGCTGAGCAACAGCTTTCCAGGCTAGCTCTTTCTGGCTGAGAGCTATCAGCAGACATTCGCATTTTGGGAGCAGGGCTGCCGGAGGCGCCCGGCACGGACAGCCTAAGCTACGTTTGAAGTTTGAGGTGGCAAGACAAGCAAGCAGCCCCAGTCTCTGTGCCTCTGTGCGAGCAGTGCCATGGGCAGATGAGGCTGAGCAACAGCTTTCCATGCTGGCTCTTTCTGGCTGCAATCTATCTGCAGACGTTCGAATTTTGGGAGCAGGGCTGCCGGAGGAGCCCGGCATGCACCCCCAATGCTACATTTGAAGTTTGACGTGGGAAGACAAGCAAGCAGCCCCAGTCCCTGTGCCTCTGTGCGAGCAGTGCCATGGGCAGATGAGGCTGAGAAACAGCTTTCCAGGCTAGCTCTTTCTGGCTGCGAGCTATCTGCAGACGTTCGCATTTTCGGAGCAGGGCTGCCGGAGGCGCCTGGCACGGATCCCAAAGCCACGTTTGAAGTTTGAGGTGGCAAGACAAGCAAGCAGCCCCAGTCTCTGTGCCTCAGTGCGAGCAGTGCCATGGGCAGATGAGGCTGAGGAACAGCTTTCCAGGCTAGCTCTTTCTGGCTGCGAGCTATCTGCAGACGTTCGCATTTTCGGAGCAGCCCTGCCGGAGGCGCCAGGCACGGACACCCTAAGATACATTTGAAGTTTGAGGTGGCAAGACAAGCAAGCAGCCCCAGTCTCTGTGCCTCTGTGAGAGCAGTGCCATGGGCAGATTAGGCTGAGCAACAGCTTTCCATACTAGCTCTTTCTGGTTGCAATCTATCTGCAGACGTTCGAATTTTGGGAGCAGGGCTGCCGGAGGATCCCGGCATGCTCCCCCAGTGCTACATTTGAAGTTTGACGTGGCAAGACAAGCAAGCAGCCCCAGTCTCTGTGCCTCTGTGCGAGCAGTGCCATGGGCAGATGAGGCTGAGCAACAGCTTTCCATGCTGGCTCTTTCTGGCTGCAATGTATCTGCAGACGTTCGTATTTTGGGAGCAGGGCTGCCGGAGGAGCCCGGCATGCACCCCCAATGCTACATTTGAAGTTTGACGTGGGAAGACAAGCAAGTAGCCCCAGTCTCTGTGCCTCTGTGCGAGCAGTGCCATGGGCAGATGAGGCTGAGCAACAGCTTTCCAGGCTAGCTCTTTCTGGCTGAGAGCTATCTGCAGACGTTCGCATTTTGGGAGCAGGGCTGCCAGAGGCGCCCGGCACGGATCCCAAAGACACGTTTGAAGTTTGAGGTGGCAAGACAAGCAAGCAGCCCCAGTCTCTGTGCCTCAGTGCGAGCAGTGCCATGGGCAGATGAGGCTGAGCAACAGCTTTCCAGGCTAGCTCTTTCTGGCTGAGAGCTATCTGCAGATGTTTGCATTTTCGGAGCAGCCCTGCCGGAGGCGCCCGGCTCGGACACCGTAAGATACATTTGAAGTGTGAGGTGGCAAGACAAGCAAGCAGCCCCAGTCTCTGTGCCTCTGTGCGAGCAGTGCCATGGGCAGATGAGGCTGAGCAACAGCTTTCCAGGCTAGCTCTTTCTGGCTGAGGGCTATCTGCAAACGTTCGCATTTTCAGAGCAGGGCTGCCGGAGACGCCTGGCACGAACCCCCTAAGCTACATTTCAAGTTTGACGGGGCAAGACAAGCAAGCAGCCCCAGTCTCAGTGCCTCTGTGCGAGCAGTGCCATGGGCAGATGAGGCTGAGCAACAGCTTTCCAGGCTAGCTCTTGCTGGCTGCAATCTATCTGCAAACGTTCGCATTTTCAGAGCAGGGCTGCCGGAGACGCCCGGCACGGACCCCCTAAGCTACGTTTGAAGTTTGAGGGGGCTAGACAAGCAAGCAGCCCCAGTGTCTGTGCCTCTGTGCAAGCAGTGCCATGGGCAGATGAGGCTGAGCAACAGCTTTCCAGGCTAGTTCTTTGTGGCTGCGTGCTATCTGCAGAAGTTCGCATTTTGGGAGCAGCCCTGCCGCAGGCGCCCAGCACGGATCACCTAAGCTACATTTGAAGTTTGAGGGGGCAAGACAAGCAAGCAGCCCCAGTCTCTGTGCCTCTGTGCGAGCAGTGCCATGGGCAGATGAGGCTGAGCAACAGCTTTCCATTCTGGCTCTTTCTGGCTGCAATCTATCTGCAGACGTTCGAATTTTGGGAGCAGGGCTGCCGGAGCAGCCCGGCATGCAACCCCAATGCTACATTTGAAGTTTGACGTGGGAAGACAAGCAAGCAGCCCCAGTCTCTGTGCCTCTGTGCGAACAGTGCCATGGGCAGATGAGGCTGAGCAACAGCTTTCCATGCTGGCTCTTTCTGGCTGCGAGCTATCTGCAGACGTTCGCATTTTCGGAGCAGGGCTGCCGGAGGCGCCTGGCACGGATCCCAAAGCCACGTTTGAAGTTTGAGGTGGCAAGACAAGCAAGCAGCCCCAGTCTCTGTGCCTCAGTGCGAGCAGTGCCATGGGCAGATGAGGCTGAGGAACAGCTTTCCAGGCTAGCTCTTTCTGGCTGCGAGCTATCTGCAGACGTTCGCATTTTCGGAGCAGCCCTGCCGGAGGCGCCAGGCACGGACACCCTAAGATACATTTGAAGTTTGAGGTGGCAAGACAAGCAAGCAGCCCCAGTCTCTGTGCCTCTGTGAGAGCAGTGCCATGGGCAGATTAGGCTGAGCAACAGCTTTCCATACTAGCTCTTTCTGGTTGCAATCTATCTGCAGACGTTCGAATTTTGGGAGCAGGGCTGCCGGAGGATCCCGGCATGCTCCCCCAGTGCTACATTTGAAGTTTGAGGGGACAAGACAAGCAAGCAGCCCCAGTCTCTGTGCCTCTGTGCGAGCAGTGCCATGGGCAGATGAGGCTGAGAAACAGCTTTCCAGGCTAGCTCTTTCTGGCTGCGAGCTATCTGCAGACGTTCGCATTTTCGGAGCAGGGCTGCCGGAGGCGCCTGGCACGGATCCCAAAGCCACGTTTGAAGTTTGAGGTGGCAAGACAAGCAAGCAGCCCCAGTCTCTGTGCCTCAGTGCGAGCAGTGCCATGGGCAGATGAGGCTGAGGAACAGCTTTCCAGGCTAGCTCTTTCTGGCTGCGAGCTATCTGCAGACGTTCGCATTTTCGGAGCAGCCCTGCCGGAGGCGACAGGCACGGACACCCTAAGATACATTTGAAGTTTGAGGTGGCAAGACAAGCAAGCAGCCCCAGTCTCTGTGCCTCTGTGAGAGCAGTGCCATGGGCAGATGAGGCTGAGCAACAGCTTTCCATGCTGGCTCTTTCTGGCTGCAATGTATCTGCAGACGTTCGTATTTTGGGAGCAGGGCTGCCGGAGGAGCCCGGCATGCACCCCCAATGCTACATTTGAAGTTTGACGTGGGAAGACAAGCAAGCAGCCCCAGTCTCTGTGCCTCTGTGCGAGCAGTGCCATGGGCAGATGAGGCTGAGCAACAGCTTTCCAGGCTAGCTCTTTCTGGCTGAGAGCTATCTGCAGACGTTCGCATTTTGGGAGCAGGGCTGCCAGAGGCGCCCGGCACGGATCCCAAAGACACGTTTGAAGTTTGAGGTGGCAAGACAAGCAAGCAGCCCCAGTCTCTGTGCCTCTGTGCGAGCAGTGCCATGGGCAGATGAGGCTGAGCAACAGCTTTCCATGCTGGCTCTTTCTGGCTGCAATGTATCTGCAGACGTTCGTATTTTGGGAGCAGGGCTGCCGGAGGAGCCCGGCATGCACCCCCAATGCTACATTTGAAGTTTGACGTGGGAAGACAAGCAAGCAGCCCCAGTCTCTGTGCCTCTGTGCGAGCAGTGCCATGGGCAGATGAGGCTGAGCAACAGCTTTCCAGGCTAGCTCTTTCTGGCTGAGAGCTATCTGCAGACGTTCGCATTTTGGGAGCAGGGCTGCCAGAGGCGCCCGGCACGGATCCCAAAGACACGTTTGAAGTTTGAGGTGGCAAGACAAGCAAGCAGCCCCAGTCTCTGTGCCTCAGTGCGAGCAGTGCCATGGGCAGATGAGGCTGAGCAACAGCTTTCCAGGCTAGCTCTTTCTGGCTGAGAGCTATCTGCAGATGTTCGCATTTTCGGAGCAGCCCTGCCGGAGGCGCCCGGCTCGGACACCGTAAGATACATTTGAAGTGTGAGGTGGCAAGACAAGCAAGCAGCCCCAGTCTCTGTGCCTCTGTGCGAGCAGTGCCATGGGCAGATGAGGCTGAGCAACAGCTTTCCAGGCTAGCTCTTTCTGGCTGAGGGCTATCTGCAAACGTTCGCATTTTCAGAGCAGGGCTGCCGGAGACGCCTGGCACGAACCCCCTAAGCTACATTTCAAGTTTGACGGGGCAAGACAAGCAAGCAGCCCCAGTCTCAGTGCCTCTGTGCGAGCAGTGCCATGGGCAGATGAGGCTGAGCAACAGCTTTCCAGGCTAGCTCTTTCTGGCTGCAATCTATCTGCAAACGTTCGCATTTTCAGAGCAGGGCTGCCGGAGACGCCCGGCACGGACCCCCTAAGCTACGTTTGAAGTTTGAGGGGGCTAGACAAGCAAGCAGCCCCAGTGTCTGTGCCTCTGTGCAAGCAGTGCCATGGGCAGATGAGGCTGAGCAACAGCTTTCCAGGCTAGTTCTTTGTGGCTGCGTGCTATCTGCAGAAGTTCGCATTTTGGGAGCAGCCCTGCCGCAGGCGTCCAGCACGGATCACCTAAGCTACATTTGAAGTTTGAGGGGGCAAGACAAGCAAGCAGCCCCAGTCTCTGTGCCTCTGTGCGAGCAGTGCCATGGGCAGATGAGGCTGAGCAACAGCTTTCCATTCTGGCTCTTTCTGGCTGCAATCTATCTGCAGACGTTCGAATTTTGGGAGCTGGGCTGCCGGAGCAGCCCGGCATGCAACCCCAATGCTACATTTGAAGTTTGACGTGGGAAGACAAGCAAGCAGCCCCAGTCTCTGTGCCTCTGTGCGAACAGTGCCATGGGCAGATGAGGCTGAGCAACAGCTTTCCATGCTGGCTCTTTCTGGCTGCGAGCTATCTGCAGACGTTTGCATTTTGGGAGCAGCCCTGCCGCAGACGTCCGGCACGAATACCCAAAGTCACGTTTGAAGTTTGAGGTGGCAAGACAAGCAAGCAGCCCCAGTCTCTGTGCCTCAGTGTGAGCAGTGCCATGGGCAGATGAGGCTGAGCAACAGCTTTCCAGGCTAGCTCTTTCTGGCTGCGAGGTATCTGCAGACATTTGCATTTTGGGAGCAGGGCTGACGGAGGCGCCCGGCACGGACAGCCTAAGCTACATTTGAAGTTTGAGGTGGCAAGACAAGCAAGCAGCCCCAGTCTCTGTGCCTCTGTGCGAGCAGTGCCATGGGCAGATGAGGCTGAGCAACAGCTTTCCATACTAGCTCTTTCTGGTTGCAATCTATCTGCAGACGTTCGAATTTTGGGAGCAGGGCTGCCGGAGGATCCCGGCATGCTCCCCCAGTGCTACATTTGAAGTTTGAGGGGACAAGACAAGCAAGCAGCCCCAGTCTCTGTGCCTCTGTGCGAGCAGTGCCATGGGCAGATGAGGCTGAGAAACAGCTTTCCAGGCTAGCTCTTTCTGGCTGCGAGCTATCTGCAGACGTTCGCATTTTCGGAGCAGGGCTGCCGGAGGCGCCTGGCACGGATCCCAAAGCCACGTTTGAAGTTTGAGGTGGCAAGACAAGCAAGCAGCCCCAGTCTCTGTGCCTCAGTGCGAGCAGTGCCATGGGCAGATGAGGCTGAGGAACAGCTTTCCAGGCTAGCTCTTTCTGGCTGCGAGCTATCTGCAGACGTTCGCATTTTCGGAGCAGCCCTGCCGGAGGCGCCAGGCACGGACACCCTAAGATACATTTGAAGTTTGAGGTGGCAAGACAAGCAAGCAGCCCCAGTCTCTGTGCCTCTGTGAGAGCAGTGCCATGGGCAGATTAGGCTGAGCAACAGCTTTCCATACTAGCTCTTTCTGGTTGCAATCTATCTGCAGACGTTCGAATTTTGGGAGCAGGGCTGCCGGAGGATCCCGGCATGCTCCCCCAGTGCTACATTTGAAGTTTGAGGGGACAAGACAAGCAAGCAGCCCCAGTCTCTGTGCCTCTGTGCGAGCAGTGCCATGGGCAGATGAGGCTGAGAAACAGCTTTCCAGGCTAGCTCTTTCTGGCTGCGAGCTATCTGCAGACGTTCGCATTTTCGGAGCAGGGCTGCCGGAGGCGCCCGGCACGGACAGCCTAATCTACGTCTGAAGTTTGAGGTGGCAAGACCAGCAAGCAGCCCCAGTCTCTGTGCCTCTGTGCGAGCAGTGCCATGGGCAGATGAGGCTGAGTAACAGCTTTCCAGGCTGGCTCTTTCTGGCTGCAATCTATCTGCAAACGTTCGCATTTTCAGAGCAGGGCTGCCGGAGACGCCCGGCACGAACCCCCTAAGCTACATTTGAAGTTTGAGGGGGCAAGACAAGCAAGCAGCCCCAGTCTCTGTGCCTCTGTGCGAGCAGTGCCATGGGCAGATGAGGCTGAGCAACAGCTTTCCAGGCTAGCTCTTTCTGGCTGAGAGCTATCTGCAGACGTTCGAATTTTGGGAGCAGCCCTGCCGGAGGCGCCAGGCACGGACACCCTAAGATACATTTGAAGTTTGAGGTGGCAAGACAAGCAAGCAGCCCCAGTCTCTGTGCCTCTGTGAGAGCAGTGCCATGGGCAGATTAGGCTGAGCAACAGCTTTCCATACTAGCTCTTTCTGGTTGCAATCTATCTGCAGACGTTCGAATTTTGGGAGCAGGGCTGCCGGAGGATCCCGGCATGCTCCCCCAGTGCTACATTTGAAGTTTGACGTGGCAAGACAAGCAAGCAGCCCCAGTCTCTGTGCCTCTGTGCGAGCAGTGCCATGGGCAGATGAGGCTGAGCAACAGCTTTCCATGCTGGCTCTTTCTGGCTGCAATGTATCTGCAGACGTTCGTATTTTGGGAGCAGGGCTGCCGGAGGAGCCCGGCATGCACCCCCAATGCTACATTTGAAGTTTGACGTGGGAAGACAAGCAAGCAGCCCCAGTCTCTGTGCCTCTGTGCGAGCAGTGCCATGGGCAGATGAGGCTGAGCAACAGCTTTCCAGGCTAGCTCTTTCTGGCTGAGAGCTATCTGCAGACGTTCGCATTTTGGGAGCAGGGCTGCCAGAGGCGCCCGGCACGGATCCCAAAGACACGTTTGAAGTTTGAGGTGGCAAGACAAGCAAGCAGCCCCAGTCTCTGTGCCTCAGTGCGAGCAGTGCCATGGGCAGATGAGGCTGAGCAACAGCTTTCCAGGCTAGCTCTTTCTGGCTGAGAGCTATCTGCAGATGTTCGCATTTTCGGAGCAGCCCTGCCGGAGGCGCCCGGCTCGGACACCATAAGATACATTTGAAGTGTGAGGTGGCAAGACAAGCAAGCAGCCCCAGTCTCTGTGCCTCTGTGCGAGCAGTGCCATGGGCAGATGAGGCTGAGCAACAGCTTTCCAGGCTAGCTCTTTCTGGCTGAGGGCTATCTGCAAACGTTCGCATTTTCAGAGCAGGGCTGCCGGAGACGCCTGGCACGAACCCCCTAAGCTACATTTCAAGTTTGACGGGGCAAGACAAGCAAGCAGCCCCAGTCTCAGTGCCTCTGTGCGAGCAGTGCCATGGGCAGATGAGGCTGAGCAACAGCTTTCCAGGCTAGCTCTTTCTGGCTGCAATCTATCTGCAAACGTTCGCATTTTCAGAGCAGGGCTGCCGGAGACGCCCGGCACGGACCCCCTAAGCTACGTTTGAAGTTTGAGGGGGCTAGACAAGCAAGCAGCCCCAGTGTCTGTGCCTCTGTGCAAGCAGTGCCATGGGCAGATGAGGCTGAGCAACAGCTTTCCAGGCTAGTTCTTTGTGGCTGCGTGCTATCTGCAGAAGTTCGCATTTTGGGAGCAGCCCTGCCGCAGGCGTCCAGCACGGATCACCTAAGCTACATTTGAAGTTTGAGGGGGCAAGACAAGCAAGCAGCCCCAGTCTCTGTGCCTCTGTGCGAGCAGTGCCATGGGCAGATGAGGCTGAGCAACAGCTTTCCATTCTGGCTCTTTCTGGCTGCAATCTATCTGCAGACGTTCGAATTTTGGGAGCTGGGCTGCCGGAGCAGCCCGGCATGCAACCCCAATGCTACATTTGAAGTTTGACGTGGGAAGACAAGCAAGCAGCCCCAGTCTCTGTGCCTCTGTGCGAACAGTGCCATGGGCAGATGAGGCTGAGCAACAGCTTTCCATGCTGGCTCTTTCTGGCTGCGAGCTATCTGCAGACGTTTGCATTTTGGGAGCAGCCCTGCCGCAGACGTCCGGCACGAATACCCAAAGTCACGTTTGAAGTTTGAGGTGGCAAGACAAGCAAGCAGCCCCAGTCTCTGTGCCTCAGTGTGAGCAGTGCCATGGGCAGATGAGGCTGAGCAACAGCTTTCCAGGCTAGCTCTTTCTGGCTGCGAGGTATCTGCAGACATTTGCATTTTGGGAGCAGGGCTGACGGAGGCGCCCGGCACGGACAGCCTAAGCTACATTTGAAGTTTGAGGTGGCAAGACAAGCAAGCAGCCCCAGTCTCTGTGCCTCTGTGCGAGCAGTGCCATGGGCAGATGAGGCTGAGCAACAGCTTTCCATACTAGCTCTTTCTGGTTGCAATCTATCTGCAGACGTTCGAATTTTGGGAGCAGGGCTGCCGGAGGATCCCGGCATGCTCCCCCAGTGCTACATTTGAAGTTTGAGGGGACAAGACAAGCAAGCAGCCCCAGTCTCTGTGCCTCTGTGCGAGCAGTGCCATGGGCAGATGAGGCTGAGAAACAGCTTTCCAGGCTAGCTCTTTCTGGCTGCGAGCTATCTGCAGACGTTCGCATTTTCGGAGCAGGGATGCCGGAGGCGCCTGGCACGGATCCCAAAGCCACGTTTGAAGTTTGAGGTGGCAAGACAAGCAAGCAGCCCCAGTCTCTGTGCCTCAGTGCGAGCAGTGCCATGGGCAGATGAGGCTGAGGAACAGCTTTCCAGGCTAGCTCTTTCTGGCTGCGAGCTATCTGCAGACGTTCGCATTTTCGGAGCAGCCCTGCCGCAGGCGCCAGGCACGGACACCCTAAGATACATTTGAAGTTTGAGGTGGCAAGACAAGCAAGCAGCCCCAGTCTCTGTGCCTCTGTGAGAGCAGTGCCATGGGCAGATTAGGCTGAGCAACAGCTTTCCATACTAGCTCTTTCTGGTTGCAATCTATCTGCAGACGTTCGAATTTTGGGAGCAGGGCTGCCGGAGGATCCCGGCATGCTCCCCCAGTGCTACATTTGAAGTTTGAGGGGACAAGACAAGCAAGCAGCCCCAGTCTCTGTGCCTCTGTGCGAGCAGTGCCATGGGCAGATGAGGCTGAGAAACAGCTTTCCAGGCTAGCTCTTTCTGGCTGCGAGCTATCTGCAGACGTTCGCATTTTCGGAGCAGGGCTGCCGGAGGCGCCCGGCACGGACAGCCTAATCTACGTCTGAAGTTTGAGGTGGCAAGACCAGCAAGCAGCCCCAGTCTCTGTGCCTCTGTGCGAGCAGTGCCATGGGCAGATGAGGCTGAGTAACAGCTTTCCAGGCTGGCTCTTTCTGGCTGCAATCTATCTGCAAACGTTCGCATTTTCAGAGCAGGGCTGCCGGAGACGCCCGGCACGAACCCCCTAAGCTACATTTGAAGTTTGAGGGGGCAAGACAAGCAAGCAGCCCCAGTCTCTGTGCCTCTGTGCGAGCAGTGCCATGGGCAGATGAGGCTGAGCAACAGCTTTCCAGGCTAGCTCTTTCTGGCTGAGAGCTATCTGCAGACGTTCGAATTTTGGGAGCAGCCCTGCCGGAGGCGCCAGGCACGGACACCCTAAGATACATTTGAAGTTTGAGGTGGCAAGACAAGCAAGCAGCCCCAGTCTCTGTGCCTCTGTGAGAGCAGTGCCATGGGCAGATTAGGCTGAGCAACAGCTTTCCATACTAGCTCTTTCTGGTTGCAATCTATCTGCAGACGTTCGAATTTTGGGAGCAGGGCTGCCGGAGGATCCCGGCATGCTCCCCCAGTGCTACATTTGAAGTTTGACGTGGCAAGACAAGCAAGCAGCCCCAGTCTCTGTGCCTCTGTGCGAGCAGTGCCATGGGCAGATGAGGCTGAGCAACAGCTTTCCATGCTGGCTCTTTCTGGCTGCAATGTATCTGCAGACGTTCGTATTTTGGGAGCAGGGCTGCCGGAGGAGCCCGGCATGCACCCCCAATGCTACATTTGAAGTTTGACGTGGGAAGACAAGCAAGCAGCCCCAGTCTCTGTGCCTCTGTGCGAGAAGTGCCATGGGCAGATGAGGCTGAGCAACAGCTTTCCAGGCTAGCTCTTTCTGGCTGAGAGCTATCTGCAGACGTTCGCATTTTCGGAGCAGGGCTGCCAGAGGCGCCCGGCACGGATCCCAAAGACACGTTTGAAGTTTGAGGTGGCAAGACAAGCAAGCAGCCCCAGTCTCTGTGCCTCAGTGCGAGCAGTGCCATGGGCAGATGAGGCTGAGCAACAGCTTTCCAGGCTAGCTCTTTCTGGCTGAGAGCTATCTGCAGATGTTCGCATTTTCGGAGCAGCCCTGCCGGAGGCGCCCGGCTCGGACACCGTAAGATACATTTGAAGTGTGAGGTGGCAAGACAAGCAAGCAGCCCCAGTCTCTGTGCCTCTGTGCGAGCAGTGCCATGGGCAGATGAGGCTGAGCAACAGCTTTCCAGGCTAGCTCTTTCTGGCTGAGGGCTATCTGCAAACGTTCGCATTTTCAGAGCAGGGCTGCCGGAGACGCCTGGCACGAACCCCCTAAGCTACATTTCAAGTTTGACGGGGCAAGACAAGCAAGCAGCCCCAGTCTCAGTGCCTCTGTGCGAGCAGTGCCATGGGCAGATGAGGCTGAGCAACAGCTTTCCAGGCTAGCTCTTGCTGGCTGCAATCTATCTGCAAACGTTCGCATTTTCAGAGCAGGGCTGCCGGAGACGCCCGGCACGGACCCCCTAAGCTACGTTTGAAGTTTGAGGGGGCTAGACAAGCAAGCAGCCCCAGTCCCTGTGCCTCTGTGCAAGCAGTGCCATGGGCAGATGAGGCTGAGCAACAGCTTTCCAGGCTAGTTCTTTGTGGCTGCGTGCTATCTGCAGAAGTTCGCATTTTGGGAGCAGCCCTGCCGCAGGCGCCCAGCACGGATCACCTAAGCTACATTTGAAGTTTGAGGGGGCAAGACAAGCAAGCAGCCCCAGTCTCTGTGCCTCTGTGCGAGCAGTGCCATGGGCAGATGAGGCTGAGCAACAGCTTTCCATTCTGGCTCTTTCTGGCTTCAATCTATCTGCAGACGTTCGAATTTTGGGAGCAGGGCTGCCGGAGCAGCCCGGCATGCACCCCCAATGCTACATTTGAAGTTTGACGTGGGAAGACAAGCAAGCAGCCCCAGTCTCTGTGCCTCTGTGCGAGCAGTGCCATGGGCAGATGAGGCTGAGCAACAGCTTTCCATGCTGGCTCTTTCTGGCTGCGAGCTATCTGCAGACGTTTGCATTTTGGGAGCAGCCCTGCCGCAGACGTCCGGCACGAATACCCAAAGTCACGTTTGAAGTTTGAGGTGGCAAGACAAGCAAGCAGCCCCAGTCTCTGTGCCTCAGTGTGAGCAGTGCCATGGGCAGATGAGGCTGACCAACAGCTTTCCAGGCTAGCTCTTTCTGGCTGCGAGGTATCTGCAGACATTTGCATTTTGGGAGCAGGGCTGACGGAGGCGCCCGGCACGGACAGCCTAAGCTACATTTGAAGTTTGAGGTGGCAAGACAAGCAAGCAGCCCCAGTCTCTGTGCCTCTGTGCGAGCAGTGCCATGGGCAGATGAGGCTGAGCAACAGCTTTCCATACTAGCTCTTTCTGGTTGCAATCTATCTGCAGACGTTCGAATTTTGGGAGCAGGGCTGCCGGAGGATCCCGGCATGCTCCCCCAGTGCTACATTTGAAGTTTGAGGGGACAAGACAAGCAAGCAGCCCCAGTCTCTGTGCCTCTGTGCGAGCAGTGCCATGGGCAGATGAGGCTGAGCAACAGCTTTCCATGCTGGCTCTTTCTGGCTGCAGTCTATCTGCAGACGTTCGTATTTTGGGAGCAGGGCTGCCGGAGGAGCCCGGCATGCACCCCCAATGCTACATTTGAAGTTTGACGTGGGAAGACAAGCAAGCAGCCCCAGTCTCTGTGCCTCTGTGCGAGCAGTGCCATGGGCAGATGAGGCTGAGCAACAGCTTTCCATACTAGCTCTTTCTGGTTGCAATCTATCTGCAGACGTTCGAATTTTGGGAGCAGGGCTGCCGGAGGATCCCGGCATGCTCCCCCAGTGCTACATTTGAAGTTTGAGGGGACAAGACAAGCAAGCAGCCCCAGTCTCTGTGCCTCTGTGCGAGCAGTGCCATGGGCAGATGAGGCTGAGCAACAGCTTTCCATGCTGGCTCTTTCTGGCTGCAGTCTATCTGCAGACGTTCGTATTTTGGGAGCAGGGCTGCCGGAGGAGCCCGGCATGCACCCCCAATGCTACATTTGAAGTTTGACGTGGGAAGACAAGCAAGCAGCCCCAGTCTCTGTGCCTCTGTGCGAGCAGTGCCATGGGCAGATGAGGCTGAGAAACAGCTTTCCAGGCTAGCTCTTTCTGGCTGCGAGCTATCTGAAGACGTTCGCATTTTCGGAGCAGGGTTGCCAGAGGCGCCCGGCACGGATCCCAAAGACACGTTTGAAGTTTGAGGTGGCAAGACAAGCAAGCAGCCCCAGTCTCTGTGCCTCTGTGCGAGCAGTGCCATGGGCAGATGAGGCTGAGCAACAGCTTTCCAGGATAGCTCTTTCTGGCTGCGAGCTCTCTGCAGACGTTCGCATTTTCGGAGCAGGGCTGCCGGAGGCGCCCGGCACGGACAGCCTAATCTACGTCTGAAGTTTGAGGTGGCAAGACCAGCAAGCAGCCCCAGTCTCTGTGCCTCTGTGCGAGCAGTGCCATGGGCAGATGAGGCTGAGTAACAGCTTTCCAGGCTAGCTCTTTCTGGCTGCAATCTATCTGCAAACGTTCGCATTTTCAGAGCAGGGCTGCCGGAGACGCCCGGCACGAACCCCCTAAGCTACATTTGAAGTTTGAGGGGGCAAGACAAGCAAGCAGCCCCAGTCTCTGTGCCTCTGTGCGAGCAGTGCCATGGGCAGATGAGGCTGAGCAACAGCTTTCCAGGCTAGCTCTTTCTGGCTGAGAGCTATCTGCAGACGTTCGAATTTTGGGAGCAGCCCTGCCGGAGGCGCCAGGCACGGACACCCTAAGATACATTTGAAGTTTGAGGTGGCAAGACAAGCAAGCAGCCCCAGTCTCTGTGCCTCTGTGAGAGCAGTGCCATGGGCAGATTAGGCTGAGCAACAGCTTTCCATACTAGCTCTTTCTGGTTGCAATCTATCTGCAGACGTTCGAATTTTGGGAGCAGGGCTGCCGGAGGATCCCGGCATGCTCCCCCAGTGCTACATTTGAAGTTTGACGTGGCAAGACAAGCAAGCAGCCCCAGTCTCTGTGCCTCTGTGCGAGCAGTGCCATGGGCAGATGAGGCTGAGCAACAGCTTTCCATGCTGGCTCTTTCTGGCTGCAATGTATCTGCAGACGTTCGTATTTTGGGAGCAGGGCTGCCGGAGGAGCCCGGCATGCACCCCCAATGCTACATTTGAAGTTTGACGTGGGAAGACAAGCAAGCAGCCCCAGTCTCTGTGCCTCTGTGCGAGCAGTGCCATGGGCAGATGAGGCTGAGCAACAGCTTTCCAGGCTAGCTCTTTCTGGCTGAGAGCTATCTGCAGACGTTCGCATTTTCGGAGCAGGGCTGCCAGAGGCGCCCGGCACGGATCCCAAAGACACGTTTGAAGTTTGAGGTGGCAAGACAAGCAAGCAGCCCCAGTCTCTGTGCCTCAGTGCGAGCAGTGCCATGGGCAGATGAGGCTGAGCAACAGCTTTCCAGGCTAGCTCTTTCTGGCTGAGAGCTATCTGCAGATGTTCGCATTTTCGGAGCAGCCCTGCCGGAGGCGCCCGGCTCGGACACCGTAAGATACATTTGAAGTGTGAGGTGGCAAGACAAGCAAGCAGCCCCAGTCTCTGTGCCTCTGTGCGAGCAGTGCCATGGGCAGATGAGGCTGAGCAACAGCTTTCCAGGCTAGCTCTTTCTGGCTGAGGGCTATCTGCAAACGTTCGCATTTTCAGAGCAGGGCTGCCGGAGACGCCTGGCACGAACCCCCTAAGCTACATTTCAAGTTTGACGGGGCAAGACAAGCAAGCAGCCCCAGTCTCAGTGCCTCTGTGCGAGCAGTGCCATGGGCAGATGAGGCTGAGCAACAGCTTTCCAGGCTAGCTCTTGCTGGCTGCAATCTATCTGCAAACGTTCGCATTTTCAGAGCAGGGCTGCCGGAGACGCCCGGCACGGACCCCCTAAGCTACGTTTGAAGTTTGAGGGGGCTAGACAAGCAAGCAGCCCCAGTCTCTGTGCCTCTGTGCAAGCAGTGCCATGGGCAGATGAGGCTGAGCAACAGCTTTCCAGGCTAGTTCTTTGTGGCTGCGTGCTATCTGCAGAAGTTCGCATTTTGGGAGCAGCCCTGCCGCAGGCGCCCAGCACGGATCACCTAAGCTACATTTGAAGTTTGAGGGGGCAAGACAAGCAAGCAGCCCCAGTCTCTGTGCCTCTGTGCGAGCAGTGCCATGGGCAGATGAGGCTGAGCAACAGCTTTCCATTCTGGCTCTTTCTGGCTGCAATCTATCTGCAGACGTTCGAATTTTGGGAGCAGGGCTGCCGGAGCAGCCCGGCATGCACCCCCAATGCTACATTTGAAGTTTGACGTGGGAAGACAAGCAAGCAGCCCCAGTCTCTGTGCCTCTGTGCGAGCAGTGCCATGGGCAGATGAGGCTGAGCAACAGCTTTCCATGCTGGCTCTTTCTGGCTGCGAGCTATCTGCAGACGTTTGCATTTTGGGAGCAGCCCTGCCGCAGACGTCCGGCACGAATACCCAAAGTCACGTTTGAAGTTTGAGGTGGCAAGACAAGCAAGCAGCCCCAGTCTCTGTGCCTCAGTGTGAGCAGTGCCATGGGCAGATGAGGCTGACCAACAGCTTTCCAGGCTAGCTCTTTCTGGCTGCGAGGTATCTGCAGACATTTGCATTTTGGGAGCAGGGCTGACGGAGGCGCCCGGCACGGACAGCCTAAGCTACATTTGAAGTTTGAGGTGGCAAGACAAGCAAGCAGCCCCAGTCTCTGTGCCTCTGTGCGAGCAGTGCCATGGGCAGATGAGGCTGAGCAACAGCTTTCCATACTAGCTCTTTCTGGTTGCAATCTATCTGCAGACGTTCGAATTTTGGGAGCAGGGCTGCCGGAGGATCCCGGCATGCTCCCCCAGTGCTACATTTGAAGTTTGAGGGGACAAGACAAGCAAGCAGCCCCAGTCTCTGTGCCTCTGTGCGAGCAGTGCCATGGGCAGATGAGGCTGAGCAACAGCTTTCCATGCTGGCTCTTTCTGGCTGCAGTCTATCTGCAGACGTTCGTATTTTGGGAGCAGGGCTGCCGGAGGAGCCCGGCATGCACCCCCAATGCTACATTTGAAGTTTGACTTGGGAAGACAAGCAAGCAGCCCCAGTCTCTGTGCCTCTGTGCGAGCAGTGCCATGGGCAGATGAGGCTGAGAAACAGCTTTCCAGGCTAGCTCTTTCTGGCTGCGAGCTATCTGCAGACGTTCGCATTTTCGGAGCAGGGTTGCCAGAGGCGCCCGGCACGGATCCCAAAGACACGTTTGAAGTTTGAGGGGGCAAGACAAGCAAGCAGCCCCAGTCTCTGTGCCTCTGTGCGAGCAGTGCCATGGGCAGATGAGGCTGAGCAACAGCTTTCCAGGATAGCTCTTTCTGGCTGCGAGCTCTCTGCAGACGTTCGCATTTTCGGAGCAGGGCTGCCGGAGGCGCCCGGCACGGACAGCCTAATCTACGTCTGAAGTTTGAGGTGGCAAGACCAGCAAGCAGCCCCAGTCTCTGTGCCTCTGTGCGAGCAGTGCCATGGGCAGATGAGGCTGAGTAACAGCTTTCCAGGCTAGCTCTTTCTGGCTGCAATCTATCTGCAAACGTTCGCATTTTCAGAGCAGGGCTGCCGGAGACGCCCGGCACGAACCCCCTAAGCTACATTTGAAGTTTGAGGGGGCAAGACAAGCAAGCAGCCCCAGTCTCTGTGCCTCTGTGCGAGCAGTGCCATGTGCAGATGAGGCTGAGCAACAGCTTTCCAGGCTAGCTCTTTCTGGCTGAGAGCTATCTGCAGACGTTCGAATTTTGGGAGCAGCCCTGCCGGAGGTGCCCAGCACGGACCACCTAAGCTACATTTGAAGTTTGACGTGGGAAGACAAGCAAGCAGCCCCAGTCCCTGTGCCTCTGTGCGAGCAGTGCCATGGGCAGATGAGGCTGAGAAACAGCTTTCCAGGCTAGCTCTTTCTGGCTGCGAGCTATCTGCAGACGTTCGCATTTTCGGAGCAGGGCTGCCGGAGGCGCCTGGCACGGATCCCAAAGCCACGTTTGAAGTTTGAGGTGGCAAGACAAGCAAGCAGACCCAGTCTCTGTGCCTCAGTGCGAGCAGTGCCATGGGCAGATGAGGCTGAGCAACAGCTTTCCAGGCTAGCTCTTTCTGGCTGCGAGCTATCTGCAGACGTTCGCATTTTCGGAGCAGCCCTGCCGGAGGCGCCCGGCACGGACACCCTAAGATACATTTGAAGTTTGAGGTGGCAAGACAAGCAAGCAGCCCCAGTCTCTGTGCCTCTGTGAGAGCAGTGCCATGGGCAGATTAGGCTGAGCAACAGCTTTCCATACTAGCTCTTTCTGGTTGCAATCTATCTGCAGACGTTCGAATTTTGGGAGCAGGGCTGCCGGAGGATCCCGGCATGCTCCCCCAGTGCTACATTTGAAGTTTGACGTGGCAAGACAAGCAAGCAGCCCCAGTCTCTGTGCCTCTGTGCGAGCAGTGCCATGGGCAGATGAGGCTGAGCAACAGCTTTCCATGCTGGCTCTTTCTGGCTGCAATGTATCTGCAGACGTTCGTATTTTGGGAGCAGGGCTGCCGGAGGAGCCCGGCATGCACCCCCAATGCTACATTTGAAGTTTGACGTGGGAAGACAAGCAAGCAGCCCCAGTCTCTGTGCCTCTGTGCGAGCAGTGCCATGGGCAGATGAGGCTGAGCAACAGCTTTCCAGGCTAGCTCTTTCTGGCTGAGAGCTATCTGCAGACGTTCGCATTTTCGGAGCAGGGCTGCCAGAGGCGCCCGGCACGGATCCCAAAGACACGTTTGAAGTTTGAGGTGGCAAGACAAGCAAGCAGCCCCAGTCTCTGTGCCTCAGTGCGAGCAGTGCCATGGGCAGATGAGGCTGAGCAACAGCTTTCCAGGCTAGCTCTTTCTGGCTGAGAGCTATCTGCAGATGTTCGCATTTTCGGAGCAGCCCTGCCGGAGGCGCCCGGCTCGGACACCGTAAGATACATTTGAAGTGTGAGGTGGCAAGACAAGCAAGCAGCCCCAGTCTCTGTGCCTCTGTGCGAGCAGTGCCATGGGCAGATGAGGCTGAGCAACAGCTTTCCAGGCTAGCTCTTTCTGGCTGAGGGCTATCTGCAAACGTTCGCATTTTCAGAGCAGGGCTGCCGGAGACGCCTGGCACGAACCCCCTAAGCTACATTTCAAGTTTGACGGGGCAAGACAAGCAAGCAGCCCCAGTCTCAGTGCCTCTGTGCGAGCAGTGCCATGGGCAGATGAGGCTGAGCAACAGCTTTCCAGGCTAGCTCTTTCTGGCTGCAATCTATCTGCAAACGTTCGCATTTTCAGAGCAGGGCTGCCTGAGACGCCCGGCACGGACCCCCTAAGCTACGTTTGAAGTTTGAGGGGGCTAGACAAGCAAGCAGCCCCAGTGTCTGTGCCTCTGTGCAAGCAGTGCCATGGGCAGATGAGGCTGAGCAACAGCTTTCCAGGCTAGTTCTTTGTGGCTGCGTGCTATCTGCAGAAGTTCGCATTTTGGGAGCAGCCCTGCCGCAGGCGCCCAGCACGGATCACCTAAGCTACATTTGAAGTTTGAGGGGGCAAGACAAGCAAGCAGCCCCAGTCTCTGTGCCTCTGTGCGAGCAGTGCCATGGGCAGATGAGGCTGAGTAACAGCTTTCCATGCTGGCTCTTTCTGGCTGCAATCTATCTGCAGACGTTCGAATTTTGGGAGCAGGGCTGCCGGAGCAGCCCGGCATGCACCCCCAATGCTACATTTGAAGTTTGACGTGGGAAGACAAGCAAGCAGCCCCAGTCTCTGTGCCTCTGTGCGAGCAGTGCCATGGGCAGATGAGGCTGAGCAACAGCTTTCCATGCTGGCTCTTTCTGGCTGCGAGGTATCTGCAGACATTTGCATTTTGGGAGCAGGGCTGACGGAGGCGCCCGGCACGGACAGCCTAAGCTACATTTGAAGTTTGAGGTGGCAAGACAAGCAAGCAGCCCCAGTCTCTGTGCCTCTGTGCGAGCAGTGCCATGGGCAGATGAGGCTGAGCAACAGCTTTCCATACTAGCTCTTTCTGGTTGCAATCTATCTGCAGACGTTCGAATTTTGGGAGCAGGGCTGCCGGAGGAGCCCGGCATGCTCCCCCAGTGCTACATTTGAAGTTTGAGGGGACAAGACAAGCAAGCAGCCCCAGTCTCTGTGCCTCTGTGCGAGCAGTGCCATGGGCAGATGAGGCTGAGCAACAGCTTTCCATGCTGGCTCTTTCTGGCTGCAATCTATCTGCAGACGTTCGTATTTTGGGAGCAGGGCTGCCGGAGGAGCCCGGCATGCACCCCCAATGCTACATTTGAAGTTTGACGTGGCAAGACAAGCAAGCAGCCCCAGTCTCTGTGCCTCTGTGCGAGCAGTGCCATGGGCAGATGAGGCTGAGAAACAGCTTTCCAGGCTAGCTCTTTCTGGCTGCGAGCTATCTGCAGACGTTCGCATTTTCGGAGCAGGGTTGCCAGAGGCGCCCGGCACGGATCCCAAAGACACGTTTGAAGTTTGAGGTGGCAAGACAAGCAAGCAGCCCCAGTCTCTGTGCCTCTGTGCGAGCAGTGCCATGGGCAGATGAGGCTGAGCAACAGCTTTCCAGGATAGCTCTTTCTGGCTGCGAGCTCTCTGCAGACGTTCGCATTTTCGGAGCAGGGCTGCCGGAGGCGCCCGGCACGGACAGCCTAATCTACGTCTGAAGTTTGAGGTGGCAAGACCAGCAAGCAGCCCCAGTCTCTGTGCCTCTGTGCGAGCAGTGCCATGGGCAGATGAGGCTGAGTAACAGCTTTCCAGGCTAGCTCTTTCTGGCTGCAATCTATCTGCAAACGTTCGCATTTTCAGAGCAGGGCTGCCGGAGACGCCCGGCACGAACCCCCTAAGCTACATTTCAAGTTTGACGGGGCAAGACAAGCAAGCAGCCCCAGTCTCAGTGCCTCTGTGCGAGCAGTGCCATGGGCAGATGAGGCTGAGCAACAGCTTTCCAGGCTAGCTCTTTCTGGCTGCAATCTGCCTGCAGATGTTCGCATTTTCAGAGCAGGGCTGCCGGAGACGCCCGGCACGAACCCCCTAAGCTACGTTTGAAGTTTGAGGGGGCTAGACAAGCAAGCAGCCCCAGTCTCTGTGCCTCTGTGCGAGCAGTGCCATGGGCAGATGAGGCTGAGCAACAGCTTTCCAGGCTAGCTCTTTGTGGCTGCGAGCTATCTGCAGAAGTTCGTATTTTGGGAGCAGCCCTGCCGCAGGCGCCCAGCACGGACCACCTAAGCTACATTTGAAGTTTGAGGGGGCAAGACAAGCAAGCAGCCCCAGTCTCTGTGCCTCTGTGCGAGCACTGCCATGGGCAGATGAGGCTGAGCAACAGCTTTCCAGGCTAGCCCTTTCTGGCTGCGAGCTATTTGCAGACGTTCGCATTTTCGGACCAGCCCTGCCGGAGGCCACCGGCACGGACCACCTAAGCTACGTTTGAAGTTTGAGGTGGCAAGACAAGCAAGCAGCCCCAGTCTCTGTGCCTCTGTGCGAGCAGTGCCATGGGCAGATGAGGCTGAGCAACAGCTTTCCAGGCTAGCTCTTTCTGGCTGCGAGCTATCTGCAGACGTTCGCATTTTGGGAGCAACTCTGCCGGAGGCGCCCGGCACGGACAGCCTAAGCTACGTTTGAAGTTTGAGGTGGCAAGACAAGCAAGCAGCCCCAGTCTCTGTGCCTCTGTGCGAGCAGTGCCATGGGCAGATGAGGCTGAGCAACAGCTTTCCAGGCTAGCTCTTTCTGGCTGAGAGCTATCTGCAGACGTTCGCATTTTTAGAGCAGGGCTGCCGGAGGAGCCCGGCATGCACCCCCAATGTTACATTTGAAGTTTGACGTGGCAAGACAAGCAAGCAGCCCCAGTCCCTGTGCCTCTGTGCGAGCAGTGCCATGGGCAGATGAGGCTGAGAAACAGCTTTCCAGGCTAGCTCTTTCTGGCTGAGAGCTATCTGCAGACGTTCGCATTTTTAGAGCAGGGCTGCCGGAGACGCCCGGCACGAACCCCCTAAGCTACGTTTGAAGTTTGAGGGGGCTAGACAAGCAAGCAGCCCCAGTCTCTGTGCCTCTGTGCGAGCAGTGCCATGGGCAGATGAGGCTGAGCAACAGCTTTCCAGGCTAGCTCTTTCTGGCTGCGAGCTATCTGCAGACGTTCGCATTTTGGGAGCAGCCCTGCCGGAGGCGCCCAGCACGGACCACCTAAGCTACATTTGAAGTTTGAGGGGGCAAGACAAGCAAGCAGCCCCAGTCTCTGTGCCTCTGTGCGAGCACTGCCATGGGCAGATGAGGCTGAGCAACAGCTTTCCAGGCTAGCCCTTTCTGGCTGCGAGCTATTTGCAGACGTTCGCATTTTCGGACCAGCCCTGCCGCAGGCCTCCGGCACGGACCACCTAAGCTACGTTTGAAGTTTGAGGTGGCAAGAAAAGCAAGCAGCCCCAGTCTCTGTGCCTCTGTGCGAGCAGTGCCATGGGCAGATGAGGCTGAGCAACAGCTTTCCAGGCTAGCTCTTTCTGGCTGAGAGCTATCAGCAGACATTCGCATTTTGGGAGCAGGGCTGCCGGAGGCGCCCGGCACGGAAAGCCTAAGCTACGTTTGAAGTTTGAGGTGGCAAGACAAGCAAGCAGCCCCAGTCTCTGTGCCTCTGTGCGAGCAGTGCCATGGGCAGATGAGGCTAAGCAACAGCTTTCCATGCTGGCTCTTTCTGGCTGCAATCTATCTGCAGACGTTCGAATTTTGGGAGCAGGGCTACCGGAGGAGCCCGGCATGCACCCCCAATGCTACATTTGAAGTTTGACGTGGGAAGACAAGCAAGCAGCCCCAGTCTCTGTGCCTCTGTGCGAGCAGTGCCATGGGCAGATGAGGCTGAGAAACAGCTTTCCAGGCTAGCTCTTTCTGGCTGAGAGCTATCTGCAGACGTTCGCATTTTCGGAGCAGGGCTGCCGGAGGCGCCCGGCACGGATCCCAAAGACACGTTTGAAGTTTGAGGAGGCAAGACAAGCAAGCAGCCCCAGTCTCAGTGCCTCTGTGCGAGCAGTGCCATGGGCAGATGAGGCTGAGCAACAGCTTTCCAGGCTAGCTCTTTCTGGCTGAGAGCTATCTGCAGACGTTTGCATTTTCGGAGCAGCCCTGCCGGAGGCGCAAGGCACGGACACCCTAAGATACATTTGAAGTTGAGGTGGCAAGACAAGCAAGCAGCCCCAGTCTCTGTGCCTCTGTGCGAGCAGTGCCATGGGCAGATGAGGCTGAGCAACAGCTTTCCATGCTAGCTCTTTCTGGCTGCAATTTGTCTGCAGACATTCGAATTTTGGGAGCAGGGCTGCCGGAGGAGCCCGGCATGCACCCCCAATGCTACATGTGAAGTTTGAGGGGGCAAGACAAGCAAGCAGCCCCAGTCTCTGTGCCTCTGTGCGAGCAGTGCCATGGGCAGATGAGGCTGAGCAACAGCTTTCCAGGCTAGCTCTTTCTGCCTGCGAGCTATCTGCAGACGTTTGCATTTTCGGAGCAGGGATGCCGTAGACACCCGGCATGGACCACCTAAGCCACGTTTGAAGTTTGAGGTGGCAAGACAAGCAAGCAGCCCCAGTCTCTGTGCCTCTGTGCGAGCAGTGCCATGGGCAGATGAGGCTGAGCAACAGCTATCCAGGCTAGCTCTTTCTGGCTGAGAGCTATCTGCAGACGTTCGCATTTTGGGAGCAGGGCTGCTGGAGGCGCCTGACACGGAGAGCCTAAGCTACATTTGCAGTTTGAGGGGGCAAGACAAGCAAGCAGCCCCAGTCTCTGTGCCTCTGTGCGAGCAGTGCCATGGGTAGATGAGGCTGAGCAACAGATTTCCTGGCTATGTCTCCTTGTCTGCGAGCTGTCTGCAGACGTTTGCATTTTCGGAGCAGGGAAGCCGTAGGCACCCGGCATGGACCACCTAAGATACGTTTGAAGTTTGAGGGGGCAAGACAAGCAAGCAGCCCCAGTCTCTGTGCCTCTGTGCGAGCAGTGCCATGGGCAGATGAGGCTGAGCAACAGCTTTCCAGGCTAGCTCTTTCTGACTGAGAGCTATCTGCAGACGTTCGCATTTTCGGACCAGCCCTGCCGCAGGCCCCCGGCACGGACCACCTAAGCTACGTTTGAAGTTTGAGGTGGCAAGACAAGCAAGCAGCCCCAGTCTCTGTGCCTCCGTCCGAGCAGTGCCATGGGCAGATGAGGCTGAGCAACAGCTTTCCAGGCTAGCTCTTTCTGGCTGCATTCTGTCTGCAGACATTCGAATTTTGGGAGCAGGGCTGCCGGAGGAGCCCGGCATGCACCCCCAATGCTACATGTGAAGTTTGAGGGGGCAAGACAAGCAAGCAGCCCCAGTCTCTGTGCCTCTGTGCGAGCAGTGCCATGGGCAGATGAGGCTGAGCAACAGCTTTCCAGGCTAGCTCTTTCTGCCTGCGAGCTATCTGCAGACCTTTGCATTTTCGGAGCAGGGATGCCGTAGGCACCCCGCATGGACCACCTAAGATACGTTTGAAGTTTGACGTGGCAAGACAAGCAAGCAGCCCCAGTCTCTGTGCCTCTGTGCGAGCAGTGCCATGGGCAGATGAGGCTGAGCAACAGCTTTCCAGGCTGGCTCTTTCTGACTGAGAGCTATCTGCAGACGTTCGCATTTTCGGAGCAGGGCTGCCGGAGGCGCCCGGCACGGATCCCAAAGACACGTTTGAAGTTTGAGGTGGCAAGACAAGCAAGCAGCCCCATTCTCTGTGCCTCTGTGCGAGCAGTGCCATGGGCAGATGAGGCTGAGCAACAGCTTTCCATGCTACCTCTTTCTGGTTGCAATCTATCTGCAGACGTTCGACTTTTGGGAGCAGGGCTGCCGGAGGATCCCGGCATGCTCCCCCAGTGCTACATTTGAAGTTTGAGGTGGCAAGACAAGCAAGCAGCCCCAGTCTCTGTGCCTCTGTGCGAGCAGTGCCATGGGCAGATGAGGCGGAGCAACAGCTTTCCAGGATAGCTCTTTCTGGCTGAGAGCTATCTGCAGACGTTCGAATTTTGGGAGCAGCCCTGCCGGAGGCGCCAGGCACGGACACCCTAAGATACATTTGAAGTTTGAGGTGGCAAGACAAGCAAGCAGCCCCAGTCTCTGTGCCTCTGTGAGAGCAGTGCCATGGGCAGATTAGGCTGAGCAACAGCTTTCCATACTAGCTCTTTCTGGTTGCAATCTATCTGCAGACGTTCGAATTTTGGGAGCAGGGCTGCCGGAGGATCCCGGCATGCTCCCCCAGTGCTACATTTGAAGTTTGACGTGGCAAGACAAGCAAGCAGCCCCAGTCTCTGTGCCTCTGTGCGAGCAGTGCCATGGGCAGATGAGGCTGAGCAACAGCTTTCCATGCTGGCTCTTTCTGGCTGCAATGTATCTGCAGACGTTCGTATTTTGGGAGCAGGGCTGCCGGAGGAGCCCGGCATGCACCCCCAATGCTACATTTGAAGTTTGACGTGGGAAGACAAGCAAGCAGCCCCAGTCTCTGTGCCTCTGTGCGAGCAGTGCCATGGGCAGATGAGGCTGAGCAACAGCTTTCCAGGCTAGCTCTTTCTGGCTGAGAGCTATCTGCAGACGTTCGCATTTTCGGAGCAGGGCTGCCAGAGGCGCCCGGCACGGATCCCAAAGACACGTTTGAAGTTTGAGGTGGCAAGACAAGCAAGCAGCCCCAGTCTCTGTGCCTCAGTGCGAGCAGTGCCATGGGCAGATGAGGCTGAGCAACAGCTTTCCAGGCTAGCTCTTTCTGGCTGAGAGCTATCTGCAGATGTTCGCATTTTCGGAGCAGCCCTGCCGGAGGCGCCCGGCTCGGACACCGTAAGATACATTTGAAGTGTGAGGTGGCAAGACAAGCAAGCAGCCCCAGTCTCTGTGCCTCTGTGCGAGCAGTGCCATGGGCAGATGAGGCTGAGCAACAGCTTTCCAGGCTAGCTCTTTCTGGCTGAGGGCTATCTGCAAACGTTCGCATTTTCAGAGCAGGGCTGCCGGAGACGCCTGGCACGAACCCCCTAAGCTACATTTCAAGTTTGACGGGGCAAGACAAGCAAGCAGCCCCAGTCTCAGTGCCTCTGTGCGAGCAGTGCCATGGGCAGATGAGGCTGAGCAACAGCTTTCCAGGCTAGCTCTTGCTGGCTGCAATCTATCTGCAAACGTTCGCATTTTCAGAGCAGGGCTGCCGGAGACGCCCGGCACGGACCCCCTAAGCTACGTTTGAAGTTTGAGGGGGCTAGACAAGCAAGCAGCCCCAGTCTCTGTGCCTCTGTGCAAGCAGTGCCATGGGCAGATGAGGCTGAGCAACAGCTTTCCAGGCTAGTTCTTTGTGGCTGCGTGCTATCTGCAGAAGTTCGCATTTTGGGAGCAGCCCTGCCGCAGGCGCCCAGCACGGATCACCTAAGCTACATTTGAAGTTTGAGGGGGCAAGACAAGCAAGCAGCCCCAGTCTCTGTGCCTCTGTGCGAGCAGTGCCATGGGCAGATGAGGCTGAGCAACAGCTTTCCATTCTGGCTCTTTCTGGCTGCAATCTATCTGCAGACGTTCGAATTTTGGGAGCAGGGCTGCCGGAGCAGCCCGGCATGCACCCCCAATGCTACATTTGAAGTTTGACGTGGGAAGACAAGCAAGCAGCCCCAGTCTCTGTGCCTCTGTGCGAGCAGTGCCATGGGCAGATGAGGCTGAGCAACAGCTTTCCAGGCTAGCTCTTTCTGGCTGCGAGCTATCTGCAGACGTTCGCATTTTCGGAGCAGGGTTGCCAGAGGCGCCCGGCACGGATCCCAAAGACACGTTTGAAGTTTGAGGGGGCAAGACAAGCAAGCAGCCCCAGTCTCTGTGCCTCTGTGCGAGCAGTGCCATGGGCAGATGAGGCTGAGCAACAGCTTTCCAGGATAGCTCTTTCTGGCTGCGAGCTCTCTGCAGACGTTCGCATTTTCGGAGCAGGGCTGCCGGAGGCGCCCGGCACGGACAGCCTAATCTACGTCTGAAGTTTGAGGTGGCAAGACCAGCAAGCAGCCCCAGTCTCTGTGCCTCTGTGCGAGCAGTGCCATGGGCAGATGAGGCTGAGTAACAGCTTTCCAGGCTAGCTCTTTCTGGCTGCAATCTATCTGCAAACGTTCGCATTTTCAGAGCAGGGCTGCCGGAGACGCCCGGCACGAACCCCCTAAGCTACATTTGAAGTTTGAGGGGGCAAGACAAGCAAGCAGCCCCAGTCTCTGTGCCTCTGTGCGAGCAGTGCCATGTGCAGATGAGGCTGAGCAACAGCTTTCCAGGCTAGCTCTTTCTGGCTGAGAGCTATCTGCAGACGTTCGAATTTTGGGAGCAGCCCTGCCGGAGGTGCCCAGCACGGACCACCTAAGCTACATTTGAAGTTTGACGTGGGAAGACAAGCAAGCAGCCCCAGTCCCTGTGCCTCTGTGCGAGCAGTGCCATGGGCAGATGAGGCTGAGAAACAGCTTTCCAGGCTAGCTCTTTCTGGCTGCGAGCTATCTGCAGACGTTCGCATTTTCGGAGCAGGGCTGCCGGAGGCGCCTGGCACGGATCCCAAAGCCACGTTTGAAGTTTGAGGTGGCAAGACAAGCAAGCAGACCCAGTCTCTGTGCCTCAGTGCGAGCAGTGCCATGGGCAGATGAGGCTGAGCAACAGCTTTCCAGGCTAGCTCTTTCTGGCTGCGAGCTATCTGCAGACGTTCGCATTTTCGGAGCAGCCCTGCCGGAGGCGCCCGGCACGGACACCCTAAGATACATTTGAAGTTTGAGGTGGCAAGACAAGCAAGCAGCCCCAGTCTCTGTGCCTCTGTGAGAGCAGTGCCATGGGCAGATTAGGCTGAGCAACAGCTTTCCATACTAGCTCTTTCTGGTTGCAATCTATCTGCAGACGTTCGAATTTTGGGAGCAGGGCTGCCGGAGGATCCCGGCATGCTCCCCCAGTGCTACATTTGAAGTTTGACGTGGCAAGACAAGCAAGCAGCCCCAGTCTCTGTGCCTCTGTGCGAGCAGTGCCATGGGCAGATGAGGCTGAGCAACAGCTTTCCATGCTGGCTCTTTCTGGCTGCAATGTATCTGCAGACGTTCGTATTTTGGGAGCAGGGCTGCCGGAGGAGCCCGGCATGCACCCCCAATGCTACATTTGAAGTTTGACGTGGGAAGACAAGCAAGCAGCCCCAGTCTCTGTGCCTCTGTGCGAGCAGTGCCATGGGCAGATGAGGCTGAGCAACAGCTTTCCAGGCTAGCTCTTTCTGGCTGAGAGCTATCTGCAGACGTTCGCATTTTCGGAGCAGGGCTGCCAGAGGCGCCCGGCACGGATCCCAAAGACACGTTTGAAGTTTGAGGTGGCAAGACAAGCAAGCAGCCCCAGTCTCTGTGCCTCAGTGCGAGCAGTGCCATGGGCAGATGAGGCTGAGCAACAGCTTTCCAGGCTAGCTCTTTCTGGCTGAGAGCTATCTGCAGATGTTCGCATTTTCGGAGCAGCCCTGCCGGAGGCGCCCGGCTCGGACACCGTAAGATACATTTGAAGTGTGAGGTGGCAAGACAAGCAAGCAGCCCCAGTCTCTGTGCCTCTGTGCGAGCAGTGCCATGGGCAGATGAGGCTGAGCAACAGCTTTCCAGGCTAGCTCTTTCTGGCTGAGGGCTATCTGCAAACGTTCGCATTTTCAGAGCAGGGCTGCCGGAGACGCCTGGCACGAACCCCCTAAGCTACATTTCAAGTTTGACGGGGCAAGACAAGCAAGCAGCCCCAGTCTCAGTGCCTCTGTGCGAGCAGTGCCATGGGCAGATGAGGCTGAGCAACAGCTTTCCAGGCTAGCTCTTTCTGGCTGCAATCTATCTGCAAACGTTCGCATTTTCAGAGCAGGGCTGCCTGAGACGCCCGGCACGGACCCCCTAAGCTACGTTTGAAGTTTGAGGGGGCTAGACAAGCAAGCAGCCCCAGTGTCTGTGCCTCTGTGCAAGCAGTGCCATGGGCAGATGAGGCTGAGCAACAGCTTTCCAGGCTAGTTCTTTGTGGCTGCGTGCTATCTGCAGAAGTTCGCATTTTGGGAGCAGCCCTGCCGCAGGCGCCCAGCACGGATCACCTAAGCTACATTTGAAGTTTGAGGGGGCAAGACAAGCAAGCAGCCCCAGTCTCTGTGCCTCTGTGCGAGCAGTGCCATGGGCAGATGAGGCTGAGTAACAGCTTTCCATGCTGGCTCTTTCTGGCTGCAATCTATCTGCAGACGTTCGAATTTTGGGAGCAGGGCTGCCGGAGCAGCCCGGCATGCACCCCCAATGCTACATTTGAAGTTTGACGTGGGAAGACAAGCAAGCAGCCCCAGTCTCTGTGCCTCTGTGCGAGCAGTGCCATGGGCAGATGAGGCTGAGCAACAGCTTTCCATGCTGGCTCTTTCTGGCTGCGAGGTATCTGCAGACATTTGCATTTTGGGAGCAGGGCTGACGGAGGCGCCCGGCACGGACAGCCTAAGCTACATTTGAAGTTTGAGGTGGCAAGACAAGCAAGCAGCCCCAGTCTCTGTGCCTCTGTGCGAGCAGTGCCATGGGCAGATGAGGCTGAGCAACAGCTTTCCATACTAGCTCTTTCTGGTTGCAATCTATCTGCAGACGTTCGAATTTTGGGAGCAGGGCTGCCGGAGGAGCCCGGCATGCTCCCCCAGTGCTACATTTGAAGTTTGAGGGGACAAGACAAGCAAGCAGCCCCAGTCTCTGTGCCTCTGTGCGAGCAGTGCCATGGGCAGATGAGGCTGAGCAACAGCTTTCCATGCTGGCTCTTTCTGGCTGCAATCTATCTGCAGACGTTCGTATTTTGGGAGCAGGGCTGCCGGAGGAGCCCGGCATGCACCCCCAATGCTACATTTGAAGTTTGACGTGGCAAGACAAGCAAGCAGCCCCAGTCTCTGTGCCTCTGTGCGAGCAGTGCCATGGGCAGATGAGGCTGAGAAACAGCTTTCCAGGCTAGCTCTTTCTGGCTGCGAGCTATCTGCAGACGTTCGCATTTTCGGAGCAGGGTTGCCAGAGGCGCCCGGCA
Source organism: Opisthocomus hoazin (assembly GCF_030867145.1). NCBI lineage: Eukaryota > Metazoa > Chordata > Aves > Opisthocomiformes > Opisthocomidae > Opisthocomus > Opisthocomus hoazin. The sequence continues at coordinate 11,779,463 of NC_134453.1, forward strand.
CGGATCCCAAAGACACGTTTGAAGTTTGAGGTGGCAAGACAAGCAAGCAGCCCCAGTCTCTGTGCCTCTGTGCGAGCAGTGCCATGGGCAGATGAGGCTGAGCAACAGCTTTCCAGGATAGCTCTTTCTGGCTGCGAGCTCTCTGCAGACGTTCGCATTTTCGGAGCAGGGCTGCCGGAGGCGCCCGGCACGGACAGCCTAATCTACGTCTGAAGTTTGAGGTGGCAAGACCAGCAAGCAGCCCCAGTCTCTGTGCCTCTGTGCGAGCAGTGCCATGGGCAGATGAGGCTGAGTAACAGCTTTCCAGGCTAGCTCTTTCTGGCTGCAATCTATCTGCAAACGTTCGCATTTTCAGAGCAGGGCTGCCGGAGACGCCCGGCACGAACCCCCTAAGCTACATTTCAAGTTTGACGGGGCAAGACAAGCAAGCAGCCCCAGTCTCAGTGCCTCTGTGCGAGCAGTGCCATGGGCAGATGAGGCTGAGCAACAGCTTTCCAGGCTAGCTCTTTCTGGCTGCAATCTGCCTGCAGATGTTCGCATTTTCAGAGCAGGGCTGCCGGAGACGCCCGGCACGAACCCCCTAAGCTACGTTTGAAGTTTGAGGGGGCTAGACAAGCAAGCAGCCCCAGTCTCTGTGCCTCTGTGCGAGCAGTGCCATGGGCAGATGAGGCTGAGCAACAGCTTTCCAGGCTAGCTCTTTGTGGCTGCGAGCTATCTGCAGAAGTTCGTATTTTGGGAGCAGCCCTGCCGCAGGCGCCCAGCACGGACCACCTAAGCTACATTTGAAGTTTGAGGGGGCAAGACAAGCAAGCAGCCCCAGTCTCTGTGCCTCTGTGCGAGCACTGCCATGGGCAGATGAGGCTGAGCAACAGCTTTCCAGGCTAGCCCTTTCTGGCTGCGAGCTATTTGCAGACGTTCGCATTTTCGGACCAGCCCTGCCGGAGGCCACCGGCACGGACCACCTAAGCTACGTTTGAAGTTTGAGGTGGCAAGACAAGCAAGCAGCCCCAGTCTCTGTGCCTCTGTGCGAGCAGTGCCATGGGCAGATGAGGCTGAGCAACAGCTTTCCAGGCTAGCTCTTTCTGGCTGCGAGCTATCTGCAGACGTTCGCATTTTGGGAGCAACTCTGCCGGAGGCGCCCGGCACGGACAGCCTAAGCTACGTTTGAAGTTTGAGGTGGCAAGACAAGCAAGCAGCCCCAGTCTCTGTGCCTCTGTGCGAGCAGTGCCATGGGCAGATGAGGCTGAGCAACAGCTTTCCAGGCTAGCTCTTTCTGGCTGAGAGCTATCTGCAGACGTTCGCATTTTTAGAGCAGGGCTGCCGGAGGAGCCCGGCATGCACCCCCAATGTTACATTTGAAGTTTGACGTGGCAAGACAAGCAAGCAGCCCCAGTCCCTGTGCCTCTGTGCGAGCAGTGCCATGGGCAGATGAGGCTGAGAAACAGCTTTCCAGGCTAGCTCTTTCTGGCTGAGAGCTATCTGCAGACGTTCGCATTTTTAGAGCAGGGCTGCCGGAGACGCCCGGCACGAACCCCCTAAGCTACGTTTGAAGTTTGAGGGGGCTAGACAAGCAAGCAGCCCCAGTCTCTGTGCCTCTGTGCGAGCAGTGCCATGGGCAGATGAGGCTGAGCAACAGCTTTCCAGGCTAGCTCTTTCTGGCTGCGAGCTATCTGCAGACGTTCGCATTTTGGGAGCAGCCCTGCCGGAGGCGCCCAGCACGGACCACCTAAGCTACATTTGAAGTTTGAGGGGGCAAGACAAGCAAGCAGCCCCAGTCTCTGTGCCTCTGTGCGAGCACTGCCATGGGCAGATGAGGCTGAGCAACAGCTTTCCAGGCTAGCCCTTTCTGGCTGCGAGCTATTTGCAGACGTTCGCATTTTCGGACCAGCCCTGCCGCAGGCCTCCGGCACGGACCACCTAAGCTACGTTTGAAGTTTGAGGTGGCAAGAAAAGCAAGCAGCCCCAGTCTCTGTGCCTCTGTGCGAGCAGTGCCATGGGCAGATGAGGCTGAGCAACAGCTTTCCAGGCTAGCTCTTTCTGGCTGAGAGCTATCAGCAGACATTCGCATTTTGGGAGCAGGGCTGCCGGAGGCGCCCGGCACGGAAAGCCTAAGCTACGTTTGAAGTTTGAGGTGGCAAGACAAGCAAGCAGCCCCAGTCTCTGTGCCTCTGTGCGAGCAGTGCCATGGGCAGATGAGGCTAAGCAACAGCTTTCCATGCTGGCTCTTTCTGGCTGCAATCTATCTGCAGACGTTCGAATTTTGGGAGCAGGGCTACCGGAGGAGCCCGGCATGCACCCCCAATGCTACATTTGAAGTTTGACGTGGGAAGACAAGCAAGCAGCCCCAGTCTCTGTGCCTCTGTGCGAGCAGTGCCATGGGCAGATGAGGCTGAGAAACAGCTTTCCAGGCTAGCTCTTTCTGGCTGAGAGCTATCTGCAGACGTTCGCATTTTCGGAGCAGGGCTGCCGGAGGCGCCCGGCACGGATCCCAAAGACACGTTTGAAGTTTGAGGAGGCAAGACAAGCAAGCAGCCCCAGTCTCAGTGCCTCTGTGCGAGCAGTGCCATGGGCAGATGAGGCTGAGCAACAGCTTTCCAGGCTAGCTCTTTCTGGCTGAGAGCTATCTGCAGACGTTTGCATTTTCGGAGCAGCCCTGCCGGAGGCGCAAGGCACGGACACCCTAAGATACATTTGAAGTTGAGGTGGCAAGACAAGCAAGCAGCCCCAGTCTCTGTGCCTCTGTGCGAGCAGTGCCATGGGCAGATGAGGCTGAGCAACAGCTTTCCATGCTAGCTCTTTCTGGCTGCAATTTGTCTGCAGACATTCGAATTTTGGGAGCAGGGCTGCCGGAGGAGCCCGGCATGCACCCCCAATGCTACATGTGAAGTTTGAGGGGGCAAGACAAGCAAGCAGCCCCAGTCTCTGTGCCTCTGTGCGAGCAGTGCCATGGGCAGATGAGGCTGAGCAACAGCTTTCCAGGCTAGCTCTTTCTGCCTGCGAGCTATCTGCAGACGTTTGCATTTTCGGAGCAGGGATGCCGTAGACACCCGGCATGGACCACCTAAGCCACGTTTGAAGTTTGAGGTGGCAAGACAAGCAAGCAGCCCCAGTCTCTGTGCCTCTGTGCGAGCAGTGCCATGGGCAGATGAGGCTGAGCAACAGCTATCCAGGCTAGCTCTTTCTGGCTGAGAGCTATCTGCAGACGTTCGCATTTTGGGAGCAGGGCTGCTGGAGGCGCCTGACACGGAGAGCCTAAGCTACATTTGCAGTTTGAGGGGGCAAGACAAGCAAGCAGCCCCAGTCTCTGTGCCTCTGTGCGAGCAGTGCCATGGGTAGATGAGGCTGAGCAACAGATTTCCTGGCTATGTCTCCTTGTCTGCGAGCTGTCTGCAGACGTTTGCATTTTCGGAGCAGGGAAGCCGTAGGCACCCGGCATGGACCACCTAAGATACGTTTGAAGTTTGAGGGGGCAAGACAAGCAAGCAGCCCCAGTCTCTGTGCCTCTGTGCGAGCAGTGCCATGGGCAGATGAGGCTGAGCAACAGCTTTCCAGGCTAGCTCTTTCTGACTGAGAGCTATCTGCAGACGTTCGCATTTTCGGACCAGCCCTGCCGCAGGCCCCCGGCACGGACCACCTAAGCTACGTTTGAAGTTTGAGGTGGCAAGACAAGCAAGCAGCCCCAGTCTCTGTGCCTCCGTCCGAGCAGTGCCATGGGCAGATGAGGCTGAGCAACAGCTTTCCAGGCTAGCTCTTTCTGGCTGCATTCTGTCTGCAGACATTCGAATTTTGGGAGCAGGGCTGCCGGAGGAGCCCGGCATGCACCCCCAATGCTACATGTGAAGTTTGAGGGGGCAAGACAAGCAAGCAGCCCCAGTCTCTGTGCCTCTGTGCGAGCAGTGCCATGGGCAGATGAGGCTGAGCAACAGCTTTCCAGGCTAGCTCTTTCTGCCTGCGAGCTATCTGCAGACCTTTGCATTTTCGGAGCAGGGATGCCGTAGGCACCCCGCATGGACCACCTAAGATACGTTTGAAGTTTGACGTGGCAAGACAAGCAAGCAGCCCCAGTCTCTGTGCCTCTGTGCGAGCAGTGCCATGGGCAGATGAGGCTGAGCAACAGCTTTCCAGGCTGGCTCTTTCTGACTGAGAGCTATCTGCAGACGTTCGCATTTTCGGAGCAGGGCTGCCGGAGGCGCCCGGCACGGATCCCAAAGACACGTTTGAAGTTTGAGGTGGCAAGACAAGCAAGCAGCCCCATTCTCTGTGCCTCTGTGCGAGCAGTGCCATGGGCAGATGAGGCTGAGCAACAGCTTTCCATGCTACCTCTTTCTGGTTGCAATCTATCTGCAGACGTTCGACTTTTGGGAGCAGGGCTGCCGGAGGATCCCGGCATGCTCCCCCAGTGCTACATTTGAAGTTTGAGGTGGCAAGACAAGCAAGCAGCCCCAGTCTCTGTGCCTCTGTGCGAGCAGTGCCATGGGCAGATGAGGCGGAGCAACAGCTTTCCAGGATAGCTCTTTCTGGCTGCGAGCTATCTGCAGACGTTCGCATTTTTAGAGCAGGGCTGCCGGAGGAGCCCGGCATGCACCCCCAATGTTACATTTGAAGTTTGACGTGGCAAGACAAGCAAGCAGCCCCAGTCCCTGTGCCTCTGTGCGAGCAGTGCCATGGGCAGATGAGGCTGAGAAACAGCTTTCCAGGCTAGCTCTTTCTGGCTGAGAGCTATCTGCAGACGTTCGCATTTTTAGAGCAGGGCTGCCGGAGACGCCCGGCACGAACCCCCTAAGCTACGTTTGAAGTTTGAGGGGGCTAGACAAGCAAGCAGCCCCAGTCTCTGTGCCTCTGTGCGAGCAGTGCCATGGGCAGATGAGGCTGAGCAACAGCTTTCCAGGCTAGCTCTTTCTGGCTGCGAGCTATCTGCAGACGTTCGCATTTTGGGAGCAGCCCTGCCGGAGGCGCCCAGCACGGACCACCTAAGCTACATTTGAAGTTTGAGGGGGCAAGACAAGCAAGCAGCCCCAGTCTCTGTGCCTCTGTGCGAGCACTGCCATGGGCAGATGAGGCTGAGCAACAGCTTTCCAGGCTAGCCCTTTCTGGCTGCGAGCTATTTGCAGACGTTCGCATTTTCGGACCAGCCCTGCCGCAGGCCTCCGGCACGGACCACCTAAGCTACGTTTGAAGTTTGAGGTGGCAAGAAAAGCAAGCAGCCCCAGTCTCTGTGCCTCTGTGCGAGCAGTGCCATGGGCAGATGAGGCTGAGCAACAGCTTTCCAGGCTAGCTCTTTCTGGCTGAGAGCTATCAGCAGACATTCGCATTTTGGGAGCAGGGCTGCCGGAGGCGCCCGGCACGGAAAGCCTAAGCTACGTTTGAAGTTTGAGGTGGCAAGACAAGCAAGCAGCCCCAGTCTCTGTGCCTCTGTGCGAGCAGTGCCATGGGCAGATGAGGCTAAGCAACAGCTTTCCATGCTGGCTCTTTCTGGCTGCAATCTATCTGCAGACGTTCGAATTTTGGGAGCAGGGCTACCGGAGGAGCCCGGCATGCACCCCCAATGCTACATTTGAAGTTTGACGTGGGAAGACAAGCAAGCAGCCCCAGTCTCTGTGCCTCTGTGCGAGCAGTGCCATGGGCAGATGAGGCTGAGAAACAGCTTTCCAGGCTAGCTCTTTCTGGCTGAGAGCTATCTGCAGACGTTCGCATTTTCGGAGCAGGGCTGCCGGAGGCGCCCGGCACGGATCCCAAAGACACGTTTGAAGTTTGAGGAGGCAAGACAAGCAAGCAGCCCCAGTCTCAGTGCCTCTGTGCGAGCAGTGCCATGGGCAGATGAGGCTGAGCAACAGCTTTCCAGGCTAGCTCTTTCTGGCTGAGAGCTATCTGCAGACGTTTGCATTTTCGGAGCAGCCCTGCCGGAGGCGCAAGGCACGGACACCCTAAGATACATTTGAAGTTGAGGTGGCAAGACAAGCAAGCAGCCCCAGTCTCTGTGCCTCTGTGCGAGCAGTGCCATGGGCAGATGAGGCTGAGCAACAGCTTTCCATGCTAGCTCTTTCTGGCTGCAATTTGTCTGCAGACATTCGAATTTTGGGAGCAGGGCTGCCGGAGGAGCCCGGCATGCACCCCCAATGCTACATGTGAAGTTTGAGGGGGCAAGACAAGCAAGCAGCCCCAGTCTCTGTGCCTCTGTGCGAGCAGTGCCATGGGCAGATGAGGCTGAGCAACAGCTTTCCAGGCTAGCTCTTTCTGCCTGCGAGCTATCTGCAGACGTTTGCATTTTCGGAGCAGGGATGCCGTAGACACCCGGCATGGACCACCTAAGCCACGTTTGAAGTTTGAGGTGGCAAGACAAGCAAGCAGCCCCAGTCTCTGTGCCTCTGTGCGAGCAGTGCCATGGGCAGATGAGGCTGAGCAACAGCTATCCAGGCTAGCTCTTTCTGGCTGAGAGCTATCTGCAGACGTTCGCATTTTGGGAGCAGGGCTGCTGGAGGCGCCTGACACGGAGAGCCTAAGCTACATTTGCAGTTTGAGGGGGCAAGACAAGCAAGCAGCCCCAGTCTCTGTGCCTCTGTGCGAGCAGTGCCATGGGTAGATGAGGCTGAGCAACAGATTTCCTGGCTATGTCTCCTTGTCTGCGAGCTGTCTGCAGACGTTTGCATTTTCGGAGCAGGGAAGCCGTAGGCACCCGGCATGGACCACCTAAGATACGTTTGAAGTTTGAGGGGGCAAGACAAGCAAGCAGCCCCAGTCTCTGTGCCTCTGTGCGAGCAGTGCCATGGGCAGATGAGGCTGAGCAACAGCTTTCCAGGCTAGCTCTTTCTGACTGAGAGCTATCTGCAGACGTTCGCATTTTCGGACCAGCCCTGCCGCAGGCCCCCGGCACGGACCACCTAAGCTACGTTTGAAGTTTGAGGTGGCAAGACAAGCAAGCAGCCCCAGTCTCTGTGCCTCCGTCCGAGCAGTGCCATGGGCAGATGAGGCTGAGCAACAGCTTTCCAGGCTAGCTCTTTCTGGCTGCATTCTGTCTGCAGACATTCGAATTTTGGGAGCAGGGCTGCCGGAGGAGCCCGGCATGCACCCCCAATGCTACATGTGAAGTTTGAGGGGGCAAGACAAGCAAGCAGCCCCAGTCTCTGTGCCTCTGTGCGAGCAGTGCCATGGGCAGATGAGGCTGAGCAACAGCTTTCCAGGCTAGCTCTTTCTGCCTGCGAGCTATCTGCAGACCTTTGCATTTTCGGAGCAGGGATGCCGTAGGCACCCCGCATGGACCACCTAAGATACGTTTGAAGTTTGACGTGGCAAGACAAGCAAGCAGCCCCAGTCTCTGTGCCTCTGTGCGAGCAGTGCCATGGGCAGATGAGGCTGAGCAACAGCTTTCCAGGCTGGCTCTTTCTGACTGAGAGCTATCTGCAGACGTTCGCATTTTCGGAGCAGGGCTGCCGGAGGCGCCCGGCACGGATCCCAAAGACACGTTTGAAGTTTGAGGTGGCAAGACAAGCAAGCAGCCCCATTCTCTGTGCCTCTGTGCGAGCAGTGCCATGGGCAGATGAGGCTGAGCAACAGCTTTCCATGCTACCTCTTTCTGGTTGCAATCTATCTGCAGACGTTCGACTTTTGGGAGCAGGGCTGCCGGAGGATCCCGGCATGCTCCCCCAGTGCTACATTTGAAGTTTGAGGTGGCAAGACAAGCAAGCAGCCCCAGTCTCTGTGCCTCTGTGCGAGCAGTGCCATGGGCAGATGAGGCGGAGCAACAACTTTCCAGGATAGCTCTTTCTGGCTGCGAGCTATCTGCAGACGTTCGCATTTTGGGAGCAGCCCTGCCGCAGGCGCCTAGCACGGACCACCTAAGCTACATTTGAAGTTTGAGGGGGCAAGACAAGCAAGCAGCCCCAGTCTCTGTGCCTCTGTGCGAGCACTGCCATGGGCAGATGAGGCTGAGCAACAGCTTTCCAGGCTAGCCCTTTCTGGCTGCGAGCTATTTGCAGACGTTGGCATTTTGGGAGCAGCCCTGCCGGAGGCGCCCAGCACGGACCACCTAAGCTACATTTGAAGTTTGAGGGGGCAAGACAAGCAAGCAGCCCCAGTCTCTGTGCCTCTGTGCGAGCAGTGCCATGGGCAGATGAGGCTGAGCAACAGCTTTCCAGGCTAGCTCTTTCTGGCTGAGAACTATCAGCAGACATTCGCATTTTGGGAGCAGGGCTGCCGGAGGCGCTCGGCATGGACAGCCTAAGCTACGTTTGAAGTTTGAGGGGGCAAGACAAGCAAGCAGCCCCAGTCTCTGTGCCTCTGTGCGAGCAGTGCCATGGGCAGATGAGGCTGAGCAACAGCTTTCCATGCTGGCTCTTTCTGGCTGAGAGCTATCTGCAGACGTTCGCATTTTTAGAGCAGGGCTGCCGGAGGAGCCCGGCATGCACCCCCAATGCTACATTTGAAGTTTGAAGTGGCAAGACAAGCAAGCAGCCCCAGTCCCTTTGCCTCTGTGCGAGCAGTGCCATGGGCAGATGAGGCTGAGAAACAGCTTTCCAGGCTAGCTCTTTCTGGCTGAGAGCTATCTGCAGACATTCGCATTTTTAGAGCAGCCCTGCCGGAGGCGCCCAGCACGGACCACCTAAGCTAGATTTGAAGTTTGAGGGGGCAAGACAAGCAAGCAGCCCCAGTCTCTGTGCCTCTGTGCGAGCACTGCCATGGGCAGATGAGGCTGAGCAACAGCTTTCCAGGCTAGCCCTTTCTGGCTGCGAGCTATCTGCAGACGTTCGCATTTTGGGAGCAGCCCTGCCGGAGGCGCCCAGCACGGACCACCTAAGCTACATTTGAAGTTTGAGGGGGCAAGACAAGCAAGCAGCCCCAGTCTCTGTGCCTCTGTGCGAGCAGTGCCATGGGCAGATGAGGCTGAGCAACAGCTTTCCAGGCTAGCTCTTTCTGGCTGAGAGCTATCTGCAGACGTTCGAATTTTGGGAGCAGCCCTGCCGGAGGTGCCCAGCACGGACCACCTAAGCTACATTTGAAGTTTGAGGGGGAAGACAAGCAAGAAGCCCCAGTCTCTGTGCCTCTGTGCGAGCAGTGCCATGGGCAGATGAGGCTGACCAACAGCTTTCCAGGCTAGCTCTTTCTGGCTGAGAGCTATCAGCAGACATTCGCATTTTGGGAGCAGGGCTGCCGGAGGCGCCCGGCACGGACAGCCTAAGCTACGTTTGAAGTTTGAGGTGGCAAGACAAGCAAGCAGCCCCAGTCTCTGTGCCTCTGTGCGAGCAGTGCCATGGGCAGATGAGGCTGAGCAACAGCTTTCCATGCTGGCTCTTTCTGGCTGCAATCTATCTGCAGACGTTCGAATTTTGGGAGCAGGGCTGCCGGAGGAGCCCGGCATGCACCCCCAATGCTACATTTGAAGTTTGACGTGGGAAGACAAGCAAGCAGCCCCAGTCCCTGTGCCTCTGTGCGAGCAGTGCCATGGGCAGATGAGGCTGAGCAACAGCTTTCCAGGCTAGCTCTTTCTGGCTGAGAGCTATCTGCAGACGTTCGCATTTTCGGAGCAGGGCTGCCGGAGGCGCCTGGCACGGATCCCAAAGCCACGTTTGAAGTTTGAGGTGGCAAGACAAGCAAGCAGCCCCAGTCTCTGTGCCTCTGTGCGAGCAGTGCCATGGGCAGATGAGGCTGAGAAACAGCTTTCGAGGCTAGCTCTTTCTGGCTGCGAGCTATCTGCAGACGTTCGCATTTTGGGAGCAGCCCTGCCGGAGGCGCCCAGCACGGACCACCTAAGCTACATTTGAAGTTTGAGGGGGCAAGACAAGCAAGCAGCCCCAGTCTCTGTGCCTCTGTGCGAGCAGTGCCATGGGCAGATGAGGCTGAGCAACAGCTTTCCAGGCTAGCTCTTTCTGGCTGAGAACTATCAGCAGACATTCGCATTTTGGGAGCAGGGCTGCCGGAGGCGCTTGGCATGGACAGCCTAAGCTACGTTTGAAGTTTGAGGGGGCAAGACAAGCAAGCAGCCCCAGTCTCTGTGCCTCTGTGCGAGCAGTGCCATGGGCAGATGAGGCTGAGCAACAGCTTTCCATGCTGGCTCTTTCTGGCTGAGAGCTATCTGCAGACGTTCGCATTTTTAGAGCAGGGCTGCCGGAGGAGCCCGGCATGCACCCCCAATGCTACATTTGAAGTTTGAGGTGGCAAGACAAGCAAGCAGCCCCAGTCCCTGTGCCTCTGTGCGAGCAGTGCCATGGGCAGATGAGGCTGAGAAACAGCTTTCCAGGCTAGCTCTTTCTGGCTGAGAGCTATCTGCAGACGTTCGCATTTTTAGAGCAGCCCTGCCGGAGGCGCCCAGCACGGACCACCTAAGCTAGATTTGAAGTTTGAGGGGGCAAGACAAGCAAGCAGCCCCAGTCTCTGTGCCTCTGTGCGAGCAGTGCCATGGGCAGATGAGGCTGAGCAACAGCTTTCCAGGCTAGCCCTTTCTGGCTGCGAGCTATCTGCAGACGTTCGCATTTTGGGAGCAGCCCTGCCGGAGGCGCCCAGCACGGACCACCTAAGCTACATTTGAAGTTTGAGGGGGCAAGACAAGCAAGCAGCCCCAGTCTCTGTGCCTCTGTGCGAGCAGTGCCATGGGCAGATGAGGCTGAGCAACAGCTTTCCAGGCTAGCTCTTTCTGGCTGCAATCTATCTGCAGACGTTCGAATTTTGGGAGCAGGGCTGCCGGAGGAGCCCGGCATGCACCCCCAATGCTACATTTGAAGTTTGACGTGGGAAGACAAGCAAGCAGCCCCAGTCCCTGTGCCTCTGTGCGAGCAGTGCCATGGGCAGATGAGGCTGAGCAACAGCTTTCCAGGCTAGCTCTTTCTGGCTGCGAGCTATCTGCAGACGTTCGCATTTTCGGAGCAGGGCTGCCGGAGGCGCCTGGCACGGATCCCAAAGCCACGTTTGAAGTTTGAGGTGGCAAGACAAGCAAGCAGCCCCAGTCTCTGTGCCTCAGTGCGAGCAGTGCCATGGGCAGATGAGGCTGAGCAACAGCTTTCCAGGCTAGCTCTTTCTGGCTGCGAGCTATCTGCAGACGTTCGCATTTTCGGAGCAGCCCTGCCGGAGGCGCCCGGCACGGACACCCTAAGATACATTTGAAGTTTGAGGTGGCAAGACAAGCAAGCAGCCCCAGTCTCTGTGCCTCTGTGAGAGCAGTGCCATGGGCAGATGAGGCTGAGCAACAGCTTTCCAGGCTAGCTCTTTCTGGTTGCAATCTATCTGCAGACGTTCGAATTTTGGGAGCAGGGCTGCCGGAGGATCCCGGCATGCTCCCCCAGTGCTACATTTGAAGTTTGACGTGGCAAGACAAGCAAGCAGCCCCAGTCTCTGTGCCTCTGTGCGAGCAGTGCCATGGGCACATGAGGCTGAGCAACAGCTTTCAAGGCTGGCTCTTTCTGGCTGCAATGTATCTGCAGACGTTCGCATTTTCGGAGCAGGGCTGCCTGAGGCGCCCGGCACGGATCCCAAAGACACGTTTGAAGTTTGAGGTGGCAAGACAAGCAAGCAGCCCCAGTCTCTGTGCCTCTGTGTGAGCAGTGCCATGGGCAGATGAGGCTGAGCAACAGATTTCCAGGCTAGCTCTTTCTGGCTGCAATCTATCTGCAAACGTTCGCATTTTCAGAGCAGGGCTGCCGGAGACGCCCGGCACGAACCCCCTAAGCTACATTTGAAGTTTGACGGGGCAAGACAAGCAAGCAGCCCCAGTCTCAGTGCCTCTGTGCAAGCAGTGCCATGGGCAGATGAGGCTGAGAAACAGCTTTCCAGGCTAGCTCTTTCTGGCTGAGAGCTATCAGCAGACATTCGCATTTTGGGAGCAGGGCTGCCGGAGGCGCCCGGCACGGACAGCCTAAGCTACGTTTGAAGTTTGAGGTGGCAAGACAAGCAAGCAGCCCCAGTCTCTGTGCCTCTGTGCGAGCAGTGCCATGGGCAGATGAGGCTGAGCAACAGCTTTCCATGCTGGCTCTTTCTGGCTGCAATCTATCTGCAGACGTTCGAATTTTGGGAGCAGGGCTGCCGGAGGAGCCCGGCATGCACCCCCAATGCTACATTTGAAGTTTGACGTGGGAAGACAAGCAAGCAGCCCCAGTCCCTGTGCCTCTGTGCGAGCAGTGCCATGGGCAGATGAGGCTGAGAAACAGCTTTCCAGGCTAGCTCTTTCTGGCTGAGAGCTATCTGCAGACGTTCGCATTTTTAGATCAGGGCTGCCGGAGACGCCCGGCACGAACCCCCTAAGCTACGTTTGAAGTTTGAGGGGGCTAGACAAGCAAGCAGCCCCAGTCTCTGTGCCTCTGTGCGAGCAGTGCCATGGGCAGATGAGGCTGAGCAACAGCTTTCCAGGCTAGCTCTTTCTGGCTGCGAGCTATCTGCAGACGTTCGCATTTTGGGAGCAGCCCTGCCGGAGGCACCCAGCACGGACCACCTAAGATACATTTGAAGTTTGATGTGGCAAGACAAGCAAGCAGCCCCAGTCTCTGTGCCTCTGTGCGAGCACTGCCATGGGCAGATGAGGCTGAGCAACAGCTTTCCATGCTGGCTCTTTCTGGCTGCGAGCTATCTGCAGACGTTTGCATTTTGGGAGCAGCCCTGCCGCAGACGTCCGGCACGAATACCCAAAGTCACGTTTGAAGTTTGAGGTGGCAAGACAAGCAAGCAGCCCCAGTCTCTGTGCCTCTGTGCGAGCAGTGCCATGGGCAGATGAGGCTGAGCAACAGCTTTCCAGGCTAGCTCTTTCTGGCTGAGAGCTATCTGCAGACGTTCGCATTTTCGGAGCAGGGCTGCCAGAGGCGCCCGGCACGGATCCCAAAGACACGTTTGAAGTTTGAGGTGGCAAGACAAGCAAGCAGCCCCAGTCTCTGTGCCTCTGTGAGAGCAGTGCCATGGGCAGATGAGGCTGAGCAACAGCTTTCCAGGCTAGCTCTTTCTGGCTGAGAGCTATCTGCAGACGTTCGCATTTTCGGAGCAGCCCTGCCGGAGGCGCCCGGCACGGACAGCCTAAGCTACGTTTGAAGTTTGAGGTGGCAAGACAAGCAAGCAGCCCCAGTCTCTGTGCCTCTGTGCGAGCAGTGCCATGGGCAGATGAGGCTGAGCAACAGCTTTCCAGGCTAGCTCTTTCTGGCTGAGGGCTATCTGCAAACGTTCGCATTTTCAGAGCAGGGCTGCCGGAGACGCCCGGCACGAACCCCTTAAGCTACGTTTGAAGTTTGAGGGGGCTAGGCAAGCAAGCAACCCCAGTCTCTGTGCCTCTGTGCGAGCAGTGCCATGGGCAGATGAGGCTGAGCAACAGCTTTCCAGGCTAGTTCTTTGTGGCTGCGTGCTATCTGCAGAAGTTCGCATTTTGGGAGCAGCCCTGTCGCAGGTGCCCAGCACAGACCACCTAAGCTACATTTGAAGTTTGAGGGGGCAAGACAAGCAAGCAGCCCCAGTCTCTGTGCCTCTGTGCGAGCAGTGCCATGGGCAGATGAGGCTGAGCAACAGCTTTCCATGCTGGCTCTTTCTGGCTGCAATCTATCTGCAGACGTTCGAATTTTGGGAGCAGGGCTGCCGGAGGAGCCCGGCATGCACCCCCAATGCTACATTTGAAGTTTGACGTGGGAAGACAAGCAAGCAGCCCCAGTCTCTGTGCCTCTGTGCGAGCAGTGCCATGGGCAGATGAGGCTGAGCAACAGCTTTCCATGCTGGCTCTTTCTGGCTGCGAGCTATCTGCAGACGTTTGCATTTTTGGAGCAGCCCTGCCGCAGACGTCCGGCACGAATACCCAAAGTCACGTTTGAAGTTTGAGGTGGCAAGACAAGCAAGCAGCCCCAGTCTCTGTGCCTCTGTGCGAGCAGTGCCATGGGCAGATGAGGCTGAGCAACAGCTTTCCATGCTAGCTCTTTCTGGCTGCGAGCTATCTGCAGACATTTGCATTTTGGGAGCAGGGCTGCCGGAGGCGCCCGGCACGGACAGCCTAAGCTACATTTGAAGTTTGAGGTGGCAAGACAAGCAAGCAGCCCCAGTCTCTGTGCCTCTGTGCGAGCAGTGCCATGGGCAGATGAGGCTGAGGAACAGCTTTCCAGGCTAGCTCTTTCTGGCTGCGAGCTATCTGCAGACGTTCGAATTGTGGGAGCAGGGCTGCCGGAGGAGCCCGGCATGCACCCCCAATGCTACATTTGAAGTTTCAGGGGGCAAGACAAGCAAGCAGCCCCAGTCTCTGTGCCTCTGTGCGAGCCGTGCCATGGGCAGATGAGGCTGAGCAACAGCTTTCCAGGCTAGCTCTTTCTGGCTGCAATCTATCTGCAGACGTTCGAATTTTGGGAGCAGGGCTGCCGGAGGATCCCGGCATGCTCCCCCAATGATACATTTGAAGTTTGACGGGGCTATACAAGCAAGCAGCCCCAGTCTCTGTGCCTCTGTGCGAGCAGTGCCATGGGCAGATGAGGCTGAGCAACAGCTTTCCAGGCTAGCTCTTTCTGGCTGCGAGCTATCTGCAGACATTCGCATTTTCTGAGCAGCCCTGCCGGAGGCACCCGGCACGAACACCCAAAGTCACGTTTGAAGTTTGAGGTGGCAAGACAAGCAAGCAGCCCCAGTCTCTGTGCCTCTGTGCGAGCAGTGCCATGGGCAGATGAGGCTGAGCAACAGTTTTCCAGGCTAGCTCTTTCTGGCTGCGAGCTATCTGCAGACGTTCGCATTTTGGGAGCAGCCCTGCCGGAGGCGCCCAGCACGGACCACCTAAGCTACATTTGAAGTTTGAGGGGGCAAGACAAGCAAGCAGCCCCAGTCTCTGTGCCTCTGTGCGAGCAGTGCCATGGGCAGATGAGGCTGAGCAACAGCTTTCCATGCTAGCTCTTTCTGGTTGCAATCTATCTGCAGACGTTCGAATTTTGGGAGCAGGGCTGCCGGAGGATCCCGGCATGCTCCCGCAATGCTACATTTGAAGTTTGAGGTGGCAAGTCAAGCAAGCAGCCCCAGTCTCTGTGCCTCTGTGCGAGCAGTGCCATGGGCAGATGAGGCTGAGCAAGAGCTTTCCAGGCTAGCTTATGTTGTCTGCAAGCTGTCTGCAGACGTTCGAATTTTGGGAGCAGGGCTGCCGGAGGAGCCCGGCATGCACCCCCAATGCTACATTTGAAGTTTGAGGTTGCAAGACAAGCAAGCAGCCCCAGTCCCTGTGCCTCTGTGCGAGCAGTGCCATGGGCAGATGAGGCTGAGAAACAGCTTTCCAGGCTAGCTCTTTCTGGCTGAGAGCTATCTGCAGACGTTCGCATTTTTAGATCAGGGCTGCCGGAGACGCCCGGCACGAACCCCCTAATCTACATTTGAAGTTTGAGGGGGCTAGACAAGCAAGCAGCCCCAGTCTCTGTGCCTCTGTGCAAGCAGTGCCATGGGCAGATGAGGCTGAGCAACAGCTTTCCAGGCTAGCTCTTTCTGGCTGAGAGCTATCTGCAGACGTTCGCATTTTGGGAGCAGCCCTGCCGGAGGCGCCCAGCACGGACCACCTAAGCTACATTTGAAGTTTGAGGGGGCAAGACAAGCAAGCAGCCCCAGTCTCTGTGCCTCTGTGCGAGCACTGCCATGGGCAGATGAGGCTGAGCAACAGCTTTCCAGGCTAGCCCTTTCTGGCTGCGAGCTATTTGCAGACGTTCGCATTTTCGGACCAGCCCTGCCGGAGGCCTCCGGCATGGACCACCTGAGCTAGGTTTGAAGTTTGAGGTGGCAAGACAAGCAAGCAGCCCCAGTCTCTGTGCCTCTGTGCGAGCAGTGCCATGGGCAGATGAGGCTGAGCAACAGCTTTCCAGGCTAGCTCTTTCTGCCTGCGAGCTATCTGCAGACGTTCGCATTTTGGGAGCAGGGCTGCCGGAGGCGCCCAGCACGGACCACCTAAGCTACATTTGAAGTTTGAGGGGGTAAGACAAGCAAGCAGCCCCAGTCTCTGTGCCTCTGTGCGAGCAGTGCCATGGGCAGATGAGGCTGAGCAACAGCTTTCCAGGCTAGCTCTTTCTGGCTGAGAGCTATCAGCAGACATTCGCATTTTGGGAGCAGGGCTGCCAGAGGCGCCCGGCACGGACAGCCTAAGCTACGTTTGAAGTTTGAGGTGGCAAGACAAGCAAGCAGCCCCAGTCTCTGTGCCTCTGTGCGAGCAGTGCCATGGGAAGATGAGGCTGATCAACAGCTTTCCATGCTGACTCTTTCTGGCTGCAATCTATCTGCAGACGTTCGAATTTTGGGAGCAGGGCTGCCGGAGGAGCCCGGCATGCACCCCCAATGCTACATTTGAAGTTTGAGGTGGGAAGACAAGCAAGCAGCCCCAGTCTCTGTGCCTCTGTGCGAGCAGTGCCATGGGCAGATGAGGCTGAGAAACAGCTTTCCAGGCTAGCTCTTTCTGGCTGAGAGCTATCTGCAGATGTTCGCATTTTCGGAGCAGGGCTGCCGGAGGCGCCCGGCACGGGCAGCCTAAGCTACTTTTGAAGTTTGACGGGGCAAGACAAGCAAGCAGCCCCAGTCTCTGTGCCTCTGTGCGAGCAGTGCCATGGGCAGATGAGGCTGAGCAACAGCTTTCCAGGCTGGCTCTTTCTGGCTGCGAGCTATCTGCAGACGTTTGCATTTTCGGAGCAGGGCTGCCGCAGACGTCCGGCACGAATACCCAAAGTCACGTTTGAAGTTTGAGGTGGCAAGACAAGCAAGCAGCCCCAGTCTCTGTGCCTCTGTGCGAGCAGTGCCATGGGCAGATGAGGCTGACCAACAGCTTTCCAGGCTAGCTCTTTCTGGCTGAGAGCTATCTGCAGACATTTGCATTTTGGGAGCAGGGCTGCCGGAGGCGCCCGGCACGGACAGCCTAAGCTACATTTGAAGTTTGAGGTGGCAAGACAAGCAAGCAGCCCCAGTCTCTGTGCCTCTGTGCGAGCAGTGCCATGGGCAGATGAGGCTGAGCAACAGCTTTCCAGGCTAGCTCTTTCTGGCTGCGAGCTATCTGCAGACGTTCGAATTCTGGGAGCAGGGCTGCCGGAGGAGCCCGGCATGCACCCCCAATGCTACATTTGAAGTTTCAGGGGGCAAGACAAGCAAGCAGCCCCAGTCTCTGTGCCTCTGTGCGAGCAGTGCCATGGGTAGATGAGGCTGAGCAACAGCTTTCCATGCTAGCTCTTTCTGGCTGCAATCTATCTGCAGACGTTCGAATTTTGGGAGCAGGGCTGCCGGAGGATCCCGGCATGCTCCCCCAATGCTACATTTGAAGTTTGAGGTGGCAAGTCAAGCAAGCAGCCCCAGTCTCTGTGCCTCTGTGCGAGCAGTGCCATGGGCAGATGAGGCTGAGCAACAGCTTTCCAGGCTAGCTTATGTTGTCTGCAAGCTGTCTGCAGACGTTCGAATTTTGGGAGCAGGGCTGCCGGAGGAGCCCGGCATGCACCCCCAATGCTACATTTGAAGTTTGAGGTGGCAAGACAAGCAAGCAGCCCCAGTCCCTGTGCCTCTGTGCGAGCAGTGCCATGGGCAGATGAGGCTGAGAAACAGCTTTCCAGGCTAGCTCTTTCTGGCTGAGAGCTATCTGCAGACGTTCGCATTTTTAGATCAGGGCTGCCGGAGACGCCCGGCACGAACCCCCTAAGCTACATTTGAAGTTTGAGGGGGCTAGACAAGCAAGCAGCCCCAGTCTCTGTGCCTCTGTGCGAGCAGTGCCATGGGCAGATGAGGCTGACCAACAGCTTTCCATGCTGGCTCTTTCTGGCTGCAATCTATCTGCAGACGTTCGAATTTTGGGATCAGGGCTGCCGGAGGAGCCCGGCATGCACCCCCAATGCTACATTTGAAGTTTGAGGTGGGAAGACAAGCAAGCAGCCCCAGTCTCTGTGCCTCTGTGCGAGCAGTGCCATGGGCAGATGAGGCTGAGAAACAGCTTTCCAGGCTAGCTCTTTCTGGCTGAGAGCTATCTGCAGATGTTCGCTTTTTCGGAGCAGGGCTGCCGGAGGCGCCCGGCACGGGCAGCCTAAGCTACTTTTGAAGTTTGACGGGGCAAGACAAGCAAGCAGCCCCAGTCTCTGTGCCTCTGTGCGAGCAGTGCCATGGGCAGATGAGGCTGAGCAACAGCTTTCCAGGCTAGCTCTTTCTGGCTGAGAGCTATCTGCAGACATTTGCATTTTGGGAGCAGGGCTGCCGGAGGCGCCCGGCACGGACAGCCTAAGCTACATTTGAAGTTTGAGGTGGCAAGACAAGCAAGCAGCCCCAGTCTCTGTGCCTCTGTGCGAGCAGTGCCATGGGCAGATGAGGCTGAGCAACAGCTTTCCAGGCTAGCTCTTTCTGGCTGCGAGCTATCTGCAGACGTTCGCATTTTGGGAGCAGCCCTGCTGGAGGCGCCCAGCACGGACCACCTAAGCTACATTTGAAGTTTCAGGGGGCAAGACAAGCAAGCAGCCCCAGTCTCTGTGCCTCTGTGCGAGCAGTGCCATGGGTAGATGAGGCTGAGCAACAGCTTTCCATGCTTGCTCTTTCTGGTTGCAATCTATCTGCAGACGTTCGAATTCTGGGAGCAGGGCTGCCGGAGGATCCCGGCATGCTCCCCCAGTGCTACATTTGAAGTTTGACGGGGCAAGACAAGCAAGCAGCCCCAGTCTCTGTGCCTCTGTGCGAGCACTGCCATGGGCAGATGAGGCTGAGCAACAGCTTTCCAGGCTAGCTCTTTCTGGCTACGAGCTATCTGCAGACGTTCGCATTTTGGGAGCAGCCCTGCCGGAGGCGCCCAGCACGGACCACCTAAGCTGCATTTGAAGTTTGAGGGGGCAAGACAAGCAAGCAGCCCCAGTCTCTGTGCCTCTGTGTGAGCAGTGCCATGGGCAGATGAGGCTGAGCTTCAGCTTTCCAGGCTAGCCCTTTCTGGCTGCGAGCTATCTGCAGACATTCGCATTTTCGGAGCAGCCCTGCCGGAGGCGCCCAGCACGAACACACAATGTCACGTTTGAAGTTTGAGGTGGCAAGACAAGCAAGCAGCCCCAGTCTCTGTGCCTCTGTGCGAGCAGTGCCATGGGCAGATGAGGCTGAGCAACAGCTTTCCAGGCTAGCTCTTTCTGGCTGCGAGCTATCTGCAGACGTTCGCATTTTGGGAGCAGCCCTGCCGGAGGCGCCCAGCACGGACCACCTAAGCTACATTTGAAGTTTGAGGGGGCAATACAAGCAAGCAGCCCCAGTCTCTGTGCCTCTGTGCGAGCAGTGCCATGGGCCGATGAGGCTGAGCAACAGCTTTCCATGCTTGCTCTTTCTGGTTGCAATCTATCTGCAGACGTTCGAATTCTGAGAGCAGGGCTGCCGGAGGATCCCGGCATGCTCCCCCAATGCTACATTTGAAGTTTGACGGGGCAAGACAAGCAAGCAGCCCCAGTCTCTGTGCCTCTGTGCGAGCAGTGCCATGGGCAGATGAGGCTGAGCAACAGCTTTCCAGGCTAGCTCTTTCTGGCTACGAGCTATCTGCAGACGTTCGCATTTTGGGAGCAGCCCTGCCGGAGGCGCCCAGCACGGACCACCTAAGATGCATTTGAAGTTTGAGGGGGCAAGACAAGCAAGCAGCCCCAGTCTCTGTGCCTCTGTGTGAGCAGTGCCATGGGCAGATGAGGCTGAGCTTCAGCTTTCCAGGCTAGCCCTTTCTGGGTTCGAGCTATCTGCAGACGTTCGCATTTTCGGAGCAGCCCTGCCGGAGGGCCCCGGCACGGACCACCTAAGCTACGTCTGAAGTTTGAGGTGGCAAGACAAGCAAGCAACCCCAGTCTCTGTGCCTCTGTGCGAGCAGTGCCATGGGCAGATGAGGCTGAGTAACAGCTTTCCAGGCTAGCTCTTTCTGGCTGCGAGCTAGCTGCAGACGTTCGAATTCTGGGAGCAGGGCTGCGGGAGGCCCCCGGCACGGACCACCTAAGATACGTCCGAAGTTTGATGTGGCAAGACAAGCAAGCAGCCCCAGTCTCTGTGCCTCTGTGCGAGCAGTGCCATGGGCAGATGAGGCTGAGCAACAGCTTTCCAGGCTAGCTCTTTCTGGCTGCGAGCTATCTGCAGATGTTTGCGTTTTCGGAGCAGGGCTGCCGCAGACGCCCGGCACGAACACCCAAAGCCACGTTTGAAGTTTGAGGGGGCAAGACAAGCAAGCAGCCCCAGTCTCTGTGCCTCTGTGCGAGCAGTGCCATGGGCAGATGAGGCTGAGCAACAGCTTTCCATGCTAGCTCTCTCTGGCTGCAATCTATCTGCAGACGTTCGAATTTTGGGAGCAGGGCTGCTGGAGGCGCCCGGCACGGACAGCCTAAGATACATTTGAAGTTTGAGGGGGCAAGACAAGCAAGCAGCCCCAGTCTCTGTGCCTCTGTGCGAGCACTGCCATGGGCAGATGAGGCTGAGCAACAGCTTTCCAGGCTAGCTCTTTTTGTCTGCAAGCTGTCTGCAGACGTTTGCATTTCCTGAGAAGCACTGCCGGAGGAACCCGGCATGGACCACCTAAGACACGTTTTAAGTTTGAGGTTGCAAGACAAGCAAGCAGCCCCAGTCTCTGTGGCTCTGTGCGAGCAGTGCCATGGGCAGATGAGGCTGAGCAACAGATTTCCAGGCTAGCTCTTTCTGGCTGCGAGCTATCTGCAGACGTTCGCATTTTGGGAGCAGGGCTGCCGGAGGAGCCCGGCATGCACCCCCAATGCTACATGTGAAGTTTGAGGGGGCAAGACAAGCAAGCAGCCCCAGACTCCGTGCCTCTGTGCGAGCACTGCCATGGGCAGATGAGGCTGAGCAACAGTTTTCCAGGCTAGCTCTTTCTGTCTGCGAGCTATCTGCAGACGTTCGCATTTTGGGAGCAGCCCTGCCGGAGGCGCCCAGCACGGACCACCTAAGCTACATTTGAAGTTTGAGGGGGCAAGACAAGCAAGCAGCCCCAGTCTCTGTACCTCTGTGCGAGCACTGCCATGGGCAGATGAGGCTGAGCAACAGCTTTCCAGGCTAGCCCTTTCTGGCTGCGAGCTATTTGCAGACGTTCGCATTTTCGGACCAGCCCTGCCGCAGGCCCCCGGCACGGACCACCTAAGCTACGTCTGAAGTTTGAGGTGGCAAGACAAGCAAGCAGCCCCAGTCTCTGTGCCTCTGTGTGAGCAGTGCCATGGGCAGATGAGGCCGAGCAACAGCTTTCCAGGCTAGCTCTTTCTGGCTGCGAGCTATCTGCAGACGTTCGCATTTTGGGAGCAGCCCTGCCGGAGGCGCCCAGCATGGACCACCTAAGATACATTTGAAGTTTGAGGGGGCAAGACAAGCAAGCAGCCCCAGTCTCTGTGCCTCTGTGCGAGCAGTGCCATGGGCAGATGAGGCTGAGCAACAGCTTTCCAGGCTAGCTCTTTCTGGCTGAGAGCTATCAGCAGACATTCGCATTTTGGGAGCAGGGCTGCCAGAGGCACCCGGCACGGACAGCCTAAGCTACGTTTGAAGTTTGAGGTGGCAAGACAAGCAAGCAGCCCCAGTCTCTGTGCCTCTGTGCGAGCAGTGCCATGGGCAGATGAGGCTGAGCAACAGCTTTCCATGCTGGCTCTTTCTGGCTGCATTCTATCTGCAGACGTTCGAATTTTGGGAGCAGGGCTGCCGGAGGAGCCCGGCATGCACCCCCAATGCTACATTTGAAGTTTGACGTGGCAAGACAAGCAAGCAGCCCCAGTCTCTGTGCCTCTGTGCGAGCAGTGCCATGGGCAGATGAGGCTGAGCAACAGCTTTCCAGGCTAGCTCTTTCTGGCTGAGAGCTATCTGCAGATGTTCGCATTTTGGGAGCAGGGCTGCCGGAGGCGCCCGGCACGAACCCCCTAAGATACGTCTGAAGTTTGACGGGGCAAGACAAGCAAGCAGCCCCAGGCTCTGTGCCTCTGTGCGAGCAGTGCCATGGGCAGATGAGGCTGAGCAACAGCTTTCCAGGCTAGCTCTTTCTGGCTGCGAGCTATCTGCAGACGTTTGCATTTTCGGAGCAGGGCTGCCGGAGGCGCCCGGCACGGACAGCCTAAGATACATTTGAAGTTTGAGGTGGCAAGACAAGCAAGCAGCCCCAGTCTCTGTGCCTCTGTGCGAGCAGTGCCATGGGCAGATGAGGCTGAGCAATAGCTTTCCAGGCTAGCTCTTTCTGGCTGCGAGCTATCTGCAGACGTTTGCATTTTCAGAGCAGGGCTGCCAGAGACGCCCGGCACGAATACCCAAAGTCACGTTTGAAGTTTGAGGTGGCAAGACAAGCAAGCAGCCCCAGTCTCTGTGCCTCTGTGCGAGCAGTGCCATGGGCAGATGAGGCTGAGCAACAGCTTTCCAGGCTAGCTCTTTCTGGCTGCGAGCTATCTGCAGACGTTCGCATTTTCGGACCAGCCCTGCCGGAGGCGCCCAGCACGGACCACCTAAGCTACATTTGAAGTTTGAGGGGGCAATACAAGCAAGCAGCCCCAGTCTCTGTGCCTCTGTGCGAGCAGTGCCATGGGCAGATGAGGCTGAGCAACAGCTTTCCATGCTGGCTCTTTCTGGCTGCGAGCTATCTGCAGACGTTCGAATTCTGAGAGCAGGGCTGCCGGAGGATCCCGGCATGCTCCCCCAATGCTACATTTGAAGTTTGACGGGGCAAGACAAGCAAGCAGCCCCAGTCTCTGTGCCTCTGTGCGAGCAGTGCCATGGGCAGATGAGGCTGAGCAACAGCTTTCCAGGCTAGCTCTTTCTGGCTACGAGCTATCTGCAGACGTTCGCATTTTGGGAGCAGCCCTGCCGGAGGCGCCCAGCACGGACCACCTAAGCTGCATTTGAAGTTTGAGGGGGCAAGACAAGCAAGCAGCCCCAGTCTCTTTGCCTCTGTGTGAGCAGTGCCATGGGCAGATGAGGCTGAGCAACAGCTTTCCAGGCTAGCCCTTTCTGGGTTCGAGCTATCTGCAGACGTTCGCATTTTCGGAGCAGCCCTGCCGGAGGGCCCCGGCACGGACCACCTAAGCTACGTCTGAAGTTTGAGGTGGCAAGACAAGCAAGCAACCCCAGTCTCTGTGCCTCTGTGCGAGCAGTGCCATGGGCAGATGAGGCTGAGTAACAGCTTTCCAGGCTAGCTCTTTCTGGCTGCGAGCTAGCTGCAGACGTTCGAATTCTGGGAGCAGGGCTGCGGGAGGCCCCCGGCACGGACCACCTAAGATACGTCCGAAGTTTGATGTGGCAAGACAAGCAAGCAGCCCCAGTCTCTGTGCCTCTGTGCGAGCAGTGCCATGGGCAGATGAGGCTGAGCAACAGCTTTCCAGGCTAGCTCTTTCTGGCTGCGAGCTATCTGCAGATGTTTGCGTTTTCGGAGCAGGGCTGCCGCAGACGCCCGGCACGAACACCCAAAGCCACGTTTGAAGTTTGAGGGGGCAAGAAAAGCAAGAAGCCCCAGTCTCTGTGCCTCTGTGCGAGCAGTGCCATGGGCAGATGAGGCTGAGTAACAGCTTTCCATGCTAGCTCTCTCTGGCTGCAATCTATCTGCAGACGTTCGAATTTTGGGAGCAGGGCTGCTGGAGGCGCCCGGCACGGACAGCCTAAGATACATTTGAAGTTTGAGGGGGCAAGACAAGCAAGCAGCCCCAGTCTCTGTGCCTCTGTGCGAGCACTGCCATGGGCAGATGAGGCTGAGCAACAGCTTTCCAGGCTAGCTCTTTTTGTCTGCAAGCTGTCTGCAGACGTTTGCATTTTCTGAGAAGCACTGCCGGAGGCACCCGGCATGGACTACCTAAGACACGTTTTAAGTTTGAGGTTGCAAGACAAGCAAGCAGCCCCAGTCTCTGTGCCTCTGTGCGAGCAGTGCCATGGGCAGATGAGGCAGAGCAACAGATTTCCAGGCTAGCTCTTTCTGGCTGCGAGCTATCTGCAGACGTTCGCATTTTGGGAGCAGGGCTGCCGGAGGAGCCCGGCATGCACCCCCAATGCTACATGTGAAGTTTGAGGGGGCAAGACAAGCAAGCAGCCCCAGTCTCTGTGCCTCTGTGCGAGCACTGCCATGGGCAGATGAGGCTGAGCAACAGCTTTCCAGGCTAGCCCTTTCTGGCTGCGAGCTATTTGCAGACGTTCGCATTTTCAGACCAGCCCTGCCGCAGGTCCCCGGCACGGACCACCTAAGCTACGTTTGAAGTTTGAGGTGGCAAGACAAGCAAGCAGCCCCAGTCTCTGTGCCTCTGTGCGAGCAGTGCCATGGGCAGATGAGGCTGAGCAACAGTTTTCCAGGCTAGCTCTTTCTGGCTGCGAGCTATCTGCAGACTTTCGCATTTTGGGAGCAGCCCTGCCGGAGGCGCCCAGCACGGACCACCTAAGCTACATTTGAAGTTTGAGGGGGCAAGACAAGCAAGCAGCCCCAGTCTCTGTGCCTCTGTGCGAGCAGTGCCATGGGCAGATGAGGCTGAGCAACAGCTTTCCAGGCTAGCCCTTTCTGGCTGCGAGCTATTTGCAGACGTTCGCATTTTCGGACCAGCCCTGCCGCAGGCCCCCGGCACGGACCACCTAAGCTACGTTTGAAGTTTGAGGTGGCAAGAAAAGCAAGCAGCCCCAGTCTCTGTGCCTCTGTGTGAGCAGTGCCATGGGCAGATGAGGCTGAGCAACAGCTTTCCAGGCTAGCTCTTTCTGGCTGAGAGCTATCAGCAGACATTCGCATTTTGGGAGCAGGGCTGCCAGAGGCGCCCGGCACGGACCACCTAAGCTACGTTTGAAGTTTGAGGTGGCAAGACAAGCAAGCAGCCCCAGTCCCTGTGCCTCTGTGCGAGCAGTGCCATGGGCAGATGAGGCTGAGAAACAGCTTTCCATGCTTGCTCTTTCTGGCTGCATTCTATCTGCAGACGTTCGAATTTTGGGAGCAGGGCTGCCGGAGGAGCCCGGCATGCACCCCCAATGCTACATTTGAAGTTTGACGTGGCAAGACAAGCAAGCAGCCCCAGTCTCTGTGCCTCTGTGCGAGCAGTGCCATGGGCAGATGAGGCTCAGCAACAGCTTTCCAGGCTAGCTCTTTCTGGCTACGAGCTATCTGCAGACGTTCGCATTTTGGGAGCAGCCCTGCCGGAGGCGCCCAGCACGGACCACCTAAGCTGCATTTGAAGTTTGAGGGGGCAAGACAAGCAAGCAGCCCCAGTCTCTGTGCCTCTGTGTGAGCAGTGCCATGGGCAGATGAGGCTGAGCTTCAGCTTTCCAGGCTAGCCCTTTCTGGGTTCGAGCTATCTGCAGACGTTCGCATTTTCGGAGCAGCCCTGCCGCAGGCCCCCGGCACGGACCACCTAAGCTACGTTTGAAGTTTGAGGGGGCAAGAAAAGCAAGAAGCCCCAGTCTCTGTGCCTCTGTGCGAGCAGTGCCATGGGCAGATGAGGCTGAGCAACAGCTTTCCAGGCTAGCTCTTTCTGGCTGCGATCTATCTGCAGACGTTCGCATTTTGGGAGCAGCCCTGCCGGAGGCCCCCAGCACGGACCACCTAAGCTACATTTGAAGTTTGAGGGGGCAATACAAGCAAGCAGCCCCAGTCTCTGTGCCTCTGTGCGAGCAGTGCCATGGGCAGATGAGGCTGAGCAACAGCTTTCCATGCTGGCTCTTTCTGGTTGCAATCTATCTGCAGACGTTCGAATTCTGAGAGCAGGGCTGCCGGAGGATCCCGGCATGCTCCCCCAATGCTACATTTGAAGTTTGACGGGGCAAGACAAGCAAGCAGCCCCAGTCTCTGTGCCTCTGTGCGAGCAGTGCCATGGGCAGATGAGGCTGAGCAACAGCTTTCCAGGCTAGCTCTTTCTGGCTACGAGCTATCTGCAGACGTTCGCATTTTGGGAGCAGCCCTGCCGGAGGCGCCCAGCACGGACCACCTAAGCTGCATTTGAAGTTTGAGGTGGCAAGACAAGCAAGCAGCCCCAGTCTCTTTGCCTCTGTGTGAGCAGTGCCATGGGCAGATGAGGCTGAGCTTCAGCTTTCCAGGCTAGCCCTTTCTGGGTTCGAGCTATCTGCAGACGTTCGCATTTTCGGAGCAGCCCTGCCGGAGGGCCCCGGCACGGACCACCTAAGCTACGTCTGAAGTTTGAGGTGGCAAGACAAGCAAGCAACCCCAGTCTCTGTGCCTCTGTGCGAGCAGTGCCATGGGCAGATGAGGCTGAGTAACAGCTTTCCAGGCTAGCTCTTTCTGGCTGCGAGCTAGCTGCAGACGTTCGAATTCTGGGAGCAGGGCTGCGGGAGGCCCCCGGCACGGACCACCTAAGATACGTCCGAAGTTTGATGTGGCAAGACAAGCAAGCAGCTCCAGTCTCTGTGCCTCTGTGCGAGCAGTGCCATGGGCAGATGAGGCTGAGCAACAGCTTTCCAGGCTAGCTCTTTCTGGCTGCGAGCTATCTGCAGATGTTTGCGTTTTCGGAGCAGCCCTGCCGGAGGCGCCCAGCACGGACCACCTAAGCTACATTTGAAGTTTGAGGGGGCAAGACAAGCAAGCAGCCCCAGTCTCTGTGCCTCTGTGCGAGCAGTGCCATGGGCAGATGAGGCTGAGCAACAGCTTTCCAGGCTAGCCCTTTCTGGCTGCGAGCTATTTGCAGACGTTCGCATTTTCGGACCAGCCCTGCCGCAGGCCCCCGGCACGGACCACCTAAGCTACGTTTGAAGTTTGAGGTGGCAAGAAAAGCAAGCAGCCCCAGTCTCTGTGCCTCTGTGTGAGCAGTGCCATGGGCAGATGAGGCTGAGCAACAGCTTTCCAGGCTAGCTCTTTCTGGCTGCGAGCTATCTGCAGATGTTCGCATTTTGGGAGCAGCCCTGCCGGAGGCGCCCAGCATGGACCACCTAAGATACATTTGAAGTTTGAGGGGGTAAGACAAGCAAGCAGCCCCAGTCTCTGTGCCTCTGTGCGAGCAGTGCCATGGGCAGATGAGGCTGAGCAACAGCTTTCCAGGCTAGCTCTTTCTGGCTGAGAGCTATCAGCAGACATTCGCATTTTGGGAGCAGGGCTGCCAGAGGCGCCCGGCACGGACCACCTAAGCTACGTTTGAAGTTTGAGGTGGCAAGACAAGCAAGCAGCCCCAGTCCCTGTGCCTCTGTGCGAGCAGTGCCATGGGCAGATGAGGCTGAGCAACAGCTTTCCATGCTTGCTCTTTCTGGCTGCATTCTATCTGCAGACGTTCGAATTTTGGGAGCAGGGCTGCCGGAGGAGCCCGGCATGCACCCCCAATGCTACATTTGAAGTTTGACGTGGCAAGACAAGCAAGCAGCCCCAGTCTCTGTGCCTCTGTGCGAGCAGTGCCATGGGCAGATGAGGCTGAGCAACAGCTTTCCAGGCTAGCTCTTTCTGGCTACGAGCTATCTGCAGACGTTCGCATTTTGGGAGCAGCCCTGCCGGAGGCGCCCAGCACGGACCACCTAAGCTGCATTTGAAGTTTGAGGGGGCAAGACAAGCAAGCAGCCCCAGTCTCTGTGCCTCTGTGCGAGCAGTGCCATGGGCAGATGAGGCTGAGCTTCAGCTTTCCAGGCTAGCCCTTTCTGGGTTCGAGCTATCTGCAGACGTTTGCATTTTCGGAGCAGCCCTGCCGCAGGCCCCCGGCACGGACCACCTAAGCTACGTTTGAAGTTTGAGGGGGTGAAAAGCAAGAAGCCCCAGTCTCTGTGCCTCTGTGCGAGCAGTGCCATGGGCAGATGAGGCTGAGCAACAGCTTTCCATGCTAGCTCTCTCTGGCTGCAATCTATCTGCAGACGTTCGAATTTTGGGAGCAGGGCTGCTGGAGGCGCCCGGCACGGACAGCCTAAGATACATTTGAAGTTTGAGGGGGCAAGACAAGCAAGCAGCCCCAGTCTCTGTGCCTCTGTGCGAGTACTGCCATGGGCAGATGAGGCTGAGCAACAGCTTTCCAGGCTAGCTCTTGTTGTCTGCAAGCAGTCTGCAGACGTTTGCATTTTCTGAGAAGCACTGCCGGAGGCACCCGGCATGGACCACCTAAGACACGTTTTAAGTTTGAGGTGGCAAGACAAGCAAGCAGCCCCAGTCTCTGTGCCTCTGTGCGAGCAGTGCCATGGGCAGATGAGGCTGAGCAACAGATTTCCAGGCTAGCCCTTTCTGGCTGCGAGCTATTTGCAGACGTTCGCATTTTCAGACCAGCCCTGCCGCAGGTCCCCGGCACGGACCACCTAAGCTACGTTTGAAGTTTGAGGTGGCAAGACAAGCAAGCAGCCCCAGACTCTGTGCCTCTGTGCGAGCAGTGCCATGGGCAGATGAGGCTGAGCAACAGTTTTCCAGGCTAGCTCTTTCTGGCTGCGAGCTATCTGCAGACGTTCGCATTTTGGGAGCAGACCTGCCGGAGGCGCCCAGCACGGACCACCTAAGCTACATTTGAAGTTTGAGGGGGCAAGACAAGCAAGCAGCCCCAGTCTCTGTGCCTCTGTGCGAGCACTGCCATGGGCAGATGAGGCTGAGCAACAGCTTTCCAGGCTAGCCCTTTCTGGCTGCGAGCTATTTGCAGACGTTCGCATTTTCGGACCAGCCCTGCCGTAGGCCCCCGGCACGGACCACCTAAGCTACGTTTGAAGTTTGAGGTGGCAAGAAAAGCAAGCAGCCCCAGTCTCTGTGCCTCTGTGTGAGCAGTGCCATGGGCAGATGAGGCT
The DNA here is from genome assembly GCF_030867145.1 of Opisthocomus hoazin. NCBI lineage: Eukaryota > Metazoa > Chordata > Aves > Opisthocomiformes > Opisthocomidae > Opisthocomus > Opisthocomus hoazin. The sequence goes on from NC_134453.1 coordinate 11,808,008, forward strand.
GAGCAACAGCTTTCCAGGCTAGCTCTTTCTGGCTGCGAGCTATCTGCAGACGTTTGCATTTTGGGAGCAGCCCTGCCGGAGGCGCCCAGCATGGACCACCTAAGATACATTTGAAGTTTGAGGGGGTAAGACAAGCAAGCAGCCCCAGTCTCTGTGCCTCTGTGCGAGCAGTGCCATGGGCAGATGAGGCTGAGCAACAGCTTTCCAGGCTAGCTCTTTCTGGCTGCGAGCTATCTGCAGACGTTCGCATTTTCAGAGCAGGGCTGCCGGAGGCGCCCGGCACGGACAGCCTAAGCTATTTTTGAAGTTTGAGGTGGCAAGACAAGCAAGCAGCCCCAGTCTCTGTGCCTCTGTGCGAGCAGTGCCATGGGCAGATGAGGCTGAGCAACAGCTTTCCATGCTGGCTCTTTCTGGCTGCATTCTATCTGCAGACGTTCGAATTTTGGGAGCAGGGCTGCCGGAGGAGCCCGGCATGCATCCCCAATGCTACATTTGAAGTTTGACGTGGCAAGACAAGCAAGCAGCCCCAGTCTCTGTGCCTCTGTGCGAGCAGTGCCATGGGCAGATGAGGCTGAGAAACAGCTTTCCAGGCTAGCTCTTTCTGGCTGAGAGCTATCTGCAGATGTTCGCATTTTGGGAGCAGGGCTGCCGGAGGCGCCCGGCACGGGCAGCCTAAACTACGTTTGAAGTTTGAGGTGGCAAGACAAGCAAGCAGCCCCAGTCTCTTTGCCTCTGTGTGAGCAGTGCCATGGGCAGATGAGGCTGAGCTTCAGCTTTCCAGGCTAGCCCTTTCTGGGTTCGAGCTATCTGCAGACGTTCGCATTTTCGGAGCAGCCCTGCCGGAGGGCCCCGGCACGGACCACCTAAGCTACGTCTGAAGTTTGAGGTGGCAAGACAAGCAAGCAACCCCAGTCTCTGTGCCTCTGTGCGAGCAGTGCCATGGGCAGATGAGGCTGAGTAACAGCTTTCCAGGCTAGCTCTTTCTGGCTGCGAGCTAGCTGCAGACGTTCGAATTCTGGGAGCAGGGCTGCGGGAGGCCCCCGGCACGGACCACCTAAGATACGTCCGAACTTTGATGTGGCAAGACAAGCAAGCAGCCCCAGTCTCTGTGCCTCTGTGCGAGCAGTGCCATGGGCAGATGAGGCTGAGCAACAGCTTTCCAGGCTAGCTCTTTCTGGCTGCGAGCTATCTGCAGATGTTTGCGTTTTCGGAGCAGCCCTGCCGGAGGCGCCCAGCACGGACCACCTAAGCTACATTTGAAGTTTGAGGGGGCAAGACAAGCAAGCAGCCCCAGTCTCTGTGCCTCTGTGCGAGCAGTGCCATGGGCAGATGAGGCTGAGCAACAGCTTTCCAGGCTAGCCCTTTCTGGCTGCGAGCTATTTGCAGACGTTCGCATTTTCGGACCAGCCCTGCCGCAGGCCCCCGGCACGGACCACCTAAGCTACGTTTGAAGTTTGAGGTGGCAAGAAAAGCAAGCAGCCCCAGTCTCTGTGCCTCTGTGTGAGCAGTGCCATGGGCAGATGAGGCTGAGCAACAGCTTTCCAGGCTAGCTCTTTCTGGCTGCGAGCTATCTGCAGACGTTCGCATTTTGGGAGCAGCCCTGCCGGAGGCGCCCAGCATGGACCACCTAAGATACATTTGAAGTTTGAGGGGGTAAGACAAGCAAGCAGCCCCAGTCTCTGTGCCTCTGTGCGAGCAGTGCCATGGGCAGATGAGGCTGAGCAACAGCTTTCCAGGCTAGCTCTTTCTGGCTGAGAGCTATCAGCAGACATTCGCATTTTGGGAGCAGGGCTGCCAGAGGCGCCCGGCACGGACCACCTAAGCTACGTTTGAAGTTTGAGGTGGCAAGACAAGCAAGCAGCCCCAGTCCCTGTGCCTCTGTGCGAGCAGTGCCATGGGCAGATGAGGCTGAGCAACAGCTTTCCATGCTTGCTCTTTCTGGCTGCATTCTATCTGCAGACGTTCGAATTTTGGGAGCAGGGCTGCCGGAGGAGCCCGGCATGCACCCCCAATGCTACATTTGAAGTTTGACGTGGCAAGACAAGCAAGCAGCCCCAGTCTCTGTGCCTCTGTGCGAGCAGTGCCATGGGCAGATGAGGCTGAGCAACAGCTTTCCAGGCTAGCTCTTTCTGGCTACGAGCTATCTGCAGACGTTCGCATTTTGGGAGCAGCCCTGCCGGAGGCGCACAGCACGGACCACCTAAGCTGCATTTGAAGTTTGAGGGGGCAAGACAAGCAAGCAGCCCCAGTCTCTGTGCCTCTGTGTGAGCAGTGCCATGGGCAGATGAGGCTGAGCTTCAGCTTTCCAGGCTAGCCCTTTCTGGGTTCGAGTTATCTGCAGACGTTCGCATTTTCGGAGCAGCCCTGCCGCAGGCCCCCGGAACGGACCACCTAAGCTACGTTTGAAGTTTGAGGGGGCAAGAAAAGCAAGAAGCCCCAGTCTCTGTGCCTCTGTGCGAGCAGTGCCATGGGCAGATGAGGCTGAGCAACAGCTTTCCATGCTAGCTCTCTCTGGCTGCAATCTATCTGCAGACGTTCGAATTTTGGGAGCAGGGCTGCTGGAGGCGCCCGGCACGGACAGCCTAAGATACATTTGAAGTTTGAGGGGGCAAGACAAGCAAGCAGCCCCAGTCTCTGTGCCTCTGTGCGAGCACTGCCATGGGCAGATGAGGCTGAGCAACAGCTTTCCAGGCTAGCTCTTGTTGTCTGCAAGCAGTCTGCAGACGTTTGCATTTTCTGAGAAGCACTGCCGGAGGCACCCGGCATGGACCACCTAAGACACGTTTTAAGTTTGAGGTGGCAAGACAAGCAAGCAGCCCCAGTCTCTGTGCCTCTGTGCGAGCAGTGCCATGGGCAGATGAGGCTGAGCAACAGATTTCCAGGCTAGCCCTTTCTGGCTGCGAGCTATTTGCAGACGTTCGCATTTTCAGACCAGCCCTGCCGCAGGTCCCCGGCACGGACCACCTAAGCTACGTTTGAAGTTTGAGGTGGCAAGACAAGCAAGCAGCCCCAGACTCTGTGCCTCTGTGCGAGCAGTGCCATGGGCAGATGAGGCTGAGCAACAGTTTTCCAGGCTAGCTCTTTCTGGCTGCGAGCTATCTGCAGACGTTCGCATTTTGGGAGCAGCCCTGCCGGAGGCGCCCAGCACGGACCACCTAAGCTACATTTGAAGTTTGAGGGGGCAAGACAAGCAAGCAGCCCCAGTCTCTGTGCCTCTGTGCGAGCACTGCCATGGGCAGATGAGGCTGAGCAACAGCTTTCCAGGCTAGCCCTTTCTGGCTGCGAGCTATTTGCAGAAGTTCGCATTTTCGGACCAGCCCTGCCGTAGGCCCCCGGCACGGACCACCTAAGCTACGTTTGAAGTTTGAGGTGGCAAGAAAAGCAAGCAGCCCCAGTCTCTGTGCCTCTGTGTGAGCAGTGCCATGGGCAGATGAGGCTGAGCAACAGCTTTCCAGGCTAGCTCTTTCTGGCTGCGAGCTATCTGCAGACGTTTGCATTTTGGGAGCAGCCCTGCCGGAGGCGCCCAGCATGGACCACCTAAGATACATTTGAAGTTTGAGGGGGTAAGACAAGCAAGCAGCCCCAGTCTCTGTGCCTCTGTGCGAGCAGTGCCATGGGCAGATGAGGCTGAGCAACAGCTTTCCAGGCTAGCTCTTTCTGGCTGCGAGCTATCTGCAGACGTTCGCATTTTCAGAGCAGGGCTGCCGGAGGCGCCCGGCACGGACAGCCTAAGCTATTTTTGAAGTTTGAGGTGGCAAGACAAGCAAGCAGCCCCAGTCTCTGTGCCTCTGTGCGAGCAGTGCCATGGGCAGATGAGGCTGAGCAACAGCTTTCCATGCTGGCTCTTTCTGGCTGCATTCTATCTGCAGACGTTCGAATTTTGGGAGCAGGGCTGCCGGAGGAGCCCGGCATGCACCCCCAATGCTACATTTGAAGTTTGACGTGGCAAGACAAGCAAGCAGCCCCAGTCTCTGTGCCTCTGTGCGAGCAGTGCCATGGGCAGATGAGGCTGAGCAACAGCTTTCCAGGCTAGCTCTTTCTGGCTGCGAGCTATCTGCAGACGTTTGCATTTTCAGAGCAGGGCTGCCAGAGACGCCCGGCACGAATACCCAAAGTCACGTTTGAAGTTTGAGGGGGCAAGAAAAGCAAGAAGCCCCAGTCTCTGTGCCTCTGTGCGAGCAGTGCCATGGGCAGATGAGGCTGAGCTTCAGCTTTCCAGGCTAGCCCTTTCTGGGTTCGAGCTATCTGCAGACGTTCGCATTTTCGGAGCAGCCCTGCCGCAGGCCCCCGGCACGGACCACCTAAGCTACGTCTGAAGTTTGAGGTGGCAAGACAAGCAAGCAACCCCAGTCTCTGTGCCTCTGTGCGAGCAGTGCCATGGGCAGATGAGGCTGAGTAACAGCTTTCCAGGCTAGCTCTTTCTGGCTGCGAGCTAGCTGCAGACGTTCGAATTCTGGGAGCAGGGCTGCGGGAGGCCCCCGGCACGGACCACCTAAGATACGTTTGAAGTTTGATGTGGCAAGACAAGCAAGCAGCCCCAGTCTCTGTGCCTCTGTGCGAGCAGTGCCATGGGCAGATGAGGCTGAGCAACAGCTTTCCAGGCTAGCTCTTTCTGGCTGAGAGCTATCTGCAGATGTTTGCGTTTTCGGAGCAGGGCTGCCGCAGACGCCCGGCACGAACACCCAAAGCCACGTTTGAAGTTTGAGGGGGCAAGAAAAGCAAGAAGCCCCAGTCTCTGTGCCTCTGTGCGAGCAGTGCCATGGGCAGATGAGGCTGAGCAACAGCTTTCCATGCTAGCTCTCTCTGGCTGCAATCTATCTGCAGACGTTCGAATTTTGGGAGCAGGGCTGCTGGAGGCGCCCGGCACGGACAGCCTAAGATACATTTGAAGTTTGAGGGGGCAAGACAAGCAAGCAGCCCCAGTCTCTGTGCCTCTGTGCGAGCACTGCCATGGGCAGATGAGGCTGAGCAACAGCTTTCCAGGCTAGCTCTTGTTGTCTGCAAGCAGTCTGCAGACGTTTGCATTTTCTGAGAAGCACTGCCGGAGGCACCCGGCATGGACCACCTAAGACACGTTTTAAGTTTGAGGTTGCAAGACAAGCAAGCAGCCCCAGTCTCTGTGCCTCTGTGCGAGCAGTGCCATGGGCAGATGAGGCTGAGTAACAGCTTTCCAGGCTAGCCCTTTCTGGCTGCGAGCTATTTGCAGACGTTCGCATTTTCAGACCAGCCCTGCCGCAGGTCCCCGGCACGGACCTCCTAAGATACGTTTGAAGTTTGAGGTGGCAAGACAAGCAAGCAGCCCCAGACTCTGTGCCTCTGTGCGAGCAGTGCCATGGGCAGATGAGGCTGAGCAACAGTTTTCCAGGCTAGCTCTTTCTGGCTGCGAGCTATCTGCAGACGTTCGCATTTTGGGAGCAGCCCTGCCGGAGGCGCCCAGCACGGACCACCTAAGCTACATTTGAAGTTTGAGGGGGCAAGACAAGCATACAGCCCCAGTCTCTGTGCCTCTGTGCGAGCACTGCCATGGGCAGATGAGGCTGAGCAACAGCTTTCCAGGCTAGCCCTTTCTGGCTGCGAGCTATTTGCAGACGTTCGCATTTTCGGACCAGCCCTGCCGTAGGCCCCCGGCACGGACCACCTAAGCTACGTTTGAAGTTTGAGGGGGCAAGAAAAGCAAGCAGCCCCAGGCTCTGTGCCTCTGTGTGAGCAGTGCCATGGGCAGATGAGGCTGAGCAACAGCTTTCCAGGCTAGCTCTTTCTGGCTGCGAGCTATCTGCAGACGTTTGCATTTTGGGAGCAGCCCTGCCGGAGGCGCCCAGCATGGACCACCTAAGATACATTTGAAGTTTGAGGGGGTAAGACAAGCAAGCAGCCCCAGTCTCTGTGCCTCTGTGCGAGCAGTGCCATGGGCAGATGAGGCTGAGCAACAGCTTTCCAGGCTAGCTCTTTCTGGCTGCGAGCTATCTGCAGACGTTCGCATTTTCAGAGCAGGGCTGCCGGAGGCGCCCGGCACGGACAGCCTAAGCTACGTTTGAAGTTTGAGGTGGCAAGACAAGCAAGCAGCCCCAGTCTCTGTGCCTCTGTGCGAGCAGTGCCATGGGCAGATGAGGCTGAGCAACAGCTTTCCATGCTGGCTCTTTCTGGCTGCATTCTATCTGCAGACGTTCGAATTTTGGGAGCAGGGCTGCCGGAGGAGCCCGGCATGCACCCCCAATGCTACATTTGAAGTTTGACGGGGCTAGACAAGCAAGCAGCCCCAGTCTCTGTGCCTCTGTGCGAGCACTGCCATGGGCAGATGAGGCTGAGTAACAGCTTTCCAGGCTAGCTCTTTCTGGCTGCGAGCTATCTGCAGACATATGCATTTTGGGATCAGGGCTGCCGGAGGCGCCCGGCACGGACAGCCTAAGCTACATTTGAAGTTTGAGGTGGCAAGACAAGCAAGCAGCCCCAGTCTCTGTGCCTCTGTGCGAGCAGTGCCATGGGCAGATGAGGCTGAGCAACAGCTTTCCAGGCTAGCTCTTTCTGGCTGCGAGCTATCTGCAGACGTTTGCATTTTCAGAGCAGGGCTGCCAGAGACGCCCGGCACGAATACCCAAAGTCACGTTTGAAGTTTCAGGTGGCAAGACAAGCAAGCAGCCCCAGTCTCTGTGCCTCTGTGCGAGCAGTGCCATGGGCAGATGAGGCTGAGCAACAGCTTTCCAGGCTAGCTCTTTCTGGCTGCGAGCTATCTGCAGACATTCGCATTTTCGGAGCAGCCCTGCCGGAGGCGCCCGGCACGAACACCCAAAGTCACGTTTGAAGTTTGAGGTGGCAAGACAAGTAGCAGCCCCAGTCTCTGTGCCTCTGTGCGAGCAGTGCCATGGGCAGATGAGGCTGACCAACAGCTTTCCAGGCTAGCTCTTTCTGGCTGCGAGCTATCTGCAGACGTTCGCATTTTGGGAGCAGCCCTGCCGGAGGCGCCCAGCACGGACCACCTAAACTACATTTGAAGTTTGAGGGGGCAAGACAAGCAAGCAGCCCCAGTCTCTGTGCCTCTGTGCGAGCAGTGCCATGGGCAGATGAGGCTGAGCAACAAATTTCCATGCTTGCTCTTTCTGGTTGCAATCTATCTGCAGACGTTCGAATTCTGAGAGCAGGGCTGCCGGAGGATCCCGGCATGCTCCCCCAATGCTACATTTGAAGTTTGAGGGGGCAAGACAAGCAAGCAGCCCCAGTCTCTGTGCCTCTGTGCGAGCACTGCCATGGGCAGATGAGGCTGAGCAACAGCTTTCCAGGCTAGCTCTTTCTGGCTGAGAGCTATCTGCAGACGTTCGCATTTTGGGAGCAGCCCTGCCGGAGGCGCCCAGCACGGACCACCTAAGCTGCATTTGAAGTTTGAGGGGGCAAGACAAGCAAGCAGCCCCAGTCTCTGTGCCTCTGTGTGAGCAGTGCCATGGGCAGATGAGGCTGAGCTTCAGCTTTCCAGGCTAGCCCTTTCTGGGTTCGAGCTATCTGCAGACGTTCGCATTTTCGGAGCAGCCCTGCCGGAGGGCCCCGGCACGGACCACCTAAGCTACGTCTGAAGTTTGAGGTGGCAAGACAAGCAAGAAGCCCCAGTCTCTGTGCCTCTGTGCGAGCAGTGCCATGGGCAGATGAGGCTGAGCAACAGCTTTCCATGCTAGCTCTCTCTGGCTGCAATCTATCTGCAGACGTTCGAATTTTGGGAGCAGGGCTGCTGGAGGCGCCCGGCACGGACAGCCTAAGATACATTTGAAGTTTGAGGGGGCAAGACAAGCAAGCAGCCCCAGTCTCTGTGCCTCTGTGCGAGCAGTGCCATGGGCAGATGAGGCTGACCAACAGCTTTCCAGGCTAGCTCTTGTTGTCTGCAAGCAGTCTGCAGACGTTTGCATTTTCTGAGAAGCACTGCCGGAGGCACCCGGCATGGACCACCTAAGACACGTTTTAAGTTTGAGGTTGCAAGACAAGCAAGCAGCCCCAGTCTCTGTGCCTCTGTGCGAGCAGTGCCATGGGCAGATGAGGCTGAGAAACAGCTTTCCAGGCTAGCTCTTTCTGGCTGCGAGCTATCTGCAGATGTTCGCATTTTGGGAGCAGGGCTGCCGGAGGCGCCCGGCACGGGCAGCCTAAACTACGTTTGAAGTTTGACGGGCCAAGACAAGCAAGCAGCCCCAGTCTCTGTGCCTCTGTGCGAGCAGTGCCATGGGCAGATGAGGCTGAGCAACAGCTTTCCAGGCTAGCTCTTTATGGCTGAGAGCTATCTGCAGACGTTCGCATTTTCAGAGCAGGGCTGCCAGAGACGCCCGGCACGAACCCCCTAAGCTACGTCTGAAGTTTGAGGGGGCAAGACAAGCAAGCAGCCCCAGGCTCTGTGCCTCTGTGCGAGCAGTGCCATGGGCAGATGAGGCTGACCAACAGCTTTCCAGGCTAGCTCTTTCTGGCTGCGAGCTATCTGCAGACGTTTGCATTTTTGGAGCAGGGCTGCCGGAGGCGCCCGGCACGGACAGCCTAAGCTACATTTGAAGTTTGAGGTGGCAAGATAAGCAAGCAGCCCCAGTCTCTGTGCCTCTGTGCGAGCAGTGCCATGGGCAGATGAGGCTGAGCAACAGCTTTCCAGGCTAGCTCTTTCTGGCTGCGAGCTATCTGCAGACATATGCATTTTGGGATCAGGGCTGCCGGAGGCGCCCGGCACGGACAGCCTAAGCTACATTTGAAGTTTGAGCTGGCAAGACAAGCAAGCAGCCCCAGTCTCTGTGCCTCTGTGCGAGCAGTGCCATGGGCAGATGAGGCTGAGTAACAGCTTTCCAGGCTAGCTCTTTCTGGCTGCGAGCTATCTGCAGACGTTTGCATTTTCAGAGCAGGGCTGCCAGAGACGCCCGGCACGAATACCCAAAGTAACGTTTGAAGTTTGAGGTGGCAAGACAAGCAAGCAGCCCCAGTCTCTGTGCCTCTGTGCGAGCAGTGCCATGGGCAGATGAGGCTGAGCAACAGCTTTCCAGGCTAGCTCTTTCTGGCTGAGAGCTATCTGCAGACATTCGCATTTTCGGAGCAGCCCTGCCGGAGGCGCCCGGCACGAACACCCAAAGTCACGTTTGAAGTTTGAGGTGGCAAGACAAGCAAGCAGCCCCAGTCTCTGTGCCTCTGTGCGAGCAGTGCCATGGGCAGATGAGGCTGACCAACAGCTTTCCAGGCTAGCTCTTTGTGGCTGCGAGCTATCTGCAGACGTTCGCATTTTGGGAGCAGCCCTGCCGGAGGCGCCCAGCACGGACCACCTAAACTACATTTGAAGTTTGAGGGGGCAAGAGAAGCAAGCAGCCCCAGTCTCTGTGCCTCTGTGCGAGCAGTGCCATGGGCAGATGAGGCTGAGCAACAGCTTTCCATGCTTGCTCTTTCTGGTTGCAATCTATCTGCAGACGTTCGAATTCTGGGAGCAGGGCTGCCGGAGGATCCCGGCATGCTCCCCCAATGCTACATTTGAAGTTTGACGGGGCAAGACAAGCAAGCAGCCCCAGTCTCTGTGCCTCTGTGCGAGCACTGCCATGGGCAGATGAGGCTGAGCAACAGCTTTCCAGGCTAGCTCTTTCTGGCTACGAGCTATCTGCAGACGTTCGCATTTTGGGAGCAGCCCTGCCGGAGGCGCCCAGCACGGACCACCTAAGCTGCATTTGAAGTTTGAGGGGGCAAGACAAGCAAGCAGCCCCAGTCTCTGTGCCTCTGTGTGAGCAGTGCCATGGGCAGATGAGGCTGAGCTTCAGCTTTCCAGGCTAGCCCTTTCTGGCTGCGAGCTATCTGCAGACGTTCGCATTTTCGGAGCAGCCCTGCCGGAGGGCCCCGGCACGGACCACCTAAGCTACGTCTGAAGTTTGAGGTGGCAAGACAAGCAAGCAACCCCAGTCTCTGTGCCTCTGTGCGAGCAGTGCCATGGGCAGATGAGGCTGAGTAACAGCTTTCCAGGCTAGCTCTTTCTGGCTGCGAGCTGTCTGCAGACGTTCGCATTTTCGGACCAGCCCTGCCGCAGGCCCCCGGCACGGACCACCTAAGCTACGTTTGAAGTTTGAGGTGGCAAGAAAAGCAAGCAGCCCCAGTCTCTGTGCCTCTGTGCGAGCAGTGCCATGGGCAGATGAGGCTGAGCAACAGCTTTCCAGGCTAGCTCTTTCTGGCTGCGAGCTATCAGCAGACATTCGCATTTTGGGAGCAGGGCTGCCAGAGGCGCCCGGCACGGACAGCCTAAGCTACGTTTGAAGTTTGAGGTGGCAAGACAAGCAAGCAGCCCCAGTCTCTGTGCCTCTGTGCGAGCAGTGCCATGGGCAGATGAGGCTGAGCAACAGCTTTCCATGCTGGCTCTTTCTGGCTGCATTCTATCTGCAGACGTTCGAATTTTGGGAGCAGGGCTGCCGGAGGAGCCCGGCATGCCCCCCCAATGCTACATTTGAAGTTTCAGCGGGCAAGACAAGCAAGCAGCCCCAGTCTCTGTGCCTCTGTGCGAGCAGTGCCATGGGCAGATGAGGCTGAGCAACAGCTTTCCAGGCTAGCTCTTTCTGGCTGCGAGCTATCTGCAGACGTTCGCATTTTCGGACCAGCCCTGCCGGAGGCCCCCGGCACGGACAGCCTAAGCTACATTTGAAGTTTGAGGTGGCAAGACAAGCAAGCAGCCCCAGTCTCTGTGCCTCTGTGCGAGCAGTGCCATGGGCAGATGAGGCTGAGCAACAGCTTTCCAGGCTAGCTCTTTCTGGCTGCGAGCTATCTGCAGACGTTTGCAATTTCAGAGCAGGGCTGCCAGAGACGCCCGGCACGAATACCCAAAGTCACGTTTGAAGTTTGAGGTGGCAAGACAAGCAAGCAGCCCCAGTCTCTGTGCCTCTGTGCGAGCAGTGCCATGGGCAGATGAGGCTGAGCAACAGCTTTCCAGGCTAGCTCTTTCTGGCTGCGAGCTATCTGCAGACATTTGCATTTTGGAAGCAGGGCTGCCGGAGGCGCCCGGCACGCACAGCCTAAGCTACATTTGAAGTTTGAGGTGGCAAGACAAGCAAGCAGCCCCAGTCTCTGTGCCTCTGTGCGAGCACTGCCATGGGCAGATGAGGCTGAGCAACAGCTTTCCAGGCTAGCTCTTTCTGGCTGCGAGCTATCTGCAGACATATGCATTTTGGGAGCAGGGCTGCCGGAGGCGCCCGGCACGGACAGCATAAGCTACATTTGAAGTTTGAGGTGGCAAGACAAGCAAGCAGCCCCAGTCTCTGTGCCTCTGTGCGAGCAGTGCCATGGGCAGATGAGGCTGAGCAACAGCTTTCCAGGCTAGCTCTTTCTGGCTGCGAGCTATCTGCAAACGTTTGCATTTTCAGAGCAGGGCTGCCAGAGACGCCCGGCACGAATACCTTAAGTCACGTTTGAAGTTTGAGGTGGCAAGACAAGCAAGCAGCCCCAGTCTCTGTGCCTCTGTGCGAGCAGTGCCATGGGCAGATGAGGCTGACCAACAGCTTTCCAGGCTAGCTCTTTCTGGCTGCGAGCTATCTGCAGACGTTCGAATTTTGGGAGCAGGGCTGCCGGAGGAGCCCGGCATGCACCCCCAATGCTACAGGTGAAGTTTGAGGGGGCAAGAGAAGCAAGCAGCCCCTGTCTCTGTGCCTCTGTGCGAGCACTGCCATGGGCAGATGACGCTGAGCAACAGCTTTCCAGGCTAGCTCTTTCTGGCTGAGAGCTATCTGCAGACATTCGCATTTTCGGAGCAGCCCTGCCGGAGGCGCCCGGCACGAACACCCAAAGTCACGATTGAAGTTTGAGGTGGCAAGACAAGCAAGCAGCCCCAGTCTCTGTGCCTCTGTGCGAGCAGTGCCATGGGCAGATGAGGCTGAGCAACAGCTTTCCATGCTAGCTCTTTCTGGTTGCAGTTTATCTGCAGATGTTCGAATTTTGGGAGCAGGGCTGCCTGAGGATCCCGGCATGCTCCCCCAATGCTACGTTTGAAGTTTGACGGGGCTAGACAAGCAAGCAGCCCCAGTCTCTGTGCCTCTGTGCGAGCAGTGCCATGGGCAGATGAGGCTGAGCAACAGCTTTCCAGGCTAGCTCTTTCTGGCTACGAGCTATCTGCAGACGTTCGCATTTTGGGAGCAGCCCTGCCGGAGGCGCCCAGCACGGACCACCTAAGCTACATTTGAAGTTTGAGGGGGCAAGACAAGCAAGCAGCCCCAGTCTCTGTGCCTCTGTGCGAGCACTGCCATGGGCAGATGAGGCTGAGCAACAGCTTTCCAGGCTAGCCCTTTCTGGCTGCGAGCTATCTGCAGACGTTCGCATTTTCAGAGCAGCCCTGCCGGAGGGCCCCGGCACGGACCACCTAAGCTACGTCTGAAGTTTGAAGTGGCAAGACAAGCAAGCAGCCCCAGTCTCTGTGCCTCTGTGCGAGCAGTGCCATGGGCAGATGAGGCTGAGTAACAGCTTTCCAGGCTAGCTCTTTCTGGCTGCGAGCTATCTGCAGACGTTCGAATTCTGGGAGCAGGGCTGCCGGAGGAGCCCGGCATGCACCCCCAATGCTACATTTGAAGTTTCAGGGGGCAAGACAAGCAAGCAGCCCCAGTCTCTGTGCCTCTGTGCGAGCAGTGCCATGGGCAGATGAGGCTGAGCAACACCTTCCCAGGCTAGCTCTTTCTGGCTGCAATCTATCTGCAGACGTTCGAATTTTGGGAGCAGGGCTGCTGGAGGCGCCTGGCACGGACAGCCTAAGATACATTTGAAGTTTGAGGGGGCAAGACAAGCAAGCAGCCCCAGTCTCTGTGCCTCTGTGTGAGCACTTCCATGGGCAGATGAGGCTGAGCAACAGCTTTCCAGGCTAGCTCTTGTTGTCTGCAAGCTGTCTGCAGACGTTTGCATTTTCTGAGAAGCAGTGCCGGAGGCACCCGGCATGGACCACCTAAGACACGTTTTAAGTTTGAGGTGGCAAGACAAGCAAGCAGCCCCAGTCTCTGTGCCTCTGTGCGAGCAGTGCCATGGGCAGATGAGGCTGAGCAACAGCTTTCCAGGCTAGCTCTTTCTGGCTGCGAGCTATCTGCAGACGTTCGCATTTTCAGAGCAGGGCTGCCGGAGGAGCCCGGCAAGCACCCCCAATGCTACATGTGAAGTTTGAGGGGGCAAGACAAGCAAGCAGCCCCAGTTTCTGTGCCTCTGTGCGAGCACTGCCATGGGCAGATGAGGCTGAGCAACAGCTTTCCAGGCTAGCTCTTTCTGGCTGCGAGCTATCTACAGACGTTCGCATTTTCGGACCAGCCCTGCCGGAGGCCCCCAGCATGCACCCCCTAAGCTACATCTGAACTTTGAGGTGGCAAGACAAGCAAGCAGCCCCAGTCTCTGTGCCTCTGTGCGAGCAGTGCCATGGGCAGATGAGGCTGAGCAACAGCTTTCCAGGCTAGCTCTTTCTGGCTGCGAGCTATCTGCAGACATTCGCATTTTCGGAGCAGCCCTGCCGGAGGCGCCCGGCACGAACACCCAAAGTCACGTTTGAAGTTTGAGGTGGCAAGACAAGCAAGCAGCCCCAGTCTCTGTTCCTCTGTGCGAGCAGTGCCATGGGCAGATGAGGCTGAGCAACAGCTTTCCAGGCTAGCTCTTTCTGGCTGCGAGCTATCAGCAGACGTTCGAATTTTGGGAGCAGCCCTGCCGGAGGAGCCTGGCATGCACCCCCAATGCTACATGTGAAGTTTGAGGGGGCAAGACAAGCAAGCAGCCCCTGTCTCTGTGCCTCTGTGCGAGCAGTGCCATGGGCAGATGAGGCTGAGCAACAGCTTTCCATGCTAGCTCTTTCTCGCTGCGAGCTATCTGCAGACGTTCGCATTTTCGGACCAGCCCTGCCGGAGGCCCCCGGCATGGACCACCTAAGCTACGTTTGAAGTTTGAGGTGGCAAGACAAGCAAGCAGCCCCAGTCTCTGTGCCTCTGTGCGAGCAGTGCCATGGGCAGATGAGGCTGAGAAACAGCTTTCCAGGCTAGCTCTTTCTGGCTGCGAGCTATCTGCAGACATTCGCATTTTCGGAGTCGCCCTGCCGGAGGCGCTCGGCACGAACACCCAAAGTCACGTTTGAAGTTTGAGGTGGCAAGACAAGCAAGCAGCCCCAGTCTCTGTGCCTCTGTGCGAGCAGTGCCATGGGCAGATGAGGCTGAGCAACAGCTTTCCATGCTAGCTCTTTCTGGTTGCAGTCTATCTGCAGATGTTCGAATTTTGGGAGCAGGGCTGCCTGAGGATCCCGGCATGCTCCCCCAATGCTACGTTTGAAGTTTGACGGGGCTAGACAAGCAAGCAGCCCCAGTCTCTGTGCCTCTGTGCGAGCAGTGCCATGCGCAGATGAGGCTGAGCAACAGCTTTCCAGGCTAGCTCTTTCTGGCTACGAGCTATCTGCAGACGTTCGCATTTTGGGAGCAGCCCTGCCGCAGGCGCCCAGCACGGACCACCTAAGCTACATTTGAAGTTTGAGGGGGCAAGACAAGCAAGCAGCCCCAGTCTCTGTGCCTCTGTGCGAGCACTGCCATGGGCAGATGAGGCTGAGCAACAGCTTTCCAGGCTAGCCCTTTCTGGCTGCGAGCTATCTGCAGACGTTCGCATTTTCGGAGCAGCCCTGCCGGAGGGCCCCGGCACGGACCACCTAAGCTACGTCTGAAGTTTGAGGTGGCAAGACAAGCAAGCAGCCCCAGTCTCTGTGCCTCTGTGCGAGCAGTGCCATGGGCAGATGAGGCTGAGTAACAGCTTTCCAGGCTAGCTCTTTCTGGCTGCGAGCTATCTGCAGACGTTCGAATTTTGGGAGCAGGGCTGCCGGAGGAGCCCGGCACGGACCACCTAAGCTACGTTTGAAGTTTGAGGGGACAAGACAAGCAAGCAGCCCCAGTCTCTGTGCCTCTGTGCGAGCAGTGCCATGGGCAGATGAGGCTGAGCAACAGCTTTCCAGGCTAACCCTTTCTGGCTGCGAGCTATCTGCAGACGTTCGCATTTTCAGAGCAGCCCTGCCGGAGGGCCCCGGCACGGACCACCTAAGCTACGTCTGAAGTTTGAAGTGGCAAGACAAGCAAGCAGCCCCAGTCTCTGTGCCTCTGTGCGAGCAGTGCCATGGGCAGATGAGGCTGAGTAACAGCTTTCCAGGCTAGCTCTTTCTGGCTGCGAGCTATCTGCAGACGTTCGAATTCTGGGAGCAGGGCTGCCGGAGGAGCCCGGCATGCACCCCCAATGCTACATTTGAAGTTTGAGGTGGCAAGACAAGCAAGCAGCCCCAGTCTCTGTGCCTCTGTGCGAGCAGTGCCATGGGCAGATGACGCTGAGCAACACCTTTCCAAGCTAGCTCTTTCTGGCTGAGAGCTATCAGCAGATGTTTGCGTTTTGGGAGCAGGGCTGTCGCAGACGCCCGGCACGAACACCCAAAGCCACGTTTGAAGTTTGAGGTGGCAAGAAAAGCAAGAAGCCCCAGTCTCTGTGCCTCTGTGCGAGCAGTGCCATGGGCAGATGAGGCTGAGCAACAGCTTTCCAGGCTAGCTCTTTCTGGCTGCGAGCTATCTGCAGACGTTCGCATTTTCGGACCAGCCCTGCCGGAGACCCCCGGCATGGACCACCTAAGCTACGTTTGAAGTTTGACGTGGCAAGACAAGCAAGCAGCCCCAGTCTCTGTGCCTCTGTGCGAGCAGTGCCATGGGCAGATGAGGCTGAGCAACACCTTTCCAGGCTAGCCCTTTCTGGCTGCGAGCTATCTGCAGACGTTCGCATTTTCGGAGCAGTCCTGCCGGAGGGCCCCGGCACGGACCACCTAAGCTACGTCTGAAGTTTGAGGTGGCAAGACAAGCAAGCAGCCCCAGTCTCTGTGCCTCTGTGCGAGCAGTGCCATGGGCAGATGAGGCTGAGTAACAGCTTTCCAGGCTAGCTCTTTCTGGCTGCGAGCTATCTGCAGACGTTTGAATTCTGGGAGCAGGGCTGCCGGAGGCCCCCGGCACGGACCACCTAAGCTACGTCTGAAGTTTGAGGTGGCAAGACAAGCAAGCAGCCCCAGTCTCTGTGCCTCTGTGCGAGCAGTGCCATGGGCAGATGAGGCTGAGCAACAGCTTTCCAGGCTAGCTCTTTCTGGCTGCGAGCTATCTGCAGACGTTCGAATTTTGGGAGCAGGGCTGCCGGAGGAGCCCGGCATGCACCCCCAATGCTACATGTGAAGTTTGAGGGGGCAAGACAAGCAAGCAGCCCCTGTCTCTGTGCCTCTGTGCGAGCAGTGCCATGGGCAGATGAGGCTGAGCAACAGCTTTCCAGGCTAGCTCTTTCTGGCTGCGAGCTATCTACAGACGTACGCATTTTCGGACCAGCCCTGCCGGAGGCCCCCGGCACGAACCCCCTAAGCTACGTCTGAAGTTTGAGGTGGCAAGACAAGCAAGCAGCCCCAGTCTCTGTGCCTCTGTGCGAGCAGTGCCATGGGCAGATGAGGCTGAGCAACAGCTTTCCAGGCTAGCTCTTTCTGGCTGCGAGCTATCAGCAGACGTTCTAATTTTGGGAGCAGGGCTGCCGGAGGAGCCCGGCATGCACCCCCAATGCTACATGTGAAGTTTGAGGGGGCAAGACAAGCAAGCAGCCCCAGTCTCTGTGCCTCTGTGCGAGCAGTGCCATGGGCAGATGAGGCTGAGCAACAGCTTTCAAGGCTAGCTCTTTCTGGCTGCGAGCTATCTGCAGACGTTAGCATTTTCGGACCAGCCCTGCCGGAGGCCCCCGGCATGGACCACCTAAGCTACGTTTGAAGTTTGAGGTGGCAAGACAAGCAAGCAGCCCCAGTCTCTGTGCCTCTGTGCGAGCAGTGCCATGGGCAGATGAGGCTGAGCAACAGCTTTCCAGGCTAGCTCTTTCTGGCTGAGAGCTATCTGCAGACGTTCGCATTTTGGGAGCAGCCCTGCCGGAGGCGCCCAGCACGGACCACCTAAGCTACATTTGAAGTTTGAGGGGGCAAGAGAAGCAAGCAGCCCCAGTCTCTGTGCCTCTGTGCGAGCAGTGCCATGGGCAGATGAGGCTGAGCAACAGCTTTCCATGCTAGCTCTTTCTGGTTGCAGTCTATCTGCAGATGTTCGAATTTTGGGAGCAGGGCTGCCTGAGGATCCCGGCATGCTCCCCCAATGCTACGTTTGAAGTTTGACGGGACTAGAAAAGCAAGCAGCCCCAGTCTCTGTGCCTCTGTGCGAGCAGTGCCATGGGCAGATGAGGCTGAGCAACAGCTTTCCAGGCTAGCTCTTTCTGGCTACGAGCTATCTGCAGACGTTCGCATTTTGGGAGCAGCCCTGCCGGAGGCGCCCAGCACGGACCACCTAAGCTACGTCTGAAGTTTGAGGTGGCAAGACAAGCAAGCAGCCCCAGTCTCTGTGCCTCTGTGCGAGCAGTGCCATGGGCAGATGAGGCTGAGTAACAGCTTTCCAGGCTAGCTCTTTCTGGCTGCGAGCTATCTGCAGACGTTCGAATTCTGGGAGCAGGGCTGCCGGAGGCCCCCGGCACGGACCTCCTAAGCTACATTTGAAGTTTGAGGTGGCAAGACAAGCAAGCAGCCCCAGTCTCTGTGCCTCTGTGTGAGCAGTGCCATGGGCAGATGAGGCTGAGCAACACCTTTCCAGGCTAGCTCTTTCTGGCTGAGAGCTATCTGCAGATGTTTGCGTTTTCGGAGCAGGGCTGCCGCAGATGCCCGGCACGAACACCCAAAGCCACGTTTGAAGTTTGAGGGGGAAGAAAAGCAAGAAGCCCCAGTCTCTGTGCCTCTGTGCGAGCAGTGCCATGGGCAGATGAGGCTGAGCAACAGCTTTCCATGCTAGCTCTTTCTGGCTGCAATCTATCTGCAGACGTTCGAATTTTGGGAGCAGGGCTGCTGGAGGCGCCCGGCACGGACAGCCTAAGATACATTTGAAGTTTGAGGGGGTAAGACAAGCAAGCAGCCCCAGTCTCTGTGCCTCTGTGCGAGCACTGCCATGGGCAGATGAGGCTGAGCAACAGCTTTCCAGGCTAGCTCTTGTTGTCTGCAAGCTGTCTGCAGACGTTTGCATTTTCTGAGAAGCACTGCCGGAGGCACCCGGCATGGACCACCTAAGACACGTTTTAAGTTTGAGGTTGCAAGACAAGCAAGCAGCCCCAGTCTCTGTGCCTCTGTGCGAGCAGTGCCATGGGCAGATGAGGCTGAGCAACAGCTTTCCAGGCTAGCTCTTTCTGGCTGCGATCTATCTGCAGACGTTCGAATTTTGGGAGCAGGGCTGCCCGAGGAGCCCGGCATGCACCCCCAATGCTACAGGTGAAGTTTGAGGGGGCAAGAGAAGCAAGCAGCCCCAGTCTCTGTGCCTCTGTGCGAGCAGTGCCATGGGCAGATGAGGCTGAGCAACAGCTTTCCAGGCTAGCTCTTTCTGGCTGCGAGCTATCTGCAGACGTTCGCATTTTCGGACCAGCCCTGCCGGAGGCCCCCGGCATGGACCACCTAAGCTACGTTTGAAGTTTGAGGTGGCAAGACAAGCAAGCAGCCCCAGTCTCTGTGCCTCTGTGCGAGCAGTGCCATGGGCAGATGAGGCTGAGCAACAGCTTTCCAGGCTAGCTCTTTCTGGCTGTGAGCTATCTGCAGACATTCGCATTTTGGGAGCAGCCCTGCCGGAGGCGCCCGGCACGAACACCCAAAGTCACGATTGAAGTTTGAGGTGGCAAGACAAGCAAGCAGCCCCAGTCTCTGTGCCTCTGTGCGAGCAGTGCCATGGGCAGATGAGGCTGAGCAACAGCTTTCAAGGCTAGCTCTTTCTGGCTACGAGCTATCTGCAGACGTTCGCATTTTGGGAGCAGCCCTGCCGGAGGCGCCCAGCACGGACCAGCTAAGCTACATTTGAAGTTTGAGGGGGCAAGACAAGCAAGCAGCCCCAGTCTCTGTGCCTCTGTGCGAGCACTGCCATGGGCAGATGAGGCTGAGCAACACCTTTCCAGGCTAGCCCTTTCTGGCTGCGAGCTATCTGCAGACGTTCGCATTTTCGGAGCAGTCCTGCCGGAGGGCCCCGGCACGGACCACCTAAGCTACGTCTGAAGTTTGAGGTGGCAAGACAAGCAAGCAGCCCCAGTCTCTGTGCCTCTGTGCGAGCAGTGCCATGGGCAGATGAGGCTGAGCAACAGCTTTCCATGCTAGCTCTTTCTGGCTGCAATCTATCTGCAGACGTTCGAATTTTGGGAGCAGGGCTGCTGGAGGCGCCCGGCACGGACAGCCTAAGATACATTTGAAGTTTGAGGGGGCAAGAGAAGCAAGCAGCCCCAGTCTCTGTGCCTCTGTGCGAGCAGTGCCATGGGCAGATGAGGCTGAGCAACAGCTTTCCAGGCTAGCTCTTTCTGGCTGAGAGCTATCTGCAGATGTTCGAATTTTGGGAGCAGGGCTGCCGGAGGAGCCCGGCATGCACCCCCAATGCTACATTTGAAGTTTGAGGGGGCAAGACAAGCAAGCAGCCCCAGTCTCTGTGCCTCTGTGCGAGCAGTGCCATGGGCAGATGAGGCTGAGCAAAAGCTTTCCAGGCTAGCTCTTTCTGGCTGCGAGCTATCTGCAGACGTTCGCATTTTCAGAGCAGGGCTGCCAGAGACGCCCGGCACGAACCCCCTAAGCTACGTCTGAAGTTTGAGGTGGCAAGACAAGCAAGCAGCCCCAGTCTCTGTGCCTCTGTGCGAGCAGTGCCATGGGCAGATGAGGCTGAGCAACAGCTTTCCAGGCTAGCTCTTTCTGGCTGCGAGCTATCTGCAGACGTTTGCATTTTCGGAGCAGGGCTGCTGCAGACATCCAGCACGAATACCCAAAGTCAAGTTTGAAGTTTGAGGTGGCAAGACAAGCAAGCAGCCCCAGTCTCTGTGCCTCTGTGCGAGCAGTGCCATGGGCAGATGAGGCTGAGCAACAGCTTTCCAGGCTAGCTCTTTCTGGCTGCGAGCTATCTGCAGACATTTGCATTTTGGGAGCAGGGCTGCCAGAGGCGCCCGGCACGGACAGCCTAAGCTACATTTGAAGTTTGAGGTGGCAAGACAAGCAAGCAGCCCCAGTCTCTGTGCCTCTGTGCGAGCAGTGCCATGGGCAGATGAGGCTGAGCAACAGCTTTCCAGGCTAGCTCTTTCTGGCTGCGAGCTATCTGCAGACGTTCGAATTTTGGGAGCAGGGCTGCCGGAGGGTCCCGGCATGCACCCCCAATGCTACATTTGAAGTTTCAGGGGGCAAGACAAGCAAGCAGCCCCAGTCTCTGTGCCTCTGTGTGAGCAGTGCCATGGGCAGATGAGGCTGAGCAACAGCTTTCCAGGCTAGCTCTTGTTGTCTGCAAGCTGTCTGCAGACGTTCGCATTTTCGGACAAGCCCTGCCGGAGGCCCCCGGCATGGACCACCTAAGCTACGTTTGAAGTTTGAGGTGGCAAGACAAGCAAGCAGCCCCAGTCTCTGTGCCTCTGTGCGAGCAGTGCCATGGGCAGATGAGGCTGAGTAACAGCTTTCCAGGCTAGCTCTTTCTGGCTGCGAGCTATCTGCAGATGTTCCAATTTTGGGAGCAGGGCTGCCGGAGGAGCCCGGCATGCACCCCCAATGCTACATGTGAAGTTTGAGGGGGCAAGACAAGCAAGCAGCCCCAGTCTCTGTGCCTCTGTGCGTGCAGTGCCATGGGCAGATGAGGCTGAGCAAAAGCTTTCCAGGCTAGCTCTTTCTGGCTGCGAGCTATCTGCAGACGTTCGCATTTTCAGAGCAGGGCTGCCAGAGACGCCCGGCACGAACCCCCTAAGCTACGTCTGAAGTTTGAGGGGGCAAGACAAGCAAGCAGCCCCAGTCTCTGTGCCTCTGTGCGAGCAGTGCCATGGGCAGATGAGGCTGAGCAACAGCTTTCCAGGCTAGCTCTTTCTGGCTGCGAGCTATCTGCAGACATTTGCATTTTGGGAGCAGGGCTGCCGGAGGCGCCCGGCACGGACAGCCTAAGATACATTTGAAGTTTGAGGGGGCAAGAGAAGCAAGCAGCCCCAGTCTCTGTGCCTCTGTGCGAGCAGTGCCATGGGCAGATGAGGCTGAGCAACAGCTTTCCAGGCTAGCTCTTTCTGGCTGCGAGCTATCTGCAGACGTTCGAATTTTGGGAGCAGGGCTGCCGGAGGAGCCTGGCATGCACCCCCAATGATACATTTGAAGTTTCAGGGGGCAAGACAAGCAAGCAGCCCCAGTCTCTGTGCCTCTGTGCGAGCAGTGCCATGGGCAGATGAGGCTGAGCAACAGCTTTCCAGGCTAGCTCTTTCTGGCTGCGAGCTATCTGCAGACATTCGCATTTTCGGACCAGCCCTGCCGGAGGCCCCCGGCATGGACCACCTAAGACACGTTTGAAGTTTGAGGTGGCAAGACAAGCAAGCAGCCCCAGTCTCTGTGCCTCTGTGCGAGCAGTGCCATGGGCAGATGAGGCTGAGCAACAGCTTTCCAGGCTAGCTCTTTCTGGCTGCGAGCTATCTGCAGACATTCGCATTTTCGGAGCAGCCCTGCCGCAGGCGCCCGGCACGAACACCCAAAGACACGTTTGAAGTTTCAGCTGGCAAGACAAGCAAGCAGCCCCAGTCTCTGTGCCTCTGTGCGAGCAGTGCCATGGGCAGATGAGGCTGAGCAACAGCTTTCCAGGCTAGCTCTTTCTGGCTGCGAGCTATCTGCAGACGTTCGCATTTTGGGAGCAGGGCTGGCGGAGGCGCCCAGCACGGACCACCTAAGCTACATTTGAAGTTTGAGGGGGCAAGAGAAGCAAGCAGCCCCAGTCTCTGTGCCTCTGTGCGAGCAGTGCCATGGGCAGATGAGGCTGAGCAACAGCTTTCCAGGCTAGCTCTTTCTGGCTGCGAGCTATCTGCAGACATTCGCATTTTGGGAGCAGGGCTGCCGGAGGAGCCCGGAATGCACCCCCAATGCTACATTTGAAGTTTCAGGGGGCAAGACAAGCAAGCAGCCCCAGTCTCTGTGCCTCTGTGCGAGCAGTGCCATGGGCAGATGAGGCTGAGCAACAGCTTTCCAGGCTAGCTCTTTCTGGCTGCGAGCTATCTGCAGACATTCGCATTTTCGGAGCACCCCTGCCGGAGGCGCCCGGCACGAACAGCCAAAGTCACATTTGAAGTTTGAGGTGGCAAGACAAGCAAGCAGCCCCAGTCTCTGTGCCTCTGTGCGAGCAGTGCCATGGGCAGATGAGGCTGAGCAACAGCTTTCCAGGCTAGCTCTTTCTGGCTGCGAGCTATCTGCAGACGTTCGCATTTTGGGAGCAGCCCTGCCGGAGGCGCCCAGCACAAACCACCTAAGCTACATTTGAAGTTTGAGGGGGCAAGACAAGCAAGCAGCCCCAGTCTCTGTGCCTCTGTGCGAGCAGTGCCATGGGCAGATGAGGCTGAGCAACAGCTTTCCAGGCTAGCTATTTCTGGCTGCGAGCTATCTGCAGACGTTCGCATTTTGGGAGCAGGGCTGCCGGAGGCGCCCAGCACGGACCACCTAAGCTACATTTGAAGTTTGAGGGGGCAAGAGAAGCAAGCAGCCCCAGTCTCTGTGCCTCTGTGCGATCACTGCCATGGGCAGATGAGGCTGAGCAACACCTTTCCAGGCTAGCCCTTTCTGGCTGCCAGCTATCTGCAGACGTTCGCATTTTCGGAGCAGCCCTGCCGGAGGGCCCCGGCACGGACCACCTAAGCTACGTCTGAAGTTTGAGGTGGCAAGACAAGCAAGCAGCCCCAGTCTCTGTGCCTCTGTGCGAGCAGTGCCATGGGCAGATGAGGCTGAGCAAAAGCTTTCCAGGCTAGCTCTTTCTGGCTGCGAGCTATCTGCAGACGTTCGAATTTTGGGAGCAGGGCTGCCGGAGGAGCCCGGCATGCACCCCCAATGCTACATGTGAAGTTTGAGGGGGCAAGACAAGCAAGCAGCCCCAGTCTCTGTGCCTCTGTGCGAGCAGTGCCATGGGCAGATGAGGCTGAGCAAAAGCTTTCCAGGCTAGCTCTTTCTGGCTGCGAGCTATCTGCAGACGTTCGCATTTTCAGAGCAGGGCTGCCAGAGACGCCCGGCACGAACCCCCTAAGCTACGTCTGAAGTTTGAGGGGGAAAGACAAGCAAGCAGCCCCTGTCTCTGTGCCTCTGTGCGAGCAGTGCCATGGGCAGATGAGGCTGAGCAACAGCTTTCCAGGCTAGCTCTTTCTGGCTGCGAGCTATCTGCAGACGTTCGCATTTTCGGACCAGCCCTGCCGGAGGCCCCCGGCATGGACCACCTAAGCTACGTTTGAAGTTTGAGGTGGCAAGACAAGCAAGCAGCCCCAGTCTCTGTGCCTCTGTGCGAGCAGTGCCATGGGCAGATGAGGCTGAGCAACAGCTTTCCAGGCTAGCTCTTTCAGGCTGTGAGCTATCTGCAGACATTCGCATTTTCGGAGCACCCCTGCCGGAGGCGCCCGGCATGAACACCCAAAGTCACGTTTGAAGTTTGAGGTGGCAAGACAAGCAAGCAGCCCCAGTCTCTGTGCCTCTGTGCGAGCAGTGCCATGGGCAGATGAGGCTGAGCAACAGCTTTCCAGGCTAGCTCTTTCTGGCTGCGAGCTATCTGCAGACATTCGCATTTTCGGAGCACCCCTGCCGGAGGCGCCCGGCACGAACACCGAAAGTCACGTCTGAAGTTTGACGTGGCAAGACAAGCAAGCAGCCCCAGTCTCTGTGCCTCTGTGCGAGCAGTGCCATGGGCAGATGAGGCTGAGCAACAGCTTTCCAGGCTAGCTCTTTCTGGCTGCGAGCTATCTGCAGACGTTCGCATTTTGGGAGCAGCCCTGCCAGAGGCGCCCAGCACAAACCACCTAAGCTACATTTGAAGTTTGAGGGGGCAAGAGAAGCAAGCAGCCCCAGTCTCTGTGCCTCTGTGCGAGCAGTGCCATGGGCAGATGAGGCTGAGCAACAGCTTTCCAGGCTAGCTATTTCTGGTTGCGAGCTATCTGCAGACGTTCGCATTTTGGGAGCAGGGCTGCCGGAGGCGCCCAGCACGGACCACCTAAGCTACATTTGAAGTTTGAGGGGGCAAGAGAAGCAAGCAGCCCCAGTCTCTGTGCCTCTGTGCGATCACTGCCATGGGCAGATGAGGCTGAGCAACACCTTTCCAGGCTAGCCCTTTCTGGCTGCCAGCTATCTGCAGACGTTCGCATTTTCGGAGCAGCCCTGCCGGAGGGCCCCGGCACGAACCACCTAAGCTACGTCTGAAGTTTGACGTGGCAAGACAAGCAAGCAGCCCCAGTCTCTGTGCCTCTGTGCGAGCAGTGCCATGGGCAGATGAGGCTGAGCAAAAGCTTTCCAGGCTAGCTCTTTCTGGTTGCGAGCTATCTGCAGATGTTCGAATTTTGGGAGCAGGGCTGCCGGAGGAGCCCGGCATGCACCCCCAATGCTACATGTGAAGTTTGAGGGGGCAAGACAAGCAAGCAGCCCCAGTCTCTGTGCCTCTGTGCGAGCAGTGCCATGGGCAGATGAGGCTGAGCAAAAGCTTTCCAGGCTAGCTCTTTCTGGCTGCGAGCTATCTGCAGACGTTCGCATTTTCAGAGCAGGGCTGCCAGAGACGCCCGGCACGAACCCCCTAAGATACGTTTGAAGTTTGAGGGGGCAAGACAAGCAAGCAGCCCCAGTCTCTGTGCCTCTGTGCGAGCAGTGCCATGGGCAGATGAGGCTGAGCAACAGCTTTCCAGGCTAGCTCTTTCTGGCTGCGAGCTATCTGCAGACATTTGCATTTTGGGAGCAGGGCTGCCGGAGGCGCCCGGCACGGACACCCTAAGATACATTTGAAGTTTGAGGTGGCAAGACAAGCAAGCAGCCCCAGTCTCTGTGCCTCTGTGCGAGCAGTGCCATGGGCAGATGAGGCTGAGCAACAGCTTTCCAGGCTAGCTCTTTCTGGCTGCGAGCTATCTGCAGACGTTCGCATTTTCGGACCAGCCCTGCCGGAGGCCCCCGGCATGGACCACCTAAGACACGTTTGAAGTTTGAGGTGGCAAGACAAGCAAGCAGCCCCAGTCTCTGTGCCTCTGTGCGAGCAGTGCCATGGGCAGATGAGGCTGAGCAACAGCTTTCCAGGCTAGCTCTTTCTGGCTGCGAGCTATCTGCAGACATTCGCATTTTCGGAGCAGCCCTGCCGCAGGCGCCCGGCACGAACACCCAAAGACACGTTTGAAGTTTCAGCTGGCAAGACAAGCAAGCAGCCCCAGTCTCTGTGCCTCTGTGCGAGCAGTGCCATGGGCAGATGAGGCTGAGCAACAGCTTTCCAGGCTAGCTCTTTCTGGCTGCGAGCTATCTGCAGACGTTCGCATTTTGGGAGCAGGGCTGGCGGAGGCGCCCAGCACGGACCACCTAAGCTACATTTGAAGTTTGAGGGGGCAAGAGAAGCAAGCAGCCCCAGTCTCTGTGCCTCTGTGCGAGCAGTGCCATGGGCAGATGAGGCTGAGCAACAGCTTTCCAGGCTAGCTCTTTCTGGCTGCGAGCTATCTGCAGACATTCGCATTTTGGGAGCAGGGCTGCCGGAGGAGCCCGGAATGCACCCCCAATGCTACATTTGAAGTTTCAGGGGGCAAGACAAGCAAGCAGCCCCAGTCTCTGTGCCTCTGTGCGAGCAGTGCCATGGGCAGATGAGGCTGAGCAACAGCTTTCCAGGCTAGCTCTTTCTGGCTGCGAGCTATCTGCAGACATTCGCATTTTCGGAGCACCCCTGCCGGAGGCGCCCGGCACGAACAGCCAAAGTCACATTTGAAGTTTGAGGTGGCAAGACAAGCAAGCAGCCCCAGTCTCTGTGCCTCTGTGCGAGCAGTGCCATGGGCAGATGAGGCTGAGCAACAGCTTTCCAGGCTAGCTCTTTCTGGCTGCGAGCTATCTGCAGACGTTCGCATTTTGGGAGCAGCCCTGCCGGAGGCGCCCAGCACAAACCACCTAAGCTACATTTGAAGTTTGAGGGGGCAAGACAAGCAAGCAGCCCCAGTCTCTGTGCCTCTGTGCGAGCAGTGCCATGGGCAGATGAGGCTGAGCAACAGCTTTCCAGGCTAGCTATTTCTGGCTGCGAGCTATCTGCAGACGTTCGCATTTTGGGAGCAGGGCTGCCGGAGGCGCCCAGCACGGACCACCTAAGCTACATTTGAAGTTTGAGGGGGCAAGAGAAGCAAGCAGCCCCAGTCTCTGTGCCTCTGTGCGATCACTGCCATGGGCAGATGAGGCTGAGCAACACCTTTCCAGGCTAGCCCTTTCTGGCTGCCAGCTATCTGCAGACGTTCGCATTTTCGGAGCAGCCCTGCCGGAGGGCCCCGGCACGGACCACCTAAGCTACGTCTGAAGTTTGAGGTGGCAAGACAAGCAAGCAGCCCCAGTCTCTGTGCCTCTGTGCGAGCAGTGCCATGGGCAGATGAGGCTGAGCAAAAGCTTTCCAGGCTAGCTCTTTCTGGCTGCGAGCTATCTGCAGACGTTCGAATTTTGGGAGCAGGGCTGCCGGAGGAGCCCGGCATGCACCCCCAATGCTACATGTGAAGTTTGAGGGGGCAAGACAAGCAAGCAGCCCCAGTCTCTGTGCCTCTGTGCGAGCAGTGCCATGGGCAGATGAGGCTGAGCAAAAGCTTTCCAGGCTAGCTCTTTCTGGCTGCGAGCTATCTGCAGACGTTCGCATTTTCAGAGCAGGGCTGCCAGAGACGCCCGGCACGAACCCCCTAAGCTACGTCTGAAGTTTGAGGGGGCAAGACAAGCAAGCAGCCCCTGTCTCTGTGCCTCTGTGCGAGCAGTGCCATGGGCAGATGAGGCTGAGCAACAGCTTTCCAGGCTAGCTCTTTCTGGCTGCGAGCTATCTGCAGACGTTCGCATTTTCGGACCAGCCCTGCCGGAGGCCCCCGGCATGGACCACCTAAGCTACGTTTGAAGTTTGAGGTGGCAAGACAAGCAAGCAGCCCCAGTCTCTGTGCCTCTGTGCGAGCAGTGCCATGGGCAGATGAGGCTGAGCAACAGCTTTCCAGGCTAGCTCTTTCAGGCTGTGAGCTATCTGCAGACATTCGCATTTTCGGAGCACCCCTGCCGGAGGCGCCCGGCATGAACACCCAAAGTCACGTTTGAAGTTTGAGGTGGCAAGACAAGCAAGCAGCCCCAGTCTCTGTGCCTCTGTGCGAGCAGTGCCATGGGCAGATGAGGCTGAGCAACAGCTTTCCATGCTAGCTCTTTCTGGCTGCAATCTATCTGCAGACGTTCGAATTTTGGGAGCAGGGCTGCCGGAGGATCCCGGCATGCTCCCCCAATGATACATTTGAAGTTTGACGGGGCTAGACAAGCAAGCAACCCCAGTCTCTGTGCCTCTGTGCGAGCAGTGCCATGGGCAGATGAGGCTGAGCAACAGCTTTCCAGGCTAGCTCTTTCTGGCTGCGAGCTATCTGCAGACATTGGCATTTTCGGAGCACCCCTGCCGGAGGCGCCCGGCACGAACACCCAAAGTCACGTTTGAAGTTTGAGGTGGCAAGACAAGCAAGCAGCCCCAGTCTCTGTGCCTCTGTGCGAGCAGTGCCATGGGCAGATGAGGCTGAGCAACAGCTTTCCAGGCTAGCTCTTTCTGGCTGCGAGCTATCTGCAGACGTTCGCATTTTGGGAGCAGCCCTGCCAGAGGCGCCCAGCACAAACCACCTAAGCTACATTTGAAGTTTGAGGGGGCAAGAGAAGCAAGCAGCCCCAGTCTCTGTGCCTCTGTGCGAGCAGTGCCATGGGCAGATGAGGCTGAGCAACAGCTTTCCAGGCTAGCTATTTCTGGTTGCGAGCTATCTGCAGACGTTCGCATTTTGGGAGCAGGGCTGCCGGAGGCGCCCAGCACGGACCACCTAAGCTACATTTGAAGTTTGAGGGGGCAAGAGAAGCAAGCAGCCCCAGTCTCTGTGCCTCTGTGCGATCACTGCCATGGGCAGATGAGGCTGAGCAACACCTTTCCAGGCTAGCCCTTTCTGGCTGCCAGCTATCTGCAGAAATTCGCATTTTCGGAGCAGCCCTGCCGGAGGTGCCCCGGCACGAACCACCTAAGCTACGTCTGAAGTTTGACGTGGCAAGACAAGCAAGCAGCCCCAGTCTCTGTGCCTCTGTGCGAGCAGTGCCATGGGCAGATGAGGCTGAGCAAAAGCTTTCCAGGCTAGCTCTTTCTGGTTGCGAGCTATCTGCAGATGTTCGAATTTTGGGAGCAGGGCTGCCGGAGGAGCCCGGCATGCACCCCCAATGCTACATGTGAAGTTTGAGGGGGCAAGACAAGCAAGCAGCCCCAGTCTCTGTGCCTCTGTGCGAGCAGTGCCATGGGCAGATGAGGCTGAGCAAAAGCTTTCCAGGCTAGCTCTTTCTGGCTGCGAGCTATCTGCAGACGTTCGCATTTTCAGAGCAGGGCTGCCAGAGACGCCCGGCACGAACCCCCTAAGATACGTCTGAAGTTTGAGGGGGCAAGACAAGCAAGCAGCCCCAGTCTCTGTGCCTCTGTGCGAGCAGTGCCATGGGCAGATGAGGCTGAGCAACAGCTTTCCAGGCTAGCTCTTTCTGGCTGAGAGCTATCTGCAGACATTTGCATTTTGGGAGCAGGGCTGCCGGAGGCGCCCGGCACGGACACCCTAAGATACATTTGAAGTTTGAGGTGGCAAGACAAGCAAGCAGCCCCAGTCTCTGTGCCTCTGTGCGAGCAGTGCCATGGGCAGATGAGGCTGAGCAACAGCTTTCCAGGCTAGCTCTTTCTGGCTGCGAGCTATCTGCAGACGTTCGAATTTTGTGAGCAGGGCTGCCGGAGGAGCCCGGCATGCACCCCCAATGCTACATTTGAAGTTTCAGGGGGCAAGACAAGCAAGCAGCCCCAGTCTCTGTGCCTCTGTGCGAGCAGTGCCATGGGCAGATGAGGCTGAGCAACAGCTTTCCAGGCTAGCTCTTTCTGGCTGCGAGCTATCTGCAGACGTTCGCATTTTCGGACCAGCCCTGCCGGAGGAGCCCAGCACGGACCACCTAAGCTACATTTGAAGTTTGAGGTGGCAAGACAAGCAAGCAGCCCCAGTCTCTGTGCCTCTGTGCGAGCAGTGCCATGGGCAGATGAGGCTGAGCAACAGCTTTCCAGGCTAGCTCTTTCTGGCTGAGAGCTATCTGCAGACGTTCGCATTTTGGGAGCAGCCCTGCCGGAGGCGCCCAGCACAAACCACCTAAGCTACATTTGAAGTTTGAGGGGGCAAGAGAAGCAAGCAGCCCCAGTCCCTGTGCCTCTGTGCGAGCAGTGCCATGGGCAGATGAGGCTGAGCAACAGCTTTCCAGGCTAGCTATTTCTGGCTGTGAGCTATCTGCAGACGTTCGCATTTTGGGAGCAGCCCTGCCGGAGGCGCCCAGCACGGACCACCTAAGCTACATTTGAAGTTTGAGGTGGCAAGACAAGCAAGCAGCCCCAGTCTCTGTGCCTCTGTGCGAGCAGTGCCATGGGCAGATGAGGCCGAGCAAAAGCTTTCCAGGCTAGCTCTTTCTGGCTGCGAGCTATCTGCAGATGTTCGAATTTTGGGAGCAGGGCTGCCGGAGGAGCCCGGCATGCACCCCCAAGGCTACATGTGAAGTTTGAGGGGGCAAGACAAGCAAGCAGCCCCAGTCTCTGTGCCTCTGTGCGAGCAGTGCCATGGGCAGATGAGGCTGAGCAAAAGCTTTCCAGGCTAGCTCTTTCTGGCTGCGAGCTATCTGCAGACGTTCGCATTTTCAGAGCAGGGCTGCCAGAGACGCCCGGCACGAACCCCCTAAGCTACGTCTGAAGTTTGAGGGGGCAAGACAAGCAAGCAGCCCCAGGCTCTGTGCCTCTGTGCGAGCAGTGCCATGGGCAGATGAGGCTGAGCAACAGCTTTCCAGGCTAGCTCTTTCTGGCTGCGAGCTATCTGCAGACATTCGCATTGTCGGAGCAGCCCTGCCGCAGGCGCCCGGCACGAACACCCAAAGACACGTTTGAAGTTTGAGCTGGCAAGACAAGCAAGCAGCCCCAGTCTCTGTGCCTCTGTGCGAGCAGTGCCATGGGCAGATGAGGCTGAGCAACAGCTTTCCAGGCTAGCTCTTTCTGGCTGCGAGCTATCTGCAGACGTTCGCATTTTGGGAGCAGGGCTGCCGGAGGCGCCCAGCACGGACCACCTAAGCTACATTTGAAGTTTGAGGGGGCAAGAGAAGCAAGCAGCCCCAGTCTCTGTGCCTCTGTGCGAGCAGTGCCATGGGCAGATGAGGCTGAGCAACAGCTTTCCAGGCTAGCTCTTTCTGGCTGCGAGCTATCTGCAGACGTTCGAATTTTGGGAGCAGGGCTGCCGGAGGAGCCCGGCATGCACCCCCAATGCTACATTTGAAGTTTCAGGGGGCAAGACAAGCAAGCAGCCCCAGTCTCTGTGCCTCTGTGCGAGCAGTGCCATGGGCAGATGAGGCTGAGCAACAGCTTTCCAGTCTAGCTCTTTCTGGCTGCGAGCTATCTGCAGACGTTTGCATTTTCGGACCAGACCTGCCGGAGGCCCCCGGCATGGACCACCTAAGCTACGTTTGAAGTTTGAGGTGGCAAGACAAGCAAGCAGCCCCAGTCTCTGTGCCTCTGTGCGAGCAGTGCCATGGGCAGATGAGGCTGAGCAAGAGCTTTCCAGGCTAGCTCTTTCTGGCTGCGAGCTATCTGCAAACATTCGCATTTTCGGAGCACCCCTGCCTGAGGCGCCCGGCACGAACACCCAAAGTCACGTTTGAAGTTTGAGGTGGCAAGACAAGCAAGCAGCCCCAGTCTCTGTGCCTCTGTGCGAGCAGTGCCATGGGCAGATGAGGCTGAGCAACAGCTTTCCAGGCTAGCTATTTCTGGCTGTGAGCTATCTGCAGACGTTCGCATTTTGGGAGCAGCCCTGCCGGAGGCGCCCAGCACGCACCACCTAAGCTACATTTGAAGTTTGAGGGGGCAAGAGAAGCAAGCAGCCCCAGTCTCTGAGCCTCTGTGCGATCACTGCCATGGGCAGATGAGGCTGAGCAACACCTTTCCAGGCTAGCCCTTTCTGGCTGCGAGCTATCTGCAGACGTTCGCATTTTCGGAGCAGCCCTGCCGGAGAGCCCCAGCACGGACCACCTAAGATACGTCTGAAGTTTGAGGTGGCAAGACAAGCAAGCAGCCCCAGTCTCTGTGCCTCTGTGCGAGCAGTGCCATGAGCAGATGAGGCTGAGTAACAGCTTTCCAGGCTAGCTCTTTCTGGCTGCGAGCTATCTGCAGACGTTTGAATTCTGGGAGCAGGGCTGCCGGAGGCCCCCGGCACGGACCACCTAAGCTACGTCTGAAGTTTGAGGTGGCAAGACAAGCAAGCAGCCCCAGTCTCTGTGCCTCTGTGCGAGCAGTGCCATGGGCAGATGAGGCTGAGCAAAAGCTTTCCAGGCTAGCTCTTTCTGGCTGCGAGCTATCTGCAGCTGTTCGAATTTTGGGAGCAGGGCTGCCGGAGGAGCCCGGCATGCACCCCCAATGCTACATGTGAAGTTTGAGGGGGCAAGACAAGCAAGCAGCCC
The DNA here is from genome assembly GCF_030867145.1 of Opisthocomus hoazin. NCBI lineage: Eukaryota > Metazoa > Chordata > Aves > Opisthocomiformes > Opisthocomidae > Opisthocomus > Opisthocomus hoazin. Next base: position 11,839,476 of record NC_134453.1, read on the forward strand.
CAGTCTCTGTGCCTCTGTGCGAGCAGTGCCATGGGCAGATGAGGCTGAGCAAAAGCTTTCCAGGCTAGCTCTTTCTGGCTGCGAGCTATCTGCAGACGTTCGCATTTTCAGAGAAGGGCTGCCAGAGACGCCCGGCACGAACCCCCTAAGCTACGTCTGAAGTTTGAGGGGGCAAGACAAGCAAGCAGCCCCAGGCTCTGTGCCTCTGTGCGAGCAGTGCCATGGGCAGATGAGGCTGAGCAACAGCTTTCCAGTCTAGCTCTTTCTGGCTGCGAGCTATCCGCAGACGTTTGCATTTTCGGAGCAGGGCTGCCGCATACGTCCGGCACGAATATCCAAAGACAAGTTTGAAGTTTGAGGGGGCAAGACAAGCAAGCAGCCCCAGTCTCTGTGCCTCTGTGCGAGCAGTGCCATGGGCAGATGAGGCTGAGCAACAGCTTTCCAGGCTAGCTCTTTCTGGCTGCGAGGTATCTGCAGACATTTGCATTTTGGGAGCAGGGCTGCCGGAGGCGCCCGGCACGGACAGCCTAAGATACATTTGAAGTTTGAGGTGGCAAGACAAGCAAGCAGCCCCAGTCTCTGTGCCTCTGTGCGAGCAGTGCCATGGGCAGATGAGGCTGAGCAACAGCTTTCCAGGCTAGCTCTTTCTGGCTGCGAGCTATCTGCAGACGTTCGAATTTTGGGAGCAGGGCTGCCGGAGGAGCCCGGCATGCACCCCCAATGCTACATTTGAAGTTTCAGGGGGCAAGACAAGCAAGCAGCCCCAGTCTCTGTGCCTCTGTGCGAGCAGTGCCATGGGCAGATGAGGCTGAGCAACAGCTTTCCAGGCTAGCTCTTTCTGGCTGCGAGCTATCTGCAGACATTCGCATTTTCGGAGCAGCCCTGCCGCAGGCGCCCGGCACGAACACCCAAAGACACGTTTGAAGTTTGAGCTGGCAAGACAAGCAAGCAGCCCCAGTCTCAGTGCCTCTGTGCGAGCAGTGCCATGGGCAGATGAGGCTGAGCAACAGCTTTCCAGGCTAGCTCTTTCTGGCTGCGAGCTATCTGCAGACGTTCGCATTTTCAGAGCAGGGCTGCCGGAGGAGCCCGGCATGCACCCCCAATGCTACATTTGAAGTTTCAGGGGGCAAGACAAGCAAGCAGCCCCAGTCTCTGTGCCTCTGTGCGAGCAGTGCCATGGGCAGATGAGGCTGAGCAACAGCTTTCCAGGCTAGCTCTTTCTGGCTGCGAGCTATCTGCAGACGTTTGCATTTTCGGACCAGCCCTGCCGGAGGCCCCCGGCATGGAGCACCTAAGCTACGTTTGAAGTTTGAGGTGGCAAGAAAAGCAAGAAGCCCCAGTCTCTGTGCCTCTGTGCGAGCAGTGCCATGGGCAGATGAGGCTGAGCAACAGCTTTCCAGGCTAGCTCTTTCTGGCTGCGAGCTATCTGCAGACATTGGCATTTTCGGAGCACCCCTGCCGGAGGCGCCCGGCACGAACACCCAAAGTCACGTTTGAAGTTTGAGGTGGCAAGACAAGCAAGCAGCCCCAGTCTCTGTGCCTCTGTGCGAGCAGTGCCATGGGCAGATGAGGCTGAGCAACAGCTTTCCAGGCTAGCTCTTTCTGGCTGCGAGCTATCTGCAGACGTTCGCATTTTGGGAGCAGCCCTGCCGGAGGCGCCCAGCACAAACCACCTAAGCTACGTCTGAAGTTTGAGGTGGCAAGACAAGCAAGCAGCCCCAGTCTCTGTGCCTCTGTGCGAGCAGTGCCATGGGCAGATGAGGCTCAGTAACAGCTTTCCAGGCTAGCTCTTTCTGGCTGCGAGCTATCTGCAGACGTTCGCATTTTGGGAGCAGGGCTGCCGGAGGCCCCGGGCACGGACCACCTAAGCTACGTCTGAAGTTTGAGGTGGCAAGACAAGCAAGCAGCCCCAGTCTCTGTGCCTCTGTGCGAGCAGTGCCATGGGCAGATGAGGCTGAGCAACACCTTTCCAGGCTAGCTCTTTCTGGCTGAGAGCTATCTGCAGATGTTTGCGTTTTCGGAGCAGGGCTGCCGCAGACGCCCGGCACGAACACCCAAAGCCACGTTTGAAGTTTGAGGGGGCAAGAAAAGCAAGAAGCCCCAGTCTCTGTGCCTCTGTGCGAGCAGTGCCATGGCCAGATGAGGCTGAGCAACAGCTTTCCATGCTAGCTCTTTCTGGCTGCAATCTATCTGCAGACGTTCGAATTTTGGGAGCAGGGCTGCTGGAGGCGCCCGGCACGGACAGCCTAAGATACATTTGAAGTTTGAGGGGGCAAGACAAGCAAGCAGCCCCAGTCTCTGTGCCTCTGTGCGAGCACTGCCATGGGCAGATGAGGCTGAGCAACAGCTTTCCAGGCTAGCTCTTGTTGTCTGCAAGCTGTCTGCAGACGTTTGCATTTTCTGAGAAGCTCTGCCGGAGGCACCCGGCATGGACCACCTAAGACACGTTTTAAGTTTGAGGTTGCAAGACAAGCAAGCAGCCCCAGTCTCTGTGCCTCTGTGCGAGCAGTGCCATGGGCAGATGAGGCTGAGCAACAGCTTTCCAGGCTAGCTCTTTCTGGCTGCGAGCTATCTGCAGACGTTCGAATTTTGGGAGCAGGGCTGCCGGAGGAGCCCGGCATGCACCCCCAATGCTACATTTGAAGTTTGAGGGGGCAAGAGAAGCAAGCAGCCCCAGTCTCTGTGCCTCTGTGCGATCACTGCCATGGGCAGATGAGGCTGAGCAACACCTTTCCAGGCTAGCCCATTCTGGCTGCGAGCTATCTGCAGACGTTCGCATTTTCGGAGCAGCCCTGCCGGAGAGCCCCAGCACGGACCACCTAAGATACGTCTGAAGTTTGACGTGGCAGGACAAGCAAGCAGCCCCAGTCTCTGTGCCTCTGTGCGAGCAGTGCCATGGGCAGATGAGGCTGAGTAACAGCTTTCCAGGATAGCTCTTTCTGGCTGCGAGCTATCTGCAGACGTTTGAATTCTGGGAGCAGGGCTGCCGGAGGCCCCCGGCACGGACCACCTAAGCTACGTCTGAAGTTTGAGGTGGTAAGACAAGCAAGCAGCCCCAGTCTCTGTGCCTCTGTGCGAGCAGTGCCATGGGCAGATGAGGCTGAGCAAAAGCTTTCCAGGCTAGCTCTTTCTGGCTGCGAGCTATCTGCAGCTGTTCGAATTTTGGGAGCAGGGCTGCCGGAGGAGCCCGGCATGCACCCCCAATGCTACATGTGAAGTTTGAGGGGGCAAGACAAGCAAGCAGCCCCAGTCTCTGTGCCTCTGTGCGAGCAGTGCCATGGGCAGATGAGGCTGAGCAAAAGCTTTCCAGGCTAGCTCTTTCTGGCTGCGAGCTATCTGCAGACGTTCGCATTTTCAGAGAAGGGCTGCCAGAGACGCCCGGCACGAACCCCCTAAGCTACGTCTGAAGTTTGAGGGGGCAAGACAAGCAAGCAGCCCCAGGCTCTGTGCCTCTGTGCGAGCAGTGCCATGGGCAGATGAGGCTGAGCAACAGCTTTCCAGTCTAGCTCTTTCTGGCTGCGAGCTATCCGCAGACGTTTGCATTTTCAGAGCAGAGCTGCCGCATACGTCCGGCACGAATACCCAAAGACAAGTTTGAAGTTTGAGGTGGCAAGACAAGCAAGCAGCCCCAGTCTCTGTGCCTCTGTGCGAGCAGTGCCATGGGCAGATGAGGCTGAGCAACAGCTTTCCAGGCTAGCTCTTTCTGGCTGCGAGGTATCTGCAGACATTTGCATTTTGGGAGCAGGGCTGCCGGAGGCGCCCGGCACGGACAGCCTAAGATACATTTGAAGTTTGAGGTGGCAAGACAAGCAAGCAGCCCCAGTCTCTGTGCCTCTGTGCGAGCAGTGCCATGGGCAGATGAGGCTGAGCAACAGCTTTCCAGGCTAGCTCTTTCTGGCTGCGAGCTATCTGCAGACGTTCGAATTTTGGGAGCAGGGCTGCCGGAGGAGCCCGGCATGCACCCCCAATGCTACATTTGAAGTTTCAGGGGGCAAGACAAGCAAGCAGCCCCAGTCTCTGTGCCTCTGTGCGAGCAGTGCCATGGGCAGATGAGGCTGAGCAACAGCTTTCCAGGCTAGCTCTTTCTGGCTGCGAGCTATCTGCAGACGTTCGCATTTTCGGACCAGCCCTGCCGGAGGCCCCCGGCATGGACCACCTAAGCTACGTTTGAAGTTTGAGGTGGCAAGACAAGCAAGCAGCCCCAGTCTCTGTGCCTCTGTGCGAGCAGTGCCATGGGCAGATGAGGCTGAGCAACAGCTTTCCAGGCTAGCTCTTTCAGGCTGTGAGCTATCTGCAGACATTCGCATTTTCGGAGCACCCCTGCCGGAGGCGCCCGGCATGAACACCCAAAGTCACGTTTGAAGTTTGAGGTGGCAAGACAAGCAAGCAGCCCCAGTCTCTGTGCCTCTGTGCGAGCAGTGCCATGGGCAGATGAGGCTGAGCAACAGCTTTCCATGCTAGCTCTTTCTGGCTGCAATCTATCTGCAGACGTTCGAATTTTGGGAGCAGGGCTGCCGGAGGATCCCGGCATGCTCCCCCAATGATACATTTGAAGTTTGACGGGGCTAGACAAGCAAGCAACCCCAGTCTCTGTGCCTCTGTGCGAGCAGTGCCATGGGCAGATGAGGCTGAGCAACAGCTTTCCAGGCTAGCTCTTTCTGGCTGCGAGCTATCTGCAGACATTGGCATTTTCGGAGCACCCCTGCCGGAGGCGCCCGGCACGAACACCCAAAGTCACGTTTGAAGTTTGAGGTGGCAAGACAAGCAAGCAGCCCCAGTCTCTGTGCCTCTGTGCGAGCAGTGCCATGGGCAGATGAGGCTGAGCAACAGCTTTCCAGGCTAGCTCTTTCTGGCTGCGAGCTATCTGCAGACGTTCGCATTTTGGGAGCAGCCCTGCCAGAGGCGCCCAGCACAAACCACCTAAGCTACATTTGAAGTTTGAGGGGGCAAGAGAAGCAAGCAGCCCCAGTCTCTGTGCCTCTGTGCGAGCAGTGCCATGGGCAGATGAGGCTGAGCAACAGCTTTCCAGGCTAGCTATTTCTGGTTGCGAGCTATCTGCAGACGTTCGCATTTTGGGAGCAGGGCTGCCGGAGGCGCCCAGCACGGACCACCTAAGCTACATTTGAAGTTTGAGGGGGCAAGAGAAGCAAGCAGCCCCAGTCTCTGTGCCTCTGTGCGATCACTGCCATGGGCAGATGAGGCTGAGCAACACCTTTCCAGGCTAGCCCTTTCTGGCTGCCAGCTATCTGCAGAAATTCGCATTTTCGGAGCAGCCCTGCCGGAGGTGCCCCGGCACGAACCACCTAAGCTACGTCTTAAGTTTGACGTGGCAAGACAAGCAAGCAGCCCCAGTCTCTGTGCCTCTGTGCGAGCAGTGCCATGGGCAGATGAGGCTGAGCAAAAGCTTTCCAGGCTAGCTCTTTCTGGTTGCGAGCTATCTGCAGATGTTCGAATTTTGGGAGCAGGGCTGCCGGAGGAGCCCGGCATGCACCCCCAATGCTACATGTGAAGTTTGAGGGGGCAAGACAAGCAAGCAGCCCCAGTCTCTGTGCCTCTGTGCGAGCAGTGCCATGGGCAGATGAGGCTGAGCAAAAGCTTTCCAGGCTAGCTCTTTCTGGCTGCGAGCTATCTGCAGACGTTCGCATTTTCAGAGCAGGGCTGCCAGAGACGCCCGGCACGAACCCCCTAAGATACGTCTGAAGTTTGAGGGGGCAAGACAAGCAAGCAGCCCCAGTCTCTGTGCCTCTGTGCGAGCAGTGCCATGGGCAGATGAGGCTGAGCAACAGCTTTCCAGGCTAGCTCTTTCTGGCTGAGAGCTATCTGCAGACATTTGCATTTTGGGAGCAGGGCTGCCGGAGGCGCCCGGCACGGACACCCTAAGATACATTTGAAGTTTGAGGTGGCAAGACAAGCAAGCAGCCCCAGTCTCTGTGCCTCTGTGCGAGCAGTGCCATGGGCAGATGAGGCTGAGCAACAGCTTTCCAGGCTAGCTCTTTCTGGCTGCGAGCTATCTGCAGACGTTCGAATTTTGTGAGCAGGGCTGCCGGAGGAGCCCGGCATGCACCCCCAATGCTACATTTGAAGTTTCAGGGGGCAAGACAAGCAAGCAGCCCCAGTCTCTGTGCCTCTGTGCGAGCAGTGCCATGGGCAGATGAGGCTGAGCAACAGCTTTCCAGGCTAGCTCTTTCTGGCTGCGAGCTATCTGCAGACGTTCGCATTTTCGGACCAGCCCTGCCGGAGGAGCCCAGCACGGACCACCTAAGCTACATTTGAAGTTTGAGGTGGCAAGACAAGCAAGCAGCCCCAGTCTCTGTGCCTCTGTGCGAGCAGTGCCATGGGCAGATGAGGCTGAGCAACAGCTTTCCAGGCTAGCTCTTTCTGGCTGAGAGCTATCTGCAGACGTTCGCATTTTGGGAGCAGCCCTGCCGGAGGCGCCCAGCACAAACCACCTAAGCTACATTTGAAGTTTGAGGGGGCAAGAGAAGCAAGCAGCCCCAGTCCCTGTGCCTCTGTGCGAGCAGTGCCATGGGCAGATGAGGCTGAGCAACAGCTTTCCAGGCTAGCTATTTCTGGCTGTGAGCTATCTGCAGACGTTCGCATTTTGGGAGCAGCCCTGCCGGAGGCGCCCAGCACGGACCACCTAAGCTACATTTGAAGTTTGAGGTGGCAAGACAAGCAAGCAGCCCCAGTCTCTGTGCCTCTGTGCGAGCAGTGCCATGGGCAGATGAGGCCGAGCAAAAGCTTTCCAGGCTAGCTCTTTCTGGCTGCGAGCTATCTGCAGATGTTCGAATTTTGGGAGCAGGGCTGCCGGAGGAGCCCGGCATGCACCCCCAAGGCTACATGTGAAGTTTGAGGGGGCAAGACAAGCAAGCAGCCCCAGTCTCTGTGCCTCTGTGCGAGCAGTGCCATGGGCAGATGAGGCTGAGCAAAAGCTTTCCAGGCTAGCTCTTTCTGGCTGCGAGCTATCTGCAGACGTTCGCATTTTCAGAGCAGGGCTGCCAGAGACGCCCGGCACGAACCCCCTAAGCTACGTCTGAAGTTTGAGGGGGCAAGACAAGCAAGCAGCCCCAGGCTCTGTGCCTCTGTGCGAGCAGTGCCATGGGCAGATGAGGCTGAGCAACAGCTTTCCAGGCTAGCTCTTTCTGGCTGCGAGCTATCTGCAGACATTCGCATTGTCGGAGCAGCCCTGCCGCAGGCGCCCGGCACGAACACCCAAAGACACGTTTGAAGTTTGAGCTGGCAAGACAAGCAAGCAGCCCCAGTCTCTGTGCCTCTGTGCGAGCAGTGCCATGGGCAGATGAGGCTGAGCAACAGCTTTCCAGGCTAGCTCTTTCTGGCTGCGAGCTATCTGCAGACGTTCGCATTTTGGGAGCAGGGCTGCCGGAGGCGCCCAGCACGGACCACCTAAGCTACATTTGAAGTTTGAGGGGGCAAGAGAAGCAAGCAGCCCCAGTCTCTGTGCCTCTGTGCGAGCAGTGCCATGGGCAGATGAGGCTGAGCAACAGCTTTCCAGGCTAGCTCTTTCTGGCTGCGAGCTATCTGCAGACGTTCGAATTTTGGGAGCAGGGCTGCCGGAGGAGCCCGGCATGCACCCCCAATGCTACATTTGAAGTTTCAGGGGGCAAGACAAGCAAGCAGCCCCAGTCTCTGTGCCTCTGTGCGAGCAGTGCCATGGGCAGATGAGGCTGAGCAACAGCTTTCCAGTCTAGCTCTTTCTGGCTGCGAGCTATCTGCAGACGTTTGCATTTTCGGACCAGACCTGCCGGAGGCCCCCGGCATGGACCACCTAAGCTACGTTTGAAGTTTGAGGTGGCAAGACAAGCAAGCAGCCCCAGTCTCTGTGCCTCTGTGCGAGCAGTGCCATGGGCAGATGAGGCTGAGCAAGAGCTTTCCAGGCTAGCTCTTTCTGGCTGCGAGCTATCTGCAAACATTCGCATTTTCGGAGCACCCCTGCCTGAGGCGCCCGGCACGAACACCCAAAGTCACGTTTGAAGTTTGAGGTGGCAAGACAAGCAAGCAGCCCCAGTCTCTGTGCCTCTGTGCGAGCAGTGCCATGGGCAGATGAGGCTGAGCAACAGCTTTCCAGGCTAGCTATTTCTGGCTGTGAGCTATCTGCAGACGTTCGCATTTTGGGAGCAGCCCTGCCGGAGGCGCCCAGCACGCACCACCTAAGCTACATTTGAAGTTTGAGGGGGCAAGAGAAGCAAGCAGCCCCAGTCTCTGAGCCTCTGTGCGATCACTGCCATGGGCAGATGAGGCTGAGCAACACCTTTCCAGGCTAGCCCTTTCTGGCTGCGAGCTATCTGCAGACGTTCGCATTTTCGGAGCAGCCCTGCCGGAGAGCCCCAGCACGGACCACCTAAGATACGTCTGAAGTTTGAGGTGGCAAGACAAGCAAGCAGCCCCAGTCTCTGTGCCTCTGTGCGAGCAGTGCCATGAGCAGATGAGGCTGAGTAACAGCTTTCCAGGCTAGCTCTTTCTGGCTGCGAGCTATCTGCAGACGTTTGAATTCTGGGAGCAGGGCTGCCGGAGGCCCCCGGCACGGACCACCTAAGCTACGTCTGAAGTTTGAGGTGGCAAGACAAGCAAGCAGCCCCAGTCTCTGTGCCTCTGTGCGAGCAGTGCCATGGGCAGATGAGGCTGAGCAAAAGCTTTCCAGGCTAGCTCTTTCTGGCTGCGAGCTATCTGCAGCTGTTCGAATTTTGGGAGCAGGGCTGCCGGAGGAGCCCGGCATGCACCCCCAATGCTACATGTGAAGTTTGAGGGGGCAAGACAAGCAAGCAGCCCCAGTCTCTGTGCCTCTGTGCGAGCAGTGCCATGGGCAGATGAGGCTGAGCAAAAGCTTTCCAGGCTAGCTCTTTCTGGCTGCGAGCTATCTGCAGACGTTCGCATTTTCAGAGAAGGGCTGCCAGAGACGCCCGGCACGAACCCCCTAAGCTACGTCTGAAGTTTGAGGGGGCAAGACAAGCAAGCAGCCCCAGGCTCTGTGCCTCTGTGCGAGCAGTGCCATGGGCAGATGAGGCTGAGCAACAGCTTTCCAGTCTAGCTCTTTCTGGCTGCGAGCTATCCGCAGACGTTTGCATTTTCGGAGCAGGGCTGCCGCATACGTCCGGCACGAATATCCAAAGACAAGTTTGAAGTTTGAGGGGGCAAGACAAGCAAGCAGCCCCAGTCTCTGTGCCTCTGTGCGAGCAGTGCCATGGGCAGATGAGGCTGAGCAACAGCTTTCCAGGCTAGCTCTTTCTGGCTGCGAGGTATCTGCAGACATTTGCATTTTGGGAGCAGGGCTGCCGGAGGCGCCCGGCACGGACAGCCTAAGATACATTTGAAGTTTGAGGTGGCAAGACAAGCAAGCAGCCCCAGTCTCTGTGCCTCTGTGCGAGCAGTGCCATGGGCAGATGAGGCTGAGCAACAGCTTTCCAGGCTAGCTCTTTCTGGCTGCGAGCTATCTGCAGACGTTCGAATTTTGGGAGCAGGGCTGCCGGAGGAGCCCGGCATGCACCCCCAATGCTACATTTGAAGTTTCAGGGGGCAAGACAAGCAAGCAGCCCCAGTCTCTGTGCCTCTGTGCGAGCAGTGCCATGGGCAGATGAGGCTGAGCAACAGCTTTCCAGGCTAGCTCTTTCTGGCTGCGAGCTATCTGCAGACATTCGCATTTTCGGAGCAGCCCTGCCGCAGGCGCCCGGCACGAACACCCAAAGACACGTTTGAAGTTTGAGCTGGCAAGACAAGCAAGCAGCCCCAGTCTCAGTGCCTCTGTGCGAGCAGTGCCATGGGCAGATGAGGCTGAGCAACAGCTTTCCAGGCTAGCTCTTTCTGGCTGCGAGCTATCTGCAGACGTTCGCATTTTCAGAGCAGGGCTGCCGGAGGAGCCCGGCATGCACCCCCAATGCTACATTTGAAGTTTCAGGGGGCAAGACAAGCAAGCAGCCCCAGTCTCTGTGCCTCTGTGCGAGCAGTGCCATGGGCAGATGAGGCTGAGCAACAGCTTTCCAGGCTAGCTCTTTCTGGCTGCGAGCTATCTGCAGACGTTTGCATTTTCGGACCAGCCCTGCCGGAGGCCCCCGGCATGGAGCACCTAAGCTACGTTTGAAGTTTGAGGTGGCAAGAAAAGCAAGAAGCCCCAGTCTCTGTGCCTCTGTGCGAGCAGTGCCATGGGCAGATGAGGCTGAGCAACAGCTTTCCAGGCTAGCTCTTTCTGGCTGCGAGCTATCTGCAGACATTGGCATTTTCGGAGCACCCCTGCCGGAGGCGCCCGGCACGAACACCCAAAGTCACGTTTGAAGTTTGAGGTGGCAAGACAAGCAAGCAGCCCCAGTCTCTGTGCCTCTGTGCGAGCAGTGCCATGGGCAGATGAGGCTGAGCAACAGCTTTCCAGGCTAGCTCTTTCTGGCTGCGAGCTATCTGCAGACGTTCGCATTTTGGGAGCAGCCCTGCCGGAGGCGCCCAGCACAAACCACCTAAGCTACGTCTGAAGTTTGAGGTGGCAAGACAAGCAAGCAGCCCCAGTCTCTGTGCCTCTGTGCGAGCAGTGCCATGGGCAGATGAGGCTCAGTAACAGCTTTCCAGGCTAGCTCTTTCTGGCTGCGAGCTATCTGCAGACGTTCGCATTTTGGGAGCAGGGCTGCCGGAGGCCCCGGGCACGGACCACCTAAGCTACGTCTGAAGTTTGAGGTGGCAAGACAAGCAAGCAGCCCCAGTCTCTGTGCCTCTGTGCGAGCAGTGCCATGGGCAGATGAGGCTGAGCAACACCTTTCCAGGCTAGCTCTTTCTGGCTGAGAGCTATCTGCAGATGTTTGCGTTTTCGGAGCAGGGCTGCCGCAGACGCCCGGCACGAACACCCAAAGCCACGTTTGAAGTTTGAGGGGGCAAGAAAAGCAAGAAGCCCCAGTCTCTGTGCCTCTGTGCGAGCAGTGCCATGGCCAGATGAGGCTGAGCAACAGCTTTCCATGCTAGCTCTTTCTGGCTGCAATCTATCTGCAGACGTTCGAATTTTGGGAGCAGGGCTGCTGGAGGCGCCCGGCACGGACAGCCTAAGATACATTTGAAGTTTGAGGGGGCAAGACAAGCAAGCAGCCCCAGTCTCTGTGCCTCTGTGCGAGCACTGCCATGGGCAGATGAGGCTGAGCAACAGCTTTCCAGGCTAGCTCTTGTTGTCTGCAAGCTGTCTGCAGACGTTTGCATTTTCTGAGAAGCTCTGCCGGAGGCACCCGGCATGGACCACCTAAGACACGTTTTAAGTTTGAGGTTGCAAGACAAGCAAGCAGCCCCAGTCTCTGTGCCTCTGTGCGAGCAGTGCCATGGGCAGATGAGGCTGAGCAACAGCTTTCCAGGCTAGCTCTTTCTGGCTGCGAGCTATCTGCAGACGTTCGAATTTTGGGAGCAGGGCTGCCGGAGGAGCCCGGCATGCACCCCCAATGCTACATTTGAAGTTTGAGGGGGCAAGAGAAGCAAGCAGCCCCAGTCTCTGTGCCTCTGTGCGATCACTGCCATGGGCAGATGAGGCTGAGCAACACCTTTCCAGGCTAGCCCATTCTGGCTGCGAGCTATCTGCAGACGTTCGCATTTTCGGAGCAGCCCTGCCGGAGAGCCCCAGCACGGACCACCTAAGATACGTCTGAAGTTTGACGTGGCAGGACAAGCAAGCAGCCCCAGTCTCTGTGCCTCTGTGCGAGCAGTGCCATGGGCAGATGAGGCTGAGTAACAGCTTTCCAGGCTAGCTCTTTCTGGCTGCGAGCTATCTGCAGACGTTTGAATTCTGGGAGCAGGGCTGCCGGAGGCCCCCGGCACGGACCACCTAAGCTACGTCTGAAGTTTGAGGTGGTAAGACAAGCAAGCAGCCCCAGTCTCTGTGCCTCTGTGCGAGCAGTGCCATGGGCAGATGAGGCTGAGCAAAAGCTTTCCAGGCTAGCTCTTTCTGGCTGCGAGCTATCTGCAGCTGTTCGAATTTTGGGAGCAGGGCTGCCGGAGGAGCCCGGCATGCACCCCCAATGCTACATGTGAAGTTTGAGGGGGCAAGACAAGCAAGCAGCCCCAGTCTCTGTGCCTCTGTGCGAGCAGTGCCATGGGCAGATGAGGCTGAGCAAAAGCTTTCCAGGCTAGCTCTTTCTGGCTGCGAGCTATCTGCAGACGTTCGCATTTTCAGAGAAGGGCTGCCAGAGACGCCCGGCACGAACCCCCTAAGCTACGTCTGAAGTTTGAGGGGGCAAGAGAAGCAAGCAGCCCCAGGCTCTGTGCCTCTGTGCGAGCAGTGCCATGGGCAGATGAGGCTGAGCAACAGCTTTCCAGTCTAGCTCTTTCTGGCTGCGAGCTATCCGCAGACGTTTGCATTTTCAGAGCAGAGCTGCCGCATACGTCCGGCACGAATACCCAAAGACAAGTTTGAAGTTTGAGGTGGCAAGACAAGCAAGCAGCCCCAGTCTCTGTGCCTCTGTGCGAGCAGTGCCATGGGCAGATGAGGCTGAGCAACAGCTTTCCAGGCTAGCTCTTTCTGGCTGCGAGGTATCTGCAGACATTTGCATTTTGGGAGCAGGGCTGCCGGAGGCGCCCGGCACGGACAGCCTAAGATACATTTGAAGTTTGAGGTGGCAAGACAAGCAAGCAGCCCCAGTCTCTGTGCCTCTGTGCGAGCAGTGCCATGGGCAGATGAGGCTGAGCAACAGCTTTCCAGGCTAGCTCTTTCTGGCTGCGAGCTATCTGCAGACGTTCGAATTTTGGGAGCAGGGCTGCCGGAGGAGCCCGGCATGCACCCCCAATGCTACATTTGAAGTTTCAGGGGGCAAGACAAGCAAGCAGCCCCAGTCTCTGTGCCTCTGTGCGAGCAGTGCCATGGGCAGATGAGGCTGAGCAACAGCTTTCCAGGCTAGCTCTTTCTGGCTGCGAGCTATCTGCAGACGTTTGCATTTTCGGACCAGCCCTGCCGGAGGCCCCCGGCATGGACCACCTAAGCTACGTTTGAAGTTTGAGGTGGCAAGAAAAGCAAGAAGCCCCAGTCTCTGTGCCTCTGTGCGAGCAGTGCCATGGGCAGATGAGGCTGAGCAACAGCTTTCCAGGCTAGCTCTTTCTGGCTGCGAGCTATCTGCAGACATTGGCATTTTCGGAGCACCCCTGCCGGAGGCGCCCGGCACGAACACCCAAAGTCACGTTTGAAGTTTGAGGTGGCAAGACAAGCAAGCAGCCCCAGTCTCTGTGCCTCTGTGCGAGCAGTGCCATGGGCAGATGAGGCTGAGCAACAGCTTTCCAGGCTAGCTCTTTCTGGCTGCGAGCTATCTGCAGACGTTCGCATTTTGGGAGCAGCCCTGCCGGAGGCGCCCAGCACAAACCACCTAAGCTACATTTGAAGTTTGAGGGGGCAAGAGAAGCAAGCAGCCCCAGTCTCTGTGCCTCTGTGCGAGCAGTGCCATGGGCAGATGAGGCTGAGCAACACCTTTCCAGGCTAGCCCTTTCTGGCTGCGAGCTATCTGCAGACATTCGCATTTTCGGAGCAGCCCTGCCGGAGGGCCCCGGCACGGATCACCTAAGCTACGTCTGAAGTTTGAGGTGGCAAGACAAGCAAGCAGCCCCAGTCTCTGTGCCTCTGTGCGAGCAGTGCCATGGGCAGATGAGGCTGAGTAACAGCTTTCCAGGCTAGCTCTTTCTGGCTGCGAGCTATCTGCAGACGTTCGAATTCTGGGAGCAGGGCTGCCGGAGGCCCCCGGCAAGGACCACGTAAGCTACGTCTGAAGTTTGAGGTGGCAAGACAAGCAAGCAGCCCCAGTCTCTGTGCCTCTGTGCGAGCAGTGCCATGGGCAGATGAGGCTGAGCAACACCTTTCCAGGCTAGCTCTTTCTGGCTGAGAGCTATCTGCAGATGTTTGCGTTTTCGGAGCAGGGCTGCCGCAGACGCCCGGCACGAACACCCAAAGCCACGTTTGAAGTTTGAGGGGGCAAGAAAAGCAAGAAGCCCCAGTCTCTGTGCCTCTGTGCGAGCAGTGCCATGGCCAGATGAGGCTGAGCAACAGCTTTCCAGGCTAGCTCTTTCTGGCTGCGAGCTATCTGCAGACGTTCGAATTCTGGGAGCAGGGCTGCCGGAGGAGCCCGGCATGCACCCCCAATGCTACATTTGAAGTTTGAGGGGGCAAGAGAAGCAAGCAGCCCCAGTCTCTGTGCCTCTGTGCGAGCAGTGCCATGGGCAGATGAGGCTGAGCAACAGCTTTCCAGGCTAGCTCTTTCTGGCTGCGAGCTATCAGCAGACGTTTGCATTTTCTGAGAAGCTCTGCCGGAGGCACCCGGCATGGACCACCTAAGACACGTTTTAAGTTTGAGGTTGCAAGACAAGCAAGCAGCCCCAGTCTCTGTGCCTCTGTGCGAGCAGTGCCATGGGCAGATGAGGCTGAGCAACAACTTTCCAGGCTAGCTCTTTCTGGCTGCGAGCTATCTGCAGACGTTCGAATTTTGGGAGCAGGGCTGCCGGAGGAGCCCGGCATGCACCCCCAATGCTGCATTTGAAGTTTGAGGGGGCAAGACAAGCAAGCAGCCCCAGTCTCTGTGCCTCTGTGCGAGCAGTGCCATGGGCAGATGAGGCTGAGCAACAGCTTTCCAGGCTAGCTCTTTCTGGCTGCGAGCTATCTGCAGACGTTCGAATTTTGGGAGCAGGGCTGCCGGAGGAGCCCGGCATGCACCCCCAATGCTACATTTGAAGTTTGAGGGGGCAAGAGAAGCAAGCAGCCCCAGTCTCTGTGCCTCTGTGCGAGCAGTGCCATGGGCAGATGAGGCTGAGCAACAGCTTTCCAGGCTAGCTCTTTCTGGCTGCGAGCTATCAGCAGACGTTTGCATTTTCTGAGAAGCTCTGCCGGAGGCACCCGGCATGGACCACCTAAGACACGTTTTAAGTTTGAGGTTGCAAGACAAGCAAGCAGCCCCAGTCTCTGTGCCTCTGTGCGAGCAGTGCCATGGGCAGATGAGGCTGAGCAACAGCTTTCCAGGCTAGCTCTTTCTGGCTGCGAGCTATCTGCAGACGTTCGAATTTTGGGAGCAGGGCTGCCGGAGGAGCCCGGCATGCACCCCCAATGCTACATGTGAAGTTTGAGGGGGCAAGACAAGCAAGCAGCCCCAGTCTCTGTGCCTCTGTGCGAGCAGTGCCATGGGCAGATGAGGCTGAGCAACAGCTTTCCAGGCTAGCTCTTTCAGGGTGCGAGCTATCTGCAGACATTCGCATTTTCGGAGCAGCCCTGCCGCAGGCGCCCGGCACGAACACCCAAAGACACGTTTGAAGTTTGAGCTGGCAAGACAAGCAAGCAGCCCCAGTCTCTGTGCCTCTGTGCGAGCAGTGCCATGGGCAGATGAGGCTGAGCAACAGCTTTCCAGGCTAGCTCTTTCTGGCTGCGAGCTATCTGCAGACGTTCGCATTTTGGGAGCAGGGCTGCCGGAGCCGCCCAGCACGGACCACCTAAGCTACATTTGAAGTTTGAGGGGGCAAGAGAAGCAAGCAGCCCCAGTCTCTGTGCCTCTGTGCGAGCAGTGCCATGGGCAGATGAGGCTGAGCAACAGCTTTCCAGGCTAGCTCTTTCTGGCTGCGAGCTATCTGCAGACGTTCGAATTTTGGGAGCAGGGCTGCCGGAGGATCCCGGCATGCTCCCCCAATGATACATTTGAAGTTTGACAGGGCTAGACAAGCAAGCAGCCCCAGTCTCTGTGCCTCTGTGCGAGCAGTGCCATGGGCAGATGAGGCTGAGCAACAGCTTTCCAGGCTAGCTCTTTCTGGCTACGAGCTATCTGCAGACGTTCGCATTTTGGGAGCAGCCCTGCCGGAGGCGCCCAGCACGGACCACCTAAGCTACATTTGAAGTTTGAGGGGGCAAGACAAGCAAGCAGCCCCAGTCTCTGTGCCTCTGTGCGAGCACTGCCATGGGCAGATGAGGCTGAGCAACAGCTTTCCAGGCTAGCCCTTTCTGGCTGCGAGCTATCTGCAGACGTTCGCATTTTCGGAGCAGCCCTGCCGGAGGGCCCCGTCACGGATCACCTAAGCTACGTCTGAAGTTTGAGGTGGCAAGACAAGCAAGCAGCCCCAGTCTCTGTGTCTCTGTGCGAGCAGTGCCATGGGCAGATGAGGCTGAGTAACAGCTTTCCAGGCTAGCTCTTTCTGGCTGCGAGCTGTCTGCAGACGTTCGCATTTTCGGAGCAGGCCTGCCGGAGGCCCCCGGCACGGACCCCCTAAGCTACATTTGAAGTTTGAGGTGGCAAGACAAGCAAGCAGCCCCAGTCTCTGTGCCTCTGTGCGAGCAGTGCCATGGGCAGATGAGGTTGAGCAACACCTTTCCAGGCTAGCTCTTTCTGGCTGAGAGCTATCTGCAGACGTTCGAATTTTGGGAGCAGGGCTGCTGGAGGCGCCCGGCACGGACAGCCTAAGATACATTTGAAGTTTGAGGGGGCAAGACAAGCAAGCAGCCCCAGTCTCTGTGCCTCTGTGCGAGCACTGCCATGGGCAGATGAGGCTGAGCAACAGCTTTCCAGGCTAGCTCTTGTTGTCTGCAAGCTGTCTGCAGACGTTTGCATTTTCTGAGAAGCTCTGCCGGAGGCACCCGGCATGGACCACCTAAGACACGTTTGAAGTTTGAGGTTGCAAGACAAGCAAGCAGCCCCAGTCTCTGTGCCTCTGTGCGAGCAGTGCCATGGGCAGATGAGGCTGAGCAACAGCTTTCCAGGCTAGCTCTTTCTGGCTGCGAGCTATCAGCAGACGTTCGAATTTTGGGAGCAGGGCTGCCGGAGGAGCCCGGCATGCACCCCCAATGCTACATGTGAAGTTTGAGGGGGAAGACAAGCAAGCAGCCCCAGGCTCTGTGCCTCTGTGCGAGCAGTGCCATGGGCAGATGAGGCTGAGCAACAGCTTTCCATGCTGGCTCTTTCTGGCTGCGAGCTATCTGCAGACATTCGCATTTTCGGAGCAGCCCTGCCGCAGGCGCCCGGCACGAACACCCAAAGACACGTTTGAAGTTTGACGTGGGAAGACAAGCAAGCAGCCCCAGTCTCTGTGCCTCTGTGCGAGCAGTGCCATGGGCAGATGAGGCTGAGCAACAGCTTTCCAGGGTAGCTCTTTCTGGCTGCGAGCTATCTGCAGACGTTCGCATTTTGGGAGCAGGGCTGCCGGAGGCGCCCAGCACGGACCACCTAAGCTACATTTGAAGTTTGAGGGGGCAAGAGAAGCAAGCAGCCCCAGTCTCTGTGCCTCTGTGCGAGCAGTGCCATGGGCAGATGAGGCTGAGCAACAGCTTTCCAGGCTAGCTCTTTCTGGCTGCGAGCTATCTGCAGACGTTCGAATTTTGGGAGCAGGGCTGCCGGAGGAGCCCGGCATGCACCCCCAATGCTACATTTGAAGTTTCAGGGGGCAAGACAAGCAAGCAGCCCCAGTCTCTGTGCCTCTGTGCGAGCAGTGCCATGGGCAGATGAGGCTGAGCAACAGCTTTCCAGTCTAGCTCTTTCTGGCTGCGAGCTATCTGCAGACGTTTGCATTTTCGGACCAGCCCTGCCGGAGGCCCCCGGCATGGACCACCTAAGCTACGTTTGAAGTTTGAGGTGGCAAGACAAGCAAGCAGCCCCAGTCTCTGTGCCTCTGTGCGAGCAGTGCCATGGGCAGATGAGGCTGAGCAAGAGCTTTCCAGGCTAGCTCTTTCTGGCTGCGAGCTATCTGCAGACATTCGCATTTTCGGAGCAGCCCTGCCGGAGGCGCCCGGCACGAACACCCAAAGTCACGTTTGAAGTTTGAGGTGGCAAGACAAGCAAGCAGCCCCAGTCTCTGTGCCTCTGTGCGAGCAGTGCCATGGGCAGATGAGGCTGAGCAACAGCTTTCCAGGCTAGCTATTTCTGGCTGTGAGCTATCTGCAGACGTTCGCATTTTGGGAGCAGCCCTGCTGGAGGCGCCCAGCACGCACCACCTAAGCTACATTTGAAGTTTGAGGGGGCAAGAGAAGCAAGCAGCCCCAGTCTCTGTGCCTCTGTGCGATCACTGACATGGGCAGATGAGGCTGAGCAACACCTTTCCAGGCTAGCCCTTTCTGGCTGCGAGCTATCTGCAGACGTTCGCATTTTCGGAGCAGCCCTGCCGGAGAGCCCCAGCACGGACCACCTAAGCTACGTCTGAAGTTTGAGGTGGCAACACAAGCAAGCAGCCCCAGTCTCTGTGCCTCTGTGCGAGCAGTGCCATGGGCAGATGAGGCTGAGCAAAAGCTTTCCAGGCTAGCTCTTTCTGGCTGCGAGCTATCTGCAGCTGTTCGAATTTTGGGAGCAGGGCTGCCGGAGGAGCCCGGCATGCACCCCCAATGCTACATGTGAAGTTTGAGGGGGCAAGACAAGCAAGCAGCCCCAGTCTCTGTGCCTCTGTGCGAGCAGTGCCATGGGCAGATGAGGCTGAGCAAAAGCTTTCCAGGCTAGCTCTTTCTGGCTGCGAGCTATCTGCAGACGTTCGCATTTTCAGAGAAGGGCTGCCAGAGACGCCCGGCACGAACCCCCTAAGCTACGTCTGAAGTTTGAGGGGGCAAGACAAGCAAGCAGCCCCAGGCTCTGTGCCTCTGTGCGAGCAGTGCCATGGGCAGATGAGGCTGAGCAACAGCTTTCCAGTCTAGCTCTTTCTGGCTGCGAGCTATCTGCAGACGTTTGCATTTTCGGAGCAGGGCTGTCGCATACGTCCGGCACGAATACCCAAAGTCAAGTTTGAAGTTTGAGGTGGCAAGACAAGCAAGCAGCCCCAGTCTCTGTGCCTCTGTGCGAGCAGTGCCATGGGCAGATGAGGCTGAGCAACAGCTTTCCAGGCTAGCTCTTTCTGGCTGCGAGGTATCTGCAGACATTTGCATTTTGGGAGCAGGGCTGCCGGAGGCGCCCGGCACGGACAGCCTAAGATACATTTGAAGTTTGAGGTGGCAAGACAAGCAAGCAGCCCCAGTCTCTGTGCCTCTGTGCGAGCAGTGCCATGGGCAGATGAGGCTGAGCAACAGCTTTCCAGGCTAGCTCTTTCTGGCTGCAAGCTATCTGCAGACGTTCGAATTTTGGGAGCAGGGCTGCCGGAGGAGCCCGGCATGAACCCCCAATGCTACATTTGAAGTTTCAGGGGGCAAGACAAGCAAGCAGCCCCAGTCTCTGTGCCTCTGTGCGAGCAGTGCCATGGGCAGATGAGGCTGAGCAACAGCTTTCCAGGCTAGCTCTTTCTGGCTGCGAGCTATCTGCAGACATTCGCATTTTCGGACCAGCCCTGCCGGAGGACCCCGGCATGGACCACCTAAGCTACGTTTGAAGTTTGAGGGGGCAAGACAAGCAAGCAGCCCCAGTCTCTGTGCCTCTGTGCGAGCAGTGCCATGGGCAGATGAGGCTGAGCAACAGCTTTCCAGGCTAGCTCTTTCTGGCTGCGAGCTATCTGCAGACATTGGCATTTCCGGAGCACCCCTGCCAGAGGCGCCCGGCACGAACACCCAAAGTCACGTTTGAAGTTTGAGGTGGCAAGACAAGCAAGCAGCCCCAGTCTCTGTGCCTCTGTGCGAGCAGTGCCATGGGCAGATGAGGCTGAGCAACAGCTTTCCAGGCTAGCTCTTTCTGGCTGCGAGCTATCTGCAGACGTTCGCATTTTGGGAGCAGCCCTGCCGGAGGCGCCCAGCACAAACCACCTAAGCTACATTTGAAGTTTGAGGGGGCAAGAGAAGCAAGCAGCCCCAGTCTCTGTGCCTCAGTGCGAGCAGTGCCATGGGCAGATGAGGCTGAGCAACAGCTTTCCATGCTAGCTCTTTCTGGCTACGAGCTATCTGCAGACGTTCGCATTTTGGGAGCAGCCCTGCCGGAGGCGCCCAGCGCGGACCACCTAAGCTGCATTTGAAGTTTGAGGGGGCAAGACAAGCAAGCAGCCCCAGTCTCTGTGCCTCTGTGCGAGCACTGCCATGGGCAGATGAGGCTGAGCAACAGCTTTCCAGGCTAGCCCTTTCTGGCTGCGAGCTATCTGCAGACATTCGCATTTTCGGAGCAGCCCTGCCGGAGGGCCCCGGCACGGATCACCTAAGCTACGTCTGAAGTTTGAGGTGGCAAGACAAGCAAGCAGCCCCAGTCTCTGTGCCTCTGTGCGAGCAGTGCCATGGGCAGATGAGGCTGAGTAACAGCTTTCCAGGCTAGCTCTTTCTGGCTGCGAGCTATCTGCAGACGTTCGAATTCTGGGAGCAGGGCTGCCGGAGGCCCCCGGCACGGACCACCTAAGCAACGTCTGAAGTTTGAGGTGGCAAGACAAGCAAGCAGCCCCAGTCTCTGTGCCTCTGTGCGAGCAGTGCCATGGGCAGATGAGGCTGAGCAACACCTTTCCAGGCTAGCTCTTTCTGGCTGAGAGCTATCTGCAGATGTTTGCGTTTTCGGAGCAGGGCTGCCGCAGACGCCCGGCACGAACACCCAAAGCCACGTTTGAAGTTTGAGGGGGCAAGAAAAGCAAGAAGCCCCAGTCTCTGTGCCTCTGTGCGAGCAGTGCCATGGCCAGATGAGGCTGAGCAACAGCTTTCCATGCTAGCTCTTTCTGGCTGCAATCTATCTGCAGACGTTCGAATTTTGGGAGCAGGGCTGCTGGAGGCGCCCGGCACGGACAGCCTAAGATACATTTGAAGTTTGAGGGGGCAAGACAAGCAAGCAGCCCCAGTCTCTGTGCCTCTGTGCGAGCACTGCCATGGGCAGATGAGGCTGAGCAACACCTTTCCAGGCTAGCTATTGTTGTCTGCAAGCTGTCTGCAGACGTTTGCATTTTCTGAGAAGCTCTGCCGGAGGCACCCGGCATGGACCACCTAAGACACGTTTTAAGTTTGAGGTTGCAAGACAAGCAAGCAGCCCCAGTCTCTGTGCCTCTGTGCGAGCAGTGCCATGGGCAGATGAGGCTGAGCAACAGCTTTCCAGGCTAGCTCTTTCTGGCTGTGAGCTATCTGCAGACGTTCGAATTTTGGGAGCAGGGCTGCCGGAGGAGCCCGGCATGCACCCCCAATGCTACATTTGAAGTTTGAGGGGGCAAGAGAAGCAAGCAGCCCCAGTCTCTGTGCCTCTGTGCGAGCAGTGCCATGGGCAGATGAGGCTGAGCAACAGCTTTCCAGGCTAGCTCTTTCTGGCTGCGAGCTATCAGCAGACGTTTGCATTTTCTGAGAGGCTCAGCCGGAGGCACCAGTCATGGACCACCTAAGACACGTTTTAAGTTTGAGGTTGCAAGATAAGCAAGCAGCCCCAGTCTCTGTGCCTCTGTGCGAGCAGTGCCATGGGCAGATGAGGCTGAGCAACAGCTTTCCAGGCTAGCTCTTTCTGGCTGCGAGCTATCTGCAGACGTTCGAATTTTGGGAGCAGGGCTGCCGGAGGAGCCCGGCATGCACCCCCAATGCTACATGTGAAGTTTGAGGGGGCAAGACAAGCAAGCAGCCCCAGGCTCTGTGCCTCTGTGCGAGCAGTGCCATGGGCAGATGAGGCTGAGCAACAGCTTTCCAGGCTAGCTCTTTCAGGCTGCGAGCTATCTGCAGACATTCGCATTTTCGGAGCAGCCCTGCCGCAGGCGCCCGGCACGAACACCCAAAGACACGTTTGAAGTTTGAGCTGGCAAGACAAGCAAGCAGCCCCAGTCTCTGTGCCTCTGTGCGAGCAGTGCCATGGGCAGATGAGGCTGAGCAACAGCTTTCCAGGCTAGCTCTTTCTGGCTGCGAGCTATCTGCAGACGTTCGCATTTTGGGAGCAGGGCTGCCGGAGCCGCCCAGCACGGACCACCTAAGCTACATTTGAAGTTTGAGGGGGCAAGAGAAGCAAGCAGCCCCAGTCTCTGTGCCTCTGTGCGAGCAGTGCCATGGGCAGATGAGGCTGAGCAACAGCTTTCCAGGCTAGCTCTTTCTGGCTGCGAGCTATCTGCAGACGTTCGAATTTTGGGAGCAGGACTGCCGGAGGATCCCGGCATGCTCCCCCAATGATACATTTGAAGTTTGACAGGGCTAGACAAGCAAGCAGCCCCAGTCTCTGTGCCTCTGTGCGAGCAGTGCCATGGGCAGATGAGGCTGAGCAACAGCTTTCCAGGCTAGCTCTTTCTGGCTACGAGCTATCTGCAGACGTTCGCATTTTGGGAGCAGCCCTGCCGGAGGCGCCCAGCACGGACCACCTAAGCTACATTTGAAGTTTGAGGGGGCAAGACAAGCAAGCAGCCCCAGTCTCTGTGCCTCTGTGCGAGCACTGCCATGGGCAGATGAGGCTGAGCA
This sequence comes from Opisthocomus hoazin, assembly GCF_030867145.1. Lineage (NCBI taxonomy): Eukaryota > Metazoa > Chordata > Aves > Opisthocomiformes > Opisthocomidae > Opisthocomus > Opisthocomus hoazin. The sequence continues at coordinate 11,861,683 of NC_134453.1, forward strand.
ACAGCTTTCCAGGCTAGCCCTTTCTGGCTGCGAGCTATCTGCAGACGTTCGCATTTTCGGAGCAGCCCTGCCGGAGGGCCCCGTCACGGATCACCTAAGATACGTCTGAAGTTTGAGGTGGCAAGACAAGCAAGCAGCCCCAGTCTCTGTGTCTCTGTGCGAGCAGTGCCATGGGCAGATGAGGCTGAGTAACAGCTTTCCAGGCTAGCTCTTTCTGGCTGCGAGCTATCTGCAGACGTTCGCATTTTCGGAGCAGGCCTGCCGGAGGCCCCCGGCACGGACCACCTAAGCTACATTTGAAGTTTGAGGTGGCAAGACAAGCAAGCAGCCCCAGTCTCTGTGCCTCTGTGCGAGCAGTGCCATGGGCAGATGAGGCTGAGCAACACCTTTCCAGGCTAGCTCTTTCTGGCTGAGAGCTATCTGCAGACGTTCGAATTTTGGGAGCAGGGCTGCTGGAGGCGCCCGGCACGGACAGCCTAAGATACATTTGAAGTTTGAGGGGGCAAGACAAGCAAGCAGCCCCAGTCTCTGTGCCTCTGTGCGAGCACTGCCATGGGCAGATGAGGCTGAGCAACAGCTTTCCAGGCTAGCTCTTGTTGTCTGAAAGCTGTCTGCAGACGTTTGCATTTTCTGAGAAGCTCTGCCGGAGGCACCCGGCATGGACCACCTAAGACACGTTTGAAGTTTGAGGTTGCAAGACAAGCAAGCAGCCCCAGTCTCTGTGCCTCTGTGCGAGCAGTGCCATGGGCAGATGAGGCTGAGCAACAGCTTTCCAGGCTAGCTCTTTCTGGCTGCGAGCTATCAGCAGACGTTCGAATTTTGGGAGCAGGGCTGCCGGAGGAGCCCGGCATGCACCCCCAATGCTACATGTGAAGTTTGAGGGGGAAGACAAGCAAGCAGCCCCAGGCTCTGTGCCTCTGTGCAAGCAGTGCCATGGGCAGATGAGGCTGAGCAACAGCTTTCCAGGCTAGCTCTTTCTGGCTGCGAGCTATCTGCAGACGTTCGCATTTTGGGAGCTCGGTTGCCGGAACCGCCCAGCACGGACCACCTAAGCTACATTTGAAGTTTGAGGGGGCAAGACAAGCAAGCAGCCCCAGTCTCTGTGCCTCTGTGTGAGCAGTGCCATGGGCAGATGAGGCTGAGCAAAAGCTTTCCAGGCTAGATCTTTCTGGCTGCGAGCTATCTGCAGACGTTCGCATTTTCAGAGCAGGGCTGCCAGAGACACCCGGCACGAACCCCCTAAGCTACGTTTGAAGTTTGAGGGGGCAAGACAAGCAAGCAGCCCCAGTCTCTGTGCCTCTGTGCGAGCAGTGCCATGGGCAGATGAGGCTGAGCAACAGCTTTCCAGGCTAGCTCTTTCTGGTTGCAATCTATCTGCAGACGTTCGAATTTTGGGAGCAGGGCTGCCGGAGGATCCCGGCATGCTCCCCCAATGATACATTTGAAGTTTGACGGGGCTAGACAAGCAAGCAGCCCCAGTCTCTGTGCCTCTGTGCGAGCACTGCCATGGGCAGATGAGGCGGAGCAACAGCTTTCCAGTCTAGCTCTTTCTGGCTGCGAGCTATCTGCAGACGTTCGCATTTTGGGAGCAGCCCTGCTGGAGGCGCCCAGCACGGACCACCTAAGCTACATTTGAAGTTTGAGGGGGCAAGACAAGCAAGCAGCCCCAGTCTCTGTGCCTCTGTGCGAGCACTGCCATGGGCAGATGAGGCTGAGCAACAGCTTTCCAGGCTAGCCCTTTCTGGCTGCGAGCTATCTGCAGACGTTCGCATTTTCGGAGCAGCCCTGCCGGAGGGCCCCGTCACGGATCACCTAAGCTTCGTCTGAAGTTTGAGGTGGCAAGACAAGCAAGCAGCCCCAGTCTCTGTGTCTCTGTGCGAGCAGTGCCATGGGCAGATGAGGCTGAGTAACAGCTTTCCAGGCTAGCTCTTTCTGGCTGCGAGCTATCTGCAGACGTTCGCATTTTCGGAGCAGGCCTGCCGGAGGCCCCCGGCACGGACCACCTAAGCTACATTTGAAGTTTGAGGTGGCAAGACAAGCAAGCAGCCCCAGTCTCTGTGCCTCTGTGCGAGCAGTGCCATGGGCAGATGAGGCTGAGCAACACCTTTCCAGGCTAGCTCTTTCTGGCTGAGAGCTATCTGCAGACGTTCGAATTTTGGGAGCAGGGCTGCTGGAGGCGCCCGGCACGGACAGCCTAAGATACATTTGAAGTTTGAGGGGGCAAGACAAGCAACAGCCCCAGTCTCTGTGCCTCTGTGCGAGCACTGCCATGGGCAGATGAGGCTGAGCAACAGCTTTCCAGGCTAGCTCTTGTTGTCTGAAAGCTGTCTGCAGACGTTTGCATTTTCTGAGAAGCTCTGCCGGAGGCACCCGGCATGGACCACCTAAGACACGTTTGAAGTTTGAGGTTGCAAGACAAGCAAGCAGCCCCAGTCTCTGTGCCTCTGTGCGAGCAGTGCCATGGGCAGATGAGGCTGAGCAACAGCTTTCCAGGCTAGCTCTTTCTGGCTGCGAGCTATCAGCAGACGTTCGAATTTTGGGAGCAGGGCTGCCGGAGGAGCCCGGCATGCACCCCCAATGCTACATGTGAAGTTTGAGGGGGAAGACAAGCAAGCAGCCCCAGGCTCTGTGCCTCTGTGCAAGCAGTGCCATGGGCAGATGAGGCTGAGCAACAGCTTTCCAGGCTAGCTCTTTCTGGCTGCGAGCTATCTGCAGACGTTCGCATTTTGGGAGCTCGGTTGCCGGAACCGCCCAGCACGGACCACCTAAGCTACATTTGAAGTTTGAGGGGGCAAGACAAGCAAGCAGCCCCAGTCTCTGTGCCTCTGTGTGAGCAGTGCCATGGGCAGATGAGGCTGAGCAAAAGCTTTCCAGGCTAGATCTTTCTGGCTGCGAGCTATCTGCAGACGTTCGCATTTTCAGAGCAGGGCTGCCAGAGACACCCGGCACGAACCCCCTAAGCTACGTTTGAAGTTTGAGGGGGCAAGACAAGCAAGCAGCCCCAGTCTCTGTGCCTCTGTGCGAGCAGTGCCATGGGCAGATGAGGCTGAGCAACAGCTTTCCAGGCTAGCTCTTTCTGGTTGCAATCTATCTGCAGACGTTCGAATTTTGGGAGCAGGGCTGCCGGAGGATCCCGGCATGCTCCCCCAATGATACATTTGAAGTTTGACGGGGCTAGACAAGCAAGCAGCCCCAGTCTCTGTGCCTCTGTGCGAGCACTGCCATGGGCAGATGAGGCGGAGCAACAGCTTTCCAGTCTAGCTCTTTCTGGCTGCGAGCTATCTGCAGACGTTCGCATTTTGGGAGCAGCCCTGCCGGAGGCGCCCAGCACGGACCACCTAAGCTACATTTGAAGTTTGAGGGGGCAAGACAAGCAAGCAGCCCCAGTCTCTGTGCCTCTGTGCGAGCACTGCCATGGGCAGATGAGGCTGAGCAACAGCTTTCCAGGCTAGCCCTTTCTGGCTGCGAGCTATCTGCAGACGTTCGCATTTTCGGAGCAGCCCTGCCGGAGGGCCCCGGCACGGATCACCTAAGCTACGTCTGAAGTTTGAGGTGGCAAGACAAGCAAGCAGCCCCAGTCTCTGTGCCTCTGTGCGAGCAGTGCCATGGGCAGATGAGGCTGAGCAACAGCTTTCCAGGCTAGCCCTTTCTGGCTGCGAGCTATCTGCAGACGTTCGCATTTTCGGAGCAGCCCTGCCGGAGGCCCCCGGCACGGACCCCCTAAGCTACGTCTGAAGTTTGAGGTGGCAAGACAAGCAAGCAGCCCCAGTCTCTGTGCCTCTGTGCGAGCAGTGCCATGGGCAGATGAGGCTGAGCAACACCTTTCCAGGCTAGCTCTTTCTGGCTGAGAGCTATCTGCAGATGTTTGCGTTTTCGGAGCAGGCCTGCCGGAGGCCCCCGGCACGGACCACCTAAGCTCCGTTTGAAGTTTGAGGTGGCAAGACAAGCAAGCAGCCCCAGTCTCTGTGCCTCTGTGCGAGCAGTGCCATGGGCAGATGAGGCTGAGCAACAGCTTTCCAGGCTAGCTCTTTCTGGCTGAGAGCTATCAGCAGACGTTCGAATTTTGGGAGCAGGGCTGCCGGAGGAGCCCGGCATGCACCCCCAATGCTACATGTGAAGTTTGAGGGGGAAGACAAGCAAGCAGCCCCAGGCTCTGTGCCTCTGTGCAAGCAGTGCCATGGGCATATGAGGCTGAGCAACAGCTTTCCAGGCTAGCTCTTTCTGGCTGCGAGCTATCTGCAGACGTTCGCATTTTGGAGCTCGGTTGCCGGAACCGCCCAGCACGGACCACCTAAGCTACATTTGAAGTTTGAGGGGGCAAGACAAGCAAGCAGCCCCAGTCTCTGTGCCTCTGTGTGAGCAGTGCCATGGGCAGATGAGGCTGAGCAAAAGCTTTCCAGGCTAGCTCTTTCTGGCTGCGAGCTATCTGCAGACGTTCGCATTTTCAGAGCAGGGCTGCCAGAGACGCCCGGCACGAACCCCCTAAGCTACGTTTGAAGTTTGAGGGGGCAAGACAAGCAAGCAGCCCCAGTCTCTGTGCCTCTGTGCGAGCAGTGCCATGGGCAGATGAGGCTGAGCAACAGCTTTCCAGGCTAGCTCTTTCTGGTTGCAATCTATCTGCAGACGTTCGAATTTTGGGAGCAGGGCTGCCGGAGGATCCCGGCATGCTCCCCCAATGATACATTTGAAGTTTGACGGGGCTAGACAAGCAAGCAGCCCCAGTCTCTGTGCCTCTGTGCGAGCAGTGCCATGGGCAGATGAGGCTGAGCAACAGCTTTCCAGGCTAGCTCTTTCTGGCTGCGAGCTATCTGCAGACGTTCGCATTTTGGGAGCAGCCCTGCCGGAGGCGCCCAGCACGGACCACCTAAGCTACATTTGAAGTTTGAGGGGGCAAGACAAGCAAGCAGCCCCAGTCTCTGTGCCTCTGTGCGAGCACTGCCATGGGCAGATGAGGCTGAGCAACAGCTTTCCAGGCTAGCCCTTTCTGGCTGCGAGCTATCTGCAGACGTTCGCATTTTCGGAGCAGCCCTGCCGGAGGGCCCCGGCACGGATCACCTAAGCTACGTCTGAAGTTTGAGGTGGCAAGACAAGCAAGCAGCCCCAGTCTCTGTGCCTCTGTGCGAGCAGTGCCATGGGCAAATGAGGCTGAGCAACAGCTTTCCAGGCTAGCTCTTTCTGGCTGCAATCTATCTGCAGACGTTCGAATTTTGGGAGCAGGGCTGCTGGAGGCGCCCGGCACGGACAGCCTAAGATACAGTTGAAGTTTGAGGGGGCAAGACAAGCAAGCAGCCCCAGTCTCTGTGCCTCTGTGCGAGCACTGCCATGGGCAGATGAGGCTGAGCAACAGCTTTCCAGGCTAGCTCTTGTTGTCTGCAAGCTGTCTGCAGACGTTTGCATTTTCTGAGAAGCTCTGCCGGAGGCACCCGGCATGGACCACCTAAGACACGTTTTAAGTTTGAGGTTGCAAGACAAGCAAGCAGCCCCAGTCTCTGTGCCTCTGTGCGAGCAGTGCCATGGGCAGATGAGGCTGAGCAACAGCTTTCCAAGCTAGCTCTTTCTGGCTGCGAGCTATCTGCAGACGTTCGCATTTTTGGAGCTGGGTTGCCGCAACCGCCCAGCACGGACCACCTAAGCTACATTTGAAGTTTGAGGGGGCAAGACAAGCAAGCAGCCCCAGTCTCTGTGCCTCTGTGCGAGCAGTGCCATGGGCAGATGAGGCTGAGCAACAGCTTTCCAGGCTAGCTCTTTCTGGCTGAGAACTATCAGCAGACATTCGAATTTTGGGAGCAGGGCTGCCGGACGAGCCCGTCATGCACCCCCAATGCTACATTTGAAGTTTGAGGTGGTAAGACAAGCAAGCAGCCCCAGTCTCTGTGCCTCTGTGCGAGCAGTGCCATGGGCAGATGAGGCTGAGCAACAGCTTTCCAGGCTAGCTCTTTCTGGCTGCGAGCTATCTGCAGACGTTCGAATTTTGGGAGCAGGGCTGCCGGAGGAGCCCGGCATGCACCCCGAATGCTACATTTGAAGTTTGACGGGGCTAGACAAGCAAGCAGCCCCAGTCTCTGTGCCTCTGTGCGAGCAGTGCCATGGGCACATGAGGCTGAGCAACAGCTTTCCAGGCTAGCTCTTTCTGGCTGCGAGCTATCTGCAGACGTTCGCATTTTGGGAGCAGCCCTGCCGGAGGCGCCCAGCACGGACCACCTAAGCTACATTTGAAGTTTGAGGGGGCAAGACAAGCAAGCAGCCCCAGTCTCTGTGCCTCTGTGCGAGCACTGCCATGGGCAGATGAGGCTGAGCAACAGCTTTCCAGGCTAGCCCTTTCTGGCTGCGAGCTATCTGCAGACGTTCGCATTTTCGGAGCAGCCCTGCCGGAGGGCCCCGGCACGGATCACCTAAGCTACGTCTGAAGTTTGAGGTGGCAAGACAAGCAAGCAGCCCCAGTCTCTGTGCCTCTGTGCGAGCAGTGCCATGGGCAAATGAGGCTGAGTAACAGCTTTCCAGGCTAGCTCTTTCTGGCTGCAATCTATCTGCAGACGTTCGAATTTTGGGAGCAGGGCTGCTGGAGGCGCCCGGCACGGACAGCCTAAGATACAGTTGAAGTTTGAGGGGGCAAGACAAGCAAGCAGCCCCAGTCTCTGTGCCTCTGTGCGAGCACTGCCATGGGCAGATGAGGCTGAGCAACAGCTTTCCAGGCTAGCTCTTGTTGTCTGCAAGCTGTCTGCAGACGTTTGCATTTTCTGAGAAGCTCTGCCGGAGGCACCCGGCATGGACCACCTAAGACACGTTTTAAGTTTGAGGTTGCAAGACAAGCAAGCAGCCCCAGTCTCTGTGCCTCTGTGCGAGCAGTGCCATGGGCAGATGAGGCTGAGCAACAGCTTTCCAAGCTAGCTCTTTCTGGCTGCGAGCTATCTGCAGACGTTCGCATTTTTGGAGCTGGGTTGCCGCAACCGCCCAGCACGGACCACCTAAGCTACGTTTGAAGTTTGAGGGGGCAAGACAAGCAAGCAGCCCCAGTCTCTGTGCCTCTGTGCGAGCAGTGCCATGGGCAGATGAGGCTGAGCAACAGCTTTCCAGGCTAGCTCTTTCTGGCTGCGAGCTATCTGCAGACGTTCGAATTTTGTGAGCAGGGCTGCCGGAGGATCCCGGCATGCTCCCCCAATGCTACATTTGAAGTTTGAGGGGGCAAGACAAGCAAGCAGCCCCAGTCTCTGTGCCTCTGTGCGAGCAGTGCCATGGGCAGATGAGGCTGAGCAACAGCTTTCCAGGCTAGCCCTTTCTGGCTACGAGCTATCTGCAGACGTTCGCATTTTGGGAGCAGCCCTGCCGGAGGCGCCCAGCACGGACCACCTAAGCTACATTTGAAGTTTGAGGGGGCAAGAGAAGCAAGCAGCCCCAGTCTCTGTGCCTCTGTGCGAGCACTGCCATGGGCAGATGAGGCTGAGCAACAGCTTTCCAGGCTAGCCCTTTCTGGCTGCGAGCTATCTGCAGACGTTCGCATTTTCGGAGCAGCCCTGCCGGAGGGCCCCGGCACGAACCACCTAAGCTACGTCTGAAGTTTGAGGGGGCAAGACAAGCAAGCAGCCCCAGTCTCTGTGCCTCTGTGCGAGCAGTGCCATGGGCAGATGAGGCTGAGTAACAGCTTTCCAGGCTAACTCTTTCTGGCTGCGAGCTATCTGCAGACGTTCGCATTTTGGGAGCAGGGCTGCCGGAGGTCCCCGGCACCGACCACCTAAGCTACATTTGAAGTTTGAGGGGGCAAGACAAGCAAGCAGCCCCAGTCTCTGTGCCTCTGTGCGAGCACTGCCATGGGCAGATGAGGCTGAGCAACAGCTTTCCAGGCTAGCCCTTTCTGGCTGCGAGCTATCTGCAGACGTTCGCATTTTCGGAGCAGCCCTGCCGGAGGGCCCCGGCACGGATCACCTAAGCTACGTCTGAAGTTTGAGGTGGCAAGACAAGCAAGCAGCCCCAGTCTCTGTGCCTCTGTGCGAGCAGTGCCATGGGCAGATGAGGCTGAGCAACACCTTTCCAGGCGAGCTCTTTCTGGCTGCAATCTATCTGCAGACGTTCGAATTTTGGGAGCAGGTCTGCTGGAGGCGCCCGGCACGGACAGCCTAAGATACATTTGAAGTTTGAGGGGGCAAGACAAGCAAGCAGCCCCAGTCTCTGTGCCTCTGTGCGAGCACTGCCATGGGCAGATGAGGCTGAGCAACAGCTTTCCAGGCTAGCTCTTGTTGTCTGCAAGCTGTCTGCAGACGTTTGCATTTTCTGAGAAGCTCTGCCGGAGGCACCCGGCAAGGACCACCTAAGACACGTTTTAAGTTTGAGGTTGCAAGACAAGCAAGCAGCCCCAGTCTCTCTGCCTTTGTGCGAGCAGTGCCATGGGCAGATGAGGCTGAGCAACAGCTTTCCAGGCTAGCTCTTTCTGGCTGCGAGCTATCTGCAGACGTTCGAAATTTGGGAGCAGGGCTGCCGGAGGAGCCCGGCATGCACCCCCAATGCTACATGTGAAGTTTGAGGGGGCAAGACAAGCAAGCAGCCCCAGGCTCTGTGCCTCTGTGCAAGCAGTGCCATGGGCAGATGAGGCTGAGCAACAGCTTTCCAGGCTAGCCCTTTCTGGCTGCGAGCTATCTGCAGACGTTCGAATTCTGGGAGCAGGGCTCCCGGAGGCCCCCGGCACGGACCACCTAAGCTACATCTGAAGTTTGAGGTGGCAAGACAAGCAAGCAGCCCCAGTCTCTGTGCCTCTGTGCGAGCAGTGCCATGGGCAGATGAGGCTGAGCAACAGCTTTCCAGGCTAGCTCTTTCTGGCTGCGAGCTATCTGCAGACGTTCGCATTTTTGGAGCTGGGTTGCCGGAACCGCCCAGCACGGACCACCTAAGCTACATTTGAAGTTTGAGGGGGCAAGACAAGCAAGCAGCCCCAGTCTCTGTGCCTCTGTGCGAGCAGTGCCATGGGCAGATGACGCTGAGCAACAGCTTTCCAGGCTAGCTCTTTCTGGCTGAGAGCTATCAGCAGACATTCGCATTTTGGGAGCAGGGCTGCCGGAGGCGCCCGGCACGGACCACCTAAGCTACGTTTGAAGTTTGAGGTGGCAAGACAAGCAAGCAGCCCCAGTCTCTGTGCCTCTGTGCAAGCAGTGCCATGGGCAGATGAGGCTGAGCAACAGCTTTCCAGGCTAGCTCTTTCTGGCTGTGCGCTATCTGCAGACATTCGCATTTTGGGAGCAGGGCTGCTGGAGGCGCCCGGCATGGACCACCTAAGCTACGTTTGAAGTTTGAGGGGGCAAGACAAGCAAGCAGCCCCAGTCTCTGTGCCTCTGTGCGAGCAGTGCCATGGGCAGATGAGGCTGAGCAACAGCTTTCCAGGCTAGCTCTTTCTGGCTGCGAGCTATCTGCAGACATTCGCATTTTGGGAGCAGCCCTGCCGGAGGCGCCCGGCACGAACACCCAAAGTCACGTTTGAAGTTTGAGGTGGCAAGACAAGCAAGCAGCCCCAGTCTCTGTGCCTCTGTGCGAGCAGTGCCATGGGCAGATGAGGCTGAGCAACAGCTTTCCAGGCTAGCTCTTTCTGGCTGCGAGCTATCTGCAGACGTTCGCATTTCGGGAGCAGTCCTGCCGGAGGCGCCCAGCACGGACCACCTAAGCTACATTTGAAGTTTGAGGGGGCAAGAGAAGCAAGCAGCCCCAGTCTCTGTGCCTCTGTGCGAGCACTGCCATGGGCAGATGAGGCTGAGCAACAGCTTTCCATGCTAGCTCTTTCTGGTTGCAATCTATCTGCAGACGTTCGAATTTTGGGAGCAGGGCTGCCGGAGGATCCCGGCATGCTCCCCCAATGCTACATTTGAAGTTTGACGGGGCTAGACAAGCAAGCAGCCCCAGTCTCTGTGCCTCTGTGCGAGCAGTGCCATGGGCAGATGAGGCTGAGCAACAGCTTTCCAGGCTAGCTCTTTCTGGCTACGAGCTATCTGCAGACGTTCGCATTTTGGGAGCAGCCCTGCCGGAGGCGCCCAGCACGGACCACCTAAGCTACATTTGAAGTTTGAGGGGGCAAGAGAAGCAAGCAGCCCCAGTCTCTGTGCCTCTGTGCGAGCACTGCCATGGGCAGATGAGGCTGAGCAACAGCTTTCCAGGCTAGCCCTTTCTGGCTGCGAGCTATCTGCAGACGTTCGCATTTTCGGAGCAGCCCTGCCGGAGGGCCCCGGCACGGACCACCTAAGCTGCATTTGAAGTTTGAGGTGGCAAGACAAGCAAGCAGCCCCAGTCTCTGTGCCTCTGTGCGAGCAGTGCCATGGGCAGATGAGGCTGAGTAACAGCTTTCCAGGCTAACTCTTTCTGGCTGCGAGCTATCTGCAGACGTTCAAATTCTGGGAGCAGGGCTGCGGGAGGCCCCCGGCACGGACCCCCTAAGCTACGTCTGAAGTTTGAGGTGGCAAGACAAGCAAGCAGCCCCAGTCTCTGTGCCTCTGTGCGAGCAGTGCCATGGGCAGATGAGGCTGAGTAACAGCTTTCCAGGCTAGCTCTTTCTGGCTGAGAGGTATCTGCAGATGTTTGCGTTTTCGGAGCAGGGCTGCCGCAGACGCCCGGCACGAACACCCAAAGCCACGTTTGAAGTTTGAGGGGGCAAGAAAAGCAAGAAGCCCCAGTCTCTGTGCCTCTGTGCGAGCAGTGCCATGGGCAGATAAGGCTGAGCAACAGCTTTCCATGCTAGCTCTTTCTGGCTGCAATCTATCTGCAGACGTTCGAATTTTGGGAGCAGGGCTGCTGGAGGCGCCCGGCACGGACAGCCTAAGATACATTTGAAGTTTGAGGGGGCAAGACAAGCAAGCAGCCCCAGTCTCTGTGCCTCTGTGCGAGCACTGCCATGGGCAGATGAGGCTGAGCAACAGCTTTCCAGGCTAGCTCTTGTTGTCTGCAAGCTGTCTGCAGACGTTTGCATTTTCTGAGAAGCTCTGCCGGAGGCACCCGGCATGGACCACCTAAGACACGTTTTAAGTTTGAGGTTGCAAGACAAGCAAGCAGCCCCAGTCTCTCTGCCTCTGTGCGAGCACTGCCATGGGCAGATGAGGCTGAGCAACAGCTTTCCAGGCTAGCTCTTTCTGGCTGCGAGCTATCTGCAGACGTTCGAATTTTGGGAGCAGGGCTGCCGGAGGAGCCCGGCATGCACCCCCAATGCTACATGTGAAGTTTGAGGGGGCAAGACAAGCAAGCAGCCCCAGGCTCTGTGCCTCTGTGCAAGCAGTGCCATGGGCAGATGAGGCTGACCAACAGCTTTCCAGGCTAGCCCTTTCTGGCTGCGAGCTATCTGCAGACGTTCGAATTCTGGGAGCAGGGCTCCCGGAGGCCCCCGGCACGGACCACCTAAGCTACATTTGAAGTTTGAGGTGGCAAGACAAGCAAGCAGCCCCAGTCTCTGTGCCTCTGTGCGAGCAGTGCCATGGGCAGATGAGGCTGAGCAACAGCTTTCCAGGCTAGCTCTTTCTGGCTGCGAGCTATCTGCAGACGTTCGCATTTTTGGAGCTGGGTTGCCGGAACCGCCCAGCACGGACCACCTAAGCTACATTTGAAGTTTGAGGGGGCAAGACAAGCAAGCAGCCCCAGTCTCTGTGCCTCTGTGCGAGCACTGCCATGGGCAGATGAGGCTGAGCAACAGCTTTCCAGGCTAGCTCTTTCTGGCTGAGAACTATCAGCAGACATTCGAATTTTGGGAGCAGGGCTGCCGGACGAGCCCGTCATGCACCCCCAATGCTACATTTGAAGTTTGACGTGGGAAGACAAGCAAGCAGCCCCAGTCTCTGTGCCTCTGTGCGAGCAGTGCCATGGGCAGATGAGGCTGAGCAACAGCTTTCCAGGCTAGCTCTTTCTGGCTGCGAGCTATCTGCAGACGTTCGAATTTTGGGAGCAGGGCTGCCGGAGGAGCCCGGCATGCACCCCCAATGCTACATTTGAAGTTTGACGGGGCTAGACAAGCAAGCAGCCCCAGTCTCTGTGCCTCTGTGCGAGCAGTGCCATGGGCAGATGAGGCTGAGCAACAGCTTTCCAGGCTAGCTCTTTCTGGCTGCGAGCTATCTGCAGACGTTCGCATTTTGGGAGCAGCCCTGCCGGAGGCGCCCAGCACGGACCACCTAAGCTACATTTGAAGTTTGAGGGGGCAAGACAAGCAAGCAGCCCCAGTCTCTGTGCCTCTGTGCGAGCACTGCCATGGGCAGATGAGGCTGAGCAACAGCTTTCCAGGCTAGCCCTTTCTGGCTGCGAGCTATCTGCAGACGTTCGCATTTTCGGAGCAGCCCTGCCGGAGGGCCCCGGCACGGATGACCTAAGCTACGTCTGAAGTTTGAGGTGGCAAGACAAGCAAGCAGCCCCAGTCTCTGTGCCTCTGTGCGAGCAGTGCCATGGGCAAATGAGGCTGAGTAACAGCTTTCCAGGCTAGCTCTTTCTGGCTGCAATCTATCTGCAGACGTTCGAATTTTGGGAGCAGGGCTGCTGGAGGCGCCCGGCACGGACAGCCTAAGATACAGTTGAAGTTTGAGGGGGCAAGACAAGCAAGCAGCCCCAGTCTCTGTGCCTCTGTGCGAGCACTGCCATGGGCAGATGAGGCTGAGCAACAGCTTTCCAGGCTAGCTCTTGTTGTCTGCAAGCTGTCTGCAGACGTTTGCATTTTCTGAGAAGCTCTGCCGGAGGCACCCGGCATGGACCACCTAAGACACGTTTTAAGTTTGAGGTTGCAAGACAAGCAAGCAGCCCCAGTCTCTGTGCCTCTGTGCGAGCAGTGCCATGGGCAGATGAGGCTGAGCAACAGCTTTCCAAGCTAGCTCTTTCTGGCTGCGAGCTATCTGCAGACGTTCGCATTTTTGGAGCTGGGTTGCCGCAACCGCCCAGCACGGACCACCTAAGCTACGTTTGAAGTTTGAGGGGGCAAGACAAGCAAGCAGCCCCAGTCTCTGTGCCTCTGTGCGAGCAGTGCCATGGGCAGATGAGGCTGAGCAACAGCTTTCCAGGCTAGCTCTTTCTGGCTGCGAGCTATCTGCAGACGTTCGAATTTTGTGAGCAGGGCTGCCGGAGGATCCCGGCATGCTCCCCCAATGCTACATTTGAAGTTTGAGGTGGCAAGACAAGCAAGCAGCCCCAGTCTCTGTGCCTCTGTGCGAGCAGTGCCATGGGCAGATGAGGCTGAGCAACAGCTTTCCAGGCTAGCCCTTTCTGGCTACGAGCTATCTGCAGACGTTCGCATTTTGGGAGCAGCCCTGCCGGAGGCGCCCAGCACGGACCACCTAAGCTACATTTGAAGTTTGAGGGGGCAAGAGAAGCAAGCAGCCCCAGTCTCTGTGCCTCTGTGCGAGCACTTCCATGGGCAGATGAGGCTGAGCAACAGCTTTCCAGGCTAGCCCTTTCTGGCTGCGAGCTATCTGCAGACGTTCGCATTTTCGGAGCAGCCCTGCCGGAGGCCCCCGGCACGGACCACCTAAGCTACGTCTGAAGTTTGAGGGGGCAAGACAAGCAAGCAGCCCCAGTCTCTGTGCCTCTGTGCGAGCAGTGCCATGGGCAGATGAGGCTGAGTAACAGCTTTCCAGGCTAACTCTTTCTGGCTGCGAGCTATCTGCAGACATTCGCATTTTGGGAGCAGGGCTGCCGGAGGTCCCCGGCACCGACCACCTAAGCTACATTTGAAGTTTGAGGGGGCAAGACAAGCAAGCAGCCCCAGTCTCTGTGCCTCTGTGCGAGCACTGCCATGGGCAGATGAGGCTGAGCAACAGCTTTCCAGGCTAGCCCTTTCTGGCTGCGAGCTATCTGCAGACGTTCGCATTTTCGGAGCAGCCCTGCCGGAGGGCCCCGGCACGGATCACCTAACCTACGTCTGAAGTTTGAGGTGGCAAGACAAGCAAGCAGCCCCAGTCTCTGTGCCTCTGTGCGAGCAGTGCCATGGGCAGATGAGGCTGAGCAACACCTTTCCAGGCTAGCTCTTTCTGGCTGCAATCTATCTGCAGACGTTCGAATTTTGGGAGCAGGGCTGCTGGAGGCGCCCGGCACGGACAGCCTAAGATACATTTGAAGTTTGAGGGGGCAAGACAAGCAAGCAGCCCCAGTCTCTGTGCCTCTGTGCGAGCACTGCCATGGGCAGATGAGGCTGAGCAACAGCTTTCCAGGCTAGCTCTTGTTGTCTGCAAGCTGTCTGCAGACGTTTGCATTTTCTGAGAAGCTCTGCCGGAGGCACCCGGCAAGGACCACCTAAGACACGTTTTAAGTTTGAGGTTGCAAGGCAAGCAAGCAGCCCCAGTCTCTCTGCCTTTGTGCGAGCAGTGCCATGGGCAGATGAGGCTGAGCAACAGCTTTCCAGGCTAGCTCTTTCTGGCTGCGAGCTATCTGCAGACGTTCGAAATTTGGGAGCAGGGCTGCCGGAGGAGCCCGGCATGCACCCCCAATGCTACATGTGAAGTTTGAGGGGGCAAGACAAGCAAGCAGCCCCAGGCTCTGTGCCTCTGTGCAAGCAGTGCCATGGGCAGATGAGGCTGACCAACAGCTTTCCAGGCTAGCCCTTTCTGGCTGCGAGCTATCTGCAGACGTTCGAATTCTGGGAGCAGGGCTCCCGGAGGCCCCCGGCACGGACCACCTAAGATACATCTGAAGTTTGAGGTGGCAAGACAAGCAAGCAGCCCCAGTCTCTGTGCCTCTGTGCGAGCAGTGCCATGGGCAGATGAGGCTGAGCAACAGCTTTCCAGGCTAGCTCTTTCTGGCTGCGAGCTATCTGCAGACGTTCGCATTTTTGGAGCTGGGTTGCCGGAACCGCCCAGCACGGACCACCTAAGCTACATTTGAAGTTTGAGGGGGCAAGACAAGCAAGCAGCCCCAGTCTCTGTGCCTCTGTGCGAGCAGTGCCATGGGCAGATGACGCTGAGCAACAGCTTTCCAGGCTAGCTCTTTCTGGCTGAGAGCTATCAGCAGACATTCGCATTTTGGGAGCAGGGCTGCCGGAGGCGCCCGGCACGGACCACCTAAGCTACGTTTGAAGTTTGAGGTGGCAAGACAAGCAAGCAGCCCCAGTCTCTGTGCCTCTGTGCAAGCAGTGCCATGGGCAGATGAGGCTGAGCAACAGCTTTCCAGGCTAGCTCTTTCTGGCTGTGCGCTATCTGCAGACATTCGCATTTTGGGAGCAGGGCTGCTGGAGGCGCCCGGCATGGACCACCTAAGCTACGTTTGAAGTTTGAGGGGGCAAGACAAGCAAGCAGCCCCAGTCTCTGTGCCTCTGTGCGAGCAGTGCCATGGGCAGATGAGGCTGAGCAACAGCTTTCCAGGCTAGCTCTTTCTGGCTGCGAGCTATCTGCAGACATTCGCATTTTGGGAGCAGCCCTGCCGGAGGCGCCCGGCACGAACACCCAAAGTCACGTTTGAAGTTTGAGGTGGCAAGACAAGCAAGCAGCCCCAGTCTCTGTGCCTCTGTGCGAGCAGTGCCATGGGCAGATGAGGCTGAGCAACAGCTTTCCAGGCTAGCTCTTTCTGGCTGCGAGCTATCTGCAGACGTTCGCATTTCGGGAGCAGTCCTGCCGGAGGTGCCCAGCACGGACCACCTAAGCTACATTTGAAGTTTGAGGGGGCAAGAGAAGCAAGCAGCCCCAGTCTCTGTGCCTCTGTGCGAGCACTGCCATGGGCAGATGAGGCTGAGCAACAGCTTTCCATGCTAGCTTATTCTGGTTGCAATCTATCTGCAGACGTTCGAATTTTGGGAGCAGGGCTGCCGGAGGATCCCGGCATGCTCCCCCAATGCTACATTTGAAGTTTGACGGGGCTAGACAAGCAAGCAGCCCCAGTCTCTGTGCCTCTGTGCGAGCAGTGCCATGGGCAGATGAGGCTGAGCAACAGCTTTCCAGGCTAGCTCTTTCTGGCTACGAGCTATCTGCAGACGTTCGCATTTTGGGAGCAGCCCTGCCGGAGGCGCCCAGCACGGACCACCTAAGCTACATTTGAAGTTTGAGGGGGCAAGAGAAGCAAGCAGCCCCAGTCTCTGTGCCTCTGTGCGAGCACTGCCATGGGCAGATGAGGCTGAGCAACAGCTTTCCAGGCTAGCCCTTTCTGGCTGCGAGCTATCTGCAGACGTTCGCATTTTCGGAGCAGCCCTGCCGGAGGGCCCCGGCACGGACCACCTAAGCTGCATTTGAAGTTTGAGGTGGCAAGACAAGCAAGCAGCCCCAGTCTCTGTGCCTCTGTGCGAGCAGTGCCATGGGCAGATGAGGCTGAGTAACAGCTTTCCAGGCTAACTCTTTCTGGCTGCGAGCTATCTGCAGACGTTCAAATTCTGGGAGCAGGGCTGCGGGAGGCCCCCGGCACGGACCCCCTAAGCTACGTCTGAAGTTTGAGGTGGCAAGACAAGCAAGCAGCCCCAGTCTCTGTGCCTCTGTGCGAGCAGTGCCATGGGCAGATGAGGCTGAGTAACAGCTTTCCAGGCTAGCTCTTTCTGGCTGAGAGGTATCTGCAGATGTTTGCGTTTTCGGAGCAGGGCTGCCGCAGACGCCCGGCACGAACACCCAAAGCCACGTTTGAAGTTTGAGGGGGCAAGAAAAGCAAGAAGCCCCAGTCTCTGTGCCTCTGTGCGAGCAGTGCCATGGGCAGATAAGGCTGAGCAACAGCTTTCCATGCTAGCTCTTTCTGGCTGCAATCTATCTGCAGACGTTCGAATTTTGGGAGCAGGGCTGCTGGAGGCGCCCGGCACGGACAGCCTAAGATACATTTGAAGTTTGAGGGGGCAAGACAAGCAAGCAGCCCCAGTCTCTGTGCCTCTGTGCGAGCACTGCCATGGGCAGATGAGGCTGAGCAACAGCTTTCCAGGCTAGCTCTTGTTGTCTGCAAGCTGTCTGCAGACGTTTGCATTTTCTGAGAAGCTCTGCCGGAGGCACCCGGCATGGACCACCTAAGACACGTTTTAAGTTTGAGGTTGCAAGACAAGCAAGAAGCCCCAGTCTCTCTGCCTCTGTGCGAGCACTGCCATGGGCAGATGAGGCTGAGCAACAGCTTTCCAGGCTAGCTCTTTCTGGCTGCGAGCTATCTGCAGACGTTCGAATTTTGGGAGCAGGGCTGCCGGAGGAGCCCGGCATGCACCCCCAATGCTACATGTGAAGTTTGAGGGGGCAAGACAAGCAAGCAGCCCCAGGCTCTGTGCCTCTGTGCGAGCAGTGCCATGGGCAGATGAGGCTGACCAACAGCTTTCCAGGCTAGCCCTTTCTGGCTGCGAGCTATCTGCAGACGTTCGCATTTTTGGAGCTGGGTTGCCGGAACCGCCCAGCACGGACCACCTAAGCTACATTTGAAGTTTGAGGGGGCAAGACAAGCAAGCAGCCCCAGTCTCTGTGCCTCTGTGCGAGCACTGCCATGGGCAGATGAGGCTGAGCAACAGCTTTCCATGCTAGCTCTTTCTGGTTGCAATCTATCTGCAGACGTTCGAATTCTGGGAGCAGGGCTGCCGGAGGATCCCGGCATGCTCCCCCAATGCTACATTTGAAGTTTGAGGTGGCAAGTCAAGCAAGCAGCCCCAGTCTCTGTGCCTCTGTGCGAGCACTGCCATGGGCAGATGAGGCTGAGCAACAGCTTTCCAGGCTAGCTCTTTCTGGCTACGAGCTATCTGCAGACGTTCGCATTTTGGGAGCAGCCCTGCCGGAGGCGCCCAGCACGGACCACCTAAGCTACATTTGAAGTTTGAGGGGGCAAGAGAAGCAAGCAGCCCCAGTCTCTGTGCCTCTGTGCGAGCACTGCCATGGGCAGATGAGGCTGAGCAACAGCTTTCCAGGCTAGCCCTTTCTGGCTGCGAGCTATCTGCAGACGTTCGCATTTTCGGAGCAGCCCTGCCGGAGGGCCCCGGCACGGACCACCTAAGCTGCATTTGAAGTTTGAGGTGGCAAGACAAGCAAGCAGCCCCAGTCTCTGTGCCTCTGTGCGAGCAGTGCCATGGGCAGATGAGGCTGAGTAACAGCTTTCCAGGCTAACTCTTTCTGGCTGCGAGCTATCTGCAGACGTTCAAATTCTGGGAGCAGGGCTGCGGGAGGCCCCCGGCACGGACCACCTAAGCTACATTTGAAGTTTGAGGTGGCAAGACAAGCAAGCAGCCCCAGTCTCTGTGCCTCTGTGCGAGCAGTGCCATGGGCAGATGAGGCTGAGTAACAGCTTTCCAGGCTAGCTCTTTCTGGCTGCGAGCTATCTGCAGACGTTCGAATTCTGGGAGCAGGCCTGCCGGAGGCCCCCGGCACGGACCCCCTAAGCTACGTCTGAAGTTTGAGGTGGCAAGACAAGCAAGCAGCCCCAGTCTCTGTGCCTCTGTGCGAGCAGTGCCATGGGCAGATGAGGCTGAGCAACACCTTTCCAGGCTAGCTCTTTCTGGCTGAGAGCTATCTGCAGATGTTTGCGTTTTCGGAGCAGGGCTGCCGCAGACGCCCGGCACGAACACCCAAATCCACGTTTGAAGTTTGAGGTGGCAAGACAAGCAAGCAGCCCCAGTCTCTGTGCCTCTGTGCGAGCAGTGCCATGGGCAGATGAGGCTGAGCAACAGCTTTCCAGGCTAGCTCTTTCTGGCTGCGAGCTATCTGCAGACGTTCGAATTTTGGGAGCAGGGCTGCCGGAGGAGCCCGGCATGCACCCCCAATGCTACATTTGAAGTTTGAGGTGGCAAGACAAGCAAGCAGCCCCAGTCTCTGTGCCTCTGTGCGAGCATTGCCATGGGCAGATGAGGCTGAGCAACAGCTTTCCAGGCTAGCTCTTTCTGGCTGCGAGCTATCTGCAGACATTCGCATTTTCGGAGCAGCCCTGCCGGAGGCGCCCGGCACGAACACCCAAAGTCACGTTTCAAGTTTGAGGTGGCAAGACAAGCAAGCAGCCCCAGTCTCTGTGCCTCTGTGCGAGCAGTGCCATGGGCAGATGAGGCTGAGCAAGAGCTTTCCAGACTAGCTCTTTCTGGCTGCGAGCTATCTGCAGACGTTCGCATTTTGGGAGCAGCCCTGCCGGAGGCACCCAGCACGGACCACCTAAGCTACATTTGAAGTTTGAGGGGGCAAGAGAAGCAAGAAGCCCCAGTCTCTGTGCCTCTGTGCGAGCACTGCCATGGGCAGATGAGGCTGAGCAACAGCTTTCCATGCTAGCTCTTTCTGGTTGCAATCTATCTGCAGACGTTCGAATTTTGGGAGCAGGGCTGCCGGAGGATCCGGGCATGCTCCCCCAATGCTACATTTGAAGTTTGACGGGGCTAGACAAGCAAGCAGCCCCAGTCTCTGTGCCTCTGTGCGAGCAGTGCCATGGGCAGATGAGGCTGAACAACAGCTTTCCAGGCTAGCTCTTTCTGGCTACGAGCTATCTACAGACGTTCGCATTTTGGGAGCAGCCCTGCCGGAGGCGCCCAGCACGGACCACCTAAGCTACATTTGAAGTTTGAGGTGGCAAGAGAAGCAAGCAGCCCCAGTCTCTGTGCCTCTGTGCGAGCAGTGCCATGGGCAGATGAGGCTGAGTAACAGCTTTCCAGGCTAACTCTTTCTGGCTGCGAGCTATCTGCAGACGTTCGCATTTTGGGAGCAGGGCTGCCGGAGGTCCCCGGCACCGACCACCTAAGCTACATTTGAAGTTTGAGGGGGCAAGACAAGCAAGCAGCCCCAGTCTCTGTGCCTCTGTGCGAGCACTGCCATGGGCAGATGAGGCTGAGCAACAGCTTTCCAGGCTAGCCCTTTCTGGCTGCGAGCTATCTGCAGACGTTCGCATTTTCGGAGCAGCCCTGTTGGAGGGCCCCGGCACGGATCACCTAAGCTACGTCTGAAGTTTGAGGTGGCAAGACAAGCAAGCAGCCCCAGTCTCTGTGCCTCTGTGCGAGCAGTGCCATGGGCAGATGAGGCTGAGCAACACCTTTCCAGGCTAGCTCTTTCTGGCTGAGAGCTATCTGCAGATGTTTGCGTTTTCGGAGCAGGGCTGCCGCAGACGCCCGGCACGAACACCCAAAGCCACGTTTGAAGTTTGAGGGGGCAAGAAAAGCAAGAAGCCCCAGTCTCTGTGCCTCTGTGCGAGCAGTGCCATGGGCAGATAAGGCTGAGCAACAGCTTTCCATGCTAGCTCTTTCTGGCTGCAATCTATCTGCAGACGTTCGAATTTTGGGAGCAGGGCTGCTGGAGGCGCCCGGCACGGACAGCCTAAGATACATTTGAAGTTTGAGGGGGCAAGACAAGCAAGCAGTCCCAGTCTCTGTGCCTCTGTGCGAGCACTGCCATGGGCAGATGAGGCTGAGCAACAGCTTTCCAGGCTAGCTCTTGTTGTCTGCAAGCTGTCTGCAGACGTTTGCATTTTCTGAGAAGCTCTGCCGGAGGCACCCGGCATGGACCACCTAAGACACGTTTTAAGTTTGAGGTTGCAAGACAAGCAAGCAGCCCCAGTCTCTCTGCCTTTGTGCGAGCAGTGCCATGGGCAGATGAGGCTGACCAACAGCTTTCCAGGCTAGCTCTTTCTGGCTGCGAGCTATCTGCAGACGTTCGAAATTTGGGAGCAGGGCTGCCGGAGGAGCCCGGCATGCACCCCCAATGCTACATGTGAAGTTTGAGGGGGCAAGACAAGCAAGCAGCCCCAGGCTCTGTGCCTCTGTGCAAGCAGTGCCATGGGCAGATGAGGCTGAGCAACAGCTTTCCAGGCTAGCCCTTTCTGGCTGCGAGCTATCTGCAGACGTTCGAATTCTGGGAGCAGGGCTCCCGGAGGCCCCCGGCACGGACCACCTAAGCTACATCTGAAGTTTGAGGTGGCAAGACAAGCAAGCAGCCCCAGTCTCTGTGCCTCTGTGCAAGCAGTGCCATGGGCAGATGAGGCTGAGCAACAGCTTTCCAGGCTAGCTCTTTCTGGCTGCGAGCTATCTGCAGACGTTCGCATTTTTGGAGCTGGGTTGCCGGAACCGCCCAGCACGGACCACCTAAGCTACATTTGAAGTTTGAGGGGGCAAGACAAGCAAGCAGCCCCAGTCTCTGTGCCTCTGTGCGAGCAGTGCCATGGGCAGATGACGCTGAGCAACAGCTTTCCAGGCTAGCTCTTTCTGGCTGAGAGCTATCAGCAGACATTCGCATTTTGGGAGCAGGGCTGCCGGAGGCGCCCGGCACGGACCACCTAAGCTACGTTTGAAGTTTGAGGTGGCAAGACAAGCAAGCAGCCCCAGTCTCTGTGCCTCTGTGCAAGCAGTGCCATGGGCAGATGAGGCTGAGCAACAGCTTTCCAGGCTAGCTCTTTCTGGCTGTGCGCTATCTGCAGACATTCGCATTTTGGGAGCAGGGCTGCCGGAGGCGCCCGGCATGGACCACCTAAGCTACGTTTGAAGTTTGAGGTGGCAAGACAAGCAAGCAGCCCCAGTCTCTGTGCCTCTGTGCGAGCAGTGCCATGGGCAGATGAGGCTGAGCAACAGCTTTCCAGGCTAGCTCTTTCTGGCTGCGAGCTATCTGCAGACATTCGCATTTTGGGAGCAGCCCTGCCGGAGGCGCCCAACACGAACACCCAAAGTCACGTTTGAAGTTTGAGGGGGCAAGACAAGCAAGCAGCCCCAGTCTCTGTGCCTCTGTGCGAGCAGTGCCATGGGCAGATGAGGCTGAGCAACAGCTTTCCAGGCTAGCTCTTTCTGGCTGCGAGCTATCTGCAGACGTTCGCATTTCGGGAGCAGCCCTGCCGGAGGCGCCCAGCACGGACCACCTAAGCTACATTTGAAGTTTGAGGGGGCAAGAGAAGCAAGCAGCCCCAGTCTCTGTGCCTCTGTGCGAGCACTGCCATGGGCAGATGAGGCTGAGCAACAGCTTTCCATGCTAGCTCTTTCTGGTTGCAATCTATCTGCAGACGTTCGAATTTTGGGAGCAGGGCTGCCGGAGGATCCCGGCATGCTCCCCCAATGCTACATTTGAAGTTTGACGGGACTAGACAAGCAAGCAGCCCCAGTCTCTGTGCCTCTGTGCGAGCAGTGCCATGGGCAGATGAGGCTGAGCAACAGCTTTCCAGGCTAGCTCTTTCTGGCTACGAGCTATCTGCAGACGTTCGCATTTTGGGAGCAGCCCTGCCGGAGGCGCCCAGCACGGACCACCTAAGCTACATTTGAAGTTTGAGGGGGCAAGAGAAGCAAGCAGCCCCAGTCTCTGTGCCTCTGTGCGAGCACTGCCATGGGCAGATGAGGCTGAGCAACAGCTTTCCAGGCTAGCCCTTTCTGGCTGCGAGCTATCTGCAGACGTTCGCATTTTCGGAGCAGCCCTGCCGGAGGGCCCCGGCACGGACCACGTAAGCTGCATTTGAAGTTTGAGGTGGCAAGACAAGCAAGCAGCCCCAGTCTCTGTGCCTCTGTGCGAGCAGTGCCATGGGCAGATGAGGCTGAGTAACAGCTTTCCAGGCTAACTCTTTCTGGCTGCGAGCTATCTGCAGACGTTCAAATTCTGGGAGCAGGGCTGCGGGAGGCCCCCGGCACGGACCCCCTAAGCTACGTCTGAAGTTTGAGGTGGCAAGACAAGCAAGCAGCCCCAGTCTCTGTGCCTCTGTGCGAGCAGTGCCATGGGCAGATGAGGCTGAGTAACAGCTTTCCAGGCTAGCTCTTTCTGGCTGAGAGCTATCTGCAGATGTTTGCGTTTTCGGAGCAGGGCTGCCGCAGACGCCCGGCACGAACACCCAAAGCCACGTTTGAAGTTTGAGGGGGCAAGAAAAGCAAGAAGCCCCAGTCTCTGTGCCTCTGTGCGAGCAGTGCCATGGGCAGATAAGGCTGAGCAACAGCTTTCCAGGCTAGCTCTTTCTGGCTGCAATCTATCTGCAGACGTTCGAATTTTGGGAGCAGGGCTGCTGGAGGCGCCCGGCACGGACAGCCTAAGATACATTTGAAGTTTGAGGGGGCAAGACAAGCAAGCAGCCCCAGTATCTGTGCCTCTGTGCGAGCACTGCCATGGGCAGATGAGGCTGAGCAACAGCTTTCCAGGCTAGCTCTTGTTGTCTGCAAGCTGTCTGCAGACGTTTGCATTTTCTGAGAAGCTCTGCCGGAGGCACCCGGCATGGACCACCTAAGACACGTTTTAAGTTTGAGGTTGCAAGACAAGCAAGCAGCCCCAGTCTCTGTGCCTCTGTGCGAGCAGTGCCATGGGCAGATGAGGCTGAGCAACAGCTTTCCAGGCTAGCTCTTTCTGGCTGCGAGCTATCTGCAGACGTTCGAATTTTGGGAGCAGGGCTGCCGGAGGAGCCCGGCATGCACCCCCAATGCTACATGTGAAGTTTGAGGGGGCAAGACAAGCAAGCAGCCCCAGGCTCTGTGCCTCTGTGCTAGCAGTGCCATGGGCAGATGAGGCTGACCAACAGCTTTCCAGGCTAGCCCTTTCTGGCTGCGAGCTATCTGCAGACGTTCGAATTCTGGGAGCAGGGCTCCCGGAGGCCCCCGGCACGGACCACCTAAGCTACATCTGAAGTTTGAGGTGGCAAGACAAGCAAGCAGCCCCAGTCTCTGTGCCTCTGTGCGAGCAGTGCCATGGGCAGATGAGGCTGAGCAACAGCTTTCCAGGCTAGCTCTTTCTGGCTGCGAGCTATCTGCAGACGTTCGCATTTTTGGAGCTGGGTTGCCGGAACCGCCCAGCACGGACCACCTAAGCTACATTTGAAGTTTGAGGGGGCAAGACAAGCAAGCAGCCCCAGTCTCTGTGCCTCTGTGCGAGCACTGCCATGGGCAGATGAGGCTGAGCAACAGCTTTCCATGCTAGCTCTTTCTGGTTGCAATCTATCTGCAGACGTTCGAATTTTGGGAGCAGGGCTGCCGGAGGATCCCGGCATGCTCCCCCAATGCTACATTTGAAGTTTGAGGTGGCAAGTCAAGCAAGCAGCCCCAGTCTCTGTGCCTCTGTGCGAGCAGTGCCATGGGCAGATGAGGCTGAGCAACAGCTTTCCAGGCTAGCTCTTTCTGGCTACGAGCTATCTGCAGACGTTCGCATTTTGGGAGCAGCCCTGCCGGAGGCGCCCAGCACGGACCACCTAAGCTACATTTGAAGTTTGAGGGGGCAAGAGAAGCAAGCAGCCCCAGTCTCTGTGCCTCTGTGCGAGCAGTGCCATGGGCAGATGAGGCTGAGCAACAGCTTTCCAGGCTAGCCCTTTCTGGCTGCGAGCTATCTGCAGACGTTCGCATTTTCGGAGCAGCCCTGCCGGAGGGCCCCGGCACGGACCACCTAAGCTGCATTTGAAGTTTGAGGTGGCAAGACAAGCAAGCAGCCCCAGTCTCTGTGCCTCTGTGCGAGCAGTGCCATGGGCAGATGAGGCTGAGTAACAGCTTTCCAGGCTAACTCTTTCTGGCTGCGAGCTATCTGCAGACGTTCAAATTCTGGGAGCAGGGCTGCGGGAGGCCCCCGGCACGGACCACCTAAGCTACATTTGAAGTTTGAGGGGGCAAGACAAGCAAGCAGCCCCAGTCTCTGTGCCTCTGTGCGAGCAGTGCCATGGGCAGATGAGGCTGAGTAACAGCTTTCCAGGCTAGCTCTTTCTGGCTGCGAGCTATCTGCAGACGTTCGAATTCTGGGAGCAGGCCTGCCGGAGGCCCCCGGCACGGACCCCCTAAGCTACGTCTGAAGTTTGAGGTGGCAAGACAAGCAAGCAGCCCCAGTCTCTGTGCCTCTGTGCGAGCAGTGCCATGGGCAGATGAGGCTGAGCAACACCTTTCCAGGCTAGCTCTTTCTGGCTGAGAGCTATCTGCAGATGTTTGCGTTTTCGGAGCAGGGCTGCCGCAGACGCCCGGCACGAACACCCAAATCCACGTTTGAAGTTTGAGGTGGCAAGACAAGCAAGCAGCCCCAGTCTCTGTGCCTCTGTGCGAGCAGTGCCATGGGCAGATGAGGCTGAGCAACAGCTTTCCAGGCTAGCTCTTTCTGGCTGCGAGCTATCTGCAGACATTTGCATTTTGGGAGCAGGGCTGCCGGAGGCGCCCGGCACGGACATCCTAAGCTACATTTGAAGTTTGAGGTGGCAAGACAAGCAAGCAGCCCCAGTCTCTGTGCCTCTGTGCGAGCAGTGCCACGGGCAGATGAGGCTGAGTAACAGCTTTCCAGGCTAGCTCTTTCTGGCTGCGAGCTATCTGCAGACGTTCAAATTCTGGGAGCAGGGCTGCTGGAGGCCCCCGGCACGGACCACCTAAGCTGCATTTGAAGTTTGAGGTGGCAAGACAAGCAAGCAGCCCCAGTCTCTGTGCCTCTGTGCGGACACTGCCGTGGGCAGATGAGGCTGAGCAACAGCTTTCCAGGCTAGCTCTTTCTGGCTGCGAGCTATCTGCAGACGTTCGAATTTTGGGAGCAGGGCTGCCGGAGGAGCCCGGCATGCACCCCCAATGCTACATTTGAAGTTTCAGGGGGCAAGACAAGCAAGCAGCCCCAGTATCTGTGCCTCTGTGCGAGCACTGCCATGGGCAGATGAGGCTGAGCAACAGCTTTCCATGCTGGCTCTTTCTGGCTGCGAGCTATCTGCAGACGTTCGCATTTTCGGACCAGCCCTGCCGGAGGACCCCGGCATGGACCACCTAAGCTACGTTTGAAGTTTGAGGTGGCAAGACAAGCAAGCAGCCCCAGTCTCTGTGCCTCTGTGCGAGCACTGCCATGGGCAGATGAGGCTGAGCAACAGCTTTCCAGGCTAGCTCTTTCTGGCTGAGAGCTATCTGCAGACATTCGCATTTTCGGAGCAGCCCTGCCGGAGGCGCCCGGCACGAACACCCAAAGTCACGTTTGAAGTTTGAGGTGGCAAGACAAGCAAGCAGCCCCAGTCTCTGTGCCTCTGTGCGAGCAGTGCCATGGGCAGATGAGGCTGAGCAACAGCTTTCCAGGCTAGCTCTTTCTGGCTGCGAGCTATCTGCAGACGTTCGCATTTTGGGAGCAGCCCTGCCGGAGGCGCCCAGCACGGACCACCTAAGCTACATTTGAAGTTTGAGGGGGCAAGAGAAGCAAGAAGCCCCAGTCTCTGTGCCTCTGTGCGAGCAGTGCCATGGGCAGATGAGGCTGAGCAACAGCTTTCCATGCTAGCTCTTTCTGGCTGCGAGCTATCTGCCGACATTCGCATTTTCGGAGCAGCCCTGCCGGAGGGCCCCGGCACGGACCACCTAAGCTACGTCTGAAGTTTGAGGTGGCAAGACAAGCAAGCAGCCCCAGTCTCTGTGCCTCTGTGCGAGCAGTGCCACGGGCAGATGAGGCTGAGTAACAGCTTTCCAGGCTAACTCTTTCTGGCTGCGAGCTATCTGCAGACGTTCAAATTCTGGGAGCAGGGCTGCCGGAGGCCCCCGGCACGGACCACCTAAGCTGCATTTGAAGTTTGAGGGGGCAAGACAAGCAAGCAGCCCCAGTCTCTGTGCCTCTGTGCGAGCAGTGCCATGGGCAGATGAGGCTGAGCAACAGCTTTCCAGGCTAGCTCTTTCTGGCTGCGAGCTATCTGCAGACGTTCGCATTTTTGGAGCTGGGTTGCCGGAACCGCCCAGCACGGACCACCTAAGCTACATTTGAAGTTTGAGGGGGCAAGACAAGCAAGCAGCCCCAGTCTCTGTGCCTCTGTGCGAGCAGTGCCATGGGCAGATGAGGCTGAGCAACAGCTTTCCAGGCTAGCTCTTTCTGGCTGAGAGCTATCAGCAGACATTCGCATTTTGGGAGCAGGGCTGCCGGAGGCGCCCGTCACGGACAGCCTAAGCTACGTTTGAAGTTTGAGGTGGCAAGACAAGCAAGCAGCCCCAGTATCTGTGCCTCTGTGCAAGCAGTGCCATGGGCAGATGAGGCTGAGCAACAGCTTTCCATGCTGGCTCTTTCTGGCTGCAATCTATCTGCAGACGTTAGCATTTTCGGACCAGCCCTGCCGGAGGGCCCCGGCATTCACCCACAATGCTACATGTGAAGTTTGAGGTGGCAAGACAAGCAAGCAGCCCCAGTCTCTGTGCCTCTGTGCGAGCAGTGCCATGGGCAGATGAGGCTGAGCAACAGCTTTCCAGGCTAGCTCTTTCTGGCTGCGAGCTATCTGCAGACATTCGCATTTTCGGAGCAGCCCTGCCGGAGGCGCCCGGCACGAACTCCCAAAGTCACGTTTGAAGTTTGAGGTGGCAAGACAAGCAAGCAGCCCCAGTCTCTGTGCCTCTGTGCGAGCAGTGCCATGGGCAGATGAGGCTGAGCAACAGCTTTCCAGGCTAGCTCTTTCTGGCTGCGAGCTATCTGCAGACATTTGCATTTTGGGAGCAGGGCTGCCGGAGGCGCCCGGCACGGACATCCTAAGCTACATTTGAAGTTTGAGGTGGCAAGACAAGCAAGCAGCCCCAGTCTCTGTGCCTCTGTGCGAGCAGTGCCACGGGCAGATGAGGCTGAGTAACAGCTTTCCAGGCTAACTCTTTCTGGCTGCGAGCTATCTGCAGACGTTCAAATTCTGGGAGCAGGGCTGCTGGAGGCCCCCGGCACGGACCACCTAAGCTGCATTTGAAGTTTGAGGTGGCAAGACAAGCAAGCAGCCCCAGTCTCTGTGCCTCTGTGCGAGCACTGCCATGGGCAGATGAGGCTGAGCAACAGCTTTCCAGGCTAGCTCTTTCTGGCTGCGAGCTATCTGCAGACGTTCGAATTTTGGGAGCAGGGCTGCCGGAGGAGCCCGACATGCACCCCCAATGCTACATTTGAAGTTTCAGGGGGCAAGACAAGCAAGCAGCCCCAGTATCTGTGCCTCTGTGCGAGCACTGCCATGGGCAGATGAGGCTGAGCAACAGCTTTCCATGCTGGCTCTTTCTGGCTGCGAGCTATCTGCAGACGTTCGCATTTTCGGACCAGCCCTGCCGGAGGACCCCGGCATGGACCACCTAAGCTACGTTTGAAGTTTGAGGTGGCAAGACAAGCAAGCAGCCCCAGTCTCTGTGCCTCTGTGCGAGCAGTGCCATGGGCAGATGAGGCTGAGCAACAGCTTTCCAGGCTAGCTCTTTCTGGCTGCGAGCTATCTGCAGACATTCGCATTTTCGGAGCAGCCCTGCCGGAGGCGCCCGGCACGAATACCGAAAGTCACGTTTGAAGTTTGAGGTGGCAAGACAAGCAAGCAGCCCCAGTCTCTGTGCCTCTGTGCGAGCAGTGCCATGGGCAGATGAGGCTGAGCAACAGCTTTCCAGGCTAGCTCTTTCTGGCTGCGAGCTATCTGCAGACGTTCGCATTTTGGGAGCAGCCCTGCCGGAGGCGCCCAGCACGGACCACCTAAGCTACATTTGAAGTTTGAGGGGGCAAGAGAAGCAAGAAGCCCCAGTCTCTGTGCCTCTGTGCGAGCAGTGCCATGGGCAGATGAGGCTGAGCAACAGCTTTCCATGCTAGCTCTTTCTGGTTGCAATCTATCTGCAGACGTTCGAATTTTGGGAGCAGGGCTGCCGGAGGATCCCGGCATGCTCCCCCAATGCTACATTTGAAGTTTGACGGGGCTAGACAAGCAAGCAGCCCCAGTCTCTGTGCCTCTGTGCGAGCAGTGCCATGGGCAGATGAGGCTGAACAACAGCTTTCCAGGCTAGCTCTTTCTGGCTACGAGCTATCTGTAGACGTTCGCATTTTGGGAGCAGCCCTGCCGGAGGCGCCCAGCATTGACCACCTAAGCTACATTTGAAGTTTGAGGGGGCAAGAGAAGCAAGCAGCCCCGGTCTCTGTGCCTCTGTGCGAGCAGTGCCACGGGCAGATGAGGCTGAGTAACAGCTTTCCAGGCTAACTCTTTCTGGCTGCGAGCTATCTGCAGACGTTCAAATTCTGGGAGCAGGGCTGCCGGAGGCCCCCGGCATGGACCACCTAAGCTGCATTTGAAGTTTGAGGGGGCAAGACAAGCAAGCAGCCCCAGTCTCTGTGCCTCTGTGCGAGCAGTGCCATGGGCAGATGAGGCTGAGCAACAGCTTTCCAGGCTAGCCCTTTCTGGCTGCGAGCTATCTGCAGACGTTCGCATTTTCGGAGCAGCCCTGCCGGAGGGCCCCGGCACGGATCACCTAAGCTACGTCTGAAGTTTGAGGTGGCAAGACAAGCAAGCAGCCCCAGTCTCTGTGCCTCTGTGCGAGCAGTGCCATGGGCAGATGAGGCTGAGTAACAGCTTTCCAGGCTAGCTCTTTCTGGCTGCGAGCTATCTGCCGACATTCGCATTTTCGGAGCAGCCCTGCCGGAGGGCCCCGGCACGGACCACCTAAGCTACGTCTGAAGTTTGAGGTGGCAAGACAAGCAAGCAGCCCCAGTCTCTGTGCCTCTGTGCGAGCAGTGCCACGGGCAGATGAGGCTGAGTAACAGCTTTCCAGGCTAACTCTTTCTGGCTGCGAGCTATCTGCAGACGTTCAAATTCTGGGAGCAGGGCTGCCGGAGGCCCCCGGCACGGACCACCTAAGCTGCATTTGAAGTTTGAGGTGGCAAGACAAGCAAGCAGCCCCAGTCTCTGTGCCTCTGTGCGAGCAGTGCCATGGGCAGATGAGGCTGAGCAACAGCTTTCCAGGCTAGCTCTTTCTGGCTGCGAGCTATCTGCAGACGTTCGCATTTTTGGAGCTGCGTTGCCGGAACCGCCCAGCACGGACCACCTAAGCTACATTTGAAGTTTGAGGGGGCAAGACAAGCAAGCAGCCCCAGTCTCTGTGCCTCTGTGCGAGCAGTGCCATGGGCAGATGAGGCTGAGCAACAGCTTTCCAGGCTAGCTCTTTCTGGCTGAGAGCTATCAGCAGACATTCGCATTTTGGGAGCAGGGCTGCCGGAGGCGCCCGTCACGGACAGCCTAAGCTACGTTTGAAGTTTGAGGTGGCAAGACAAGCAAGCAGCCCCAGTATCTGTGCCTCTGTGCAAGCAGTGCCATGGGCAGATGAGGCTGAGCAACAGCTTTCCATGCTGGCTCTTTCTGGCTGCAATCTATCTGCAGACGTTAGCATTTTCGGACCAGCCCTGCCGGAGGGCCCCGGCATTCACCCACAATGCTACATGTGAAGTTTGAGGTGGCAAGACAAGCAAGCAGCCCCAGTCTCTGTGCCTCTGTGCGAGCAGTGCCATGGGCAGATGAGGCTGAGCAACAGCTTTCCAGGCTAGCTCTTTCTGGCTGCGAGCTATCTGCAGACATTCGCATTTTCGGAGCAGCCCTGCCGGAGGCGCCCGGCACGAACACCCAAAGTCACGTTTGAAGTTTGAGGTGGCAAGACAAGCAAGCAGCCCCAGTCTCTGTGCCTCTGTGCGAGCAGTGCCATGGGCAGATGAGGCTGATCAACAGCTTTCCATGCTAGCTCTTTCTGGCTGCGAGCTATCTGCAGACGTTCGCATTTTGGGAGCAGCCCTGCCGGAGGCGCCCAGCATGGACCACCTAAGCTACATTTGAAGTTTGAGGGGGCAAGAGAAGCAAGAAGCCCCAGTCTCTGTGCCTCTGTGCGAGCAGTGCCATGGGCAGATGAGGCTGAGCAACAGCTTTCCATGCTAGCTCTTTCTGGTTGCAATCTATCTGCAGAAGTTCGAATTTTGGGAGCAGGGCTGCCGGAGGATCCCGGCATGCTCCCCCAGTGCTACATTTGAAGTTTGAGGTGGTAAGACAAGCAAGCAGCCCCAGTCTCTGTGCCTCTGTGCGAGCAGTGCCATGGGCAGATGAGGCTGAACAACAGCTTTCCAGGCTAGCTCTTTCTGGCTGCGAGCTATCTGCAGACGTTCGAATTTTGGGAGCAGGGCTGCCGGAGGAGCCCGGCATGCACCCCCAATGCTACATTTGAAGTTTCAGGGGGCAAGACAAGCAAGCAGCCCCAGTATCTGTGCCTCTGTGCGAGCACTGCCATGGGCAGATGAGGCTGAGCAACAGCTTTCCATGCTGGCTCTTTCTGGCTGCGAGCTATCTGCAGACGTTCGCATTTTCGGACCAGCCCTGCCGGAGGACCCCGGCATGGACCACCTAAGCTACGTTTGAAGTTTGAGGTGGCAAGACAAGCAAGCAGCCCCAGTCTCTGTGCCTCTGTGCGAGCAGTGCCATGGGCAGATGAGGCTGAGCAACAGCTTTCCAGGCTAGCTCTTTCTGGCTGCGAGCTATCTGCAGACATTCGCATTTTCGGAGCAGCCCTGCCGGAGGCGCCCGGCACGAACACCCAAAGTCACGTTTGAAGTTTGAGGTGGCAAGACAAGCAAGCAGCCCCAGTCTCTGTGCCTCTGTGCGAGCAGTGCCATGGGCAGATGAGGCTGAGCAACAGCTTTCCAGGCTAGCTCTTTCTGGCTGCGAGCTATCTGCAGACGTTCGCATTTTGGGAGCAGCCCTGCCGGAGGCGCCCAGCACGGACCACCTAAGCTACATTTGAAGTTTGAGGGGGCAAGAGAAGCAAGAAGCCCCAGTCTCTGTGCCTCTGTGCGAGCAGTGCCATGGGCAGATGAGGCTGAGCAACAGCTTTCCATGCTAGCTCTTTCTGGTTGCAATCTATCTGCAGACGTTCGAATTTTGGGAGCAGGGCTGCCGGAGGATCCCGGCATGCTCCCCCAATGCTACATTTGAAGTTTGACGGGGCTAGACAAGCAAGCAGCCCCAGTCTCTGTGCCTCTGTGCGAGCAGTGCCATGGGCAGATGAGGCGGAACAACAGCTTTCCAGGCTAGCTCTTTCTGGCTACGAGCTATCTGCAGACGTTCGCATTTTGGGAGCAGCCCTGCCGGAGGCGCCCAGCACGGACCACCTAAGCTACATTTGAAGTTTGAGGGGGCAAGAGAAGCAAGCAGCCCCAGTCTCTGTGCCTCTGTGCGAGCAGTGCCATGGGCAGATGAGGCTGAGCAACAGCTTTCCAGGCTAGCCCTTGCTGGCTGCGAGCTATCTGCAGACGTTCGCATTTTCGGAGCAGCCCTGCCGGAGGGCCCCGGCACGGACCGCCTAAGCTACGTCTGAAGTTTGAGGTGGCAAGACAAGCAAGCAGCCCCAGTCTCTGTGCCTCTGTGCGAGCAGTGCCACGGGCAGATGAGGCTGAGTAACAGCTTTCCAGGCTAACTCTTTCTGGCTGCGAGCTATCTGCAGACGTTCAAATTCTGGGAGCAGGGCTGCCGGAGGCCCCCGGCACGGACCACCTAAGCTGCATTTGAAGTTTGAGGGGGCAAGACAAGCAAGCAGCCCCAGTCTCTGTGCCTCTGTGCGAGCACTGCCATGGGCAGATGAGGCTGAGCAACAGCTTTCCAGGCTAGCCCTTTCTGGCTGCGAGCTATCTGCAGACGTTCGCATTTTCGGAGCAGCCCTGCCGGAGGGCCCCAGCACGGATCACCTAAGCTACGTCTGAAGTTTGAGGTGGCAAGACAAGCAAGCAGCCCCAGTCTCTGTGCCTTTGTGCGAGCAGTGCCATGGGCAGATGAGGCTGAGTAACAGCTTTCCAGGCTAGCTCTTTCTGGCTGCGAGCTATCTGCCGACATTCGCATTTTCGGAGCAGCCCTGCCGGAGGGCCCCGGCACGGACCACCTAAGCTACGTCTGAAGTTTGAGGTGGCAAGACAAGCAAGCAGCCCCAGTCTCTGTGCCTCTGTGCGAGCAGTGCCACGGGCAGATGAGGCTGAGTAACAGCTTTCCAGGCTAACTCTTTCTGGCTGCGAGCTATCTGCAGACGTTCAAATTCTGGGAGCAGGGCTGCCGGAGGCCCCCGGCACGGACCACCTAAGCTGCATTTGAAGTTTGAGGGGGCAAGACAAGCAAGCAGCCCCAGTCTCTTTGCCTCTGTGCGAGCAGTGCCATGGGCAGATGAGGCTGAGCAACAGCTTTCCAGGCTAGCTCTTTCTGGCTGCGAGCTATCTGCAGACGTTCGCATTTTTGGAGCTGGGTTGCCGGAACCGCCCAGCACGGACCACCTAAGCTACATTTGAAGTTTGAGGGGGCAAGACAAGCAAGCAGCCCCAGTCTCTGTGCCTCTGTGCGAGCACTGCCATGGGCAGATGAGGCTGAGCAACAGCTTTCCAGGCTAGCTCTTTCTGGCTGAGAGCTATCAGCAGACATTCGCATTTTGGGAGCAGGGCTGCCGGAGGCGCCCGGCACGGACAGCCTAAGCTACGTTTGAAGTTTGAGGTGGCAAGACAAGCAAGCAGCCCCAGTATCTGTGCCTCTGTGCAAGCAGTGCCATGGGCAGATGAGGCTGAGCAACAGCTTTCCATGCTGGCTCTTTCTGGCTGCAATCTATCTGCAGACGTTAGCATTTTCGGACCAGCCCTGCCGGAGGGCCCCGGCATTCACCCACAATGCTACATGTGAAGTTTGAGGTGGCAAGACAAGCAAGCAGCCCCAGTCTCTGTGCCTCTGTGCGAGCAGTGCCATGGGCAGATGAGGCTGAGCAACAGCTTTCCAGGCTAGCTCTTTCTGGCTGCGAGCTATCTGCAGACATTCGCATTTTCGGAGCAGCCCTGCCGGAGGCGCCCGGCACGAACACCCAAAGTCACGTTTGAAGTTTGAGGTGGCAAGACAAGCAAGCAGCCCCAGTCTCTGTGCCTCTGTGCGAGCAGTGCCATGGGCAGATGAGGCTGATCAACAGCTTTCCAGGCTAGCTCTTTCTGGCTGCGAGCTATCTGCAGACGTTCGCATTTTGGGAGCAGCCCTGCCGGAGGCCCCCTGCACGGACCACCTAAGCTACATTTGAAGTTTGAGGGGGCAAGAGAAGCAAGAAGCCCCAGTCTCTGTGCCTCTATGCGAGCAGTGCCATGGGCAGATGAGGCTGAGCAACAGCTTTCCATGCTAGCTCTTTCTGGTTGCAATCTATCTGCAGAAGTTCGAATTTTGGGAGCAGGGCTGCCGCAGGATCCCGGCATGCTCCCCCAATGCTACATTTGAAGTTTGAGGTGGTAAGACAAGCAAGCAGCCCCAGTCTCTGTGCCTCTGTGCGAGCAGTGCCATGGGCAGATGAGGCTGAACAACAGCTTTCCAGGCTAGCTCTTTCTGGCTACGAGCTGTCTGCAGACGTTCGCATTTTGGGAGCA
This sequence comes from Opisthocomus hoazin, assembly GCF_030867145.1. Taxonomy (NCBI): domain Eukaryota; kingdom Metazoa; phylum Chordata; class Aves; order Opisthocomiformes; family Opisthocomidae; genus Opisthocomus; species Opisthocomus hoazin. Next base: position 11,895,549 of record NC_134453.1, read on the forward strand.
GCCCTGCCGCAGGCGCCCAGCACGGACCACCTAAGCTACATTTGAAGTTTGAGGGGGCAAGAGAAGCAAGCAGCCCCAGTCTCTGTGCCTCTGTGCGAGCACTGCCATGGGCAGATGAGGCTGAGCAACAGCTTTCCAGGCTAGCTCTTTCTGGCTGAGAGCTATCTGCAGACATTCGCATTTTCGGAGCAGCCCTGCCGGAGGCGCCCGGCACGAACACCCAAAGCCACGTTTGAAGTTTGAGGAGGCAAGAAAAGAAGAAGGCCCAGTCTTTGTGCCTCTGTGCGAGCAGTGCCATGGGCAGATAAGGCTGAGCAACAGCTTTCCATGCTAGCTCTTTCTGGCTGCGAGCTATCTGCAGACGTTCGCATTTTGGGAGCAGGGCTGCTGGAGGCGCCCGGCACGGACAGCCTAAGATACATTTGAAGTTTGAGGGGGCAAGACAAGCAAGCAGCCCCAGTCTCTGTGCCTCTGTGCGAGCACTGCCATGGGCAGATGAGGCTGAGCAACAGCTTTCCAGGCTAGCTCTTGTTGTCTGCAAGCTGTCTGCAGACGTTTCCATTTTCTGAGAAGCTCTGCCGGAGGCACCTGGCATGGACCACCTAAGACACGTTTTAAGTTTGAGGTTGCAAGACAAGCAAGCAGCCCCAGTCTCTGTGCCTCTGTGCGAGCAGTGCCATGGGCAGATGAGGCTGAGCAACAGCTTTCCAGGCTAGCCCTTTCTGGCTGCGAGCTATCTGCAGACGTTCGAATTCTGGGAGCAGGGCTGCCGGAGGCCCCCGGCACGGACCACCTAAGCTACATCTGAAGTTTGAGGTGGCAAGATAAGCAAGCAGCCCCAGTCTCTGTGCCTCTGTGCGAGCACTGCCATGGGCAGATGAGGCTGAGCAACAGCTTTCCAGGCTAGCTCTTTCTGGCTGCGAGCTATCTGCAGACGTTCGCATTTTTGGAGCTGGGTTGCCGGAACCGCCCAGCAAGGACCACCTAAGCTACATTTGAAGTTTGAGGGGGCAAGACAAGCAAGCAGCCCCAGTCTCTGTGCCTCTGTGCGAGCAGTGCCATGGGCAGATGAGGCTGAGCAACAGCTTTCCAGGCTAGCTCTTTCTGGCTGAGAGCTATCAGCAGACATTCGCATTTTGGGAGCAGCCCTGCCGCAGGCGCCCGGCACGGACAGCCTAAGCTACGTTTGAAGTTTGAGGTGGCAAGACAAGCAAGCAGCCCCTGTATATGTGCCTCTGTGCAAGCAGTGCCATGGGCAGATGAGGCTGAGCAACAGCTTTCCAGGCTAGCTCTTTCTGGCTGCAATCTATCTGCAGACGTTCGTATTTTGGGAGCAGGGCTGCCGGAGGAGCCCGTCATGCACCCCCAATGCTACATTTGAAGTTTGACGTGGGAAGACAAGCAAGCAGCCCCAGTCTCTGTGCCTCTGTGCGAGCAGTGCCATGGGCAGATGAGGCTGAGCAACAGCTTTCCAGGCTAGCTCTTTCTGGCTGCGAGCTATCTGCAGACGTTCGCATTTTGGGAGCAGCCCTGCCGGAGGCGCCCGGCACGAACACCCAAAGTCACGTTTGAAGTTTGAGGTGGCAAGACAAGCAAGCAGCCCCAGTCTCTGTGCCTCTGTGCGAGCAGTGCCATGGGCAGATGAGGCTGAGCAACAGCTTTCCAGGCTAGCTCTTTCTGGCTGCGAGCTATCTGCAGACGTTCGAATTCTGGGAGCAGGGCTGCCGGAGGCGCCCAGCACGGTCCACCTAAGCTACATTTGAAGTTTGAGGGGGCAAGAGAAGCAAGCAGCCCCAGTCTCTGTGCCTCTGTGCGAGCAGTGCCATGGGCAGATGAGGCTGAGCAACAGCTTTCCAGGCTAGCCCTTTCTGGCTGCGAGCTATCTGCAGACGTTCGCATTTTCGGAGCAGCCCTGCCGGAGGAGCCCGGCACGGACCACCTAAGCTACGTCTGAAGTTTGAGGTGGCAAGACAAGCAAGCAGCCCCAGTCTCTGTGCTTCTGTGCGAGCAGTGCCATGGGCAGATGAGGCTGAACAACAGCTTTCCATGCTAGCTCTTTCTGGCTGCAATCTATCTGCAGACGTTCGAATTTTGGGAGCAGGGCTGCTGGAGGCGCCCCGCACGGACAGCCTAAGATACATTTGAAGTTTGAGGGGGCAAGACAAGCAAGCAGCCCCAGTCTCTGTGCCTCTGTGCGAGCACTGCCATGGGCAGATGAGGCTGAGCAACAGCTTTCCAGGCTAGCTCTTGTTGTCTGCAAGCTGTCTGCAGACGTTTGCATTTTCTGAGAAGCACTGCCGGAGGCACCAGGCATGGACCACCTAAGACACGTTTTAAGTTTGAGGTGGCAAGACAAGCAAGCAGCCCCAGTCTCTGTGCCTCTGTGCGAGCAGTGCCATGGGCAGATGAGGCTGAGCAACAGCTTTCCAGGCTAGCTCTTTCTGGCTGCGAGCTATCTGCAGACGTTCGAATTTTGGGAGCAGGGCAGCCGGAGGAGCCCGGCATGCACCCACAATGCTACATGTGAAGTTTGAGGGGGCAAGACAAGCAAGCAGCCCCAGGCTCTGTGCCTCTGTGCAAGCAGTGCCATGGGCAGATGAGGCTGAGCAACAGCTTTCCAGGCTAGCTCTTTCTGGCTGCGAGCTATCTGCAGACGTTCGCATTTTTGGAGCTGAGTTGCCGGAACCGCCCGGCATGGACCACCTAATATAAGTTTGAAGTTTGAGGGGGCAAGACAAGCAAGCAGCCCCAGTCTCTGTGCCTCTGTGCGAGCAGTGCCATGGGCAGATGAGGCTGAGCAACAGCTTTCCAGGCTAGCTCTTTGTGGCTGCGAGCTATCTGCAGACGTTCGAATTTTGGGAGCAGGGCTGCCGGAGGAGCCCGGCATGCACCCCCAATGCTACATGTGAAGTTTGAGGGGGCAAGACAAGCAATCAGCCCCAGGCTCTGTGCCTCTGTGCAAGCAGTGCCATGGGCAGATGAGGCTGAGCAACAGCTTTCCAGGCTAGCCCTTTCTGGCTGCGAGCTATCTGCAGACGTTCGAATTCTGGGAGCAGGGCTGCCGGAGGCCCCCGGCACGGACCACCTAAGCTACATCTGAAGTTTGAGGTGGCAAGACAAGCAAGCAGCCCCAGTCTCTGTGCCTCTGTGCGAGCAGTGCCATGGGCAGATGAGGCTGAGCAACAGCTTTCCAGGCTAGCTCTTTCTGGCTGCGAGCTATCTGCAGACGTTCGCATTTTTGGAGCTGGGTTGCCGGAACCGCCCAGCACGGACCACCTAAGCTACATTTGAAGTTTGAGGGGGCAAGAGAAGCTAGCAGCCCCAGTCTCTGTGCCTCTGTGCGAGCAGTGCCATGGGTAGATGAGGCTGAGCAACAGCTTTCCAGGCTAGCTCTTTCTGGCTGAGAGCTATCAGCAGACATTCGCATTTTGGGAGCAGGGCTGCCGGAGGCGCCCAGCACGGACAGCCTAAGCTACGTTTGAAGTTTGAGGTGGCAAGACAAGCAAGCAGCCCCAGTCTCTGTGCCTCTGTGCAAGCAGTGCCATGGGCAGATGAGGCTGAGCAACAGCTTTCCATGCTGGCTCTTTCTGGCTGCGAGCTATCTGCAGACGTTCGCATTTTCGGACCAGCCCTGCCGGAGGACCCCGGCACGGACCACCTAAGCTACATTTGAAGTTTGAGGGGGCTAAACAAGCAAGCAGCCCCAGTCTCTGTGCCTCTGTGCGAGCAGTGCCATGGGCAGATGAGGCTGAGCAACAGCTTTCCAGGCTAGCTCTTTCTGGCTACGAGCTATCTGCAGACGTTCGCATTTTGGGAGCAGCCCTGCTGGAGGCGCCCAGCACGGACCACCTAAGCTACATTTGAAGTTTGAGGGGGCAAGACAAGCAAGCAGCCCCAGTCTCTGTGCCTCTGTGCGAGCAGTGCCATGGGCAGATGAGGCTGAGCAACAGCTTTCCAGGCTAGCTCTTTCTGGCTGCGAGCTATCTGCAGACGTTCGAATTTTGGGAGCAGGGCAGCCGGAGGAGCCCGGCATGCACCCCCAATGCTACATGTGAAGTTTGAGGGGGCAAGACAAGCAAGCAGCCCCAGTCTCTGTGCCTCTGTGCGAGCACTGCCATGGGCAGATGAGGCTGAGCAACAGCTTTCCAGGCTAGCTCTTTGTGGCTGCGAGCTATCTGCAGACGTTCGAATTTTGGGAGCAGGGCTGCCGGAGGAGCCCGGCATGCACCCCCAATGCTACATTTGAAGTTTGAGGGGGCAAGACAAGCAATCAGCCCCAGTCTCTGTGCCTCTGTGCAAGCAGTGCCATGGGCAGATGAGGCTGAGCAACAGCTTTCCAGGCTAGCTCTTTCTGGCTGCGAGCTATCTGCAGACGTTCGCATTTTTGGAGCAGGGCTGCCGGAACCGCCCGTCATGGACCACCTAAGACACGTTTTAAGTTTGAGGTTGCAAGACAAGCAAGCAGCCCCATTCTGTGTGCCTCTGTGCGAGCAGTGCCATGGGCAGATGAGACTGAGCAACAGCTTTCCAGGCTAGCTCTTTCTGGCTGCGAGCTATCTGCAGACGTTCGCATTTTCAAATCAGGGCTGCCGGAGGCCCCCTACACGGACAGCCTAAGCTACGTTTGAAGTTTGAGGGGGCAAGACAAGCAAGCAGCCCCAGTCTCTGTGCCTCTGTGCGAGCAGTGCCATGGGCAGATGAGGCTGAGCAACAGCTTTCCAGGCTAGCTCTTTCTGGCTGCGAGCTATCTGCAGACGTTCGAATTTTGGGAGCAGGGCTGCCGGAGGAGCCCGGCATGCACCCCCAATGCTACATGTGAAGTTTGAGGGGGCAAGACAAGCAATCAGCCCCAGGCTCTGTGCCTCTGTGCAAGCAGTGCCATGGGCAGATGAGGCTGAGCAACAGCTTTCCAGGCTAGCCCTTTCTGGCTGCGAGCTATCTGCAGACGTTCGAATTCTGGGAGCAGGGCTGCCGGAGGCCCCCGGCACGGACCACCTAAGCTACATCTGAAGTTTGAGGTGGCAAGACAAGCAAGCAGCCCCAGTCTCTGTGCCTCTGTGCGAGCAGTGCCATGGGCAGATGAGGCTGAGCAACAGCTTTCCAGGCTAGCTCTTTCTGGCTGCGAGCTATCTGCAGACGTTCGCATTTTTGGAGCTGGGTTGCCGGAACCGCCCAGCACGGACCACCTAAGCTACATTTGAAGTTTGAGGGGGCAAGAGAAGCAAGCAGCCCCAGTCTCTGTGCCTCTGTGCGAGCAGTGCCATGGGCAGATGAGGCTGAGCAACAGCTTTCCAGGCTAGCTCTTTCTGGCTGCGAGCTTTGTGCAGACATTCGCATTTTCGGACCAGCCCTGCCGGAGGAGCCCGGCATGCACCCCCAATGCTACATTTGAAGTTTGAGGTGGCAAGACAAGCAAGCAGCCCCAGTCTCTGTGCCTCTGTGCGAGCAGTGCCATGGGCAGATGAGGCTGAGCAACAGCTTTCCAGGCTAGCTATTTCTGGCTGCGAGCTATCTGCAGACGTTCGAATTTTGGGAGCAGGGCTGCCGGAGGAGCCCGGCATGCACCCCCAATGCTACATGTGAAGTTTGAGGTGGCAAGACAAGCAAGCAGCCCCAGTCTCTGTGCCTCTGTGCGAGCAGTGCCATGGGCAGATGAGGCTGAGCAACAGCTTTCCAGGCTAGCTCTTTCTGGCTGCGAGCTATCTGCAGACGTTCCCATTTTCGGAGCAGCCCTGCCGGAGGCGCTCGGCATGCACCCCCAATGCTACATTTGAAGTTTGAGGGGGCAAGACAAGCAAGCAGCCCCAGTCTCTGTGCCTCTGTGCGAGCAGTGCCATGGGCAGATGAGGCTGAGCAACAGCTTTCCAGGCTAGCTCTTTCTGGCTGCGAGCTATCTGCAGACATTCGCATTTTCGGATCAGCCCTGCCGGAGGCGCCCGGCAAGAACACCCTAAGTCACGTTTGAAGTTTGAGGTGGCAAGACAAGCAAGCAGCCCCAGTCTCTGTGCCTCTGTGCGAGCAGTGCCATGGGCAGATGAGGCTGAGCAACAGCTTTCCTGGCTAGCTCTTTCTGGCTGCGAGCTATCTGCAGACGTTCGCATTTTGGGAGCAGCCCTGCCGGAGGCGCCCAGCACGGACCACCTAAGCTACATTTGAAGTTTGAGGGGGCAAGACAAGCAAGCAGCCCCAGTCTCTGTGCCTATGTGCGACCAGTGCCATGGGCAGATGAGGCTGACCAACAGCTTTCCATGCTAGCTCTTTCTGGTTGCAATCTATCTGCAGAAGTTCGAATTTTGGGAGCAGGGCTGCCGGAGGATCCCGGCATGCTCCCCCAATGCTACATTTGAAGTTTGACGGGGCTAGACAAGCAAGCAGCCCCAGTCTCTGTGCCTCTGTGCGAGCAGTGCCATGGGCAGATGAGGCTGAGCAACAGCTTTCCAGGCTAGCTCTTTCTGGCTACGAGCTATCTGCAGACGTTCGCATTTTGGGAGCAGCCCTGCCGGAGGCGCCCAGCACGGACCACCTAAGCTACATTTGAAGTTTGAGGGGGCAAGAGAAGCAAGCAGCCCCAGTCTCTGTGCCTCTGTGCGAGCACTGCCATGGGCAGATGAGGCTGAGCAACAGCTTTCCAGGCTAGCCCTTTCTGGCTGCGAGCTATCTGCAGACGTTTGCATTTTCGGAGCAGCCCTGCCGGAGGGCCCCGTCACGGACCACCTAAGCTACGTCTGAAGTTTGAGGTGGCAAGACAAGCAAGCAGCCCCAGGCTCTGTGCCTCTGTGCGAGCAGTGACATGGGCAGATGAGGCTGAGTAACAGCTTTCCAGGCTAGCTCTTTCTGGCTGCGAGCTATCTGCAGACGTTCAAATTCTGGGAGCAGGGCTGCCGGAGGCCCCCGGCACGGACCACCTAAGCTACGTCTGAAGTTTGAGGTGGCAAGACAAGCAAGCAGCCCCAGTCTCTGTGCCTCTGTGCGAGCAGTGCCATGGGCAGATGAGGCTGAGCAACACCTTTCCAGGCTAGCTCTTTCTGGCTGAGAGCTATCTGCAGATGTTTGCGTTTTCGGAGCAGGGCTGCCGCAGACGCCCGACACGAACACCCAAAGCCACGTTTGAAGTTTGAGGGGGCAAGAAAAGCAAGAAGCCCCAGTCTCTGTGCCTCTGTGCGAGCAGTGCCATGGGCAGATGAGGCTGAGCAACAGCTTTCCATGCTAGCTCTTTCTGGCTGCAATATATCTGCAGACGTTCGAATTTTGGGAGCAGGGCTGCTGGAGGCGCCCGGCACGGACAGCCTAAGATACATTTGAAGTTTGAGGGGGCAAGACAAGCAAGCAGCCCCAGTCTCTGTGCCTCTGTGCGAGCACTGCCATGGGCAGATGAGGCTGAGCAACAGCTTTCCAGGCTAGCTCTTGTTGTCTGCAAGCTGTCTGCAGATGTTTGCATTTTCTGAGAAGCACTGCCGGAGGCACCCAGCATGGACCACCTAAGACACGTTGTAAGTTTGAGGTTGCAAGACAAGCAAGCAGCCCCAGTCTCTGTGCTTCTGTGCGAGCAGTGCCATGGGCAGATGAGGCTGAGCAACAGCTTTCCAGGCTAGCTCTTTCTGGCTGCGAGCTATCTGCAGACGTTCGAATTTTGGGAGCAGGGCAGCCGGAGGAGCCTGGCATGCACACCCAATGCTACATGTGAAGTTTGAGGGGGCAAGACAAGCAAGCAGCCCCAGGCTCTGTGCCTCTGTGCGAGCAGTGCCATGGGCAGATGAGGCTGAGCAACAGCTTTCCAGGCTAGCTCTTTCTGGCTGCGAGCTATCTGCAGACGTTCGAATTTTGGGAGCTGGGTTGCCGGAACCGCCCGGCATGGACCACCTAAGTTACATTTGAAGTTTGAGGTGGCAAGACAAGCAAGCAGCCCCAGTCTCTGTGCCTCTTTGCGAGCAGTGCCATGGGCAGATGAGGCTGACCAACAGCTTTCCAGGCTAGCTCTTTCTGGCTGCGAGCTATCTGCAGACGTTTGCATTTTCGGACCAGCACTGCCGGAGGCCCCCTGCATGGACCAGCTAAGCTACGTTTGAAGTTTGAGGGGGCAAGACAAGCAAGCAGCCCCAGTCTCTGTGCCTCTGTGCGAGCAGTGCCATGGTCAGATGAGGCTGAGCAACAGCTTTCCAGGCTAGCTCTTTCTGGCTGCGAGCTATCTGCAGACGTTCGCATTTTCGGACCAGCCCTGCCGGAGGCGCCCGGCACGAACACCCAAAGTCACGTTTGAAGTTTGAGGGGGCAAGACAAGCAAGCAGCCCCAGTCTCTGTGCCTCTGTGCGAGCACTGCCATGGGCAGATGAGGCTGAGCAACAGCTTTCCAGGCTAGCTCTTTGTGGCTGCGAGCTATCTGCAGACGTTCGAATTTTGGGAGCAGGGCTGCCGCAGACGCCCAGCACGAACACCCAAAGCCACGTTTTAAGTTTGAGGGGGCAAGAAAAGCAAGCAGCCCCAGTCTCTGTGCCTCTTTGCGAGCAGTGCCATGGGCAGATGAGGCTGACCAACAGCTTTCCAGGCTAGCTCTTTCTGCCTGCGAGCTATCTGCAGACGTTCACATTTTGGGAGCAGCTCTGCCGGAGGCGCCCAGCATGGACCACCTAAGCTACATTTGAAGTTTGAGGGGGCAAGAGAAGCAAGCAGCCCCAGTCTCTGTGCCTCTGTGCGAGCAGTGCCATGGGCAGATGAGGCCGAGCAACAGCTTTCCATGCTAGCTCTTTCTGGCTGCGAGCTATCTGCAGACGTTTGCATTTTCGGACCAGCACTGCCGGACGCCCCCTGCATGGACCAGCTAAGCTATGTTTGAAGTTTGATGGGGCAAGACAAGCAAGCAGCCCCAGTCTCTGTGCCTCTGTGCGAGCAGTGCCATGGTCAGATAAGGCTGAGCAACAGCTTTCCAGGCTAGCTCTTTCTGGCTGCGAGCTATCTGCAGACATTCGCATTTTCGGATCAGCCCTGCCGGAGGCGCCCGGCAAGAACACCCAAAGTCACGTTTGAAGTTTGAGGTGGCAAGACAAGCAAGCAGCCCCAGTCTCTGTGCCTCTGTGCGAGCAGTGCCATGGGCAGATGAGGCTGAGCAACAGCTTTCCTGGCTAGCTCTTTCTGGCTGCGAGCTATCTGCAGAAGTTCGAATTTTGGGAGCAGCCCTGCCGGAGGATCCCGGCATGCTCCCCCAATGCTACATTTGAAGTTTGACGGGGCTAGACAAGCAAGCAGCCCCAGTCTCTGTGCCTCTGTGCGAGCAGTGCCATGGGCAGATGAGGCTGAGCAACAGCTTTCCAGGCTAGCTCTTTCTGACTACGAGCTATCTGCAGACGTTCGCATTTTGGGAGCAGCCCTGCCGGAGGCGCCCAGCACGGACCACCTAAGCTACATTTGAAGTTTGAGGGGGCAAGAGAAGCAAGCAGCCCCAGTCTCTGTGCCTCTGTGCGAGCACTGCCATGGGCAGATGAGGCTGAGCAACAGCTTTCCAGGCTAGCCCTTTCTGGCTGCGAGCTATCTGCAGACGTTTGCATTTTCGGAGCAGCCCTGCCGGAGGGCCCCGTCACGGACCACCTAAGCTACGTCTGAAGTTTGAGGTGGCAAGACAAGCAAGCAGCCCCAGGCTCTGTGCCTCTGTGCGAGCAGTGACATGGGCAGATGAGGCTGAGTAACAGCTTTCCAGGCTAGCCCTTTCTGGCTGCGAGCTATCTGCAGACGTTCAAATTCTGGGAGCAGGGCTGCCGGAGGCCCCCGGCACGGACCACCTAAGCTACGTCTGAAGTTTGAGGTGGCAAGACAAGCAAGCAGCCCCAGTCTCTGTGCCTCTGTGCGAGCAGTGCCATGGGCAGATGAGGCTGAGCAACACCTTTCCAGGCTAGCTCTTTCTGGCTGAGAGCTATCTGCAGATGTTTGCGTTTTCGGAGCAGGGCTGCCGCAGACGCCCGACACGAACACCCAAAGCCACGTTTGAAGTTTGAGGGGGCAAGAAAAGCAAGAAGCCCCAGTCTCTGTGCCTCTGTGCGAGCAGTGCCATGGGCAGATGAGGCTGAGCAACAGCTTTCCATGCTAGCTCTTTCTGGCTGCAATCTATCTGCAGACGTTCGAATTTTGGGAGCAGGGCTGCTGGAGGCGCCCGGCACGGACAGCCTAAGATACATTTGAAGTTTGAGGGGGCAAGACAAGCAAGCAGCCCCAGTCTCTGTGCCTCTGTGCGAGCACTGCCATGGGCAGATGAGGCTGAGCAACAGCTTTCCAGGCTAGCTCTTGTTGTCTGCAAGCTGTCTGCAGACGTTTGCATTTTCTGAGAAGCACTGCCGGAGGCACCCGGCATGGACCACCTAAGACACGTTGTAAGTTTGAGGTTGCAAGACAAGCAAGCAGCCCCAGTCTCTGTGCTTCTGTGCGAGCAGTGCCATGGGCAGATGAGGCTGAGCAACAGCTTTCCAGGCTAGCTCTTTCTGGCTGCGAGCTATCTGCAGACGTTCGAATTTTGGGAGCAGGGCAGCCGGAGGAGCCCGGCATGCACACCCAATGCTACATGTGAAGTTTGAGGGGGCAAGACAAGCAAGCAGCCCCAGGCTCTGTGCCTCTGTGCGAGCACTGCCATGGGCAGATGAGGCTGAGCAACAGCTTTCCAGGCTAGCTCTTTCTGGCTGCGAGCTATCTGCAGACGTTCGCATTTTTGGAGCTGGGTTGCCGGAACCGCCCGGCATGGACCACCTAAGCTACATTTGAAGTTTAAGGTGGCAAGACAAGCAAGCAGCCCCAGTCTCTGTGCCTCTGTGCGAGCACTGCCGTGGGCAGATGAGGCTGAGCAGCAGCTTTCCAGGCTAGCCCTTTCTGGCTGCGAGCTATCTGCAGACGTTCGAATTCTGGGAGCAGGGCTGCCGGAGGCCCCTGGCACGGACCACCTAAGCTACGTCTGAAGTTTTAGGTAGCAAGACAAGCAAGCAGCCCCAGTCTCTGTGTCTCTGTGCGAGCAGTGCCATGGGCAGATGAGGCTGAGCAACAGCTTTCCAGGCTAGCTCTTGTTGTCTGCAAGCTGTCTGCAGACGTTTGCATTTTCTGAGAAGCACTGCCGGAGGCACCCAGCATGGACCACCTAAGACACGTTTTAAGTTTGAGGTTGCAAGACAAGCAAGAAGCCCCAGTCTCTGTGCCTCTGTGCGAGCAGTGCCATGGGCAGATGAGGCTGAGCAACAGCTTTCCAGGCTAGCTCTTTCTGGCTGCGAGCTATCTGCAGACGTTCGCATTTTCGGACCAGCCCTGCCGGAGGCGCCCGGCACGAACACCCAAAGTCACGTTTGAAGTTTGAGGGGGCAAGACAAGCAAGCAGCCCCAGTCTCTGTGCCTCTGTGCGAGCACTGCCATGGGCAGATGAGGCTGAGCAACAGCTTTCCAGGCTAGCTCTTTGTGGCTGCGAGCTATCTGCAGACGTTCGAATTTTGGGAGCAGGGCTGCCGCAGACGCCCAGCACGAACACCCAAAGCCACGTTTTAAGTTTGAGGGGGCAAGAAAAGCAAGCAGCCCCAGTCTCTGTGCCTCTTTGCGAGCAGTGCCATGGGCAGATGAGGCTGACCAACAGCTTTCCAGGCTAGCTCTTTCTGCCTGCGAGCTATCTGCAGACGTTCGCATTTTGGGAGCAGCTCTGCCGGAGGCGCCCAGCACGGACCACCTAAGCTACATTTGAAGTTTGAGGGGGCAAGAGAAGCAAGCAGCCCCAGTCTCTGTGCCTCTGTGCGAGCAGTGCCATGGGCAGATGAGGCCGAGCAACAGCTTTCCATGCTAGCTCTTTCTGGCTGCGAGCTATCTGCAGACGTTTGCATTTTCGGACCAGCACTGCCGGACGCCCCCTGCATGGACCAGCTAAGCTATGTTTGAAGTTTGATGGGGCAAGACAAGCAAGCATCCCCAGTCTCTGTGCCTCTGTGCGAGCAGTGCCATGGGCAGATGAGGCTGAGCAACAGCTTTCCTGGCTAGCTCTTTCTGACTACGAGCTATCTGCAGACGTTCGCATTTTGGGAGCAGCCCTGCCGGAGGCGCCCAGCACGGACCACCTAAGCTACATTTGAAGTTTGAGGGGGCAAGAGAAGCAAGCAGCCCCAGTCTCTGTGCCTCTGTGCGAGCACTGCCATGGGCAGATGAGGCTGAGCAACAGCTTTCCAGGCTAGCCCTTTCTGGCTGCGAGCTATCTGCAGACGTTTGCATTTTCGGAGCAGCCCTGCCGGAGGGCCCCGTCACGGACCACCTAAGCTACGTCTGAAGTTTGAGGTGGCAAGACAAGCAAGCAGCCCCAGGCTCTGTGCCTCTGTGCGAGCAGTGCCATGGGCAGATGAGGCTGAGCAACAGCTTTCCAGGCTAGCTCTTTCTGGCTGCGAGCTATCTGCAGACGTTCGCATTTTTGGAGCTGGGTTGCCGGAACCGCCCGGCATGGACCACCTAAGCTACATTTGAAGTTTAAGGTGGCAAGACAAGCAAGCAGCCCCAGTCTCTGTGCCTCTGTGCGAGCACTGCCGTGGGCAGATGAGGCTGAGCAGCAGCTTTCCAGGCTAGCCCTTTCTGGCTGCGAGCTATCTGCAGACGTTCGAATTCTGGGAGCAGGGCTGCCGGAGGCCCCTGGCACGGACCACCTAAGCTACGTCTGAAGTTTTAGGTAGCAAGACAAGCAAGCAGCCCCAGTCTCTGTGTCTCTGTGCGAGCAGTGCCATGGGCAGATGAGGCTGAGCAACAGCTTTCCAGGCTAGCTCTTGTTGTCTGCAAGCTGTCTGCAGACGTTTGCATTTTCTGAGAAGCACTGCCGGAGGCACCCAGCATGGACCACCTAAGACACGTTTTAAGTTTGAGGTTGCAAGACAAGCAAGAAGCCCCAGTCTCTGTGCCTCTGTGCGAGCAGTGCCATGGGCAGATGAGGCTGAGCAACAGCTTTCCAGGCTAGCTCTTTCTGGCTGCGAGCTATCTGCAGACGTTCGCATTTTCGGACCAGCCCTGCCGGAGGCGCCCGGCACGAACACCCAAAGTCACGTTTGAAGTTTGAGGGGGCAAGACAAGCAAGCAGCCCCAGTCTCTGTGCCTCTGTGCGAGCACTGCCATGGGCAGATGAGGCTGAGCAACAGCTTTCCAGGCTAGCTCTTTGTGGCTGCGAGCTATCTGCAGACGTTCGAATTTTGGGAGCAGGGCTGCCGCAGACGCCCAGCACGAACACCCAAAGCCACGTTTTAAGTTTGAGGGGGCAAGAAAAGCAAGCAGCCCCAGTCTCTGTGCCTCTTTGCGAGCAGTGCCATGGGCAGATGAGGCTGACCAACAGCTTTCCAGGCTAGCTCTTTCTGGCTGCGAGCTATCTGCAGACGTTCGCATTTTGGGAGCAGCTCTGCCGGAGGCGCCCAGCACGGACCACCTAAGCTACATTTGAAGTTTGAGGGGGCAAGAGAAGCAAGAAGCCCCAGTCTCTGTGCCTCTGTGCGAGCAGTGCCATGGGCAGATGAGGCCGAGCAACAGCTTTCCATGCTAGCTCTTTCTGGCTGCGAGCTATCTGCAGACGTTTGCATTTTCGGACCAGCACTGCCGGACGCCCCCTGCATGGACCAGCTAAGCTATGTTTGAAGTTTGATGGGGCAAGACAAGCAAGCAGCCCCAGTCTCTGTGCCTCTGTGCGAGCAGTGCCATGGGCAGATAAGGCTGAGCAACAGCTTTCCAGGCTAGCTCTTTCTGGCTGCGAGCTATCTGCAGACATTCGCATTTTCGGATCAGCCCTGCCGGAGGCGCTCGGCAAGAACACCCAAAGTCACGTTTGAAGTTTGAGGTGGCAAGACAAGCAAGCAGCCCCAGTCTCTGTGCCTCTGTGCGAGCAGTGCCATGGGCAGATGAGGCTGAGCAACAGCTTTCCTGGCTAGCTCTTTCTGGCTGCGAGCTATCTGCAGAAGTTCGAATTTTGGGAGCAGGGCTGCCGGAGGATCCCGGCATGCTCCCCCAATGCTACATTTGAAGTTTGACGGGGCTAGACAAGCAAGCAGCCCCAGTCTCTGTGCCTCTGTGCGAGCAGTGCCATGGGCAGATGAGGCTGAGCAACAGCTTTCCAGGCTAGCTCTTTCTGACTACGAGCTATCTGCAGACGTTCGCATTTTGGGAGCAGCCCTGCCGGAGGCGCCCAGCACGGACCACCTAAGCTACATTTGAAGTTTGAGGGGGCAAGAGAAGCAAGCAGCCCCAGTCTCTGTGCCTCTGTGCGAGCACTGCCATGGGCAGATGAGGCTGAGCAACAGCTTTCCAGGCTAGCCCTTTCTGGCTGCGAGCTATCTGCAGACGTTTGCATTTTCGGAGCAGCCCTGCCGGAGGGCCCCGTCACGGACCACCTAAGCTACGTCTGAAGTTTGAGGTGGCAAGACAAGCAAGCAGCCCCAGGCTCTGTGCCTCTGTGCGAGCAGTGACATGGGCAGATGAGGCTGAGTAACAGCTTTCCAGGCTAGCCCTTTCTGGCTGCGAGCTATCTGCAGACGTTCAAATTCTGGGAGCAGGGCTGCCGGAGGCCCCCGGCACGGACCACCTAAGCTACGTCTGAAGTTTGAGGTGGCAAGACAAGCAAGCAGCCCCAGTCTCTGTGCCTCTGTGCGAGCAGTGCCATGGGCAGATGAGGCTGAGCAACACCTTTCCAGGCTAGCTCTTTCTGGCTGAGAGCTATCTGCAGATGTTTGCGTTTTCGGAGCAGGGCTGCCGCAGACGCCCGACACGAACACCCAAAGCCACGTTTGAAGTTTGAGGGGGCAAGAAAAGCAAGAAGCCCCAGTCTCTGTGCCTCTGTGCGAGCAGTGCCATGGGCAGATGAGGCTGAGCAACAGCTTTCCATGCTAGCTCTTTCTGGCTGCAATCTATCTGCAGACGTTCGAATTTTGGGAGCAGGGCTGCTGGAGGCGCCCGGCACGGACAGCCTAAGATACATTTGAAGTTTGAGGGGGCAAGACAAGCAAGCAGCCCCAGTCTCTGTGCCTCTGTGCGAGCACTGCCATGGGCAGATGAGGCTGAGCAACAGCTTTCCAGGCTAGCTCTTGTTGTCTGCAAGCTGTCTGCAGACGTTTGCATTTTCTGAGAAGCACTGCCGGAGGCACCCGGCATGGACCACCTAAGACACGTTGTAAGTTTGAGGTTGCAAGACAAGCAAGCAGCCCCAGTCTCTGTGCTTCTGTGCGAGCAGTGCCATGGGCAGATGAGGCTGAGCAACAGCTTTCCAGGCTAGCTCTTTCTGGCTGCGAGCTATCTGCAGACGTTCGAATTTTGGGAGCAGGGCAGCCGGAGGAGCCCGGCATGCACACCCAATGCTACATGTGAAGTTTGAGGGGGCAAGACAAGCAAGCAGCCCCAGGCTCTGTGCCTCTGTGCGAGCAGTGCCATGGGCAGATGAGGCTGAGCAACAGCTTTCCAGGCTAGCTCTTTCTGGCTGTGAGCTATCTGCAGACGTTCGCATTTTTGGAGCTGGGTTGCCGGAACCGCCCGGCATGGACCACCTAAGCTACATTTGAAGTTTAAGGTGGCAAGACAAGCAAGCAGCCCCAGTCTCTGTGCCTCTGTGCGAGCACTGCCGTGGGCAGATGAGGCTGAGCAGCAGCTTTCCAGGCTAGCCCTTTCTGGCTGCGAGCTATCTGCAGACGTTCGAATTCTGGGAGCAGGGCTGCCGGAGGCCCCTGGCACGGACCACCTAAGCTACGTCTGAAGTTTTAGGTAGCAAGACAAGCAAGCAGCCCCAGTCTCTGTGTCTCTGTGCGAGCAGTGCCATGGGCAGATGAGGCTGAGCAACAGCTTTCCAGGCTAGCTCTTGTTGTCTGCAAGCTGTCTGCAGACGTTTGCATTTTCTGAGAAGCACTGCCGGAGGCACGCAGCATGGACCACCTAAGACACGTTTTAAGTTTGAGGTTGCAAGACAAGCAAGAAGCCCCAGTCTCTGTGCCTCTGTGCGAGCAGTGCCATGGGCAGATGAGGCTGAGCAACAGCTTTCCAGGCTAGCTCTTTCTGGCTGCGAGCTATCTGCATACATTCGCATTTTCGGATCAGCCCTGCCGGAGGCGCCCGGCAAGAACACCCAAAGTCACGTTTGAAGTTTGAGGTGGCAAGACAAGCAAGCAGCCCCAGTCTCTGTGCCTCTGTGCGAGCAGTGCCATGGGCAGATGAGGCTGAGCAACAGCTTTCCTGGCTAGCTCTTTCTGGCTGCGAGCTATCTGCAGAAGTTCGAATTTTGGGAGCAGGGCTGCCGGAGGATCCCGGCATGCTCCCCCAATGCTACATTTGAAGTTTGACGGGGCTAGACAAGCAAGCAGCCCCAGTCTCTGTGCCTCTGTGCGAGCAGTGCCATGGGCAGATGAGGCTGAGCAACAGCTTTCCAGGCTAGCTCTTTCTGACTACGAGCTATCTGCAGACGTTCGCATTTTGGGAGCAGCCCTGCCGGAGGCGCCCAGCACGGACCACCTAAGCTACATTTGAAGTTTGAGGGGGCAAGAGAAGCAAGCAGCCCCAGTCTCTGTGCCTCTGTGCGAGCACTGCCATGGGCAGATGAGGCTGAGCAACAGCTTTCCAGGCTAGCCCTTTCTGGCTGCGAGCTATCTGCAGACGTTTGCATTTTCGGAGCAGCCCTGCCGGAGGGCCCCGTCACGGACCACCTAAGCTACGTCTGAAGTTTGAGGTGGCAAGACAAGCAAGCAGCCCCAGGCTCTGTGCCTCTGTGCGAGCAGTGACATGGGCAGATGAGGCTGAGTAACAGCTTTCCAGGCTAGCCCTTTCTGGCTGCGAGCTATCTGCAGACGTTCAAATTCTGGGAGCAGGGCTGCCGGAGGCCCCCGGCACGGACCACCTAAGCTACGTCTGAAGTTTGAGGTGGCAAGACAAGCAAGCAGCCCCAGTCTCTGTGCCTCTGTGCGAGCAGTGCCATGGGCAGATGAGGCTGAGCAACACCTTTCCAGGCTAGCTCTTTCTGGCTGAGAGCTATCTGCAGATGTTTGCGTTTTCGGAGCAGGGCTGCCGCAGACGCCCGACACGAACACCCAAAGCCACGTTTGAAGTTTGAGGGGGCAAGAAAAGCAAGAAGCCCCAGTCTCTGTGCCTCTGTGCGACCAGTGCCATGGGCAGATGAGGCTGAGCAACAGCTTTCCATGCTAGCTCTTTCTGGCTGCAATCTATCTGCAGACGTTCGAATTTTGGGAGCAGGGCTGCTGGAGGCGCCCGGCACGGACAGCCTAACATACATTTGAAGTTTGAGGGGGCAAGACAAGCAAGCAGCCCCAGTCTCTGTGCCTCTGTGCGAGCACTGCCATGGGCAGATGAGGCTGAGCAACAGCTTTCCAGGCTAGCTCTTGTTGTCTGCAAGCTGTCTGCAGACGTTTGCATTTTCTGAGAAGCACTGCCGGAGGCACCCGGCATGGACCACCTAAGACACGTTGTAAGTTTGAGGTTGCAAGACAAGCAAGCAGCCCCAGTCTCTGTGCTTCTGTGCGAGCAGTGCCATGGGCAGATGAGGCTGAGCAACAGCTTTCCAGGCTAGCTCTTTCTGACTACGAGCTATCTGCAGACGTTCGCATTTTGGGAGCAGCCCTGCCGGAGGCGCCCAGCACGGACCACCTAAGCTACATTTGAAGTTTGAGGGGGCAAGAGAAGCAAGCAGCCCCAGTCTCTGTGCCTCTGTGCGAGCAGTGCCATGGGCAGATGAGGCTGAGCAACAGCTTTCCAGGCTAGCTCTTTCTGGCTGCGAGCTATCTGCAGACGTTCGAATTTTCGGACCAGCCCTGCCGGAGGAGCCCGGCATGCACACCCAATGCTACATGTGAAGTTTGAGGGGGCAAGACAAGCAAGCAGCCCCAGGCTCTGTGCCTCTGTGCGAGCAGTGCCATGGGCAGATGAGGCTGAGCAACAGCTTTCCAGGCTAGCTCTTTCTGGCTGCGAGCTATCTGCAGACGTTCGCATTTTTGGAGCTGGGTTGCCGGAACCGCCCGGCATGGACCACCTAAGCTACATTTGAAGTTTAAGGTGGCAAGACAAGCAAGCAGCCCCAGTCTCTGTGCCTCTGTGCGAGCACTGCCGTGGGCAGATGAGGCTGAGCAGCAGCTTTCCAGGCTAGCCCTTTCTGACTGCGAGCTATCTGCAGACGTTCGAATTCTGGGAGCAGGGCTGCTGGAGGCCCCTGGCACGGACCACCTAAGCTACGATTGAAGTTTTAGGTAGCAAGACAAGCAAGCAGCCCCAGTCTCTGTGTCTCTGTGCGAGCAGTGCCATGGGCAGATGAGGCTGAGCAACAGCTTTCCAGGCTAGCTCTTGTTGTCTGCAAGCTGTCTGCAGACGTTTGCATTTTCTGAGAAGCACTGCCGGAGGCACCCAGCATGGACCACCTAAGACACGTTTTAAGTTTGAGGTTGCAAGACAAGCAAGAAGCCCCAGTCTCTGTGCCTCTGTGCGAGCAGTGCCATGGGCAGATGAGGCTGAGCAACAGCTTTCCAGGCTAGCTCTTTCTGGCTGCGAGCTATCTGCAGACGTTCGAATTTTCGGACCAGCCCTGCCGGAGGAGCCCGGCATGCACCCCCAATGCTACATTTGAAGTTTGAGGTGGCAAGACAAGCAAGCAGCCCCAGTCTCTGTGCCTCTGTGCGAGCAGTGCCATGGGCAGATGAGGCTGAGCAACAGCTTTCCAGGCTAGCTCTTTCTGGCTGCGAGCTATCTGCAGACGTTCGCATTTTGGGAGCTGGGTTGCCGGAACCGCCCGGCATGGACCACCTAAGTTACATTTGAAGTTTGAGGTGGCAAGACAAGCAAGCAGCCCCAGTCTCTGTGCCTCTTTGCGAGCAGTGCCATGGGCAGATGAGGCTGACCAACAGCTTTCCAGGCTAGCTCTTTCTGGCTGCGAGCTATCTGCAGACGTTTGCATTTTCGGACCAGCACTGCCGGAGGCCCCCTGCATGGACCAGCTAAGCTACGTTTGAAGTTTGAGGGGGCAAGACAAGCAAGCAGCCCCAGTCTCTGTGCCTCTGTGCGAGCAGTGCCATGGTCAGATGAGGCTGAGCAACAGCTTTCCAGGCTAGCTCTTTCTGGCTGCGAGCTATCTGCAGACGTTCGCATTTTCGGACCAGCCCTGCCGGAGGCGCCCGGCACGAACACCCAAAGTCACGTTTGAAGTTTGAGGGGGCAAGACAAGCAAGCAGCCCCATTCTGTGTGCCTCTGTGCGAGCAGTGCCATGGGCAGATGAGGCTGAGCAACAGCTTTCCAGGCTAGCTCTTTCTGACTACGAGCTATCTGCAGACGTTCGCATTTTGGGAGCAGCCCTGCCGGAGGCGCCCAGCACGGACCACCTAAGCTACATTTGAAGTTTGAGGGGGCAAGAGAAGCAAGCAGCCCCAGTCTCTGTGCCTCTGTGCGAGCACTGCCATGGGCAGATGAGGCTGAGCAACAGCTTTCCAGGCTAGCCCTTTCTGGCTGCGAGCTATCTGCAGACGTTTGCATTTTCGGAGCAGCCCTGCCGGAGGGCCCCGTCACGGACCCCCTAAGCTACGTCTGAAGTTTGAGGTGGCAAGACAAGCAAGCAGCCCCAGGCTCTGTGCCTCTGTGCGAGCAGTGACATGGGCAGATGAGGCTGAGTAACAGCTTTCCAGGCTAGCCCTTTCTGGCTGCGAGCTATCTGCAGACGTTCAAATTCTGGGAGCAGGGCTGCCGGAGGCCCCCGGCACGGACCACCTAAGCTACGTCTGAAGTTTGAGGTGGCAAGACAAGCAAGCAGCCCCAGTCTCTGTGCCTCTGTGCGAGCAGTGCCATGGGCAGATGAGGCTGAGCAACACCTTTCCAGGCTAGCTCTTTCTGGCTGAGAGCTATCTGCAGATGTTTGCGTTTTCGGAGCAGGGCTGCCGCAGACGCCCGACACGAACACCCAAAGCCACGTTTGAAGTTTGAGGGGGCAAGAAAAGCAAGAAGCCCCAGTCTCTGTGCCTCTGTGCGAGCAGTGCCATGGGCAGATGAGGCTGAGCAACAGCTTTCCTGGCTAGCTCTTTCTGGCTGCAATCTATCTGCAGACGTTCGAATTTTGGGAGCAGGGCTGCTGGAGGCGCCCGGCACGGACAGCCTAAGATACATTTGAAGTTTGAGGGGGCAAGACAAGCAAGCAGCCCCAGTCTCTGTGCTTCTGTGCGAGCAGTGCCATGGGCAGATGAGGCTGAGCAACAGCTTTCCAGGCTAGCTCTTTCTGGCTGCGAGCTATCTGCAGACGTTCGAATTTTGGGAGCAGGGCAGCCGGAGGAGCCCGGCATGCACACCCAATGCTACATGTGAAGTTTGAGGGGGCTAGACAAGCAAGCAGCCCCAGTCTCTGTGCTTCTGTGCGAGCAGTGCCATGGGCAGATGAGGCTGAGCAACAGCTTTCCAGGCTAGCTCTTTCTGGCTGCGAGCTATCTGCAGAAGTTCGAATTTTGGGAGCAGGGCTGCCGGAGGATCCCGGCATGCTCCCCCAATGCTACATTTGAAGTTTGACGGGGCTAGACAAGCAAGCAGCCCCAGTCTCTGTGCCTCTGTGCGAGCAGTGCCATGGGCAGATGAGGCTGAGCAACAGCTTTCCAGGCTAGCTCTTTCTGACTACGAGCTATCTGCAGACGTTCGCATTTTGGGAGCAGCCCTGCCGGAGGCGCCCAGCACGGACCACCTAAGCTACATTTGAAGTTTGAGGGGGCAAGAGAAGCAAGCAGCCCCAGTCTCTGTGCCTCTGTCCGAGCACTGCCATGGGCAGATGAGGCTGAGCAACAGCTTTCCAGGCTAGCCCTTTCTGGCTGCGAGCTATCTGCAGACGTTTGCATTTTCGGAGCAGCCCTGCCGGAGGGCCCCGTCACGGACCACCTAAGCTACGTCTGAAGTTTGAGGTGGCAAGACAAGCAAGCAGCCCCAGGCTCTGTGCCTCTGTGCGAGCAGTGACATGGGCAGATGAGGCTGAGTAACAGCTTTCCAGGCTAGCCCTTTCTGGCTGCGAGCTATCTGCAGACGTTCAAATTCTGGGAGCAGGGCTGCCGGAGGCCCCCGGCACGGACCACCTAAGCTACGTCTGAAGTTTGAGGTGGCAAGACAAGCAAGCAGCCCCAGTCTCTGTGCCTCTGTGCGAGCAGTGCCATGGGCAGATGAGGCTGAGCAACACCTTTCCAGGCTAGCTCTTTCTG
Source organism: Opisthocomus hoazin (assembly GCF_030867145.1). Lineage (NCBI taxonomy): Eukaryota > Metazoa > Chordata > Aves > Opisthocomiformes > Opisthocomidae > Opisthocomus > Opisthocomus hoazin. The sequence goes on from NC_134453.1 coordinate 11,916,711, forward strand.
GCTGAGAGCTATCTGCAGATGTTTGCGTTTTCGGAGCAGGGCTGCCGCAGACGCCCGACACGAACACCCAAAGCCACGTTTGAAGTTTGAGGGGGCAAGAAAAGCAAGAAGCCCCAGTCTCTGTGCCTCTGTGCGAGCAGTGCCATGGGCAGATGAGGCTGAGCAACAGCTTTCCATGCTAGCTCTTTCTGGCTGCAATCTATCTGCAGACGTTCGAATTTTGGGAGCAGGGCTGCTGGAGGCGCCAGGCACGGACAGCCTAAGATACATTTGAAGTTTGAGGGGGCAAGACAAGCAAGCAGCCCCAGTCTCTGTGCCTCTGTGCGAGCACTGCCATGGGCAGATGAGGCTGAGCAACAGCTTTCCAGGCTAGCTCTTGTTGTCTGCAAGCTGTCTGCAGACGTTTGCATTTTCTGAGAAGCACTGCCGGAGGCACCCGGCATGGACCACCTAAGACACGTTGTAAGTTTGAGGTTGCAAGACAAGCAAGCAGCCCCAGTCTCTGTGCTTCTGTGCGAGCAGTGCCATGGGCAGATGAGGCTGAGCAACAGCTTTCCAGGCTAGCTCTTTCTGGCTGCGAGCTATCTGCAGACGTTCGAATTTTGGGAGCAGGGCAGCCGGAGGAGCCCGGCATGCACACCCAATGCTACATGTGAAGTTTGAGGGGGCAAGACAAGCAAGCAGCCCCAGGCTCTGTGCCTCTGTGCGAGCAGTGCCATGGGCAGATGAGGCTGAGCAACAGCTTTCCAGGCTAGCTCTTTCTGGCTGCGAGCTATCTGCAGACGTTCGCATTTTTGGAGCTGGGTTGCCGGAACCGCCCGGCATGGACCACCTAAGCTACATTTGAAGTTTAAGGTGGCAAGACAAGCAAGCAGCCCCAGTCTCTGTGCCTCTGTGCGAGCACTGCCGTGGGCAGATGAGGCTGAGCAGCAGCTTTCCAGGCTAGCCCTTTCTGGCTGCGAGCTATCTGCAGACGTTCGAATTCTGGGAGCAGGGCTGCCGGAGGCCCCTGGCACGGACCACCTAAGCTACGTCTGAAGTTTTAGGTAGCAAGACAAGCAAGCAGCCCCAGTCTCTGTGTCTCTGTGCGAGCAGTGCCATGGGCAGATGAGGCTGAGCAACAGCTTTCCAGGCTAGCTCTTGTTGTCTGCAAGCTGTCTGCAGACGTTTGCATTTTCTGAGAAGCACTGCCGGAGGCACGCAGCATGGACCACCTAAGACACGTTTTAAGTTTGAGGTTGCAAGACAAGCAAGAAGCCCCAGTCTCTGTGCCTCTGTGCGAGCAGTGCCATGGGCAGATGAGGCTGAGCAACAGCTTTCCAGGCTAGCTCTTTCTGGCTGCGAGCTATCTGCATACATTCGCATTTTCGGATCAGCCCTGCCGGAGGCGCCCGGCAAGAACACCCAAAGTCACGTTTGAAGTTTGAGGTGGCAAGACAAGCAAGCAGCCCCAGTCTCTGTGCCTCTGTGCGAGCAGTGCCATGGGCAGATGAGGCTGAGCAACAGCTTTCCTGGCTAGCTCTTTCTGGCTGCGAGCTATCTGCAGAAGTTCGAATTTTGGGAGCAGGGCTGCCGGAGGATCCCGGCATGCTCCCCCAATGCTACATTTGAAGTTTGACGGGGCTAGACAAGCAAGCAGCCCCAGTCTCTGTGCCTCTGTGCGAGCAGTGCCATGGGCAGATGAGGCTGAGCAACAGCTTTCCAGGCTAGCTCTTTCTGACTACGAGCTATCTGCAGACGTTCGCATTTTGGGAGCAGCCCTGCCGGAGGCGCCCAGCACGGACCACCTAAGCTACATTTGAAGTTTGAGGGGGCAAGAGAAGCAAGCAGCCCCAGTCTCTGTGCCTCTGTGCGAGCACTGCCATGGGCAGATGAGGCTGAGCAACAGCTTTCCAGGCTAGCCCTTTCTGGCTGCGAGCTATCTGCAGACGTTTGCATTTTCGGAGCAGCCCTGCCGGAGGGCCCCGTCACGGACCACCTAAGCTACGTCTGAAGTTTGAGGTGGCAAGACAAGCAAGCAGCCCCAGGCTCTGTGCCTCTGTGCGAGCAGTGACATGGGCAGATGAGGCTGAGTAACAGCTTTCCAGGCTAGCCCTTTCTGGCTGCGAGCTATCTGCAGACGTTCAAATTCTGGGAGCAGGGCTGCCGGAGGCCCCCGGCACGGACCACCTAAGCTACGTCTGAAGTTTGAGGTGGCAAGACAAGCAAGCAGCCCCAGTCTCTGTGCCTCTGTGCGAGCAGTGCCATGGGCAGATGAGGCTGAGCAACACCTTTCCAGGCTAGCTCTTTCTGGCTGAGAGCTATCTGCAGATGTTTGCGTTTTCGGAGCAGGGCTGCCGCAGACGCCCGACACGAACACCCAAAGCCACGTTTGAAGTTTGAGGGGGCAAGAAAAGCAAGAAGCCCCAGTCTCTGTGCCTCTGTGCGAGCAGTGCCATGGGCAGATGAGGCTGAGCAACAGCTTTCCATGCTAGCTCTTTCTGGCTGCAATCTATCTGCAGACGTTCGAATTTTGGGAGCAGGGCTGCTGGAGGCGCCCGGCACGGACAGCCTAAGATACATTTGAAGTTTGAGGGGGCAAGACAAGCAAGCAGCCCCAGTCTCTGTGCCTCTGTGCGAGCACTGCCATGGGCAGATGAGGCTGAGCAACAGCTTTCCAGGCTAGCTCTTGTTGTCTGCAAGCTGTCTGCAGACGTTTGCATTTTCTGAGAAGCACTGCCGGAGGCACCCGGCATGGACCACCTAAGACACGTTGTAAGTTTGAGGTTGCAAGACAAGCAAGCAGCCCCAGTCTCTGTGCTTCTGTGCGAGCAGTGCCATGGGCAGATGAGGCTGAGCAACAGCTTTCCAGGCTAGCTCTTTCTGGCTGCGAGCTATCTGCAGACGTTCGAATTTTGGGAGCAGGGCAGCCGGAGGAGCCCGGCATGCACACCCAATGCTACATGTGAAGTTTGAGGGGGCAAGACAAGCAAGCAGCCCCAGGCTCTGTGCCTCTGTGCGAGCAGTGCCATGGGCAGATGAGGCTGAGCAACAGCTTTCCAGGCTAGCTCTTTCTGGCTGCGAGCTATCTGCAGACGTTCGCATTTTTGGAGCTGGGTTGCCGGAACCGCCCGGCATGGACCACCTAAGCTACATTTGAAGTTTAAGGTGGCAAGACAAGCAAGCAGCCCCAGTCTCTGTGCCTCTGTGCGAGCACTGCCGTGGGCAGATGAGGCTGAGCAGCAGCTTTCCAGGCTAGCCCTTTCTGACTGCGAGCTATCTGCAGACGTTCGAATTCTGGGAGCAGGGCTGCTGGAGGCCCCTGGCACGGACCACCTAAGCTACGTCTGAAGTTTTAGGTAGCAAGACAAGCAAGCAGCCCCAGTCTCTGTGTCTCTGTGCGAGCAGTGCCATGGGCAGATGAGGCTGAGCAACAGCTTTCCAGGCTAGCTCTTGTTGTCTGCAAGCTGTCTGCAGACGTTTGCATTTTCTGAGAAGCACTGCCGGAGGCACCCAGCATGGACCACCTAAGACACGTTTTAAGTTTGAGGTTGCAAGACAAGCAAGAAGCCCCAGTCTCTGTGCCTCTGTGCGAGCAGTGCCATGGGCAGATGAGGCTGAGCAACAGCTTTCCAGGCTAGCTCTTTCTGGCTGCGAGCTATCTGCAGACGTTTGAATTTTCGGACCAGCCCTGCCGGAGGAGCCCGGCATGCACCCCCAATGCTACATTTGAAGTTTGAGGTGGCAAGACAAGCAAGCAGCCCCAGTCTCTGTGCCTCTGTGCGAGCAGTGCCATGGGCAGATGAGGCTGAGCAACAGCTTTCCAGGCTAGCTCTTTCTGGCTGCGAGCTATCTGCAGACGTTCGCATTTTGGGAGCTGGGTTGCCGGAACCGCCCGGCATGGACCACCTAAGTTACATTTGAAGTTTGAGGTGGCAAGACAAGCAAGCAGCCCCAGTCTCTGTGCCTCTTTGCGAGCAGTGCCATGGGCAGATGAGGCTGACCAACAGCTTTCCAGGCTAGCTCTTTCTGGCTGCGAGCTATCTGCAGACGTTTGCATTTTCGGACCAGCACTGCCGGAGGCCCCCTGCATGGACCAGCTAAGCTACGTTTGAAGTTTGAGGGGGCAAGACAAGCAAGCAGCCCCAGTCTCTGTGCCTCTGTGCGAGCAGTGCCATGGGCAGATGAGGCTGAGCAACAGCTTTCCAGGCTAGCTCTTTCTGGCTGCGAGCTATCTGCAGACGTTCGCATTTTCGGACCAGCCCTGCCGGAGGCGCCCGGCACGAACACCCAAAGTCACGTTTGAAGTTTGAGGGGGCAAGACAAGCAAGCAGCCCCATTCTGTGTGCCTCTGTGCGAGCAGTGCCATGGGCAGATGAGGCTGAGCAACAGCTTTCCAGGCTAGCTCTTTCTGACTACGAGCTATCTGCAGACGTTCGCATTTTGGGAGCAGCCCTGCCGGAGGCGCCCAGCACGGACCACCTAAGCTACATTTGAAGTTTGAGGGGGCAAGAGAAGCAAGCAGCCCCAGTCTCTGTGCCTCTGTGCGAGCACTGCCATGGGCAGATGAGGCTGAGCAACAGCTTTCCAGGCTAGCCCTTTCTGGCTGCGAGCTATCTGCAGACGTTTGCATTTTCGGAGCAGCCCTGCCGGAGGGCCCCGTCACGGACCCCCTAAGCTACGTCTGAAGTTTGAGGTGGCAAGACAAGCAAGCAGCCCCAGGCTCTGTGCCTCTGTGCGAGCAGTGACATGGGCAGATGAGGCTGAGTAACAGCTTTCCAGGCTAGCCCTTTCTGGCTGCGAGCTATCTGCAGACGTTCAAATTCTGGGAGCAGGGCTGCCGGAGGCCCCCGGCACGGACCACCTAAGCTACGTCTGAAGTTTGAGGTGGCAAGACAAGCAAGCAGCCCCAGTCTCTGTGCTTCTGTGCGAGCAGTGCCATGGGCAGATGAGGCTGAGCAACAGCTTTCCAGGCTAGCTCTTTCTGGCTGCGAGCTATCTGCAGACGTTCGAATTTTGGGAGCAGGGCAGCCGGAGGAGCCCGGCATGCACACCCAATGCTACATGTGAAGTTTGAGGGGGCAAGACAAGCAAGCAGCCCCAGGCTCTGTGCCTCTGTGCGAGCAGTGCCATGGGCAGATGAGGCTGAGCAACAGCTTTCCAGGCTAGCTCTTTCTGGCTGCGAGCTATCTGCAGACGTTCGCATTTTTGGAGCTGGGTTGCCGGAACCGCCCGGCATGGACCACCTAAGCTACATTTGAAGTTTAAGGTGGCAAGACAAGCAAGCAGCCCCAGTCTCTGTGCCTCTGTGCGAGCACTGCCGTGGGCAGATGAGGCTGAGCAGCAGCTTTCCAGGCTAGCCCTTTCTGGCTGCGAGCTATCTGCAGACGTTCGAATTCTGGGAGCAGGGCTGCCGGAGGCCCCTGGCACGGACCACCTAAGCTACGTCTGAAGTTTTAGGTAGCAAGACAAGCAAGCAGCCCCAGTCTCTGTGTCTCTGTGCGAGCAGTGCCATGGGCAGATGAGGCTGAGCAACAGCTTTCCAGGCTAGCTCTTGTTGTCTGCAAGCTGTCTGCAGACGTTTGCATTTTCTGAGAAGCACTGCCGGAGGCACCCAGCATGGACCACCTAAGACACGTTTTAAGTTTGAGGTTGCAAGACAAGCAAGAAGCCCCAGTCTCTGTGCCTCTGTGCGAGCAGTGCCATGGGCAGATGAGGCTGAGCAACAGCTTTCCAGGCTAGCTCTTTCTGGCTGCGAGCTATCTGCAGACGTTCGAATTTTCGGACCAGCCCTGCCGGAGGAGCCCGGCATGCACCCCCAATGCTACATTTGAAGTTTGAGGTGGCAAGACAAGCAAGCAGCCCCAGTCTCTGTGCCTCTGTGCGAGCAGTGCCATGGGCAGATGAGGCTGAGCAACAGCTTTCCAGGCTAGCTCTTTCTGGCTGCGAGCTATCTGCAGACGTTCGCATTTTGGGAGCTGGGTTGCCGGAACCGCCCGGCATGGACCACCTAAGTTACATTTGAAGTTTGAGGTGGCAAGACAAGCAAGCAGCCCCAGTCTCTGTGCCTCTTTGCGAGCAGTGCCATGGGCAGATGAGGCTGACCAACAGCTTTCCAGGCTAGCTCTTTCTGGCTGCAATCTATCTGCAGACGTTTGCATTTTCGGACCAGCACTGCCGGAGGCCCCCTGCATGGACCAGCTAAGCTACGTTTGAAGTTTGAGGGGGCAAGACAAGCAAGCAGCCCCAGTCTCTGTGCCTCTGTGCGAGCAGTGCCATGGGCAGATGAGGCTGAGCAACAGCTTTCCAGGCTAGCTCTTTCTGGCTGCGAGCTATCTGCAGACGTTCGCATTTTCGGACCAGCCCTGCCGGAGGCGCCCGGCACGAACACCCAAAGTCACGTTTGAAGTTTGAGGGGGCAAGACAAGCAAGCAGCCCCAGTCTCTGTGCCTCTGTGCGAGCACTGCCATGGGCAGATGAGGCTGAGCAACAGCTTTCCAGGCTAGCTCTTTCTGGCTGCGAGCTATCAGCAGACGTTCGAATTTTGGGAGCAGGGCTGCCGCAGACGCCCAGCACGAACACCCAAAGCCACGTTTTAAGTTTGAGGGGGCAAGAAAAGCAAGCAGCCCCAGTCTCTGTGCCTCTTTGCGAGCAGTGCCATGGGCAGATGAGGCTGATCAACAGCTTTCCATGTTAGCTCTTTCTGGCTGCAATCTATCTGGAGACGTTCGAATTTTGGGAGAAGGGCTGCTGGAGGCGCCCGGCACGGACAGCCTAAGATACATTTGAAGTTTGAGGTTGCAAGACAAGCAAACAGCCCCAGTCTCTGTGCCTCTGTGCGAGCAGTGCCATGGGCAGATGAGGCTGAGCAACACCTTTCCAGGCTAGCTCTTTCTGGCTGAGAGCTATCTGCAGACGTTTGCGTTTTCGGAGCAGGGCTGCCGCAGACGCCCGGCACGAACACCCAAAGCCACGTTTGAAGTTTGAGGGCGCAAGAAAAGCAAGAAGCCCCAGTCTCTGTGCCTCTGTGCGAGCAGTGCCATGGGCAGATGAGGCTGAGCAACAGCTTTCCATGCTAGCTCTTTCTGGCTGCAATCTATCTGCAGACGTTCGAATTTTGGGAGCAGGGCTGCTGGAGGCGCCCGGCACGGACAGCCTAAGATACATTTGAAGTTTGAGGGGGCAAGACAAGCAAGCAGCCCCAGTCTCTGTGCCTCTGTGCGAGCACTGCCATGGGCAGATGAGGCTGAGCAACAGCTTTCCAGGCTAGCTCTTGTTGTCTGCAAGCTGTCTGCAGACGTTTGCCTTTTCTGAGAAGCACTGCCGGAGGCACCCGGCATGGACCACCTAAGACACGTTTTAATTTTGAGGTTGCAAGACAAGCAAGCAGCCCCAGTCTCTGTGCCTCTGTGCGAGCAGTGCCATGGGCAGATGAGGCTGAGCAACAGCTTTCCAGGCTAGCTCTTTCTGGCTGCGAGCTATCTGCAGACGTTCGAATTTTGGGAGCAGGGCTGCCGCAGGAGCCCGGCATGCACCCCCAATGCTACATGTGAAGTTTGAGGTGGCAAGACAAGCAAGCAGCCCCAGTCTCTGTGCCTCTGTGCGAGCAGTGCCATGGGCAGATGAGGCTGAGCAACAGCTTTCCAGGCTAGCTCTTTCTGGCTGCAAGCTATCTGCAGACGTTCGCATTTTGGGAGCTGGGCTGCCGGAGGCCCCCTACACGGACAGCCTAAGCTACGTTTGAAGTTTGAGGGGGCAAGACAAGCAAGCAGCCCCAGTCTCTCTGTGCGCCTGTGCGAGCAGTGCCATGGGCAGATGAGGCTCAGCAACAGATTTCCAGGCTAGCCCTTTCTTGATTAGACATATCCTGAGAAGTTCGCATCTTCAGTACAGGTCTGCTGGAGGCCCCCAGAAAGGACCCCTAGGCTACGTATGAAGTTTGAGGTGGCAAGGCAAGCAAGCAGCCCCAGTCTCTGTGCGCCTCTGCGAGCAGTGCCATGGGCAGATGATGCTGAAAAACAGCTTTCCAGGCCAGCCCCTTTTTGGTAAGAGATATCCTAAGACGTTCGCATATTCGGGTCAGGGTTGCCAGAGGCCCCCGACAAGGACCCCCTGGTATACATTTGTAGTTTGAGCTGGGAAGGCAAGCAAGCAGCCCCACTCTCTCTGTGCGCCTGTGCGAGCAGTGCCATAGGCAGATGAGGCTGAGCAAATGCTTTCCAGGCTAAACCATTCATGGTAAGGGATATCCTGAGATTGTTGGCATTTTCGGGTCAGGGCTGCGGAAGGAGCTTGGCAAGGACCCCCTAGGCTACGTTTCAAGTTTGAGGTGGCAAAGCAAGCAAGCAGCCCCAGTCTCTGTGCGCCTGTGCGAGCAGTGCCATGGGCAGATGAGGCTGAGCAACAGCTTTCCTGGCTAGCCCTTTCTGTCTGCAAGCTATCCGGAGACTTTCGCATTTTCAGTGCAGGGCTGCTGCAGGCACCCGTCAGGGACGCCCGGGATTTGTTTGAAGTTTGAGGTGGCAAGGCAAGCAAGCAGCCCCAGTCTCTGTGCGCCTCTGCGAGCAGTGCCATGGGCAGATGAGCCTGAGAAACAGCTTTCCAAGCTAGTCAATACTTGGTAAGAGATATCCTGAGACGTTCGCATCTTCATTACAGGTCTGCTGGAGGCACGATGCAGGGATCCTGGGGCTATGTTTGAAAATTGAGATGGCAAGGCAAGCAAGCAGCCCCAGTCTCTGTGCGCCTGTGCGAGCAGTGCCATGGGCAGATGAGGCTGAGCAACAGCTTTCAAGGCTGGCCCCTTCTTGGTAAGAGATATCCTGAGACGTTGTCATATTCGGGACAAGGGTGCGGCGGGCACCCGGCAAAGACCCCTAAGGCTACGTTTGACGTCTGAGGTGGCAAGGCAAGCAAGTTGCCCCAGTCTCTGTGCGCCTGTGCGAGCAGTGCCATGGACAGATGAGGCTGAGCACCAGCTTTCCAGGCGAGTCAATACTTGGTAAGACATATCGTGAGACGTTCACATATTCATGTGTGGGCTGTGGGAGGCTCCCAGCAAGGACCCCCTAGGCTACGTGTGAAGTTTGAGGTGGCAAGGCAAGCATCCACAGTCTGTGCGCCTGTGCGAGCAGTGTCATGGGCAGATGAGGCTGAGCAACAGCTTTCCAGACTAGCAAATACTTGGTAAGAGATATCCTAAGACGTTCGCATAGTCAGTGCAGGTCTGCTGGAGTCACCCGTCAGGGATCCCCGGGCTACGTTTGAAAATTGAGGTGGCAAAGCAAGCAAGCAGCCCCAGTCTCTGTGCGCCTGTGCGAGCAGTGCCATGGGCAGATGAGGCTGAGCAACAGCTTTCCAGGCTAGCCCTTTCTTGATTAGAGATATCCTGAGACGTTCGCATCTTCAGTGCAGGGCTGCTGAAGGCACCCGTCAGGGACGCCCGGGATTTGTTTGAAGTTTGAGGTGGCAAGGCAAGCAAGCAGCCCCAGTCTCTGTGCGCCTCTGCGAGCAGTGCCATGGGCAGATGAGGCTGAGCAACAGCTTTCCAGGCTAGCCCCTTCTTGGTAAGAGATATCCAGAGACTTTCACATATTCGGGTCAGGGTTGCCAGAGGCCCTCGTCAAGGACCCCCTAGTATACATTTGTAGTTTGAGCTGGCAAGGCAAGCAAGCAGCCCCAGTCTCTCTGTGCGCCTGTGCGAGCAGTGCCATGGGCAGATGAGGCTGAGCAAATGCTTTCCACGCTAGCCCCTTTTTGGTAAGAGATATCCTGAGATTGGTGGCATTTTCGGGTCAGGTCTGCGGAAGGAGCTTGGCAAGGACCCCCTAGGCAACGTTTCAAGTTTCAGGTGGCAAAGCCAGCAAGCAGCCCCAGTCTCTGTGCGCCTCTGCGAGCAGTGCCATGGGCAGATGAGGCTGAGCAACAGCTTTCCAGGCTAGCCAATACTTAGCAAGAGATATCCTGAGACTTTCGCAGATTCGGGTCAAGGTTGCCGGAGGCCTTTGCCAAGGACCCCCTGGTATACATATGTAGTTTGAGCTGGCAAGACAAGCAAGCAGCCCCAGTCTCTGTGCCTCTGTGCGAGCAGTGCCATGGGCAGATGAGGCTGAGCACCAGCTTACCAGGCTAGTCAGTACTTGGTAAGACATATCGTGAGACGTTCACATATTCATGTGAGGGCTGCGGGAGGCCCCCAGCAAGGACCCCCTAGGCTACGTGTGAAGTTTGAGGTGGCAAGGCAAGCAAGCAGCCCCGGACTCTGTGCGCCTGTGCGAGCAGTGCCATGGGCAGATGAGGCTGAGCAACAGCTTTCCAGGCTAGCCCTTTCTGGCTGCGAGCTATCTGCAGACGTTCGAATTCTGGGAGCAGGGCTGCCGGAGGCCCCCGGCACGGACCACCTAAGCTACGTCTGAAGTTTGAGGTAGCAAGACAAGCAAGCAGCCCCAGTCTCTGTGTCTCTGTGCGAGCAGTGCCATGGGCAGATGAGGCTGAGCAACAGCTTTCCATGCTAGCTCTTTCTGGCTGCAATCTATCTGCAGACGTTCGAATTTTGGGAGCAGGGCTGCTGGAGGCGCCCGGCACGGACAGCCTAAGATATATTTGAAGTTTGAGGGGGCAAGACAAGCAAGCAGCCCCAGTCTCTGTGCCTCTGTGCGAGCACTGCCATGGGCAGATGAGGCTGAGCAACAGCTTTCCAGGCTAGCTCTTGTTGTCTGCAAGCTGTCTGCAGACGTTTGCATTTTCTGAGAAGCACTGCCGGAGGCACCCGGCATTGAGCACCTAAGACACGTTTTAAGTTTGAGGTTGCAAGACAAGCAAGCAGCCCCAGTCTCTGTGCCTCTGTGCGAGCAGTGCCATGGGCAGATGAGGCTGAGCAACAGCTTTCCAGGCTAGCCCTTTCTGGCTGCGAGCTATCTGCAGATGTTCGCTTTTTCAGAGCAGGGCTGACGGAGGCTCGCGGCACGGACCACCAAATATAAGTTTGAAGTTTGAGGGGGCAAGACAAGCAAGCAGCCCCATTCTGTGTGCCTCTGTGCGAGCAGTGCCATGGGCAGATGAGGCTGAGCAACAGCTTTCCAGGCTAGCTCTTTCTGGCTGCGAGCTATCTGCAGACGTTCGAATTTTGGGAGCAGGGCTGCCGGAGGAGCCCGGCATGCACCCCCAATGCTACATGTGAAGTTTCAGGGGGCAAGACAAGCAAGCAGCCCCAGTCTCTGTGCCTCTGTGCGAGCAGTGCCATGGGAAGATGAGGCTGAGCAACAGCTTTCCAGGCTAGCTCTTTCTGGCTGCGAGCTATCTGCAGACGTTTGCGTTTTCGGAGCAGGGCTGCCGCAGACGCCCGGCACGAACACCCAAAGCCACGTTTGAAGTTTGAGGGGGCAAGACAAGCAAGCAGCCCCAGTCTCTGTGCCTCTGAGCGAGCAGTGCCATGGGCAGATGAGGCTGAGCAACAGCTTTCCAGACTAGCAAATACTTGGTAAGAGATATCCTGAGACTGTTGGCATTTTCGGGTCAGGGCTGCGGAAGGAGCTTGGCAAGGACCCCCTAGGCAACGTTTCAAGTTTCAGGTGGCAAAGCCAGCAAGCAGCCCCAGTCTCTGTGCGCCTGTGCGAGCAGTGTCATGGGCAGATGAGGCTGAGCAACAGCTTTCCAGACTAGCAAATACTTGGTAAGAGATATCCTAAGACGTTCGCATAGTCAGTGCAGGTCTGCTGGAGTCACCCGTCAGGGATCCCCGGGCTACGTTTGAAAATTGAGGTGGCAAAGCAAGCAAGCAGCCCCAGTCTCTGTGCGCCTGTGCGAGCAGTGCCATGGGCAGATGAGGCTGAGCAACAGCTTTCCAGGCTAGCCCTTTCTTGATTAGAGATATCCTGAGACGTTCGCATCTTCAGTGCAGGGCTGCTGAAGGCACCCGTCAGGGACGCCCGGGATTTGTTTGAAGTTTGAGGTGGCAAGGCAAGCAAGCAGCCCCAGTCTCTGTGCGCCTCTGCGAGCAGTGCCATGGGCAGATGAGGCTGAGCAACAGCTTTCCAGGCTAGCCCCTTCTTGGTAAGAGATATCCAGAGACTTTCACATATTCGGGTCAGGGTTGCCAGAGGCCCTCGTCAAGGACCCCCTAGTATACATTTGTAGTTTGAACTGGCAAGGCAAGCAAGCAGCCCCAGTCTCTCTGTGCGCCTGTGCGAGCAGTGCCATGGGCAGATGAGGCTGAGCAAATGCTTTCCACGCTAGCCCCTTCTTGGTAAGAGATATCCTGAGATTGTTGGCATTTTCGGGTCAGGTCTGCGGAAGGAGCTTGGCAAGGACCCCCTAGGCAACGTTTCAAGTTTCAGGTGGCAAAGCCAGCAAGCAGCCCCAGTCTCTGTGCGCCTCTGCGAGCAGTGCCATGGGCAGATGAGGCTGAGCAACAGCTTTCCAGGCTAGCCAATACTTAGCAAGAGATATCCTGAGACTTTCGCAGATTCGGGTCAAGGTTGCCGGAGGCCTTTGCCAAGGACCCCCTGGTATACATATGTAGTTTGAGCTGGCAAGACAAGCAAGCAGCCCCAGTCTCTGTGCCTCTGTGCGAGCAGTGCCATGGGCAGATGAGGCTGAGCACCAGCTTACCAGGCTAGTCAGTACTTGGTAAGACATATCGTGAGACGTTCACATATTCATGTGAGGGCTGCGGGAGGCCCCCAGCAAGGACCCCCTAGGCTACGTGTGAAGTTTGAGGTGGCAAGGCAAGCAAGCAGCCCCGGACTCTGTGCGCCTGTGCGAGCAGTGCCATGGGCAGATGAGGCTGAGCAACAGCTTTCCAGGCTAGCCCTTTCTGGCTGCGAGCTATCTGCAGACGTTCGAATTCTGGGAGCAGGGCTGCCGGAGGCCCCCGGCACGGACCACCTAAGCTACGTCTGAAGTTTGAGGTAGCAAGACAAGCAAGCAGCCCCAGTCTCTGTGTCTCTGTGCGAGCAGTGCCATGGGCAGATGAGGCTGAGCAACAGCTTTCCATGCTAGCTCTTTCTGGCTGCAATCTATCTGCAGACGTTCGAATTTTGGGAGCAGGGCTGCCGGAGGCGCCCGGCACGGACAGCCTAAGATATATTTGAAGTTTGAGGGGGCAAGACAAGCAAGCAGCCCCAGTCTCTGTGCCTCTGTGCGAGCACTGCCATGGGCAGATGAGGCTGAGCAACAGCTTTCCAGGCTAGCTCTTGTTGTCTGCAAGCTGTCTGCAGACGTTTGCATTTTCTGAGAAGCACTGCCGGAGGCACCCGGCATTGACCACCTAAGACACGTTTTAAGTTTGAGGTTGCAAGACAAGCAAGCAGCCCCAGTCTCTGTGCCTCTGTGCGAGCAGTGCCATGGGCAGATGAGGCTGAGCAACAGCTTTCCAGGCTAGCCCTTTCTGGCTGCGAGCTATCTGCAGACGTTCGAATTTTGGGAGGAGGGCTGCCGGAGGAGCCCGGCATGCACCCCCAGTGCTACATTTGAAGTTTCAGGGGGCAAGACAAGCAAGCAGACCCCGTCTCTGTGCCTCTGTGCGAGCAGTGCCACTGGCAGATGAGGCTGAGCAACAGCTTTCCAGGCTAGCTCTTTCTGGCTGCGAGCTATCTGCAGATGTTCGCTTTTTCAGAGCAGGGCTGACGGAGGCTCGCGGCACGGACCACCAAATATAAGTTTGAAGTTTGAGGGGGCAAGACAAGCAAGCAGCCCCATTCTGTGTGCCTCTGTGCGAGCAGTGCCATGGGCAGATGAGGCTGAGCAACAGCTTTCCAGGCTAGCTCTTTCTGGCTGCGAGCTATCTGCAGACGTTCGAATTTTGGGAGCAGGGCTGCCGGAGGAGCCCGGCATGCACCCCCAATGCTACATGTGAAGTTTCAGGGGGCAAGACAAGCAAGCAGCCCCAGTCTCTGTGCCTCTGTGCGAGCAGTGCCATGGGAAGATGAGGCTGAGCAACAGCTTTCCAGGCTAGCTCTTTCTGGCTGCGAGCTATCTGCAGACGTTTGCGTTTTCGGAGCAGGGCTGCCGCAGACGCCCGGCACGAACACCCAAAGCCACGTTTGAAGTTTGAGGGGGCAAGACAAGCAAGCAGCCCCAGTCTCTGTGCCTCTGAGCGAGCAGTGCCATGGGCAGATGAGGCTGAGCAACAGCTTTCCAGACTAGTCAATACTTGGTAAGAGATATCCTGAGACTGTTGGCATTTTCGGGTCAGGGCTGCGGAAGGAGCTTGGCAAGGACCCCCTAGGCAACGTTTCAAGTTTCAGGTGGCAAAGCCAGCAAGCAGCCCCAGTCTCTGTGCGCCTGTGCGAGCAGTGCCATGGGCAGATGAGGCTGAGCAACAGCTTTCCAGGCTAGTCAATACTTGGTAAGAGATATCCTGAGACGTGCTCATATTCGGGTCAGGGTTGCCAGAGGCCTTCGCCAAGGACCCCCTGGTATACATTTGTAGTTTGAGCTGACAAGGCAAGCAAGCAGCCCCAGTCTCTCTGTGCGCCTGTGCGAGCAGTGCCATGGGCAGATGAGGCTGAGCAAGAGCTTTCCGGGCTAGCCCCTTCTTGGTAAGAGATATCCTGAGACGTTCGCATCTTCAGTACTGGTCTGCTGGAGGCACCATGCAGGGATCCCCGGGCTACATTTGAAAACTGAGGTGGCAAGGCAAGCAAGCAGCCCCAGTCTCTGTGCCTCTGTGCGAGCACTGCCATGTGCAGATGAGGCTGAGCAACAGGTTACCAGGCTAGTCAATACTTGGTAAGACATATCGTCAGATTTTCGCATATTGCGGTGAGGGCTGCGGGAAGCCCCCAGCAAGGACCCCCCGGATACGTTTGAAGTTAGAGGTTGCAACGCAAGCAAGCAGCCCCAGTCTCTGTGCACCTGTGCGAGCAGTGCCATGGGCACATGAGGCTGAGCAACAGCTTTCCAGGCTAGTCAATACTTGGTAAGACATATCGTGAGATGTTTGCATATTCATGTAAGGGCTGCGGGAGGCCCCCAGCAAGGACCCCCTAGGCTACGTGTGATGTTTGAGGTGGCAGGGCAAGCAAGAAGCCACAGACTCTGTGCGCCTGTGCGAGCAGTGCCATGGTCAGATGATGCTGACCACCAGCTTTCCAGGCTAGCCCTTTCTTCGTAAGAGATATCCTAAGACGTTCGCATATTCAGTGCAGGTCTGCTGGAGTTACTCGTCAGGGATCCCCTAGCTACGTTTGAAAATGGAGGTGGCAAAGCAAGCAAGCAGCCCCAGTCTCTGTGCGCCTGTGCGAGCAGTGCCATGGGCAGATGAGGCTGAGCAACAGCTTTCCAAGCTAGCCCTTTCTGGGTGCAAGCTATCTGGAGACTTTCGCATTTTCAGTGCAGGGCTGCTGAAGGCAACCGTCAGGGACGCCCGGGATTTGTTTGAAGTTTGAGGTGGCAAGGCAAGCAAGCAGCCCCAGTCTCTGTGCGCCTCTGCGAGCAGTGCTATGGGCAGATGAGCCTGAGAAACAGCTTTCCAAGCTAGTCAATACTTGGTAAGAGATATCCTGAGACATTCGCATCTTCATTACAGGTCTGCTGGAGGCACGATGCAGGGATCCTGGGGCTATGTTTGAAAATTGAGATGGCAAGGCAAGCAAGCAGCCCCAGTCTCTGTGCGCCTGTGCGAGCAGTGCCATGGGCAGATGAGGCTGAGCAACAGCTTTCCAGGCTAGCCCTTTCTTGATTAGAGATATCCTGAGACGTTCGCATCTTCAGTGCAGGGCTGCTGAAGTCACCCGTCAGGGACGCCCGGGATTTGTTTGAAGTTTGAGGTGGCAAGGCCAGCAAGCAGCCCCAGTCTCTGTGCGCCTGTGCGAGCAGTGTCATGGGCAGATGAGGCTGAGCAACAGCTTTCCAGGCTAGCCAATACTTGGTAAGAGATATCCTGAGACGTGCTCATATTCGGGTCAGGGTTGCCAGAGGCCTTCGCCAAGGACCCCCTGGTATACATTTGTAGTTTGAGCTGACAAGGCAAGCAAGCAGCCCCAGTCTCTCTGTGCGCCTGTGCGAGCACTGCCATGGGCAGATGAGGCTGAGCAAGAACTTTCCGGGCTAGCCCCTTCTGGGTGCAGGCTATCCGGAGACTTTCGCATTTTCGGTTCAGGTCAGCTGAAGGCACCCGGCAGGGACGCCCGGGAATTTTTTGAACTTTGAGGTGTCAAGGCAATAAAGCAGCCCCAGTCTCTGTGCTTCTGTGCAAGCAGTGCCATGGGCAGATGAGGCTGAGCAACAGCTTTCCAGGCTAGCCCTTTATTGATTAGACATATCCTGAGACGTTCGCATCTTCAGTACAGGTCTGCTGGAGGCCCCCAGAAAAGACCCCTTAGGCTACGTATGAAGTTTGAGGTGGCAAGGCAAGCAAGAAGCCACAGTCTCTGTGCGCCTGTGCGAGCAGTTCCATGGGCAGATGAGGCTGAGCAACAGCTTTCCAGGCTAGCCAATACTTGGTAAGAGATATCCTGAGACGTGCTCATATTCGGGTCAGGGTTGCCAGAGGCCTTCGCCAAGGACCCCCTGGTATACATTTGTAGTTTGAGCTGACAAGGCAAGCAAGCAGCCCCAGTCTCTCTGTGCGCCTGTGCGAGCACTGCCATGGGCAGATGAGGCTGAGCAAGAACTTTCCGGGCTAGCCCCTTCTGGGTGCAAGCTATCCGGAGACTTTCGCATTTTCGGTGCAGGTCAGCTGAAGGCACCCGGCAGGGACGCCCGGGAATTTTTTGAACTTTGAGGTGTGAAGGCAATAAAGCAGCCCCAGTCTCTGTGCGCCTGTGCGAGCAGTGCCATGGGCAGATGAGGCTGAGCAACAGCTTTCCAGGCTAGCCCTTTATTGATTAGACATATCCTGAGACATTCGCATCTTCAGTACAGGTCTGCTGGAGGCCCCCAGAAAAGACCCCCTAGGCTACGTATGAAGTTTGAGGTGGCAAGGCAAGCAAGAAGCCACAGTCTCTGTGCGCCTGTGCGAGCAGTTCCATGGGCAGATGAGGCTGAGCAACAGCTTTCCAGGCTAGCCAATACTTGGTAAGAGATATCCTGAGACGTGCTCATATTCGGGTCAGGGTTGCCAGAGGCCTTCGCCAAGGACCCCCTGGTATACATTTGTAGTTTGAGCTGACAAGGCAAGCAAGCAGCCCCAGCCTCTCTGTGCGCCTCTGCGAGCACTGCCATGGGCAGATGAGGCTGAGCAAGAACTTTCCGGGCTAGCCCCTTCTGGGTGCAAGCTATCCGGAGACTTTCGCATTTTCGGTGCAGGTCAGCTGAAGGCACCCGGCAGGGACAGATGAGGCTGAGCACCAGCTTTCCAGGCTAGTCAATATTTGGTAAGACATATAGTGAGACGTTCACATATTCATGTGTGGGCTGTGGGAGGCTCCCAGCAAGGACCCCCTAGGCTACGTGTGAAGTTTGAGGTGGCAAGGCAACCATCCAGGGTCTCTGTGCGCATGTGCGAGCAGTGTCATGGGCAGATGAGGCTGAGCAACAGCTTTCCAGACTAGCAAATACTTGGTAAGAGATATCCTAAGACGTTCGCATAGTCAGTGCAGGTCTGCTGGAGTCACCCGTCAGGGATCCCCGGGCTACGTTTGAAAATTGAGGTGGCAAAGCAAGCAAGCAGCCCCAGTCTCTGTGCGCCTGTGCGAGCAGTGCCATGGGCAGATGAGGCTGAGCAACAGCTTTCCAGGCTAGCCCTTTCTTGATTAGAGATATCCTGAGACGTTCGCATATTCAGTGCAGGGCTGCTGAAGGCACCCGTCAGGGACGCCCAGGATTTCTTTGAAGTTTGAGGTGGCAAGGCAAGCAAGCAGCCCCAGTCTCTGTGCGCCTGTGCGAGCAGTGTCATGGGCAGATGAGGCCGAGCAACAGCTTTCCAGGCTAGCCCCTTCTTGGTAAGAGATATCCAGAGACTTTCACATATTCGGGTCAGGGTTGCCAGAGGCCCTCGTCAAGGACCCCCTAGTATACATTGGTAGTTTGAGCTGGCAAGGCAAGCAAGCAGCCCCAGTCTCTCTGTGCGCCTGTGCGAGCACTGCCATGGGCAGATGAGGCTGAGCAAATGCTTTCCACGCTAGCCCCTTCTTGGTAAGAGATATCCTGAGATTGTTGGCATTTTCGGGTCAGGGCTGCGGAAGGAGCTTGGCAAGGACCCCCTAGGCAACGTTTCAAGTTTCAGGTGGCAAAGCCAGCAAGCAGCCCCAGTCTCTGTGCGCCTCTGCGAGCAGTGCCATGGGCAGATGAGGCTGAGCAACAGCTTTCCAGGCTAGCCAATACTTAGCAAGAGATATCCTGAGACGTTCGCAGATTCGGGTCAAGGTTGCCGGAGGCCTTTGCCAAGGACCCCCTGGTATACATATGTAGTTTGAGCTGGCAAGACAAGCAAGCAGCCCCAGTCTCTGTGCCTCTGTGCGAGCAGTGCCATGGGCAGATGAGGCTGAGTAACAGCTTTCCAGGCTAGCCCCTTCTTGGTAAGAGATATCCTGAGACATTCGCATCTTCAGTACTGGTCTGCTGGAGGCACCATGCAGGGATCCCCGGGCTACATTTGAAAACTGAGGTGGCAAGGCAAGCAAGCAGCCCCAGTCTCTGTGCCTCTGTGCGAGCACTGCCATGTGCAGATGAGGCTGAGCAACAGGTTACCAGGCTAGTCAATACTTGGTAAGACATATCGTCAGATTTTCGCATATTGCGGTGAGGGCTGCGGGAAGCCCCCAGCAAGGACCCCCCGGATACGTTTGAAGTTTGAGGTTGCAACGCAAGCAAGCAGCCCCAGTCTCTGTGCGCCTGTGCGAGCAGTGCCATGGGCACATGAGGCTGAGCAACAGCTTTCCAGGCTAGTCAATACTTGGTAAGACATATCGTGAGATGTTTGCATATTCATGTAAGGCCTGCGGGAGGCCCCCAGCAAGGACCCCCTAGGCTACGTGTGATGTTTGAGGTGGCAAGGCAAGCAAGAAGCCACAGACTCTGTGCGCCTGTGCGAGCAGTGCCATGGTCAGATGATGCTGACCACCAGCTTACCAGGCTAGCCCTTTCTTGGTAAGAGATATCCCAAGACGTTCGCATATTCAGTGCAGGTCTGCTGGAGTTACTCGTCAGGGATCCCCTAGCTACGTTTGAAAATGGAGGTGGCAAAGCAAGCAAGCAGCCCCAGTCTCTGTGCGCCTGTGCGAGCAGTGCCATGGGCAGATGAGCCTGAGAAACAGCTTTCCAAGCTAGTCAATACTTGGTAAGAGGTATCCTGAGACGTTCGCATCTTCATTACAGGTCTGCTGGAGGCACGATGCAGGGATCCTGGGGCTATGTTTGAAAATTGAGATGGCAAGGCAAGCAAGCAGCCCCAGTCTCTGTGCGCCTGTGCGAGCAGTGCCATGGGCAGATGAGGCTGAGCAACAGCTTTCAAGGCTGGCCCCTGCTTGGTAAGAGATATCCTGAGACGTTGTCATATTCGGGACAAGGGTGCGGCGGGCACCCGGCAAAGACCCCTAAGGCTACGTTTGACGTCTGAGGTGGCAAGGCAAGCAAGCAGCCCCAGTCTCTGTGCGCCTGTGCGAGCAGTGCCATGGACAGATGAGGCTGAGCGCCAGCTTTCCAGGCTAGTCAATATTTGATAAGACATATAGTGAGACGTTCACATATTCATGTGTGGGCTGTGGGAGGCTCCCAGCAAGGACCCCCTAGGCTGCGTGTGAAGTTTGAGGTGGCAAGGCAAGCATCCAGGGTCTCTGTGCGCCTGTGCGAGCAGTGCCATGGGCAGATGAGGCTGAGCAACAGCTTTCCAGGCTAGCCCTTTCTTGATTAGAGATATCCTGAGACGTTCGCATCTTCAGTGCAGGGCTGCTGAAGGCACCCGTCAGGGACGCCCGGGATTTGTTTGAAGTTTGAGGTGGCAAGGCAAGCAAGCAGCCCCAGTCTCTGTGCGCCTGTGCGAGCAGTGTCATGGGCAGATGAGGCTGAGCAACAGCTTTCCTGGCTAGCCCTTTCTGTCTGCAAGCTATCCTGAGACTTTCGCATTTTCAGTGCAGGGCTGCTGCAGGCACCCGTCAGGGACGCCCGGGATTTGTTTGAAGTTTGAGGTGGCAAGGCAAGCAAGCAGCCCCAGTCTCTGTGCGCCTGTGCGAGCAGTGCCATGGGCAGATGAGCCTGAGAAACAGCTTTCCAAGCTAGTCAATACTTGGTAAGAGATATCCTGAGACGTTCGCATCTTCATTACAGGTCTGCTGGAGGCACGATGCAGGGATCCTGGGGCTATGTTTGAAAATTGAGATGGCAAGGCAAGCAAGCAGCCCCAGTCTCTGTGCGCCTGTGCGAGCAGTGCCATGGGCAGATGAGGCTGAGCAACAGCTTTCAAGGCTGGCCCCTTCTTGGTAAGAGATATCCTGAGACGTTGTCATATTCGGGACAAGGGTGCGGCGGGCACCCGGCAAAGACCCCTAAGGCTACGTTTGACGTCTGAGGTGGCAAGGCAAGCAAGTTGCCCCAGTCTCTGTGCGCCTGTGCGAGCAGTGCCATGGACAGATGAGGCTGAGCACCAGCTTTCCAGGCGAGTCAATACTTGGTAAGACATATCGTGAGACGTTCACATATTCATGTGTGGGCTGTGGGAGGCTCCCAGCAAGGACCCCCTAGGCTACGTGTGAAGTTTGAGGTGGCAAGGCAAGCATCCAGGGTCTCTGTGCGCCTGTGCGAGCAGTGTC
Source organism: Opisthocomus hoazin (assembly GCF_030867145.1). Lineage (NCBI taxonomy): Eukaryota > Metazoa > Chordata > Aves > Opisthocomiformes > Opisthocomidae > Opisthocomus > Opisthocomus hoazin. Next base: position 11,937,380 of record NC_134453.1, read on the forward strand.
ATGGGCAGATGAGGCTGAGCAACAGCTTTCCAGACTAGCAAATACTTGGTAAGAGATATCCTAAGACGTTCGCATAGTCAGTGCAGGTCTGCTGGAGTCACCCGTCAGGGATCCCCGGGCTACGTTTGAAAATTGAGGTGGCAAAGCAAGCAAGCAGCCCCAGTCTCTGTGCGCCTGTACGAGCAGTGCCATGGGCAGATGAGGCTGAGCAACAGCTTTCCAGGCTAGCCCTTTCTTGATTAGAGATATCCTGAGACGTTCGCATCTTCAGTGCAGGGCTGCTGAAGGCACCCGTCAGGGACGCCCGGGATTTGTTTAAAGTTTGAGGTGGCAAGGCAAGCAAGCAGCCCCAGTCTCTGTGCGCCTCTGCGAGCAGTGTCATGGGCAGATGAGGCTGAGCAACAGCTTTCCAGGCTAGCTCTTTCTGCCTGCGAGCTGTCTGCAGACGTTCGCATTTTTGGAGCTGGGTTGCCGGAACCGCCCGGCATGGACCACCTAAGCTACATTTGAAATTTGAGGGGGCAAGACAAGCAAGCAGCCCCAGTCTCTGTGCCTCTGTGCGAGCAGTGCCATGGGCAGATGAGGCTGAGCAACAGCTTTCCAGGCTAGCTCTTTCTGGCTGAGAGCTATCTGCAGACGTTTGCGTTTTCGGAGCAGGGCAGCCGCAGACGCCTGGCACGAACACCCAAAGCCACGTTTGAAGTTTGAGGGGGCAAGAAAAGCAAGAAGCCCCAGTCTCTGTGCCTCTGTGCGAGCAGTGCCATGGGCAGATGAGGCTGATCAACAGCTTTCCATGTTAGCTCTTTCTGGCTGCAATCTATCTGGAGACGTTCGAATTTTGGGAGAAGGGCTGCTGGAGGCGCCCGGCACGGACAGCCTAAGATACATTTGAAGTTTGAGGTTGCAAGACAAGCAAACAGCCCCAGTCTCTGTGCCTCTGTGCGAGCAGTGCCATGGGCAGATGAGGCTGAGCAACACCTTTCCAGGCTAGCTCTTTCTGGCTGAGAGCTATCTGCAGACGTTTGCGTTTTCGGAGCAGGGCTGCCGCAGACGCCCGGCACGAACACCCAAAGCCACGTTTGAAGTTTGAGGTGGCAAGACAAGCAAGCAGCCCCAGTCTCTGTGCCTCTGTGCGAGCAGTGCCATGGGCAGATGAGGCTGAGCAACAGCTTTCCTGGCTAGCTCTTTCTGGCTGCAATCTATCTGCAGACGTTCGAATTTTGGGAGCAGGGCTGCTGGAGGCGCCCGGCACGGACAGCCTAAGATACATTTGAAGTTTGAGGGGGCAAGACAAGCAAGCAGCCCCAGTCTCTGTGCCTCTGTGCGAGCACTGCCATGGGCAGATGAGGCTGAGCAACAGCTTTCCAGGCTAGCTCTTGTTGTCTGCAAGCTGTCTGCAGACGTTTGCCTTTTCTGAGAAGCACTGCCGGAGGCACCCGGCATGGACCACCTAAGACACGTTTTAATTTTGAGGTTGCAAGACAAGCAAGCAGCCCCAGTCTCTGTGCCTCTGTGCGAGCAGTGCCATGGGCAGATGAGGCTGAGCAACAGCTTTCCAGGCTAGCTCTTTCTGGCTGCAAGCTATCTGCAGACGTTCGCATTTTGGGAGCTGGGCTGCCAGAGGCCCCCTACACGGACAGCCTAAGCTACGTTTGAAGTTTGAGGGGGCAAGACAAGCAAGCAGCCCCAGTCTCTGTGCCTCTGTGCGAGCATTGCCATGGGCAGATGAGGCTGAGCAACAGCTTTCCAGGCTAGCCCTTTCTGGGTGCAAGCTATCTGGAGACTTTCGCATTTTCAGTGCAGGGCTGCTGAAGGCAACCGTCAGGGACGCCCGGGATTTTTTTGAAATTTGAGGTGGCAAGGCAAGCAAGCAGCCCCAGTCTCTGTGCGCCTCTGCGAGCAGTGCCATGGGCATATGAGCCTGAGAATCAGCTTTCCAAGCTAGTCAATACTTGGTAAGAGATATCCTGAGACGTTCGCATCTTCATTACAGGTCTGCTGGAGGCACGATGCAGGGATCCTGGGGCTATGTTTGAAAATTGAGATGGCAAGGCAAGCAAGCAGCCCCAGTCTCTGTGCGCCTGTGCGAGCAGTGCCATGGGCAGATGAGGCTGAGCAACAGCTTTCAAGGCTGGCCCCTGCTTGGTAAGAGATATCCTGAGACGTTGTCATATTCGGGACAAGGGTGCGGCGGGCACCCGGCAAGGACCCCTAAGGCTACGTTTGACGTCTGAGGTGGCAAGGCAAGCAAGTTGCCCCAGTCTCTGTGCGTCTGTGCGAGCAGTGCCATGGACAGATGAGGCTGAGCACCAGCTTTCCAGGCTAGTCAATATTTGGTAAGACATATAGTGAGACGTTCACATATCCATGTGTGGGCTGTGGGAGGCTCCCAGCAAGGACCCCCTAGGCTACGTGTGAAGTTTGAGGTGGCAAGGCAAGCATCCACAGTCTGTGCGCCTGTGCGAGCAGTGTCATGGGCAGATGAGGCTGAGCAACAGGTTTCCAGACTAGCAAATACTTGGTAAGAGATATCCTGAGACTGTTGGCATTTTCGGGTCAGGGCTGCGGAAGGAGCTTGCAAGGACCTCCTAGGCAACGTTTCAAGTTTCAGGTGGCAAAGCCAGCAAGCTGCCCCAGTCTCTGTGCGCCTGTGCGAGCAGTGCCATGGGCAGATGAGGCTGAGCAACAGCTTTCCAGGCTAGCCAGTACTTGGCAAGAGATATCCTGAGACGTTCGCAGATTCGGGTCAAGGTTGCCGGAGGCCTTTGCCAATGACCCCCTGGTATACATATGTAGTTTGAGCTGGCAAGACAAGCAAGCAGCCCCAGTCTCTCTGTGCGCCTGTGCGAGCAGTGCCATGGGCAGATGAGGCTGAGCAACCGCTTTCCAGGCCAGCCCCTTTTTGGTAAGAGATATCCTAAGACGTTCGCATATTCGGGTCAGGGTTGCCAGAGGCCCCCGACAAGGACCCCCTAGTATACATTTGTAGTTTGAGCTGGGAAGGCAAGCAAGCAGCCCCACTCTCTCTGTGCGCCTGTGCGAGCAGTGCCATAGGCAGATGAGGCTGAGCAAATGCTTTCCAGGCTAAACCATTCATGGTAAGAGATATCCTGAGATTGTTGGCATTTTTGGGTCAGGGCTGCGGAAGGAGCTTGGCAAGGACCCCCTAGGCTACGTTTCAAGTTTGAGGTGGCAAAGCAAGCAAGCAGCCCCAGTCTCTGTGCGCCTGTGCGAGCAGTGCCATGGGCAGATGAGGCTGAGCAACAACTTTCCTGGCTAGCCCTTTCTGTCTGCAAGCTATCCGGAGACTTTCGCATTTTCAGTGCAGGGCTGCTGCAGGCACCCGTCAGGGAAGCCCGGGATTTGTTTGAAGTTTGAGGTGGCAAGGCAAGCAAGCAGCCCCAGTCTCCGTGCGCCTCTGCGAGCAGTGCCATGGGAAGATGAGCCTGAGAATCAGCTTTCCAAGCTAGTCAATACTTGGTAAGAGATATCCTGAGACGTTCGCATCTTCATTACAGGTCTGCTGGAGGCACGATGCAGGGATCCTGGGGCTATGTTTGAAAATTGAGATTGCAAGGCAAGCAAGCAGCCCCAGTCTCTGTGCGCCTGTGCGAGCAGTGCCATGGGCAGATGAGGCTGAGCAACAGCTTTCCTGGCTAGCCCTTTCTGTCTGCAAGCTATCCGGAGACTTTCGCATTTTCAGTGCAGATGAGGCTGAGCAACAGCTTTCAAGGCAGGCCCCTGCTTGGTAAGAGATATCCTGAGACGTTGTCGTATTCGGGACAAGGGTGCGGCGGGCACCCGGCAAGGACCCCTAAGGCTACGTTTGACGTCTGAGGTGGCAAGGCAAGCAAGTTGCCCCAGTCTCTGTGCGCCTGTGCGAGCAGTGCCATGGACAGATGAGGCTGAGCACCAGCTTTCCAGGCTAGTCAATATTTGGTAAGACATATAGTGAGACGTTCACATATTCATGTGTGGGCTGTGGGAGGCTCCCAGCAAGGACCCCCTAGGCTACGTGTGAAGTTTGAGGTGGCAAGGCAAGCATCCACAGTCTCTGTGCGCCTGTGCGAGCAGTGTCATGGGCAGATGCGGCTGAGTAACAGGTTTCCAGACTAGCAAATACTTGGTAAGAGATATCCTGAGACTGTTGGCATTTTCGGGTCAGGGCTGCGGAAGGAGCTTGGCAAGGACCCCCTAGGCTACGTTTCAAGTTTCAGGTGGCAAAGCAAGCAAGCAGCCCCAGTCTCTGTGCGCCTGTGCGAGCAGTGCCATGAGCAGATGAGGCTGAGCAACAGCTTTCCTGGCTAGCCCTTTCTGTCTGCAAGCTGTCCGGAGACTTTCGCATTTTCAGTGCAGGGCTGCTGCAGGCACCCGTCAGGGACGCCCGGGATTTGTTTGAAGTTTGAGGTGGCAAGGCAAGCAAGCAGCCCCAGTCTCTGTGCGCCTCTGCGAGCAGTGCCATGGGCAGATGAGCCTGAGAATCAGCTTTCCAAGCTAGTCAATACTTGGTAAGAGATATCCTGAGACGTTCGCATCTTCATTACAGGTCTGCTGGAGGCACGATGCAGGGATCCTGGGGCTATGTTTGAAAATTGAGATGGCAAGGCAAGCAAGCAGCCCCAGTCTCTGTGCGCCTGTGCGAGCAGTGCCATGGGCAGATGAGGCTGAGCAACAGCTTTCAAGGCTGGCCCCTGCTTGGTAAGAGATATCCTGAGACGTTGTCATATTCGGGACAAGGGTGCGGCGGGCACCCGGCAAGGACCCCTAAGGCTACGTTTGACGTCTGAGGTGGCAAGGCAAGCAAGTTGCCCCAGTCTCTGTGCGTCTGTGCGAGCAGTGCCATGGACAGATGAGGCTGAGCACCAGCTTTCCAGGCTAGTCAATATTTGGTAAGACATATAGTGAGACGTTCACATATTCATGTGTGGGCTGTGGGAGGCTCCCAGCAAGGACCCCCTAGGCTACGTGTGAAGTTTGAGGTGGCAAGGCAAGCATCCACAGTCTCTGTGCGCCTGTGCGAGCAGTGTCATGGGCAGATGAGGCTGAGCAACAGGTTTCCAGACTAGCAAATACTTGGTAAGAGATATCCTGAGACTGTTGGCATTTTCGGGTCAGGGCTGCGGAAGGAGCTTGGCAAGGACCCCCTAGGCAACGTTTCAAGTTTCAGGTGGCAAAGCCAGCAAGCTGCCCCAGTCTCTGTGCGCCTGTGCGAGCAGTGCCATGGGCAGATGAGGCTGAGCAACAGCTTTCCAGGCTAGCCAGTACTTGGCAAGAGATATCCTGAGACGTTCGCAGATTCGGGTCAAGGTTGCCGGAGGCCTTTGCCAATAACCCCCTGGTATACATATGTAGTTTGAGCTGGCAAGACAAGCAAGCAGCCCCAGTCTCTCTGTGCGCCTGTGCGAGCAGTGCCATGGGCAGATGAGGCTCAGCAACAGATTTCCAGGCTAGCCCTTTCTTGATTAGACATATCCTGAGAAGTTCGCATCTTCAGTACAGGTCTGCTGGAGGCCCCCAGCAAGGACCCCTAGGCTACGTATGAAGTTTGAGGTGGCAAGGCAAGCAAGCAGCCCCAGTCTCTGTGCGCCTCTGCGAGCAGTGCCATGGGCAGATGATGCTGAAAAACAGCTTTCCAGGCCAGCCCCTTTTTGGTAAGAGATATCCTAAGACGTTCGCATATTCGGGTCAGGGTTGCCAGAGGCCCCCGACAAGGACCCCCTGGTATACATTTGTAGTTTGAGCTGGGAAGGCAAGCAAGCAGCCCCACTCTCTCTGTGCGCCTGTGCGAGCAGTGCCATAGGCAGATGAGGCTGAGCAAATGCTTTCCAGGCTAAACCATTCATGGTAAGAGATATCCTGAGATTGTTGGCATTTTCGGGTCAGGGCTGCGGAAGGAGCTTGGCAAGGACCCCCTAGGCTACGTTTCAAGTTTGAGGTGGCAAAGCAAGCAAGCAGCCCCAGTCTCTGTGCGCCTGTGCGAGCAGTGCCATGGGCAGATGAGGCTGAGCAACAGCTTTCCTGGCTAGCCCTTTCTGTCTGCAAGCTATCCGGAGACTTTCGCATTTTCAGTGCAGGGCTGCTGCAGGCACCCGTCAGGGACGCCCGGGATTTGTTTGAAGTTTGAGGTGGCAAGGCAAGCAAGCAGCCCCAGTCTCTGTGCGCCTCTGCGAGCAGTGCCATGGGCAGATGAGCCTGAGAAACAGCTTTCCAAGCTAGTCAATACTTGGTAAGAGATATCCTGAGACGTTCGCATCTTCATTACAGGTCTGCTGGAGGCACGATGCAGGGATCCTGGGGCTATGTTTGAAAATTGAGATGGCAAGGCAAGCAAGCAGCCCCAGTCTCTGTGCGCCTGTGCGAGCAGTGCCATGGGCAGATGAGGCTGAGCAACAGCTTTCAAGGCTGGCCCCTTCTTGGTAAGAGATATCCTGAGACGTTGTCATATTCGGGACAAGGGTGCGGCGGGCACCCGGCAAAGACCCCTAAGGCTACGTTTGACGTCTGAGGTGGCAAGGCAAGCAAGTTGCCCCAGTCTCTGTGCGCCTGTGCGAGCAGTGCCATGGACAGATGAGGCTGAGCACCAGCTTTCCAGGCGAGTCAATACTTGGTAAGACATATCGTGAGACGTTCACATATTCATGTGTGGGCTGTGGGAGGCTCCCAGCAAGGACCCCCTAGGCTACGTGTGAAGTTTGAGGTGGCAAGGCAAGCATCCAGGGTCTCTGTGCGCCTGTGCGAGCAGTGTCATGGGCAGATGAGGCTGAGCAACAGCTTTCCAGACTAGCAAATACTTGGTAAGAGATATCCTAAGACGTTCGCATAGTCAGTGCAGGTCTGCTGGAGTCACCCGTCAGGGATCCCCGGGCTACGTTTGAAAATTGAGGTGGCAAAGCAAGCAAGCAGCCCCAGTCTCTGTGCGCCTGTGCGAGCAGTGCCATGGGCAGATGAGGCTGAGCAACAGCTTTCCAGGCTAGCCCTTTCTTGATTAGAGATATCCTGAGACGTTCGCATCTTCAGTGCAGGGCTGCTGAAGGCACCCGTCAGGGACGCCCGGGATTTGTTTGAAGTTTGAGGTGGCAAGGCAAGCAAGCAGCCCCAGTCTCTGTGCGCCTCTGCGAGCAGTGCCATGGGCAGATGAGCCTGAGAAACAGCTTTCCAAGCTAGTCAATACTTGGTAAGAGATATCCTGAGACGTTCGCAGATTCGGGTCAAGGTTGCCGGAGGCCTTTGCCAAGGACCCCCTGGTATACATATGTAGTTTGAGCTGGCAAGACAAGCAAGCAGCCCCAGTCTCTGTGCCTCTGTGCGAGCAGTGCCATGGGCAGATGAGGCTGAGCACCAGCTTACCAGGCTAGTCAGTACTTGGTAAGACATATCGTGAGACGTTCACATATTCATGTGAGGGCTGCGGGAGGCCCCCAGCAAGGACCCCCTAGGCTACGTGTGAAGTTTGAGGTGGCAAGGCAAGCAAGCAGCCCCGGACTCTGTGCGCCTGTGCGAGCAGTGCCATGGGCAGATGAGGCTGAGCAACAGCTTTCCAGGCTAGCCCTTTCTGGCTGCGAGCTATCTGCAGACGTTCGAATTCTGGGAGCAGGGCTGCCGGAGGCCCCCGGCACAGACCACCTAAGCTACGTCTGAAGTTTGAGGTAGCAAGACAAGCAAGCAGCCCCAGTCTCTGTGTCTCTGTGCGAGCAGTGCCATGGGCAGATGAGGCTGAGCAACACCTTTCCAGGCTAGCTCTTTCTGGCTGAGAGCTATCTGCAGACGTTTGCGTTTTCGGAGCAGGGCTGCCGCAGACGCCCGGCCCGAACACCCAAAGACACGTTTGAAGTTTGAGGGGGCAAGAAAAGCAAGAAGCCCCAGTCTCTGTGCCTCTGTGCGAGCAGTGCCATGGGCAGATGAGGCTGAGCAACAGCTTTCCATGCTAGCTCTTTCTGGCTGCAATCTATCTGCAGACGTTCGAATTTTGGGAGCAGGGCTGCTGGAGGCGCCCGGCACGGACAGCCTAAGATATATTTGAAGTTTGAGGGGGCAAGACAAGCAAGCAGCCCCAGTCTCTGTGCCTCTGTGCGAGCACTGCCATGGGCAGATGAGGCTGAGCAACAGCTTTCCAGGCTAGCTATTGTTGTCTGCAAGCTGTCTGCAGATGTTCGCATTTTCAGAGCAGGGCTGACGGAGGCTCGCGGCACGGACCACCAAATATAAGTTTGAAGTTTGAGGGGGCAAGACAAGCAAGCAGCCCCAGTCTCTGTGCCTCTGTGCGAGCAGTGCCATGGGCAGATGAGGCTGAGCAACAGCTTTCCAGGCTAGCTCTTTCTGGCTGCGAGCTATCTGCAGACGTTTGCGTTTTCGGAGCAGGGCTGCCGCAGACGCCCGTCACGAACACCCAAAGCCACGTTTGAAGTTTGAGGGGGCAAGACAAGCAAGCAGCCCCAGTCTCTGTGCCTCTGAGCGAGCAGTGCCATGGGCAGATGAGGCTGAGCAACAGCTTTCCAGGCTAGCTCCTTCTGCCTGCGAGCTATCTGCAGACGTTCGCATATTGGGAGCAGCCCTGCCAGAGGCGCCCAGCACGGACCACCTAAGCTACATTTGAAGTTTGAGGGGGCAAGACAAGCAAGCAGCCCCAGTCTCTGTGCCTCTGTGCGAGCAGTGCCATGGGAAGATGAGGCTGAGCAACAGCTTTCCAGACTAGCAAATACTTGGTAAGAGATATCCTGAGACTGTTGGCATTTTCGGGTCAGGGCTGCGGAAGGAGCTTGGCAAGGACCCCCTAGGCAACGTTTCAAGTTTCAGGTGGCAAAGCCAGCAAGCAGCCCCAGTCTCTGTGCGCCTGTGCGAGCAGTGCCATGGGCAGATGAGGCTGAGCAACAGCTTTCCAGGCTAGCCAATACTTGGTAAGAGATATCCTGAGACGTGCTCATATTCGGGTCAGGGTTGCCAGAGGCCTTCGCCAAGGACCCCCTGGTATACATTTGTAGTTTGAGCTGACAAGGCAAGCAAGCAGCCCCAGTCTCTCTGTGCGCCTGTGCGAGCAGTGCCATGGGCAGATGAGGCTGAGCAAGAGCTTTCCGGGCTAGCCCCTTCTTGGTAAGAGATATCCTGAGACGTTCGCATCTTCAGTACTGGTCTGCTGGAGGCACCATGCAGGGATCCCCGGGCTACATTTGAAAACTGAGGTGGCAAGGCAAGCAAGCAGCCCCAGTCTCTGTGCCTCTGTGCGAGCACTGCCATGTGCAGATGAGGCTGAGCAACAGGTTACCAGGCTAGTCAATACTTGGTAAGACATATCGTCAGATTTTCGCATATTGCGGTGAGGGCTGCGGGAAGCCCCCAGCAAGGACCCCCCGGATACGTTTGAAGTTAGAGGTTGCAACGCAAGCAAGCAGCCCCAGTCTCTGTGCACCTGTGCGAGCAGTGCCATGGGCACATGAGGCTGAGCAACAGCTTTCCAGGCTAGTCAATACTTGGTAAGACATATCGTGAGATGTTTGCATATTCATGTAAGGGCTGCGGGAGGCCCCCAGCAAGGACCCCCGAGGCTACGTGTGATGTTTGAGGTGGCAAGGCAAGCAAGAAGCCACAGACTCTGTGCGCCTGTGCGAGCAGTGCCATGGTCAGATGATGCTGACCACCAGCTTTCCAGGCTAGCCCTTTCTTCGTAAGAGATATCCTAAGACGTTCGCATATTCAGTGCAGGTCTGCTGGAGTTACTCGTCAGGGATCCCCTAGCTACGTTTGAAAATGGAGGTGGCAAAGCAAGCAAGCAGCCCCAGTCTCTGTGCGCCTGTGCGAGCAGTGCCATGGGCAGATGAGGCTGAGCAACAGCTTTCCAAGCTAGCCCTTTCTGGGTGCAAGCTATCTGGAGACTTTCGCATTTTCAGTGCAGGGCTGCTGAAGGCAACCGTCAGGGACGCCCGGGATTTGTTTGAAGTTTGAGGTGGCAAGGCAAGCAAGCAGCCCCAGTCTCTGTGCGCCTCTGCGAGCAGTGCTATGGGCAGATGAGCCTGAGAAACAGCTTTCCAAGCTAGTCAATACTTGGTAAGAGATATCCTGAGACATTCGCATCTTCATTACAGGTCTGCTGGAGGCACGATGCAGGGATCCTGGGGCTATGTTTGAAAATTGAGATGGCAAGGCAAGCAAGCAGCCCCAGTCTCTGTGCGCCTGTGCGAGCAGTGCCATGGGCAGATGAGGCTGAGCAACAGCTTTCAAGGCTGGCCCCTGCTTGGTAAGAGATATCCTGAGACGTTGTCATATTCGGGACAAGGGTGCGGCGGGCACCCGGCAAAGACCCCTAAGGCTACGTTTGACGTCTGAGGTGGCAAGGCAAGCAAGTTGCCCCAGTCTCTGTGCGCCTGTGCGAGCAGTGCCATGGGCAGATGAGGCTGAGCAACAGCTTTCCAGGCTAGCCCTTTCTTGATTAGAGATATCCTGAGACGTTCGCATCTTCAGTGCAGGTCTGCTGAAGGCACCCGTCAGGGACGCCCGGGATTTGTTTGAAGTTTGAGGTGGCAAGGCCAGCAAGCAGCCCCAGTCTCTGTGCGCCTGTGCGAGCAGTGTCATGGGCAGATGAGGCTGAGCAACAGCTTTCCAGGCTAGCCAATACTTGGTAAGAGATATCCTGAGACGTGCTCATATTCGGGTCAGGGTTGCCAGAGGCCTTCGCCAAGGACCCCCTGGTATACATTTGTAGTTTGAGCTGACAAGGCAAGCAAGCAGCCCCAGTCTCTCTGTGCGCCTGTGCGAGCACTGCCATGGGCAGATGAGGCTGAGCAAGAACTTTCCGGGCTAGCCCCTTCTGGGTGCAGGCTATCCGGAGACTTTCGCATTTTCGGTTCAGGTCAGCTGAAGGCACCCGGCAGGGACGCCCGGGAATTTTTTGAACTTTGAGGTGTCAAGGCAATAAAGCAGCCCCAGTCTCTGTGCGCCTGTGCGAGCAGTGCCATGGGCAGATGAGGCTGAGCAACAGCTTTCCAGGCTAGCCCTTTATTGATTAGACATATCCTGAGACGTTCGCATCTTCAGTACAGGTCTGCTGGAGGCCCCCAGAAAAGACCCCCTAGGCTACGTATGAAGTTTGAGGTGGCAAGGCAAGCAAGAAGCCACAGTCTCTGTGCGCCTGTGCGAGCAGTTCCATGGGCAGATGAGGCTGAGCAACAGCTTTCCAGGCTAGCCAATACTTGGTAAGAGATATCCTGAGACGTGCTCATATTCGGGTCAGGGTTGCCAGAGGCCTTCGCCAAGGACCCCCTGGTATACATTTGTAGTTTGAGCTGACAAGGCAAGCAAGCAGCCCCAGTCTCTCTGTGCGCCTGTGCGAGCACTGCCATGGGCAGATGAGGCTGAGCAAGAACTTTCCGGGCTAGCCCCTTCTGGGTGCAAGCTATCCGGAGACTTTCGCATTTTCGGTGCAGGTCAGCTGAAGGCACCCGGCAGGGACGCCCGGGAATTTTTTGAACTTTGAGGTGTCAAGGCAATAAAGCAGCCCCAGTCTCTGTGCGCCTGTGCGAGCAGTGCCATGGGCAGATGAGGCTGAGCAACAGCTTTCCAGGCTAGCCCTTTATTGATTAGACATATCCTGAGACGTTCGCATCTTCAGTACAGGTCTGCTGGAGGCCCCCAGAAAAGACCCCCTAGGCTACGTATGAAGTTTGAGGTGGCAAGGCAAGCAAGAAGCCACAGTCTCTGTGCGCCTGTGCGAGCAGTTCCATGGGCAGATGAGGCTGAGCAACAGCTTTCCAGGCTAGCCAATACTTGGTAAGAGATATCCTGAGACGTGCTCATATTCGGGTCAGGGTTGCCAGAGGCCTTCGCCAAGGACCCCCTGGTATACATTTGTAGTTTGAGCTGACAAGGCAAGCAAGCAGCCCCAGCCTCTCTGTGCGCCTGTGCGAGCACTGCCATGGGCAGATGAGGCTGAGCAAGAACTTTCCGGGCTAGCCCCTTCTGGGTGCAAGCTATCCGGAGACTTTCGCATTTTCGGTGCAGGTCAGCTGAAGGCACCCGGCAGGGACAGATGAGGCTGAGCACCAGCTTTCCAGGCTAGTCAATATTTGGTAAGACATATAGTGAGACGTTCACATATTCATGTGTGGGCTGTGGGAGGCTCCCAGCAAGGACCCCCTAGGCTACGTGTGAAGTTTGAGGTGGCAAGGCAACCATCCAGGGTCTCTGTGCGCATGTGCGAGCAGTGTCATGGGCAGATGAGGCTGAGCAACAGCTTTCCAGACTAGCAAATACTTGGTAAGAGATATCCTAAGACGTTCGCATAGTCAGTGCAGGTCTGCTGGAGTCACCCGTCAGGGATCCCCGGGCTACGTTTGAAAATTGAGGTGGCAAAGCAAGCAAGCAGCCCCAGTCTCTGTGCGCCTGTGCGAGCAGTGCCATGGGCAGATGAGGCTGAGCAACAGCTTTCCAGGCTAGCCCTTTCTTGATTAGAGATATCCTGAGACGTTCGCATCTTCAGTGCAGGGCTGCTGAAGGCACCCGTCAGGGACGCCCGGGATTTGTTTGAAGTTTGAGGTGGCAAGGCCAGCAAGCAGCCCCAGTCTCTGTGCGCCTGTGCGAGCAGTGTCATGGGCAGATGAGGCTGAGCAACAGCTTTCCAGGCTAGCCAATACTTGGTAAGAGATATCCTGAGACGTGCTCATATTCGGGTCAGGGTTGCCAGAGGCCTTCGCCAAGGACCCCCTGGTATACATTTGTAGTTTGAGCTGACAAGGCAAGCAAGCAGCCCCAGTCTCTCTGTGCGCCTGTGCGAGCACTGCCATGGGCAGATGAGGCTGAGCAAGAACTTTCCGGGCTAGCCCCTTCTGGGTGCAATCTATCCGGAGACTTTCGCATTTTCGGTTCAGGTCAGCTGAAGGCACCCGGCAGGGACGCCCGGGAATTTTTTGAACTTTGAGGTGTCAAGGCAATAAAGCAGCCCCAGTCTCTGTGCTTCTGTGCGAGCAGTGCCATGGGCAGATGAGGCTGAGCAACAGCTTTCCAGGCTAGCCCTTTATTGATTAGACATATCCTGAGACGTTCGCATCTTCAGTACAGGTCTGCTGGAGGCCCCCAGAAAAGACCCCCTAGGCTACGTATGAAGTTTGAGGTGGCAAGGCAAGCAAGAAGCCACAGTCTCTGTGCGCCTGTGCGAGCAGTTCCATGGGCAGATGAGGCTGAGCAACAGCTTTCCAGGCTAGCCAATACTTGGTAAGAGATATCCTGAGACGTGCTCATATTCGGGTCAGGGTTGCCAGAGGCCTTCGCCAAGGACCCCCTGGTATACATTTGTAGTTTGAGCTGACAAGGCAAGCAAGCAGCCCCAGTCTCTCTGTGCGCCTGTGCGAGCACTGCCATGGGCAGATGAGGCTGAGCAAGAACTTTCCGGGCTAGCCCCTTCTGGGTGCAAGCTATCCGGAGACTTTCGCATTTTCGGTGCAGGTCAGCTGAAGGCACCCGGCAGGGACGCCCGGGAATTTTTTGAACTTTGAGGTGTCAAGGCAATAAAGCAGCCCCAGTCTCTGTGCGCCTGTGCGAGCAGTGCCATGGGCAGATGAGGCTGAGCAACAGCTTTCCAGGCTAGCCCTTTATTGATTAGACATATCCTGAGACGTTCGCATCTTCAGTACAGGTCTGCTGGAGGCCCCCAGAAAAGACCCCCTAGGCTACGTATGAAGTTTGAGGTGGCAAGGCAAGCAAGAAGCCACAGTCTCTGTGCGCCTGTGCGAGCAGTTCCATGGGCAGATGAGGCTGAGCAACAGCTTTCCAGGCTAGCCAATACTTGGTAAGAGATATCCTGAGACGTGCTCATATTCGGGTCAGGGTTGCCAGAGGCCTTCGCCAAGGACCCCCTGGTATACATTTGTAGTTTGAGCTGACAAGGCAAGCAAGCAGCCCCAGCCTCTCTGTGCGCCTGTGCGAGCACTGCCATGGGCAGATGAGGCTGAGCAAGAACTTTCCGGGCTAGCCCCTTCTGGGTGCAAGCTATCCGGAGACTTTCGCATTTTCGGTGCAGGTCAGCTGAAGGCACCCGGCAGGGACAGATGAGGCTGAGCACCAGCTTTCCAGGCTAGTCAATATTTGGTAAGACATATAGTGAGACGTTCACATATTCATGTGTGGGCTGTGGGAGGCTCCCAGCAAGGACCCCCTAGGCTACGTGTGAAGTTTGAGGTGGCAAGGCAACCATCCAGGGTCTCTGTGCGCATGTGCGAGCAGTGTCATGGGCAGATGAGGCTGAGCAACAGCTTTCCAGACTAGCAAATACTTGGTAAGAGATATCCTAAGACGTTCGCATAGTCAGTGCAGGTCTGCTGGAGTCACCCGTCAGGGATCCCCGGGCTACGTTTGAAAATTGAGGTGGCAAAGCAAGCAAGCAGCCCCAGTCTCTGTGCGCCTGTGCGAGCAGTGCCATGGGCAGATGAGGCTGAGCAACAGCTTTCCAGGCTAGCCCTTTCTTGATTAGAGATATCCTGAGACGTTCGCATCTTCAGTGCAGGGCTGCTGAAGGCACCCGTCAGGGACGCCCGGGATTTGTTTGAAGTTTGAGGTGGCAAGGCAAGCAAGCAGCCCCAGTCTCTGTGCGCCTGTGCGAGCAGTGTCATGCGCAGATGAGGCCGAGCAACAGCTTTCCAGGCTAGCCCCTTCTTGGTAAGAGATATCCAGAGACTTTCACATATTCGGGTCAGGGTTGCCAGAGGCCCTCGTCAAGGACCCCCTAGTATACATTTGTAGTTTGAGCTGGCAAGGCAAGCAAGCAGCCCCAGTCTCTCTGTGCGCCTGTGCGAGCAGTGCCATGGGCAGATGAGGCTGAGCAAATGCTTTCCACGCTAGCCCCTTCTTGGTAAGAGATATCCTGAGATTGTTGGCATTTTCGGGTCAGGGCTGCGGAAGGAGCTTGGCAAGGACCCCCTAGGCAACGTTTCAAGTTTCAGGTGGCAAAGCCAGCAAGCAGCCCCAGTCTCTGTGCGCCTCTGCGAGCAGTGCCATGGGCAGATGAGGCTGAGCAATAGCTTTCCAGGCTAGCCAATACTTAGCAAGAGATATCCTGAGACGTTCGCAGATTCGGGTCAAGGTTGCCGGAGGCCTTTGCCAAGGACCCCCTGGTATACATATGTAGTTTGAGCGGGCAAGACAAGCAAGCAGCCCCAGTCTCTGTGCCTCTGTGCGAGCAGTGCCATGGGCAGATGAGGCTGAGCAACAGCTTTCCAGGCTAGCCCCTTCTTGGTAAGAGATATCCTGAGACGTTCGCATCTTCAGTACTGGTCTGCTGGAGGCACCATGCAGGGATCCCCGGGCTACATTTGAAAACTGAGGTGGCAAGGCAAGCAAGCAGCCCCAGTCTCTGTGCCTCTGTGCGAGCACTGCCATGTGCAGATGAGGCTGAGCAACAGGTTACCAGGCTAGTCAATACTTGGTAAGACATATCGTCAGATTTTCGCATATTGCGGTGAGGGCTGCGGGAAGCCCCCAGCAAGGACCCCCCGGATACGTTTGAAGTTTGAGGTTGCAAGGCAAGCAAGCAGCCCCAGTCTCTGTGCACCTGTGCGAGCAGTGCCATGGGCACATGAGGCTGAGCAACAGCTTTCCAGGCTAGCCCTTTCTTGATTAGAGATATCCTGAGACGTTCGCATCTTCAGTGCAGGGCTGCTGAAGGCACCCGTCAGGGACGCCCGGGATTTGTTTGAAGTTTGAGGTGGCAAGGCCAGCAAGCAGCCCCAGTCTCTGTGCGCCTGTGCGAGCAGTGTCATGGGCAGATGAGGCTGAGCAACAGCTTTCCAGGCTAGCCAATACTTGGTAAGAGATATCCTGAGACGTGCTCATATTCGGGTCAGGGTTGCCAGAGGCCTTCGCCAAGGACCCCCTGGTATACATTTGTAGTTTGAGCTGACAAGGCAAGCAAGCAGCCCCAGTCTCTCTGTGCGCCTGTGCGAGCACTGCCATGGGCAGATGAGGCTGAGCAAGAACTTTCCGGGCTAGCCCCTTCTGGGTGCAGGCTATCCGGAGACTTTCGCATTTTCGGTTCAGGTCAGCTGAAGGCACCCGGCAGGGACGCCCGGGAATTTTTTGAACTTTGAGGTGTCAAGGCAATAAAGCAGCCCCAGTCTCTGTGCGCCTGTGCGAGCAGTGCCATGGGCAGATGAGGCTGAGCAACAGCTTTCCAGGCTAGCCCTTTATTGATTAGACATATCCTGAGACGTTCGCATCTTCAGTACAGGTCTGCTGGAGGCCCCCAGAAAAGACCCCCTAGGCTACGTATGAAGTTTGAGGTGGCAAGGCAAGCAAGAAGCCACAGTCTCTGTGCGCCTGTGCGAGCAGTTCCATGGGCAGATGAGGCTGAGCAACAGCTTTCCAGGCTAGCCAATACTTGGTAAGAGATATCCTGAGACGTGCTCATATTCGGGTCAGGGTTGCCAGAGGCCTTCGCCAAGGACCCCCTGGTATACATTTGTAGTTTGAGCTGACAAGGCAAGCAAGCAGCCCCAGTCTCTCTGTGCGCCTGTGCGAGCACTGCCATGGGCAGATGAGGCTGAGCAAGAACTTTCCGGGCTAGCCCCTTCTGGGTGCAAGCTATCCGGAGACTTTCGCATTTTCGGTGCAGGTCAGCTGAAGGCACCCGGCAGGGACGCCCGGGAATTTTTTGAACTTTGAGGTGTCAAGGCAATAAAGCAGCCCCAGTCTCTGTGCGCATGTGCGAGCAGTGCCATGGGCAGATGAGGCTGAGCAACAGCTTTCCAGGCTAGCCCTTTATTGATTAGACATATCCTGAGACGTTCGCATCTTCAGTACAGGTCTGCTGGAGGCCCCCAGAAAAGACCCCCTAGGCTACGTATGAAGTTTGAGGTGGCAAGGCAAGCAAGAAGCCACAGTCTCTGTGCGCCTGTGCGAGCAGTTCCATGGGCAGATGAGGCTGAGCAACAGCTTTCCAGGCTAGCCAATACTTGGTAAGAGATATCCTGAGACGTGCTCATATTCGGGTCAGGGTTGCCAGAGGCCTTCGCCAAGGACCCCCTGGTATGCATTTGTAGTTTGAGCTGACAAGGCAAGCAAGCAGCCCCAGCCTCTCTGTGCGCCTGTGCGAGCACTGCCATGGGCAGATGAGGCTGAGCAAGAACTTTCCGGGCTAGCCCCTTCTGGGTGCAAGCTATCCGGAGACTTTCGCATTTTCGGTGCAGGTCAGCTGAAGGCACCCGGCAGGGAAAGATGAGGCTGAGCACCAGCTTTCCAGGCTAGTCAATATTTGGTAAGACATATAGTGAGACGTTCACATATTCATGTGTGGGCTGTGGGAGGCTCCCAGCAAGGACCCCCTAGGCTACGTGTGAAGTTTGAGGTGGCAAGGCAACCATCCAGGGTCTCTGTGCGCATGTGCGAGCAGTGTCATGGGCAGATGAGGCTGAGCAACAGCTTTCCAGACTAGCAAATACTTGGTAAGAGATATCCTAAGACGTTCGCATAGTCAGTGCAGGTCTGCTGGAGTCACCCGTCAGGGATCCCCGGGCTACGTTTGAAAATTGAGGTGGCAAAGCAAGCAAGCAGCCCCAGTCTCTGTGCGCCTGTGCGAGCAGTGCCATGGGCAGATGAGGCTGAGCAACAGCTTTCCAGGCTAGCCCTTTCTTGATTAGAGATATCCTGAGACGTTCGCATCTTCAGTGCAGGGCTGCTGAAGGCACCCGTCAGGGACGCCCGGGATTTGTTTGAAGTTTGAGGTGGCAAGGCCAGCAAGCAGCCCCAGTCTCTGTGCGCCTGTGCGAGCAGTGTCATGGGCAGATGAGGCTGAGCAACAGCTTTCCAGGCTAGCCAATACTTGGTAAGAGATATCCTGAGACGTGCTCATATTCGGGTCAGGGTTGCCAGAGGCCTTCGCCAAGGACCCCCTGGTATACATTTGTAGTTTGAGCTGACAAGGCAAGCAAGCAGCCCCAGTCTCTCTGTGCGCCTGTGCGAGCACTGCCATGGGCAGATGAGGCTGAGCAAGAACTTTCCGGGCTAGCCCCTTCTGGGTGCAGGCTATCCGGAGACTTTCGCATTTTCGGTTCAGGTCAGCTGAAGGCACCCGGCAGGGACTCCCGGGAATTTTTTGAACTTTGAGGTGTCAAGGCAATAAAGCAGCCCCAGTCTCTGTGCTTCTGTGCGAGCAGTGCCATGGGCAGATGAGGCTGAGCAACAGCTTTCCAGGCTAGCCCTTTATTGATTAGACATATCCTGAGACGTTCGCATCTTCAGTACAGGTCTGCTGGAGGCCCCCAGAAAAGACCCCCTAGGCTACGTATGAAGTTTGAGGTGGCAAGGCAAGCAAGAAGCCACAGTCTCTGTGCGCCTGTGCGAGCAGTTCCATGGGCAGATGAGGCTGAGCAACAGCTTTCCAGGCTAGCCAATACTTGGTAAGAGATATCCTGAGACGTGCTCATATTCGGGTCAGGGTTGCCAGAGGCCTTCGCCAAGGACCCCCTGGTATACATTTGTAGTTTGAGCTGACAAGGCAAGCAAGCAGCCCCAGTCTCTCTGTGCGCCTGTGCGAGCACTGCCATGGGCAGATGAGGCTGAGCAAGAACTTTCCGGGCTAGCCCCTTCTGGGTGCAAGCTATCCGGAGACTTTCGCATTTTCGGTGCAGGTCAGCTGAAGGCACCCGGCAGGGACGCCCGGGAATTTTTTGAACTTTGAGGTGTCAAGGCAATAAAGCAGCCCCAGTCTCTGTGCGCCTGTGCGAGCAGTGCCATGGGCAGATGAGGCTGAGCAACAGCTTTCCAGGCTAGCCCTTTATTGATTAGACATATCCTGAGACGTTCGCATCTTCAGTACAGGTCTGCTGGAGGCCCCCAGAAAAGACCCCCTAGGCTACGTATGAAGTTTGAGGTGGCAAGGCAAGCAAGAAGCCACAGTCTCTGTGCGCCTGTGCGAGCAGTTCCATGGGCAGATGAGGCTGAGCAACAGCTTTCCAGGCTAGCCAATACTTGGTAAGAGATATCCTGAGACGTGCTCATATTCGGGTCAGGGTTGCCAGAGGCCTTCGCCAAGGACCCCCTGGTATACATTTGTAGTTTGAGCTGACAAGGCAAGCAAGCAGCCCCAGCCTCTCTGTGCGCCTCTGCGAGCACTGCCATGGGCAGATGAGGCTGAGCAAGAACTTTCCGGGCTAGCCCCTTCTGGGTGCAAGCTATCCGGAGACTTTCGCATTTTCGGTGCAGGTCAGCTGAAGGCACCCGGCAGGGACAGATGAGGCTGAGCACCAGCTTTCCAGGCTAGTCAATATTTGGTAAGACATATAGTGAGACGTTCACATATTCATGTGTGGGCTGTGGGAGGCTCCCAGCAAGGACCCCCTAGGCTACGTGTGAAGTTTGAGGTGGCAAGGCAACCATCCAGGGTCTCTGTGCGCATGTGCGAGCAGTGTCATGGGCAGATGAGGCTGAGCAACAGCTTTCCAGACTAGCAAATACTTGGTAAGAGATATCCTAAGACGTTCGGATAGTCAGTGCAGGTCTGCTGGAGTCACCCGTCAGGGATCCCCGGGCTACGTTTGAAAATTGAGGTGGCAAAGCAAGCAAGCAGCCCCAGTCTCTGTGCGCCTGTGCGAGCAGTGCCATGGGCAGATGAGGCTGAGCAACAGCTTTCCAGGCTAGCCCTTTATTGATTAGACATATCCTGAGACGTTCGCATCTTCAGTGCAGGGCTGCTGAAGGCACCCGTCAGGGACGCCCGGGATTTGTTTGAAGTTTGAGGTGGCAAGGCAAGCAAGCAGCCCCAGTCTCTGTGCGCCTGTGCGAGCAGTGTCATGCGCAGATGAGGCCGAGCAACAGCTTTCCAGGCTAGCCCCTTCTTGGTAAGAGATATCCAGAGACTTTCACATATTCGGGTCAGGGTTGCCAGAGGCCCTCGTCAAGGACCCCCTAGTATACATTTGTAGTTTGAGCTGGCAAGGCAAGCAAGCAGCCCCAGTCTCTCTGTGCGCCTGTGCGAGCAGTGCCATGGGCAGATGAGGCTGAGCAAATGCTTTCCACGCTAGCCCCTTCTTGGTAAGAGATATCCTGAGATTGTTGGCATTTTCGGGTCAGGGCTGCGGAAGGAGCTTGGCAAGGACCCCCTAGGCAACGTTTCAAGTTTCAGGTGGCAAAGCCAGCAAGCAGCCCCAGTCTCTGTGCGCCTCTGCGAGCAGTGCCATGGGCAGATGAGGCTGAGCAATAGCTTTCCAGGCTAGCCAATACTTAGCAAGAGATATCCTGAGACGTTCGCAGATTCGGGTCAAGGTTGCCGGAGGCCTTTGCCAAGGACCCCCTGGTATACATATGTAGTTTGAGCGGGCAAGACAAGCAAGCAGCCCCAGTCTCTGTGCCTCTGTGCGAGCAGTGCCATGGGCAGATGAGGCTGAGCAACAGCTTTCCAGGCTAGCCCCTTCTTGGTAAGAGATATCCTGAGACGTTCGCATCTTCAGTACTGGTCTGCTGGAGGCACCATGCAGGGATCCCCGGGCTACATTTGAAAACTGAGGTGGCAAGGCAAGCAAGCAGCCCCAGTCTCTGTGCCTCTGTGCGAGCACTGCCATGTGCAGATGAGGCTGAGCAACAGGTTACCAGGCTAGTCAATACTTGGTAAGACATATCGTCAGATTTTCGCATATTGCGGTGAGGGCTGCGGGAAGCCCCCAGCAAGGACCCCCCGGATACGTTTGAAGTTTGAGGTTGCAAGGCAAGCAAGCAGCCCCAGTCTCTGTGCACCTGTGCGAGCAGTGCCATGGGCACATGAGGCTGATCACCAGCTTTCCAGGCTAGCCCTTTCTTGGTAAGAGATATCCCAAGACGTTCGCATATTCAGTGCAGGTCTGCTGGAGTTACTCGTCAGGGATCCCCTAGCTACGTTTGAAAATGGAGGTGGCAAAGCAAGCAAGCAGCCCCAGTCTCTGTGCGCCTGTGCGAGCAGTGCCATGGGCAGATGAGCCTGAGAAACAGCTTTCCAAGCTAGTCAATACTTGGTAAGAGGTATCCTGAGACGTTCGCATCTTCATTACAGGTCTGCTGGAGGCACGATGCAGGGATCCTGGGGCTATGTTTGAAAATTGAGATGGCAAGGCAAGCAAGCAGCCCCAGTCTCTGTGCGCCTGTGCGAGCAGTGCCATGGGCAGATGAGGCTGAGCAACAGCTTTCAAGGCTGGCCCCTGCTTGGTAAGAGATATCCTGAGACGTTGTCATATTCGGGACAAGGGTGCGGCGGGCACCCGGCAAAGACCCCTAAGGCTACGTTTGACGTCTGAGGTGGCAAGGCAAGCAAGCAGCCCCAGTCTCTGTGCGCCTGTGCGAGCAGTGCCATGGACAGATGAGGCTGAGCGCCAGCTTTCCAGGCTAGTCAATATTTGGTAAGACATATAGTGAGACGTTCACATATTCATGTGTGGGCTGTGGGAGGCTCCCAGCAAGGACCCCCTAGGCTGCGTGTGAAGTTTGAGGTGGCAAGGCAAGCATCCAGGGTCTCTGTGCGCCTGTGCGAGCAGTGCCATGGGCAGATGAGGCTGAGCAACAGCTTTCCAGACTAGCAAATACTTGGTAAGAGATATCCTAAGACGTTCGCATAGTCAGTGCAGGTCTGCTGGAGTCACCCGTCAGGGATCCCCGGGCTACGTTTGAAAATTGAGGTGGCAAAGCAAGCAAGCAGCCCCAGTCTCTGTGCGCCTGTGCGAGCAGTGCCATGGGCAGATGAGGCTGAGCAACAGCTTTCCAGGCTAGCCCTTTCTTGATTAGAGATATCCTGAGACGTTCGCATATTCAGTGCAGGGCTGCTGAAGGCACCCGTCAGGGACGCCCGGGATTTGTTTGAAGTTTGAGGTGGCAAGGCAAGCAAGCAGCCCCAGTCTCTGTGCGCCTGTGCGAGCAGTGTCATGGGCAGATGAGGCTGAGCAACAGCTTTCCAGGCTAGCCCCTTCTTGGTAAGAGATATCCAGAGACTTTAACATATTCGGGTCAGGGTTGCCAGAGGCCCTCGTCAAGGACCCCCTAGTATACATTTGTAGTTTGAGCTGGCAAGGCAAGCAAGCAGCCCCAGTCTCTCTGTGCGCCTGTGCGAGCAGTGCCATGGGCAGATGAGGCTGAGCAAATGCTTTCCACGTTAGCCCCTTTTTGGTAAGAGATATCCTGAGATTGTTGGCATTTTCGGGTCAGGTCTGCGGAAGGAGCTTGGCAAGGACCCCCTAGGCAACGTTTCAAGTTTCAGGTGGCAAAGCCAGCAAGCAGCCCCAGTCTCTGTGCGCCTCTGCGAGCAGTGCCATGGGCAGATGAGGCTGAGCAACAGCTTTCCAGGCTAGCCAATACTTAGCAAGAGATATCCTGAGACTTTCGCAGATTCGGGTCAAGGTTGCCGGAGGCCTTTGCCAAGGACCCCCTGGTATACATATGTAGTTTGAGCTGGCAAGACAAGCAAGCAGCCCCAGTCTCTGTGCCTCTGTGCGAGCAGTGCCATGGGCAGATGAGGCTGAGCACCAGCTTACCAGGCTAGTCAGTACTTGGTAAGACATATCGTGAGACGTTCACATATTCATGTGAGGGCTGCGGGAGGCCCCCAGCAAGGACCCCCTAGGCTACGTGTGAAGTTTGAGGTGGCAAGGCAAGCAAGCAGCCCCGGACTCTGTGCGCCTGTGCGAGCAGTGCCATGGGCAGATGAGGCTGAGCAACAGCTTTCCAGGCTAGCCCTTTCTGGCTGCGAGCTATCTGCAGACGTTCGAATTCTGGGAGCAGGGCTGCCGGAGGCCCCCGGCACGGACCACCTAAGCTACGTCTGAAGTTTGAGGTAGCAAGACAAGCAAGCAGCCCCAGTCTCTGTGTCTCTGTGCGAGCAGTGCCATGGGCAGATGAGGCTGAGCAACACCTTTCCAGGCTAGCTCTTTCTGGCTGAGAGCTATCTGCAGACGTTTGCGTTTTCGGAGCAGGGCTGCCGCAGACGCCCGGCACGAACACCCAAAGACACGTTTGAAGTTTGAGGGGGCAAGAAAAGCAAGAAGCCCCAGTCTCTGTGCCTCTGTGCGAGCAGTGCCATGGGCAGATGAGGCTGAGCAACAGCTTTCCATGCTAGCTCTTTCTGGCTGCAATCTATCTGCAGACGTTTGCATTTTCTGAGAAGCACTGCCGGAGGCACCCGGCATTGACCACCTAAGACACGTTTTAAGTTTGAGGTTGCAAGACAAGCAAGCAGCCCCAGTCTCTGTGCCTCTGTGCGAGCAGTGCCATGGGCAGATGAGGCTGAGCAACAGCTTTCCAGGCTAGCCCTTTCTGGCTGCGAGCTATCTGCAGACGTTCGAATTTTGGGAGGAGGGCTGCCGGAGGAGCCCGGCATGCACCCCCAGTGCTACATTTGAAGTTTCAGGGGGCAAGACAAGCAAGCAGACCCCGTCTCTGTGCCTCTGTGCGAGCAGTGCCACTGGCAGATGAGGCTGAGCAAAAGCTTTCCAGGCTAGCTCTTTCTGGCTGCGAGCTATCTGCAGATGTTCGCATTTTCAGAGCAGGGCTGACGGAGGCTCGCGGCACGGACCACCAAATATAAGTTTGAAGTTTGAGGGGGCAAGACAAGCAAGCAGCCCCAGTCTCTGTGCCTCTGTGCGAGCAGTGCCATGGGAAGATGAGGCTGAGCAACAGCTTTCCAGGCTAGCTCTTTCTGGCTGCGAGCTATCTGCAGACGTTTGCGTTTTCGGAGCAGGGCTGCCGCAGACGCCCGGCACGAACACCCAAAGCCACGTTTGAAGTTTGAGGGGGCAAGACAAGCAAGCAGCCCCAGTCTCTGTGCCTCTGAGCGAGCAGTGCCATGGGCAGATGAGGCTGAGCAACAGCTTTCCAGGCTAGCTCCTTCTGCCTGCGAGCTATCTGCAGACGTTCGCATTTTGGGAGCAGCCCTGCCGGAGGCGCCCAGCACGGACCACCTAAGCTACATTTGAAGTTTGAGGGGGCAAGACAAGCAAGCAGCCCCAGTCTCTGTGCCTCTGTGCGAGCAGTGCCATGGGAAGATGAGGCTGAGCAACAGCTTTCCAGACTAGCAAATACTTGGTAAGAGATATCCTGAGACTGTTGGCATTTTCGGGTCAGGGCTGCGGAAGGAGCTTGGCAAGGACCCCCTAGGCAACGTTTCAGGTTTCAGGTGGCAAAGCCAGCAAGCAGCCCCAGTCTCTGTGCGCCTGTGCGAGCAGTGCCATGGGCAGATGAGGCTGAGCAACAGCTTTCCAGGCTAGCCAATACTTGGTAAGAGATATCCTGAGACGTGCTCATATTCGGGTCAGGGTTGCCAGAGGCCTTCGCCAAGGACCCCCTGGTATACATTTGTAGTTTGAGCTGACAAGGCAAGCAAGCAGCCCCAGTCTCTCTGTGCGCCTGTGCGAGCAGTGCCATGGGCAGATGAGGCTGAGCAAGAGCTTTCCGGGCTAGCCCCTTCTTGGTAAGAGATATCCTGAGACGTTCGCATCTTCAGTACTGGTCTGCTGGAGGCACCATGCAGGGATCCCCGGGCTACATTTGAAAACTGAGGTGGCAAGGCAAGCAAGCAGCCCCAGTCTCTGTGCCTCTGTGCGAGCACTGCCATGTGCAGATGAGGCTGAGCAACAGGTTACCAGGCTAGTCAATACTTGGTAAGACATATCGTCAGATTTTCGCATATTGCGGTGAGGGCTGCGGGAAGCCCCCAGCAAGGACCCCCCGGATACGTTTGAAGTTAGAGGTTGCAACGCAAGCAAGCAGCCCCAGTCTCTGTGCACCTGTGCGAGCAGTGCCATGGGCACATGAGGCTGAGCAACAGCTTTCCAGGCTAGTCAATACTTGGTAAGACATATCGTGAGATGTTTGCGTATTCATGTAAGGGCTGCGGGAGGCCCCCAGCAAGGACCCCCTAGGCTACGTGTGATGTTTGAGGTGGCAAGGCAAGCAAGAAGCCACAGACTCTGTGCGCCTGTGCGAGCAGTGCCATGGTCAGATGATGCTGACCACCAGCTTTCCAGGCTAGCCCTTTCTTCGTAAGAGATATCCTAAGACGTTCGCATATTCAGTGCAGGTCTGCTGGAGTTACTCGTCAGGGATCCCCTAGCTACGTTTGAAAATGGAGGTGGCAAAGCAAGCAAGCAGCCCCAGTCTCTGTGCGCCTGTGCGAGCAGTGCCATGGGCAGATGAGGCTGAGAAACAGCTTTCCAAGCTAGTCAATACTTGGTAAGAGATATCCTGAGACATTCGCATCTTCATTACAGGTCTGCTGGAGGCACGATGCAGGGATCCTGGGGCTATGTTTGAAAATTGAGATGGCAAGGCAAGCAAGCAGCCCCAGTCTCTGTGCGCCTGTGCGAGCAGTGCCATGGGCAGATGAGGCTGAGCAACAGCTTTCAAGGCTGGCCCCTGCTTGGTAAGAGATATCCTGAGACGTTGTCATATTCGGGACAAGGGTGCGGCGGGCACCCGGCAAAGACCCCTAAGGCTACGTTTGACGTCTGAGGTGGCAAGGCAAGCAAGTTGCCCCAGTCTCTGTGCGCCTGTGCGAGCAGTGCCATGGGCAGATGAGGCTGAGCAACAGCTTTCCAGGCTAGCCCTTTCTTGATTAGAGATATCCTGAGACGTTCGCATCTTCAGTGCAGGGCTGCTGAAGGCACCCGTCAGGGACGCCCGGGATTTGTTTGAAGTTTGAGGTGGCAAGGCCAGCAAGCAGCCCCAGTCTCTGTGCGCCTGTGCGAGCAGTGTCATGGGCAGATGAGGCTGAGCAACAGCTTTCCAGGCTAGCCAATACTTGGTAAGAGATATCCTGAGACGTGCTCATATTCGGGTCAGGGTTGCCAGAGGCCTTCGCCAAGGACCCCCTGGTATACATTTGTAGTTTGAGCTGACAAGGCAAGCAAGCAGCCCCAGTCTCTCTGTGCGCCTGTGCGAGCACTGCCATGGGCAGATGAGGCTGAGCAAGAACTTTCCGGGCTAGCCCCTTCTGGGTGCAGGCTATCCGGAGACTTTCGCATTTTCGGTGCAGGTCAGCTGAAGGCACCCGGCAGGGACGCCCGGGAATTTCTTGAACTTTGAGGTGTCAAGGCAATAAAGCAGCCCCAGTCTCTGTGCGCCTGTGCGAGCAGTGCCATGGGCAGATGAGGCTGAGCAACAGCTTTCCAGGCTAGCCCTTTCTTGATTAGAGATATCCTGAGACGTTCGCATCTTCAGTGCAGGGCTGCTGAAGGCACCCGTCAGGGACGCCCGGGATTTGTTTGAAGTTTGAGGTGGCAAGGCCAGCAAGCAGCCCCAGTCTCTGTGCGCCTGTGCGAGCAGTGTCATGGGCAGATGAGGCTGAGCAACAGCTTTCCAGGCTAGCCAATACTTGGTAAGAGATATCCTGAGACGTGATCATATTCGGGTCAGGGTTGCCAGAGGCCTTCGCCAAGGACCCCCTGGTATACATTTGTAGTTTGAGCTGACAAGGCAAGCAAGCAGCCCCAGTCTCTCTGTGCGCCTGTGCGAGCACTGCCATGGGCAGATGAGGCTGAGCAAGAACTTTCCGGGCTAGCCCCTTCTGGGTGCAAGCTATCCGGAGACTTTCGCATTTTCGGTGCAGGTCAGCTGAAGGCACCCGGCAGGGAAAGATGAGGCTGAGCACCAGCTTTCCAGGCTAGTCAATATTTGGTAAGACATATAGTGAGACGTTCACATATTCATGTGTGGGCTGTGGGAGGCTCCCAGCAAGGACCCCCTAGGCTACGTGTGAAGTTTGAGGTGGCAAGGCAACCATCCAGGGTCTCTGTGCGCATGTGCGAGCAGTGTCATGGGCAGATGAGGCTGAGCAACAGCTTTCCAGACTAGCAAATACTTGGTAAGAGATATCCTAAGACGTTCGCATAGTCAGTGCAGGTCTGCTGGAGTCACCCGTCAGGGATCCCCGGGCTACGTTTGAAAATTGAGGTGGCAAAGCAAGCAAGCAGCCCCAGTCTCTGTGCGCCTGTGCGAGCAGTGCCATGGGCAGATGAGGCTGAGCAACAGCTTTCCAGGCTAGCCCTTTCTTGATTAGAGATATCCTGAGACGTTCGCATATTCAGTGCAGGGCTGCTGAAGGCACCCGTCAGGGACGCCCGGGATTTGTTTGAAGTTTGAGGTGGCAAGGCAAGCAAGCAGCCCCAGTCTCTGTGCGCCTGTGCGAGCAGTGTCATGGGCAGATGAGGCTGAGCAACAGCTTTCAAGGCTGGCCCCTTCTTGGTAAGAGATATCCTGAGATTGTTGGCATTTTCGGGTCAGGGCTGCGGAAGGAGCTTGGCAAGGACCCCCTAGGCAACGTTTCAAGTTTCAGGTGGCAAAGCCAGCAAGCAGCCCCAGTCTCTGTGCGCCTCTGCGAGCAGTGCCATGGGCAGATGAGGCTGAGCAACAGCTTTCCAGGCTAGCCAATACTTAGCAAGAGATATCCTGAGACGTTCGCAGATTCGGGTCAAGGTTGCCGGAGGCCTTTGCCAAGGACCCCCTGGTATACATATGTAGTTTGAGCTGGCAAGACAAGCAAGCAGCCCCAGTCTCTGTGCGTCTGTGCGAGCAGTGCCATGGGCAGATGAGGCTGAGCAACAGCTTTCCAGGCTAGCCCTTTATTGATTAGACATATCCTGAGACGTTCGCATCTTCAGTACAGGTCTGCTGGAGGCCCCCAGAAAAGACCCCCTAGGCTACGTATGAAAATTGAGGTGGCAAGGCAAGCAAGAAGCCACAGTCTCTGTGCGCCTGTGCGAGCAGTTCCATGGGCAGATGAGGCTGAGCAACAGCTTTCCAGGCTAGCCAATACTTGGTAAGAGATATCCTGAGACGTGCTCATATTCGGGTCAGGGTTGCCAGAGGCCTTCGCCAAGGACCCCCTGGTATACATTTGTAGTTTGAGCTGACAAGGCAAGCAAGCAGCCCCAGTCTCTCTGTGCGCCTGTGCGAGCACTGCCATGGGCAGATGAGGCTGAGCAAGAACTTTCCGGGCTAGCCCCTTCTGGGTGCAAGCTATCCGGAGACTTTCGCATTTTCGGTGCAGGTCAGCTGAAGGCACCCGGCAGGGACGCCCGGGAATTTTTTGAAGTTTGAGGTGTCAAGGCAATAAAGCAGCCCCAGTCTCTCTGCGCCTGTGCGAGCAGTGCCATGGGCAGATGAGGCTGAGCACCAGCTTACCAGGCTAGTCAGTACTTGGTAAGACATATCGTGAGACGTTCACATATTCATGTGAGGGCTGCGGGAGGCCCCCAGCAAGGACCCCCTAGGCTACGTTTGAAAATTGAGGTGGCAAAGGAAGCAAGCAGCTCCAGTCTCTGTGCGCCTGTGCGAGCAGTGCCATGGGCAGATGAGGCTGAGCAACAGCTTTCCAGGCTAGCCCCTTCTTGGTAAGAGATATCCTGAGACGTTCGCATCTTCAGTACTGGTCTGCTGGAGGCACCATGCAGGGATCCCCGGGCTACATTTGAAAACTGAGGTGGCAAGGCAAGCAAGCAGCCCCAGTCTCTGTGCCTCTGTGCGAGCACTGCCATGTGCAGATGAGGCTGAGCAACAGGTTACCAGGCTAGTCAATACTTGGTAAGACATATCGTCAGATTTTCGCATATTGCGGTGAGGGCTGCGGGAAGCCCCCAGCAAGGACCCCCCGGATACGTTTGAAGTTTGAGGTTGCAAGGCAAGCAAGCAGCCCCAGTCTCTGTGCGCCTGTGCGAGCAGTGCCATGGGCACATGAGGCTGAGCAACAGCTTTCCAGGCTAGTCAATACTTGGTAAGACATATCGTGAGATGTTTGCATATTCATGTAAGGCCTGCGGGAGGCCCCCAGCAAGGACCCCCTAGGCTACGTGTGATGTTTGAGGTGGCAAGGCAAGCAAGAAGCCACAGACTCTGTGCGCCTGTGCGAGCAGTGCCATGGTCAGATGATGCTGACCACCAGCTTTCCAGGCTAGCCCTTTCTTGGTAAGAGATATCCCAAGACGTTCGCATATTCAGTGCAGGTCTGCTGGAGTTACTCATCAGGGATCCCCTAGCTACGTTTGAAAATGGAGGTGGCAAAGCAAGCAAGCAGCCCCAGTCTCTGTGCGCCTGTGCGAGCAGTGCCATGGGCAGATGAGCCTGAGAAACAGCTTTCCAAGCTAGTCAATACTTGGTAAGAGGTATCCTGAGACGTTCGCATCTTCATTACAGGTCTGCTGGAGGCACGATGCAGGGATCCTGGGGCTATGTTTGAAAATTGAGATGGCAAGGCAAGCAAGCAACCCCAGTCTCTGTGCGCCTGTGCGAGCAGTGCCATGGGCAGATGAGGCTGAGCAACAGCTTTCAAGGCTGGCCCCTGCTTGGTAAGAGATATCCTGAGACGTTGTCGTATTCGGGACAAGGGTGCGGCGGGCACCCGGCAAAGACCCCTAAGGCTACGTTTGACGTCTGAGGTGGCAAGGCAAGCAAGTTGCCCCAGTCTCTGTGCGCCTGTGCGAGCAGTGTCATGGGCAGATGAGGCTGAGCGCCAGCTTTCCAGGCTAGTCAATATTTGGTAAGACATATAGTGAGACGTTCACATATTCATGTGTGGGCTGTGGGAGGCTCCCAGCAAGGACCCCCTAGGCTGCGTGTGAAGTTTGAGGTGGCAAGGCAAGCATCCAGGGTCTCTGTGCGCCTGTGCGAGCAGTGCCATGGGCAGATGAGGCTGAGCAACAGCTTTCCAGGCTAGCCCTTTCTTGATTAGAGATATCCTGAGACGTTCGCATATTCAGTGCAGGGCTGCTGAAGGCACCCGTCAGGGACGCCCGGGATTTGTTTGAAGTTTGAGGTGGCAAGGCAAGCAAGCAGCCCCAGTCTCTGTGCGCCTGTGCGAGCAGTGTCATGGGCAGATGAGGCCGAGCAACAGCTTTCCAGGCTAGCCCCTTCTTGGTAAGAGATATCCAGAGACTTTCACATATTCGGGTCAGGGTTGCCAGAGGCCCTCGTCAAGGACCCCCTAGTATACATTTGTAGTTTGAGCTGGGAAGGCAAGCAAGCAGCCCCAGTCTCTCTGTGCGCCTGTGCGAGCAGTGCCATGGGCAGATGAGGCTGAGCAACAGCTTTCCAGGCTAGTCAATACTTGGTAAGACATACCGTGAGACATTCACATATTCGGGACAAGGGTATGGCGGGCACCCGGCAAAGACCCCCTAGGCTACGTTTGCAGTTTGAAGTGGCAAGGCAAGCAATCAGCCCCAGTCTCTCTGTGCGCCTGTGCGAGCAGTGCCATGGGCAGACGAGGCTGAGCAAATGCTTTCCAGGCTAAACCATTCATGGTAAGAGATATCCTGAGATTGTCGGCATTTTCGGGTCTGGGCTGCGGAAGGAGCTTGGCTAGGACCCCCTAGGCTACGTTTCAAGTTTGAGGTGGCAAAGCAAGCAAGCAGCCCCAGTCTCTGTGCTTCTGTGCGAGCAGTGCCATGGGCAGATGAGGCTGAGCAAGAGCTTTCCTGGCTAGCCCTTTCTGGCTGCAAGCTATCCGGAGACTTTCGCATTTTCAGTGCAGGGCTGCTGAAGGCACCCGTCAGGGACGCCCGGGATTTGTTTGAAGTTTGAGGTGGCAAAGCAAGCAAGCAGCCCCAGTCTCTGTGCGCCTGTGCGAGCAGTGCCATTTGCAGATGAGGCTGAGCAACAGCTTACCAGGCTAGTCAATACTTGGTAATACATATCGTCAGACGTTCGCATATTCGGGTGAGGGCTGCGGGAGCCCCCAGCAAGGACCCCTCGGATACGTTTGAAGTTTGAGGTGGCAAGGCAAGCAAGCAACCCCAGTCTCTGTGCGCCTGTGCGAGCAGTGCCATGGGCAGATGATCCTGAGAAACAGCTTTCCAAGCTAGTCAATACTTGGTAAGAGATATCCTGAGACGTTCGCATCTTCATTACAGGTCTGCTGGAGGCACGATGCAGGGATCCCTGGGCCACGTTTTAAAATTGAGGTGGCAAAGCAAGCAAGCAGCCCCAGTCTCTGTGCGCCTGTGCGTACAGTGCCATGGGCAGATGAGGCTGAGCAACAGCTTTCAAGGCTAGCCCCTTCTTGGTAAGAGATATCCTGACAGGCTCGCATATTCGGGTCAGGGTTGCCAGAGGCCCCCGACAAGGACCCCCTAGTATACATTTGTAGTTTGAGCTGGCAAGGCAAGCAAGCAGCCCCAGTCTCTGTGCACCTGTGCGAGCAGTGCCATGGGCAGATGAGGCTGAGCAACAGCTTACCAGGCTAGTCAATACTTGCTAAGACATATCGTCAGACGTTCGCATACTCGGGTGAGGGCTGCGGGAGGCCCCCAGCAAGGACCCCTCGGATACGTTTGAAGTTTGAGGTGGCAAGGCAAGCAAGCAGCCCCAGTCTCTGTGTGCCTGTGCGAGCAGTGCCATGGGCAGATGAGCCTGAGAAACAGCTTTCCAAGCTAGTCAATACTTGGTAAGAGATATCCTGAGACGTTCGCATCTTCATTACAGGTCTGTTGGAGGCACGATGCAGGGATCCCCGGGCTACGTTTGAAAATTTAGGGGGCAAAGCAAGCAAGCAGCCCCAGTCTCTGTGCGCCTGTGCGAGCAGTGCCATGGGCAGATGAGGCTGAGCAACAGCTTTCCAGACTAGCCCTTTCTTGATTAGACATATCCTGAGACGTTCGCATCTTCAGTACTGGTCTGCTGGAGACCCCCAGAAAGGACCCCTTAGGCTACGTATGAAGTTTGAGGTGGCAAGGCAAGCAAGCAGCCACAGTCTCTGTGCGCCTGTGCGAGCAATTCCATGGGCGGATGAGGCTGAGCAACAGCTTTCCAGGCTAGCCAATACTTGGTAAGAGATATCCTAAAGACGTTCGCAACTTCAGTGCAGGGCTGCTGGAGTCACCCGTCAGGGATCCCCGAGATACGTTTTAAAATTGAGGTGGCAAGGCAAGCAATCAGCCCCAGTCTCTCTGTGCGCCTGTGCGAGCACTGCCATGGGCAGATGAGGCTGAGCAACAGCTTTCCAGGCCAGCCCCTTCTTGGTAAGAGATATCCTGAGACGTTCGCATATTCGGGTCAGGGTTGCCAGAGGCCCCCGTCAAGGACCCCCTAGTATACATTTTTAGTTTGAGCTGGCAAGGCAAGTAAGCAGCCCCAGTCTCTCTGTGCGCCTGTGCGAGCAGTGCCATGGGCAGATGAGGCTGAGCAAATGCTTTCCAGGCTAAACCATTCATGGTAAGAGATATCCTGAGATTGGTGGCATTTTCGGGTCAGGGCTGCGGAAGGAGCTTGGCAAGGACCCTCTAGGCAACGTTCCAAGTTTCAGGTGGCAAAGCAAGCAAGCAGCCCCAGTCTCTGTGCGCCTTTGCAAGCAGTGCCATGGGCAGATGAGGCTGAGCAACAGCTTTCCAGGCTAGCCAGTACTTTGCAAGATATATCCTGAGACGTCCGCAGATTTGGGTCAAGGTTGCCGGAGGCCTTTGCCAAGGACCCCCTGGTATACATATGTATTTTGAGCTGGCAAGGCAAGCAAGCAGCCCCAGTCTCTCTGTGCGCCTGTGCGAGCAGTGCCATGGGCAGATGAGCCTGAGAAACAGCTTTCCAAGCTAGTCAATACTTGGTATGAGATATCCTGAGACGTTCGCATCTTCATTACAGGTCTGCTGGAGGCACGATGCAGGGATCCCCGAGCTACGTTTGAAAATTGAGGTGGCAAGGCAAGCAAGCAGCCCCAGTCTCTGTGCGCCTCTGCGAGCAGTGCCATGTGCAGATGATGCTGAGCAACAGCTTTCCAGGCCAACCCCTTTTTGGTAAGAGATATCCTAAGACGTTCACATATTCGGGTCAGGGTTGCCAGAGGCCCCCGTCAAGGACCCCCTAGTATACATTTGTAGTTTGAGCTGGGAAGGCAAGCAAGCAGCCCCAGTCTCTCTGTGCGCCTGTGCGAGCAGTGCCATTGGCAGATGAGGCTGAGCAAATGCTTTCCACGCTAGCCCCTTCTTGGTAAGAGATATCCTGAGATTGTTGGCATTTTCGGGTCAGGGCTGCGGAAGGAGCTTGGCAAGGACCCCCTAGGCAACGTTTCAAGTTTCAGGTGGCAAAGCCAGCAAGCAGCCCCAGTCTCTGTGCGCCTGTGCGAGCAGTGCCATGGGCAGATGAGGCTGAGCAACAGCTTTCCAGGCTAGCCAATACTTGGCAAGAGATATCCTGAGACGTTCGCAGATTCGGGTCAAGGTTGCCGGAGGCCTTTGCCAAGGACCCCCTGGTATACATATGTAGTTTGAGCTGGCAAGACAAGCAAGCAGCCCCAGTCTCTGTGCGTCTGTGCGAGCAGTGCCATGGGCAGATGAGGCTGAGCAACAGCTTTCCTGGCTAGCCCTTTCTGGCTGCAAGCTATCCGGAGACTTTCGCATTTTCAGTGCAGGGCTGCTGAAGGCACCCGTCAGGGACGCCCGGGATTTGTTTGATGTTTGAGGTGGCAAGGCAAGCAAGCAGCCCCAGTCTCTGTGCGCCTGTGCGAGCAGTGCCATGTGCAGATGAGGCTGAGCAACAGTTTACCAGGCTAGTAAATACTTGGTAAGACATATCGTCAGACGTTCGCATATTCGGTTGAGGGCTGCGGGAGACCCCCAGCAAGGACCCCTCGGATACATTTGAAGTTTGAGGTGGCAAGGCAAGCAAGCAGCCCCAGTCTCTGTGCGCCTGTGCGAGCAGTGCCATGGGCACATGAGCCTGAGAAACAGCTTTCCAAGCTAGTCAATACTTGGTAAGAGATATCCTGAGACGTTCGCATATTCGCGTCAGGTTTGCCAGAGGCCCCCGACAGGGACCCCCTAGTATACATTTGTAGTTTGAGCTGGCAAGGCAAGCAAGCAGCCCCAGTCTCTGTGCACCTGTGCGAGCAGTGCCATGGGCAGATGAGGCTGAGCAACAGCTTTCGAGGCTAGTCAGTACTTGGTAACACATATCATCAGACGTTCACATATTCGGGTGAGGGCTGCGGGAGACCCCCAGCAAGGACCCCCTGGCTACGTTTGAATTTTGAGGTGGCAAGGCCAGCAAGCAGCCCCAGTCTCTGTGCGCCTGTGCGAGCAGTGCCATGGGCAGATGAGCCTGAGAAACAGCTTTCCAAGCTAGTCAATACTTGGTAAGAGATATCCTGAGACGTTCGCATCTTCATTACAGGTCTGCTGGAGGCACGATGCAGGGATCCCCGGGCTACGTTTGAAAATTGAGGTGGCAAGGCAAGAAAGAAGCCCCAGTCTTTGTGCGCCTGTGCGAGCAATTCCATGGGCGGATGAGGCTGAGCAACAGCTTTCCAGGCTAGCCCTTTCTTGATTAGAGATATCCTGAGACGTTCGCATCTTCAGTACAGGTCTGCTGGATGCCCCCAGAAAGGACCCCTAGGCTACGTATGAAGTTTGAGGTGGCAAGGCAAGCAAGCAGCCCCAGTCTCTGTGCGCCTCTGCGAGCAGTGCCATGGGCAGATGAGGCTGAGCAACAGCTTTCCAGGCCAGCCCCTTTTTGGTAAGAGATATCCTAAGACGTTCGCATATTCGGGTCAGGGTTGCCAGAGGCCCCCGACAAGGCCCCCCTAGTATACATTTGTAGTTTGAGCTGGGAAGGCAAGCAAGCAGCCCCAGTCTCTGTGCCTCTGTGCGAGCAGTGCCATGGGCAGATCAGGCTGAGCAACAGCTTTCCTGGCTAGCCCTTTCTGTCTGCAATCTATCCGGAGACTTTCGCATTTTTGGTGCAGGTCTGCTGAAGGCACCCATCAGGGACGCCCGGCATTTGTTTGAAGTTTGAGGTGGTAGGCAAGTAATCAGCCCCAGTCTCTGTGTGCCTGTGCAAGCAATGTCATGGGCAGATGAGGCTGAGCAACAGCTTTCCAGGCTAGTCAATACTTGGTAAGGCATGTCGTGAGACGTTCACATATTCGGGACAAGGGTACGGCGGGCACCCAGCAAAGACCCCCTAGGCTACATTTGAAGTTTGAGGTGGCAAGGCAAGGAAGCAGTCCCAGTCTCTGTGCACCTGTGCGAGCAATTCTATGGTCACATGAGGCTGAGCAACAGCTTTCCAGGCTAGCCCCTTCTTGGTAAGACATATCGTCAGACGTTCACATATTCGGGTGAGGGCTGAGGGAGACCCCCAGCAAGGACCCCCTGGCTACGTTTGAAGTTTGAGGTGGCAAGGCAAGCAAGTAGCCCCAGTCTCTGTGTGCCTGTGCGAGCAGTTCCATTGGCAGTTGAGGCTGAGAAATAGCTTTCCAGGCTAGCCAATACTTGGTAAGAGATATCCTAAACAAGTTCGCAACTTCAGTGCAGGTCTGCTGGAGTCACCCGTCAGGGATCCCTGGGCTACGTTTGAAAATTGAGGTGGCAAGGCAAGAAAGAAGCCCCAGTCTCTCTGTGCGCCTGTGCGAGCAGTGCCATGGGCAGATGAGGCTGAGCAACAGCTTTCCAGGCTAGCCCTTTCTTGGTTAGAGATATCCTGAGTCGTTCGCATCTTCAGTACAGGTCTGCTGGATGCCCCCAGAAAGGACCCCTAGGCTACGTATGAAGTTTGAGGTGGCAAGGCAAGCAAGCAGCCGCAGTCTCTGTGCGCTTCTGCGAGTAGTGCCATGGGCAGATGAGGCTGAGCAACAGCTTTCCAGGCCAGCCCCTTTTTGGTAAGAGATATCCTAAGACGTTCGCATATTCGGGTCAGGGTTGCCAGAGGCTCCCAGCAAGGAATCCCTAGCCTACGTATGAAGTTTGAGGTGGCAAGGCAAGCAAGCAGCCCCAGTCTCTGTGCGCCTGTGCGAGCAGTGCCATGGGCAGATGAGGCTGAGCAACAGCTTTCCAGGATAGCCAATACTTGGTAAGAGATATCCAGAGTCCTTCGCATATTCGGGTCAGGGTTGCCAGATTCCTTCGCCAAGGACCCCCCGGTACGTTTGAAGTTTTAGGTGGCAAGGCAAGCAAGCAGCCCCAGTCTCTGTGCGCCTGTGCGAGCAGTGCCATGGGCAGATGAGGCTGAGCAACAGCTTTCCAGTCTAGCCCCTTCTTGGTGAGAGATATCCTGAGACGTTCGCATATTCGGGTCAGGGTTGCCAGAGGCCTTCGCCAAGGACCCCCTAGGCTACGTTTCAAGTTTCAGGTGGCAAGGCAAGCAAGCAGCCCCAGTCTCTGTACGCCTGGGGAAGGTGTGTCATGGACAGATGAGGCTGAGCAACAGCTTTCCAGGCTAGCAAATACTTCGTAAGAGATATCCTGAGACGTTCGCATATTCGGGACAAGGGTGCGGCGGGCACCCGGCAACGACCCCCTAGGGTACGTTTGAAGTTTGAGGTGGCAAGGCAAGCAAGCAGCCCCTGTCTCTGTGCGCCTGTGCGAGCAGTGCCATGGGCAGATGAGGCTGAGCAACAGCTTTCCAGGCTAGCCCTTTCAGGCTGCAAGCTATCCGGAGACTTTCGCATTTTCGGTGCAGGGCTGCTGAAGGCACCCATCAGGGACGTCCGGGATTTGTTTGAACTTTGAGGTGGCAAGGCAAGTAAGCAGCCCCAGTCTCTGTGTGCCTGTGGGAGCAATGTCATGGGCAGATGAGGCTGAGCAACAGCTTTCCAGGCTAGCCAATACTTGGTAAGAGATATCCTGAGACGTTCGCATCTTCATTACAGGTCTGCTGGAGGCACCATGCAGGGATCCCCGAAATACGTTTGAAAACTGAGGTGGCAAGGCAAGCAAGCAGCCCCAGTCTCTGCGCATCTGTGCGAGCAGTGCCATGTGCAGATGAGGGTGAGCAATAGCTTTCCAGGCTAGCCAATACTTGGTAAGAGATATCCTGAGACGTTTGCATATTCGGGTAAGGGCTGCGGGAGGGGCACGGCAAGGACCCCCTATGATAACTCTGAAGTTTGAGGTGGTAAGGCAAGGAAGCAGCTCCAGTCTCTTTGCGCCTGTGCGAGCAGTGCCATGGGTGGATGAGGCTGAGCAACAGGTTTCCAGGCTAGCCCCTTCTTGGTAATAGATATCGTGAGACGTTCCCATTTTCGGTGCGGGGCTTCTGGAGGCACCCGGCAGGGAGCCCCCGGCTACTTCTGAAGTTTGAGGTGGCAAGGCAAGCAAGCAGCCCCAGTCTCTGTGCGCCTGTGCGAGCAGTGCCATGGGCAGATGAGGCTGAGCAACAGCTTTCCAGGCTAGCCCCTTTCTGGGTGGCAGCTATCTGGAGATGTTCGCATTTTTGGTGGAGGTCTGCTGGAGGCACCTGGCAGGGATCCCCAAGCTACGTTTGAAGTTTGAGGTTGCAAGGCAAGCAAGCAGCCCAGTGTCTGAGCAAGTCTGCAAGCAGTGCCATGAGCAGATGAGGCTGACCAACAGCATATACTTTGCAGGGGTGCTGCAGGCACCCGTCAGGGACCCCATGGTTACGTTTGAAGTTTGAGGTAGAAAGACAAGCAAGCAGCCCCCGACTTTGAGCGCCTGTGCAAGCAGTGCCATGGGCAGATGAGGCTGAGCAACAGCTTTCCAGGCTAGGCAATACTTGGGAAGAGATATCCTGAGACGTTTGCATATTAAGGTCAGGGCTGCTGGAGGGACCCGTCAGGGACCCCGTGGTTACGTTTGAAGTTTGAGGTGGCAAGGCAAGCAAGCAGCCCCAGTCTCTGTGCATCTGTGCGAGCAGAACCATGAGCAGATGAGACTGAACAACAGCTTTCCAGGCTAGCCCCTTCTTGGTAAGAGATATCCTGAGACGTTCGCATATTCAGGTCAGGGCTGCGAGAGGCCCACGTCAAGAACTCCATAGGCTACGTTTGAAGTTTGAGGTGGCAAAGGAATCAAGATACACCAGTCTCTGTGCGCCTGTGCGAGCAGTGCCATGGGCAGATCAGGCTGAGCAACAGCTTCCCAGGCTAGCCCCTTCTGGGTGGAAGCTATCTGGAGACGTTCGCCTATTCGGGTCATGGCTGCTGGAGGCAACCGTCAGGGTCCCTCTGGTTACGTTTGAGCTTTGAGGTGGCAAGGCAAGCAAGCAGCCCCAGTCTCTGTGTGTCTCTGTGAGCAGTGCCATGGGCAGAGGAGGCTGAGCAAAAGCTTTCCGGGCTAGCCCCTTCTGATTGGAAGCTATCTGCAGACATTCGCAATTTTGGTGCAGGGCTGCTGGAGGCAACTGTCAGGGACCCCCTGATTACGTTTGAAGTTTGAGGTGGCAAGGCAAGCAAGCAGCCCCAGTCTCTGGGCGCCTGTGCGAGCCGTGCCAAGGCCAGATGAGGCTGAGCAACACCTTTCAAGGCTAGCCCCTTTTTGGTAAGAGTTATAGTGAGACGCGCGCATATTCGGGTCACGGCTGTGAGAGGTGCCCAGCAAGGAGCCCTTGGCTTCGCTTGAAGTTTGAGGTGGCAAGGCAAGCAAGCACCCGCAGTCTCTCTGCGTCTTTGCGAGCAGTGCCATGGGCACATGAGGCTGAGCAACAGCTTTCCAGGCTAGCCCCTTCTTGGTAAGTGATATCCTGAGACGTTTGCATATTCAGGTCAGGGCTGTGACAGGCCCACGACAAGAACTCCATAGGCTACGTTTGAAGTTTGAGGTGGCAAGGCAAGCAAGAAACACCAGTCTCTGTGCATCTGTGCGAGCAGTGCCATGATCAGATGAGGCTGAGCAAGAGCTTTCCAGGCTAGCCCCTTCTGGGTGGAAGCTATCTGGAGACGTTCGTTTATTCGGGTCATGGCTACTAGACGAAACCGTCAGGGACCCCCTGATTACGTTTGAAATTTGAGGTGGCAAGACAAGCAAGCACCCCCAGTCTCTGTGCGCCTGTGCGAGCAGTGCCATGGGCAGATGAGGCTGAGCAATAGCTTTCCACGCTAGCCCCTTCTTGGTGAGAGACATCCTGATATGTTCGCATATTCAGGTCAGGGCTGCGAGAGGCACCGACCAAGGACCCCTTAGGCTACGTTTGAAGTTTGAGGTGGCAAGGCAAGCAAGCAGCCCCAGTGTCTGGGCGCCTGTGCGAGCAGTGCCATAAGCAGATGAGGCTGAGCAAAAGCTTTCTAGGCTAGCCCCTTCTGCGTGCGAGCTATCTGAAGACATTCTAGCTTTTGGGGCAGGGCTGCTGTAGGTGGCCGGTAGGGACCCCCAGGACGTATCAATTCTGAGGTGGCAAGTTAAGCAAGCTCTCTCAGTCTCTCTGCGCCTGTATGAGCAGTGCCATGGGCAGATGAGGCTGAGCAACAGGTTTCCAGGCTAGCCCCTTCTTGGTAATAGATATCCTGAGACGTTCCCATTTTCGGTGCGGGGCTTCTGGAGGCACCCGGCAGGGAGCCCCGGGCTACTTCTGAAGTTTGAGGTGGCAAGGCAAGCAAGCAGCCCCAGTCTCTGTGCGCCTGTGCGAGCAGTGCCATGGGCAGATGAGGCTGAGCAACAGCTTTCCAGGCTAGCCCCTTTCTGGGTGGCAGCTATCTGCAGACGTTCGCACTTTCGGAGCAGGGCTGCGAAAGGAGCCTGGCAGGGATACCCGTTCCCAGGATACGTTTGAAGTTTAAATTGGCAAGACAAGCAAGCAGCCCCACTCTCTGTGCCTCTGTGCGAGCAGTGCCATGGGCAGATGAGGCTGAGCAACAGCTTTCCAGGCTAGCCCCTTTCTGGGTGGCAGCTATCTGGAGACGTTCGCCTATTTGGGTCAGGGCTGCTGGAGGCAACCAGCAGGGACCACATGGATACGTTTGAAGTTTGAGGTTGCAAGGCAATCAAGCAGCTCCAGTCTCTGTGCGCATGTGCCAGCAGTGCTATAAGTAGATGAGGCTGAGTAACAGCTCTCCAGGCTAGCCCGTTCTGGGTGCGAGCTATCTGGAGACGTTCGCATATACTTTGCAGGGCTGCTGCAGGCACCCGTCAGGGACCCCCTAGTTACGTTTGAAGATTGAGGTAGAAAGACAAGCAAGCAGCCCCCGACTTTGGGCGCCTGTGCAAGCAGTGCCATGGGCAGATGAGGCTGAGCAACAGCTTTCCAGGCTAGCCCCTTCTTGGTAAGAGATATCCTGAGACGTTTGCATATTCGGGTAAGGGCTGCGGGAGGGGCACGGCAAGGACCCCCTATGATAACTCTGAAGTTTGAGGTGGTAAGGCAAGGAAGCGGCTCCAGTCTCTTTGCGCCTGTGCGAGCAGTGCCATGGGTGGATGAGGCTGAGCAACAGGTTTCCAGGCTAGCCCCTTCTTGGTAATAGATATCGTGAGACGTTCCCATTTTCGGTGCGGGGCTTCTGGAGGCACCCGGCAGGGAGCCCCCGGCTACTTCTGAAGTTTGAGGTGGCAAGGCAAGCAAGCAGCCCCAGTCTCTGTGCGCCTGTGCGAGCAGTGCCATGGGCAGATGAGGCTGAGCAACAGCTTTCCAGGCTAGCCCCTTTCTGGGTGGCAGCTATCTGGAGATGTTCGCATTTTTGGTGGAGGTCTGCTGGAGGCACCTGGCAGGGATCCCCAAGCTACGTTTGAAGTTTGAGGTTGCAAGGCAAGCAAGCAGCCCAGTGTCTGAGCAAGTCTGCAAGCAGTGCCGTGAGCAGATGAGGCTGACCAACAGCATATACTTTGCAGGGGTGCTGCAGGCACCCGTCAGGGACCCCATGGTTACGTTTGAAGTTTGAGGTAGAAAGACAAGCAAGCAGCCCCCGACTTTGAGCGCCTGTGCAAGCAGTGCCATGGGCAGATGAGGCTGAGCAACAGCTTTCCAGGCTAGGCAATACTTGGGAAGAGATATCCTGAGACGTTTGCATATTAAGGTCAGGGCTGCTGGAGGGACCCGTCAGGGACCCCGTGGTTACGTTTGAAGTTTGAGGTGGCAAGGCAAGCAAGCAACCCCAGTCTCTGTGCATCTGTGCGAGCAGAACCATGAGCAGATGAGATTGAACAACAGCTTTCCAGGCTA
The DNA here is from genome assembly GCF_030867145.1 of Opisthocomus hoazin. Classification (NCBI taxonomy): domain Eukaryota; kingdom Metazoa; phylum Chordata; class Aves; order Opisthocomiformes; family Opisthocomidae; genus Opisthocomus; species Opisthocomus hoazin. The sequence goes on from NC_134453.1 coordinate 11,978,171, forward strand.
GCCCCTTCTTGGTAAGAGATATCCTGAGACGTTCGCATATTCAGGTCAGGGCTGCGAGAGGCCCACGTCAAGAACTCCATAGGCTACGTTTGAAGTTTGAGGTGGCAAAGGAATCAAGATACACCAGTCTCTGTGCGCCTGTGTGAGCAGTGCCATGGGCAGATCAGGCTGAGCAACAGCTTCCCAGGCTAGCCCCTTCTGGGTGGAAGCTATCTGGAGACGTTCGCCTATTCGGGTCATGGCTGCTGGAGGCAACCGTCAGGGTCCCTCTGGTTACGTTTGAGCTTTGAGGTGGCAAGGCAAGCAAGCAGCCCCAGTCTCTGTGTGTCTCTGTGAGCAGTGCCATGGGCAGAGGAGGCTGAGCAAAAGCTTTCCGGGCTAGCCCCTTCTGATTGGAAGCTATCTGCAGACATTCGCAATTTTGGTGCAGGGCTGCTGGAGGCAACTGTCAGGGACCCCCTGATTACGTTTGAAGTTTGAGGTGGCAAGGCAAGCAAGCAGCCCCAGTCTCTGGGCGCCTGTGCGAGCCGTGCCAAGTCCAGATGAGGCTGAGCAACACCTTTCAAGGCTAGCCCCTTTTTGGTAAGAGTTATAGTGAGACGCGCGCATATTCGGGTCACGGCTGTGAGAGGTGCCCAGCAAGGAGCCCTTGGCTTCGCTTGAAGTTTGAGGTGGCAAGGCAAGCAAGCACCCGCAGTCTCTCTGTGTCTTTGCGAGCAGTGCCATGGGCACATGAGGCTGAGCAACAGCTTTCCAGGCTAGCCCCTTCTTGGTAAGTGATATCCTGAGACGTTTGCATATTCAGGTCAGGGCTGTGACAGGCCCACGACAAGAACTCCATAGGCTACGTTTGAAGTTTGAGGTGGCAAGGCAAGCAAGAAACACCAGTCTCTGTGCATCTGTGCGAGCAGTGCCATGATCAGATGAGGCTGAGCAAGAGCTTTCCAGGCTAGCCCCTTCTGGGTGGAAGCTATCTGGAGACGTTCGTTTATTCGGGTCATGGCTACTAGACGAAACGGTCAGGGACCCCCTGGTTACGTTTGAAATTTGAGGTGGCAAGACAAGCAAGCACCCCCAGTCTCTGTGCGCCTGTGCGAGCAGTGCCATGGGCAGATGAGGCTGAGCAATAGCTTTCCACGCTAGCCCCTTCTTGGTGAGAGACATCCTGATATGTTCGCATATTCAGGTCAGGGCTGCGAGAGGCACCGACCAAGGACCCCTTAGGCTACGTTTGAAGTTTGAGGTGGCAAGGCAAGCAAGCAGCCCCAGTGTCTGGGCGCCTGTGCGAGCAGTGCCATAAGCAGATGAGGCTGAGCAAAAGCTTTCTAGGCTAGCCCCTTCTGCGTGCGAGCTATCTGAAGACATTCTAGCTTTTGGGGCAGGGCTGCTGTAGGTGGCCGGTAGGGACCCCCAGGACGTATCAATTCTGAGGTGGCAAGTTAAGCAAGCTCTCTCAGTCTCTCTGCGCCTGTATGAGCAGTGCCATGGGCAGATGAGGCTGAGCAACAGGTTTCCAGGCTAGCCCCTTCTTGGTAATAGATATCCTGAGACGTTCCCATTTTCGGTGCGGGGCTTCTGGAGGCACCCGGCAGGGAGCCCCGGGCTACTTCTGAAGTTTGAGGTGGCAAGGCAAGCAAGCAGCCCCAGTCTCTGTGCGCCTGTGCGAGCAGTGCCATGGGCAGATGAGGCTGAGCAACAGCTTTCCAGGCTAGCCCCTTTCTGGGTGGCAGCTATCTGCAGACGTTCGCACTTTCGGAGCAGGGCTGCGAAAGGAGCCTGGCAGGGATACCCGTTCCCAGGATACGTTTGAAGTTTAAATTGGCAAGACAAGCAAGCAGCCCCACTCTCTGTGCCTCTGTGCGAGCAGTGCCATGGGCAGATGAGGCTGAGCAACAGCTTTCCAGGCTAGCCCCTTTCTGGGTGGCAGCTATCTGGAGACGTTCGCCTATTTGGGTCAGGGCTGCTGGAGGCAACCAGCAGGGACCACATGGATACGTTTGAAGTTTGAGGTTGCAAGGCAATCAAGCAGCTCCAGTCTCTGTGCGCATGTGCCAGCAGTGCTATAAGTAGATGAGGCTGAGTAACAGCTCTCCAGGCTAGCCCGTTCTGGGTGCGAGCTATCTGGAGACGTTCGCATATACTTTGCAGGGCTGCTGCAGGCACCCGTCAGGGACCCCCTAGTTACGTTTGAAGATTGAGGTAGAAAGACAAGCAAGCAGCCCCCGACTTTGGGCGCCTGTGCAAGCAGTGCCATGGGCAGATGAGGCTGAGCAACAGCTTTCCAGGCTAGCCCCTTCTTGGTAAGAGATATCCTGAGACGTTTGCATATTCGGGTAAGGGCTGCGGGAGGGGCACGGCAAGGACCCCCTATGATAACTCTGAAGTTTGAGGTGGTAAGGCAAGGAAGCGGCTCCAGTCTCTTTGCGCCTGTGCGAGCAGTGCCATGGGTGGATGAGGCTGAGCAACAGGTTTCCAGGCTAGCCCCTTCTTGGTAATAGATATCGTGAGACGTTCCCATTTTCGGTGCGGGGCTTCTGGAGGCACCCGGCAGGGAGCCCCCGGCTACTTCTGAAGTTTGAGGTGGCAAGGCAAGCAAGCAGCCCCAGTCTCTGTGCGCCTGTGCGAGCAGTGCCATGGGCAGATGAGGCTGAGCAACAGCTTTCCAGGCTAGCCCCTTCTTGGTAAGAGATATCCTGAGACGTTTGCATATTAAGGTCAGGGCTGCTGGAGGGACCCGTCAGGGACCCCCTGATTACGTTTAAAGTTTGAGGTGGCAAGGCAAGCAAGCAGCCCCAGTCTCTGGGCGCCTGTGCGAGCCGTGCCAAGGCCAGATGAGGCTGAGCAACACCTTTCAAGGCTAGCCCCTTTTTGGTAAGAGTTATAGTGAGACGCGCGCATATTCGGGTCACGGCTGTGAGAGGCGCCCAGCAAGGAGCCCTTGGCTATGCTTGAAGTTTGTGGTGGCAAGGCAAGCAAGCACCCGCAGTCTCTCTGCATCTTTGCGAGCAGTGCCATGGGCACATGAGGCTGAGCAACAGCTTTCCAGGCTAGCCCCTTCTTGGTAAGTGATATCCTGAGACGTTTGCATATTCAGGTCAGGGCTGTGACAGGCCCACGACAAGAACTCCATAGGCTACGTTTGAAGTTTGAGGTGGCAAGGCAAGCAAGAAACACCAGTCTCTGTGCATCTGTGCGAGCAGTGCCATGGGCAGATGAGGCTGAGCAAGAGCTTTCCAGGCTAGCCCCTTCTGGGTGGAAGCCATCTGGAGACGTTCGTTTATTCGGGTCATGGCTGCTGGACGAAACCGTCAGGGACCTCCTGGTTACGTTTGACGTTTGAGGTGGCAAGGCAAGTAAGCAGCCCCAGTCTCTGTGCGCCTCTGCGAGCAGTGTCATGGGCAGATGAGGCTGAGCAACAGCTTTCAAGGCTAGCCCCTTCTTGGTATGAGATATCCTGAGACGTTCGCATATTCGGGTCAGGGTTGCCAGAGGCCCTTGCCAAAGACCCCCTAGGCTACGTTTGTAGTTTGAGCTGGCAAGGCAAGCAAGCAGCCCCAGTCTCTGTGCGCCTGTGCGAGCAGTGCCATGGGCAGATGAGGCTGAGCAACATCCTTTAAGGCTAGCCCCTTCTTGGTAAGAGATACTGAGTCGTTCGCATATTAAGCTCACAGCTGTGGGAGGGGCCAGGCATGACTCTTTGGCTACATTTGAAGTTTGAGGTGGAATGGCAAGCAAACAGCGCCAATCTCTGTGTGCCTGTGCGAGCAGTGCCATGGGCACACGAGGCTGAGCAACAGCTTTCAAGGCTAGCCCCTCCTTGGTAAGAGATATCCTGAGACGTTCGCATGTTCAGGTCAGGGCTGTGGCAGGCGCCCGGCAAAGACCACCTAGGCTAATTTAGAAGATTGAGGTGGCAAGGGAAGCAAGATACCCCAGTCTCTGTGCACCTGTGCAAGTAGTGCCATGGGCAGATGAGGCTGAGAAACAAGATTCTAGGCTAGTCCCTTATGGGTGCGATCTATCTGGAGACGTTCGCATATTCGGGTCAGGACCGCGGGAGGCCCCCTGCAAGGATCCCCTAGGCTACGTTTGAAGTTTGAGGTGGCAAGGCAAGCAAGCAGCCCCAGTCTCTGAGCACCTGTGTAAGCAGTGCCATGAGCAGATGAGGCTGAGCAACAGCTTTCCAGGATAACCCCTTCTTGGTAGTAGATAATCCGAGGCGTTCGAATTCTCGGTGCAGGGCTCCTGGAAGGACCTGGCAGGGAGCCCCGGGATACGTTTGAAGATTGAGGTGGCAAGGCAAGCAAGCAGCCCCACTCTCTCTGTGCGTTTGTGCGAGCAGTGCCATGATCAGATGAGGCTGAGCAACAGCTTTCCAGGCTAACACCTTCTTTGTAATAGATATCTCATTGCCTTCGCATTTTCTGTGCATGGCTGCTGGAGGGACCGGGCAGGGAGCCCCGGGATAAGTTTGAAGTTTGAGGTTACAAGGCAAGCAAGCAGCCCCAGTCTCTGTGTGTCTGTGCGAGCAGTGCCATGTGCAGATGAGGCTGAGCAACAGCGTTCCAGGCTAGCCATTTCTTGGTAAGAGATATCCTGAGACGTTCGCATATTAAGGTATGGGCTGCGGCAGGCACCTGGCAAAGACCTCCTAGGCTACGTTTGAAATTTGACGTGGCAAGACAAGCAAGCACCCCCAGTCTGTGTGCGCCTGTGCGAGCAGTGCCATGGGCATATGACGCGGAGCAATAGCTTTCTAGGCTAGCCCCTTCTGCGTGCGAGCTATCTGAAGACATTCTAGGTTTTGGGGCAGGGCTGCTGTAGGTGGCCGGTAGGGACCCCCAGGACGTATCAATTCTGAGGTGGCAAGTTAAGCAAGCTCTCTCAGTCTCTCTGCGCCTGTATGAGCAGTGCCAAGGGCAGATGAGGCTGAGCAACACCTTTCAAGGCTAGCCCCTTTTTGGTAAGAAATATAGTGACACGCGTGCATATTCGGGTCAGGGCTGTGGGAGGCTCCCGGCAAGGACCACCTAGGCTACGTTTGAAGTTTGAGATGGCAAGGCAAGGAAGCAGCCCCAGTCTCTGTGCATCTGTGCGAGCAGTGCCATGGGCAGATGAGGCTGAGCAACAGCTTTCCAGGCTAGCCCCTTCTGGATGGAAGCTATCTGGAGATGTTCGCATTTTTGGTGGAGGTCTGCTGGAGGGATCGGGTAGGGAGCCCCGGGATATGTTTGCAGTTTGAGGTGGCAAGGCAAGCAAGCAGCCCCACTCTCTGAGCAACTGTGCGAGCAGTGCCATGGGCAGATGAGGCTGAGCAACAGCTTTCCAGGATAACCCCTTCTTGGTAATAGATAACACGAGGCGTTCGCATTTTCAGTGCAGGGCTGCCGGAGGGATCGGGCAGGGAGCCCAGAGATATGTTTGAAGCTTGAGGTGTGATAGAGGGGATTGTAAGAAATGTGAAACTATAACAAAAAGCCTTAATATTTTCTAGTTTTTAGTAGTCTTTAGTACTGTAACTTGTATTTCTGCATGCGTAGTGATCTAACAATATAACTGTTACACTCATCCCTGTTTTCTCATTAAGGAATGTAGTGGAAGGACATGGGCACAAGCTATCACTTAGTCGTTAGACAAAATAATTAAGTGAAACAAAAGTGGTCTTGATTCTCAGCAAATAATTGGGATAATTGTGGGATAAAAGAGACTCCTAAATAACTCTACTCCAGACAGCTCAGCCTTGGGAGGGCAAATGCGCTAAGCTACAGAGATAAGGAGGCACCAAGAGAGCAACAAGACCGGAGCAAAACAACCTGAAGGACATGATATATGTGATGCTAGAACTGAGTTTGCGCAGAAACAAATGTCTATCAGTGAACAGCGTGATGAAGAGGATGGGCCTTCATCTTGGGACCCCCGAAGACCACCCAAAGATACTAACAGACATGTGTGAAAGATATTTACATATGCTAATTAGTTCCCAGAAATATAATGAATAATTACCTGTGTGATTGTATTTAACCTGAAGCAACAGGGTGTCTGGTGCGCACGTTTGGAGGAGAAATCCCCCGTGTGCCCGGCGCCGCAATAAAGAATACCTGCTTAACAGTATACATTGTACTGTTAGGTTTTTTTTACTGGATCTTCGAATCAGGTGGCAAGGCAAGCAAGCAGCCCCGCTCTCTGAGCACCTGTGCAAGCAGTGCCATGAGCAGATGAGGCTGAGTAACAGCTCTCCAGGCTAGCCTGTTCTGGGTGCGAGCTATCTGGAGACGTTCGCATATATTTTGCAGGGCTGCTGCAGGCACCCGTCAGGGACCCCCTGGTTACGTTTGAAGATTGAGGTAGAAAGACAAGCAAGCAGTCCCCGACTTTGGGCGCCTGTGCAAGCAGTGCCATGGGCAGATGGGGCTGAGCAACAGCTTTCCAGGCTAGCCCCTTCTTGGTAAGAGATATCCTGAGACGTTCGCATATTCAGCTCAGGGCTGCGAGAGGCCCACGTCAAGAAATCCATAGGCTACGTTTGAGCTTTGAGGTGGCAAGGCAAGCAAGCAGCCCCAGTCTCTGTGTGTCTGTGTGAGCAGTGCCATGGGCAGATGAGGCTGAGCAACAGCTTTCCGGGCTAGCCCCTTCTGGTTGGAAGCTATCTGGAGACGTTCGCAATTTCGGTGCAGGGCTGTTGAAGGCAACTATCAGGGACCCCCTGATTACGTTTGAAGTTTGAGGTGGCAAGGCAAGCAAGCAGCCCCAGTCTCTAGGCGCCTGTGCGAGCAGTGCCAAGGGCAGATGAGGCTGAGCAACACCTTTCAAGCCTAGCCGCTTTTTGGTAAGAGTTATAGTGAGACGCGCGCATATTAAGGTCAGGGCTGTGAGAGGTGCCCGGCAAGGACCCCCTAGGCTACGTTTGAAGTTTGAGGTGGCAAGGCAAGCAAGAAACACCAGTCTCTGTGCATCTGTGCGAGCAGTGCCATGGGCACATGAGGCTGAGCAACAGCTTTCAAGGCTAGCCCCTTCTTGGTAAGAGATATCCTGAGACGTTCGCATATTCGGGTCAGGGTTGCAGAGGCCCATGCCAAAGACCCCCTAGGATACGTTTGTAGTTTGAGCTGGCAAGGCAAGCAAGCAGCCCCAGTCTCTGGGCGCCTGTGCGAGCAGTGCCAAGGGCACATGAGGCTGAGCAACAAATTTCCAGGCTAGTCAGTACTTGGTAAGAGATATCGTGAGATGTTCACATATTCGGGTGAGGGCTGTGGGAGGCCCCCGCCAAGGACCCCCTAGGATACGTTTGAAGTTTGAGATGGCAAGGTAAGCAAGAAGCCCCAGTCTCTGTGCACCTGTGCGAGCAGTGCCATGGGCAGATGAGGCTGAACAACAGCTTTCCAGGCTAGCCCCTCCTGGGTAAAAGCACTCTGGAGACGTTCCCATCTTTGGTGCACGGCTGCTGGAGGCAACTGTCAGGGACCCCCTAATACGTTTGAAGTTTGAGGTGGCAAGGCAAGCAAGCAGCCCCAGTCTCTGGGCACCTGTGCGACCAGTGCCATGGGCAGATGAAGCTGAGCAACACCTTTCAAGGCTAGCCCCCTTTTGGTAAGAGATATCCTGAGACGCGCGCATATTCGGGTCAGGGCTGCTGGAAGCACCCGGAAGGGACCCCCTAGGCTATATTTGAAGTTTGAGGTGGCAAGGCAAGCAAGCAGCCCCAGTCTCTGAGCACCTGTGCAAGCAGTGCCATGAGCAGATGAGGCTGAGCAACAGCTTTCCAGTCTAGGCCTTCTGGGTGGAAGCTATCTGGAGATGTTCGCATTTTTGGTGCAGGTCTCCTGGAGGCACCCGGCAGGGATCCACAAGCTACGTTTGAAGATTGAGGTGGCAAGGCAAACAAGCAGCCCCAGTGTCTGAGCAGGTGTGCAAGCAGTGCAATGAGCAGATGAGGCTGAGAAACACCTTTCCAGGCTAACCCCTTCTTGGTAAGAGACATCCTGAGACGTTCGCATTTTTGGTGCAGGGCTTCTGGAGGGAACGGGCAGGGAGCCCTGGGTTGCGTTTGAATTTTGAGGTGGCAAGGCAAGTAAGCAGCCCCATTCTCTGTGTGCATGTGCGAGCAGTGCCATGGGCAGAGGAGGCTGAGCAACACCTTTCAAGGCTAGCCCCTTTTTGGTAAGAGATATAGTGAGACTCGCGCCTATTAGGGTCAGGGCTGTGGGAGGCGCACGGCAAGGACCCCCTAGGCTACGTTGAAGTTTGAGGTGGCAAGGCAAGCAAGCAGCCGCAGTCTCTGTGCATCTATGCGAGCAGTGCCATGGGCAGATGAGGCTGAGCAACATCTTTCCAGGCTAGCCCATTCTGGGTGGAAGCTATCTGGAGAAGTTCGCCTATTTGGATCACGGCTGCTGGAGGCAACCGGCAGAGACTCCCTAGGCTACGTTTGAAGTTTGAGGTGGCAAGGCCAATAAGCAGCCCCAATCTCTAGGCACCTGTGCAAGCAGTGCCATGAGCAGATGAGGCTGAGCAACAGCTTTCCAGGCTAACCCCTTCTTGATTATAGATAACCCGAGGCGTTCGCATTTTCGGTGCAGGGCTGCTGGAGGGACTGGGAAGGGAGCGCCTGGATACGTTTGACGATTGAGGTGGCAGGGCAAGCAAGCAGTCCCAGACTCTGGGCGCCTGTACAAACAGTGCCATGAGCATAAGAGGCTGAGCAACAGCTCTCCATGCTAGCCCATTCTGGGTGCGAGGTATCTGGAGACTTTTGCATATTCTTTGCAGGGCTGCTGGAGGCACCCGTCAGGGACACCCTGGTTACGTTTGAAGATTGTGGTGGCAAGGCAAGCAAGCAGCCCCAGTCTCTGTGCGCCTGTGTGAGCAGTGCCAAGGGCAGATGAGGCTGAGCAACACCTTTCAAGGCTAGCCCCTTTTTGGTAAGAGATATCCTGAGACGCGCGCCTATTAGGGTCAGGGCTGTGGGAGGCGCACGGCAAGGACCCCCTAGGCTATGTTTGAAGTTTGAGGTGGCAAGGCAAGCAAGCAGCCGCAGTCTCTGTGCATCTATGCGAGCAGTGCCATGGGCAGATGAGGCTGAGCAACAGCTTTCCAGGCTAGGCCTTCTGGGTGGAAGCTATCTGCAGATGTTCGCATTTTTGGTGCAGGTCTGCTGGAGGCACCCGGCAGGGATCCCCAAGCTACGTTTGAAGATTGAGGTGGCAAGGCAAGCAAGCAGCCCCAGTCTCTGAGCACCTGTGCAAGCAGTGCCATGAGCAGATGAGGCTGAGCAACAGCTTTCCAGGCTAGCCCCTTCTTGGTAAGAGACATCCTGAGACGTTCGCATTTTTGGTGCAGGGCTTCTGGAGGGAACGGGCAGGGAGCCCTGGGTTGCGTTTGAATTTTGAGGTGGCAAGGCAAGCAAGCAGCCCCAGTCTCTGTGCGCCTGTGCGAGCAGTGCCATGGGCAGATGAGGCTGAACAAAAGTGTTTTCGTTTCGGCTGCCTCCTGCAACAAAAGTGCACGCGGCTGCCCCTCCCCGCCGCGGTGCAGAAGAGAATGGAAAGAAACAGGCAGAAAACCAGTGGGTCGAGTTAAGGGCAGTTTGACAGAACAGATAAGGCGAAAACACAAGAACGTATTGTACGAACCTCAGAGCCGCTCTCCCTAACCGGACCGGCGCCGCGCGCTCCCGAACCGCTAGTGAGTTCCCAACGTGCCGCCCCCCCCACCGGAACCCAGCATGACGGCACATGGTGTGGAATACCCAGCTCTGTTTGGCCAGGTTGGGGTTGGGTCAGACCACCCGACTGTGCCCCTTCCTGGATTCTGGTGAAAATTAACCCTGTCCTGGCCAAACCAAGGACATTATCCACCCCTTATTCCATACCATCTACGTCGTGCCCGGGTCCCCCTTTGTCCAGTTGATCACCACCACTTCTCCTGTCTCCAGATACCGTTACCTTAGTCTATGGATCATCACTCTAAAGTGTCCGTTGAGTACACTTAATCCATCTGTCGTAATGGTCTTCCGTGGCAGGAGAGGTGATGTGTGGTGGTGGGCGGTCACTTGCTGCATCTGGAGCTCACGGTTGATATATCTGGTTTGACCCGTGCCCACAGTCTGCAGGTTGGAGACGTCGATCTCGATGAAGTTTCTGGGTGCCAGTTGTTGAAAACCAGGTCCAGTTCCATCATCGCTGTGCTCTGCTAGGTTTTCATCAAAAAAAAAAAAAAAAAAAAAGTTCATCTTTCTTTAATCTGGACGATTCTTACTATGCTACTACTGGTTCAAAATATAACAATTATAACAGTGGTAACAGACAGTGACAGGGTTATTTAACAATTAACTTTATACAATTTATTTATGGACTATTCTCCCCCAAAATCAAATCCCCATGAGGTACACATCGGACTTCCCCATCCTTCCGCATTACCCACCAGGTACACCCAGGTCCTTGAGCAAAAGCAATCCCGTGGACGGGCTTGCCTTTGCCCGAGGCAGGACTAACCCAGACTGTCTTCCCTAACATGTTCCGCGTGTGCACTACAGGGACTTTATCTCCTTCCTCGGGGCGCTGAGGTTTTGACTGGGCAGGACCAGCCCGGTTGGTGGATCCCCTGGTGTTAACCAACCAGGTGGCCTTTGCTAAATGGGTATCCCAATTTTTGAAAGTCCCACCCCCCATTGCCCTCAAAGTGGTTTTTAGCAGCCCATTGTACCGCTCGATCTTTCCAGAGGCTGGTGCATGGTAGGGGATGTGATACACCCACTCGATACTGTGTTCTTTGGCCCAGGTGTCTATGAGGCTGTTACGAAAATGAGTCCCGTTGTCCGACTCAATTCTTTCGGGAGTGCCATGTCGCCACAGGACTTGTTTTTCCAGGCCCAGGATGGTATTGCGGGTATTGAGGTGAAAGCCAGCTGGATGGCTTTCACCTCTGCAAACTGGCTTGACTCACCTTCTCCCTCGGCAGTGGGGCCTCTTCAGCACGTGTCACCTCCTCCTCTGGCGATGCTCCAAAATCTTTGCCTTCTGGCCAGTCCATGATTACCTCCAGAATTCCTGGGCGACTGCGGTTTCCCATTCGGGCGTGCTGGGTGATCAGCGCGACCCACTTACTCCACGTAGCATCGGTGGCATGATGCGTAGAGGGGACCCTCTCTTTGAACATCCAGCCCAGGACCAGCAATCGTGGTGCTAGGAGGAGCTGTGCTTCAGTGCCGACCACTTCTGAAGCAGCTCCAACGCCTTCATAATGCTGCCAGAATCTCTTTTTCCGTGGGAGTATAGCAGGCCTCGGATCCTTTGTATCCCCGGCTCCAAAACCCCAGGGGTCGACCTCGAGTCTCCCCTGGTATTTTCTGTCAGAGACTCCAGGTTGGGCCGTTCTCCCCGGCTGCGGTGTAGAGCACGTTTTTAACATCTTGCCCTGACCGGACTGGACCAAGGGCTACGGCATGAACTATCTCCCGTTTAATCTGTTCAAATGCCTGTCGTTGCTCAGGGCCCCATTCAAAATCATTCTTCTTCCGGGTCACGTGGTACAGAGGACTTACAATCTGGCTGTAATTTGGGATGTGCATCCTCCAAAACCCCACAACACCCAGGAAGGCCTGTGCTTCCTTTTTGCTGGTTGGTGGAGACATAGCTGCTATTTTGTTGATGACATCCATTGGGATTTGACGGCGCCCATCCTGCCATTTTATTCCCGAAAACTGGATCTCTTGCGCAGGTCCCTTGACTTTACTTCGCTCTTGGCGAAACCGGCTTTCAGAAGAATCTGAACTATTTTCTCCCCTTTCTCAAAAACTTCCTCCGCGGTGTCACCCCATACAATGATGTCATTGATGTACTGCAGATGTTCTGGAGCTTCACCCTTTTCCAGTGCAGTCTGGATTAGTCCATGGCAAATGGTGGGACTGTGTTTCCACCCCTGGGGCAGTCGGTTCCAGGTGTACTGAACGCCCCTCCAGGTGAAAGCAAACTGTGGCCTGCACTCTGCTTCCAAAGGGATGGAGAAGAATGCATTAGCAATGTCAGTTGTCGCATACCACTTGTCTGCCTTTGACTCCAGCTGATATTGAAGTTCTAGCATGTCTGGCATGGCAGCACTCAGCGGTGGTGTGACTTCATTCAAGCCACGGTAGTCTATTGTCAGTCTCCACTCTCCAGTAGATTTTCTCACTGGCCATATGGGACTATTAAAGGGTGAGCGAGTTTTGCTGATCACTCCTTGACTCTCCAGCTGGCGGATCAGCTGATGAATGGGGAGAAGGGAGTCTCGGTTGGTACGATACTGTCGCCGGTGCACCGTTGTGGTTGCGATGGGTACCTGTTGTTCTTCAACCCTCAGCAACCCCACAACGGAAGGATCCTCCGAGAGACCAGGCAAAATGGACAGCTGTTTAATTTCTTCCGTCTCCAAAGTAGCTATGCCAAAACCCCACCGATACCCCTTTGGGTCCTTGAAATAGCCTCTCCTAAGATAGTCTATCCCAAGGATGCACGGAGCCTCGGGGCCAGTCACAATGGGGTGCTTCTGCCAGTCCTGCCCAGTGAGGCTCACTTCAGCCTCCAATACACTCAGCTCTTGGGACCCCCCTGTCACTCCCGAAATGCAAATGGACTCTGACCCTTTGAACTCTGATGGCATTAAGGTACACTGTGCACCAGTGTCCACTAGATCTTTATACTCTTGTGGATCTGACGTGCCAGGCCACCGAATCCACACCATCCAATAAACACGGTTGTCCCTTCCCTCCACCTGGCTGGAGACAGGGCCCCTCTAATCCTGGTCAGAGAATTTGCTGCTCACCTGCTGTAGAAATGACTTGGAGGTCCCCTCCAGAGGATCGGAATCAAGATCAAACTGCTTACCTGGCCTGGAGAGCTGGCTGCTGGAAACTGGAGCAGCATTTTTCCTAAGAGAATCCCTTTTGGTGATTGTTTTACCTCGCAACTCATGCACTCGTGCCTCTAGACTTGAGGTGGGTTTTCCATCCCACTTCCTCATGTCCTCTCCGTGGTCACGCAGGTAAAACCACAGGGTGCCCCATGGTGTGTAGCCTCTGTATTCCCTCTCCTGAGCAGAGAAACGCTTGCCCCTAATAGCCGAGATGCGGGCCCGCACAGGTGGGGAGTAGGACATATCCTCTTTGAATTGCTGGAACTGCCGGGACAATTTATTCACAGCTGAGACAAGGGAGGAAGAGAGACTTTCCTCATATTGCCGGAGTCTGACAGCCACCTCATCCACTGTTGGTGCCTCTTTACCTTTCCAGTCTACTACTGCCAGTGAGTTGGCATATGAGGAGGGTGCGCTCCGCACAAACTTCCTCCACATAGATGCTGTGCACTGGACTTCATCTGGGTCTGTGGGTAACTGGTCATCGTCTGGTTCACGGTAAACCATCTCCCGCACAGTTAATTCTCTCAAGTACTGAATGCCCCTTTCCATATTGGTCCACTTGCCAGGATAGCATACAAAATCGTCACTGAAGGGGTACCTCTCCCTCACGCCTGACAGAAGTCTCCTCCAGAGGCTGAGGACTTGTTCCTTCTTCCCAATGGCCTTGTCAATGCCCCCATCCCTGGCCAGGGATCCCAGCTGCTTGGCTTCCTTGCCCTCTAATTCCAAGCTGCTGGCCCCGTTATCCCAGCACCGCAGCAGCCAGGTGACAATGTGCTCGCCTGGGTGGCGGCTGAAATCTTTCCGCATGTCTCGCAGCTCGCCCAGGGACAGGGACCGGGTGATGATTTCTGTCTCTGTCTCCCGCGATGACCCTGGCTCATCGTCATCCCTCCTGGAGCGATCTGCTCTCTTTGCGTCTTTGTTTGCTTTTACGGGGGCGACTGCTACCGCCACAGGTTGGTTATTGGGCTCGGCCGCGATGCCTGCAGCTGGAGCTGGGGCTGGAGCCGCTGCCATGCCCGCCGGGGGAGCCGGGACCACGCCAGTGGCTGCAGCAGCGGTGGTGCCGGTCGGGGGGGCTGTGACTGCCTGCTGGGCTGGAGGGGCTGCAGGGCCGGCTGGGGGGGCAGTGCCAGCCGCAGTGCCTGCCGCTTCGTTTTCCCCCCTTTCCCCTTTAGGGAACTGAACACTGTTGAACAGGGAAGCTTGGTAGGCATGGGCCAGACCCCAGCACGTTGTGGTGATTTGTGTCTCTCTGGAGTTCCCAGGGTGGCAGCACACTTTTTGCAGGTATTTTACTAGTTTGTCGGGATTCTGTATCTGTTCAGGGGTGAGTTTAAAAAACACCGGGGGTGCCCACTGCCCTAGGTACTTGCTCATGCTGTCCCACAGACCCAGCCACTCACAGCTATCCGGCCCCGGGGCAGGTCTCTGCACAATGTTCTTAACTGCTTGCTTAACCCTAAACAAAACCTGAAGCCCATTCAGGAGGCATAACAAAAGGAGAGCGCTGCCCTGAGCATCCCACGGGTACTCGAAATTCTCAAAAGCCGTTAGGACCAGCATGAAGGAAAGAGTGGGGGCAAAAAAGTGGGGGAAGGAATCCCCTCCGGTATTCCCCACAGGCTGGGTTTGATTATTAACAAATTCTAAGACATAGGATCCGAGGTACGGACATGATCGTAGTGCCGCATGCAAATACAAGCCTAATTTCATGCACAGTGATGTCATCATATCATAAGTCGTTATCAGACAGTACAGCAAAATCATCATCCTGGTCCTTTTCCCCGAGGTAATGAACAGCATGGCAACGAACAGATGCAGCAAATAAGGATTCAAAAACCACAGCCATCTGATCAAAGACAGAAACATTTTTACTGGCGACTGTTTAACTAACACAGCAAATACGTACAACAAATTATAACAAAATCTAAGAAAGCTGTTTTAACACTCGCTGCTCAGCCCTGCCATTATCGCCGCCCCACGCTTGGGCGCCAATTGAATGTTTTGGTTTTGGCTGTCGCCGGCAACAAAAGTGCCACGCGGCCGCCCCTCCCCCCGCCGTGGTGCGGAGGAGAATGGAAAGAAACAGGCAGAAAACGGGTGGGTTGGGATAAGGGCAGTTTGACAGAACAGCAAACAAAGGGAAACAGTAACAACAACGATACAGATAAGGAGAAAACACAACAACGAACCGCACAGAGCCGCTCTCCCGGACAGGACCGGCGCCGCGCGCTCCCGAGCCGCGAGTGAGTTTCCGCCGCGACGCCCCCCCCACCGGAACCCAGCATGACGGCACATGGTATGGAATACCCGGCTCTGTTTGGCCAGGTTGGGGTTGGGTCAGACCACCCGGCTGTGCCCCTTCCTGGATTCTGGTGAAAACTAACCCTGTCCTGGCCGAACCCAGGACAAACAGCTTTCCAGGCTAGCCTCTTGCTGGTAAAAGATATCTTGAGACGCTCGTATATTCGTGTCTGGGCTGTGGCAGGCGCCCGGCAAAGATCCCCTAGGCTACATTTGAAGTTTGAGGTGGCAAGGCAAGCAAGCAGCCCCAGTCTCTGTGCGCCTGTGCGAGCAGTGCCATGGGCAGAAGAGGCTGAGCAACAGCTTTCCAGGCTAGCCCCTTCTTGGTAAGAGATATCCTGAGACGCTCGCATATTCGGGTCAGGGCTGCGGCAGGTGCCCGGCAAAGACCACCTAGGCTATGTTTGAGGTTTGAGGTGTCAAGGCAAGCAAGCAGCCCCAGTCTCTGTGTGCCTGTGTAAGCAGTGCCATGGGTACATGAGGCTGAGCAACAGCTTTCCAGGCTAGCCCCTTGTGGGTGAGAGCTATCTGACGACATTCTACCTTTTGGGGCAGGGTTGCTGCAAGCGCCCGGTAGGGACCTCCGGGACGTTTGAAGTTTGAGGTGCAAAGGCAAGCAAGCACTCTCAGTCTCTGTGCGCCTGTACGAGCAGTGCCACGGGCAGATGAGGCTGAGCAACAGCTTTCCAGGCTAGACGCTTTTTGGTACGAGATATTGATGTGGGAAATTGACATTTAGTTCGATTTTGCTGTAGCTTTAGTTTAATTTTGTTATATAACTTTGCATCTGTGTTAAGGTAAGAGTTAAACACTGTGAATTAATTTAGTTCTACTCTTTGTAATCTTGCTAACAAGGACTGTTGTGGCTCAAATGTAGCTAACAAGGACTGATTGCGAGAGAGACGAAGAGAAACAAGGACTGATAACCAGAACTGTGTTGTCTGTAAGAAACAACTCTCTAGCTGAAACTGGTTCTATGGTTTGGGACTCAGCCAACACAGACAACTCAGGAGTTTTTGAGCCAAAATTGAATGCACACAGCGAGGAAGACTATGAGCCTTCATCCAGAAGACCCCCACAGACGACCACCAGATGACACTGCGCAAGTTGTAAAGGGGGGTGGAGTATGATAATGAATTCCTAGAAATAATTACAATAGTCCAGCCTACTTAGATAAACTTTGTAATAAGTAGGTGCATGCTTCGTGACTCGGTGTGCAAGTTAGGAGGAGCGAAACCCCTTGCACCCAGTGCCGCAATAAATATACCTGCTTTATAACTCTCTGAGTTGTGAAGTTTGATTCCGCACGTCAAGGTGGCAGGGCAACCAAGCAGCCCCAGTCTCTATGCGCCTGTGCTAGCGGTGTCATGGGCAGATGAGGCTGAGCAATAGTTTCCAGGCTAGCCCCTTCTAGGTGCGAGCTTTCTGGAGACGTTCACACTTTCGGAGCACGGCTGCTGGAGGCACAAAGCATGGAGTCCCGGGCTACGTTTGAAGTTTGAGATGGCAAGGAAAGCAAGCAGCCCCAGTCTCTGTGCATCTGTGCTAACAGTGCCATGGGCAGATGAGGCTGAGCAACTGCTTTCCAGGCTAAACCATTCATGGTAAGAGATATCCTGAGACGTTCGCATATTCGGGTCAGGGCTGCTTAAGGAGCTTGTCAAGGAACCCCTATACTACGTTTCAAGTTTGAGGTGGCAAGGCTAGCAAGCAGCCCCAGTCTCTGTGCGCCTGTGCCAGCAGTGCCATGTCCAGATGAGGCTGAGAAACAGTTTTCAAGGCCAGTTCCTTCTGCGTGCGATCTATGTGGAGATGTTCGCATCTTCCGTGCAGGTCTGCTGGAGGCACCCGGCAGGGATCCCTGGGATACTTTTGAAAATTGAGGTGGCAAGGCAAGCAAGCAGCCCCAGTCTCTGTGCGGCTCTGCAAGCAGTGCCATGGGCAGATGAGGCTGAGCAAGATCTTTCCAGGCTAGCCCCTTTTTGGTAAAAGATATCCTGAGACGCTCGCATATTCGGGACAAGGGTGTGGCGGGAACCCGGCAAAGACCCCCTAGGCTACGCTTCAAGTTTGAGGTGACAAGGCAAGCAAGTAGCCCCAGTCTCTCTGCGCCTGTGCGAGCATTGCCATGGGCAGATGAGGCTGAGCAACAGCTTTCCAGGCTAGTCAATACTTGGTAAGAGATACCCTGAGACGTTCGCATTTTCAGTACAGGTCTGCTGGAGGCAACGGTCAGGGATCCCCGGGCTACGTTTGAAGTTTGAGGTGGCAAGGCAAGCAAGCAGCCCCAGTCTCTGTGCACCTGTGCGAGCAATGCCATGGGCAGATGAGGCTGAGCAAGAGCTTTCCAGGCTAACCCCTTCTGGGTGCGTGCTATCTGGAGCCGTTCGCATTTTTGGTGCAGTGCTGCTAGAGGTACCAAGCAGGGACCGCTGGGCTATGTTTGAAGTTTGAGGTGGCAAGGCAAGCAAGCAGCCCCAGTCTTTGTGCGCCTGTGCGAGCAGTGCCATGGGCAGATGAGGCTGAGCAACAGCTTTCCAAGCTAAACCCTTCTTGGTAAGTGATATCCTGAGACGCTTGCATATTCGGGCAGGTGTGTGGAAGGGGCTTGGCAAGGACCCCCTAGGATATGTTTGAAGTTTGAGGTGGCAAGGCAAGCAAGCAGCTCCAGTCTCTGTGCGCCTGTGTGAGCAGTGCCATGTGGAAAAGAGGCTGAGCAACAGCTTTCCAGGCTAGCCCTTTCTGGGTGCGAGCTATCCGGAGACTTTCGCATTTTTGGTGCAGGCCTGCTGAAGGCATCTGGCAGGGACGCCCGGAATTTGTTTCAAGTTTGAGGTGGCAAGCCAAGCAAGCAGCCCCCGTCTCTGTGCATCTGTGCGAGCGATGCCACGTGCAGATGAGGCTGAGCAACAGCTTTCCAGGCTAGCCCTTTCTGGGTGCGAGCTATCCGGAGACTTTCGCATTTTCGGTGCAGGGCTGCTGGAGGCACCCGGCAGGGATGCCCGGGATTTATTTGAAGTTTGAGGTGGCAAGGCAAGCAAGCAGCCCCAGTCTCTGTGCATCTGTGCTAGCAGTGCAATGGGCAGATGAGGCTGAGCAACTGCTTTCCAGGCTAAACACTTCTTGGTAACAGATATCCCGAGACGTTCGCATTTTCGGTGCAGGGCTACTGGAGGCACCCGAAAGGGCCACCCGGGCAACGTTTGAAGTTTAAGGTGGCAAGGCAAGCAAGCAGCCCCAGTCTCTGTGCGCCTGTGCGAGCAGTGCCATGGGCAGATGAGGCTGAGCAACAGCTTTCCAGGCTAGCCCCTTCTGGGTGCGATCTATCTGGAGATGTTCGCTATTTCAGTTCAGGTCTGCTGCAGGAATCCGGCAGAAATCCCCGGGCTACGTTTAAAGATTGAAGTGGCAAGGCAAGCAAGGAGACCCTGTCTCTGTGCGCCTGTGCGAGCAGTGCCATGGGCAGATGAGGCTGAGCAACAGCTTTCTAGGCTAGCGCCTTCTGGATGTGAGCTATCTGGGGACTTTCGCATTTTCGGTGCACGTCTGCTGGAAGCACCCAGCAGGGACGCCACGGATTTTTTTGAAGTTTGAGGATGCAAGGAAAGCAAGAAGCCTCAGTCTCTCTGTGCGCCTGTGTATGCAGTGCCATGAGCAGATGAGACTGAGCAACATTTTTCCAGGCTAGCCCCTTCTTGGTAAGAAATATCCTGAGACATTCGCATATTCAGGTCAGGGCTGCAGAAGTGACTTGGCAAGGACCCCCTAGGCTACGTCTGAAGTTTGAGGTGGCAAGGCAAGCAAGCAGCCCCAGTCTCTGTGCGCCTGTGTGAGCAGTGCCATGGGCAGAGGAGGCTGAGGAACACCTTTCAAGGCTAGCCCCTTTTTGGTAAGAAATATAGTGACACGCGTGCATATTCGGGTCAGGGCTGTGGGAGGCTCCCGGCAAGGACCACCTAGGCTACGTTTGAAGTTTGAGATGGCAAGGCAAGGAAGCAGCCCCAGTCTCTGTGCATCTGTGCGAGCAGTGCCATGGGCAGATGAGGCTGAGCAACAGCTTTCCAGGCTAGCCCCTTCTGGATGGAAGCTATCTGGAGATGTTCGCATTTTTGGTGGAGGTCTGCTGGAGGGATCGGGTAGGGAGCCCCGGGATATGTTTGCAGTTTGAGGTGGCAAGGCAAGCAAGCAGCCCCACTCTCTGAGCAACTGTGCGAGCAGTGCCATGGGCAGATGAGGCTGAGCAACAGCTTTCCAGGATAACCCCTTCTTGGTAATAGATAACACGAGGCGTTCGCATTTTCAGTGCAGGGCTGCCGGAGGGATCGGGCAGGGAGCCCAGAGATATGTTTGAAGCTTGAGGTGTGATAGAGGGGATTGTAAGAAATGTGAAACTATAACAAAAAGCCTTAATATTTTCTAGTTTTTAGTAGTCTTTAGTACTGTAACTTGTATTTCTGCATGCGTAGTGATCTAACAATATAACTGTTACACTCATCCCTGTTTTCTCATTAAGGAATGTAGTGGAAGGACATGGGCACAAGCTATCACTTAGTCGTTAGACAAAATAATTAAGTGAAACAAAAGTGGTCTTGATTCTCAGCAAATAATTGGGATAATTGTGGGATAAAAGAGACTCCTAAATAACTCTACTCCAGACAGCTCAGCCTTGGGAGGGCAAATGCGCTAAGCTACAGAGATAAGGAGGCACCAAGAGAGCAACAAGACCGGAGCAAAACAACCTGAAGGACATGATATATGTGATGCTAGAACTGAGTTTGCGCAGAAACAAATGTCTATCAGTGAACAGCGTGATGAAGAGGATGGGCCTTCATCTTGGGACCCCCGAAGACCACCCAAAGATACTAACAGACATGTGTGAAAGATATTTACATATGCTAATTAGTTCCCAGAAATATAATGAATAATTACCTGTGTGATTGTATTTAACCTGAAGCAACAGGGTGTCTGGTGCGCACGTTTGGAGGAGAAATCCCCCGTGTGCCCGGCGCCGCAATAAAGAATACCTGCTTAACAGTATACATTGTACTGTTAGGTTTTTTTTACTGGATCTTCGAATCAGGTGGCAAGGCAAGCAAGCAGCCCCGCTCTCTGAGCACCTGTGCAAGCAGTGCCATGAGCAGATGAGGCTGAGTAACAGCTCTCCAGGCTAGCCTGTTCTGGGTGCGAGCTATCTGGAGACGTTCGCATATATTTTGCAGGGCTGCTGCAGGCACCCGTCAGGGACCCCCTGGTTACGTTTGAAGATTGAGGTAGAAAGACAAGCAAGCAGTCCCCGACTTTGGGCGCCTGTGCAAGCAGTGCCATGGGCAGATGGGGCTGAGCAACAGCTTTCCAGGCTAGCCCCTTCTTGGTAAGAGATATCCTGAGACGTTCGCATATTCAGCTCAGGGCTGCGAGAGGCCCACGTCAAGAAATCCATAGGCTACGTTTGAGCTTTGAGGTGGCAAGGCAAGCAAGCAGCCCCAGTCTCTGTGTGTCTGTGTGAGCAGTGCCATGGGCAGATGAGGCTGAGCAACAGCTTTCCGGGCTAGCCCCTTCTGGTTGGAAGCTATCTGGAGACGTTCGCAATTTCGGTGCAGGGCTGTTGAAGGCAACTATCAGGGACCCCCTGATTACGTTTGAAGTTTGAGGTGGCAAGGCAAGCAAGCAGCCCCAGTCTCTAGGCGCCTGTGCGAGCAGTGCCAAGGGCAGATGAGGCTGAGCAACACCTTTCAAGCCTAGCCGCTTTTTGGTAAGAGTTATAGTGAGACGCGCGCATATTAAGGTCAGGGCTGTGAGAGGTGCCCGGCAAGGACCCCCTAGGCTACGTTTGAAGTTTGAGGTGGCAAGGCAAGCAAGAAACACCAGTCTCTGTGCATCTGTGCGAGCAGTGCCATGGGCACATGAGGCTGAGCAACAGCTTTCAAGGCTAGCCCCTTCTTGGTAAGAGATATCCTGAGACGTTCGCATATTCGGGTCAGGGTTGCAGAGGCCCATGCCAAAGACCCCCTAGGATACGTTTGTAGTTTGAGCTGGCAAGGCAAGCAAGCAGCCCCAGTCTCTGGGCGCCTGTGCGAGCAGTGCCAAGGGCACATGAGGCTGAGCAACAAATTTCCAGGCTAGTCAGTACTTGGTAAGAGATATCGTGAGATGTTCACATATTCGGGTGAGGGCTGTGGGAGGCCCCCGCCAAGGACCCCCTAGGATACGTTTGAAGTTTGAGATGGCAAGGTAAGCAAGAAGCCCCAGTCTCTGTGCACCTGTGCGAGCAGTGCCATGGGCAGATGAGGCTGAGCAACAGCTTTCCAGGCTAGCCCCTCCTGGGTAAAAGCACTCTGGAGACGTTCCCATCTTTGGTGCACGGCTGCTGGAGGCAACTGTCAGGGACCCCCTAATACGTTTGAAGTTTGAGGTGGCAAGGCAAGCAAGCAGCCCCAGTCTCTGGGCACCTGTGCGACCAGTGCCATGGGCAGATGAAGCTGAGCAACACCTTTCAAGGCTAGCCCCCTTTTGGTAAGAGATATCCTGAGACGCGCGCATATTCGGGTCAGGGCTGCTGGAAGCACCCGGAAGGGACCCCCTAGGCTATATTTGAAGTTTGAGGTGGCAAGGCAAGCAAGCAGCCCCAGTCTCTGAGCACCTGTGCAAGCAGTGCCATGAGCAGATGAGGCTGAGCAACAGCTTTCCAGTCTAGGCCTTCTGGGTGGAAGCTATCTGGAGATGTTCGCATTTTTGGTGCAGGTCTCCTGGAGGCACCCGGCAGGGATCCACAAGCTACGTTTGAAGATTGAGGTGGCAAGGCAAACAAGCAGCCCCAGTGTCTGAGCAGGTGTGCAAGCAGTGCAATGAGCAGATGAGGCTGAGAAACACCTTTCCAGGCTAACCCCTTCTTGGTAAGAGACATCCTGAGACGTTCGCATTTTTGGTGCAGGGCTTCTGGAGGGAACGGGCAGGGAGCCCTGGGTTGCGTTTGAATTTTGAGGTGGCAAGGCAAGTAAGCAGCCCCATTCTCTGTGTGCATGTGCGAGCAGTGCCATGGGCAGAGGAGGCTGAGCAACACCTTTCAAGGCTAGCCCCTTTTTGGTAAGAGATATAGTGAGACTCGCGCCTATTAGGGTCAGGGCTGTGGGAGGCGCACGGCAAGGACCCCCTAGGCTACGTTGAAGTTTGAGGTGGCAAGGCAAGCAAGCAGCCGCAGTCTCTGTGCATCTATGCGAGCAGTGCCATGGGCAGATGAGGCTGAGCAACATCTTTCCAGGCTAGCCCATTCTGGGTGGAAGCTATCTGGAGAAGTTCGCCTATTTGGATCACGGCTGCTGGAGGCAACCGGCAGAGACTCCCTAGGCTACGTTTGAAGTTTGAGGTGGCAAGGCCAATAAGCAGCCCCAATCTCTAGGCACCTGTGCAAGCAGTGCCATGAGCAGATGAGGCTGAGCAACAGCTTTCCAGGCTAACCCCTTCTTGATTATAGATAACCCGAGGCGTTCGCATTTTCGGTGCAGGGCTGCTGGAGGGACTGGGAAGGGAGCGCCTGGATACGTTTGACGATTGAGGTGGCAGGGCAAGCAAGCAGTCCCAGAATCTGGGCGCCTGTACAAACAGTGCCATGAGCATAAGAGGCTGAGCAACAGCTCTCCATGCTAGCCCATTCTGGGTGCGAGGTATCTGGAGACTTTCGCATATTCTTTGCTGGGCTGCTGGAGGCACCCGTCAGGGACACCCTGGTTACGTTTGAAGATTGTGGTGGCAAGGCAAGCAAGCAGCCCCAGTCTCTGTGCGCCTGTGCGAGCAGTGCCAAGGGCAGATGAGGCTGAGCAACACCTTTCAAGGCTAGCCCCTTTTTGGTAAGAGATATCCTGAGACGCGCGCATATTCGGGTCAGGGCTGCTGGAAGCACCCGTAAGGGACCCCCTAGGCTATGTTTGAAGTTTGAGGTGGCAAGGCAAGCAAGCAGCCCCAGTCTCTGAGCACCTGCGCAAGCAGTGCCATGAGCAGATGAGGCTGAGCAACAGCTTTCCAGGCTAGGCCTTCTGGGTGGAAGCTATCTGCAGATGTTCGCATTTTTGGTGCAGGTCTGCTGGAGGCACCCGGCAGGGATCCCCAAGCTACGTTTGAAGATTGAGGTGGCAAGGCAAGCAAGCAGCCCCAGTCTCTGAGCACCTGTGCAAGCAGTGCCATGAGCAGATGAGGCTGAGCAACAGCTTTCCAGGCTAGCCCCTTCTTGGTAAGAGACATCCTGAGACGTTCGCATTTTTGGTGCAGGGCTTCTGGAGGGAACGGGCAGGGAGCCCTGGGTTGCGTTTGAATTTTGAGGTGGCAAGGCAAGCAAGCAGCCCCAGTCTCTGTGCGCCTGTGCGAGCAGTGCCATGGGCAGATGAGGCTGAACAAAAGTGTTTTCGTTTCGGCTGCCTCCTGCAACAAAAGTGCACGCGGCTGCCCCTCCCCGCCGCGGTGCAGAAGAGAATGGAAAGAAACAGGCAGAAAACCAGTGGGTCGAGTTAAGGGCAGTTTGACAGAACAGATAAGGCGAAAACACAAGAACGTATTGTACGAACCTCAGAGCCGCTCTCCCTAACCGGACCGGCGCCGCGTGCTCCCGAACCGCTAGTGAGTTCCCAACGTGCCGCCCCCCCCACCGGAACCCAGCATGACGGCACATGGTGTGGAATACCCAGCTCTGTTTGGCCAGGTTGGGGTTGGGTCAGACCACCCGACTGTGCCCCTTCCTGGATTCTGGTGAAAATTAACCCTGTCCTGGCCAAACCAAGGACATTATCCACCCCTTATTCCATACCATCTACGTCGTGCCCGGGTCCCCCTTTGTCCAGTTGATCACCACCACTTCTCCTGTCTCCAGATACCGTTACCTTAGTCTATGGATCATCACTCTAAAGTGTCCGTTGAGTACACTTAATCCATCTGTCGTAATGGTCTTCCGTGGCAGGAGAGGTGATGTGTGGTGGTGGGCGGTCACTTGCTGCATCTGGAGCTCACGGTTGATATATCTGGTTTGACCCGTGCCCACAGTCTGCAGGTTGGAGACGTCGATCTCGATGAAGTTTCTGGGTGCCAGTTGTTGAAAACCAGGTCCAGTTCCATCATCGCTGTGCTCTGCTAGGTTTTCATCAAAAAAAAAAAAAAAAAAAAAGTTCATCTTTCTTTAATCTGGACGATTCTTACTATGCTACTACTGGTTCAAAATATAACAATTATAACAGTGGTAACAGACAGTGACAGGGTTATTTAACAATTAACTTTATACAATTTATTTATGGACTATTCTCCCCCAAAATCAAATCCCCATGAGGTACACATCGGACTTCCCCATCCTTCCGCATTACCCACCAGGTACACCCAGGTCCTTGAGCAAAAGCAATCCCGTGGACGGGCTTGCCTTTGCCCGAGGCAGGACTAACCCAGACTGTCTTCCCTAACATGTTCCGCGTGTGCACTACAGGGACTTTATCTCCTTCCTCGGGGCGCTGAGGTTTTGACTGGGCAGGACCAGCCCGGTTGGTGGATCCCCTGGTGTTAACCAACCAGGTGGCCTTTGCTAAATGGGTATCCCAATTTTTGAAAGTCCCACCCCCCATTGCCCTCAAAGTGGTTTTTAGCAGCCCATTGTACCGCTCGATCTTTCCAGAGGCTGGTGCATGGTAGGGGATGTGATACACCCACTCGATACTGTGTTCTTTGGCCCAGGTGTCTATGAGGCTGTTACGAAAATGAGTCCCGTTGTCCGACTCAATTCTTTCGGGAGTGCCATGTCGCCACAGGACTTGTTTTTCCAGGCCCAGGATGGTATTGCGGGTATTGAGGTGAAAGCCAGCTGGATGGCTTTCACCTCTGCAAACTGGCTTGACTCACCTTCTCCCTCGGCAGTGGGGCCTCTTCAGCACGTGTCACCTCCTCCTCTGGCGATGCTCCAAAATCTTTGCCTTCTGGCCAGTCCATGATTACCTCCAGAATTCCTGGGCGACTGCGGTTTCCCATTCGGGCGTGCTGGGTGATCAGCGCGACCCACTTACTCCACGTAGCATCGGTGGCATGATGCGTAGAGGGGACCCTCTCTTTGAACATCCAGCCCAGGACCAGCAATCGTGGTGCTAGGAGGAGCTGTGCTTCAGTGCCGACCACTTCTGAAGCAGCTCCAACGCCTTCATAATGCTGCCAGAATCTCTTTTTCCGTGGGAGTATAGCAGGCCTCGGATCCTTTGTATCCCCGGCTCCAAAACCCCAGGGGTCGACCTCGAGTCTCCCCTGGTATTTTCTGTCAGAGACTCCAGGTTGGGCCGTTCTCCCCGGCTGCGGTGTAGAGCACGTTTTTAACATCTTGCCCTGACCGGACTGGACCAAGGGCTACGGCATGAACTATCTCCCGTTTAATCTGTTCAAATGCCTGTCGTTGCTCAGGGCCCCATTCAAAATCATTCTTCTTCCGGGTCACGTGGTACAGAGGACTTACAATCTGGCTGTAATTTGGGATGTGCATCCTCCAAAACCCCACAACACCCAGGAAGGCCTGTGCTTCCTTTTTGCTGGTTGGTGGAGACATAGCTGCTATTTTGTTGATGACATCCATTGGGATTTGACGGCGCCCATCCTGCCATTTTATTCCCGAAAACTGGATCTCTTGCGCAGGTCCCTTGACTTTACTTCGCTCTTGGCGAAACCGGCTTTCAGAAGAATCTGAACTATTTTCTCCCCTTTCTCAAAAACTTCCTCCGCGGTGTCACCCCATACAATGATGTCATTGATGTACTGCAGATGTTCTGGAGCTTCACCCTTTTCCAGTGCAGTCTGGATTAGTCCATGGCAAATGGTGGGACTGTGTTTCCACCCCTGGGGCAGTCGGTTCCAGGTGTACTGAACGCCCCTCCAGGTGAAAGCAAACTGTGGCCTGCACTCTGCTTCCAAAGGGATGGAGAAGAATGCATTAGCAATGTCAGTTGTCGCATACCACTTGTCTGCCTTTGACTCCAGCTGATATTGAAGTTCTAGCATGTCTGGCATGGCAGCACTCAGCGGTGGTGTGACTTCATTCAAGCCACGGTAGTCTATTGTCAGTCTCCACTCTCCAGTAGATTTTCTCACTGGCCATATGGGACTATTAAAGGGTGAGCGAGTTTTGCTGATCACTCCTTGACTCTCCAGCTGGCGGATCAGCTGATGAATGGGGAGAAGGGAGTCTCGGTTGGTACGATACTGTCGCCGGTGCACCGTTGTGGTTGCGATGGGTACCTGTTGTTCTTCAACCCTCAGCAACCCCACAACGGAAGGATCCTCCGAGAGACCAGGCAAAATGGACAGCTGTTTAATTTCTTCCGTCTCCAAAGTAGCTATGCCAAAACCCCACCGATACCCCTTTGGGTCCTTGAAATAGCCTCTCCTAAGATAGTCTATCCCAAGGATGCACGGAGCCTCGGGGCCAGTCACAATGGGGTGCTTCTGCCAGTCCTGCCCAGTGAGGCTCACTTCAGCCTCCAATACACTCAGCTCTTGGGACCCCCCTGTCACTCCCGAAATGCAAATGGACTCTGACCCTTTGAACTCTGATGGCATTAAGGTACACTGTGCACCAGTGTCCACTAGATCTTTATACTCTTGTGGATCTGACGTGCCAGGCCACCGAATCCACACCATCCAATAAACACGGTTGTCCCTTCCCTCCACCTGGCTGGAGACAGGGCCCCTCTAATCCTGGTCAGAGAATTTGCTGCTCACCTGCTGTAGAAATGACTTGGAGGTCCCCTCCAGAGGATCGGAATCAAGATCAAACTGCTTACCTGGCCTGGAGAGCTGGCTGCTGGAAACTGGAGCAGCATTTTTCCTAAGAGAATCCCTTTTGGTGATTGTTTTACCTCGCAACTCATGCACTCGTGCCTCTAGACTTGAGGTGGGTTTTCCATCCCACTTCCTCATGTCCTCTCCGTGGTCACGCAGGTAAAACCACAGGGTGCCCCATGGTGTGTAGCCTCTGTATTCCCTCTCCTGAGCAGAGAAACGCTTGCCCCTAATAGCCGAGATGCGGGCCCGCACAGGTGGGGAGTAGGACATATCCTCTTTGAATTGCTGGAACTGCCGGGACAATTTATTCACAGCTGAGACAAGGGAGGAAGAGAGACTTTCCTCATATTGCCGGAGTCTGACAGCCACCTCATCCACTGTTGGTGCCTCTTTACCTTTCCAGTCTACTACT
This sequence comes from Opisthocomus hoazin, assembly GCF_030867145.1. Lineage (NCBI taxonomy): Eukaryota > Metazoa > Chordata > Aves > Opisthocomiformes > Opisthocomidae > Opisthocomus > Opisthocomus hoazin. The sequence goes on from NC_134453.1 coordinate 12,005,571, forward strand.
GCCAGTGAGTTGGCATATGAGGAGGGTGCGCTCCGCACAAACTTCCTCCACATAGATGCTGTGCACTGGACTTCATCTGGGTCTGTGGGTAACTGGTCATCGTCTGGTTCACGGTAAACCATCTCCCGCACAGTTAATTCTCTCAAGTACTGAATGCCCCTTTCCATATTGGTCCACTTGCCAGGATAGCATACAAAATCGTCACTGAAGGGGTACCTCTCCCTCATGCCTGACAGAAGTCTCCTCCAGAGGCTGAGGACTTGTTCCTTCTTCCCAATGGCCTTGTCAATGCCCCCATCCCTGGCCAGGGATCCCAGCTGCTTGGCTTCCTTGCCCTCTAATTCCAAGCTGCTGGCCCCGTTATCCCAGCACCGCAGCAGCCAGGTGACAATGTGCTCGCCTGGGTGGCGGCTGAAATCTTTCCGCATGTCTCGCAGCTCGCCCAGGGACAGGGACCGGGTGATGATTTCTGTCTCTGTCTCCCGCGATGACCCTGGCTCATCGTCATCCCTCCTGGAGCGATCTGCTCTCTTTGCGTCTTTGTTTGCTTTTACGGGGGCGACTGCTACCGCCACAGGTTGGTTATTGGGCTCGGCCGCGATGCCTGCAGCTGGAGCTGGGGCTGGAGCCGCTGCCATGCCCGCCGGGGGAGCCGGGACCACGCCAGTGGCTGCAGCAGCGGTGGTGCCGGTCGGGGGGGCTGTGACTGCCTGCTGGGCTGGAGGGGCTGCAGGGCCGGCTGGGGGGGCAGTGCCAGCCGCAGTGCCTGCCGCTTCGTTTTCCCCCCTTTCCCCTTTAGGGAACTGAACACTGTTGAACAGGGAAGCTTGGTAGGCATGGGCCAGACCCCAGCACGTTGTGGTGATTTGTGTCTCTCTGGAGTTCCCAAGGTGGCAGCACACTTTTTGCAGGTATTTTACTAGTTTGTCGGGATTCTGTATCTGTTCAGGGGTGAGTTTAAAAAACACCGGGGGTGCCCACTGCCCTAGGTACTTGCTCATGCTGTCCCACAGACCCAGCCACTCACAGCTATCCGGCCCCGGGGCAGGTCTCTGCACAATGTTCTTAACTGCTTGCTTAACCCTAAACAAAACCTGAAGCCCATTCAGGAGGCATAACAAAAGGAGAGCGCTGCCCTGAGCATCCCACGGGTACTCGAAATTCTCAAAAGCCGTTAGGACCAGCATGAAGGAAAGAGTGGGGGCAAAAAAGTGGGGGAAGGAATCCCCTCCGGTATTCCCCACAGGCTGGGTTTGATTATTAACAAATTCTAAGACATAGGATCCGAGGTACGGACATGATCGTAGTGCCGCATGCAAATACAAGCCTAATTTCATGCACAGTGATGTCATCATATCATAAGTCGTTATCAGACAGTACAGCAAAATCATCATCCTGGTCCTTTTCCCCGAGGTAATGAACAGCATGGCAACGAACAGATGCAGCAAATAAGGATTCAAAAACCACAGCCATCTGATCAAAGACAGAAACATTTTTACTGGCGACTGTTTAACTAACACAGCAAATACGTACAACAAATTATAACAAAATCTAAGAAAGCTGTTTTAACACTCGCTGCTCAGCCCTGCCGTTATCGCCGCCCCACGCTTGGGCGCCAATTGAATGTTTTGGTTTTGGCTGTCGCCGGCAACAAAAGTGCCACGCGGCCGCCCCTCCCCCCGCCGTGGTGCGGAGGAGAATGGAAAGAAACAGGCAGAAAACGGGTGGGTTGGGATAAGGGCAGTTTGACAGAACAGCAAACAAAGGGAAACAGTAACAACAACGATACAGATAAGGAGAAAACACAACAACGAACCGCACAGAGCCGCTCTCCCGGACAGGACCGGCGCCGCGCGCTCCCGAGCCGCGAGTGAGTTTCCGCCGCGACGCCCCCCCCACCGGAACCCAGCATGACGGCACATGGTATGGAATACCCGGCTCTGTTTGGCCAGGTTGGGGTTGGGTCAGACCACCCGGCTGTGCCCCTTCCTGGATTCTGGTGAAAACTAACCCTGTCCTGGCCGAACCCAGGACAAACAGCTTTCCAGGCTAGCCTCTTGCTGGTAAAAGATATCTTGAGACGCTCGTATATTCGTGTCTGGGCTGTGGCAGGCGCCCGGCAAAGATCCCCTAGGCTACATTTGAAGTTTGAGGTGGCAAGGCAAGCAAGCAGCCCCAGTCTCTGTGCGCCTGTGCGAGCAGTGCCATGGGCAGAAGAGGCTGAGCAACAGCTTTCCAGGCTAGCCCCTTCTTGGTAAGAGATATCCTGAGACGCTCGCATATTCGGGTCAGGGCTGCGGCAGGTGCCCGGCAAAGACCACCTAGGCTATGTTTGAGGTTTGAGGTGTCAAGGCAAGCAAGCAGCCCCAGTCTCTGTGTGCCTGTGTAAGCAGTGCCATGGGTACATGAGGCTGAGCAACAGCTTTCCAGGCTAGCCCCTTGTGGGTGAGAGCTATCTGACGACATTCTACCTTTTGGGGCAGGGTTGCTGCAAGCGCCCGGTAGGGACCTCCGGGACGTTTGAAGTTTGAGGTGCAAAGGCAAGCAAGCACTCTCAGTCTCTGTGCGCCTGTACGAGCAGTGCCACGGGCAGATGAGGCTGAGCAACAGCTTTCCAGGCTAGACGCTTTTTGGTACGAGATATTGATGTGGGAAATTGACATTTAGTTCGATTTTGCTGTAGCTTTAGTTTAATTTTGTTATATAACTTTGCATCTGTGTTAAGGTAAGAGTTAAACACTGTGAATTAATTTAGTTCTACTCTTTGTAATCTTGCTAACAAGGACTGTTGTGGCTCAAATGTAGCTAACAAGGACTGATTGCGAGAGAGACGAAGAGAAACAAGGACTGATAACCAGAACTGTGTTGTCTGTAAGAAACAACTCTCTAGCTGAAACTGGTTCTATGGTTTGGGACTCAGCCAACACAGACAACTCAGGAGTTTTTGAGCCAAAATTGAATGCACACAGCGAGGAAGACTATGAGCCTTCATCCAGAAGACCCCCACAGACGACCACCAGATGACACTGCGCAAGTTGTAAAGGGGGGTGGAGTATGATAATGAATTCCTAGAAATAATTACAATAGTCCAGCCTACTTAGATAAACTTTGTAATAAGTAGGTGCATGCTTCGTGACTCGGTGTGCAAGTTAGGAGGAGCGAAACCCCTTGCACCCAGTGCCGCAATAAATATACCTGCTTTATAACTCTCTGAGTTGTGAAGTTTGATTCCGCACGTCAAGGTGGCAGGGCAACCAAGCAGCCCCAGTCTCTATGCGCCTGTGCTAGCGGTGTCATGGGCAGATGAGGCTGAGCAATAGTTTCCAGGCTAGCCCCTTCTAGGTGCGAGCTTTCTGGAGACGTTCACACTTTCGGAGCACGGCTGCTGGAGGCACAAAGCATGGAGTCCCGGGCTACGTTTGAAGTTTGAGATGGCAAGGAAAGCAAGCAGCCCCAGTCTCTGTGCATCTGTGCTAACAGTGCCATGGGCAGATGAGGCTGAGCAACTGCTTTCCAGGCTAAACCATTCATGGTAAGAGATATCCTGAGACGTTCGCATATTCGGGTCAGGGCTGCTTAAGGAGCTTGTCAAGGAACCCCTATACTACGTTTCAAGTTTGAGGTGGCAAGGCTAGCAAGCAGCCCCAGTCTCTGTGCGCCTGTGCCAGCAGTGCCATGTCCAGATGAGGCTGAGAAACAGTTTTCAAGGCCAGTTCCTTCTGCGTGCGATCTATGTGGAGATGTTCGCATCTTCCGTGCAGGTCTGCTGGAGGCACCCGGCAGGGATCCCTGGGATACTTTTGAAAATTGAGGTGGCAAGGCAAGCAAGCAGCCCCAGTCTCTGTGCGGCTCTGCAAGCAGTGCCATGGGCAGATGAGGCTGAGCAAGATCTTTCCAGGCTAGCCCCTTTTTGGTAAAAGATATCCTGAGACGCTCGCATATTCGGGACAAGGGTGTGGCGGGAACCCGGCAAAGACCCCCTAGGCTACGCTTCAAGTTTGAGGTGACAAGGCAAGCAAGTAGCCCCAGTCTCTGTGCGCCTGTGCGAGCATTGCCATGGGCAGATGAGGCTGAGCAACAGCTTTCCAGGCTAGTCAATACTTGGTAAGAGATACCCTGAGACGTTCGCATTTTCAGTACAGGTCTGCTGGAGGCAACGGTCAGGGATCCCCGGGCTACGTTTGAAGTTTGAGGTGGCAAGGCAAGCAAGCAGCCCCAGTCTCTGTGCACCTGTGCGAGCAATGCCATGGGCAGATGAGGCTGAGCAAGAGCTTTCCAGGCTAACCCCTTCTGGGTGCGTGCTATCTGGAGCCGTTCGCATTTTTGGTGCAGTGCTGCTAGAGGTACCAAGCAGGGACCGCTGGGCTATGTTTGAAGTTTGAGGTGGCAAGGCAAGCAAGCAGCCCCAGTCTTTGTGCGCCTGTGCGAGCAGTGCCATGGGCAGATGAGGCTGAGCAACAGCTTTCCAAGCTAAACCCTTCTTGGTAAGTGATATCCTGAGACGCTTGCATATTCGGGCAGGTGTGTGGAAGGGGCTTGGCAAGGACCCCCTAGGATATGTTTGAAGTTTGAGGTGGCAAGGCAAGCAAGCAGCTCCAGTCTCTGTGCGCCTGTGTGAGCAGTGCCATGTGGAAAAGAGGCTGAGCAACAGCTTTCCAGGCTAGCCCTTTCTGGGTGCGAGCTATCCGGAGACTTTCGCATTTTTGGTGCAGGCCTGCTGAAGGCATCTGGCAGGGACGCCCGGAATTTGTTTCAAGTTTGAGGTGGCAAGCCAAGCAAGCAGCCCCCGTCTCTGTGCATCTGTGCGAGCAGTGCCACGTGCAGATGAGGCTGAGCAACAGCTTTCCAGGCTAGTCAATACTTGGTAACAGATACCCTGAGACGTTCGCATTTTCAGTACAGGTCTGCTGGAGGCAACGGGCAGGGATCCCCGGGCTACGTTTGAAAATTGGGGTGACAAGGCAAGCAAGCATCCCCAGTCTCTGTGCGCCTGTGTGAGCAGTGCCATGGGCAGATGAGGCTGAGCAATAGCTTTCCAGGCTATTCCCTTCATGGTAAGACATGTCTTGAGACGTTCGCGTATTCGGGTCAGGGCTGTGGGAGGCCCTTGCCTAGGACCCCCTAGGCTACGTTTGAAGTTTGAGGTGGCAAGGCAAGCAAGCAGACCCAGTCTCTGTGCGCCTGTGTGAGCAGTGCCATGGGCAGTGAGGCTGAGCAACAGCCTTCCTGGCTAACCCCTTCTTGGCGATAGGTATCCCAACACATTCGCATTTTCGATGCAGGGCTGCTAGAGGCACAAAGCACGGAGTCCTAGTATATGTTTGAAGTTTGAGGTGGCAAGGCAAGCAAGCAGCCCCAGTCTCTGTGCACCTGTGCGAGCAATGCCATGGGCAGATGAGGCTGAGCAAGAGCTTTCCAGGCTAACCCCTTCTGGGTGCGTGCTATCTGGAGCCGTTCGCATTTTTGGTGCAGTGCTGCTAGAGGTACCAAGCAGGGACCCCTGGGTTATGCTTGAAGTTTGAGGTGGCAAGGCAAGCAAGCAGCCCCAGTCTTTGTGCGCCTGTGCGAGCAGTGCCATGGGTAGATGAGGCTGAGCAACAGCTTTCCAAGCTAAACCCTTCTTGGTAAGTGATATCCTGAGACGCTTGCATATTCGGGCAGGTGTGTGGAAGGGGCTTGGCAAGGACCCCCTAGGATATGTTTGAAGTTTGAGGTGGCAAGGCAAGCAAGCAGCTCCAGTCTCTGTGCGCCTGTGTGAGCAGTGCCATGTGGAAAAGAGGCTGAGCAACAGCTTTCCAGGCTAGCCCTTTCTGGGTGCGAGCTATCCGGAGACTTTCGCATTTTTGGTGCAGGCCTGCTGAAGGCATCTGGCAGGGACGCCCGGAATTTGTTTCAAGTTTGAGGTGGCAAGCCAAGCAAGCAGCCCCCGTCTCTGTGCATCTGTGCGAGCGATGCCACGTGCAGATGAGGCTGAGCAACAGCTTTCCAGGCTAGCCCTTTCTGGGTGCGAGCTATCCGGAGACTTTCGCATTTTCGGTGCAGGGCTGCTGGAGGCACCCGGCAGGGATGCCCGGGATTTATTTGAAGTTTGAGGTGGCAAGGCAAGCAAGCAGCCCCAGTCTCTGTGCATCTGTGCTAGCAGTGCCATGGGCAGATGAGGCTGAGCAACTGCTTTCCAGGCTAAACACTTCTTGGTAACAGATATCCCGAGACGTTCGCATTTTCGGTGCAGGGCTACTGGAGGCACCCGAAAGGGCCACCCGGGCAACGTTTGAAGTTTAAGGTGGCAAGGCAAGCAAGCAGCCCCAGTCTCTGTGCGCCTGTGCGAGCAGTGCCATGGGCAGATGAGGCTGAGCAACAGCTTTCCAGGCTAGCCCCTTCTGGGTGCGATCTATCTGGAGATGTTCGCTATTTCAGTTCAGGTCTGCTGCAGGAATCCGGCAGAAATCCCCGGGCTACGTTTAAAGATTGAAGTGGCAAGGCAAGCAAGGAGACCCTGTCTCTGTGCGCCTGTGCGAGCAGTGCCATGGGCAGATGAGGCTGAGCAACAGCTTTCTAGGCTAGCACCTTCTGGATGTGAGCTATCTGGGGACTTTCGCATTTTCGGTGCACGTCTGCTGGAAGCACCCAGCAGGGACGCCACGGATTTTTTTGAAGTTTGAGGATGCAAGGAAAGCAAGAAGCCTCAGTCTCTCTGTGCGCCTGTGTATGCAGTGCCATGAGCAGATGAGACTGAGCAACATTTTTCCAGGCTAGCCCCTTCTTGGTAAGAAATATCCTGAGACATTCGCATATTCAGGTCAGGGCTGCAGAAGTGACTTGGCAAGGACCCCCTAGGCTACGTCTGAAGTTTGAGGTGGCAAGGCAAGCAAGCAGCCCCAGTCTCTGTGCGCCTGTGTGAGCAGTGCCATGGGCAGAGGAGGCTGAGCAACTGCATTGCAGGCTAGCCCCTTCTGGTTGCGAGCTATCTGGAGACGTTCTCGTATTTGGGGCAGGGCTGCTAGAGGCACCCGGCAGGGACACGCGGGCTATGTTTGAAGTTTGAGGTGGCAAGGAAAGCAGCGCACCCCAGTCTCTGTGCGCCTGTGCGAGCAGTGCCATGGGCACATGAGGCTGAACAACAGGTTTCCAGGCTAGCCCCTTCTTGGTAAGAGAAATTCTGAGACGTTCGCATCTTCAGTGCAGGTTTGCTGGAGGCACCTGGCAGGGATCCCCGGGATTCGTTTGAAAATTGAGGTGGCAAGGCAAGCAAGAAGACCCAGTCTCTGTGAACCTGTGCAAGCAGTGCCATGACCAGATGAGGCTGAACAACAGCTTTCCAGGCTAAACCCTTCTTGGCAATAGATATCGAACACGTTCGCACTTTCGGTGCAGGGCTGCTAGAGGCACAAAGCACGGAGTCCCGGGCTATGTTTGAAGTTTGAGGTGGCAAGGCAAGAGAGCAGCCCCAGTCTCTGTGCTTCTGTGCGACCAATGCCATGGGCAGATGAGGCTGAGCAACAGCTTTCCGGGCTAGCCCATTCTGGGTGCTAGGTATCTGGAGGCGTTTGCACCTTTGGAGCAGGGCTGCAAGAGGCACCCGTCAGGGACACCAGGAATACGTTTGAAGTTTGAGTTAGCAAGGAAAGCAAGAATCCGCAGTCTGTGTGCGCCTGTGTTAGCAGTGCCATGGGCAGAGGAGGCTGAGCAACTGCTTTGCAGGCTAGCCCCTTCTGGTTGTGAGCTATCTGGAGACGTTCTCATATTTGGGGCAGGGCTGCTGGAGGCACCCGGCAGGGACACCCGGTCTATGTCTGAAGTTTGAGGTAGCAAGGCAAGCAAGCAGCCCCAGTCTCTGTGCGCTTGTGCGAGGAGTGTCATGGGCACATGAGGCTTAACAACAGCTTTCCAGCCTAAAACCTTCTTTTCAACAGATATTCCAACACTTGGCATTTTTGGTGCAGGCCTGCTAGCGGCCCAAAGCACGGAGTCCCGGGCTATGTTTGAAGTTTGAGGTGGCAAGGCAAGCAAGAAGCCCCAGTCTCTGTGCCTCTGTGCGAGCAATGCCATGGGCAGATGAGGCTGAGCAACAGCTTTCCAGGCTAAACCCTTCTTGGTAATAGATATCCCGAGACGTTCGCATTTTCGGTGCAGGGCTACTGGAGGCACCCGGAAGGGCCACCCGGGTTATGTTTGAAGTTTAAGGTGGCAAGGCAAGCAAGCAGCCCCAGTCTCTGTGAATTTGTGCAAGCAGTGCCATGACCAGATGAGGCTGAGAAACAGCTTTCCAGGCTAAACCCTTCTTGGCAATAGATATCGAACACGTTCGCACTTTCGGTGCAGGGCTGCTAGAGGCACAAAGCACGGAGTCCCGGGCTATGTTTGAAGTTTGAGGTGGCAAGGCAAGAGAGCAGCCCCAGTCTCTGTGCTTCTGTGCGACCAATGCCATGGGCAGATGAGGCTGAGCAACAGCTTTCCGGGCTAGCCCATTCTGGGTGCTAGGTATCTGGAGGCGTTTGCACCTTTGGAGCAGGGCTGCAAGAGGCACCCGTCAGGGACACCAGGACTACGTTTGAAGTTTGAGTTGGCAAGGAAAGCAAGAATCCGCAGTCTGTGTGCGCCTGTGTTAGCAGTGCCATGGGCAGAGGAGGCTGAGCAACTGCTTTGCAGGCTAGCCCCTTCTGGTTGTGAGCTATCTGGAGACGTTCTCATATTTGGGGCAGGGCTGCTGGAGGCACCCGGCAGGGACACCCGGTCTATGTCTGAAGTTTGAGGTAGCAAGGCAAGCAAGCAGCCCCAGTCTCTGTGCGCTTGTGCGAGGAGTGTCATGGGCACATGAGGCTTAACAACAGCTTTCCAGCCTAAAACCTTCTTTTCAACAGATATTCCAACACTTGGCATTTTTGGTGCAGGCCTGCTAGCGGCCCAAAGCACGGAGTCCCGGGCTATGTTTGAAGTTTGAGGTGGCAAGGCAAGCAAGAAGCCCCAGTCTCTGTGCCTCTGTGCGAGCAATGCCATGGGCAGATGAGGCTGAGCAACAGCTTTCCAGGCTAAACCCTTCTTGGTAATAGATATCCCGAGACGTTCGCATTTTCGGTGCAGGGCTACTGGAGGCACCCGGAAGGGCCACCCGGGTTATGTTTGAAGTTTAAGGTGGCAAGGCAAGCAAGCAGCCCCAGTCTCTGTGAATTTGTGCAAGCAGTGCCATGACCAGATGAGGCTGAGAAACAGCTTTCCAGGCTAAACCCTTCTGGGTAAGAGATAACCTGAGACGCTCGCATATTCGGGACAGATGTGCAGAAGGAGCTTGGCAAGGCCCCCCTATGCTATGTTTGAAGTTTGAGGTGGCAAGGCAAGCAAGCAGCCCCAGTCTCTGTGCGCCTCTGCGAGCAGTGCCATGGGCAGAGGAGGCTGAGCAACTGCATTGCAGGCTAGCCCCTTCTGGTTGCGAGCTATCTGGAGACGTTCTCATATTTTGGGCAGGGCTGCTGGAGGCACCCGGCAGGGACACCCGGTCTATGTCTGAACTTTGAGGTGGCAAGGCAAGCAAGCAGCCCCAGTCTCTGTTCGCCTGTGCGAGCAGTGCCATGGGCTGTTGAGGCTGACCAACAGCTTTCCAGGCTAGCCTGTGGAGTTCTGGCTGAACGAGAGGGGACATCATTTCATGCGTTGAGCATCCCAGGTTCCGATCTGGAAGTGAGCCTTGGGAGCGGCTGACACATAACCGTGCTGGGAAGGCAGAGCGACAAGCTCGGGACACTGGAGCAGGGGGAACGTCACCATTTCCTGCCACACTGTCACTTCCTTCCTGCCACGTTGCTGTTTCCTGCCACAGTACTGTTTTCACTTCGAGATGCAGCTCTGCACCAATCACAACGAGTTGCAGTAGTTTTGCCTATATATGGATTGGGGTTTTAACCATTCCGATGCTGTAATTGCTTTGCTATATAAACCTTGTTTTGCTGACTAATAAAGGTGAACGATCATACTCATATTGGGGTCACATCGTTACAACGGATCCGTAACCCACGCCTACATTTGGTAGCAGCGGATGGACAGTTTCCCTGCAGGAGTCCCTCGGTCTGTGGTGAGCAGCTAGAGAGGGGGCGTGGGAGTAATGGCTGGGAGGGTCCTGCCTGGGTGCGGACGCGCAGGGCAGGTACGGACGGCCGACTCCCAGGGATTTTCGAGCTACACTGGGGCTGCCTGGCGCAGCTAAATTTGAACGTGGAGGCCGGGGTCGCAGGCATGGAGGTGGATGATGCGGCAACGTTGTTAGTCGGTATTCTCTCTAAGAGAGGAATAGACACAACGGCAAAGCAACTCATGAAGTTGATTAAACTGGGGCAACGATGGGGTCACTTTGCGGACACCCCGCTACTGTTTTCCGTCTCGGAATGGCAAGACTTAGGAGAGACGATGTGGGAAAGGACAATAACCGGGGAGGACAAAGAGGAAAAGGAGATAAAAGCCGTCCGCGAGCTCTGGCGAACAGTATTACACACCTTAAAAGCCATGAAAGCTGAAAGAGAGGTGGCGTGTGCTGCAGCTCAGATGCTAGCTCCAGAGCCCGGGAAAGATCACGCGCCTAAGCCTGGGACATTATCACAGGTTTTCGGGCTACCTGCCGTTAGAGGGATGACTGGGATCACTTGTAACACAATTGCTGAGATTCGAGCGAGTGCAGAGTGCGGTTCCGGTCTCGGCGCAGAGGGGGGTGGCCCACCGGAAGTTGCTGCCAGAGACATCAACTCGAAATGCGAGCCGGACGCGGTAGTATGACCGCCCCTGGGGAACGGGGAGGAGTCGGGCGCGGAACTGCGGCTGCCTTTCAGAAGAGGAGATGAGCGGCTGCCTTTCGGAAGAGGGGAGGAGCGGCTACTACCACCCCCAGAGGGGGAGGGAGAAGGGGTGCGGCTTACAACATCGGCCCTTCCTGGGGCGCGGCCTGCAACATCGGCCCCTCCTCTCTATCCACCCCTGCCGTCTTGCAGCGAGGCGTCTCCACTCCCGACGCCCTCTGATGGCGGCCAGAACGAATTGCAAAAAAAAAAAAAAAAAAACCAACAAAAAAACAAACAAACAAAAAAAAAAATCTGTTGCAGTCAGTTTTGCAGCATCTTCAAGACAAGAGCTCGCAGTTCCAGCATATGTCAATCGTTACCAACCCCCCCACCGGGAAAATGAGGCTTCCTCTCCGAGATGTTTAGCTGGGCCTCTGGCACGGATCACACCTACCCATTGGAGCAGTGTTATAACAGATGCCATCCTAGATGGACAGTGGAACGTTGCCACCATTATCAGAGGTACGCAAGCCTTAGCCTGTCCTGTGCAACACGTTAATGGATGACAATCGTAAGTACAGGTGTTTGGCCGGAGGAGTGGCCACTAAGTTACCACCTGAAGAAAGCCGTGAGCAGGGGCTGGGTCTAACAGACCCTGAGCAGGAATCAGGTCTGTTCCCCCCACCCCCCGGCTCGCTGGAGAATGGGATAGTCACCTAGAAAGGAGCGAAAGCTCCATCAAAAAATTTTTACAGTGAAGTTTGAAAGAACAAAGTCTTGCAGTTTAAAATCCCTGAGAAAATCATGACTTGGAAATCAGTGCATACAGCTTGAAATGCTCTAAAACTTACAGAGACTATCTCAGAAGCAGCTGCTACTCCTCTGTCCTTATCTCAAAAGCAAGGACAGAGCAGCAGTCTGTTGAAATTTAACCCTACATACGACGAAATTCCTACCGAACATGAGAAATGCGGGAAGTAAATCTGCCAGAACCTGACGATCCTTTGAATCCAGAGAAATGGGAAGTGGGGTGTAAAAATCCGGCATCCCAAAAGTGCACGACAGGGTCTCTCGACAGCAATTGGCGTACCCGACCTGAGATCAAAACGAGGTGAATTCCAACATAAAACTGCACAGTCCCTCAGACGCTGTACAGCTGCCGCGCCAGCAGTCACCGCATCGAACGGGTCAGCAAACCTTACACCTGGTGGGGCACATGGCTCCCCCCGGGCAACCGGCGGCACGGTTCCCCCCCCAACCCCCCCACCCCCCCTTCCCTCGATCCCAGCACGCCGGCCCGGCCCGGCCAGCCCAGAAGCGTCGCGGTGAGAACCATCTTTCTGACATTCAAGGACTTGGTTACAAAAAAATGTATACAATTCAATTACTGCAGTAGAATTCCTTGTGAACAAACAGCTGGACTTTATTATCTTTCCAAGGTTCAGATGGTCTACCTACATGATGTTATTCACTCTGCTGAAAGGTGAAAATATTGACTTTACAGCTGAAGAGTTGTCCCCTCTATTTACTTTGTTAAAAGGGACTCAGATTTATTATTTTCCCGAAGATCAATGCCAAAAGCAAAAACTGTTTTACAAAAGATTTCAGCTAGAATTGCAATTGCCTTTACCTTCAGAATTAATGTCGAATTGCCAACAAATTTGTATATCATTTATGAAGGTTTTGTTTTACAGCCTTACCCTCTTTTCAATCAGTGGTGTGTAAACACGCAGAAGTTGAAGACACTGGAATGAATCTTTTTGTCTCATACGCCCATGAAAACATTGACTTCAAAGGTACACATCATAGTGTCCTTAATAGCACAAGGTTGGAATCACTGTCAGCAAGTTGATACTATTTGCCTGCTGCTGGCTAAAGATGACTTTGTGGCATTAAACAGTGAATCCTTATCTCTGCAAGTCGCTCTAGCTGATTATTTCAATAACATACATTATACCCTTCCACAACATAAGCTGTTACATTCCCTCTCTCAAATTTCATTCCAGCCAAAAAACCAATGTGTTTCTGTTCCTATTAAAGGAGCACGAACGGTGTTTCGGAAACAAACAAATTCATCCGATTAGCAATCATCTATTTTAGTCGTTGAAGGATCCACACAAATTTTTAAGCTATCAGCGGCCTTGCACGTCTTTGAATTGTTTTCGACTGAACCACTCAATGTTGTCACAGATTCTGCATATGTTGTGAATATTGTTCAATGCATTGCAGATGCAATGATAAGAGAAGTCAATAACAAACAATTTTTTTTTCCTTGCTATTGAAATTAGAAAATCGTGTACGTGTGTATTTTATAATGCATATATAGTTACATACTACTCTACTAAAACCAATAACTGAAGAAAAAGTTGTAGCAGATCAATTGACAATGGCAGCAGTACTGCCACACAGTTTCAAGCAAGCCCGATTATCTCATGACTTCTTTCATCAAAATGCCTCTTCCTTGCATAAACAATTTGCTTTGCCCCAGGGGCAAGCCACAACAAATGTTCATGCATGCCCTGATTGTCAATGTATTACACCCGTACCATCGTGTGCAGGAGTGAACCCTCGTGGTTTACGAGCTGATGAGTTGTGGCAAAGTGATATTACACATATATCAACATTTGGTCAACTGCATTGTGTACATGTTAATGTGGATACTTTCTCAGGATTTCTGGTAGCCACGGCACGTATGGGAGAAAAGGAACTTTTCACGGATAATTTCTGTTTTCCTACAGGACTGGAGTATACAACATGTTACAGGTATACAACATTCTTCTACTGCACAAGCCATTGTCAAAAGTGTCCACGGGACCCTCAAAGCTATGCTAAATAAACAAAAAAGGGGGAATCCTATGGGCAGTGTTACCCCACAGGAACAGTTAATGTACTTAATTTTTAAAATCGTTCTGATGATCAATTATTTACAACAGCAGCTGACCGTCAATTCGGGATGGTCCCTCCATTTGTGGTTCGACCAAAAGTATGGTATAAAGAATTTGGGGAATCACAATGGACAAGTCCTATAGAACTAATAATGTGGGGAAGAGGGTATGCGTGTGTTCTTCTTTCAACAGGCCCTCGATGGTTACCTGCAAAATATGTGGAGCTATATCATGAGCTGAAAGAACGTAACGCAGAATCCGATGCCAGAGGTGACCACGCTCACTCTCAGGGAGCAACCTCTGACATGGAAGCAGAAGAGATCCACTCTGGATGATCCTATTACACAGGGAACACTGAAAAAATTACAGCAAACGCAAGTGCTCTGATGACTGCAGTGGGTGCACCACCCACACCAATTAATACATTCCTTGCATATTTGGCAGTTATCTCCCACAACAGCTATTGTATAACGAAGCAATCTTGGATGGTATACACGATTTTAGAAGTGCGTCTGCACAAGAGCAAAGGTCAACTAGCAGACACCGTGAGGAAAAGTATAAACCTTCACCTGAGGGCTCCTGACAACTGCCTAGAGGTGCCAATATGCATGTACAAAAGACATTAATATATATAAAAAAAAAAAAAAGGGGAGAAATGGAGAATGATAAGTACTTTGCAGAAATGTAATGATTATGTATGTTAACATGGCATAAATATCTAGTAAGAGTGTCTTTTCGGTACACACATTTGAGTAAAACTGTTCCCTGTGCTTTCAGTACTGTAGTAAAGAATGCCTGCTTTCTAGAACTCCAACATTAAGTTTTAGGAAGTTAATTATTTTGCTGCTTTCTAGTAATAGATTTTGGGTACCCAGGTAGGACGCTGCTCTTGAACTTCAATGGTCCGAGGGATTGCAGGACCTCCAGCCGGCACCGAGGGATTCTCGGGGAGAACCTCTGATCACTGGACCAAAAAGTTATGAGCAGGAACCATTAATAAGGCAAAGGCATTCTTCCAGTATTGTTTCTTGTTGCCTATTTGTTAGTCATAGTAAAAGCTTCACAGCATTAAGCTATATCCCTGACGAGAAAGGAAAGCGTCCTTTCTAATCCAAAATTGAAAAGAGAGTACTCTTCCTGAAACTGAAGCTTGGGAATTTGTCTGTTAAATGTTGAATATTATTGTAAGTCCTGTCTTTGCAGTATTTGGATTTATGCTGAAAACTTGTTGTGCCTGTGTGTATGTGTGTGTGGTCGCGACCGTGAACGTGTGATTTTATGTTGCAGTGCTTACATTTCTGTGATCTGATGGATTTATTTGGTTTCTGTGATCTAATGGATTTGTCTGGACTAAGTAACTGTTTTGTGTCTCTGGTTTGGTAAGTTCTGCAGGTATTGACTATTTCTGGTTTTTGACTTTGGACTGTTGTGTTTGGACTCTGATTTATCAAGACTTCGGAAGCATTTGGTGCAGCAGGGAATAGATGTGGTGATGTTAATTTATGGAATAGGTGGGAAATAATCTTTGCTTCTATATTTGCCCCAGGAGCAGCTGCGGCAAAAGCTAATACCAAGATTAATAAACCTGCATGCTGGGCTAAGAAAGAGGCCAATCAAACCAGCTTGATTTTGGGGGAGTTAGCTGACTCATTATTTCATGCTCAACATGCTGTATTGCAGAACCGCATGGCTATTGATTTTTTGCTTTTAGCGCATGGTCATGGGTGTGAAGATTTTGAGGGTATGTGCTGTATGGACCTACAGGATAACTCTAGTGCCATTCACAGGCAAATCCAGCAATTAATGGACCACTCAAAGAAGATAAAACAGGATACTGGACTGTTTGGGTTGGAAGGTCTAACAAATATGCTTAACCTTGGGGGGGTGGATTGGCAGCCTATTACAAAGCTTAATTATGTTACTAATAATAGTAACGGTAGTGTTGCTATGTCTTTCATGTATATTTTCGTGTATTAAGAAACTGTTTATGCAAGCAGCTCAACAGGCTATGATCGTACAAAAAGAAGAAGGGGGAATTGTTGGGAATTGGCTAAAGGAGAGAGGCCACGACTCCATGGAACAGTTGTACGAGCAAAGCCTAGAGAGCTTAGCATGACTAGGCCGTGGGCGCCAGTCAAGGACACTGTGTCCTTGACGGGTCTGGAGATCCCCAGCAGTGCGCAAACAGGATTTCAGAAGAGAAAGTCAGCTGCAGCTGTAACCGCAAGATAACCGCAAGTAGGAGGACTATGTGAATGTAACCTTTAGAGCTATGGCCAATTACTGCTTGACTAGTAGGCATAATTAAAACTAACAGGATAAAAGGAGAGCTATCTGGACAATAAATGGATTCAGTGTGTTATCACTCATATTGAGTCGTTTGCCTGTTTTCCTCCGACGCTCGCACAGCCCCACTCTCTCGGCGCCAGTTTGAGCAGTGCCATGGGCAGATGAGGCTGAGCAACAGCTTTCCAGGCTAGCCCGTTCTTGGTAAGAGATATCCTGAGACGTTCGCATATTCGGGTCAGGTGTGCGGAAGGAGCTTGGCAAGGACCTCCTAGGGTACGTTTGAACTTTGAGGATGCAAAGCAAGCAAGCAGACCCAGTTTCTGTGCGCCTTTGCGAGCAGTGCCATGGGCAGATGAGGCTGAGCAACAGTTTTCCAGGCTAGCCTGTTCTTGGGAAGAAATATCCAGAGACATTCGCATATTCGGGTCAGAGCTGCGGAAGGAGCTTGGCAAGGACCCCGCTAGGCTACGTTTCAAGTTTGAGGTGGCAAGGCGAGCAAGCAGCCCCAGTATCTGTGCACCTGTGCGCGCAGTGCCATGGGCAGATGAGACTGAGCAAGAGCTTTCCAGGCTATGTCTTTCTGGATGTGAGTTATCTGGAGACTTTCGCTTTTCCAGTGCAGGGTTGCTGGAGCCACCCGGCAGGGACGCCCCCGTTTTGTTTGAAGTTTGAGGTGGCAAGGCAAGCAAGCAGCCCCAGTCTCTCTGTGCGCCTGTGTGAGCAGTGCCATGGGCAGATGAGGCTGAGCAAGAGCTTTCCAGGCTAGCCCCTTCTTGGTAACAGATATCCTGAGATGTTCGCTTACTCGGGTCAGGGCTGCGGGAGACCCCCGCCTAGGACCCCCTAGGATACGTTTCAAGTTTGAGGTGGCAAGGCCAGCAAGCAGCCCCAGTCTCTGTGCGCTTGTGCGAGCAGTGCCCCGGGCAGATGAGGCTGAGCAACAGCTTTCCACGCTAGACCCTTCTGGGTTCGAGCTATCCGGAGACATTCGCATTTCGGTGCAGGGCTGCTGGAGGCACCCGGCAGGGATCTACGGGCTAAGTTTTAAAACTGAAGTGGCAAAGCAAGAAAGCAGCCCCAGTCTCTGTGCGTCTGTGAGAGCAGTGCCATGGGCAGATGAGACAGAGCAACAGCTTTCCAGGCTAGCCCTTCTTGGTAAGAGATATCCTGAGACGCTCGCATATTCGAGACAACTGTGCGGTGGGGGCCCAGCAAAGACCCCCTAGGCTACGTTTGAAGTTTGAGGTGGCAAGGCAAGCAAGCAGCCCCAGTCTCTCTGTGCGCCTGTGAGAGCAGTGCCATGGGCAGGTCAGGCTGAGCAACAGCTTTCCAGCCTAGCCACTTCTTGGTAAGAGATATCCTGAGACGTTCGCATATTCAGGTCAGGGCTGTGGAAGGGGCATGGCAAGAACCCCCTGTGATGACTTTGAAGTTTGAGGTGACAAGGCAAGCAAGTAGCCCCAGTCTCCATGCGTCTGTGCAAGCAATGCCATGAGCAGATGAGGCTGACCAACAGCTTTCCAGGCTAGCCCCTTTTGGGTTCGAGCTGTCTGGAGACTTTCACATTTTCGATGCAGGGCTGCTAGAGGCACCCGGAAGGAACACCAGGGCTACGTTTGAAGTTTGAGTTGGCAAGGCAAGCAAGCAGCCCCAGTCTTTGTGCGCCTGTGCAAGCAGTGCCATGGGCAGATGAGGCTGAGCAACAGCTTTCAGGGCTAGGCCCTTCTGGCTGCGGGGTTTATGGAGACGTTCGCATTTTCGGAGCACGGCTGCTGGAGGCACAAAGCACAGAGTCCCAGGCTACGTTTGAAGTTTGAGGTGGCATGGCAGGCAAGTAGCCCCAGTCTCTGTGCATCTGTGCAAGCCGTGCCATGCGCAAATAAGGCTGAGCAACAGTTTTCCAGGCTAGCCCCTTCTGCGTGCGACCTATCTGGAGACATTCGCATTTTCGGTGCAGGCCTTCTTTAGGCACCCAGCAGGGACTCCTGGAATATGTTTGAAGTTTGAGGTGGCAAGGCAAGCAAGCACACCCAGTGTCTGTGCGCCTGTGCGAGCAGTGCCATGGGCAGATGAGGCTGAGCAACTTCTTCCCAGGCTAAACCCTTTTCGGTAAGAGATATCCTGAGATGTTTGCACATACGGGTCAGGCATGCGGAATGAGCTTGGCAAGGACCCCCTAGGACACATTTGAAGTTTGAGGTGGCAAGGGAAACAAGCAGCCCCAGTCTCTGTGCACCTGTGCGAGCAGTGCCATGGGCAGATGAGGCTGAGCAACAGTTTTCCAGATTAGCCCCTTCTGGTTGTGAGCTATCTGGAGACGTTCTCATATTTGTGGCAGGGCTGATGGAGGCACCCGGAAGGGACACCCGGGCTATGTTTGAAGTTTAAGGTGGCAAGGCAAGCAAGCAGCCCCAGTCTCTCTGTGCGCCTTTGTGAGCAGTTGCATGGGCAGATAAAGTTGAGCAAAAGCTTTCCAGGCTAGCCCATTCTGGGTGCGGCCTATCTGGAGAAGTTCGCATTTTCGGAGCACAGCTGCTGTAGGCACAAAGCACGGAGTCCCGGGCTATGTTTGAAGTTTGAGGTGGCAAGGCAAGCAAGCATCCCCAGTCTCTGTGCACCTGTGTGAGCAGTTCCATGGGCAGATGAGGCTGAGCAACAGCTTTCAAGGCTAAACCATTCTTGGTAATAGATATCCCGAGATGTTCGCATTTTCGGTGCAGGGCTGCTGGAGGCACCCGGAATAGACACCTGGGCTACGTTTGAAGTTTGAGGTGGCAAGCAAGCAAGCATCCCCAGTCTCTGTGCGTCTGTGCGAGCAGTGCAATGGGCAGATGAGGCTGAGGAACAGCTTTCCAGGCTAGGCCCTTCTCGGTGCGAGCTATCTGGAGTCGTTCGCATTTTCGGTGCAGTGCTGCTAGAGGCACCAAGAAAGGATCCCCAGGCTACGTTTCAAGTTTGACGCGGCAAGGGAAGCAAGCAGACCCAGTCTCTGTGCATCTGTGCGAGCAGTGCCATGGGCAGATGAGGCTGAGCAACAGATTTCAAGGCTAGTCCTTTTTCGCATCGATCTATATGGAGATTTTTTGGCGAAGCTACTGAAGGTGAAGCGTTCTGGAGCAGAGGCTCGCGCTGAGGGACCCTTTCTCCGGTGGCAAAACCACAGCAGCGATGCGGCAAAAAGCGCCAAGAGAGAGAGAGGAGACCCCAGCCCCCCCCCCCGAGCGGGAAAGTGGTAGGTGCCAACGAGCGGCAGCTCTGACTCAGCGGGGGCAGAGTCGAGTGTGACAGTGGCAGTTTAAAAGCCGGTGTGCCCGCCATTTCGGCCATTTCGGCGAAGCTACTGAAGGTGAATGGTTCTGAAGCAGAGGCTCGCGCCGAGGGACCCTTTCTCCAGTGGCAAAACCGCAGCGGCGAGGCGGCAAAAAGCGCCGAGAGAGAGAGAGGAGACCCCAGCCCCCCCCCCTCAGCGGGAAAGCGGGAAGTGCCAACGAGCAGCAGCTCTGACTCAGCGGGGGCGGAGTCGAGTGTGACAGCGGCCAAACCCCCTCACGGATAAGAGCAGCCCCCAGGGAGCGCGGGCGAACAGAGCCGGCAAACAGAGACGGCGCAGCAGCCCGGGAGCGGCGCAGCAGTTTGCGCGGCAGTTCGCGCAGGAAGGGCGAGCGGGGAAGGCGACTGGCAGGGTACAGCCGACCCTTCTGGCAACTCAAGTAGTGGGCATCGCTCTTCCAGGAGATATTCTAGCCATGGTTACCACCCGTGGTAAAGCTGTTGCTCGAAGGAGTGTGGGGACCCAGACGGAGGCCCCACGCAAGAACGCAGGTGTCCAGGTCTCTGGCTGCAGGGAGTGCCTGAGCCTGGCACTCGTACCGGAGGACAGCAGAGACAACTGCTGTGTTCGGTGCGAGCAGGTGAATGACCTGCTCAGCCTGGTGGCAGAGCTGAAGGAGGAAGTGGAGAGGCTGAGGAGCATCTGGGAGTGTGAGAGGGAGATCGACTGGTGGAGCCGCACCCTGCCCTCCCTGAGGCCGAGGCAGCAGGAAGCGGCTCCACAGAAAGCAGAGAACCCCCTACCCTCTTGCCACCGAGCAGAAAGAGGGGGCCTAAGAGATGGGGGGGAATGGAAACAGGTCCCTGCTCGGAGGGGCAAGTAAATCTCCCCCCGGCCTCCCTCACCGGCCCAGTTGCCCATAAGCAACAGATATGGGGCTCTGGAGTGTGAGGGACTGGCCACAGAGGATGTGGGTGAAGGTGAGGCTCCATCCAGGGGGTTGCCTAGAACGAGTCACACAGCCCCAAGAATTACAACTGCCTCAACTAAGAAAAAAAAAAGGGGTCATTGTCATAGGTGATTCCCTTCTGAGGGGAACAGAGGGCCCGATCTGCCGACCGGACCCATCCCACAGGGAAGTCTGCTGCCTCCCTGGGGCCCGGGTTAGGGATGTTGCGAAGAAACTCCCTGGTCTGGTGCGGCCTTCTGATTACTACCCCCTCTTGGTAATGCAGGTTGGCGGGGACGAGATAGCAGAAAGAAGTCCCAAGGCCATCAAAAGGGACTTCAGGGCACTGGGGCGATTGGTTGAGGGATCAGGGGCGCAGGTGGTGTTTTCCTCCATCCCATCAGTGGCAGGGAACAGCACTGAAAGGGGCAGGAAAACTCACCTGGTTAACAGGTGGCTCAGGGACTGGTGCCATCGGTCGAATTTTGGCTTCTTTGATCATGGGGAGGTGTACACAGCACCGGGCCTGCTGGCGACAGGTGGAACTCAGCTATCTCAAAGGGGAAAAAGGATTCTTGGCCACGAGCTGGCGGGGCTCATTGAGAGGGCTTTAAACTAGGTTCGAAGGGGGAAGGGGATATTGCCCAGCTCACTAGGGATGAGCCTAGGCTTGGAGTGCCAAGGCCAGGGGTGAGATTGACAGCACAGCTCAAGTGTGTTTACACCAATGCACGTAGCATGGGCAATAAACAGGAGGAGCTTGGAAGCCATTATACAGCAGGACGGCTACGACTTGGTCGCCATCACAGAAACGTGGTGGGACAACTCGCATGACTGGCATGCTGTCATAGATGGCTACAGACTCTTTAGGAAAGACAGACCAACAAGGAGAGGTGGGGGAGTTGCTCTATATGTGAGGGAGCAACTAGAATGCATTGAGCTTGGCCTGGGGGCAAATGAGGAACAAGTTGAAAGCTTGTGGGTTAGAATTAAGGGACAGGCTCATAAGGGTGACATTACGGTGGGTGTGTACTACAGGCCACCTGACCAGGAGGAGGAGGTTGATGAGGCCTTCTACAGGCAGCTGCAAGCAGCCTCACAGTCACAGGCCCTGGTTCTCATGGGGGACTTCAACCACCCTGACATCAGCTGGGAAGACCATACAGCTAGGCAGGCGCAATCCAGGAGGTTCCTACAGAGCATCGATGATAACTTTCTGATGCAAGTGGTGGAGGAATCAACAAGGAAAAGCGCGCTGCTGGACCTCGTGTTAACAAACAAGGAGGGACTGGTGGAGGATGTGAAGGTCGGAGGTAGACTCGGCTGCAGTGACCATGAAATGGTCGAGTTCAGGATCCTGCGTGGAGGAAGCAGGGCGATAAGCAGGATCAAAACCCTGGACCTCAGGAGGGCTGACTTTGCCCTCTTCAAGGAGCTACTGGGAGGAATCCCGTGGGCCAGGGCTCTCGAAGGAAGGGGGGTCCATGAGTGCTGGTCGCTCTTTAAACAACACTTCTTCCATGCACAGGAGCAATGCATCCCCCTGAGAAAGAAATCGAGCAAAGGAGGCAGGAGACCTGCATGGTTAAACAAGGAGCTTCTAGCGGAGATCAGGCAGAAGAGAAAGGTCCATGGAATGTGGAAAGAGGGACAGGCCACTTGGGAAGAGTACAGAAACGTGGTGAGAGCATGCAGGGATGCGACGAGGAAGGCCAAGGCTCACCTGGAATTGAAGCTGGCAAGGGATGTCAAAAACAACAAGAAGGGCTTCTTCAACTACATCAGCAGCAAAAGGAAGGCTAGGGACAACGTGGGGCCGCTGCTGAATGAGGCGGGTGTCCTGGTGACGGAGGATGCGGAGAAGGCAGAGCTACTGAATGCCTTCTTTGCTTCAGTCTTCAGTGCTAAGACTGGCCCTCAGGAATCCCAGGCCCTGGAGGTAAGAGAAGCAGCCTACAAAGAGGACGACTTTCCCTTGGTCGAGGAGGACTGTGTGAGGGATCGCTTAAGTGATCTGGATGTCCACAAATCCATGGGCCCCGATGGAATGCACCCACGAGTGCTGAGGGAGCTGGCGGATGTCATTGCTGAGCCACTCTCCATCATCTTTGAGAGGTCCTGGAGGACAGGAGAGGTGCCCGAGGACTGGAGAAAGGCCAATGTCACTCCAATCTTCAAAAAGGGCAAGAAGGAGGACCCAGGGAACTACAGGCCGGTCAGCCTCACCTCCATCCTGGGAAAGGTGATGGAGCAGCTTATCCTGGAGGCCATCATGAAGCAAGTGCAAGAAAAGAAGGTTATCAGGAGTAGTCAGCATGGATTCACCAAGGGGAAATCATGCCTGACCAATCTGATAGCTTTCTACGATGACATGACTGGCTGGGTAGACGAAGGGAGAGCCGTGGATGTTGTCTACCTTGACTTCAGCAAGGCTTTCGACACAGTCTCCCATGATATCCTCCTAGGGAAGCTGAGGAAGTGTGGGCTGGATGAGTGGTCGGTGAAGTGGATAGAGAACTGGCTGAATGGCAGAACTCAGAGGGTTGTCATCAGCGGCGCTGAGTCTAGTTGGAGGTTGGTAACAAGTGGTGTCCGCCAGGGGTCAGTACTGGGCCCAGTCTTGTTTAACTTCTTCATCAACGACCTGGATGAAGAGTTAGAATGTACCCTCAGCAAGTTTGCTGATGACACCAAACTGGGAGGTGTGGTAGATACACCGGAAGGCTGTGCTGCCATTCAGCGTGACCTGGATAGGCTGGAAAGCTGGGCAGAGAGGAACCTGATGAGGTTCAACAAAGCCAAATGCAGGGTCCTGCACCTGGGGAGGAAAAAACTCATGCACCAGTACAGGCTTGGGGTGGACCTGCTGGAGAGCAGCTCTGCGGAGAGGGACCTGGGTGTCCTGGTGGACGACAGGTTAACCATGAGCCAGCAGTGTGCCCTGGCTGCCAAGAAAGCCAATGGGATCCTGGGGTGCATCAAGAAGAGTGTGGCCAGCAGGACGAGGGAGGTTCTCCTTCCCCTCTACACTGCCCTAGTGAGGCCTCATCTGGAGTACTGTGTCCAGTTCTGGGCTCCCCAGTTCAAGAAAGATGAAGAGCTACTGGAGAGAGTCCAGCGGAGGGCTACAAGGATGATGAGGGGACTGGAACATCTCCCCTATGAGGAGAGGCTGAAGGAACTGGGTTTGTTCAGCCTGAAGAAGAGAAGGCTGCCAGGGGACCTTATAAATGCTTACAAATATCTGAAGGGTGGGTGTCAGGAGGATGGGGCCAAGCTCTTTTCAGTGGTGCCCAGTGACAGGTCAAGGGGCAATGGGCACAAACTGAGGCACAGGAAGTTCCGTCTGAACATGAGGAAGAACTTCTTCCCTCTGAGGGTGACGGAGCACTGGAACAGGCTGCCCAGGGAGGTTGTGGAGTCTCCTTCTCTGGAGATATTCAAGACCCGCCTGGACAAGGTCCTGTGCAGCTTGCTGTAGGTGACCCTGCTTCGGCAGGGGGGTTGGACTAGATGACCCACAGAGGTCCCTTCCAACCCCTACTATTCTGTGATTCTGTGATTCTGTGAGATGTTCGCATTTTCAGTGCAGGGAGTCTGGAGGCACCCGGAAGGGATCCCCGGGATACATTTCAAGTTTGACGCGGCAAAGCAAGCAAGCAGACCCAGTCTCTGTGCATCTGTGCGAGCAGTGCCATGGGCACATGAGGCTGAGAAACACCTTTCCTGGCTAGCCTCTTCTGGGTGTGGGCTAAATGGAGACGTTCGCATTTTCAGAGCACGACTGCTGGAGTCACAAATCACGGAGTCCTGGGCTATGTTTGAAGTTTGAGGTGGCAAGGCCAGCAAGCAGCCCGAGTCTCTGTGCATCTGTGTGAGCAGTGCCATGCGCATATGAGGCAGAGCAACAGCTTTCCACGCTAATCCCTTCTGGGTGCGATCTATCTGGAGATGTTCGCATTTTCAGTGCAGGTCTGCTGGAGGCACCCGGCAGGGATCCCCGGGCTACGTTTGAAGTTTGAGGTGGCAAGGCAAGCAAGCAGCCCCAGTCTTTGTGCGTCTGTGCAAGCAATGCCGTGAGACCTGAGGCTGAACAACATCTTTCCAGGCTAAACCCTTCTTGGTAATAGATATCCTGAGACATTTGCACCTGCGGTGCAGGGCTGCAGTAGGCACCAGGCAGGGATCCCCGGGCTACTTTCGGAGTTTCAAGTGGCAAGGCAAGCAAGCAGCCCCAGTCTCTATGCGCCTGTGCGAGCAGTGCCATGGACAGAAGAGACTAAGCAACAGCTTTCCAGTCTAGCCCCTTCCTGATAAGAGATATTCTGAGACGTTCGCATATTCAGGTCAGGGCTGCTGGAGGTGCCGAGCAAAGACCCCCTAGGCAACGCTTCAAGTTTGAGGTGGCAAGACAAGCAAGCAGACCCTGTCTCTGTGCATCGGTGCAAGAAGTGCCATGCGCAGATGAGTCTGAGCAACAGCTTTCCAGGATAGCCAATACCTGGTAAGAGATATCCTGAGACGTTCGCATATTCGGGTCAGGGATGTGGGAGGCCTCTGGCAAGAGTCCCCTAGGTTACGTGTAAAGTTTGAGGTAGCAAGGCAAGCAAGCAGCCTTAGTCTCTGTGTGCCTGTGCGAGCAGTGCCATGGGCAGATGAGGCTGAGCAACGGCTTTCAAGGCTAGCCATTTCTGGG
The DNA here is from genome assembly GCF_030867145.1 of Opisthocomus hoazin. Classification (NCBI taxonomy): domain Eukaryota; kingdom Metazoa; phylum Chordata; class Aves; order Opisthocomiformes; family Opisthocomidae; genus Opisthocomus; species Opisthocomus hoazin. The sequence goes on from NC_134453.1 coordinate 12,030,424, forward strand.
TGCAAGCTATCCGGAGAGATTCGCATTTTCGGAGCACGTCTGCTGGAGGCACAAAGCACAGAGTCACGGGCTACGTTTGAAGTTTGAGGTGGCAAGTCAAGCAAGCAGCCCCAGTCTGTGTGCAGCTGTGCGAGCAGTGCCATGGGCAGATGAGGCTGAGCAGCAGCTTTAAAGGCTAGTCTTTTCTGGGTGCGATCTGTTTAGAGACTTGCACATTTTCAGTGCAGGTTTGCTGGAGGCACCTGGCAGGGATCCCCGTGCTATGTTTGAAGTTACAGGTTGCAAAGCAAGCAAGCAGCCCTAGTCTCTGTGTGCCTGTGCGAGCAATGCCATGGGCAGATGAGGCTGAGCAACATCTTTCAATGCTAGTCCCTTCTGGGTGCGGTCCATCTGGAGACGTTCGCATTTTCGGAGCACGGCTGCTGGAGGCACAAAGCATGGAGTCCCGGGCTACGTTTGAAGTTTGAGGTGGCAAGGCAAGCAAGAATCCCCAGTGTCTGTGCACCTGTGTGAGCAGTGCCATGGGCAGATGAGGCTGAACAACAGCTTTCCAGCATAGACCCTTCTGGTTGCGAGCTATCTGGAGACGTTTGCATTTTTGGTGCAGTGGTGCTAGAGGCACCCAGCAGGAACCCCTGGGCTATGTCTGATTTTGAGGTGGCAAGGCAAATAAGCAGCCCCAGTCTCTGTAATTCTGTGCAAGCAGTGCCATGGGCAGATGAGGCTGAGCAACAGCTTTCCAGGCTGTCCTCTTCTTGGTAAGAGATATCCTGAGACTTTCGCATATTCGGGTCAGGGCTGCGGGAGTACCCCGCCACGGACCCCCTAGGATACGTTTGAAGTTTGACGTGTGTTTTGGTTTTGGCTGTCTCTGGCAACAAAAGCGCCTCGCGGCCGCCCCTCTCCCCGCTGGCTTGCGGAGGAGAATGAAAAGAAAGAGGGAGAAACTGCTGGGTCGAGAAAAGGGCAGTTAAACAGAACAGCAAACAGAGGAAACAGCATCAACTACCATACAGATGAAGAGAAAACACAGCAATGAACCGTACGACCCAGACAACCGCTCTCCCGAACAGCACCAGCGCCCCGGCCCCCAAGCCGCGAGTGAGTTCCCACCGCGTCACCCCCCCCCCAAGGGAACCCAGCGCGATGTCACATGGTATGGAATACCGAGCTCTGTTTGCCCCGGTGGGGTCAGGCCCCACTCACCAGCTGTGCCCCATCCTGCAGTCCGGTGGAAATCAACCCTGGCCTGGTCAAACCCAGGACAAGGTGGAAAGGCAAGCAAGCATCCCCAGTCTGTGTGCGCCTGTGCGAGCAGTTCCATGGGCAGATGAGGCTGAGCAACAGCTTTCGAGGCTATCCCCTTCTTGGTAAGAGATATCCTGAGACGATCGCATATTTGGGACAGGGTTACAGCAGGCGCCCGGCAAAGACCCCCTAGGTTACGTTAGAAGTTTGAGGTAGCAAGGCAAGCAAGCAGCCCCAGTCTGTGTGCGCCTGTGCGAGCAGTGCCGTGGGCAGATGAGGCTGAGCAACAGCTTTCCAGGCTAGCCCTTTCTGGGTGCGAGCTATCCGAAGATGTTCGAATCTTCAGTGCAGGTCTGCTGGAGGCACCCGGCAGGGATACACGGGCTACGTTTGAAAATTGAGGTGGCAAGGCAAGCAAGCAGCCCCAGTCTCTGGGCGCCTCTGCGAGCAGTGCCATGGGCAGATGAGGCTGAGTAATAGCTTTCCAGGCTAAACCCTTCTTGGTAAGAGATATCCAGAGACGTTTGCATATTCAGGTCAGGGCTGCGGGAGGAGCTTGAAAAAGACCCCCTAGGATACATTTGAAGATTGAGGTGGCAACGCAAGCAAGCAGCCCCAGTCTCTGTGCGCCTCTGTGAGCAGTGCCATGGGCAGATGAGGCTGAGCAACAGCTTTCAAGGCTAGTCCCTTCCGGGTGCGATCTACCTGGAGATTTTCGCATCTTCAGTGCAGAGCTGCTAGAGGCACCAGGCACGGTTCCCCAGGCTACATTTGAAAATTGAATTGGGAAATCAAGCAAGCAGCCCCAGTCTCTGTGCGCTTGTGCGAGCAGTGCCATGGGAAGATGAGGCTGAGCAACAGCTTTCCAGGCTAGCCCCTTTTGGGTTCAAGCTATCTGGAGACATTTGCACCTTTAGTTCAGGGCTGCAGTAGGCACCAGACAGGGAGCCCCGGGCTACGTTTGTAGTTTCAGGTGGCAAGGCAAGCAAGCAGCCCCAGTCTCTGTGCATCTGTGCGAGCAGTGCCATGGGCAGGTGAGGCTGAGCAACAGCTTTCCAGGATAGCCCCTTTTGGGTTCGAGCTATCTGGAGACTTTTGCACCTTCGGTGCAGGGCTGCTAGAGGCACCCGGCAGGGACACCAGGGCTACGTTTGAAGTTTGAGGTGGCAAGGCAAGCAAGCAGCCCCAGTCTCTGTGCGCCTGTGCGAGCAGTGCCATGGGCAGATGAGGCTGAGCAACAGCTTTCCAGGCTAGGCCCTTCTGGTTGCGAGCTATCTGAAGACGTTCTCATATTTGGAGCAGGGCTGTTGGAGGCACCCGGAAGGGAAACCCGGGCTATGTTTGAAGTTAAAGGTGGCAAGGCAAGCAAGCAGCCCTAGTCTCTGTGCGTCTGTGTAATCAATGCCATGGGCAGATGAGGCTGAGCAACAGCTTTCCAGGCTGCCCCTTCTTGGTAAGAGATATCATGAGACGTTTGCATATTCGGGTCAGGGCTGCGAAAGGACCCCGGTAAAGACCCCCTAGGGTACGTTTGAAGTTTGAGGTGGCAAGGCAAGCAAGCAGCCCCAGTCTCTGTGCGCCTGTGCGAGCAGTTCCATGGGCAGATGAGGCTGAGCAACAGTTTTCCAGGCTAGGCCCTTCTGGTTGCGAGCTATCTGAAGACGTTCTCATATTTGGAGCAGGGCTGTTGGAGGCACCCGGAAGGGAAACCCGGGCTATGTTTGAAGTTAAAGGTGGCAAGGCAAGCAAGCAGCCCTAGTCTCTGTGCGTCTGTGTAATCAATGCCATGGGCAGATGAGGCTGAGCAACAGCTTTCCAGGCTGCCCCTTCTTGGTAAGAGATATCATGAGACGTTTGCATAGTCGGGTCAGGGCTGCGAAAGGACCCCGGTAAAGACCCCCTAGGGTACGTTTGAAGTTTGAGGTGGCAAGGCAAGCAAGCACCATCAGTCTGTGTGCGCCTGTGCGAGCAGTGCCATGGGCAGATGACGCTGAGCAACATCTTTCAGTGCTAGTCCCTGGGATCCTGGCTGGACGAGAGGGGACATAGTTTGGTGCGTTGAGCAACCCAGGTTCCGATCCGGAAGTGAGCCTTGGGAGAGGCTGACACAGAACCCTGCTGGGAAGGCAGAGCGACGAGCTCGGGACACTGGAGCAGGGGGAACGTCACCGTTTCCTGCCACACTGTCACTTCCTTCCTGCCACGTTGCTGTTTCCTGCCACAGTACTGTTTTCACTTCGAGATGCAGCTCTGCACCAATCAGAACGAGTTGCAGTGGTTTTGCCTATATATGGATTGGGGGTTTAACCATTCCGATGCTGTAATTGCTTTGCTATATAAACCTTGTTTTGCTGACTAATAAAGGTGAACGATCATACTCATATTGGGGTCACATCGTTACAACGGATCCGTAACCCACGCCTACATTTGGTAGCCGCGGATGGACGGTTTCCCTGCAGGAGTGCCTCGGTCTGCGGTGAGCAGCTAGAGAGGGGGCGTGGGAGTAATGGCTGGGAGGGTCCTGCCTGGGTGCGGACGCGCAGGGCAGGCACGGACGGCCGACTCCCAGGGATTTTCGAGCCACACTGGGGCTGCCTGGCACAGCTAAATTTGAACGTGGAGGCCGGGGTCGCAGGCATGGAGGTGGATGCTGCGGCAACGTTGCTAGTCGGTATTCTCTCTAAGAGAGGAATAGACACAACGGCAAAGCAACTCATGAAGTTGATTAAACTGGGGCAACGATGGGGTCACTTTGCGGACACCCCGCTACTGTTTTCCGTCTCGGAATGGCAAGACTTAGGAGAGACGATGTGGGAAAGGACAATAACCGGGGAGGACAAAGAGGAAAAGGAGATAAAAGCCGTCCGCGAGCTCTGGCGAACAGTATTAAACACCTTAAAAGCCATGAAAGCTGAAAGAGAGGTGGCGTGTGCTGCAGCTCAGATGCTAGCTCCGGAGCCCGGGAAAGATCACGCGCCTAAGCCTGGGACATTACCACGGGTTTTCGGGCTACCTGCCGTTAGAGGGATGACTGGGATCACTTGTAACACAATTGCCAAGATTCGAGCTAGTGCAGAGTGCGGTTCCGGTCTCGGCGCAGAGGGGGGTGGCCCACCGGAAGTTGCTGCCAGAGACATCAACTCGAAATGCAAGCCGGACGCAGTAGTACAACCGCCCCCGGGGAACGGGGAGGAGTCGGGCGCGGACGTGCGACTGTCTTGCGGAAGAGGGGAGGAGCGGCTAGTACCACCCCCAGAGGGGGAGGGAGAAGGGGCACGGCTCACAACATCGGCCCCTCCTGGGGCGCGGCCTACAACATCGGCCTCTCCTCTGCGGCTAGTACCACCCCCAGAGGGGGAGGGAGAAGGGGCGCGGCTCACAACATCGGCCCCTCCTGGGGCCCGGCCTGCAACATGGGCCCCTCCTCTCTATCCACCCCTGCCACATTCCAGCGAGGCGTCTCCACTCCCGATGCCCTCTGATGGCGGCCAGAACGAATTGCAAGGAAAAAAGCGTGCGATCTGTTGCAGGCAGTTTTACAGAGTCTTCGAGATATGAGCTCGCAGTTCCAGCATATGTCAATCGTTACCAACCCCCCCCACCGGGAAAATGAGGCTTCCTCTCCGAGATGTTTAGCTGGGCCTCCAGCACCGGTCACACCTACCCACTGGAGCAGTGTTATAAGAGATGCCATCCTAGATGGACAGTGGAACGTTGCCACCACTATGGGAGGTACACAAGACTTAGCCTGTCCTGTGGTACAGGTTAATGGACAAAGTAAATGGGAACCACATGACTGGAAAATTTTGCAACAGACCCGTAGCACCATAACACAATATGGGGTGAAGCCTGAGGCCACTCGACAAATTGTTACCTGGATTTACTCCGCTGACCTGATGTGTCCATATGACTGTCGAAGTTTAATGCGATTGTTACTCACCCCTACTGAGTTCTTGTTGTGGGGAGCAGCGTGGACACAACGGGCTATAGATGAGTCAATGCGACATCAGGACCAGCAAGATCCTTATCATGGAATAACAGTGGACATACTTACCGGACAAGGAGTTTATGCTACCATGGAACAGCAATTGACCTTCCCCGCCCATGTGCTTCAGTTGTCAGCACGTCTTGCCCTGGAAGCTTTCTTGGCACTGCCTGGTTCGTCTGTTCCATCTTTCGGAACTGTAGTGCAAGGAGCCACTGAAACTTACAGCAACTTCATCGACCAGCTGTATAGTGCGTTAATGAATCATCCAGATGTAAATGACGAAACCAAGCAGCAAATGTTTCGTGTGCTAGCCTTTGACAACGCCAATAAGGCTACCAAACAGCTTCTGGCAGGTCTGCCGAGAGAGGCAGGAGTTGAAGACATGCTGTCCAGGGTCCAGAGGGCTGGAGAACACAAGCAACAGGCAACGATCGCTGTTGCTGTGCAAGGAGCGGTCAGAGAAGTTGTCCAACCACTTGCAGCTGCAGTGCAACAAAACAGTCCTCTGCAGGCGCAATTTTCAGTCTGCCGTATTTGCTATCGGTGTGGGGAAAAGGGGCATGTCAGACGTTGCTGCCGTAGCGCCGTCTGGTGTGACAAATGTCAAAAGGATACCCATGCCACAAAAGTATGTCCGGGAAACGAGAGGAGGAGCGCAGACAGAGGCCGCGTGAGGAAACAAATCAATCCTCCGAGCGACGCAAGAGTTTTTTACAACAGCCTCAAGCCGCAACCAGAGGCAGCTTGGGAATCGACTTGGCAACCACAATAGACGTTGTCCTTAACGACACAACCGTACATGAGATCCCTAGCAATGCGGTCGGGCCAAGGATTAATTCCGACAGCAGAATGAAAGGACTTTTAGTGAGACGTTCTTCTGCCAGCGTTAAGGGACTGCTAATTGTTCCTAAGGTTATTGATGTAAACTATGCAGACCAGATTCATATTATGGTCCATACCCTTTGTCCTCCTTTGTTTGTTCCAAAGGCAGTAAGATAGCACAGGTTTTAGTGACAGGCAGCTCAATCGACCATTCTTTAGCAAAGACTTCTCGTGAAAACCGAAGTCTTGATTCCACAGACCCTGCAGTTTGCTTCACTACAAAGATGGACCGTTGCCCTAATATGCGCATTGTGTTGAGTCAGAAAAATGCATCAGTACAAACCTATGCCATGCTAGACACCGGAGCAGACATCACGATCGTAAGTACGGGTGTTTGGCCGGAGGAGTGGCCACTGAGTGTTCCCACAATGGCTATCGCAGGTGTGGGGGGACACTCCACTCCCATGATGAGCCAATACCCTCTGCAAATAACTTTTCCTGAAGGACAGAAGGTCAGTCTAAAGGTCTATGTCATGCAGCTGCCCGAAAATCTTTCAGCCCTAATTGGCCGCGACGTTTTGAGTCAAATTGGAGTTGTACTAACTACTACCCCTTTTTAGTTATGGGCACTGGCGAGCAGTCGCCCAACCCACGGCTAACCTGGCTTTCCAACGAACCCGTGTGGGTTGACCAGTGGCCCATGACAGAAGAGCGACTGCAAATAACAAGGCAATTGGTAGCAGAACAACTTGCTGCAGGCCACATCAAGCCTTCAGTCAGCCCATGGAATACCCCCATTTTCGTCATTCTGAAAAAGAGCGGCAAATGGCGCCTCTTACACGACCTACGTAAGATTAATGAGCAGATGCAACCCATGGGAGCTGTACAACCTGGAATGCCATCACCTGCTATGCTTCCGTCGGGTTGGCACGTGATCGTTGTTGACCTAAAAGACTGTTTTTTCACTATACCTTTACATCCGCGAGACACTCAATGGTTTGCCTTTTCGATACCGGTAACCAACAAAGCAGCACCTTCAGAGCGATATGAGTGGGTTGTCTTGCCGCAAGGCATGAGAAACTCACCCACGCTGTGTCAACTTTATGTGGCTTGGGCCTTAGCTCCACTCAGGGAGCAATGACCGAATACCATCATTTATCATTATATGGATGACATCCTCTGCTGTCAACAGGAAGCGTTCAATGACGATTCCTTGACACAGCTGAGTACTGTTTTAGCCAGCAAGGACCTTGTTATTGCCCCGGAAAAGGTACAGCGATCTACACCATGGAAGTATTTGGGGTGGCGCATCTCTGACGCTAAGATCCGACCACAAAAGGTGGAGTTAGCGACAAATTTGCGCACATTGACTGATGTACAGACTTTACTTGGAGATATCCAGTGGGTGCGCAACTGTGCTGGTATTTCCAATGCTGACATTGCACCATTGACATTATTACTACGTGGCTCACATCCCAGCACAGCAGTCACCCTATCACAGACACAGCAAGCAGCTTTGCAGCACATCGTACAGAAGCTTCAAACAGCCTGGACTGCTAGGCAATTGCTAACCCTACCTGTTTCCTTGCTTATTTGTAACCCTGCAGAGTCACCGTATGCCCTTGTTTGTCAGTGGCAAAACAAGAAGGGGGAGACTCCTTCCTGTACAGCATCATTGAATAGTCCTGACTTTGCCACTGACAAACCTATTAGGGGCGATGATCCATTTTACATACTAGAATGGGTGTTTTTAAGTGTGCAGCCGAAGACTAGTACACAGACACGATCAGAAGCTGTGGGAGAGATAATCAGAAAAGGTAGGACGAGGATAGTGGAAATATCAGAGGAAGAGCCGCAGGACATCAGTATACCAGTCAAAGCAGCAGATTTGGAATGGTGGTTGAGGTATGCTCTACCCATACAGGAAGCCCTGTTAGGCTATGATGGGAGGATACATTCCCGACAGCCGAAAGGGAGATTGTGGCAGTTCTTGAAGCGTAATCTATGGCTTGAGAGGTCCAGAGTTCAGGAGAAGCCGCTGGCCGAAGGAATCACAGTGTATACAGATGCAGGCAGGAGGCTGCGTAAGGCAGTTTGTGTTTGGCAAGAAGGGGGCCGGTGGTGTCATCATATGATACAAGGACAGGATGGAGATTCGCTGCAAGTGTTAGAGCTGACTGCCGTAGTCTGGGCTTTAACTAATTGGTTAAATGAGCCTTTAAATGTTGTAACTGACTCCCTTTATGTAGCCGGGATAGTGCCTCGAATACCGGATGCCTTGCTTAGGGAGGCAGTCAATCCTAGATTAGGCAAGCTGTTTATCCAGTTGCGGACCGTACTGTCTCAACGGGCCGTACCTTGTTGTGTCATTCATGTGCGTAGCCACCAATGGGATCTGGGACTAGGGCACGGCAATCAGATTGCTGACAACTTAGTCAGTCCCGCGTGCCCTATGCCTCCAGTAGACAAGTTTCAGCAGGCCAGACAGAGTCATGAGAATTTTCACCAAAATGCAAGAGGTATGCGAAGGCAATTTGGACTGACAGAGAATGAGGCTCGTTATATTGTTCGGGCCTGTCCTAAGTGCGGAAACCAAGGACCAGGTATAGGCCAAGGAGTAAATCCAAAAGGGCTACAGGCACTTGCGCTGTGGCAGATGGACGTCGCACACTTCTCCCAATTTGGGTGACTGAAGTACATGCATGTCACAATAGACACCTTTTCAAAAATGATATGGGCCACTGCTTTACCTGGGGAGAAAGCGCAACATGTTTGTAAACATCTGCTTTCGTGTTTTGCAGTACTGGGGGTCCCTGAAGAAATTAAGACCGATAATGGACCTGCCTACGTCAGTCAAAAGCTGAGATCATTCTTGCTGACGTGGGGAATTAAGCACACCATGGGAATTGCGCATTCTCCGACAGGGCAAGGCCTCATAGAGCGCACTCATCGTGTGCTGAAAGACTACCTAGATAAACAGCGAGGAGCTGAAACAGAAGCACAATCAAGGTTGCATCGAGTTCTTTTTACTTTAAACTATTTGTGCCTTATGGGTGATCAGGAGGCACCGCCTGTTGTGGTGCATCACCAGAATTTAAAATTCAATCGTGCAACGACTTTACCGCGGTTTCAAGTGATTTATAGAGACCCGACTACTGGAGAATGGGCTGGACCCGTACCAGTGATATTTAACGGTCGAGGTTATATGTGCGTTTCCACAGATCGCGGTCCAGTCTGGGTGCCTAGCCGAGCCGTGAAGCCTGCTTTGAATCAGCAAGACAAGTTAGCCGAGGAGCAACAAGCAGACTCTCACGAGCAGAGCAATCAAGTAGAAATAACCTGAATAGAGGGAAGAGTATAGGAGTGGTTACCAGGAGGTACTTGTCACCGATACCACCTGTGATGTTTTGTGAGATCTGTAAGCCTCGGGTTTTATGTAACTGTTGCACTTGCTAACCATAGCGGCAGCGTCGAATATCGTGTGGGAAGCATCGGTGTGATCAGTGCCTTTAATAGGGCGCAGCGTAGCTCGCGCTTTAATTGTTACAAAGCTCAAGATAAAAGGAAGCGATGCTTATTTCTGTAGCAGTTTGAAGTGGGTAAGGTTAGCAAACCAGAGAGTTAAAACCGTAAGGGTAAGTAGTTCTTTTAATATAGCCAAAGTAAATTAGTGCCTGCTGTTTGGACCATCCCCAAAGCGGAGGGGGAAAGACGAGAGTGCGATGCTTACATCACTTTTGAAGGGAATGGCCGTAAAGCAAGTGATTACCCTGTTAGCCGTAGTCTTTACGTGTTGTCAGATTATAGTAGGCGAAGAAACCCTTTACCGCATTGAGCCCCGACAAAATCTATGGGTTACCTGGGTGAACAAAACGGGCCAATCAGCATTTTGTTTGTCTCTTGCTTCCGCAACAGAACCTTTTCGCACCTGTCTAATAGGGGTAGCTAGCTATAATGTTACTCATTTTGCTAATTATAGTGCAGGCAGATGTACAAAGGAGATTCAGGTGAGTAGTTGCAGTGCCAAGCTCATACAAGGTCTGAATCGCACATTGCCCTGGGATCCTCAAGTGCTGAACTTGTTAGGATTGATGAGGATTGGTAACACGACCAAAAATTGGACTCAGACTTGTTTTGTATTTGCAGGGCCTGCTATTGCTAGGCCTAACCATCGCCATTTCTTCAACCAGTCAGGGTGGGCCAATGTCACTCCAATTGCTTCTTATTATGACTATCAGGGCCACTCTAGAGCAGTCACCTTCTGTGGCACCAATGATACGAACAAAAGAAGCCTCCAAAGTCTGGGCGCCTACGGGGTGGAAGGTGGTTCTCCCTTGTGGAATAATGCTACGCCTAAAGCCTTGCCTCCTGACGTGTTCTTAATCTGTGGCGACAGGGCATGGCAAGGAATTCCTCGTAACCTGTTACTTAGGTCAGCTGACACTACTAGCTCCAGATCGACAGTGGTGGAAGAAGGTGACAACTCGTCCCAAGCGAGGTGTTACGGGTCTTCCTCCTAACTGCGATGATCGAATCACTCTCCCAAGTACCACCGAGCGAGTATTTCTGGCGTTATTAGTGCCCGGTGCCGCTGCCGGCGCAGCGTTAAACCAGTTAGGGAAATTGACGTGCTGGGCAGAGAAGCAAGCCAGTGTTACCACAAAAGTCTTGCAATCCCTGCTAGAAGATCAAAGTAGTCTACGACATGCGGTATTGCAAAATAGAGCCGCAATTGATTTTTTACTGCTGGCCCAGGGACATGGCTGTGAAGATTTTGAAGGCATGTGCTGTATGAATTTGTCCGATCATACTAAGTCCATCCACAAGCAATTACAATGGCTGGAACAGCATGCCAGTCAAATAAACAAAACCAGGGATTTTTTGATGGATTTCTCACCTCGCTCTTTGGTAATCTGCCCGCTTGGCTTAACAGTTTAATTGTAGAAATTTTGCACATATGTATCGTGTTACTTGCTGTTGGAATTATAATATGTATTTGCTTTAGCTGTCTTAAAAGGGCTCTCTCCAAGATGACGAAGCAAACCTGGCTTGCTCAAAAACAAGAAGGGGGAATTGTGGAGTCCTGGCTGGACGAGAGGGGACATAGTTTGGTGCGTTGAGCAACCCAGGTTCCGATCCGGAAGTGAGCCTTGGGAGAGGCTGACACAGAACCCTGCTGGGAAGGCAGAGCGACGAGCTCGGGACACTGGAGCAGGGGGGAACGTCACCGTTTCCTGCCACACTGTCACTTCCTTCCTGCCACGTTGCTGTTTCCTGCCACAGCACTGTTTTCACTTCGAGATGCAGCTCTGCACCAATCACAACGAGTTGCAGTAGTTTTGCCTATATATGGGTTGGGGTTTTAACCCTTCAGATGCTATAGTAGTTTTGCTATATAAACCTTGTTTTTGCTGACTAATAAATCTGTACGATCATACCCATATTGGGGTCACATCGTTACAACGGGTCCGTAACCCACGCCTACAAGTCCCTTCTGGGTGCGGGCTATCTGGAGACGTTCACATTTTCGGAGCATGGCTGCTGCAGGGACCTGGCAGAGACGCCAGGGGTACGTTTGAAGTTTGAGGTGGCAAGGCAAGCAAGCAGCCCCAGTCTCTGTGCGCCTGTGCGAGCAGCGTCATGCGCAGATGAGGCTGAGCAGCAGCTTTGCAGCCTAGCCCCTTCTATGTGCGAGCTATCTGGAGACGCTCACACCTTCGGTGCAGGTCTGCTGGAGGAACCCGGCAGGGACCCCTAGGCTGCATTTGAATTTTGAGTTGGCAAGTTAAGTAAGAAACCCCAGTCTCTATGCGCCTGTGTGGGCAGTGCCATGGGCAGAGGAGGCTGAGCAACAGCTTTCCAGGCTAGCCCCTTCTTGGCATAAGATATGTTGAGACGCTCGCCTATTCGAGTCAGGATTGCAACAGGCGCCTGTAAAAAACCTCCTAGGCTACGTTTGAAGTTTGAGGTGGCAAGGCAAGCAAGCAGCCATAGTCTCTGTGCGCCTGTGCGAGCAGTTCCATAGGCAGAGGAGGCTGAGCAACAGCTTTCCAGGCTAGCCCCTTCTTGGTAAGAGATATCCTGAGACGTTCGCATATTCGGGTCAGGTCTGTGGGAGGTGCCCGGCAACGACCCCCTAGGCTACGTTTGAAGTTTGAGGTGGCAAGGCAAGCAAGCAGCCCTAGTCTCTGGGCGCCTGTGCGAGCAGTGCCATGGGAAGATGAGGCTGAGCAACAGCTTTCCAAGATAGCCCCTTCTGGGTGTGATATATCTGGAGAAGCTCGCATATTCGGGTCAGGGTTGCGGCAGACGCCCGAAAAAACCTCCTAGGATACATTTGAAGTTCTAGGTGGCAAGGCGAGGAAGCAGCCCCAGTCTCTGTGCACCTGTGCGAGCAGTGCCATGGGAAGATGAGGCTGAGCAACAGCTTTCCGGGCTTTCACCTTCTGGGTGCGAACTATGCTGAGACGTTCACATCTTCGTTGCAGTGCTGTTGGAGGCATCCGGCAGGGACCCCTAGGCTACCTTTGAATTTTGACGTGGCAAGGCAAGTAAGAAACCCTAGTCTCTGTGTGCCTGTCCGATCAGTGCCATGGGCAGATGAGGTTGAGCAACAGCTTTCCAGGCTAGCCCCTTGTGGGTGTGAGCTATCTGGAGACTTTCACACCTTCGATGCAGTGCTGCTGGAGGCACCCAACAGGAACCTCTAGGCTGCATTTGAATTCTGAGGTGGCAAGTTAAGCAAGAAACCCCAGTCTCTATGCGCCTGTGTGGGCAGTGCCATGGGCAGAGGAGGCTGAGCAATAGCTTTCCAGGCTAGCCCCTTCTGGGTGCGAGGTATCTGAATACATTCTACCTTTTGGGGCAGGGCTGCTGGAGGCGCCCGGTAGGGACCCCGTGGACATTTGAATTTTGAGGTGGCAAGTTAAGCAAGCACTCTCAGTCTCTCTGCGCCTGTATGAGCAGTGCCATGGGCAGATGAGGCTGACATACAGCTTTCCAGGCTAGACAATTCTGGTACGAGATATTCTGAGGCGGTCTGTGGCAGGTGCCTGGCAACGACCCCCTAGGCTAGGTTTGAAGTTTGCGGTGGCAAGGCAAGCAAGCAGCCACAGTCTCTGGGCGCCTGTGCCACCAGTGCCATGGGCAGAGAAGGCTGAGCAACAGCTTTCAAGGCTAGCCCCTTTATGGTACAAGATATCCTGAGACGCTCGCATATTCGATTCAGGGCTGCGGCAGGTGCCTGTCACAGACCCCCTAAACTACGTTTGAAGTTTCAGTTGGCAAGGCATGCAAGCAGCCCCAGTCTCTGTGCATCTGTGCGAGCACTGCCGTGGGCAGAGGAGGCTGAGCAACAGCTATCCAGGCTAGACCTTTCTTGGCATAAGATATCTTCAGACGCTCGCATATTAGGTTCAGGGTTGCGACAGGCGCCAGGAAAAAACCTCCTAAGCTACGTTGGAAGTTTCAGGTGGCAAGGCAAGCAAGCAGACACAGTCTCTGTGCGCCCGTGCGAGCAGTGCCATGGGCAGATGAGGCTGAGCAACAGCTTTCTAGGCTATCCCCTTGTTGGTAAGAGATATCCTGAGATGTTCGCATATTTAGGTCCGGGGTCCGGTAAGCGCCGGGCAAGGATCCCCAAGGCTGCGACTGAACTTTGAGGTGGCAAGGCAAGCAAGCAGCCGCAGTCTCTGTGCGTCTGTGAAACCAGTGCCAAGGGCAGAGGAGGCTGAGAAACAGGTTTCCAGGCTAGACCTTTGTTGGCAAAAGATATCTTGAGACGCTCACATATTCAGGTCTGGGCTGCGGCAGGCGCCCGGCAAAGAGCTCCTGTGTTACGTTTGAAGTTTGAAGTGGTGAGGCAAGCAAGCAGCCCCACTCTCTCTGCACCTGTGTGAGCAGTGCCATGGGCAGATGAGGCTGAGAAACAGCTTTCCAGCCTAGAACCTTCTAAGTGCGAGCTATCTGGAGATGTTCACACCTTCGGTGCAGGGCTGCTGGAGGCACCTGGCAGGGACCCGTAGGCTACATTTGAATTTTGAGGTGGCAAGGCAAGCAAGCAGCCCCAGTCTCTGTGTGCCTGTGCGAGCAGTGCCATGGGCAGATGAGGCTGAGCAACAGCTTTCCAGGCTAGACCCTTCTTTCTAAGAGGTATCTTGAGACGTTCGCATATTTAGGTCCGGGCTCCGGTAGGCGCCCGGAAAAAACCTCCTAGGCTGCGTTTGAAGTTTGAGGTGGCAAGGCAAATAAGCAGTCCCAGTCTCTGTGCGCATGTGCAAGCAGTGCCATGGGCAGATGAGGCAGAGCACCAGCTTTCCAGGCTAGCCCCTTTCTGGGTGGGAGCTATATGGAGAAGTTCGCATTTTGGGTGCAGGGCTGCTGGAGGCACCCGGCAGGGACCACATGGATACGTTTGAAGTTTTAGGTGGCAAGGCAAGAAAGCAGCCCCAGTCTCTGTGCGCCTGTGCGAGCAGTGCCATTTGCAGATGAGTCTGAGCAACAGCTTTCCAGGCTAGCCCCTTCTTGTTAATAGATATCCTGACACGTTCCCATTTTCGGTGCGGGACTACTGGAGGCACCCGGCTGGGAGCCCCGGGCTACGTCTGAAGTTTGAGGTGGCAAGGCAAGCAAGCAGCCCTAGTCTCTGTGCACCTGTGCGAGCAGTCTCATGGGCAGATGAGGCTCAGCAACAGCTTTCAAGGCTAGCGCCTCCGGGGTGCAAACTATCTGGAGATGTTCGCATTTTTGGTGCAGGTTTGCTGGAGGAACCCGGCAGGGATCCCCAAGATAGGTTTCAAGATTGAGGTGGCAAGGCAAGCAAGAAGCCCCAGTCTCTGTGCGCCTGTGCGAGCAGTGCCATGGGCAGATGAGGCTGAGCAACAGCTTTCCAGGCTAGACCCTTCTTGCTAAGAGGTATCTTGAGACGTTCGCATATTTAGGTCCGGGCTCCGGTAGGCGCCCGGAAAAAACCTCCTAGGCTGCGTTTGAAGTTTGAGGTGGCAAGGCAAGCAAGCAGCCACAGTCTCTGTGAGCCTGTGCGAGCAGTGCCATGGGCAGATGAGGCTGGGAAACAGCTTTCCAGGCTAGCCCCTTCTGGGAGTGAGCTATCTGGAGACATTCTACCTTTTCGGGAAGGGCTGCTGGAGGCGCCCGGTAGGAACCCCCAGGACATCTGAATTTTGAGGTGTCAAGTTAAGCAAGCACTCTCAGTCTCTCTGCGCCTGTGCAAGCAGTGCCATGGGCAGATGAGGCTGAGCAACAGCTTTCCAGGCTAGACAATTTTGGTACGAGATATTCTGAGGCGTTCGCATATTCAGGTCAGGTCTGTGGGAGGTGCCTGGCAACAATCCCCTAGGCTAGGTTTGAAGTTTGAGGTGGCAAGTCAAGCAAGCAGCCCCAGTCTCTGGGCGCCTGTGAAACCAGTCCCATGGGCAGAGGAGGCTGAGAAACAGGTTTCCAGGCTAGACGTTTCTTATCATAAGATATCTTGAGACGCTCACATATTCGGGTCTGCGCTGCGGCAGGCGCCCGGCAAAGACCTCCTAGGCTACGTTTGAAGTATGAGGTGGCAAGGCAAGCAAGCAGCCCCACTCTCTCTGCGCCTGTGTAAGCAGTGCCATGGGCAGATGAGGCTGGGAAACAGCTTTCCAGCCTAGCCCCCTCTATGTGCAAGCTATCTGGAGACGTTCAAACCTTCGGTGCAGGGCTGCTGGAGGCACCCAGCAGGGACCCCTAGGCTACATTTGAATTTTGAGGTGACAAGGCAAGCAAGAATCCGCAGTATCTGCGCGCCTGTGCGAGCAGTGCCATGGGCAGATGAGGCTGAGCAACAGCTTTCCAGGCTAGCCCCTGCTTTGTAAAAGATATCCTGAGACGTTCGCATATTCAGGTCAGGGCTGTGGCAGGCGCCCAGCAAAGACCACCTAGGCTAATTTTGAAGACTGAGGTGGCAAGGGAAGAAAGATACCCCAGTCTCTGTGCACCTGTGTGAGCAGTGCCATGCGCAGATGCGGCTGAGAAACAAGATTCCAGGCTAGTCCCTTCTGGGTGCGATCTATCTGGAAACGTTCGCATATTAGGGTCAGGGCTGCGGGAGGCCCCCTGCAAGGACCCCCTAGACTACGTTTGAAGTTTGAGGTGGCAAGGCAAGCAAGCAGCCCCAGTGTCTGAGCACCTGTGCAAGCAGTGCCATGAGCAGACGAGGCTGAGCAACAGCTTTCCAGGCTAACCCCATCTTGGTAATAGATAATCCGAGGCGTTCGAATTCTCGGTGCAGGGCTGCTGGAGGGACTGGGCAGGGAGCCCCAGGATACGTTTGACGATTGAGGTGGCAAGGCAAGCAAGCAGCCCTACTCTCTGTGCGTCTGCGCGAGCAGTGCCATGGGCAGATGAGGCTGAGCAACAGCTTTCAAGGCTAGCCCCTTTTTGGTAAGAGATATAGTGAGACGCGCGCATATTCGTGTCAGGGCTGTGGGAGGCGCCCGGCAAGGACCCCCTAGGCTACGTTTGAAGTTTGAGGTTGCAAGGTAAGCAAGCAGCCCCAGTCTCTGAGCACCTGTGCAAGCAGTGCCATGAGCAGATGAGGCTGAGCAACAGCTTTCCAGGCTAGCCCGTTCTGGTTGCAAGCTATCTGGAGACGTTCGCCTATTCAGGTCACGGCTGCTGGAGGCAACCGTCAGGGACCCCCTGGTTACGTTTGAAGTTTGAGGTGGCAAGGCAAGCAAGCAGCCCCAGTCTCTGGGCGCCTGTGCAAGCAGTGCCTTGAGCAGATGATGCTGAGCAACACCTTTCAAGGCTAGCCCCTCATTGCTAAGTGATATAGTGAGACGCGCGCATATTCCAATCAGGGCTGTGGGAGGCGCCCGGCAAGGACCCTCTAGGCTACGTCTGAAGTTTGAGGTGGCAAGGCAAGCAAGCAGCCCCAGTCTCTGTGCGTCTTTGCGAGTAGTGCCAAGGGCAGATGAGGCTGAGCAATACCTTTCAAGGCTAGCACCTTTTTGGTAAGAGATATAGTGAAACGCGCACGTATTCGGGTCAGGGCTGTGGGAGGCACCCGACAAGGACCCCCTAGGCTACGTTTGAAGTTTGAGGTGGCAAGGCAAGCAAGCAGTCCCAGTCTATGTGCGCCTGTGCGAGCAGTGCCATGGGCAGATAAGGCTGAGCAAAAGTTTTCCAGTCTAGCCCCTTCATGGTAAGAGGTATCTTGAGACGTTTGCATATTTAGGTCCGGGCTCTGGTAGGCGCCTGGAAAAAACCTCCTAGGCTACGTTTGAAGTTTGAGGTGGCAAGGCAAGCAAGCAGCCCCAGTCTCTGTGCACCTGTGCGAGCAGTGCCATGGGCAGATGAGGCTGACCAACAGCTTTCCAGTTTATCCCATTCTTCGTAAGAGACATCATGAGACATTCGAATATTTAGCCCCTTCTGGGTGCGAGCTATCTGAAGACATTCTACGTTTTCGGGAACGGCTGCTGGAGACGCCCGGAAGGATTTCCCAGGACGTCTGAATTTTGAGGTGGCAAGTTAAGCAAGCACTCTCAGTCTCTCTGCGCCTGTATGAGCAGTGCCATGGGCAGATGAGGCTGAGAAACAGCTTTCCAGGCTAGACAATTTTGGTACGAGTTATCCTGAGACGCTCACATATTTAGGTCCGGGCTCCGGTATGCGCACGGCAAGGAACCCCTAGGATGCGATGGAAATTTAAGGTGGCAAGGCAAACAAGCAGCCCCAGTCTCTGGGCGCCTGTGAAACCAGTGCCATGGGCAGAGGAGGCTGAGCAACAGCTTTCCAGGTTACCCCTTCTTGGCGTAATATATGTTGTGGCGCTCGCATATTAGGGTCAGGGTTGCGGCAGGCGCCCGGGAAAAACCTCCTAGGCTACGTTTGAAGTTTGAGGTGGCAAGGCAAGCAAGCAGCCCCAGTCTCTGGGCGCCTGTGCGAGCAGTGCCATGGGCAGATGAGGCTGGGAAACAGCTTTCCAGGCTAGCCCCTTCTGGGTGCGAGCTCTCTGGAGACTTTCACACCTTCGTTGCACGGCTGCCTGAGGCACCCGGCAGGGACCTCTAGGCTACGTTGGAAGTTTGAGGTGGCAAGGCAAGCAAGCAGCCCCAGTCTTTGTGCGCCTGTGTGAGCAGTGCCATGGCCAGATAATGCTGAACAAAAGCTTTCCAGTCTAGCCCCTTCTTGGTAAGAGGTATCTTGAGACGTTCGCATATTTAGGTCCGGGCTCCGGTAGGTGCCCGGAAAAAACCTCCTAGGCTACGTTTGAAGTTTGAGGTGGCAAGGCAAGCAAGGAGCCCCAGTCTCTGTGCGCCTGTGCGAACAGTGCCATAGGCAGATGAGGCTGAGCAACAGCTTTCCATGCTAGCCCCTTTTTGGTAAGAGATATCCTGAGACGTTCGCATAATAAGGTCAGGGCTGATGGAGGCACCCGTCAGGGACCCTTTGGTTACGTTTGAAGATTGAGGTGGCAAGGCAAGTAAGCTGCCCCAGTCTCTGTGCACCTGTGCGAGCAGTGCCATGGGAAGATGAGGCTGACCAACAGCTTTCCAGTTTATCCCATTCTTCGTAAGAGACATCATGAGACATTCGAATATTTAGCCCCTTCTGGGTGCGAGCTATCTGAAGACATTCTACGTTTTTGGGAACGGCTGCTGGAGACGCCCGGAAGGATTTCCCAGGACGTCTGAATTTTGAGGTGGCAAGTTAAGCAAGCAATCTCAGTCTCTCTGCGCCTGTATGAGCGGTGCCATGGGCAGATGAGGCTGAGCAACAGCTTTCCAGGCTAGACAATTTTGGTACGAGTTATCCTGAGACGCTCACATATTTAGGTCCGGGCTCCGGTAGGCGCACGGCAAGGAACCCCTAGGATGCGATGGAAATTTGAGGTGGCAAGGCAAACAAGCAGCCCCAGTCTCTGGGCGCCTGTGAAACCAGTGCCATGGGCAGAGGAGGCTGAGCAACAGCTTTCCAGGTTACCCCTTCTTGGCGTAATATATGTTGTGGCGCTCGCATATTAGGGTCAGGGTTGCGGCAGGCGCCTGGGAAAAACCTCCTAGGCTACGTTTGAAGTTTGAGGTGGCAAGGCAAGCAAGCAGCCCCAGTCTCTGGGCGCCTGTGCGAGCAGTGCCATGGGCAGATGAGGCTGGGAAACAGCTTTCCAGGCTAGCCCCTTCTGGGTGCGAGCACTCTGGAGACTTTCACACCTTCGTTGCACGGCTGCCTGAGGCACCCGGCAGGGACCCCTAGGCTACGTTGGAAGTTTGAGGTGGCAAGGCAAGCAAGCAGCCCCAGTCTTTGTGCGCCTGTGTGAGCAGTGCCATGGATAGATAAGGCTGAACAAAAGCTTTCCAGTCTAGCCCCTTCTTGGTAAGAGGTATCTTGAGACGTTCGCATATTTAGGTCCAGGCTGATGGAGGCACCCGTCAGGGACCCTTTGGTTACGTTTGAAGTTTGAGGTGGCAAGGCAAGCAAGGAGCCCCAGTCTCTGTGCGCCTGTGCGAACAGTGCCATAAGCAGATGAGGCTGAGCAACAGCTTTCCATGCTAGCCCCTTTTTGGTAAGAGATATCCTGAGACGTTCGCATATTAAGGTCCAGGCTGATGGAGGCACCCGTCAGGGACCCTTTGGTTACGTTTGAAGATTGAGGTGGCAAGGCAAGTAAGCAGCCAAAGTCTCTGAGCACCTGTGCAAGCAGTGCCATGAGCAGATGAGGCTGAGCAACATCTTTCCAGGCTAGCCCATTCTGGGTGGAAGGTATCTGGAGATGTTTGCATTTTTGGTGCAGGTCTGCTGGAGGCACCCGGCCGGGATCCCCAAGCTACGTTTGAACATTGAGGTGCCAAGACAAGCAAGCAGCCTCAGTCTCTGTGCACCTGTGCAAGCAGTGCCATGGGCAGATGAGGCTGAGCAACAGCTTTGCAGGATAGCCCCTTCTGGCTGTGATATATGTGGAGACGTTCGCATTTTCGTTGCAGGGCTGTTGGAGGCACCCGGCAGGGACCCTTTGTTTACGTTTGAATATTGAGGTGGCAAGGCAAGCAAGCAGCCCCAGTTTCTG
This sequence comes from Opisthocomus hoazin, assembly GCF_030867145.1. Lineage (NCBI taxonomy): Eukaryota > Metazoa > Chordata > Aves > Opisthocomiformes > Opisthocomidae > Opisthocomus > Opisthocomus hoazin. The sequence goes on from NC_134453.1 coordinate 12,050,538, forward strand.
TGCATCTGTGCGAGCAGTGCCATGGGCAGATGAGGCTGAGCAACAGCTTTCCAGTCAAGCCCCTTCTGGGTGCGAGCTATCTGAACACATTCTACGTTTTAGGGAAGGGCTGCTGGAGGCGCCCGGAAGGATCCCCCAGGACGTCTGAATTTTGAGGTGGGAAGTTAAGCAAGCACTCTCAGTCTCTCTGCACCTGTGCGAGCAGTGCCATGGGCAGATGAGGCTGAGCAACAGCTTTCCAGGCTAGCCCCTTCTTGGTAAGAGATATCCTGAGACGCTCGCATATTCGAGTCAGGGCTGCGGCAGGTGCCTGTCACAGACCCCCTAAACTACGTTTGAAGTTTCAGTTGGCAAGGCATGTAAGCAGCCCCAGTCTCTGTGCATCTGTGCGAGCACTGCCGTGGGCAGAGGAGGCTGAGCAACAGCTATCGAGGCTAGACCTTTCTTGGCATAAGTTATCTTCAGACGCTCGCATATTAGGTTCAGGGTTGCGACAGGCGCCAGGAAAAAACCTCCTAAGCTACGTTGGAAGTTTCAGGTGGCAAGGCAAGCAAGCAGACACAGTCTCTGTGTGCCCGTGCGAGCAGTGCCATGGGCAGATGAGGCTGAGCAACAGCTTTCTAGGCTATCCCCTTGTTGGTAAGAGATATCCTGAGATGTTCGCATATTTAGGTCCGGGGTCCGGTAAGCGCCCGGCAAGGATCCCCTAGGCTGCGACTGAACTTTGAGGTGGCAAGGCAAGCAAGCAGCCCCATTCTCTGTTCGCCTGTGCGAGCAGTGCCATGGGCAGATGAGGCTGGGAAACAGCTTTCCTGGCTAGCCCCTTCTGGGTGCGAGCTATCTGAACACATTCTACGTTTTAGGGAAGGGCTGCTGGAGGCGCCCGGAAGGATCCCCCAGGACGTCTGAATTTTGAGGTGGGAAGTTAAGCAAGCACTCTCAGTCTCTCTGCGCCTGTATGAGCAGTGCCATGGGCAGATGAGGCTGAGCAACAGGTTTCCAGGCTATAGAAGTTTGATACGAGATATCTTGAGGCGTTCGCATATTCAGGTCAGGTCTGTGGGAGGTGCCCGGCAACGATCCCCTAGGCTAGGTTTGAAGTTTGAGGTGGCAAGGCAAGCAAGCAGCCGCAGTCTCTGTGCGTCTGTGAAACCAGTGCCAAGGGCAGAGGAGGCTGAGAAACAGGTTTCCAGGCTAGACCTTTGTTGGCAAAAGATATCTTGAGACGCTCACATATTCAGGTCTGGGCTGCGGCAGGCGCCCGGCAAAGAGCTCCTGTGTTACGTTTGAAGTTTGAGGTGGTGAGGCAAGCAAGCAGCCCCACTCTCTCTGCACCTGTGTGAGCAGTGCCATGGGCAGATGAGGCTGAGAAACAGCTTTCCAGCCTAGAACCTTCTAAGTGCGAGCTATCTGGAGACGTTCAAACCTTCGGTGCAGGGCTGCTGGAGGCACCCGGCAGGGACCTGTAGGCTACATTTGAATTTTGAGGTGGCAAGGCAAGCAAGAAACCCCAGTCTCTGTGCACCTGTGCGAGCAGTACCATGGGCAGATGAGGCTGAGCAAAACTTTTCCTGGCTAACTCCTTCTGGGTGCAAGCTATCTGGAGACATTCTACCTTTTGGGGCAGGGCTGCTGTAGGCAACCCGTAGGGACCCCCGGGACATTTGAAGTTTGAGGTGGCAAGGTAAGCAAGAATTCTCAGTGTCTCTGTACCTATACGAGCAGTGCCATGGGCAGATGAGGCTGAGAAACAGCTTTCCAGGCTAGACAATTTTGGCACGAGATATGCTGAGGCGTACGCATATTCGGGTCTGGTCTGTGGCAGGTGCCCCGCAACGACCTCCTAGGCTAGGTTTGAATTTTGAGGTTGCAAGGAAAGCAAGCAGCCCCAGTCTCTGTGCGCCTGTGCGAGTAGTGCCATGGGCAGATGAGGCTGAGCAACAGCTTTCCAGGCTAGCAAATTTTTGGTACGAGATATCCTGAGACGTTCGCATTTTCGGTGCAGGCCTACTGGAGGAAACCCGGCAGGGAACCCAGGGCTACGTCTGAAGTTTGAGGTGGCAAGGCAAGCAAGCAGCCCCAGTCTCTGTGCGCCTGTGCAAGCAGTGCCGTGGGCAGATGAGGCTGAGCAACAGCTTTCCAGGCTAGACACTTTTTGATACAAGATATCCTGAGGCATTCGCATATTCAGGTGAGGTCTGTGGTAGGTGCCCGGCAAGGACCCCCTAGGCTAGGTTTTAAGTTTGCGGTGGCAAGGCAAGAAAGCAGACACAGTCTCTGTGCGCCTGTTTGAGCAGTGCCATGGGCAGATGAGGCTGAGCAACTGCTTTCCAATCTAGCCCCTTCTGGGTGCGAGCTATCTGGAAACGTTCACACCTTCGATGCAGGGCTACTGGAGGCACCCGGCAGGGACCCTTAGGCTACATGTGAATTTCGACGTGTCAAGTTAATCAAGAAACCCCAGTCTCTATGCGCCTGTGCGAGCAATGACATGGGCAGATGAGGCTGAGCAACAGCTTTCCAGTCAAGCCCCTTCTGGGTGCAAGCTATCTGAAGACATTCTACCTTTCGGGGCAGGGCTGCTGGAGGCGCCCGGTAGGGACACCCGGTACGTTTGAAGTTTTAGGTGGCAACTTAAGCAAGCACTCTCAGTCTCTCTGCGCCTGTGCGAGCAGTGCCATGGGCAGATGAGGCTGAGCTATAGCTTTCCAGGCTAGCCCCTTCTTGGTAAGAGATATCCTGAGACGCTCGCATATTCGAGTCAGGGCTGCGGCAGGTGCCTGTCACAGACCCCCTAAACTACGTTTGAAGTTTCAGTTGGCAAGGCATGTAAGCAGCCCCAGTCTCTGTGCATCTGTGCGAGCACTGCCGTGGGCAGAGGAGGCTGAGCAACAGCTATCGAGGCTAGACCTTTCTTGGCATAAGATATCTTCAGACGCTCGCATATTAGGTTCAGGGTTGCGACAGGCGCCAGGAAAAAACCTCCTAAGCTACGTTGGAAGTTTCAGGTGGCAAGGCAAGCAAGCAGACACAGTCTCTGTGCGCCCGTGCGAGCAGTGCCATGGGCAGATGAGGCTGAGCAACAGCTTTCTAGGCTATCCCCTTGTTGGTAAGAGATATCCTGAGATGTTCGCATATTTAGGTCCGGGGTCCGGTAAGCGCCCGGCAAGGATCCCCTAGGCTGCGACTGAACTTTGAGGTGGCAAGGCAAGCAAGCAGCCCCAGTCTCTGTTCGCCTGTGCGAGCAGTGCCATGGGCAGATGAGGCTGGGAAACAGCTTTCCAGGCTAGCCCCTTCTGGGTGCGAGCTATCTGAACACATTCTACGTTTTAGGGAAGGGCTGCTGGAGGCGCCCGGAAGGATCCCCCAGGACGTCTGAATTTTGAGGTGGGAAGTTAAGCAAGCACTCTCAGTCTCTCTGCGCCTGTATGAGCAGTGCCATGGGCAGATGAGGCTGAGCAACAGGTTTCCAGGCTATAGAAGTTTGATACGAGATATCTTGAGGCGTTCGCATATTCAGGTCAGGTCTGTGGGAGGTGCCCGGCAACGATCCCCTAGGCTAGGTTTGAAGTTTGAGGTGGCAAGGCAAGCAAGCAGCCGCAGTCTCTGTGCGTCTGTGAAACCAGTGCCAAGGGCAGAGGAGGCTGAGAAACAGGTTTCCAGGCTAGACCTTTGTTGGCAAAAGATATCTTGAGACGCTCACATATTCAGGTCTGGGCTGCGGCAGGCGCCCGGCAAAGAGCTCCTGTGTTACGTTTGAAGTTTGAGGTGGTGAGGCAAGCAAGCAGCCCCACTCTCTCTGCACCTGTGTGAGCAGTGCCATGGGCAGATGAGGCTGAGAAACAGCTTTCCAGCCTAGAACCTTCTAAGTGCGAGCTATCTGGAGACGTTCAAACCTTCGGTGCAGGGCTGCTGGAGGCACCCGGCAGGGACCTGTAGGCTACATTTGAATTTTGAGGTGGCAAGGCAAGCAAGAAACCCCAGTCTCTGTGCACCTGTGCGAGCAGTGCCATGGGCAGATGAGGCTGACCAACAGCTTTCCAGTTTAGCCCATTCTTGGTAAGAGACATCATGAGACGTTCGAATATTTAGATCTGGGCTGCGGTAGGCGCCTGGCAAGGACCCCCTAGGCTACGTTTGAAGTTTGAGGTGGCAAGGCAAGCAAGCAGCCCCAGTCTCTGTGCCTCTGTGCGAGCAGTGCCATGGGCAGATGAGGCTGAGCAACAGCTTTCCAGGCTAGCCCCTTCTGCGTGCAATCTATCTGAAGACATTCTGCCTTCTGGGGCAGGGCTGCTGGAGGCACCTGTTAGGGACCTCCTGGACATTTGAATTTCGAGGTGTCAAGTAAAGCAAGCACTTTCACTCTCTCTGCGCCCGTATGAGCAGCGCCATGGGCAGATGAGGCTGAGCAACAGCTTTCCAGACTAGCCCATTCTTGGCATAAGATATCTTGAGAGGCTTGCATATTCGGGTCAGGGTTGCGGCGGGCGCCCGGAAAAAACCTCCTAAGCTACGTGGGAAGTTTGAGGTGGAAAAACTAGCAAGCAGCCCCAGTCTCTGTGCACCTGTGCGAGCAGTACCATGGGCAGATGAGGCTGAGCAAAACTTTTCCTGGCTAACTCCTTCTGGGTGCAAGCTATCTGGAGACATTCTACCTTTTGGGGCAGGGCTGCTGTAGGCAACCCGTAGGGACCCCCGGGACATTTGAAGTTTGAGGTGGCAAGGTAAGCAAGAATTCTCAGTGTTTCTGTACCTATACGAGCAGTGCCATGGGCAGATGAGGCTGAGAAACAGCTTTCCAGGCTAGACAATTTTGGCACGAGATATGCTGAGGCGTACGCATATTCGGGTCTGGTCTGTGGCAGGTGCCCCGCAACGACCTCCTAGGCTAGGTTTGAATTTTGAGGTTGCAAGGAAAGCAAGCAGCCCCAGTCTCTGTGCGCCTGTGCGAGTAGTGCCATGGGCAGATGAGGCTGAGCAACAGCTTTCCAGGCTAGCAAATTTTTGGTACGAGATATCCTGAGACGTTCGCATTTTCGGTGCAGGCCTACTGGAGGAAACCCGGCAGGGAACCCAGGGCTACGTCTGAAGTTTGAGGTGGCAAGGCAAGCAAGCAGCCCCAGTCTCTGTGCGCCTGTGCAAGCAGTGCCGTGGGCAGATGAGGCTGAGCAACAGCTTTCCAGGCTAGACACTTTTTTATACAAGATATCCTGAGGCATTCGCATATTCAGGTGAGGTCTGTGGTAGGTGCCCGGCAAGGACCCCCTAGGCTAGGTTTTAAGTTTGCGGTGGCAAGACAAGCAAGCAGACACAGTCTCTGTGCGCCTGTTTGAGCAGTGCCATGGGCAGATGAGGCTGAGCAACTGCTTTCCAATCTAGCCCCTTCTGGGTGCGAGCTATCTGGAAACGTTCACACCTTCGATGCAGGGCTACTGGAGGCACCCGGCAGGGACCCTTAGGCTACATGTGAATTTCGACGTGTCAAGTTAATCAAGAAACCCCAGTCTCTATGCGCCTGTGCGAGCAATGACATGGGCAGATGAGGCTGAGCAACAGCTTTCCAGTCAAGCCCCTTCTGGGTGCAAGCTATCTGAAGACATTCTACCTTTCGGGGCAGGGCTGCTGGAGGCGCCCGGTAGGGACACCCGGTACGTTTGAAGTTTTAGGTGGCAACTTAAGCAAGCACTCTCTGTCTCTCTGTGCGTGTACGAGCAGTGCCATGGGCAGAGGAGGCTGAGCTATAGCTTTCCAGGCTAGCCCCTTCTGGGTGCAATCTATCTGAAGACATTCTACCTTCTGGGGCAGGGCTGCTGGAGACACCCGTTAGAGACCTCCTGGACATTTGAATTTCGAGGTGTCAAGTAAAGCAAGCACTCTCAGTCTCTCTGCGCCTGTGTGACCAGGGTCATGGGCAGATGAGGCTGAGCAACAGCTTTCCAGGCTAGACAATTTTGGTACGACATATCATGAGGCGTTCTCATATTCAGGTCAGGTCTATGGGAGGTGCCCGGCGACGACACCCTAGGATACGTTTGAAGTTTGAGGTGGCAAGGCAAGCAAGCAGCCCCAGTCTCTGGGCGCCTGTGCGAGCAGTGCCATGGGAAGATGAGGCTGAGCAACAGCTTTCCAGGCTAGCCCCTTCTGGGTGCGAGCTATCTGGAGACTTTCACACCTTCAGTGCAGGGCTGCTGGAGGGACCCGGCAGGGAGCCCCGAGGAAATTGTGAAGTCTGAGGTGGGAAGGCAAGCAAGCAGCCCCAACCTGTGTGCGCCTGTGCGAGCAGTGCCATGGGCAGATGAGGCTGAGCAACACATTTCAAGGCTGGCACCTTCTTCGTAAGAAATACCTTGAGACGTTTGCATATTTAGCTCCGGGCTGCTGGAGGCGCCCGGCAAGGACCCCTTAAGCTACATTTCATGTTTCAGGTTGCAAGACAAGCAAGCACCCCCAGTCTCTGTGCGCCTGTGTGACCAGTGCCATGGGCAGACGAGGCTGAGTAACAGCTTTCTAGTCTAGCCCCTTCTGGGTGTGATCTAATTGGAGAAGTTCGCATTTTCGGGTCAGGGCTCCTGGAGGCACCCGGAAGGGATCCCCGGGCTACGTTTGAAGTTTGAGGTGGCAAGGCAAGCAAGCAGCCCCAGTCTCTGTGCGCCTGTGCGAGCAGTGCCATGGGCAGATGAGGCTGAGCAACAGCTTTCCAGGCTAGCCCCTTCTGGCTGTGATATATGTGGAGACGCTCGCATATTTGGGTATGAGCTGCGGCAAGCGCCCGGCAAAGATCCCCAAGGGTACGTTTGAATTTTGAGGTGGCAAGGCAAGCAAGCAGCCCCAGTCTCTGTGCCCCTGTGCGAGCAGCGCCATGGGCAGATAAGGCTGAGCAACAGCTATCCAGGCTAGCCCCTTCTTGGTAAGAGGTATCTGGAGACATTCTACCTTTTGGGGCAGGGCTGTTGGAGGTGCCTGGTAGGGACCCCCAGGACGTTGGAATTTTGACGTTGCAAGTTAAGCAAGCTCTCTCAGACTCTCTGCGCCTGTATGAGCAGTGCCATGGGCAGATGAGGCTGAGCAACAGCTTTCCAGTCTAGACAATTTTGGTAAGAGATTTCCTGAGGTGTTCGCATATTCAGGTCAGGTCTGTGGGAGGTGCCCGGCAACGACCCCCTAGGCTAGGTTTGAAGTTTGCGGTGGCAAGGCACGCAAGCAGCCCCAGTCTCTGAGCACCTGTGCAAGCAGTGCCATGGGCACATGAGGCTGAGCAACAGCTTTCCAGGCTAGCCCCTTCTGGCTGTGATATATGTGGAGACGCTCGCATATTTGGGTATGAGCTGCGGCAAGCGCCCGGCAAAGATCCCCAAGGGTACGTTTGAATTTTGAGGTGGCAAGGCAAGCAAGCAGCCCCAGTCTCTGTGCGCCTGTGCGAGCAGTGCAATGGGCAAATGAGGCTGAGCAAAAGCTTTCCAGAGCAGCCCCTTCTTGGCATAAGATATTTTGAGAAGCTCGCATATTCGGGTCAGGTTTGTGGCAGGTGCCCGGAAAAAAACCTCCTAGGATACGTGGTAAGTTTGAGATGGCAAGGCATGCAAGCAGCCCCAGTCTCTGTGCGCCTGTGCAAGCAGTGCCATGGGCAGATGAGGGTGAGCAACAGCTTTCTAGGCTTGCCCCTTCTGGGTGCGAGCTATCTGAAGACATTCTGCCTTTCGGGGCAGGTCTGCTGGACACGCCCGGTAGGGACCCCCAGTACGAATGAATTTTGAGGTGGCAAGTTAAGAAAGCACTCTCAGTCTCTCTGCGCCTGTATGAGCAGTGCCATGGGCAGATGAGGCTGAGCAACAGCTTTCCAGCCTAGCCCCTTCTAAGTGTGATCTGTCTGGAGATGTTCACACCTTCTTTGCGGGGCTGCTGGAGGCACCCAGCAGGGACCCCTAGGCAACATTTGATTTTTTACGTGGCAGGGCAAGCAAGAAACCCCAGTCTCTGTGCGCCTGTGTGAGCAGTGCAATGGGCAGATGAGGCTGAGCAAAAGCTTCCCACTCTAGTCCCTTCTTTGCATAAGGTATCTTGAGACGCTCGCATATTCGAGTCAGGGTTGTGGCAGGTGCCCGGAAATAAACCTCCTAGGCTACGTGTTAAGTTTGAGGTGGCAAGGCAAGCAAGCAGCCCCAGTCACTGTGCGCCTGCTTGAGAAGTGCCATGGGCACATGAGGCTTAGCAACAGCTTTCATGGCAAGAAAATTTTAGTAAGATATATCCTGAGGCATTCGCATATTCGGGTCAGTTCTGTGGGAGGTGCCCAGCAACGAGCCCCTTGGCTAGGTTTGAAGTTTGCGGTGGCAAGGGAAGCAAGCAACCCCAGTCTCTGGGGCCTGTTTGAGCAGTGCCATGGGCACAGGAGGCTGAGCAACACCTTTCCAGGCTAGCCCCTTCTGCGTGCGAGCTGTCTGGACACGTTCACACCTTCGGTGCAGGGCTTCTGGAGGTGCCCGGTAGGGACCCCCGGGACGTTTGTATTTTGATGTTGCATGTTAAGCAAGCACTCTCAGTCTCTCTGCGCCTTTATGAACAGTGCCATGGGCAGATGAGGCTGAGTAACAGCTTTCCAGGCTAGACAATTTTGGTACAAGATTTCCTGAGGTGTTCGCATATTCAGGTGACGTCTGCGGGAGGTGCCCGGCAACGACCCCCTAGGCTAGGTTTGAAGTTTGCGGTGGCAAGGCAAGCAAGCAGCCCCAGTCTCTGGGCGCCTGTGAAACCAGTGCCATGGGCAAAGGAGGCTTAGCAACAGCTTTCCAGTCTAGACCCTTCTTGGCAAAAGATATCTTGAGACGCTCACATATTCGGGTCTGGGCTGCGGCAGGCACCTGGCAAAGACCTCCTAGGCTACGTCTGAAGTTTGAGGTGGAAAGGCAAGCAAGAATCCCCAGACTCTGTGCGCCTGTGCGAGCAGTGCCATGGGAAGAGGAGGATGAGCAACAGCTTTTAAGGCTAGCCCCTTCTGGAAGCGAGCTGTCTGGAGACGCTTGCATATTTGGGTATGGGCTGCGGAAAACGCCTGGCAAAGACCCCCTAGGCTACATTTGAAGTTTGAGGTGGCAAGGCAAGCCAGCAGCCCCAGTCTGTGTGCGCCTGTGCGAGCAGTGCCATGGGCAGATGAGGCTGAGCAACAGCTTTCCAGGCTAGCCCCTTCTTGGTAAGTGATATCCGGAGACGTTCGCATTTTCGGTGAAGGTCTGCCTGAGGAGCCCTGCAGGGATCCCCAGGCTGCGTTTGAAGTTTGAGGTGACAAGGCAAGCAAGCAGCGCCAGTCTCTGAGCGCCTGTGCGAGCAGTGCCATGGGCAGATGAGGCTGAGCAACTGATCTCCAGGCTAAAACCTTCTTGGTAACAGATATCGTGAGACTTTCGCATTCTAGGTGCAGGTCTGCCTGTGGCGCCCTGCAGGGATCCCTGGGCTACGTTTAAAGTTTTAGGAGTAAAGGCAAGCACGCAGCCCCAGTCTCTGTGCGCCTGTGCGAGCACTGCCATGAGCAGATGAGTATGAGCAACAGCTTTCTAGGCTAGCCCCTTCTTGGTAAGAGATATCCCAAGACGTTCAAATTTTCAATGCAGGGCTGCTGAATGGACCGGGCAGAGAGCCCCAGGCTAAGTTTGAAGCTTACAAGGCTAGCCCCATCTCATTAAGAGATATCCTGAGACGTTCGCATATTAAGGTCAGGGCTGTGGGAGAGGCCCGGCAAGGACCCCATAGGCTACGTTTCAAGATTGAGGTGGCAAGGCAATGAAGCAGCCCCAGTCTCTGTGCGCCTGTGCGAGCAGTGTCGCGAACAGATGAGGCTGAGCAACACCTTTCCAGGCTAGCCCCTTTTTGGTAAGAGATATCTTGAGACGTTCGCATATTCGGGACAAGGGTGCGGCGGGCACCCGGCACAGACCCCCTAGGATACTTTTGAAGTTTGAAATGGCAAGGCAAGCAAGTACCCCAGTCTCTGTGCGCCTGTGCGAGCAGTGCCATGGGCAGATGAGGCTGAGCAACAGCTTTCCAGGCTAGCCCTTTCTGGGTAAGAGATATCCTGAGACGTTCGCATCTTCAGTACAGGTGTGCTGGAGGCACCTGGCAGGGATCCTCGGGCTACGTTTGAAAATTAATGTGGCAAGGCAAGCAAGCAGACACAGTCTCTGTGCGTCTGTGCGAGCAGTGCCATGGGCAGATGAGGCTGAGCAACAGCTTTCCAGGCTAGTCAATACTTGGTAAGAGATATCGTGAGACGTTCACATATTCGGGTGAGGGCTGCGGGACGCCCCCAGCAAGGACCCCCTACGCTACATATGAAGTTTGAGGTGGCAAGGCAAGCAAGCAGCCCCTGTCTCTGTGCGCCCGTGCGAGCAGTGCCATGGGCAGATGAGGCTGAGCAATGGCTTACCAGACTAGCCCCTTCTTGGTATGAGATATCCTGAGACTTTCGCATATTCGGGTCAGGGTTGCCAGAGGCCCCCGCCAAGGACCCCCTAGGATACATTTGTAGTTTGAGCTGGCAAGGCAAGCAAGCAGCCCCAGTCTCTCTGTGCGCCTGTGCGAGCAGTGCCATGGGCAGATGAGGTTGAGCAACAGCTTTCCACGCTATCCCCTCCTTGGTAAGAGATATCCTGACACGCTCGCATCTTCAGTACAGGTCTGCTGGAGGCACCCGGCAGGGATCCCCGAGCTACGTTTGAAAATTGAGTTTGCAAGGCAAGCACGCAGACACAGTCTCTGTGCGCGTGTTCGAGCAGTGGCATGGGCAGATGAGGCTGAGCAACAGCTTTCCAGGCTAGCCAATACTTGGTAAGAGATATCGTGAGACGTTCACATATTCGGGTGAGGGCTGTGGGAGGCCCCTAGCAAGGCCCCCTAGGATACGTACGTAGTTTGAGGTGGGAAGGCAAGCAAGTAGCCCCAGAGACTGTGTGCCCGTGCGAGCAGTGCCATGGGCAGATGAGGCTGAGCAACAGATTTCCAGGCTAACCCCTTATGGATGCGAGCTATTTGGAGACGTTCGCATTTTCAGTGCAGGGCTGCAGGAGGCACCTGGCAGGGACGCCACGGCTTAATTTGAAGTTTCAGGTGGCAAGGCAAGCAAGCAGCCCCAGTCTCTGTGCGCCTGTGCGAGCAGTGCCATGGGCAGATGAGGCTGAGCAACAGCTTTCCAGGCTAGCCTTTTCTGGGTGCGACCTCTCCGGAGACCTACGCATTTTCGGTGCAGGGCTGCTGAAGGCACCTGGCAGGGACGCCCGGGATTCGTTTGAAGTTTGAGGTGGCAAGGTAAGCAAGCAGCCCCATTCTTTCTGTACGCCTGCACGAGCAGTGCCATGGGCAGATGAGGCTGAGCAACTGCTTTCCAGGCAAAACACTTCTTGGTAAGAGATATCCTGAGATGTTTGCATATTCTGGTCAGGGCTGCGAAAGGAGCTTGACAAGGACGCCCTAGGCTACGTTTGAAGTTTGAGCTGGCAAGGCAAGCAAGCAGCCCCAGTCTCTCTGTGCGCCTGTGCGAGCAGTGCCATGGGCAGATGAGGCTGAGAAACACCTTTCCAGGTTAGTCCCTTCTGGGTGAGATCTTTCTGGAGACTTTCATATTTTCAGTGTAGGGTCTGCTGAAGGCACCCGGCAGGGATCCCTGGGCTATGTTTAAAAATGAGGTGGCAATGCGAGCAAGCAGCCCCAGTCTCTGTGCGCCTGTGTGAGCAGTGGCATGTACAGATGAGGCTGAGGAAAAGCTTGCCAGGCTAGCCCCTTCTTGGTAAGAGATATCGTGAGACGTTCACATATTCGGGTGAGGGCTGTGGGAGGCCCCCAGCAAGGCCCTTTAGGATACGTATGTAGTTTGAGGTGGCAAGGCAAGCAAGTAGCCCCAGAGTCTGTGCGCCCGTGCGAGCAGTGCCATGGGCAGATGAGGGTGAGCAACAGCTTTCCAGGCTAGCCCTTTCTGGCTGCAAGCTGTCCGGAGACTTTAGCATTTTCAGTGCAGGGCTGCTGGAGGCACCCGGCAGGGATCCCTGGGCTACGTTTGAAAATTGAGGTGGCAAGGCAAGAAAGCAGCCCCAGTCTCTGTGCGCCTGTGTGAGCAGTGTCATGGGCAGATGAGACTTAGCAACGGCTTACCAGGCTAGCTGCTTCTTGGTAAGAGATATCCTGAGACGTTCGCATATTCGGGTCAGGGTTGCCAGAGGCCCCCGCCAAGGACCCCCTAGTATACATTTGTAGTTTGAGCTGGCAAGGCAAGCAAGCACCCCCAGTCTCTCTGTGCGCCTGTGCGAGCAGTGCAATGGGCAGATGAGGCTGAGCAACAGCTTTCCAGGCTAAACCATTCAGGGTAAGAGATATCCTGAGATTGTTGGCATATTCGGGTCAGGGCTGCGGAAGGAGCGTGGCAAGGACCCCCTATACTACGTTTTCAAGTTTGAGGTGGCAAGGCAAGCAAGCGGTCCCATTCTCTGTGCGCCTCTGCGAGCAGTGCCATGGGCAGATGAGGTTGAGCAACAGCTTTCCACGCTAGCCCCTTCTTGGTAAGAGATATCCTGACACGCTCGCATCTTCAGTACAGGTCTGCTAGAGGCGCACGTCAGGGATCCCCGAGCTACGTTTGAAAACTGAGTTGGCAAGGCAAGCAAGTAGACACAGTGTCTGTGCGCGTGTGCGAGCAGTGCCATGGGCAGATGAGGCTGAGCAACAGCTTTCCAGGCTAGCCAATACTTGGTAAGAGATATCGTGAGACGTTCACATATTCGGGTGAGGGCTGTGGGAGGCCCCCAGCAAGGCCCCCTAGGATACGTATGTAGTTGGAGGTGGCAAGGCAAGCAAGTAGCCCCAGAGTCTGTGCGCCCGTGCGAGCAGTGCCATGGGCAGATGAGGGTGAGCAACAGCTTTCCAGGCTAACCACTTATGGATGCGAGCTGTTTGGAGACGTTTGCATTTTCAGTGCAGGGCTGCAGGAGGCACCTGGCAGGGACGCCCCGGATTTATTTGAAGTTTGAGGTGGCAAGGCAAGCAAGCAGCCCCAGTCTCTGTGCGCCTGTGCGAGCAGTGCCATGTGCAGATGAGGCTGAGCAACAGCTTTCCAGGCTAGCCCTTTCTGGCTGCAAGTTTTCCGGAGACTTTAGCATTTTCAGTGCAGGGCTGCTGGAGGCACCCGGCAGGGATCCCTGGGCTACGTTTGAAAATTGAGGTGGCAAGGCAAGAAAGCAGCCCCAGTCTCTGTGTGCCTGTGTGAGCAGTGTCATGGGCAGATGAGACTTAGCAACGGCTTACCAGGCTAGCTGCTTCTTGGTAAGAGATATCCTGAGACGTTCGCATATTCGGGTCAGGGTTGCCAGAGGCCCCCGCCAAGGACCCCCTAGTATACATTTGTAGTTTGAGCTGGCAAGGCAAGCAAGCGGTCCCAGTCTCTCTGTGATCCTGTGCGAGCAGTGCCATGGGCAGATGAGGTTGAGCAACAGCTTTCCACGCTAGCCCCTTCTTGGTAAGAGATATCCTGACACGCTTGCATCTTCAGTACAGGTCTGCTAGAGGCGCACGTCAGGGATCCCCGAGCTACATTTGAAAACTGAGTTGGCAAGGCAAGCAAGCAGACACAGTGTCTGTGCGCGTGTGCGAGCAGTGCCATGGGCAGATGAGGCTGAGCAACAGCTTTCCAGGCTAGCCAATACTTGGTAAGAGATATCGTGAGACGTTCACATATTCGGGTGAGGGCTGTGGGAGGCCCCCAGCAAGGCCCCCTAGGATACGTATGTAGTTGGAGGTGGCAAGGCAAGCAAGTAGCCCCAGAGTCTGTGCGCCCGTGCGAGCAGTGCCATGGGCAGATGAGGCTGAGCAACAGCTTTCCAGGCTAACCACTTATGGATGCGAGCTATTTGGAGACGTTCGCATTTTCAGTGCAGGGCTGCAGGAGGCACCTGACAGGGACGCCCCGGATTTATTTGAAGCTTGAGGTGGCAAGGCAAGGAAGAAGCCCCAGTCTCTCTGTGCGCCTGTGCGAGCAGTGCCATGTGCAGAGGAGGCTGAGCAACAGCTTTCCAGGCTAGTCAATACTTGGTAAGAGACATCCTAAGACGTTCGCAACTTCATTGCAGGTCTGCTGGAGTCACAAATCCGGGATCCCCGGGCTACGTTTGAAAATTGAGGTGGCAAGGCAAGCAAGCAGCCCCAATCTCTGTGCGCCTGTGCGAGCAGTGCCATGGGCAGATGAGGCTGAGCAACAGCTTTCCAGGCTAGCCTTTTCTGGGTGCGACCTATCCGGAGACTTACACATTTTCGGTGCAGGGCTGCTGAAGGCACCTGGCAGGGACGCCCGGGATTCGTTTGAAGTTTGAGGTGGCAAGGCAAGCAAGCAGCCCCAGTCTCTCTGTGCGCCTGTACGAGCAGTGCCATGGGCAGATGAGGCTGAGCAAGTGCTTTCCAGGCTAAACACTTCTTGGTAAGAGATATCCTGAGATGGTTGTGTATTCTGGTCAGGGCTGCGAAAGGAGCTTGGCAAGGACCCCCTAGGCTACGGTTGAAGTTTGAAGTGGCAAGGCAAGCAAGCAGCCTCAGTCTCTGTGTGCCTGTGCGAGCAGTGTCATGGTCAGATGAGGCTGAGCAACAGCTTTCCGGGCTAGCCCCTATTTGGTAAGAGATATCCTGAGACGTTCGCATATTCGGGTCAGGGTTGCCAGAGGCCCCCGCCAAGGACCCCCTATGATAATTTTGAAGTTTGAGGTGGCAAGGCACGCAAGCAGCCCCAGTCTCTGTGCGCCTGTGCAAGCAGTGCCATGGGCGGATGAGGCTGAGCAACTGCTTTCCAGTCTAAACCATTCATGGTAAGAGATATCCTGAGATTGTTGGCATATTCGGGTCAGGGCTGCGGAAGCAGCGTGGCAAGGACCCCCTATACTACGTTTTCAAGTTTGAGTTGGCAAGGCAAGCAAGCAGCCCCAGTCTCTGTGTGCCAGTGCGAGCAGTGTCATGGTCAGATGAGGCTGAGCAACAGCTTTCCGGGCTAGCCCGTATTTGGTAAGAGATATCCTGAGACGTTCACATATTCAGGACAAGGGTGCGGCGGGCACCCGGCACAGACCCCCTAGGCAACATTTGAAGTTTGAGGTGGCAAGGCAAGCAAGCAGCCCCAGTCTCTGTGCATCTGTGCGAGCAGTGCCATGTGCAGATGAGGCTGAGCAACAGCTTTCCAGGCTAGCCAATACTTGGTAAGAGATATCCTGAGACGTTCGCATATTAAGGTCAGGGCTGCGGGAGCCCCCCGCCAAGGACCCCCTATGATAATTTTGAAGTTTGAGGTGGCAAGGCACGCAAGCAGCCCCAGTCTCTGTGCGCCTGTGCGAGCAGTGCCATGGGCAGATGAGGCTGAGCAACAGCTTTCCAGGCTAGCCCCTTCTTGGTAAGAGATATCCTGAGACGTTCGCATCTTCAGTACACGTCTGCTGGAGGCAGCGGGCAGGGATCCCCGGGCTACGTTTGAAAATTGAGGTAGCAAGGCAAGCAAGCAGCCCTAGTCTCTGTGCGCCTGTGCGAGCAGTTCCATGGGCAGATGAGGCTGAGCAACAGCTTTCCAGGCTAGTCAATACTTGGTAGGAGATGTCCTAAGACGTTCACATCTTCAGTGCAGGTCTGCTGGAGGCACACGTCAGGGATCCCCCGGCTACGTTTGAAAATTGAGGTGGCAAAGCAAGCAAGCAGCCCCAGTCTCTGCGCGCCTGTGCGAGCAGAGCCATGGGAAGATGAGGCTGAGCAACAGCTTTCTAGGCTAAACCATTCATGGTAAGAGATATCCTGAGATTGTTGGCATATTCGGGTCAGGGCTGCGGAAGCAGCGTGGCAAGGACCCCCTATACTACGTTTTCAAGTTTGAGGTGGCAAGGCAAGCAAGCGGTCCCATTCTCTGTGCGCCTCTGCGAGCAGTGCCATGGGCAGATGAGGTTGAGCAACAGCTTTCCACGCTAGCCCCTTCTTGGTAAGAGATATCCTGACAGGCTCGCATCTTCAGTACAGGTCTGCTGGAGGCGCACGTCAGGGATCCCCGAGCTACGTTTGAAAACTGAGTTGGCAAGGCAAGCAAGCAGACACAGTGTCTGTGCGCGTGTGCGAGCAGTGCCATGGGCAGATGAGGCTGAGCAACAGCTTTCCAGGCTAGCCAATACTTGGTAAGAGATATCGTGAGACGTTCACATATTCGGGTGAGGGCTGTGGGAGGCCCCTAGCAAGGCCCCCTAGGATACGTATGTAGTTGGAGGTGGCAAGGCAAGCAAGTAGCCCCAGAGTCTGTGCGCCCGTGCGAGCAGTGCCATGGGCAGATGAGGGTGAGCAACAGCTTTCCAGGCTAACCCCTTATGGATGCGAGCTATTTGGAGACGTTCGCATTTTCAGTGCAGGGCTGCAGGAGGCACCTGGCAGGGACGCCCCGGATTTATTTGAAGTTTGAGGTGGCAAGGCAAGCAAGCAGCCCCAGTCTCTGTGCGCCTGTGCGAGCAGTGCCATGTGCAGATGAGGCTGAGCAACAGCTTTCCAGGCTAGCCCTTTCTGGCTGCAAGTTTTCCGGAGACTTTAGCATTTTCAGTGCAGGGCTGCTGGAGGCACCCGGCAGGGATCCCTGGGCTACGTTTGAAAATTGAGGTGGCAAGGCAAGAAAGCAGCCCCAGTCTCTGTGTGCCTGTGTGAGCAGTGTCATGGGCAGATGAGACTTAGCAACGGCTTACCAGGCTAGCTGCTTCTTGGTAAGAGATATCCTGAGACGTTCGCATATTCGGGTCAGGGTTGCCAGAGGCCCCCGCCAAGGACCCCCTAGTATACATTTGTAGTTTGAGCTGGCAAGGCAAGCAAGCAGCCCCAGTCTCTCTGTGCGCCTGTGCGAGCAGTGCCATGGGCAGATGAGGTTGAGCAACAGCTTTCCACGCTAGCCCCTTCTTGGTAAGAGATATCCTGACACGCTTGCATCTTCAGTACAGGTCTGCTAGAGGCGCACGTCAGGGATCCCCGAGCTACATTTGAAAACTGAGTTGGCAAGGCAAGCAAGCAGACACAGTCTCTGTGCGCGTGTGCGAGCAGTGCCATGGGCAGATGAGGCTGAGCAACAGCTTTCCAGGCTAGCCAATACTTGGTAAGAGATATCGTGAGACGTTCACATATTCGGGTGAGGGCTGTGGGAGGCCCCCAGCAAGGCCCCCTAGGATACGTATGTAGTTGGAGGTGGCAAGGCAAGCAAGTAGCCCCAGAGTCTGTGCGCCCGTGCGAGCAGTGCCATGGGCAGATGAGGGTGAGCAACAGCTTTCCAGGCTAACTCCTTATGGATGCGAGCTATTTGGAGACGTTCGCATTTTCAGTGCAGCGCTGCAGGAGGCACCTGGCAGGGACGCCCCGGATTTATTTGAAGTTTGAGGTGGCAAGGCAAGGAAGAAGCCCCAGTCTCTGTGCGCCTGTGCGAGCAGTGCCATGTGCAGAGGAGGCTGAGCAACAGCTTTCCAGGCTAGTCAATACTTGGTAAGAGACATCCTAAGACGTTCGCAACTTCATTGCACGTCTGCTCGAGTCACAAATCCGGGATCCCCGGGCTACGTTTGAAAATTGAGGTGGCAAGGCAAGCAAGCAGCCCCAATCTCTGTGCGCCTGTGCGAGCAGTGCCATGGGCACATGAGGCTGAGCAACAGCTTTCCAGGCTAGCCTTTTCTGGGTGTGACCTATCCGGAGACTTACACATTTTCGGTGCAGGGCTGCTGAAGGCACCTGGCAGGGACGCCCGGGATTCGTTTGAAGTTTGAGGTGGCAAGGCAAGCAAGCAGCCCCAGTCTCTCTGTGCGCCTGTACGAGCAGTGCCATGGGCAGATGAGGCTGAGCAAGTGCTTTCCACGCTAAACACTTCTTGGTAAGAGATATCCTGAGATGTTTGCGTATTCTGGTCAGGGCTGCGAAAGGAGCTTGGCAAGGACCCCCTAGGCTACGGTTGAAGTTTGAAGTGGCAAGGCAAGCAAGCAGCCTCAGTCTCTGTGTGCCTGTGCGAGCAGTGTCATGGTCAGATGAGGCTGAGCAACAGCTTTCCGGGCTAGCCCCTATTTGGTAAGAGATATCCTGAGACGTTCGCATATTCGGGTCAGGGTTGCCAGAGGCCCCCGCCAAGGACCCCCTAGGATACATTTGAAGTTTGAGCTGGCAAGGCAAGCAAGCAGCCCCAGTCTCTCTGTGCGCCTGTGCGAGCAGTGCCATGGGCAGATGAGGCTGAGCAACTGCTTTCCAGGCTAAACCATTCATGGTAAGAGATATCCTGAGATTGTTGGCATATTCGGGTCAGGGCTGCGGAAGCAGCGTGGCAAGGACCCCCTATACTACGTTTTCAAGTTTGAGGTGGCAAGGCAAGCAAGCGGTCCCATTCTCTGTGCGCCTCTGCGAGCAGTGCCATGGGCAGATGAGGTTGAGCAACAGCTTTCCACGCTAGCCCCTTCTTGCTAAGAGATATCCTGACACGCTCGCATCTTCAGTACAGGTCTGCTAGAGGCGCACGTCAGGGATCCCCGAGCTACATTTGAAAACTGAGTTGGCAAGGCAAGCAAGCAGACACAGTCTCTGTGCGCGTGTGTGAGCAGTGCCATGGGCAGATGAGGCTGAGCAACAGCTTTCCAGGCTAGCCAATACTTGGTAAGAGATATCGTGAGACGTTCACATATTCGGGTGAGGGCTGTGGGAGGCCCCCAGCAAGGCCCCCTAGGATACGTATGCAGTTGGAGGTGGCAAGGCAAGCAAGTAGCCCCAGAGTCTGTGCGCCCGTGCGAGCAGTGCCATGGGCAGATGAGGGTGAGCAACAGCTTTCCAGGCTAACTCCGTATGGATGCGAGCTATTTGGAGACGTTCGCATTTTCAGTGCAGCGCTGCAGGAGGCACTTGGCAGGGACGCCCCGGATTTATTTGAAGTTTGAGGTGGCAAGGCAAGGAAGAAGCCCCAGTCTCTCTGTGCGCCTGTGCGAGCAGTGCCATGTGCAGAGGAGGCTGAGCAACAGCTTTCCAGGCTAGTCAATACTTGGTAAGAGACATCCTAAGACGTTCGCAACTTCATTGCACGTCTGCTCGAGTCACAAATCCGGGATCCCCGGGCTACGTTTGAAAATTGAGGTGGCAAGGCAAGCAAGCAGCCCCAATCTCTGTGCGCCTGTGCGAGCAGTGCCATGGGCACATGAGGCTGAGCAACAGCTTTCCAGGCTAGCCTTTTCTGGGTGCGACCTATCCGGAGACTTACACATTTTCGGTGCAGGGCTGCTGAAGGCACCTGGCAGGGACGCCCGGGATTCGTTTGAAGTTTGAGGTGGCAATGCGAGCAAGCAGCCCCAGTCTCTGTGCGCCTGTGTGAGCAGTGGCATGTACAGATGAGGCTGAGGAAAAGCTTGCCAGGCTAGCCCCTTCTTGGTAAGAGATATCGTGAGACGTTCACATATTCGGGTGAGGGCTGTGGGAGGCCCCCAGCAAGGCCCTTTAGGATACGTATGTAGTTTGAGGTGGCAAGGCAAGCAAGTAGCCCCAGAGTCTGTGCGCCCGTGCGAGCAGTGCCATGGGCAGATGAGGGTGAGCAACAGCTTTCCAGGCTAGCCCTTTCTGGCTGCAAGCTGTCCGGAGACTTTAGCATTTTCAGTGCAGGGCTGCTGGAGGCACCCGGCAGGGATCCCTGGGCTACGTTTGAAAATTGAGGTGGCAAGGCAAGAAAGCAGCCCCAGTCTCTGTGCGCCTGTGTGAGCAGTGTCATGGGCAGATGAGACTTAGCAACGGCTTACCAGGCTAGCTGCTTCTTGGTAAGAGATATCCTGAGACGTTCGCATATTCGGGTCAGGGTTGCCAGAGGCCCCCGCCAAGGACCCCCTAGTATACATTTGTAGTTTGAGCTGGCAAGGCAAGCAAGCACCCCCAGTCTCTCTGTGCGCCTGTGCGAGCAGTGCAATGGGCAGATGAGGCTGAGCAACAGCTTTCCAGGCTAAACCATTCAGGGTAAGAGATATCCTGAGATTGTTGGCATATTCGGGTCAGGGCTGCGGAAGGAGCGTGGCAAGGACCCCCTATACTACGTTTTCAAGTTTGAGGTGGCAAGGCAAGCAAGCGGTCCCATTCTCTGTGCGCCTCTGCGAGCAGTGCCATGGGCAGATGAGGTTGAGCAACAGCTTTCCACGCTAGCCCCTTCTTGGTAAGAGATATCCTGACACGCTCGCATCTTCAGTACAGGTCTGCTAGAGGCGCACGTCAGGGATCCCCGAGCTACGTTTGAAAACTGAGTTGGCAAGGCAAGCAAGTAGACACAGTGTCTGTGCGCGTGTGCGAGCAGTGCCATGGGCAGATGAGGCTGAGCAACAGCTTTCCAGGCTAGCCAATACTTGGTAAGAGATATCGTGAGACGTTCACATATTCGGGTGAGGGCTGTGGGAGGCCCCCAGCAAGGCCCCCTAGGATACGTATGTAGTTGGAGGTGGCAAGGCAAGCAAGTAGCCCCAGAGTCTGTGCGCCCGTGCGAGCAGTGCCATGGGCAGATGAGGGTGAGCAACAGCTTTCCAGGCTAACCACTTCTGGATGCGAGCTGTTTGGAGACGTTTGCATTTTCAGTGCAGGGCTGCAGGAGGCACCTGGCAGGGACGCCCCGGATTTATTTGAAGTTTGAGGTGGCAAGGCAAGCAAGCAGCCCCAGTCTCTGTGCGCCTGTGCGAGCAGTGCCATGTGCAGATGAGGCTGAGCAACAGCTTTCCAGGCTAGCCCTTTCTGGCTGCAAGTTTTCCGGAGACTTTAGCATTTTCAGTGCAGGGCTGCTGGAGGCACCCGGCAGGGATCCCTGGGCTACGTTTGAAAATTGAGGTGGCAAGGCAAGAAAGCAGCCCCAGTCTCTGTGTGCCTGTGTGAGCAGTGTCATGGGCAGATGAGACTTAGCAACGGCTTACCAGGCTAGCTGCTTCTTGGTAAGAGATATCCTGAGACGTTCGCATATTCGGGTCAGGGTTGCCAGAGGCCCCCGCCAAGGACCCCCTAGTATACATTTGTAGTTTGAGCTGGCAAGGCAAGCAAGCGGTCCCAGTCTCTCTGTGATCCTGTGCGAGCAGTGCCATGGGCAGATGAGGTTGAGCAACAGCTTTCCACGCTAGCCCCTTCTTGGTAAGAGATATCCTGACACGCTTGCATCTTCAGTACAGGTCTGCTAGAGGCGCACGTCAGGGATCCCCGAGCTACATTTGAAAACTGAGTTGGCAAGGCAAGCAAGCAGACACAGTGTCTGTGCGCGTGTGCGAGCAGTGCCATGGGCAGATGAGGCTGAGCAACAGCTTTCCAGGCTAGCCAATACTTGGTAAGAGATATCGTGAGACGTTCACATATTCGGGTGAGGGCTGTGGGAGGCCCCCAGCAAGGCCCCCTAGGATACGTATGTAGTTGGAGGTGGCAAGGCAAGCAAGTAGCCCCAGAGTCTGTGCGCCCGTGCGAGCAGTGCCATGGGCAGATGAGGCTGAGCAACAGCTTTCCAGGCTAACCACTTATGGATGCGAGCTATTTGGAGACGTTCGCATTTTCAGTGCAGGGCTGCAGGAGGCACCTGACAGGGACGCCCCGGATTTATTTGAAGCTTGAGGTGGCAAGGCAAGGAAGAAGCCCCAGTCTCTCTGTGCGCCTGTGCGAGCAGTGCCATGTGCAGAGGAGGCTGAGCAACAGCTTTCCAGGCTAGTCAATACTTGGTAAGAGACATCCTAAGACGTTCGCAACTTCATTGCAGGTCTGCTGGAGTCACAAATCCGGGATCCCCGGGCTACGTTTGAAAATTGAGGTGGCAAGGCAAGCAAGCAGCCCCAATCTCTGTGCGCCTGTGCGAGCAGTGCCATGGGCAGATGAGGCTGAGCAACAGCTTTCCAGGCTAGCCTTTTCTGGGTGCGACCTATCCGGAGACTTACACATTTTCGGTGCAGGGCTGCTGAAGGCACCTGGCAGGGACGCCCGGGATTCGTTTGAAGTTTGAGGTGGCAAGGCAAGCAAGCAGCCCCAGTCTCTCTGTGCGCCTGTACGAGCAGTGCCATGGGCAGATGAGGCTGAGCAAGTGCTTTCCAGGCTAAACACTTCTTGGTAAGAGATATCCTGAGATGGTTGTGTATTCTGGTCAGGGCTGCGAAAGGAGCTTGGCAAGGACCCCCTAGGCTACGGTTGAAGTTTGAAGTGGCAAGGCAAGCAAGCAGCCTCAGTCTCTGTGTGCCTGTGCGAGCAGTGTCATGGTCAGATGAGGCTGAGCAACAGCTTTCCGGGCTAGCCCCTATTTGGTAAGAGATATCCTGAGACGTTCGCATATTCGGGTCAGGGTTGCCAGAGGCCCCCGCCAAGGACCCCCTATGATAATTTTGAAGTTTGAGGTGGCAAGGCACGCAAGCAGCCCCAGTCTCTGTGCGCCTGTGCAAGCAGTGCCATGGGCGGATGAGGCTGAGCAACTGCTTTCCAGTCTAAACCATTCATGGTAAGAGATATCCTGAGATTGTTGGCATATTCGGGTCAGGGCTGCGGAAGCAGCGTGGCAAGGACCCCCTATACTACGTTTTCAAGTTTGAGTTGGCAAGGCAAGCAAGCAGCCCCAGTCTCTGTGTGCCAGTGCGAGCAGTGTCATGGTCAGATGAGGCTGAGCAACAGCTTTCCGGGCTAGCCCGTATTTGGTAAGAGATATCCTGAGACGTTCACATATTCAGGACAAGGGTGCGGCGGGCACCCGGCACAGACCCCCTAGGCAACATTTGAAGTTTGAGGTGGCAAGGCAAGCAAGCAGCCCCAGTCTCTGTGCATCTGTGCGAGCAGTGCCATGTGCAGATGAGGCTGAGCAACAGCTTTCCAGGCTAGCCAATACTTGGTAAGAGATATCCTGAGACGTTCGCATATTAAGGTCAGGGCTGCGGGAGCCCCCCGCCAAGGACCCCCTATGATAATTTTGAAGTTTGAGGTGGCAAGGCACGCAAGCAGCCCCAGTCTCTGTGCGCCTGTGCGAGCAGTGCCATGGGCAGATGAGGCTGAGCAACAGCTTTCCAGGCTAGCCCCTTCTTGGTAAGAGATATCCTGAGACGTTCGCATCTTCAGTACACGTCTGCTGGAGGCAGCGGGCAGGGATCCCCGGGCTACGTTTGAAAATTGAGGTAGCAAGGCAAGCAAGCAGCCCTAGTCTCTGTGCGCCTGTGCGAGCAGTTCCATGGGCAGATGAGGCTGAGCAACAGCTTTCCAGGCTAGTCAATACTTGGTAGGAGATGTCCTAAGACGTTCACATCTTCAGTGCAGGTCTGCTGGAGGCACACGTCAGGGATCCCCCGGCTACGTTTGAAAATTGAGGTGGCAAAGCAAGCAAGCAGCCCCAGTCTCTGCGCGCCTGTGCGAGCAGAGCCATGGGAAGATGAGGCTGAGCAACAGCTTTCTAGGCTAAACCATTCATGGTAAGAGATATCCTGAGATTGTTGGCATATTCGGGTCAGGGCTGCGGAAGCAGCGTGGCAAGGACCCCCTATACTACGTTTTCAAGTTTGAGGTGGCAAGGCAAGCAAGCGGTCCCATTCTCTGTGCGCCTCTGCGAGCAGTGCCATTGGCAGATGAGGTTGAGCAACAGCTTTCCACGCTAGCCCCTTCTTGGTAAGAGATATCCTGACAGGCTCGCATCTTCAGTACAGGTCTGCTGGAGGCGCACGTCAGGGATCCCCGAGCTACGTTTGAAAACTGAGTTGGCAAGGCAAGCAAGCAGACACAGTGTCTGTGCGCGTGTGCGAGCAGTGCCATGGGCAGATGAGGCTGAGCAACAGCTTTCCAGGCTAGCCAATACTTGGTAAGAGATATCGTGAGACGTTCACATATTCGGGTGAGGGCTGTGGGAGGCCCCTAGCAAGGCCCCCTAGGATACGTATGTAGTTGGAGGTGGCAAGGCAAGCAAGTAGCCCCAGAGTCTGTGCGCCCGTGCGAGCAGTGCCATGGGCAGATGAGGGTGAGCAACAGCTTTCCAGGCTAACCCCTTATGGATGCGAGCTATTTGGAGACGTTCGCATTTTCAGTGCAGGGCTGCAGGAGGCACCTGGCAGGGACGCCCCGGATTTATTTGAAGTTTGAGGTGGCAAGGCAAGCAAGCAGCCCCAGTCTCTGTGCGCCTGTGCGAGCAGTGCCATGTGCAGATGAGGCTGAGCAACAGCTTTCCAGGCTAGCCCTTTCTGGCTGCAAGTTTTCCGGAGACTTTAGCATTTTCAGTGCAGGGCTGCTGGAGGCACCCGGCAGGGATCCCTGGGCTACGTTTGAAAATTGAGGTGGCAAGGCAAGAAAGCAGCCCCAGTCTCTGTGTGCCTGTGTGAGCAGTGTCATGGGCAGATGAGACTTAGCAACGGCTTACCAGGCTAGCTGCTTCTTGGTAAGAGATATCCTGAGACGTTCGCATATTCGGGTCAGGGTTGCCAGAGGCCCCCGCCAAGGACCCCCTAGTATACATTTGTAGTTTGAGCTGGCAAGGCAAGCAAGCAGCCCCAGTCTCTCTGTGCGCCTGTGCGAGCAGTGCCATGGGCAGATGAGGTTGAGCAACAGCTTTCCACGCTAGCCCCTTCTTGGTAAGAGATATCCTGACACGCTTGCATCTTCAGTACAGGTCTGCTAGAGGCGCACGTCAGGGATCCCCGAGCTACATTTGAAAACTGAGTTGGCAAGGCAAGCAAGCAGACACAGTGTCTGTGCGCGTGTGCGAGCAGTGCCATGGGCAGATGAGGCTGAGCAACAGCTTTCCAGGCTAGCCAATACTTGGTAAGAGATATCGTGAGACGTTCACATATTCGGGTGAGGGCTGTGGGAGGCCCCCAGCAAGGCCCCCTAGGATACGTATGTAGTTGGAGGTGGCAAGGCAAGCAAGTAGCCCCAGAGTCTGTGCGCCCGTGCGAGCAGTGCCATGGGCAGATGAGGGTGAGCAACAGCTTTCCAGGCTAACTCCTTATGGATGCGAGCTATTTGGAGACGTTCGCATTTTCAGTGCAGCGCTGCAGGAGGCACCTGGCAGGGACGCCCCGGATTTATTTGAAGTTTGAGGTGGCAAGGCAAGGAAGAAGCCCCAGTCTCTGTGCGCCTGTGCGAGCAGTGCCATGTGCAGAGGAGGCTGAGCAACAGCTTTCCAGGCTAGTCAATACTTGGTAAGAGACATCCTAAGACGTTCGCAACTTCATTGCACGTCTGCTCGAGTCACAAATCCGGGATCCCCGGGCTACGTTTGAAAATTGAGGTGGCAAGGCAAGCAAGCAGCCCCAATCTCTGTGCGCCTGTGCGAGCAGTGCCATGGGCACATGAGGCTGAGCAACAGCTTTCCAGGCTAGCCTTTTCTGGGTGTGACCTATCCGGAGACTTACACATTTTCGGTGCAGGGCTGCTGAAGGCACCTGGCAGGGACGCCCGGGATTCGTTTGAAGTTTGAGGTGGCAAGGCAAGCAAGCAGCCCCAGTCTCTCTGTGCGCCTGTACGAGCAGTGCCATGGGCAGATGAGGCTGAGCAAGTGCTTTCCACGCTAAACACTTCTTGGTAAGAGATATCCTGAGATGTTTGCGTATTCTGGTCAGGGCTGCGAAAGGAGCTTGGCAAGGACCCCCTAGGCTACGGTTGAAGTTTGAAGTGGCAAGGCAAGCAAGCAGCCTCAGTCTCTGTGTGCCTGTGCGAGCAGTGTCATGGTCAGATGAGGCTGAGCAACAGCTTTCCGGGCTAGCCCCTATTTGGTAAGAGATATCCTGAGACGTTCGCATATTCGGGTCAGGGTTGCCAGAGGCCCCCGCCAAGGACCCCCTAGGATACATTTGAAGTTTGAGCTGGCAAGGCAAGCAAGCAGCCCCAGTCTCTCTGTGCGCCTGTGCGAGCAGTGCCATGGGCAGATGAGGCTGAGCAACTGCTTTCCAGGCTAAACCATTCATGGTAAGAGATATCCTGAGATTGTTGGCATATTCGGGTCAGGGCTGCGGAAGCAGCGTGGCAAGGACCCCCTATACTACGTTTTCAAGTTTGAGGTGGCAAGGCAAGCAAGCGGTCCCATTCTCTGTGCGCCTCTGCGAGCAGTGCCATGGGCAGATGAGGTTGAGCAACAGCTTTCCACGCTAGCCCCTTCTTGCTAAGAGATATCCTGACACGCTCGCATCTTCAGTACAGGTCTGCTAGAGGCGCACGTCAGGGATCCCCGAGCTACATTTGAAAACTGAGTTGGCAAGGCAAGCAAGCAGACACAGTCTCTGTGCGCGTGTGCGAGCAGTGCCATGGGCAGATGAGGCTGAGCAACAGCTTTCCAGGCTAGCCAATACTTGGTAAGAGATATCGTGAGACGTTCACATATTCGGGTGAGGGCTGTGGGAGGCCCCCAGCAAGGCCCCCTAGGATACGTATGCAGTTGGAGGTGGCAAGGCAAGCAAGTAGCCCCAGAGTCTGTGCGCCCGTGCGAGCAGTGCCATGGGCAGATGAGGGTGAGCAACAGCTTTCCAGGCTAACTCCGTATGGATGCGAGCTATTTGGAGACGTTCGCATTTTCAGTGCAGCGCTGCAGGAGGCACTTGGCAGGGACGCCCCGGATTTATTTGAAGTTTGAGGTGGCAAGGCAAGGAAGAAGCCCCAGTCTCTCTGTGCGCCTGTGCGAGCAGTGCCATGTGCAGAGGAGGCTGAGCAACAGCTTTCCAGGCTAGTCAATACTTGGTAAGAGACATCCTAAGACGTTCGCAACTTCATTGCAGGTCTGCTGGAGTCACAAATCCGGGATCCCCGGGCTACGTTTGAAAATTGAGGTGGCAAGGCAAGCAAGCAGCCCCAATCTCTGTGCGCCTGTGCGAGCAGTGCCATGGGCACATGAGGCTGAGCAACAGCTTTCCAGGCTAGCCTTTTCTGGGTGCGACCTATCCGGAGACTTACACATTTTCGGTGCAGGGCTGCTGAAGGCACCTGGCAGGGACGCCCGGGATTCGTTTGAAGTTTGAGGTGGCAAGGCAAGCAAGCAGCCCCAGTCTCTCTGTGCGCCTGTACGAGCAGTGCCATGGGCAGATGAGGCTGAGCAAGTGCTTTCCAGGCTAAACACTTCTTGGTAAGAGATATCCTGAGATGTTTGCGTATTCTGGTCAGGGCTGCGAAAGGAGCTTGGAAAGGACCCCCTAGGCTACGGTTGAAGTTTGAAGTGGCAAGGCAAGCAAGCAGCCTCAGTCTCTGTGTGCCTGTGCGAGCAGTGTCATGGTCAGATGAGGCTGAGCAACAGCTTTCCGGGCTAGCCCCTATTTGGTAAGACATATCCTGAGACGTTCGCATATTCGGGTCAGGGCTGCGGGAGCCCCCCGCCAAGGACCCCCTATGATAATTTTGAAGTTTGAGGTGGCAAGGCACGCAAGCAGCCCCAGTCTCTGTGCGCCTGTGCAAGCAGTGCCATGGGCGGATGAGGCTGAGCAACTGCTTTCCAGGCTAAACCATTCATGGTAAGAGATATCCTGAGATTGTTGGCATATTCGGGTCAGGGCTGCGGAAGCAGCGTGGCAAGGACCCCCTATACTACGTTTTCAAGTTTGAGGTGGCAAGGCAAGCAAGCAGCCCCAGTCTCTGTGTGCCTCTGCGAGCAGTGTCATGGTCAGATGAGGCTGAGCAACAGCTTTCCGGGCAAGCCCGTATTTGGTAAGAGATATCCTGAGACGTTCACTTCTTCAAAACAAGGCTGCGGCGGGCACCCGGCACAGACCCCCTAGGCAACATTTGAAGTTTGAGGTGGCAAGGCAAGCAAGCAGCCCCAGTCTCTGTGCATCTGTGCGAGCAGTGCCATGTGCAGATGAGGCTGAGCAACAGCTTTCAAGGCTAGCCAATACTTGGTAAGAGATATCCTGAGACGTTCGCATATTAAGGTCAGGGCTGCGGGAGCCCCCCGCCAAGGACCCCCTATGATAATTTTGAAGTTTGAGGTGGCAAGGCACGCAAGCAGCCCCAGTCTCTGTGCGCCTGTGCAAGCAGTGCCATGGGCGGATGAGGCTGAGCAACAGCTTTCCAGGCTAGCCAATACTTGGTAAGAGATATTGTGAGACGTTCACATATTCGGGTGAGGGCTGAGGGAGGCCCGTAGCAAGGACCCCTTGGATACGTATGTAGTTGGAGGTGGCAAGGCAAGCAAATAGCCCCAGAGTCTGTGCGCCCGTGCGAGCAGTGCCATGGGCAGATGAGGGTGAGCAACAGCTTTCCAGGCTAACCACTTATGGATGCGAGCTATTTGGAGATGTTCGCATTTTCAGTGCAGGGCTGCAGGAGGCACCTGGCAGGGACGCCCCGGATTTATTTGAAGTTTGAGGTGGCAAGGCAAGCAAGCAGCCCCAGTCTCTGTGCGCCTGTGCGAGCAGTGCCATGGGCAGATGAGGCTGAGCAACAGCTTTCCAGGCTAGCCCTTTCTGGCTGCAAGTTTTCCGGAGACTTTAGCATTTTCAGTGCAGGGCTGCTGGAGGCACCCGGCAGGGATCCCTGGGCTACGTTTGAAAATTGAGGTGGCAAGGCAAGAAAGCAGCCCCAGTCTCTGTGCGCCTGTGTGAGCAGTGTCATGGGCAGATGAGACTTAGCAACGGCTTACCAGGCTAGCTGCTTCTTGGTAAGAGATATCCTGAGACGTTCGCATATTCGGGTCAGGGTTGCCAGAGGCCCCCGCCAAGGACCCCCTAGTATACATTTGTAGTTTGAGCTGGCAAGGCAAGCAAGCAGCCCCAGTCTCTCTGTGCGCCTGTGCGAGCAGTGCCATGGGCAGATGAGGCTGAGCAACAGCTTTCCAGGCTAAACCATTCATGGTAAGAGATATCCTGAGATTGTTGGCATATTCGGGTCAGGGCTGCGGAAGGAGCGTGGCAAGGACCCCCTATACTACGTTTTCAAGTTTGAGGTGGCAAGGCAAGCAAGCGCTCCCATTCTCTGTGCGCCTCTGCGAGCAGTGCCATGGGCAGATGAGGTTGAGCAACAGCTTTCCACGCTAGCCCCTTCTTAGTAGGAGATATCCTGACACGCTCGCATCTTCAGTACACGTCTGCTGGAGGCAGCGGGCAGGGATCCCCGGGCTACATTTGAAAACTGAGTTGGCAAGGCAAGCAAGCAGACACAGTCTCTGTGCGCGTGTGCGAGCAGTGCCATGGTCAGATGAGGCTGAGCAACAGCTTTCCAGGCTAGCCAATACTTGGTAAGAGATATCGTGAGACGTTCACATATTTGGGTGAGGGCTGTGGGAGGCCCCCAGCAAGGCCCCCTAGGATACGTATGTAGTTGGAGGTGGCAAGGCAAGCAAGTAGCCCCAGAGTCTGTGCGCCCGTGCGAGCAGTGCCATGGGCAGATGAGGGTGAGCAACAGCTTTCCAGGCTAACTCCTTATGGATGAGAGCTATTTGGAGACGTTCGCATTTTCAGTGCAGCGCTGCAGGAGGCACCTGGCAGGGACGCCCCGGATTTATTTGATGTTTGAGGTGGCAAGGCAAGGAAGAAGCCCCAGTCTCTGTGCGCCTGTGCGAGCAGTGCCATGTGCAGAGGAGGCTGAGCAACAGCTTTCCAGGCTAGTCAATACTTGGTAAGAGACATCCTAAGACTTTCGCAACTTCATTGCACGTCTGCTGGAGTCACAAATCCGGGATCCCCGGGCTACGTTTGAAAATTGAGGTGGCAAGGCAAGCAAGCAGCCCCAATCTCTGTGCGCCTGTGCGAGCAGTGCCATGGGCACATGAGGCTGAGCAACAGCTTTCCAGGCTAGCCTTTTCTGGGTGCGACCTATCCGGAGACTTACACATTTTCGGTGCAGGGCTGCTGAAGGCACCTGGCAGGGACGCCCGGGATTCGTTTGAAGTTTGAGGTGGCAAGGCAAGCAAGCAGCCCCAGTCTCTCTGTGCGCCTGTACGAGCAGTGCCATGGGCAGATGAGGCTGAGCAAGTGCTTTCCACGCTAAACACTTCTTGGTAAGAGATATCCTGAGATGTTTGCGTATTCTGGTCAGGGCTGCGAAAGGAGCTTGGCAAGGACCCCCTAGGCTACGGTTGAAGTTTGAAGTGGCAAGGCAAGCAAGCAGCCTCAGTCTCTGTGTGCCTGTGCGAGCAGTGTCATGGTCAGATGAGGCTGAGCAACAGCTTTCCGGGCTAGCCCCTATTTGGTAAGAGATATCCTGAGACGTTCGCATATTCGGGTCAGGGTTGCCAGAGGCCCCCGCCAAGGACCCCCTAGGATACATTTGTAGTTTGAGCTGGCAAGGCAAGCAAGCAGCCCCAGTCTCTCTGTGCGCCTGTGCGAGCAGTGCCATGTGCAGAGGAGGCTGAGCAACAGCTTTCCAGGCTAGTCAATACTTGGTAAGAGACATCCTAAGACGTTCGCAACTTCATTGCAGGTCTGCTGGAGTCACAAATCCGGGATCCCCGGGCTACGTTTGAAAATTGAGGTGGCAAGGCAAGCAAGCAGCCCCAATCTCTGTGCGCCTGTGCGAGCAGTGCCATGGGCACATGAGGCTGAGCAACAGCTTTCCAGGCTAGCCTTCTCTGGGTGCGACCTATCCGGAGACTTACACATTTTCGGTGCAGGGCTGCTGAAGGCACCTGGCAGGGACGCCCGGGATTCGTTTGAAGTTTGAGGTGGCAAGGCAAGCAAGCAGCCCCAGTCTCTCTGTGCGCCTGTACGAGCAGTGCCATGGGCAGATGAGGCTGAGCAAGTGCTTTCCAGGCTAAACACTTCTTGGTAAGAGATATCCTGAGATGTTTGCGTATTCTGGTCAGGGCTGCGAAAGGAGCTTGGCAAGGACCCCCTAGGCTACGGTTGAAGTTTGAAGTGGCAAGGCAAGCAAGCAGCCTCAGTCTCTGTGTGCCTGTGCGAGCAGTGTCATGGTCAGATGAGGCTGAGCAACAGCTTTCCGGGCTAGCCCCTATTTGGTAAGAGATATCCTGAGACGTTCGCATATTCGGGTCAGGGTTGCCAGAGGCCCCCGCCAAGGACCCCCTATGATAATTTTGAAGTTTGAGGTGGCAAGGCACGCAAGCAGCCCCAGTCTCTGTGCGCCTGTGCAAGCAGTGCCATGGGCGGATGAGGCTGAGAAACTGCTTTCCAGGCTAAACCATTCATGGTAAGAGATATCCTGAGATTGTTGGCATATTCGGGTCAGGGCTGCGGAAGCAGCGTGGCAAGGACCCCCTATACTACGTTTTCAAGTTTGAGGTGGCAAGGCAAGCAAGCAGCCCCAGTCTCTGTGCGCCAGTGCGAGCAGTGTCATGGTCAGATGAGGCTGAGCAACAGCTTTCCAGGCTAGCCCCTATTTGGTAAGAGATATCCTGAGACGTTCGCATATTCGGGTCAGGGTTGCCAGAGGCCCCCGCCAAGGACCCCCTATGATAATTTTGAAGTTTGAGGTGGCAAGGCACGCAAGCAGCCCCAGTCTCTGTGCGCCTGTGCAAGCAGTGCCATGGGCGGATGAGGCTGAGAAACTGCTTTCCAGGCTAAACCATTCATGGTAAGAGATATCCTGAGATTGTTGGCATATTCGGGTCAGGGCTGCGAAAGCAGCGTGGCAAGGACCCCCTATACTACGTTTTCAAGTTTGAGGTGGCAAGGCAAGCAAGCGGTCCCATTCTCTGTGTGCCTCTGCGAGCAGTGCCATGGGCAGATGAGGTTGAGCAACAGCTTTCCACGCTAGCCCCTTCTTGGTAAGAGATATCCTGACACGCTCGCATCTTCAGTACAGGTCTGCTAGAGGCGCACGTCAGGGATCCCCGAGCTACATTTGAAAACTGAGTTGGCAAGGCAAGCAAGCAGACACAGTGTCTGTGCGCGTGTGCGAGCAGTGCCATGGGCAGATGAGGCTGAGCAACAGCTTTCCAGGCTAGCCAATACTTGGTAAGAGATATCGTGAGACGTTCACATATTCGGGTGAGGGCTGTGGGAGGCCCCCAGCAAGGCCCCCTAGGATACGTATGTAGTTTGAGGTGGCAAGGCAAGCAAGTAGCCCCAGAGTCTGTGCGCCCGTGCGAGCAGTGCCATGGGCAGATGAGGCTGAGCAACAGCTTTCCAGGCTAACCCCTTATGGATGCGAGCTATTTGGAGACGTTCGCATTTTCAGTGCAGCGCTGCAGGAGGCACCTGGCAGGGACGCCCCGGATTTATTTGAAGTTTGAGGTGGCAAGGCAAGCAAGCCGCCCCAGTCTCTGTGCGCCTGTGCGAGCAGTGCCATGGGCAGATGAGGCTGAGCAACAGCTTTCCAGGCTAGCCCTTTCTGGCTGCAAGTTTTCCGGAGACTTTAGCATTTTCAGTGCAGGGCTGCTGGAGGCACCCGGCAGGGATCCCTGGGCTACGTTTGAAAATTGAGGTGGCAAGGCAAGAAAGCAGCCCCAGTCTCTGTGCGCCTGTGTGAGCAGTGTCATGGGCAGATGAGACTTAGCAACGGCTTACCAGGCTAGCTGCTTCTTGGTAAGAGATATCCTGAGACGTTCGCATATTCGGGTCAGGGTTGCCAGAGGCCCCCGCCAAGGACCCCCTAGTATACATTGGTAGTTTGAGCTGGCAAGGCAAGCAAGCAGCCCCAGTCTCTCTGTGCGCCTGTGCGAGCAGTGCCATGGGCAGA
The DNA here is from genome assembly GCF_030867145.1 of Opisthocomus hoazin. NCBI lineage: Eukaryota > Metazoa > Chordata > Aves > Opisthocomiformes > Opisthocomidae > Opisthocomus > Opisthocomus hoazin. The sequence goes on from NC_134453.1 coordinate 12,083,091, forward strand.
TGAGGCTGAGAAAATGCTTTCCAGGCTAAACCATTCATGGTAAGAGATATCCTGAGATTGCTGGCATATTCGGGTCAGGGCTGCGGAAGCAGCGTGGCAAGGACCCCCTATACTACGTTTTCAAGTTTGAGGTGGCAAGGCAAGCAAGCGGTCCCATTCTCTGTGTGCCTCTGCGAGCAGTGCCATGGGCAGATGAGGTTGAGCAACAGCTTTCCACGCTAGCCCCTTCTTGGTAAGAGATATCCTGACACGCTCGCATCTTCAGTACAGGTCTGCTAGAGGCGCACGTCAGGGATCCCCGAGCTACATTTGAAAACTGAGTGGGCAAGGCAAGCAAGCAGACACAGTGTCTGTGCGCGTGTGCGAGCAGTGCCATGGGCAGATGAGGCTGAGCAACAGCTTTCCAGGCTAGCCAATACTTGGTAAGAGATATCGTGAGACGTTCACATATTCGGGTGAGGGCTGTGGGAGGCCCCCAGCAAGGCCCCCTAGGATACGTATGTAGTTTGAGGTGGCAAGGCAAGCAAGTAGCCCCAGAGTCTGTGCGCCCGTGCGAGCAGTGCCATGGGCAGATGAGGGTGAGCAACAGCTTTCCAGGCTAACCCCTTATGGATGCGAGCTATTTGGAGACGTTCGCATTTTCAGTGCAGCGCTGCAGGAGGCACCTGGCAGGGACGCCCCGGATTTATTTGAAGTTTGAGGTGGCAAGGCAAGGAAGAAGCCCCAGTCTCTGTGCGCCTGTGCGAGCAGTGCCATGTGCAGAGGAGGCTGAGCAACAGCTTTCCAGGCTAGTCAATACTTGGTAAGAGACATCCTAAGACGTTCGCAACTTCATTGCAGGTCTGCTGGAGTCACAAATCCGGGATCCCCGGGCTACGTTTGAAAATTGAGGTGGCAAGGCAAGCAAGCAGCCCCAATCTCTGTGCGCCTGTGCGAGCAGTGCCATGGGCACATGAGGCTGAGCAACAGCTTTCCAGGCTAGCCTTTTCTGGGTGCGACCTATCCGGAGACTTACACATTTTCGGTGCAGGGCTGCTGAAGGCACCTGGCAGGGACGCCTGGGATTCGTTTGAAGTTTGAGGTGGCAAGGCAAGCAAGCAGCCCCAGTCTCTCTGTGCGCCTGTACGAGCAGTGCCATGGGCAGATGAGGCTGAGCAAGTGCTTTCCAGGCTAAACACTTCTTGGTAAGAGATATCCTGAGATGTTTGCGTATTCTGGTCAGGGCTGCGAAAGGAGCTTGGCAAGGACCCCCTAGGCTACGGTTGAAGTTTGAAGTGGCAAGGCAAGCAAGCAGCCTCAGTCTCTGTGTGCCTGTGCGAGCAGTGTCATGGTCAGATGAGGCTGAGCAACAGCTTTCCGGGCTAGCCCCTATTTGGTAAGAGATATCCTGAGACGTTCGCATATTCGGGTCAGGGTTGCCAGAGGCCCCCGCCAAGGACCCCCTATGATAATTTTGAAGTTTGAGGTGGCAAGGCACGCAAGCAGCCCCAGTCTCTGTGCGCCTGTGCAAGCAGTGCCATGGGCGGATGAGGCTGAGAAAATGCTTTCCAGGCTAAACCATTCATGGTAAGAGATATCCTGAGATTGTTGGCATATTCGGATCAGGGCTGCGGAAGCATCGTGGCAAGGACCCCCTATACTACGTTTTCAAGTTTGAGGTGGCAAGGCAAGCAAGCAGCCCCAGTCTCTGTGCGCCAGTGCGAGCAGTGTCATGGTCAGATGAGGCTGAGCAACAGCTTTCCAGGCTAGCCCCTATTTGGTAAGAGATATCCTGAGACATTCGCATATTCGGGTCAGGGTTGCCAGAGGCCCCCGCCAAGGACCCCCTATGATAATTTTGAAGTTTGAGGTGGCAAGGCACGCAAGCAGCCCCAGTCTCTGTGCGCCTGTGCAAGCAGTGCCATGGGCGGATGAGGCTGAGAAACTGCTTTCCAGGCTAAACCATTCATGGTAAGAGATATCCTGAGATTGTTGGCATATTCGGGTCAGGGCTGCGGAAGCAGCGTGGCAAGGACCCCCTATACTACGTTTTCAAGTTTGAGGTGGCAAGGCAAGCAAGCGGTCCCATTCTCTGTGTGCCTCTGCGAGCAGTGCCATGGGCAGATGAGGTTGAGCAACAGCTTTCCACGCTAGCCCCTTCTTGGTAAGAGATATCCTGACACGCTCGCATCTTCAGTACAGGTCTGCTAGAGGCGCACGTCAGGGATCCCCGAGCTACATTTGAAAACTGAGTTGGCAAGGCAAGCAAGCAGACACAGTGTCTGTGCGCGTGTGCGAGCAGTGCCATGGGCAGATGAGGCTGAGCAACAGCTTTCCAGGCTAGCCAATACTTGGTAAGAGATATCGTGAGACGTTCACATATTCGGGTGAGGGCTGTGGGAGGCCCCCAGCAAGGCCCCCTAGGATACGTATGTAGTTTGAGGTGGCAAGGCAAGCAAGTAGCCCCAGAGTCTGTGCGCCCGTGCGAGCAGTGCCATGGGCAGATGAGGGTGAGCAACAGCTTTCCAGGCTAACCCCTTATGGATGCGAGCTATTTGGAGACGTTCGCATTTTCAGTGCAGCGCTGCAGGAGGCACCTGGCAGGGACGCCCCGGATTTATTTGAAGTTTGAGGTGGCAAGGCAAGGAAGAAGCCCCAGTCTCTGTGCGCCTGTGCGAGCAGTGCCATGGGCAGATGAGGCTGAGCAACAGCTTTCCAGGCTAGCCCTTTCTGGCTGCAAGTTTTCCGGAGACTTTAGCATTTTCAGTGCAGGGCTGCTGGAGGCACCCGGCAGGGATCCCTGGGCTACGTTTGAAAATTGAGGTGGCAAGGCAAGAAAGCAGCCCCAGTCTCTGTGCGCCTGTGTGAGCAGTGTCATGGGCAGATGAGACTTAGCAACGGCTTACCAGGCTAGCTGCTTCTTGGTAAGAGATATCCTGAGACGTTCGCATATTCGGGTCAGGGTTGCCAGAGGCCCCCGCCAAGGACCCCCTAGTATACATTGGTAGTTTGAGCTGGCAAGGCAAGCAAGCAGCCCCAGTCTCTCTGTGCGCCTGTGCGAGCAGTGCCATGGGCAGATGAGGCTGAGCAACAGCTTTCCAGGCTAAACCATTCATGGTAATAGATATCCTGAGATTGTTGGCATATTCGGGTCAGGGCTGCGGAAGGAGCGTGGCAAGGACCCCCTATACTACGTTTTCAAGTTTGAGGTGGCAAGGCAAGCAAGCGGTCCCATTCTCTGTGCGCCTCTGCGAGCAGTGCCATGGGCAGATGAGGTTGAGCAACAGCTTTCCACGCTAGCCCCTTCTTGGTAAGAGATATCCTGACACGCTCGCATCTTCAGTACAGGTCTGCTAGAGGCGCACGTCAGGGATCCCCGAGCTACATTTGAAAACTGAGTTGGCAAGGCAAGCAAGCAGACACAGTGTCTGTGCGTGTGTGCGAGCAGTGCCATTGGCAGATGAGGCTGAGCAACAGCTTTCCAGGCTAGCCAATACTTGGTAAGAGATATCGTGAGACGTTCACATATTCGGGTGAGGGCTGTGGGAGGCCCCCAGCAAGGCCCCCTGGGATACGTATGTAGTTGGAGGTGGCAAGGCAAGCAAGTAGCCCCAGAGTCTGTGCGCCCGTGCGAGCAGTGCCATGGGCAGATGAGGGTGAGCAACAGCTTTCCAGGCTAACTCCTTATGGATGCGAGCTATTTGGAGACGTTCGCATTTTCAGTGCAGGGCTGCAGGAGGCACCTGGCAGGGACGCCCCGGATTTATTTGAAGTTTGAGGTGGCAAGGCAAGCAAGCCGCCCCAGTCTCTGTGCGCCTGTGCGAGCAGTGCCATGGGCAGATGAGGCTGAGCAACAGCTTTCCAGGCTAGCCCTTTCTGGCTGCAAGTTTTCCGGAGACTTTAGCATTTTCAGTGCAGGGCTGCTGGAGGCACCCGGCAGGGATCCCTGGGCTACGTTTGAAAATTGAGGTGGCAAGGCAAGAAAGCAGCCCCAGTCTCTGTGCGCCTGTGTGAGCAGTGTCATGGGCAGATGAGACTTAGCAACGGCTTACCAGGCTAGCTGCTTCTTGGTAAGAGATATCCTGAGACGTTCGCATATTCGGGTCAGGGTTGCCAGAGGCCCCCGCCAAGGACCCCCTAGTATACATTGGTAGTTTGAGCTGGCAAGGCAAGCAAGCAGCCCCAGTCTCTCTGTGCGCCTGTGCGAGCAGTGCCATGGGCAGATGAGGCTGAGCAACAGCTTTCCAGGCTAAACCATTCATGGTAAGAGATATCCTGAGATTGTTGGCATATTCGGGTCAGGGCTGCGGAAGGAGCGTGGCAAGGACCCCCTATACTACGTTTTCAAGTTTGAGGTGGCAAGGCAAGCAAGCGGTCCCATTCTCTGTGCGCGTGTGCGAGCAGTGCCATGGGCAGATGAGGCTGAGCAACAGCTTTCCAGGCTAGCCAATACTTGGTAAGAGATATCGTGAGACGTTCACATATTCGGGTGAGGGCTGTGGGAGGCCCCCAGCAAGGCCCCCTAGGATACGTATGTAGTTTGAGGTGGCAAGGCAAGCAAGTAGCCCCAGAGTCTGTGCGCCCGTGCGAGCAGTGCCATGGGCAGATGAGGGTGAGCAACAGCTTTCCAGGCTAACTCCTTATGGATGCGAGCTATTTGGAGACGTTCGCATTTTCAGTGCAGCGCTGCAGGAGGCACCTGGCAGGGACGCCCCGGATTTATTTGAAGTTTGAGGTGGCAAGGCAAGGAAGAAGCCCCAGTCTCTGTGCGCCTGTGCGAGCAGTGCCATGTGCAGAGGAGGCTGAGCAACAGCTTTCCAGGCTAGTCAATACTTGGTAAGAGACATCCTAAGACGTTCGCAACTTCATTGCAGGTCTGCTGGAGTCACAAATCCGGGATCCCCGGGCTACGTTTGAAAATTGAGGTGGCAAGGCAAGCAAGCAGCCCCAATCTCTGTGCGCCTGTGCGAGCAGTGCCATGGGCAGATGAGGCTGAGCAAGTGCTTTCCAGGCTAAACACTTCTTGGTAAGAGATATCCTGAGATGTTTGCGTATTCTGGTCAGGGCTGCGAAAGGAGCTTGGCAAGGACCCCCTAGGCTACGGTTGAAGTTTGAAGTGGCAAGGCAAGCAAGCAGCCTCAGTCTCTGTGTGCCTGTGCGAGCAGTGTCATGGTCAGAGGAGGCTGAGCAACAGCTTTCCGGGCTAGCCCCTATTTGGTAAGAGATATCCTGAGACGTTCGCATATTCGGGTCAGGGTTGCCAGAGGCCCCCGCCAAGGACCCCCTAGGATACATTTGTAGTTTGAGCTGGCAAGGCAAGCAAGCAGCCCCAGTCTCTCTGTGCGCCTGTGCGAGCAGTGCCATGGGCGGATGAGGCTGAGCAACTGCTTTCCAGGCTAAACCATTCATGGTAAGAGATATCCTGAGATTGTTGGCATATTCGGGTCAGGGCTGCGGAAGCTGCGTGGCAAGGACCCCCTATACTACTTTTTCAAGTTTGAGGTGGCAAGGCAAGCAAGCAGCCCCAGTCTCTGTGCGCCTGTGCGAGCAGTGCCATGGGCAGATGAGGCTGAGCAACAGCTTTCCAGGCTAGTCAATACTTGGTAAGAGATATCCTGAGACGTTCACATATTCAGGACAAGGGTGTGGCGGGCACCCGGCACAGACCCCCTAGGCAACGTTTGAAGTTTGAGGTGGCAAGGCAAGCAAGCAGCCCCAGTCTCTGTGCATCTGTGCGAGCAGTGCCATGGGCAGATGAGGCTGAGCAACAGCTTTCAAGGCTAGCCAATACTTGGTAAGAGATATCCTGAGACGTTCGCATATTAAGGTCAGGGTTGCCAGAGGCCCCCGCCAAGGACCCCCTATGATAATTTTGAAGTTTGAGGTGGAAAGGCACGCAGGCAGCCCCGGTCTCTGTGCGCCTGTGCAAGCAGTGCCATGGGCGGATGAGGCTGAGCAACTGCTTTCCAGGCTAAACCATTCATGGTAAGAGATATCCTGAGACTGTTGGCATATGCGGGTCAGGGCTCCGGAAGGAGCTTGGCAAGGACCCTCTAGGATATGTTTCAAGTTTGAGGTGGTAAGGCAAGCAAGCAGCCCCAGTCTCTGTGCGCCTGTGCGACCAGTATCATGGTCAGATGAGGCTGAGCAACAGCTTTCCAGGCTAGCCCCTTCTTGGTAGGAGATATCCTGACACGCTCGCATCTTCAGTACACGTCTGCTGGAGGCAGCGGGCAGGGATCCCCGGGCTACGTTTGAAAATTAAGGTGGCAAGGCAAGCAAGGAGCCCTAGTCTCTGTGCGCCTGTGCGAGCAGTTCCATGGGCAGATGAGGCTGAGCAACAGCTTTCCAGGCTAGTCAATACTTGGTAGGAGATGTCCTAAGACGTTCACATCTTCAGTGCAGGTCTGCTGGAGGCACACGTCAGGGATCCCCCGGCTACGTTTGAAAATTGAGGTGGCAAAGCAAGCAAGCAGCCCCAGTCTCTCTGTGCGCCTGTGCGAGCAGAGCCATGGGAAGATGAGGCTGAGCAACAGCTTTCTAGGCTAAACCATTCATGGTAAGAGATATCCTAACACGCTTGCATCTTCAGTACAGGTCTGCTAGAGGCGCACGTCAGGGATCCCCGAGCTACATTTGAAAACTGAGTTGGCAAGGCAAGCAAGCAGACACAGTGTCTGTGCGCGTGTGCGAGCAGTGCCATGGGCAGATGAGGCTGAGCAACAGCTTTCCAGGCTAGCCAATACTTGGTAAGAGATATCGTGAGACGTTCACATATTCGGGTGAGGGCTGTGGGAGGCCCCCAGCAAGGCCCCCTAGGATACGTATGTAGTTGGAGGTGGCAAGGCAAGCAAGTAGCCCCAGAGTCTGTGCGCCCGTGCGAGCAGTGCCATGGGCAGATGAGGGTGAGCAACAGCTTTCCAGGCTAACCCCTTATGGATGCGAGCTATTTGGAGACGTTCGCATTTTCAGTGCAGGGCTGCAGGAGGCACCTGGCAGGGACGCCCCGGATTTATTTGAAGCTTGAGGTGGCAAGGCAAGCAAGCAGCCCCAGTCTCTGTGCGCCTGTGCGAGCAGTGCCATGGGCAGATGAGGCTGAGCAACAGCTTTCCAGGCTAGCCCTTTCTGGCTGCAAGTTTTCCGGAGACTTTAGCATTTTCAGTGCAGGGCTGCTGGAGGCACCCGGCAGGGATCCCTGGGCTACGTTTGAAAATTGAGGTGGCAAGGCAAGAAAGCAGCCCCAGTCTCTGTGCGCCTGTGTGAGCAGTGTCATGGGCAGATGAGACTTAGCAACGGCTTACCAGGCTAGCTGCTTCTTGGTAAGAGATATCCTGAGACGTTCGCATATTCGGGTCAGGGTTGCCAGAGGCCCCCGCCAAGGACCCCCTAGTATACATTTGTAGTTTGAGCTGGCAAGGCAAGCAAGCAGCCCCAGTCTCTCTGTGCGCCTGTGCGAGCAGTGCCATGGGCAGATGAGGTTGAGCAACAGCTTTCCACGCTAGCCCCTTCTTGGTAAGAGATATCCTGACACGCTCGCATCTTCAGTACAGGTCTGCTAGAGGCGCACGTCAGGGATCCCCGAGCTACATTTGAAAACTGAGTTGGCAAGGAAAGCAAGCAGACACAGTCTCTGTGCGCGTGTGCGAGCAGTGCCATGGGCAGATGAGGCTGAGCAACAGCTTTCCAGGCTAGCCAATACTTGGTAAGAGATATCGTGAGACGTTCACATATTCGGGTGAGGGCTGTGGGAGGCCCCCAGCAAGGCCCCCTAGGATACGTATGTAGTTGGAGGCGGCAAGGCAAGCAAGTAGCCCCAGAGTCTGTGCGCCCGTGCGAGCAGTGCCATGGGCAGATGAGGGTGAGCAACAGCTTTCCAGGCTAACTCCTTATGGATGCGAGCTATTTGGAGACGTTCGCATTTTCAGTGCAGCGCTGCAGGAGGCACCTGGCAGGGACGCCCCGGATTTATTTGAAGTTAGGTGGCAAGGCAAGGAAGAGGCCCCAGTCTCTGTGCGCCTGTGCGTGCATTGCCATGTGCAGAGGAGGCTGAGCAACAGCTTTCCAGGCTAGCCTTTTCTGGGCGCGTCCTATCCGGAGACTTACACATTTTCGGTGCAGGGCTGCTGAAGGTACCTGGCAGGGACGCCTGGGATTCGTTTGAAAATTGAGGTGGCAAGGCAAGCAAGCAGCCCCAGTCTCTCTGTGCGCCTGTACGACCAGTGCCATGGGCAGATGAGGCTGAGCAAGTGCTTTCCAGGCTAAACACTTCTTGGTAAGAGATATCCTGAGATGTTTGCGTATTCTGGTCAGGGCTGCGAAAGGAGCTTGGCAAGGACCCCCTAGGCTACGGTTGAAGTTTGAAGTGGCAAGGCAAGCAAGCAGCCTCAGTCTCTGTGTGCCTGTGCGAGCAGTGTCATGGTCAGATGAGGCTGAGCAACAGCTTTCCGGGCTAGCCCCTATTTGGTAAGAGATATCCTGAGACGTTCGCATATTCGGGTCAGGGTTGCCAGAGGCCCCCGCCAAGGACCCCCTAGGATACATTTGTAGTTTGAGCTGGCAAGGCAAGCAAGCACCCCCAGTCTCTCTGTGCGCCTGTGCGAGCAGTGCCATGGGCAGATGAGGCTGAGCAACTGCTTTCCAGGCTAAACCATTCATGGTAAGAGATATCCTGAGATTGTTGGCATATTCGGGTCAGGGCTGCGGAAGCAGCGTGGCAAGGACCCCCTATACTACGTTTTCAAGTTTGAGGTGGCAAGGCAAGCAAGCGGTCCCATTCTCTGTGCGCCTCTGCGAGCAGTGCCATGGGCAGATGAGGTTGAGCAACAGCTTTCCACGCTAGCCCCTTCTTGGTAAGAGATATCCTGACACGCTCGCATCTTCAGTACAGGTCTGCTAGAGGCGTACGTCAGGGATCCCCGAGCTACGTTTGAAAACTGAGTTGGCAAGGCAAGCAAGCAGACACAGTCTCTGTGCGCGTGTGCGAGCAGTGCCATGGGCAGATGAGGCTGAGCAACAGCTTTCCAGGCTAGCCAATACTTGGTAAGAGATATCGTGAGACGTTCACATATTCGGGTGAGGGCTGTGGGAGGCCCCCAGCAAGGCCCCCTAGGATACGTATGCAGTTGGAGGTGGCAAGGCAAGCAAGTAGCCCCAGAGTCTGTGCGCCCGTGCGAGCAGTGCCATGGGCAGATGAGGGTGAGCAACAGCTTTCCAGGCTAACCCCTTATGGATGCGAGCTATTTGGAGACGTTCGCATTTTCAGTGCAGCGCTGCAGGAGGCACATGGCAGGGACGCCCCGGATTTATTTGAAGTTTGAGGTGGCAAGGCAAGGAAGAAGCCCCAGTCTCTGTGCGCCTGTGCGAGCAGTGCCATGTGCAGAGGAGGCTGAGCAACAGCTTTCCAGGCTAGTCAATACTTGGTAAGAGACATCCTAAGACGTTCGCAACTTCATTGCACGTCTGCTCGAGTCACAAATCCGGGATCCCCGGGCTACGTTTGAAAATTGAGGTGGCAAGGCAAGCAAGCAGCCCCAATCTCTGTGCGCCTGTGCGAGCAGTGCCATGGGCACATGAGGCTGAGCAACAGCTTTCCAGGCTAGCCTTTTCTGGGTGCGACCTATCCGGAGACTTACACATTTTCGGTGCAGGGCTGCTGAAGGCACCTGGCAGGGACGCCCGGGATTCGTTTGAAGTTTGAGGTGGCAAGGCAAGCAAGCAGCCCCAGTCTCTCTGTGCGCCTGTACGAGCAGTGCCATGGGCAGATGAGGCTGAGCAAGTGCTTTCCAGGCTAAACACTTCTTGGTAAGAGATATCCTGAGATGTTTGCGTATTCTGGTCAGGGCTGCGAAAGGAGCTTGGCAAGGACCCCCTAGGCTACGGTTGAAGTTTGAAGTGGCAAGGCAAGCAAGCAGCCTCAGTCTCTGTGTGCCTGTGCGAGCAGTGTCATGGTCAGAGGAGGCTGAGCAACAGCTTTCCGGGCTAGCCCCTATTTGGTAAGACATATCCTGAGACGTTCGTATATTCGGGTCAGGGCTGCGGGAGCCCCCCGCCAAGGACCCCCTATGATAATTTTGAAGTTTGAGGTGGCAAGGCACGCAAGCAGCCCCAGTCTCTGTGCGCCTGTGCAAGCAGTGCCATGGGCGGATGAGGCTGATCAACTGCTTTCCAGGCTAAACCATTCATGGTAAGAGATATCCTGAGATTGCTGGCATATTCGGGCCAGGGCTGCGGAAGCATCGTGGCAAGGACCCCCTATACTACGTTTTCAAGTTTGAGGTGGCAAGGCAAGCAAGCAGCCCCAGTCTCTGTGCGCCTGTGCGAGCAGTGTCATGGTCAGATGAGGCTGAGCAACAGCTTTCCGGGCTAGCCCGTATTTGGTAAGAGATATCCTGAGACGTTCACATCTTCAAAACAAGGCTGCGGCGGGCACCCGGCATAGACCCCCTAGGCAACATTTGAAGTTTGAGGTGGCAAGGCAAGCAAGCAGCCCCAGTCTCTGTGCGCCTGTGCAAGCAGTGCCATGGGCGGATGAGGCTGAGCAACTGCTTTCCAGGCTAAACCATTCATGGTAAGAGATATCCTGAGATTGTTGGCATATTCGGTTCAGGGCTGCGGAAGGAGCGTGGCAAGGACCCCCTATACTACGTTTTCAAGTTTGAGGTGGCAAGGCAAGCAAGCAGCCCTAGTCTCTGTGCGCCTGTGCGAGCAGTGTCATGGTCAGATGAGGCTGAGCAACAGCTTTCCAGGCTAGTGAATACTTGGTAGGAGATGTCCTAAGACGTTCACATCTTCAGTGCAGGTCTGCTGGAGGCACACGTCAGGGATCCCCGGGCTACGTTTGAAAATTGAGGTGGCAAGGCAAGCAAGCAGCCCCAGTCTCTGTGCGCCTGTGCGAGCAGTGCCATGGGCAGATGAGGCTGAGCAACAGCTTTCCAGGCTAGCCCTTTCTGGCTGCAAGTTTTCCGGAGACTTTAGCATTTTCAGTGCAGGGCTGCTGGAGGCACCCGGCAGGGATCCCTGGGCTACGTTTGAAAATTGAGGTGGCAAGGCAAGAAAGCAGCCCCAGTCTCTGTGCGCCTGTGTGAGCAGTGTCATGGGCAGATGAGACTTAGCAACGGCTTACCAGGCTAGCTGCTTCTTGGTAAGAGATATCCTGAGACGTTCGCATATTCGGGTCAGGGTTGCCAGAGGCCCCCGCCAAGGACCCCCTAGTATACATTGGTAGTTTGAGCTGGCAAGGCAAGCAAGCAGCCCCAGTCTCTCTGTGCGCCTGTGCGAGCAGTGCCATGGGCAGATGAGGCTGAGCAACAGCTTTCCAGGCTAAACCATTCATGGTAAGAGATATCCTGAGATTGTTGGCATATTCGGGTCAGGGCTGCGGAAGGAGCGTGGCAAGGACCCCCTAAACTACGTTTTCAAGTTTGAGGTGGCAAGGCAAGCAAGCAGCCCCAGTCTCTGTGCGCCTCTGCGAGCAGTGCCATGGGCAGATGAGGTTGAGCAACAGCTTTCCACGCTAGCCCCTTCTTGGTAGGAGATATCCTGACACGCTCGCATCTTCAGTACACGTCTGCTGGAGGCAGCGGGCAGGGATCCCCGGGCTACGTTTGAAAATTGAGGTGGCAAGGCAAGCAAGCAGCCCTAGTCTCTGTGCGCCTGTGCGAGCAGTTCCATGGGCAGATGAGGCTGAGCAACAGCTTTCCAGGCTAGTCAATACTTGGTAGGAGATGTCCTAAGACGTTCACATCTTCAGTGCAGGTCTGCTGGAGGCACACGTCAGGGATCCCCCGGCTACGTTTGAAAATTGAGGTGGCAAAGCAAGCAAGCAGCCCCAGTCTCTGTGCGCCTGTGCGAGCAGAGCCATGGGAAGATGAGGCTGAGCAACAGCTTTCTAGGCTAAACCATTCAGGGTAAGAGATATCCTGAGATTGTTGGCATATTCGGGTCAGGGCTGCGGAAGGAGCGTGGCAAGAACCCCCTATACTACGTTTTCAAGTTTGAGGTGGCAAGGCAAGCAAGCAGCCCCAGTCTCTGTGCGCCTGTGCGAGCAGTGCCATGGGCAGATGAGGCTGAGCAACAGCTTTCCAGGCTAGCCCTTTCTGGCTGCAAGTTTTCCGGAGACTTTAGCATTTTCAGTGCAGGGCTGCTGGAGGCACCCGGCAGGGATCCCTGGGCTACGTTTGAAAATTGAGGTGGCAAGGCAAGAAAGCAGCCCCAGTCTCTGTGCGCCTGTGTGAGCAGTGTCATGGGCAGATGAGACTTAGCAACGGCTTACCAGGCTAGCTGCTTCTTGGTAAGAGATATCCTGAGACGTTCGCATATTCGGGTCAGGGTTGCCAGAGGCCCCCGTCAAGGACCCCCTAGTATACATTTGTAGTTTGAGCTGGCAAGGCAAGCAAGCAGCCCCAGTCTCTCTGTGCGCCTGTGCGAGCAGTGCCATGGGCAGATGAGGTTGAGCAACAGCTTTCCACGCTAGCCCCTTCTTGGTAAGAGATATCCTGACACGCTCGCATCTTCAGTACAGGTCTGCTAGAGGCGCACGTCAGGGATCCCCGAGCTACATTTGAAAACTGAGTTGGCAAGGCAAGCAAGCAGACACAGTCTCTGTGCGCGTGTGCGAGCAGTGCCATGGGCAGATGAGGCTGAGCAACAGCTTTCCAGGCTAGCCAATACTTGGTAAGAGATATCGTGAGACGTTCACATATTCGGGTGAGGGCTGTGGGAGGCCCCCAGCAATGCCCCCTAGGATACGTATGTAGTTGGAGGCGGCAAGGCAAGCAAGTAGCCCCAGAGTCTGTGCGCCCGTGCGAGCAGTGCCATGGGCAGATGAGGGTGAGCAACAGCTTTCCAGGCTAACTCCTTATGGATGCGAGCTATTTGGAGACGTTCGCATTTTCAGTGCAGGGCTGCAGGAGGCACCTGGCAGGGACGCCCCGGATTTATTTGAAGATTGAGGTGGCAAGGCAAGGAAGAAGCCCCAGTCTCTGTGCGCCTGTGCGAGCAGTGCCATGTGCAGAGGAGGCTGAGCAACAGCTTTCCAGGCTAGTCAATACTTGGTAAGAGACATCCTAAGACGTTCGCAACTTCATTGCAGGTCTGCTGGAGTCACAAATCCGGGATCCCCGGGCTACGTTTGAAAATTGAGGTGGCAAGGCAAGCAAGCAGCCCCAATCTCTGTGCGCCTGTGCGAGCAGTGCCATGGGCACATGAGGCTGAGCAACAGCTTTCCAGGCTAGCCTTTTCTGGGTGCGACCTATCCGGAGACTTACACATGTTCGGTGCAGGCCTGCTGAAGGCACCTGGCAGGGACGCCCGGGATTCGTTTGAAGTTTGAGGTGGCAAGGCAAGCAAGCAGCCCCAGTCTCTCTGTGCGCCTGTACGAGCAGTGCCATGGGCAGATGAGGCTGAGCAAGTGCTTTCCAGGCTAAACACTTCTTGGTAAGAGATATCCTGAGATGTTTGCGTATTCTGGTCAGGGCTGCGAAAGGAGCTTGGCAAGGACCCCCTAGGCTACGGTTGAAGTTTGAAGTGGCAAGGCAAGCAAGCAGCATCAGTCTCTGTGTGCCTGTGCGAGCAGTGTCATGGTCAGATGAGGCTGAGCAACAGCTTTCCGGGCTAGCCCGTATTTGGTAAGAGATATCCTGAGACGTTCACATCTTCAAAACAAGGCTGCGGCGGGCACCCGGCACAGACCCCCTAGGCAACATTTGAAGTTTGAGGTGGCAAGGCAAGCAAGCAGCCCCAGTCTCTGTGCATCTGTACGAGCAGTGCCATGTGCAGATGAGGCTGAGCAACAGCTTTCAAGGCTAGCCAATACTTGGTAAGAGATATCCTGAGACGTTCGCATATTAAGGTCAGGGCTGCGGGAGCCCCCCGCCAAGGACCCCCTATGATAATTTTGAAGTTTGAGGTGGCAAGGCACGCAAGCAGCCCCAGTCTCTGTGCGCCTGTGCGAGCAGTTCCATGGGCAGATGAGGCTGAGCAACAGCTTTCCAGGCTAGCCAATACTTGGTAAGAGATATCGTGAGACGTTCACATATTCGGGTGAGGGCTGTGGGAGGCCCCCAGCAAGGCCCCCTAGGATACGTATGTAGTTGGAGGTGGCAAGGCAAGCAAGTAGCCCCAGAGTCTGTGCGCCCGTGTGAGCAGTGCCATGGGCAGATGAGGGTGAGCAACAGCTTTCTAGGCTAAACCATTCAGGGTAAGAGATATCCTGAGATTGTTGGCATATTCGGGTCAGGGCTGCGGAAGGAGCGTGGCAAGGACCCCCTATACTACGTTTTCAAGTTTGAGGTGGCAAGGCAAGCAAGCGGTCCCATTCTCTGTGCGCCTCTGCGAGCAGTGCCATGGGCAGATGAGGTTGAGCAACAGCTTTCCACGCTAGCCCCTTCTTGGTAAGAGATATCCTGACACGCTCGCATCTTCAGGACAGGTCTGCTAGAGGCGCACGTCAGGGATCCCCGAGCTACGTTTGAAAACTGAGTTGGCAAGGCAAGCAAGCAGACACAGTCTCTGTGCGCGTGTGCGAGCAGTGCCATGGGCAGATGAGGCTGAGCAACAGCTTTCCAGGCTAGCCAATACTTGGTAAGAGATATCGTGAGACGTTCACATATTCGGGTGAGGGCTGTGGGAGGCCCCCAGCAAGGCCCCCTAGGATACGTATGTAGTTGGAGGTGGCAAGGCAAGCAAGTAGCCCCAGAGTCTGTGCGCCCGTGCGAGCAGTGCCATGGGCACATGAGGCTGAGCAACAGCTTTCCAGGCTAACCACTTATGGATGCGAGCTATTTGGAGACGTTCGCATTTTCAGTGCAGGGCTGCAGGAGGCACCTGGCAGGGACGCCCCGGATTTATTTGAAGTTTGAGGTGGCAAGGCAAGCAAGCAGCCCCAGTCTCTGTGCGCCTGTGCGAGCAGTGCCATGGGCAGATGAGGCTGAGCAACAGCTTTCCAGGCTAGCCCTTTCTGGCTGCAAGTTTTCCGGAGACTTTAGCATTTTCAGTGCAGGGCTGCTGGAGGCACCCGGCAGGGATCCCTGGGCTACGTTTGAAAATTGAGGTGGCAAGGCAAGAAAGCAGCCCCAGTCTCTGTGCGCCTGTGTGAGCAGTGTCATGGGCAGATGAGACTTAGCAACGGCTTACCAGGCTAGCTGCTTCTTGGTAAGAGATATCCTGAGACGTTCGCATATTCGGGTCAGGGTTGCCAGAGGCCCCCGCCAAGGACCCCCTAGTATACATTGGTAGTTTGAGCTGGCAAGGCAAGCAAGCAGCCCCAGTCTCTCTGTGCGCCTGTGCGAGCAGTGCCATGGGCAGATGAGGCTGAGCAACAGCTTTCCAGGCTAAACCATTCATGGTAAGAGATATCCTGAGATTGTTGGCATATTCGGGTCAGGGCTGCGGAAGGAGCGTGGCAAGGACCCCCTATACTACGTTTTCAAGTTTGAGGTGGCAAGGCAAGCAAGCGGTCCCATTCTCTGTGCGCCTCTGCGAGCAGTGCCATGGGCAGATGAGGTTGAGCAACAGCTTTCCACGCTAGCCCCCTCTTGGTAGGAGATATCCTGACACGCTCGCATCTTCAGTACACGTCTGCTGGAGGCAGCGGGCAGGGATCCCCGGGCTACGTTTGAAAATTGAGGTGGCAAGGCAAGCAAGCAGCCCTAGTCTCTGTGCGCCTGTGCGAGCAGTTCCATGGGCAGATGAGGCTGAGCAACAGCTTTCCAGGCTAGTCAATACTTGGTAGGAGATGTCCTAAGACGTTCACATCTTCAGTGCAGGTCTGCTGGAGGCACACGTCAGGGATCCCCCGGCTACGTTTGAAAATTGAGGTGGCAAAGCAAGCAAGCAGCCCCAGTCTCTCTGTGCGCCTGTGCGAGCAGAGCCATGGGAAGATGAGGCTGAGCAACAGCTTTCTAGGCTAAACCATTCAGGGTAAGAGATATCCTGAGATTGTTGGCATATTCGGGTCAGGGCTGCGGAAGCAGCGTGGCAAGGAACCCCTATACTACGTTTTCAAGTTTGAGGTGGCAAGGCAAGCAAGCGGTCCCATTCTCTGTGTGCCTCTGCGAGCAGTGCCATGGGCAGATGAGGTTGAGCAACAGCTTTCCACGCTAGCCCCTTCTTGGTAAGAGATATCCTGACACGCTCGCATCTTCAGTACAGGTCTGCTAGAGGCGCACGTCAGGGATCCCCGAGCTACGTTTGAAAACTGAGTTGGCAAGGCAAGCAAGCAGACACAGTCTCTGTGCGCGTGTGCGAGCAGTGCCATGGGCAGATGAGGCTGAGCAACAGCTTTCCAGGCTAGCCAATACTTGGTAAGAGATATCGTGAGACGTTCACATATTCGGGTGAGGGCTGTGGGAGGCCCCCAGCAAGGCCCCCTAGGATACGTATGTAGTTGGAGGTGGCAGGGGAAGCAAGTAGCCCCAGAGTCTGTGCGCCCATGCGAGCAGTGCCATGGGCAGATGAGGGTGAGCAACAGCTTTCCAGGCTAACCCCTTATGGATGCGAGCTATTTGGAGACGTTCGCATTTTCAGTGCAGGGCTGCAGGAGGCACCTGGCAGGGACGCCCCGGATTTATTTGAAGTTTGAGGTGGCAAGGCAAGCAAGCAGCCCCAGTCTCTGTGCGCCTGTGCGAGCAGTGCCATGGGCAGATGAGGCTGAGCAACAGCTTTCCAGGCTAGCCCTTTCTGGCTGCAAGTTTTCCGGAGACTTTAGCATTTTCAGTGCAGGGCTGCTGGAGGCACCCGGCAGGGATCCCTGGGCTACGTTTGAAAATTGAGGTGGCAAGGCAAGCAAGCAGCCCCAATCTCTGTGCGCCTGTGCGAGCAGTGCCATGGGCACATGAGGCTGAGCAACAGCTTTCCAGGCTAGCCTTTTCTGGGTGCGACCTATCCGGAGACTTACACATGTTCGGTGCAGGCCTGCTGAAGGCACCTGGCAGGGACGCCCGGGATTCGTTTGAAGTTTGAGGTGGCAAGGCAAGCAAGCAGCCCCAGTCTCTCTGTGCGCCTGTACGAGCAGTGCCATGGGCAGATGAGGCTGAGCAAGTGCTTTCCAGGCTAAACACTTCTTGGTAAGAGATATCCTGAGATGTTTGCGTATTCTGGTCAGGGCTGCGAAAGGAGCTTGGCAAGGACCCCCTAGGCTACGGTTGAAGTTTGAAGTGGCAAGGCAAGCAAGCAGCATCAGTCTCTGTGTGCCTGTGCGAGCAGTGTCATGGTCAGATGAGGCTGAGCAACAGCTTTCCGGGCTAGCCCGTATTTGGTAAGAGATATCCTGAGACGTTCACATCTTCAAAACAAGGCTGCGGCGGGCACCCGGCACAGACCCCCTAGGCAACATTTGAAGTTTGAGGTGGCAAGGCAAGCAAGCAGCCCCAGTCTCTGTGCATCTGTACGAGCAGTGCCATGTGCAGATGAGGCTGAGCAACAGCTTTCAAGGCTAGCCAATACTTGGTAAGAGATATCCTGAGACGTTCGCATATTAAGGTCAGGGCTGCGGGAGCCCCCCGCCAAGGACCCCCTATGATAATTTTGAAGTTTGAGGTGGCAAGGCACGCAAGCAGCCCCAGTCTCTGTGCGCCTGTGCGAGCAGTTCCATGGGCAGATGAGGCTGAGCAACAGCTTTCCAGGCTAGCCAATACTTGGTAAGAGATATCGTGAGACGTTCACATATTCGGGTGAGGGCTGTGGGAGGCCCCCAGCAAGGCCCCCTAGGATACGTATGTAGTTGGAGGTGGCAAGGCAAGCAAGTAGCCCCAGAGTCTGTGCGCCCGTGTGAGCAGTGCCATGGGCAGATGAGGGTGAGCAACAGCTTTCTAGGCTAAACCATTCAGGGTAAGAGATATCCTGAGATTGTTGGCATATTCGGGTCAGGGCTGCGGAAGGAGCGTGGCAAGGACCCCCTATACTACGTTTTCAAGTTTGAGGTGGCAAGGCAAGCAAGCGGTCCCATTCTCTGTGCGCCTCTGCGAGCAGTGCCATGGGCAGATGAGGTTGAGCAACAGCTTTCCACGCTAGCCCCTTCTTGGTAAGAGATATCCTGACACGCTCGCATCTTCAGGACAGGTCTGCTAGAGGCGCACGTCAGGGATCCCCGAGCTACGTTTGAAAACTGAGTTGGCAAGGCAAGCAAGCAGACACAGTCTCTGTGCGCGTGTGCGAGCAGTGCCATGGGCAGATGAGGCTGAGCAACAGCTTTCCAGGCTAGCCAATACTTGGTAAGAGATATCGTGAGACGTTCACATATTCGGGTGAGGGCTGTGGGAGGCCCCCAGCAAGGCCCCCTAGGATACGTATGTAGTTGGAGGTGGCAAGGCAAGCAAGTAGCCCCAGAGTCTGTGCGCCCGTGCGAGCAGTGCCATGGGCACATGAGGCTGAGCAACAGCTTTCCAGGCTAACCACTTATGGATGCGAGCTATTTGGAGACGTTCGCATTTTCAGTGCAGGGCTGCAGGAGGCACCTGGCAGGGACGCCCCGGATTTATTTGAAGTTTGAGGTGGCAAGGCAAGCAAGCAGCCCCAGTCTCTGTGCGCCTGTGCGAGCAGTGCCATGGGCAGATGAGGCTGAGCAACAGCTTTCCAGGCTAGCCCTTTCTGGCTGCAAGTTTTCCGGAGACTTTAGCATTTTCAGTGCAGGGCTGCTGGAGGCACCCGGCAGGGATCCCTGGGCTACGTTTGAAAATTGAGGTGGCAAGGCAAGAAAGCAGCCCCAGTCTCTGTGCGCCTGTGTGAGCAGTGTCATGGGCAGATGAGACTTAGCAACGGCTTACCAGGCTAGCTGCTTCTTGGTAAGAGATATCCTGAGACGTTCGCATATTCGGGTCAGGGTTGCCAGAGGCCCCCGCCAAGGACCCCCTAGTATACATTGGTAGTTTGAGCTGGCAAGGCAAGCAAGCAGCCCCAGTCTCTCTGTGCGCCTGTGCGAGCAGTGCCATGGGCAGATGAGGCTGAGCAACAGCTTTCCAGGCTAAACCATTCATGGTAAGAGATATCCTGAGATTGTTGGCATATTCGGGTCAGGGCTGCGGAAGGAGCGTGGCAAGGACCCCCTATACTACGTTTTCAAGTTTGAGGTGGCAAGGCAAGCAAGCGGTCCCATTCTCTGTGCGCCTCTGCGAGCAGTGCCATGGGCAGATGAGGTTGAGCAACAGCTTTCCACGCTAGCCCCCTCTTGGTAGGAGATATCCTGACACGCTCGCATCTTCAGTACACGTCTGCTGGAGGCAGCGGGCAGGGATCCCCGGGCTACGTTTGAAAATTGAGGTGGCAAGGCAAGCAAGCAGCCCTAGTCTCTGTGCGCCTGTGCGAGCAGTTCCATGGGCAGATGAGGCTGAGCAACAGCTTTCCAGGCTAGTCAATACTTGGTAGGAGATGTCCTAAGACGTTCACATCTTCAGTGCAGGTCTGCTGGAGGCACACGTCAGGGATCCCCCGGCTACGTTTGAAAATTGAGGTGGCAAAGCAAGCAAGCAGCCCCAGTCTCTCTGTGCGCCTGTGCGAGCAGAGCCATGGGAAGATGAGGCTGAGCAACAGCTTTCCAGGCTAAACCATTCAGGGTAAGAGATATCCTGAGATTGTTGGCATATTCGGGTCAGGGCTGCGGAAGCAGCGTGGCAAGGACCCCCTATACTACGTTTTCAAGTTTGAGGTGGCAAGGCAAGCAAGCGGTCCCATTCTCTGTGTGCCTCTGCGAGCAGTGCCATGGGCAGATGAGGTTGAGCAACAGCTTTCCACGCTAGCCCCTTCTTGGTAAGAGATATCCTGACACGCTCGCATCTTCAGTACAGGTCTGCTAGAGGCGCACGTCAGGGATCCCCGAGCTACGTTTGAAAACTGAGTTGGCAAGGCAAGCAAGCAGACACAGTCTCTGTGCGCGTGTGCGAGCAGTGCCATGGGCAGATGAGGCTGAGCAACAGCTTTCCAGGCTAGCCAATACTTGGTAAGAGATATCGTGAGACGTTCACATATTCGGGTGAGGGCTGTGGGAGGCCCCCAGCAAGGCCCCCTAGGATACGTATGTAGTTGGAGGTGGCAGGGGAAGCAAGTAGCCCCAGAGTCTGTGCGCCCATGCGAGCAGTGCCATGGGCAGATGAGGGTGAGCAACAGCTTTCCAGGCTAACCCCTTATGGATGCGAGCTATTTGGAGACGTTCGCATTTTCAGTGCAGGGCTGCAGGAGGCACCTGGCAGGGACGCCCCGGATTTATTTGAAGTTTGAGGTGGCAAGGCAAGCAAGCAGCCCCAGTCTCTGTGCGCCTGTGCGAGCAGTGCCATGGGCAGATGAGGCTGAGCAACAGCTTTCCAGGCTAGCCCTTTCTGGCTGCAAGTTTTCCGGAGACTTTAGCATTTTCAGTGCAGGGCTGCTGGAGGCACCCGGCAGGGATCCCTGGGCTACGTTTGAAAATTGAGGTGGCAAGGCAAGCAAGCAGCCCCAATCTCTGTGCGCCTGTGCGAGCAGTGCCATGGGCACATGAGGCTGAGCAACAGCTTTCCAGGCTAGCCTTTTCTGGGTGCGACCTATCCGGAGACTTACACATTTTCGGTGCAGGGCTGCTGAAGGCACCTGGCAGGGACGCCCGGGATTCGTTTGAAGTTTGAGGTGGCAAGGCAAGCAAGCAGCCCCAGTCTCTCTGTGCGCCTGTACGAGCAGTGCCATGGGCAGATGAGGCTGAGCAAGTGCTTTCCAGGCTAAACACTTCTTGGTAAGAGATATCCTGAGATGTTTGCGTATTCTGGTCAGGGCTGCGAAAGGAGCTTGGAAAGGACCCCCTAGGCTACGGTTGAAGTTTTAAGTGGCAAGGCAAGCAAGCAGCCTCAGTCTCTGTGTGCCTGTGCGAGCAGTGTCATGGTCAGATGAGGCTGAGCAACAGCTTTCCGGGCTAGCCCCTATTTGGTAAGAGATATCCTGAGACGTTCGCATATTCGGGTCAGGGTTGCCAGAGGCCCCCGCCAAGGACCCCCTATGATAATTTTGAAGTTTGAGGTGGCAAGGCACGCAAGCAGCCCCAGTCTCTGTGCGCCTGTGCAAGCAGTGCCATGGGCGGATGAGGCTGAGAAACTGCTTTCCAGGCTAAACCATTCATGGTAAGAGATATCCTGAGATTGTTGGCATATTCGGGTCAGGGCTGCGGAAGCAGCGTGGCAAGGACCCCCTATACTACGTTTTCAAGTTTGAGGTGGCAAGGCAAGCAAGCAGCCCCAGTCTCTGTGTGCCAGTGCGAGCAGTGTCATGGTCAGATGAGGCTGAGCAACAGCTTTCCAGGCTAGTCAATACTTGGTAGGAGATGTCCTAAGACGTTCACATCTTCAGCGCAGGTCTGCTGGAGGCACACGTCAGGGATCCCCCGGCTACGTTTGAAAATTGAGGTGGCAAAGCAAGCAAGCAGCCCCAGTCTCTGCGCGCCTGTGCGAGCAGAGCCATGGGAAGATGAGGCTGAGCAACAGCTTTCTAGGCTAAACCATTCATGGTAAGAGATATCCTAACACGCTCGCATCTTCAGTACAGGTCTGCTAGAGGCGCACGTCAGGGATCCCCGAGCTACGTTTGAAAACTGAGTTGGCAAGGCAAGCAAGCAGACACAGTCTCTGTGCGCGTGTGCGAGCAGTGCCATGGGCAGATGAGGCTGAGCAACAGCTTTCCAGGCTAGCCAATACTTGGTAAGAGATATCGTGAGACGTTCACATATTCGGGTGAGGGCTGTGGGAGGCCCCCAGCAAGGCCCCCTAGGATACGTATGTAGTTGGAGGTGGCAAGGCAAGCAAGTAGCCCCAGAGTCTGTGCGCCCGTGCGAGCAGTGCCATGGGCAGATGAGGGTGAGCAACAGCTTTCCAGGCTAACCCCTTATGGATGCGAGCTATTTGGAGACGTTCGCATTTTCAGTGCAGCGCTGCAGGAGGCACCTGGCAGGGACGCCCCGGATTTATTTGAAGTTTGAGGTGGCAAGGCAAGGAAGAAGCCCCAGTCTCTGTGCGCCTGTGCGAGCAGTGCCATGTGCAGAGGAGGCTGAGCAACAGCTTTCCAGGCTAGTCAATACTTGGTAAGAGACATCCTAAGACGTTCGCAACTTCATTGCAGGTCTGCTGGAGTCACAAATCCGGGATCCCCGGGCTACGTTTGAAAATTGAGGTGGCAAGGCAAGCAAGCAGCCCCAATAACTGTGCGCCTGTGCGAGCAGTGCCATGGGCACATGAGGCTGAGCAACAGCTTTCCAGGCTAGCCTTTTCTGGGTGCGACCTATCCGGAGACTTACACATTTTCGGTGCAGGGCTGCTGAAGGCACCTGGCAGGGACGCCCGGGATTCGTTTGAAGTTTGAGGTGGCAAGGCAAGCAAGCAGCCCCAGTCTCTCTGTGCGCCTGTACGAGCAGTGCCATGGGCAGATGAGGCTGAGCAAGTGCTTTCCAGGCTAAACACTTCTTGGTAAGAGATATCCTGAGATGTTTGCGTATTCTGGTCAGGGCTGCGAAAGGAGCTTGGCAAGGACCCCCTAGGCTACGGTTGAAGTTTGAAGTGGCAAGGCAAGCAAGTAGCCTCAGTCTCTGTGTGCCTGTGCGAGCAGTGTCATGGTCAGATGAGGCTGAGCAACAGCTTTCCGGGCTAGCCCCTATTTGGTAAGAGATATCCTGAGACGTTCGCATATTCGGGTCAGGGTTGCCAGAGGCCCCCGCCAAGGACCCCCTAGGATACATTTGTAGTTTGAGCTGGCAAGGCAAGCAAGCAGCCCCAGTCTCTCTGTGCGCCTGTGCGAGCAGTGCCATGGGCAGATGAGGCTGAGCAACTGCTTTCCAGGCTAAACCATTCATGGTAAGAGATATCCTGAGATTGTTGGCATATTCGGGTCAGGGCTGCGGAAGGAGCGTGGCAAGGACCCCCTATACTACGTTTTCAAGTTTGAGGTGGCAAGGCAAGCAAGCGGTCCCATTCTCTGTGTGCCTCTGCGAGCAGTGCCATGGGCAGATGAGGTTGAGCAACAGCTTTCCACGCTAGCCCCTTCTTGGTAAGAGATATCCTGACACGCTCGCATCTTCAGTACAGGTCTGCTAGAGGCGCACGTCAGGGATCCCCAAGCTACATTTGAAAACTGAGTTGGCAAGGCAAGCAAGCAGACACAGTCTCTGTGCGCGTGTGCGAGCAGTGCCATGGGCAGATGAGGCTGAGCAACAGCTTTCCAGGCTAGCCAATACTTGGTAAGAGATATCGTGAGACGTTCACATATTCGGGTGAGGGCTGTGGGAGGCCCCCAGCAAGGCCCCCTAGGATACGTATGTAGTTTGAGGTGGCAAGGCAAGCAAGTAGCCCCAGAGTCTGTGCGCCCGTGCGAGCAGTGCCATGGGCAGATGAGGGTGAGCAACAGCTTTCCAGGCTAACCCCTTATGGATGCGAGCTATTTGGAGACGTTCGCATTTTCAGTGCAGCGCTGCAGGAGGCACCTGGCAGGGACGCCCCGGATTTATTTGAAGTTTGAGGTGGCAAGGCAAGGAAGAAGCCCCAGTCTCTGTGCGCCTGTGCGAGCAGTGCCATGTGCAGAGGAGGCTGAGCAACAGCTTTCCAGGCTAGTCAATACTTGGTAAGAGACATCCTAAGACGTTCGCAACTTCATTGCAGGTCTGCTGGAGTCACAAATCCGGGATCCCCGGGCTACGTTTGAAAATTGAGGTGGCAAGGCAAGCAAGCAGCATCAGTCTCTGTGCGCCTGTGCGAGCAGTGCCATGGGCACATGAGGCTGAGCAACAGCTTTCCGGGCTAGCCCGTATTTGGTAAGAGATATCCTGAGACGTTCACATCTTCAAAACAAGGCTGCGGCGGGCACCCGGCACAGACCCCCTAGGCAACATTTGAAGTTTGAGGTGGCAAGGCAAGCAAGCAGCCCCAGTCTCTGTGCATCTGTACGAGCAGTGCCATGGGAAGATGAGGCTGAGCAACAGCTTTCCAGGCTAGCCAGTACTTCGAAAGAGATATCCTGATGCGTTCTCATCTTCAGTGCAGGTCTGCTGGAGGCACCCGGCAGGGATCCCCGGTCTACGTTTGAAGTTTGAGGTGGCAAGGCAAGCAAGCAGCCCCAGTCTCTGGGTGCCTGTGCGAGCAGTGCCATGGGCAGATGAGGCTGAGAAACAGCTTTCCAGGTTAGTCCCTTCTGGGTGAGATCTTTCTGGAGACTTACGCAGTTTCAGTGTAGGGTCTGCTGAAGGCACCCAACAGGGATCCCTGGGCTATGTTTAAAATTGAGGTGGCAAGGCAAGCAAGCAGCCCTAGTCTCTGTGCGCCTGTGTGAGCAGTGCCATGTACAGATGAGGCTGAGCAACAGCTTTCCAGGCTAGCCCCTTCTTGGTAAGATATATCGTGAGACGTTCACATATTCGGGTGAGGGCTGTGGGAGGCCCCCGCCAAGGACCCCCTAGGCTACGTGTGAAGTTTGAGGTGGCAAGGCAAGCAAGTAGCCCCAGAGTCTGTGCGCCCGTGCGAGCAGTGCCATGGGCAGATGAGGGTGAGCAACAGCTTTCCAGGCTAGCCCTTTCTGGCTGCAAGTTTTCCGGAGACTTTAGCATTTTCAGTGCAGGGCTGCTGGAGGCACCCGGCAGGGATCCCTGGGCTACGTTTGAAAATTGAGGTGGCAAGGCAAGAAAGCAGCCCCAGTCTCTGTGCGCCTGTGTGAGCAGTGTCATGGGCAGATGAGACTTAGCAACGGCTTACCAGGCTAGCCGCTTCTTGGTAAGAGATATCCTGAGACGTTCGCATATTCGGGTCAGGGTTGCCAGAGGCCCCCCGCCAAGGACCCCCTAGTATACATTTGTAGTTTGAGCTGGCAAGGCAAGCAAGCAGCCCCAGTCTCTCTGTGCGCCTGTGCGAGCAGTGCCATGGGCAGATGAGGTTGAGCAACAGCTTTCCACGCTAGCCCCTTCTTGGTAAGAGATATCCTGACACGCTCGCATCTTCAGTACAGGTCTGCTAGAGGCGCACGTCAGGGATCCCCGAGCTACATTTGAAAACTGAGTTGGCAAGGCAAGCAAGCAGACACAGTGTCTGTGCGCGTGTGCGAGCAGTGCCATGGGCAGATGAGGCTGAGCAACAGCTTTCCAGGCTAGCCAATACTTGGTAAGAGATATCGTGAGACGTTCACATATTCGGGTGAGGGCTGTGGGAGGCCCCCAGCAAGGCCCCCTAGGATACGTATGTAGTTGGAGGTGGCAAGGCAAGCAAGTAGCCCCAGAGTCTGTGCGCCCGTGCGAGCAGTGCCATGGGCAGATGAGGGTGAGCAACAGCTTTCCAGGCTAACTCCTTATGGATGCGAGCTATTTGGAGACGTTCGCATTTTCAGTGCAGCGCTGCAGGAGGCACCTGGCAGGGACGCCCCGGATTTATTTGAAGTTAGGTGGCAAGGCAAGGAAGAAGCCCCAGTCTCTGTGCGCCTGTGCGAGCAGTGCCATGGGCACATGAGGCTGAGCAACAGTTTTCCAGGCTAGCCTTTTCTGGGTGCGATCTATCCGGAGACTTACACATTTTCGGTGCAGGGCTGCTGAAGGCACCTGGCAGGGACGCCCGGGATTCGTTTGAAGTTTGAGGTGGCAAGGCAAGCAAGCAGCCCCAGTCTCTCTGTGCGCCTGTACGAGCAGTGCCATGGGCAGATGAGGCTGAGCAAGTGCTTTCCAGGCTAAACACTTCTTGGTAAGAGATATCCTGAGATGTTTGCGTATTCTGGTCAGGGCTGCGAAAGGAGCTTGGCAAGGACCCCCTAGGCTACGGTTGAAGTTTGAAGTGGCAAGGCAAGCAAGCAGCCTCAGTCTCTGTGTGCCTGTGCGAGCAGTGTCATGGTCAGATGAGGCTGAGCAACAGCTTTCCGGGCTAGCCCCTATTTGGTAAGAGATATCCTGAGACGTTCGCATATTCGGGTCAGGGTTGCCAGAGGCCCCCGCCAAGGACCCCCTAGGATACATTTGTAGTTTGAGCTGGCAAGGCAAGCAAGCACCCCCAGTCTCTCTGTGCGCCTGTGCGAGCAGTGCCATGGGCAGATGAGGCTGAGCAACTGCTTTCCAGGCTAAACCATTCATGGTAAGAGATATCCTGAGATTGTTGGCATATTCGGGTCAGGGCTGCGGAAGCAGCGTGGCAAGGACCCCCTATACTACGTTTTCAAGTTTGAGGTGGCAAGGCAAGCAAGCGGTCCCATTCTCTGTGTGCCTCTGCGAGCAGTGCCATGGGCAGATGAGGTTGAGCAACAGCTTTCCACGCTAGCCCCTTCTTGGTAAGAGATATCCTGACACGCTCGCATCTTCAGTACAGGTCTGCTAGAGGCGCACGTCAGGGATCCCCGAGCTACATTTGAAAACTGAGTTGGCAAGGCAAGCAAGCAGACACAGTCTCTGTGCGCGTGTGCGAGCAGTGCCATGGGCAGATGAGGCTGAGCAACAGCTTTCCAGGCTAGCCAATACTTGGTAAGAGATATCGTGAGACGTTCACATATTCGGGTGAGGGCTGTGGGAGGCCCCCAGCAAGGCCCCCTAGGATACGTATGCAGTTGGAGGTGGCAAGGCAAGCAAGTAGCCCCAGAGTCTGTGCGCCCGTGCGAGCAGTGCCATGGGCAGATGAGGGTGAGCAACAGCTTTCCAGGCTAACCCCTTATGGATGCGAGCTATTTGGAGACATTCGCATTTTCAGTGCAGCGCTGCAGGAGGCACCTGGCAGGGACGCCCCGGATTTATTTGAAGTTTGAGGTGGCAAGGCAAGGAAGAAGCCCCAGTCTCTGTGCGCCTGTGCGAGCAGTGCCATGTGCAGAGGAGGCTGAGCAACAGCTTTCCAGGCTAGTCAATACTTGGTAAGAGACATCCTAAGACGTTCGCAACTTCATTGCACGTCTGCTGGAGTCACAAATCCGGGATCCCCGGGCTACGTTTGAAAATTGAGGTGGCAAGGCAAGCAAGCAGCCCCAATCTCTGTGCGCCTGTGCGAGCAGTGCCATGGGCAGATGAGGCTGAGCAACAGCTTTCCAGGCTAGCCTTTTCTGGGTGTGACCTATCCGGAGACTTACACATTTTCGGTGCAGGGCTGCTGAAGGCACCTGGCAGGGACGCCCGGGATTCGTTTGAAGTTTGAGGTGGCAAGGCAAGCAAGCAGCCCCAGTCTCTCTGTGCGCCTGTACGAGCAGTGCCATGGGCAGATGAGGCTGAGCAAGTGCTTTCCAGGCTAGCCCCTTCTTGGTAAGAGATATCCTGAGATGTTTGCGTATTCTGGTCAGGGCTGCGAAAGGAGCTTGGCAAGGACCCCCTAGGCTACGGTTGAAGTTTGAAGTGGCAAGGCAAGCAAGCAGCCTCAGTCTCTGTGTGCCTGTGCGAGCAGTGTCATGGTCAGATGAGGCTGAGCAACAGCTTTCCGGGCTAGCCCCTGTTTGGTAAGAGATATCCTGAGACGTTCGCATATTCGGGTCAGGGCTGCGGGAGCCCCCCGCCAAGGACCCCCTATGATAATTTTGAAGTTTGAGGTGGCAAGGCACGCAAGCAGCCCCAGTCTCTGTGCGCCTGTGCAAGCAGTGCCATGGGCGGATGAGGCTGAGCAACTGCTTTCCAGGCTAAACCATTCATGGTAAGAGATATCCTGAGATTGTTGGCATATTCGGGTCAGGGCTGCGGAAGCAGCGTGGCAAGGACCCCCTATACTACGTTTTCAAGTTTGAGGTGGCAAGGCAAGCAAGCAGCCCCAGTCTCTGTGCGCCTGTGCGAGCAGTGCCATGGGCAGATGAGGCTGAGCAACAGCTTTCCAGGCTAGCCCTTTCTGGCTGCAAGTTTTCCGGAGACTTTAGCATTTTCAGTGCAGGGCTGCTGGAGGCACCCGGCAGGGATCCCTGGGCTACGTTTGAAAATTGAGGTGGCAAGGCAAGAAAGCAGCCTCAGTCTCTGTGCGCCTGTGTGAGCAGTGTCATGGGCAGATGAGACTTAGCAACGGCTTACCAGGCTAGCTGCTTCTTGGTAAGAGATATCCTGAGACGTTCGCATATTCGGGTCAGGGTTGCCAGAGGCCCCCGCCAAGGACCCCCTAGTATACATTTGTAGTTTGAGCTGGCAAGGCAAGCAAGCAGCCCCAGTCTCTCTGTGCGCCTGTGCGAGCAGTGCCATGGGCAGATGAGGCTGAGCAACAGCTTTCCAGGCTAAACCATTCATGGTAAGAGATATCCTGAGATTGTTGGCATATTCGGGTCAGGGCTGCGGAAGGAGCGTGGCAAGGACCCCCTATACTACGTTTTCAAGTTTGAGGTGGCAAGGCAAGCAAGCGGTCCCATTCTCTGTGCGCCTCTGCGAGCAGTGCCATGGGCAGATGAGGTTGAGCAACAGCTTTCCACGCTAGCCCCTTCTTGGTAAGAGATATCCTGACACGCTCGCATCTTCAGTACAGGTCTGCTAGAGGCGCACGTCAGGGATCCCCGAGCTACATTTGAAAACTGAGTTGGCAAGGCAAGCAAGCAGACACAGTCTCTGTGCGCCTGTGCGAGCAGTGTCATGGTCAGATGAGGCTGAGCAACAGCTTTCCGGGCTAGCCCGTATTTGGTAAGAGATATCCTGAGACGTTCACATCTTCAAAACAAGGCTGCGGCGGGCACCCGGCACAGACCCCCTAGGCAACATTTGAAGTTTGAGGTGGCAAGGCAAGCAAGCAGCCCCATTCTCTGTGCATCTGTGCGAGCAGTGCCATGTGCAGATGAGGCTGAGCAACAGCTTTCAAGGCTAGCCAATACTTGGTAAGAGATATCCTGAGACGTTCGCATATTAAGGTCAGGGCTGCGGGAGCCCCCCGCCAAGGACCCCCTATGATAATTTTGAAGTTTGAGGTGGCAAGGCACGCAAGCAGCCCCAGTCTCTGTGCGCCTGTGCGAGCAGTTCCATGGGCAGATGATGCTGAGCAACAGCTTTCCAGGCTAGCCAATACTTGGTAAGAGATATCGTGAGACGTTCACATATTCGGGTGAGGGCTGTGGGAGGCCCCCAGCAAGGCCCCCTAGGATACGTATGTAGTTGGAGGTGGCAAGGCAAGCAAGTAGCCCCAGAGTCTGTGCGCCCGTGCGAGCAGTGCCATGGGCAGATGAGGGTGAGCAACAGCTTTCCAGGCTAACTCCTTATGGATGCGAGCTATTTGGAGACGTTCGCATTTTCAGTGCAGGGCTGCAGGAGGCACCTGGCAGGGACGCCCCGGATTTATTTGAAGTTTGAGGTGGCAAGGCAAGCAAGCAGCCCCAGTCTCTGTGCGCCTGTGCGAGCAGTGCCATGGGCAGATGAGGCTGAGCAACAGCTTTCCAGGCTAGCCCTTTCTGGCTGCAAGTTTTCCGGAGACTTTAGCATTTTCAGTGCAGGGCTGCTGGAGGCACCCGGCAGGGATCCCTGGGCTACGTTTGAAAATTGAGGTGGCAAGGCAAGAAAGCAGCCCCAGTCTCTGTGCGCCTGTGTGAGCAGTGTCATGGGCAGATGAGACTTAGCAACGGCTTACCAGGCTAGCTGCTTCTTGGTAAGAGATATCCTGAGACGTTCGCATATTCGGGTCAGGGTTGCCAGAGGCCCCCGCCAAGGACCCCCTAGTATACATTTGTAGTTTGAGCTGGCAAGGCAAGCAAGCAGCCCCAGTCTCTCTGTGCGCCTGTGCGAGCAGTGCCATGGGCAGATGAGGCTGAGCAACAGCTTTCCAGGCTAAACCATTCATGGTAAGAGATATCCTGAGATTGTTGGCATATTCGGGTCAGGGCTGCGGAAGGAGCGTGGCAAGGACCCCCTATACTACGTTTTCAAGTTTGAGGTGGCAAGGCAAGCAAGCGGTCCCATTCTCTGTGCGCCTCTGCGAGCAGTGCCATGGGCAGATGAGGTTGAGCAACAGCTTTCCACGCTAACCCCTTCTTGGTAAGAGATATCCTGACACGCTCGCATCTTCAGTACAGGTCTGCTAGAGGCGCACGTCAGGGATCCCCGAGCTACGTTTGAAAACTGAGTTGGCAAGGCAAGCAAGCAGACACAGTCTCTGTGCATCTGTGCGAGCAGTGCCATGTGCAGATGAGGCTGAGCAACAGCTTTCAAGGCTAGCCAATACTTGGTAAGAGATATCCTGAGACGTTCGCATATTAAGGTCAGGGCTGCGGGAGCCCCCCGCCAAGGACCCCCTATGATAATTTTGAAGTTGAGGTGGCAAGGCACGCAAGCAGCCCCAGTCTCTGTGCGCCTGTGCGAGCAGTTCCATGGGCAGATGAGGCTGAGCAACAGCTTTCCAGGCTAGCCCCTTCTTGGTAAGAGATATCCTGAGACTTTCGCATCTTCAGTACACGTCTGCTGGAGGCAGCGGGCAGGGGTCCCCGGGATACGTTTGAAAATTGAGGTGGCAAGGCAAGCAAGTAGCCCCAGAGTCTGTGCGCCTGTGCGAGCAGTGCCATGGGCAGATGAGGCTGAGCAACAGCTTTCCAGGCTAGTCAATACTTGGTAGGAGATGTCCTAAGACGTTCACATCTTCAGTGCAGTTCTGCTGGAGGCACACGTCAGGGATCCCCCGGCTACATTTGAAAATTGAGGTGGCAAAGCAAGCAAGCAGCCCCAGTCTCTGCGCGCCTGTGCGAGCAGAGCCATGGGAAGATGAGGCTGAGCAACAGCTTTCTAGGCTAAACCATTCATGGTAAGAGATATCCTGAGATTGTTGGCATATTCGGGTCAGGGCTGCGGAAGGAGCGTGGCAAGGACCCCCTATACTACGTTTTCAAGTTGGAGGAGGCAAGGCAAGCAAGCGGTCCCATTCTCTGTGCGCCTCTGCGAGCAGTGCCATGGGCAGATGAGGTTGAGCAACATCTTTCCACGCTAGCCCCTTCTTGGTAAGAGATATCCTGACACGCTTGCATCTTCAGTACAGGTCTGCTAGAGGTGCACGTCAGGGATCCCCGAGCTACGTTTGAAAACTGAGTTGGCAAGGCAAGCAAGCAGACACAGTGTCTGTGCGCGTGTGCGAGCAGTGCCATAGGCAGATGAGGCTGAGCAACAGCTTTCCAGGCTAGCCAATACTTGGTAAGAGATATCGTGAGACGTTCACATATTCGGGTGAGGGCTGTGGGAGGCCCCCAGCAAGGCCCCCTGGGATACGTATGTAGTTGGAGGTGGCAAGGCAAGCAAGTAGCCCCAGAGTCTGTGCGCCCGTGCGAGCAGTGCCATGGGCAGATGAGGGTGAGCAACAGCTTTCCAGGCTAACCCCTTATGGATGCGAGCTATTTGGAGACGTTCGCATTTTCAGTGCAGGGCTGCAGGAGGCACCTGGCAGGGACGCCCCGGATTTATTTGAAGTTTGAGGTGGCAAGGCAAGCAAGCCGCCCCAGTCTCTGTGCGCCTGTGCGAGCAGTGCCATGGGCAGATGAGGCTGAGCAACAGCTTTCCAGGCTAGCCCTTTCTGGCTGCAAGTTTTCCGGAGACTTTAGCATTTTCAGTACACGTCTGCTGGAGGCACCCGGCAGGGATCCCTGGGCTACGTTTGAAAATTGAGGTGGCAAGGCAAGAAAGCAGCCCCAGTCTCTGTGCGCCTGTTTGAGCAGTGTCATGGGCAGATGAGACTTAGCAACGGCTTACCAGGCTAGCTGCTTCTTGGTAAGAGATATCCTGAGACGTTCGCATATTCGGGTCAGGGTTGCCAGAGGCCCCCGCCAAGGACCCCCTAGTATACATTTGTAGTTTGAGCTGGCAAGGCAAGCAAGCAGCCCCAGTCCCTCTGTGCGCCTGTGCGAGCAGTGCCATGGGCAGATGAGGTTGAGCAACAGCTTTCCACGCTAGCCCCTTCTTGGTAAGAGATATCCTGACACGCTCGCATCTTCAGTACAGGTCTGCTAGAGGCGCACGTCAGGGATCCCCGAGCTACATTTGAAAACTGAGTTGGCAAGGCAAGCAAGCAGACACAGTGTCTGTGCGCGTGTGCGAGCAGTGCCATGGGCAGATGAGGCTGAGCAACAGCTTTCCAGGCTAGCCAATACTTGGTAAGAGATATCGTGAGACGTTCACATATTCGGGTGAGGGCTGTGGGAGGCCCCCAGCAAGGCCCCCTAGGATACGTATGTAGTTGGAGGTGGCAAGGCAAGCAAGTAGCCCCAGAGTCTGTGCGCCCGTGCGAGCAGTGCCATGGGCAGATGAGGGTGAGCAACAGCTTTCCAGGCTAACTCCTTATGGATGCGAGCTATTTGGAGACGTTCGCATTTTCAGTGCAGCGCTGCAGGAGGCACCTGGCAGGGACGCCCCGGATTTATTTGAAGTTTGAGGTGGCAAGGCAAGGAAGAAGCCCCAGTCTCTGTGCGCCTGTGCGAGCAGTGCCATGTGCAGAGGAGGCTGAGCAACAGCTTTCCAGGCTAGTCAATACTTGGTAAGAGACATCCTAAGACGTTCGCAACTTCATTGCAGGTCTGCTGGAGTCACAAATCCGGGATCCCCGGGCTACGTTTGAAAATTGAGGTGGCAAGGCAAGCAAGCAGCCCCAATCTCTGTGCGCCTGTGCGAGCAGTGCCATGGGCACATGAGGCTGAGCAAGTGCTTTCCAGGCTAAACACTTCTTGGTAAGAGAGATCCTGAGATGTTTGCGTATTCTGGTCAGGGCTGCGAAAGGAGCTTGGCAAGGACCCCCTAGGCTACGGTTGAAGTTTGAAGTGGCAAGGCAAGCAAGCAGCCTCAGTCTCTGTGTGCCTGTGCGAGCAGTGTCATGGTCACATGAGGCTGAGCAACAGCTTTCCGGGCTAGCCCCTATTTGGTAAGAGATATCCTGAGACGTTCGCATATTCGGGTCAGGGCTGCGGGAGCCCCCCGCCAAGGACCCCCTATGATAATTTTGAAGTTTGAGGTGGCAAGACACGCAAGCAGCCCCAGTCTCTGTGCGCCTGTGCAAGCAGTGCCATGGGCGGATGAGGCTGAGCAACTGCTTTCCAGGCTAAACCATTCATGGTAAGAGATATCCTGAGATTGTTGGCATATTCGGGTCAGGGCTGCGGAAGCAGCGTGGCAAGGACCCCCTATACTACGTTTTCAAGTTTGAGGTGGCAAGGCAAGCAAGCAGCCCCAGTCTCTGTGCGCCTGTGCGAGCAGTGTCATGGTCAGATGAGGCTGAGCAACAGCTTTCCGGGCTAGCCCGTATTTGGTAAGAGATATCCTGAGACGTTCACATCTTCAGTACACGTCTGCTGGAGGCAGTGGGCAGGGATCCCCGGGCTACGTTTGAAAATTGAGGTGGCAAGGCAAGCAAGCAACCCTAGTCTCTGTGCGCCTGTGCGAGCAGTTCCATGGGCAGATGAGGCTGAGCAAAAGCTTTCCAGGCTAGTCAATACTTGGTAGGAGATGTCCTAAGACGTTCACATCTTCAGTGCAGGTCTGCTGGAGGCACACGTCAGGGATCCCCGAGCTACGTTTGAAAATTGAGGTGGCAAGGCAAGCAAGCAGACACAGTGTCTGTGCGCGTGTGCGAGCAGTGCCATAGGCAGATGAGGCTGAGCAACAGCTTTCCAGGCTAGCCAATACTTGGTAAGAGATATCGTGAGACGTTCACATATTCGGGTGAGGGCTGTGGGAGGCCCGCAGCAAGGCCCCCTAGGATACGTATGTAGTTGGAGGTGGCAAGGCAAGCAAGTAGCCCCAGAGTCTGTGCGCCCGTGCGAGCAGTGCCATGGGCAGATGAGGGTGAGCAACAGCTTTCCAGGCTAACCACTTATGGATGCGAGCTATTTGGAGACGTTCGCATTTTCAGTGCAGGGCTGCAGGAGGCACCTGGCAGGGACGCCCCGGATTTATTTGAAGTTTGAGGTGGCAAGGCAAGCAAGCAGCCCCAGTCTCTGTGCGCCTGTGCGAGCAGTGCCATGGGCAGATGAGGCTGAGCAACAGCTTTCCAGGCTAAACCATTCATCGTAAGAGATATCCTGAGACGTTCGCATATTCGGGTCAGGGCTGCCAGAGGCCCCCGCCAAGGACCCCCTAGTATATATTTGTAGTTTGAGCTGGCAAGGCAAGCAAGCACCCCCAGTGTCTCTGTGTGACTGTGCGAGCAGTGCCATGGGCAGATGAGGCTGAGCAACATCTTTCCAGACTAGCCAATACTTGATTAGAGATATCCTGAGACGTTCACATGTTAAGGTGAGGGCTGCAGGAGGCCCCCGCCAAGGACCCCCTATGATAATTTTGAAGTTTGAGGTGGCAAGGCACGCAAGCAGCCCCAGTCTCTGTGTGCCTGTGCGAGCAGTGCCATGGGCGGATGAGGCTGAGCAACTGCTTTCCAGGCTAAACCATTCATGGTAAGAGATATCCTGAGATTGTTGGCATATTCAAGTCAGGGCTACGGAAGGAGCTTGGCAAGGACCCTCTAGGATACGTTTCAAGTTTGAGGTGGTAACGCAAGCAAGCAGCCTCAGTCTCTGTGCGCCTGTGCGAGCAGTTCCATGGTCAGATAAGGCTGAGCAACAGCTTTCCAGGCTAGTCAATACTTGGTAGGAGATGTCCTAAGACGTTCACATCTTCAGTGCAGGTCTGCTAGAGGCACACGACAGGGATCCCCGGGCTACGTTTGAAAATTGAGGTGGCAAAGCAAGCAAGCAGCCCCAGTCTCTGCGCGCCTGTGCGAGCAGAGCCATGGGAAGATGAGGCTGAGCAACAGCTTTCCAGGCTAGTCAATACTTGGTAAGAGATATCGTGAGAGGTTCATATATTCATGTGAGGGCTGCGGGAGGCCCCCAGCAAGGACCCCCTAGGCTACGTATAAAGTTTGAGGTGGCAAGGCAACCAAGAAACCACAGTCTCTGTGTGGCTGTGCGAGCAGTGCCATGGGCAGATGAGGCTGAGCAACAGCTTTCCAGGCTAACCCTTTCTAGCTGCAAGCTATCCGGAGACTTTAGCATTTTTGGTGCAGGGCTGCTGGAGGCACCCGGCAGGGATCCCTGGGCTACGTTTGAAAATTGAGGTGGCAAGGCAAGAAAGCAGCACCAGAGTCTGTGTGCTTGTGCGAGCAGTGTCACGGGCAGATGAGGCTGAGCAACAGCTTTCCAGGCTAGCCCCTTTTTGTAAGAGATATCCTGAGACGCTCGCATATTCGGGATAAGCGTGCTACCTGCACCCGGCCAAGACCCCCTAGGATACGTTTGAAGTTTGAGGTGGCAAGGCAAGCAAGCAGACCCAGACTCTCTGTGCGCCTGTGCGAGCAGTGCCATGGGCAGATGAGACTTAGCAACGGCTTACCAGGCTAGCTGCTTCTTGGTAAGAGATATCCTGAGATTGTTGGCATATTCGGGTCAGGGTTGCCAGAGGCCCCCGCAAAGGACCCCCTAGTATACATTTGTAGTTTGAGCTGGCAAGGCAAGCAAGCAGCCCCAGTCTCTCTGTGCGCCTGTGCGAGCAGTGCCATGGGCAGATGAGGCTGAGCAACAGCTTTCTAGGCTAAACCATTCAGGGTAAGAGATATCCTGAGATTGTTGGCATATTCGGGTCAGGGCTGCGGAAGCAGCGTGGCAAGGAACCCCTATACTACGTTTTCAAGTTTGAGGTGGCAAGGCAAGCAAGCAGCCCCAGTCTCTGTGCGCCTCTGCGAGCAGTGCCATGGGCAGATGAGGTTGAGCAACAGCTTTCCACGCTAGCCCCTTCTTGGTAAGAGATATCCTGACACGCTCGCATCTTCAGTACAGGTCTGCTAGAGGTGCACGTCAGGGATCCCCGAGCTACGTTTGAAAACTGAGTTGGCAAGGCAAGCAAGCAGACACAGTGTCTGTGCGCGTGTGCGAGCAGTGCCATGGGCAGATGAGGCTGAGCAACAGCTTTCCAGGCTAGCCAATACTTGGTAAGAGATATCGTGAGACGTTCACATATTCGGGTGAGGGCTGTGGGAGGCCCCCAGCAAGGCCCCCTAGGATACGTATGTAGTTGGAGGTGGCAAGGCAAGCAAGTAGCCCCAGAGTCTGTGCGCCCGTGCGAGCAGTGCCATGGGCAGATGAGGGTGAGCAACAGCTTTCCAGGCTAACCACTTATGGATGCGAGCTATTTGGAGACGTTCGCATTTTCA
This sequence comes from Opisthocomus hoazin, assembly GCF_030867145.1. Lineage (NCBI taxonomy): Eukaryota > Metazoa > Chordata > Aves > Opisthocomiformes > Opisthocomidae > Opisthocomus > Opisthocomus hoazin. The sequence continues at coordinate 12,119,069 of NC_134453.1, forward strand.
GTGCAGGGCTGCAGGAGGCACCTGGCAGGGACGCCCCGGATTTATTTGAAGTTTGAGGTGGCAAGGCAAGCAAGCAGCCCCAGTCTCTGTGCGCCTGTGCGAGCAGTGCCATGGGCAGATGAGGCTGAGCAACAGCTTTCCAGGCTAAACCATTCATCGTAAGAGATATCCTGAGACGTTCGCATATTCGGGTCAGGGCTGCCAGAGGCCCCCGCCAAGGACCCCCTAGTATATATTTGTAGTTTGAGCTGGCAAGGCAAGCAAGCACCCCCAGTGTCTCTGTGTGACTGTGCGAGCAGTGCCATGGGCAGATGAGGCTGAGCAACAGCTTTCCAGAATAGCCAATACTTGATTAGAGATATCCTGAGACGTTCACATATTAAGGTGAGGGCTGCAGGAGGCCCCCGCCAAGGACCCCCTATGATAATTTTGAAGTTTGAGGTGGCAAGGCACGCAAGCAGCCCCAGTCTCTGTGTGCCTGTGCGAGCAGTGCCATGGGCGGATGAGGCTGAGCAACTGCTTTCCAGGCTAAACCATTCATGGTAAGAGATATCCTGAGATTGTTGGCATATTCAAGTCAGGGCTCCGGAAGGAGCTTGGCAAGGACCCTCTAGGATACGTTTCAAGTTTGACGTGGTAACGCAAGCAAGCAGCCCCAGTCTCTGTGCGCCTGTGCGAGCAGTTCCATGGGCAGATGAGGCTGAGCAACAGCTTTCCAGGCTAGTCAATACTTGGTAAGAGATATCGTGAGAGGTTCATATATTCATGTGAGGGCTGCGGGAGGCCCCCAGCAAGGACCCCCTAGGCTACGTATGAAGTTTGAGGTGGCAAGGCAAGCAAGAAACCACAGTCTCTGTGTGGCTGTGCGAGCAGTGCCATGGGCAGATGAGGCTGAGCAACAGCTTTCCAGGCTAACCCTTTCTAGCTGCAAGCTATCCGGAGACTTTAGCATTTTTGGTGCAGGGCTGCTGGAGGCACCCGGCAGGGATCCCTGGGCTACGTTTGAAAATTGAGGTGGCAAGGCAAGAAAGCAGCCCCAGAGTCTGTGTGCTTGTGCGAGCAGTGTCACGGGCAGATGAGGCTGAGCAACAGCTTTCCAGGCTAGCCCCTTTTTGTAAGAGATATCCTGAGACGCTCGCATATTCGGGATAAGCGTGCTACCTGCACCCGGCCAAGACCCCCTAGGATACGTTTGAAGTTTGAGGTGGCAAGGCAAGCAAGCAGACCCAGACTCTCTGTGCGCCTGTGCGAGCAGTGCCATGGGCAGATGAGGCTGAGCAACAGCTTTCCAGGCTAAACACTTCTTGGTAAGAGATATCCTGAGATTGTTGGCATATTCGGGTCAGGGCTGCGGAAAGAGCTTGGCAAGGACCCCCTAGGCTAGGTTTCAAGTTTGAGGTGGCAAGGCAAGCAAGCAGCCTCAGTCTCTGTGTGCCTGTGCGAGCAGTGTCATGGTCAGATGAGGCTGAGAAAGAGCTTTCCAGGCTAGCCCCTATTTGGTAAGAGATATCCTGAGATGTTTGCGTATTCGGGTCAGGGCTGCGGGAAGCCACCGCCAAGGACCCCCTACGATAAGTTTGAAGTTTGAGGTGGCAAGGCAAGCAAGCAGCCCCAGTCCCTCTGTGCGCCTGTGCGAGCAGTGCCATGGGCAGATGAGGCTGAGCAACAGGTTTCCAGGCTAGCCAATACTTCGAAAGAGATATCCTGATGCGTTCTCATCTTCAGTGCAGGTCTGCTGGAGGCACCCGGCAGGGATCCCCGGTCTACGTTTGAAGTTTGAGGTGGCAAGGCATGCAAGCAGCCCCAGTCTCATGGGTGCCTGTGCGAGCAGTGCCATGGGCAGATGAGGCGGAGAAACAGCTTTCCAGGTTAGTCCCTTCTGGGTGAGATCTTTCTGGAGACTTACGCATTTTCAGTGTAGGGTCTGCTGAAGGCACCCAACAGGGATCCCTGGGCTATGTTTAAAATTGAGGTGGCAAGGCAATCAAGCACCCTAGTCTCTGTGCGCCTGTGTGAGAAGTGCCATGGGCAGATGAGGCTGAGCAACAGCTTTCCAGGCTAGCCCCTTCTTGGTAAGATATATCGTGAGACGTTCACATATTCGGGTGAGGCCTGCGGGAGGCCCCCGCCAAGGAACCCCTAGGCTACGTTTGAAGTTTGAGGTGGCAAGGCAAGCAAGCAGCCCCAGTCTCTGTGCGCCTGTGCGAGCAGTGCCATGGGCAGATGAGGCTGAGAAAGAGCTTTCCAGGCTAGTCAATACTTGGTAAGAGATAGCGCGAGACGTTCGCATATTCGGGTGAGGGCTGCGGGAGGCTCCCAGAAAGGACCCCCTAGTATACATTTGTAGTTTGAGGTGGCAAGGCAAGCAAGCAGCCCCAGTATTTGTGCGCTTGTGCGAGCAGTTCCATGTAGAGATGAGGCTGAGCAACAGCTTTCCAGGCTAGTCAATACTTGGTAAGACATATCCTGAGACATTCACATATTCATGTGAGGGCTGCGGGAGGCCCCAGCAAGGACCCCCTAGGCTACGCATGAAGTTTGAGGTGGCAAGGCAAGCAAGAAGCCACAGTCTCTGAGCGCCTGTGCGAGCAGTGCCATGGGCAGATGAGGCTGAGCAACAGCTTTCCAGGCTAGCCCTTTCTGGCTGCAAGCTATCCGGAGACTTTCGCATTTTCAGTGCAGAGCTGCTGAAGGCACACGTCAGGGACGCCTGGGATTTGTTTGAAGTTTGAGGTGACAAGGCAAGAAAGCAGCCCCTGTCTCTGTGCGCCTGTGCGAGCAGTGCAATGGGCAGATGAGGCTGAGCAACTGCTTTCCAGGCTAAACCATTCATCGTAAGAGATATCCTGAGACCTTCGCATATTCGGGTCAGGGTTGCCAGAGGCCCCCGCCAAGGACCCCCTAGTATACATTTGTAGTTTGAGCTGGCAAGGCAAGCAAGCACCCCCAGTCTCTCTGTGTGCCTGTGCGAGCAGTGCCATGGGCAGATGAGGCTGAGCAACAGCTTTCCAGGCTAAACCATTCATGGTAAGAGATATCCTGAGATTGTTGGCATATTCGGGTCAGGGCTGCGGAAGGAGCGTGGCAAGATCCCCTATACTACCTTTTCAAGTTTGAGGTGGCAAGGCAAGCAAGCAGACCCAGTCTCTGTGCGCCTCTGCGAGCAGTGCCATGGGCAGATGAGGCTGAGCAACTGCTTTCCAGGCTAAACCATTCATGGTAAGAGATATCCTGAGATTGTTGGCATATTCAGTACACGTCTGCTGGAGGCAGTGGGCAGGGATCCCCGGGCTACGTTTGAAAATTGAGGTGGCAAGGCAAGCAAGCAGCCCTAGTCTCTGTGCGCCTGTGCGAGCAGTGCCATGGGCAGATGAGGCTGAGCAACAGCTTTCCAGGCTAGTCAATACTTGGTAGGAGATGTCCTAAGACGTTCACATCTTCAGTGCAGGTCTGCTGGAGGCACACGTCAGGGATCCCCGGGCTACGTTTGAAAATTGAGGTGGCAAAGCAAGCAAGCAGCCCTAGTCTCTGCGCGCCTGTGCGAGCAGTTCCATGGGCAGATGAGGCTGAGCAACAGCTTTCCAGGCTAGTCAATACTTGGTAAGAGATATCGTGAGAGGTTCGTATATTCATGTGAGGGCTGCGGAAGGCCCCCAGCAAGGACCCCCTAGGCTACGTATGAAGTTTGAGGTGGCAAGGCAAGCAAGAAACCACAGTCTCTGTGTGGCTGTGCGAGCAGTGCCATGGGCAGATGAGGCTGAGCAACAGCTTTCCAGGCTAACCCTTTCTAGCTGCAAGCTATCCGGAGACTTTAGCATTTTTGGTGCAGGGCTGCTGGAGGCACCCGGCAGGGATCCCTGGGCTACGTTTGAAAATTGAGGTGGCAAGGCAAGAAAGCAGCCCCAGAGTCTGTGTGCTTGTGCGAGCAGTGTCACGGGCAGATGAGGCTGAGCAACAGCTTTCCAGGCTAGCCCCTTTTTGTAAGAGATATCCTGAGACGCTCTCATATTTGGGATAAGCGTGCTACCTGCACCCGGCCAAGACCCCCTAGGATACGTTTGAATTTTGAGGTGGCAAGGCAAGCAAGCAGACCCAGACTCTCTGTACGCCTGTGCGAGCAGTGCCATGGGCAGATGAGGCTGAGCAACAGCTTTCCAGGCTAAACACTTCTTGGTAAGAGATATCCTGAGATTGTTGGCATATTCGGGTCAGGGCTGCGGAAAGAGCTTGGCAAGGACCCCCTAGGCTCGGTTTCAAGTTTGAGGTGGCAAGTCAAGCAAGCAGCCTCAGTCTCTGTGTGCCTGTGCGAGCAGTGTCATGGTCAGATGAGGCTGAGAAACAGCTTTCCAGGCTAGCCCCTATTTGGTAAGAGATATCCTGAGATGTTTGCGTATTCGGGTCAGGGCTGCAGGAAGCCACCGCCAAGGACCCCCTACGATAAGTTTGAAGTTTGAGGTGGCAAGGCAAGCAAGCAGCCCCAGTCCCTCTGTGCGCCTGTGCGAGCAGTGCCATGGGCAGATGAGGCTGAGCAACAGCTTTCCAGGCTAGCCAATACTTCGAAAGAGATATCCTGATGCGTTCTCATCTTCAGTGCAGGTCTGCTGGAGGCACCCGGCAGGGATCCCCGGTCTACGTTTGAAGTTTGAGGTGGCAAGGCAAGCAAGTAGCCCCAGTCTCTGGGTGCCTGTGCGAGCAGTGCCATGGGCAGATGAGGCTGAGAAACAGCTTTCCAGGCTAGCCCCTTGTTGGTAAGAGATATCCTGAGACGTTCACATCTTCAGTACACGTCTGCTGGAGGCAGCGGGCAGGGATCCCCGGGCTACGTTTGAAAATTGAGGTGGCAAGGCACGCAAACAGCCCCAGTCTCTGTGCGCCTGTGCAAGCAGTGCCATGGGCGGATGAGGCTGAGCAACTGCTTTCCAGGCTAAACCATTCATGGTAAGAGATATCCTGAGACGTTCGCATCTTCAGTACACGTCTGCTGGAGGCAGTGGGCAGGGATCCCCGGGCTACGTTTGAAAATTGAGTTGGTAAGGCAAGCAAGCAGCCCTAGTCTCTGTGCGCCTGTGCGAGCAGTTCCATGGGCAGATGAGGCTGAGCAACAGCTTTCCAGGCTAATCAATACTTGGTAGGAGATGTCCTAAGACGTTCACATCTTCAGTGCAGCTCTGCTGGAGGCACACGACAGGGATCCCCGGGCTACGTTTGAAAATTGAGGTGGCAAAGCAAGCAAGCAGCCCCAGTCTCTGTGCGCCTGTGCGAGCAGAGCCATGGGAAGATGAGGCTGAGCAACAGCTTTCCAGGCTAGTCAATACTTGGTAAGAGATATCGTGAGAGGTTAGTATATTCATGTGAGGGCTGCGGAAGGCCCCCAGCAAGGACCCCCTAGGCTACGTATGAAGTTTGAGGTGGCAAGGCAAGCAAGAAACCACAGTCTCTGTGTGGCTGTGCGAGCAGTGCCATGGGCAGATGAGGCTGAGCAACAGCTTTCCAGGCTAGCCCTTTCTAGCTGCAAGCTATCCGGAGAGTTTAGCATTTTCTGTGCAGGGCTGCTGCAGGCACCCGGCAGGGACGCCCGGGATTTGTTTGAAGTTTGAGGATGCAAGGCAAGCAAGCAGCCCCTATCTCTCTGTGTGCCTGTGCGAGCAGTGCCATGGGCAGGTGAGGCTGAGCAACAACTTTCCAGGCTAACCTCTTCTTGGTAAGAGATATCCTGAGACGTTCGCATTCTACGTGCAGGGGTGCTGGAGGGACCCAGCAGGGAGCCCCGGGCTACGTTTGAAGTTTGAGGTGACAAGGCAAGCAAGCAGCCCCAGTCTGTGTGCGCCTCTGCGAGCACTGCCATGGGCAGATGAGGCTGAGCAACAGCTTTCCAGGCTAGCCTCTTCTTGGTAAGATATATGCTGAGACGCTCGCATTTTAAGATCAGGTATGTGGGAGGGACCCGTTAAGGACCCCCTAGGCTACTTTTGAAGTTTTAGGTGGCAAGACAAGCAAGCAGCTCCAGTCTGTGTGTGCCTGTGCAAGCAGTGCTATGGGCAGATGAGGCTGAGCAACAGCTTTCCAGGCTTGCCCCTCCTTGGTAAGATATAACCTGAGACATTCGCATATTCGGATCAGGGCTGCGGAAGGCCCCCTGCAAGGATCCCCTAGGTTATGCTTGAAGTTTGAGGTGGCAAGGCAAGCAAGCAGACACAGTCTCTACGTGATTGTGCAAGCACTGCCATGGGCAGATGAGGCCGAGCAACACCTTTAAGGGCTAGCCCCTTTTTGGTAAGATATATATTGAGAGGTTCGCATTCTCGGTGCAGGGCTGCTGGAGGGACCCAGCAGGGACCCTCGGGATATGTTTGAAGTTTGAGGTGGCAAGGTAAGCAAGCAGACACAGTCTCTACGCGATTGTGCAAGCAGTGCCATGGGCAGATGAGGCTGAGCAACACTTTTCAAGGCTAACCCCTTCTGGGTGCGATCTATCTGGATATGTTCGCATCTTCAGTGCATGACTGCTGGAGGCAAACTGCAGGGATCCCCAAGATACTTTTGAAGTTTGAGGTGACAAGCTAAGCAAGCAGCCCCATTCTCTGAGCACCTGTGCAAGCAGTGCCATGAGCAGATGAGGCTGAGCAACAGCTTTCCAGGCTGAACCCTTCTTGGTAATAGATAACCCGAGGCGTTCGCATTTTCGGTGCAGGGCTGTTGGAGGGACCGGGCAGGGAGCCCCGGGATACGTTTGAAGTTTGAGGTGGCAAGGCAAGCAAGCAGCCCCAGTCTCTGTGCGCCTGTGCGAGCAGTGCCATGGGCAGATAAGGCTGAGCAACAGCTTTCCAGGCTAAACCCTTCCTGGTAATAGATAATACGAGGCATTCGAACTTTCGGTGCAGGGCTGCTGCAGGGACCGGGCAGGGAGCCCCGGGATACGTTTGAAGTTTGAGGTGGCAAGGCAAGCAAGCAGCCCCGGTCTCTGTGCGCCTGTGCGAGCAGTGCCATGGGCAGATAAGGCTGAGCAACAGCTTTCCAGACTAAACCCTTCCTGGTAATAGATAATACGAGGCATTCGAACTTTCGGTGCAGGGCTGCTGCAGGGACAGGGCAGGGAGCCCCGGGATACGTTTGAAGTTTGAGGTGGCAAGGCAAGCAAGCAGCCCCAGTCTCTGAGTACCTGTGCAAGGAGTGCCATGGTCAGATGAGGCTGAGCAACAGCTTTCCAGGCTAGGCCCTTCTGGCTGTGAGCTATCTGGAGACATTCGCAAATTCTTTGCAGGGCTGCTGGAGGCACCCATCAGGGACCCCCTGGTTACGTCTGAAGATTGAGGTGGCAAAGCAAGCAAGCAGCCCCAGTCTCTGGGCGCCTGTGTGAGCAGTGCCATGGGCAGATGAGGCTGAGCAACAGCTTTCCAGGCTAGCCTTTACTTGGTTAGAGATATACTGAGATGTTCGCATTTTAAGGGCAGTGTTGTGGGAGGGACCTGGCAAGGACCCCCTAGAATAATTTTGAAGTTTGAGGTGGCAAGGCAAGCAAGCAGCCCCAGTCTCTGTGCGCCTGTGCAAGCAGTGCCATGGGCAGATGAGTCTGAGCAACAGCTTTCCAGTCTAGCCCGTTCTGGGTGAAAGCTATATGGAGAAGTTCACCTATTCGGGTCACGGCTGCTGGAGGCAACCACCAGAGACTCCCTGGTTACGTTTGAAGGTTGAGGTGGCAAGGTAAGCAAGCAGCCCCAGACTCCGTGCGCCTGTGCGAGCAGTGCCACGGGCAGATGAGGCTGAGCAACAGCTCTCCAGGCTAGCCCGTTCTCGGTGCGAGCTATCTGGACACATTCGCATATTCTTAGCAGGGCTCCTGGAGGGACCGGCCAGGGAGCCCCGGGCTGCGTTTGAAGTTTGAGGTGGCAAGGCAAGCAAGCAGCCCCAGTCTCTGAGCCCCTGTGCGAGCAGTGCCATGGGCAGTTGAGGCTGAGCAACGCCTTTCAAGGCTATCCCCTTCTGGGTGCAATCTATCTGAAGATTTTCGCATTTTTGGTGCAGGTCTGCTGGAGGTACCCGGCAGGGATCCCCAAGGTACGTTTGAAGTTTGAGGTGGCAAGGCAAGCAAGCAGCCCCAGTCTCTGAGCACCTGCGGAAGCAGTGCCATGAGCAGATGAGGCTGACCAACAGCTTTCCAGGCTAGCGCGTTCTGGTTGCGAGGTATCTGGAGACGTTCACATATTCTTTGCAGGGCTGCTAAAGGCACCCGTCAGGCACCCCCTGGTTACGTTTGAAGATTGTGGTGGCAAGGCAAGCAAGCAGCCCCAGTGTCTTCGCACCTGTGCAAGCAGTGCCATGAGCAGATGAGGCTGAGCAACATCTTTCTAGGCTAACCCCTTCTTGGTAATAGATATCCTTAGGCATTAGCATGTTAAGGTCAGGGCTGCTGGAGGGACCAGTCAGGGACCCCTTGGTTACGTTTGAATTTTGAGTTGGCAAGGCAATCAAGCACCCCCGTCTCTGGGCGCCTGTGCGAGCAGTGCCACAGGCAGATGAGGCTGAGCAACAACTTTCCAGGCTAGCCCGTTGTGGTTGCAAGCTATCTGGAGACATTCGCATTTTTTGTGGAGGGCTGCTGGAGGGACCAGGCAGGGACCACTTGATACGTTTGAAGTTTGAGGATGCAAGGCAAGCAAGCAGCCCCAGACTCTGGTCTCCCTGTGAAAGCAGTGCCATGGGCAGATGAGGCTGAGCAACAGCTCTCCGGGCTAGCCCCTTTCTGGGTGTGAGCGATGTGGAGACGTTCGCACATTCTTTGCAGGGCTGCTGGAGGCACCCGTCAGGGACCCCCTGGCTACGCTTGAAGATTGAGGTGGCAAGGCAAAAAGCAGACCCAAACTCTGGGCGCCTGTGCAAGCAGTGCCATGGGCAGATGAGTGTGAGCAACAGCTTTCCAGGCTAGCCTTTTTTTGGAAAGAAATATCCTGAGACATTCACATATTCGACTCAGGGCTGTGGGAGGGGCCCGGCAAGGACCCCGAAGGCTACGTTTGAAGTTTGAGGTGGCAAGGCAAGCAAGCAGCCCGAGTCTCTGTGCGCCTGTGCGAGCAGTGCCATGGGCAGATGAGGCTGAGCAACAGCTCTCCGGGCTAGCCCCTTCTAGGTGTGAGCGATGTGGAGACGTTCGCACATTCTTTGCAGGGCTGCTGGAGGCACCCGTCAGGGACCCCCTGGCTACGCTTGAAGATTGAGGTGGCAAGGCAAGTAAGCAGACCCAAACTCTGGGCGCCTGTGCAAGCGGTACCATGGGCAGATGAGACTGAGCAAGAGCTTTCCAGGCTAGCCCCTTCTGGGTGGAAGATATCTGGAGAAGTTTGCCTATTCAGGTCACGGCTGCTGGAGGCAACCACCAGGGACTCCCTGGTTACATTTGAAGTTTGAGGTGGCAAGGCAAGCAAGCAGCCCCAGACTCTGTGCGCCTGTGCGAGCAGTGCCATGGGCAGATGAGGCTGAGCAACAGCCTTCCAGGCTATCCTATTCTTTGTAAGTGATATCCTGAGACGTTCGCATATTCGGGTTAGGGCTCTGGGAGAGTCACAGCAAGGACCCCCTAGAATAATTTTAAAGTTTGAGGTGGCAAGGCAAGCAAGCAGCCCCAGTCTCTGAGCACCTGTGGGAGCAGTGCCACGGGCAGATGAGGCTGAGCAACAACTTTCCAGGCTAGCCCGTTGTGGTTGCAAGCTATCTGGAGACATTCGAATTTTTTGTGGAGGGCTGCTGGAGGGACCAGGCAGGGACCCCTTGATACGTTTGAAGTTTGAGGTGCCAAGGCAAGCAAGCAGCCCGAGTCTCTGTGCGCCTGTGCGAGCAGTGCCATGGGCAGATGAGGCTGAGCAACAGCTCTCCGGGCTAGCCCCTTCTAGGTGTGAGCGATGTGGAGACGTTCGCACATTCTTTGCAGGGCTTCTGGAGGCACCCGTCAGGGACCCCCTGGCTACGCTTGAAGGTTGAGGTGGCAAGGCAAGTAAGCAGACCCAAACTCTGGGCGCCTGTGCAAGCAGTACCATGGGCAGATGAGACTGAGCAACAGCTTTCCAGGCTAAACACTTCTTGGTAATAGATAACGCGAGGCATTCTCATTTTCGCTGCAGGGCTGCTGGGGGGATTAGGTAGAGAGCCCCGGGATATGTTTGAAGTTTGAGGTGGCAAGGCACGCAAGCAGCCCCAATCTCTGTATGCCTGTGCGAGCAGTGCCATGGGCACATGAGGCTGAGCAACAGCTTTCCAGGCTAGCCTTTTCTGGGTGCGACCTGTCCGGAGACTTACACATTTTCGGTGCAGGGCTGCTGAAGGCACCTGGCAGGGACGCCCGGGATTCGTTTGAAGTTTGAGGTGGCAAGGCAAGCAAGCAGCCCCAGTCCCTCTGTGCGCCTGTGCGAGCAGTGCCATGGGCAGATGAGGCTGAGAAACAGCTTTCCAGGCTAGCCAGTACTTCGAAAGAGATATCCTGATGCGTTCTCATCTTCAGTGCAGGTCTGCTGGAGGCACCCGGCAGGGATCCCCAGTCTACGTTTGAAGTTTGAGGTGGCAAGGCAAGCAAGCAGCCCCAGTGTCTTCGCACCTGTGCAAGCAGTGCCAGGAGCAGATGAGGCTGAGCAACAGCTTTCTAGGCTAACCCCTTCTTGGTAATAGATATCCTTAGGCATTAGCATGTTAAGGTCAGGGCTGCTGGAGGGACCAGTCAGGGACCCCTTGGTTACGTTTGAATTTTGAGTTGGCAAGGCAATCAAGCACCCCCGTCTCTGGGCGCCTGTGCGAGCAGTGCCACAGGCAGATGAGGCTGAGCAACAACTTTCCAGGCTAGCCCGTTGTGGTTGCAAGCTATCTGGAGACATTCGCATTTTTTGTGGAGGGCTGCTGGAGGGACCAGGCAGGGACCACTTGATACGTTTGAAGTTTGAGGTGGCAAGGCAAGCAAGCAGCCCGAGTCTCTGTGCGCCTGTGCGAGCAGTGCCATGGGCAGATGAGGCTGAGCAACAGCTCTCCGGGCTAGCCCCTTCTAGGTGTGAGCGATGTGGAGACGTTCGCACATTCTTTGCAGGGCTGCTGGAGGCACCCGTCAGGGACCCCCTGGCTACGCTTGAAGATTGAGGTGGCAAGGCAAGTAAGCAGACCCAAACTCTGGGCGCCTGTGCAAGCAGTACCATGGGCAGATGAGACTGAGCAACAGCTTTCCAGTCTAAACACTTCTTGGTAATAGATAACGCGAGGCATTCTCATTTTCGCTGCAGGGCTGCTGGGGGGATTAGGTAGAGAGCCCCGGGATATGTTTGAAGTTTGAGGTGGCAAGGCACGCAAGCAGCCCCAATCTCTGTGTGCCTGTGCGAGCAGTGCCATGGGCACATGAGGCTGAGCAACAGCTTTCCAGGCTAGCCTTTTCTGGGTGCGACCTATCCGGAGACTTACACATTTTCGGTGCAGGGCTGCTGAAGGCACCTGGCAGGGACGCCCAGGATTCGTTTGAAGTTTGAGGTGGCAAGGCAAGCAAGCAGCACCAGTCCCTCTGTGCGCCTGTGCGAGCAGTGCCATGGGCAGATGAGGCTGAGCAACAGCTTTCCAGGCTAGCCAGTACTTCACAGAATCACAGAATAGTAGGGGTTGGAAGGGACCTCTGTGGGTCATCTAGTCCAACCCCCCTGCCGAAGCAGGGTCACCTACAGCAGGCTGCACAGGACCTTGTCCAGGCGGGTCTTGAATATCTCCAGAGAAGGAGACTCCACAACCTCCCTGGGCAGCCTGTTCCAGTGCTCCGTCACCCTCAGAGAGAAGAAGTTCCTCCTCATGTTCAGACGGAACTTCCTGTGCCTCAGTTTGTGCCCATTACCCCTTGTCCTGTCACTGGGCACCACTGAAAAGAGCTTGGCCCCATCCTCCTGACACCCACCCTTCAGATATTTGTAGGCATTTATAAGGTCCCCTCGCAGCCTTCTCTTCTTCAGGCTGAACAAGCCCAGTTCCCTCAACCTCTCCTCGTAGTGGAGATGCTCCAGTCCCCTCACCATCCTTGTAGCCCTCCGCTGGACTCTCTCCAGTAGCTCTTCATCCTTCTTGAACTGGGGAGCCCAGAACTGGACACAGTACTCCAGATGAGGCCTCACCAGGGTAGTGTAGAGGGGAAGGAGAACCTCCCTTGTCCTGCTGGCCACACTCTTCTTGATGCACCCCAGGATCCCATTGGCCTTCTTGGCAGCCAGGGCACACTGCTGGCTCATAGTTAACCTGTCGTCCACCAGGACACCCAGGTCCCTCTCCGCAGAGCTGCTCTCCAGCAGGTCCACCCCAAGCCTGTACTGGTGCATGAGGTTGTTCCTCCCCAGGTGCAGGACCCTGCACTTGCCCTTGTTGAACCTCATCAGGTTCCTCTCTGCCCAGCTCTCCAGCCTATCCAGGTCACGCTGAATGGCAGCACAGCCTTCCGGTGTATCTACCACACCTCCCAGTTTGGTGTCGTCAGCAAACTTGCTGAGGGTACATTCTAACTCTTCATCCAGGTCGTTGATGAAGAAGTTAAACAAGACTGGGCCCAGTACTGACCCCTGAGGGACACCACTTGTCACCAGCCTCCAACTAGACTCAGCGCCGCTGATGACAACCCTCTGAGTTCTGCCATTCAGCCAGTTCTCTATCCACTTCACCGACCACTCATCCAGCCCACACTTCCTCAGCTTCCCCAGGAGGATATCATGGGAGACTGTGTCGAAAGCCTTGCTGAAGTCAAGGTAGATAACATCCACAGCTCTCCCTTCGTCTACCCAGCCAGTCATGTCATCATAGAAAGCTATCAGGTTGGTCAGGCATGATTTCCCCTTGGTGAATCCATGCTGACTACTCCTGATAACCTTCTTTTCTTCCACTTGCTTGATGATGGCCTTCAGGATAAGCTGCTCCATCACCTTTCCCGGGATGGAGGTGAGGCTGACCGGCCTGTAGTTCCCTGGGTCCTCCTTCTTGCCCTTTTTGAAGATTGGAGTGACATTGGCCTTTCTCCAGTCCTCGGGCACCTCTCCAGTCCTCCAGGACCTCTCAAAGATGATGGAGAGTGGCTCAGCAATGACATCCGCCAGCTCCCTCAGCACTCGTGGGTGCATTCCGTCGGGGCCCATGGATTTGTGGACATCCAGATCGCTTAAGCGATCCCTCACACAGTCCTCCTCGACCAAGGGAAAGTCGTCCTCTCTGTAGGCTTCTTCTCTTACCTCCGGGGCCTGGGATTCCTGAGGGCCAGTCTTAGCACTGAAGACTGAAGCAAAGAAGGCATTCAGTAGCTCTGCCTTCTCCGCATCCTCCGTCACCAGGACACCCGCCTCATTCAGCAGCGGCCCCACGTTGTCCCTAGCCTTCCTTTTGCTGCTGATGTAGTTGAAGAAGCCCTTCTTGTTGTTTTTGACATCCCTTGCCAGCTTCAATTCCAGGTGAGCCTTGGCCTTCCTCGTCGCATCCCTGCATGCTCTCACTACGTTTCTGTACTCTTCCCAAGTGGCCTGTCCCTCTTTCCACATGCCATGCACCTTTCTCTTCTGCCTGATCTCCGCTAGAAGCTCCTTGTTTAACCATGCAGGTCTCCTGCCTCCTTTGCTAAATTTCTTTCTTAGGGGGATGCATTGCTCCTGTGCATGGAAGAAGTGTTGTTTAAAAAGCGACCAGCACTCATGGACCCCCCTGCCTTCGAGAGCCCTGGCCCACGGGATTCCTCCCAGTAGCTCCTTGAAGAGGGCAAAGTCAGCCCTCCTGAGGTCCAGGGTTTTGATCCTGCTTATCGCCCTGCTTCCTCCATGCAGGATCCTGAACTCGACCATTTCATGGTCACTGCAGCCGAGTCTACCTCCAACCTTCACGTCCTCCACCAGTCCCTCCTTGTTTGTTAATACAAGGTCCAGCAGAGCGCCTTTCCTTGTTGGTTCCTCCACCACTTGCATCAGAAAGTTATCATCGATGCTCTGTAGGAACCTCCTGGATTGCGCCTGCCTAGCTGTATGGTCTTCCCAGCTGATGTCAGGGTGGTTGAAGTCCCCCATGAGAACCAGAGCCTGTGACTGTGAGGCTGCTTGCAGCTGCCTGTAGAAGGCTTCATCAACCTCCTCCTCCTGGTCAGGTGGCCTGTAGTATACACCCACCGTAATGTCACCCGTGTGAGCCTGTCCCTTAATTCTAACCCACAAGCTTTCAACTCCTTCTTCACTTGCCCCCAGGCCAAGCTCAATGCATTCCAGTTGCTCCCTCACATATAGAGCAACTCCCCCACCTCTCCTTGTTGACCTGTCTTTCCTAAAGAGTCTGTAGCCATCTATGACAGCATGCCAGTCATGCGAGTTGTCCCACCACGTTTCTGTGATGGCGACCAAGTCGTAGCCGTCCTGCTGTATAATGGCTTCCAGCTCCTCCTGTTTATTGGCCATACTACGTGCATTGGTGTAAACACACTTGAGCTGGGCTGTCAATCTCACCCCTGGCCTTGGCACTCCAAGCCTAGGTTCATCCCTAGTGAGCTGGGCAATATCCCCTTCCCCCTTCGAACCTAGTTTAAAGCCCTCTCAATGAGCCCCGCCAGCTCGTGGCCAAGAATTCTTTTCCCCCTTTGTGATAGCTGAACTCCACTTGTTGCCAGCAGGCCCGGTGCTGTGTATACCTCCCCATGATCAAAAAAGCCAAAATTTGACCGATGGCACCAGTCCCTGAGCCACCTGTTAACCAGGTGAGTTTTCCTGCCCCTTTCAGTGCTGTCCCCTGCCACTGATGGGATGGAGGAAAACACCACCTGCGCCCCTGATCCCTCAACCAGTCGCCCTAGTGCCCTGAAGTCCCTTTTGATGGCCTTGGGACTTCTTTCTGCTACCTCGTCCCCGCCAACCTGCATTACCAAGAGGGGGTAGTAATCAGAAGGCCGCACCAGACCAGGGAGTTTCTTCGCAACATCCCTAACCCGGGCCCCAGGGAGGCAGCAGACTTCCCTGTGGGATGGGTCTGGGCGGCAGATCGGGCCCTCTGTTCCCCTCAGAAGGGAATCGCCTATGACAATGACCCTTCTTTTTTTCTTAGTTGAGGCAGTTGTAATTCTTGGGGCTGTCTGACTCGTTCTAGGCAACCCCCTGGATGGAGCCTCACCTTCACCCACATCCTCTGTGGCCAGTCCCTCACATTCCAGAGCCCCATACCTGTTGCTTAAGGGCAACCGGGCAGGTGAGGGAGGTCGGGGGGAGATTCGCTTGGCCCCCCGAGCAGGGACCTGTTTCCATTCCCCCCCATCTCTTAGGCCCCCTCTTTCTGCTCGGTGGCAAGAGGGTAGGGGGTTCTCTGCTTTCTGTGGAGCCGCCTCCTGCTGCCTCGGCCTCAGGGAGGGCAGGGTGCGGCTCCACCAGTCGATCTCCCTCTCACACTCCCGGATGCTCCTCAGCCTCTCCACTTCCTCCTTCAGTTCTGCCACCAGGCTGAGCAGGTCATTCACCTGCTCGCACCGAACACAGCAGTTGTCTCTGCTGTCCTCCGGTACGAGCGCCAGGCTCAGGCACTCCCTGCAGCCAGAGACCTGGACACCCGCGTTCTTGCGTGGGGCCTCCGTCTGGGTCCCCACACTCCTTCGAGCAACAGCTTTACCACGGGTGGTAACCATGGCTAGAATATCTCCTGGAAGAGCGATGCCCACTACTCGAGTAGCCAGAAGGGGCGGCTGTACCCTGCCAGTCGCCTTCCCCGCTCGCCCTGCCCGCGCGAACTGCTGCGCAAACTGCTGCGCCGCTCCCGGGCTGCTGCGCCGCCTCTGTTTGCCGGCTCTGTTCGCCCGCGCTCCTGGTCGCTCGCGCTCCCTGGGGGCTGCTCTTATCCCTGAGGGGGTTTGGCCGCTGTCACACTCGACTCCGCCCCCGCTGAGTCAGAGCTGCTGCTCGTTGGCACTTCCCGCTTTCCCGCTGAGGGGGGGGGGCTGGGGTCTCCTCTCTCTCTCGGCGCTTTTTGCCGCCTCGCCGCTGCGGTTTTGCCACCGGAGAAAGGGTCCCTCGGCGCGAGCCTCTGCTCCAGAACCCTTCACCTTCAGTAGCTTCGCCGAAATGGTCGAAATGGCGGGCACACCGGCTTTTAAACTGCCGCTGTCACACTCGACTCCGCCCCCGCTGAGTCAGAGCTGCTGCTCGTTGGCACTTCCCGCTTTCCCGCTGAGGGGGGGGGGCTGGGGTCTCCTCTCTCTCTCGGCGCTTTTTGCCGCCTCGCCGCTGCGGTTTTGCCACCGGAGAAAGGGTCCCTCGGCGCGAGCCTCTGCTCCAGAACCCTTCACCTTCAGTAGCTTCGCCGAAATGGTCGAAATGGCGGGCACACCGGCTTTTAAACTGCCGCTGTCACACTCGACTCCGCCCCCGCTGAGTCAGAGCTGCTGCTCGTTGGCACTTCCCGCTTTCCCGCTGAGGGGGGGGGGCTGGGGTCTCCTCTCTCTCTCGGCGCTTTTTGCCGCCTCGCCGCTGCGGTTTTGCCACCGGAGAAAGGGTCCCTCGGCGCGAGCCTCTGCTCCAGAACCCTTCACCTTCAGTAGCTTCGCCGAAAAGAGATATCCTGATGCGTTCTCATCTTCAGTGCAAGTCTGCTGGAGGCACCCGGCAGGGATCCCCGGTCTACGTTTGAAGTTTGAGGTGGCAAGGCAAGCAAGCAGCCCCAGTCTCTAGGTGCCTGTGCGAGCAGTGCCATGGGCAGATGAGGCTGAGAAACACCTTTCCAGGTTAGTCCCTTCTGGGTGAGGTCTTTCTGGAGACTTACGCAGTTTCAGTGTAGGGTCTGCTGAAGGCACCCAACAGGGATCCCTGGGCTATTTTTAAAATTGAGGTGGCAAGGCAAGCAAGCAGCCCTAGTCTCTGTGCGCCTGTGTGAGCAGTGCCATGTACAGATGAGGCTGAGCAACAGCTTTCCAGGCTAGCCCCTTCTTGGTAAGATATATCGTGAGACGTTCACATATTCGGGTGAGGCCTGCGGGAGGCCCCCGCCAAGGACCCCCTAGGCTACGTTTGAAGTTTGAGGTGGCAAGGCAAGCAAGCAGCCCCAGTCTCTGTGCATCTGTGCGAGCAGTTCCATGGGCAGATGAGGCTGAGCAACAGCTTTCCAGGCTAGCCCCTTGTTGGTAAGAGATATCCTGAGACGTTCACATCTTCAGTACACGTCTGCTGGAGGCAGCGGGCAGAGATCCCCGGGCTACGTTTGAAGTTTGAGGTGGCAAGGCAAGCAAGCAGCCCCAGTCTCTGTGCGCCTGTGCGAGCAGTGCCATGGGCGGATGAGGCTGAGCAACTGCTTTCCAGGCTAAACCATTCATGGTAAGAGATATCCTGAGATTGTTGGCATATTCAAGTCAGGGCTCCGGAAGGAGCTTGGCAAGGACCCTCTAGGATACGTTTCAAGTTTGAGGTGGTAACGCAAGCAAGCAGCCCCAGTCTCTGTGCGCCTGTGCGAGCAGTTCCATGGGCAGATGAGGCTGAGCAACAGCTTTCCAGGCTAGTCAATACTTGGTAGGAGATGTCCTAAGACGTTCACATCTTCAGTGCAGGTCTGCTGGAGGCACACGTCAGGGATCCCCGGGCTACGTTTGAAAATTGAGGTGGCAAAGCAAGCAAGCAGCCCCAGTCTCTGCGCGCCTGTGCGAGCAGAGCCATGGGAAGATGAGGCTGAGCAACAGCTTTCCAGGCTAGTCAATACTTGGTAAGAGATATCGTGAGAGGTTCATACATTCATGTGAGGGCTGCAGGAGGCCCCCAGCAAGGACCCCCTAGGCTACGTATGAAGTTTGAGGTGGCAAGGCAAGCAAGAAACCACAGTCTCTGTGTGGCTGTGCGAGCAGTGCCATGGGCAGATGAGGCTGAGCAACAGCTTTCCAGGCTAACCCTTTCTAGCTGCAAGCTATCCGGAGACTTTAGCATTTTTGGTGCAGGGCTGCTGGAGGCACCCGGCAGGGATCCCTGGGCTACGTTTGAAAATTGAGGTGGCAAGGCAAGAAAGCAGCCCCAGAGTCTGTGTGCTTGTGCGAGCAGTGTCACGAGCAGATGAGGCTGAGCAACAGCTTTCCAGGCTAGCCCCTTTTTGTAAGAGATATCCTGAGACGCTCGCATATTCGGGATAAGCGTGCTACCTGCACCCGGCCAAGACCCCCTAGGATACGTTTGAAGTTTGAGGTGGCAAGGCAAGCAAGCAGCCCCAGACTCTCTGTGCGCCTGTGCGAGCAGTGCCATGGGCAGATGAGGCTGAGCAACAGCTTTCCAGGCTAAACACTTCTTGGTAAGAGATATCCTGAGATTGTTGGCATATTCGGGTGAGGGCTGCGGAAAGAGCTTGGCAAGGACCCCCTAGGCTAGGTTTCAAGTTTGAGGTGGCAAGGCAAGCAAGCAGCCTCAGTCTCTGTGTGCCTGTGCGAGCAGTGTCATGGTCAGATGAGGCTGAGAAACAGCTTTCCAGGCTAGCCCCTATTTGGTAAGAGATATCCTGAGATGTTTGCGTATTCGGGTCAGGGCTGCGGGAAGCCACCGCCAAGGACCCCCTACGATAAGTTTGAAGTTTGAGGTGGCAAGGCAAGCAAGCAGCCCCAGTCCCTCTGTGCGCCTGTGCGAGCAGTGCCATGGGCAGATGAGGCTGAGCAACAGCTTTCCAGGCTAGCCAATACTTCGAAAAGAGATATCCTGATGCGTTCTCATCTTCAGTGCAGGTCTGCTGGAGGCACCCGGCAGGGATCCCCGGTCTACGTTTGAAGTTTGAGGTGGCAAGGCAAGCAAGCAGCCCCAGTCTCTGGGTGCCTGTGCGAGCAGTGCCATGGGCAGATGAGGCGGAGAAACAGCTTTCCAGGTTAGTCCCTTCTGGGTGAGATCTTTCTGGAGACTTACGCATTTTCAGTGTAGGGTCTGCTGAAGGCACCCAGCAGGGATCCCTGGGCTATGTTTAAAATTGAGGTGGCAAGGCAAGCAAGCACCCTAGTCTCTGTGCGCCTGTGTGAGCAGTGCCATGTACAGATGAGGCTGAGCAACAGCTTTCGAGGCTAGCCCCTTCTTGGTAAGAGATATCCTGAGACGTTCGCATCTTCAGTACACGTCTGCTGGAGGCAGCGGGCAGGGATCCCCGGGCTACGTTTGAAAATTGAGGTGGCAAGGCAAGCAAGCAGCCCTAGTCTCTGTGCGCCTGTGCGAGCAGTGCCAGGGGCAGATGAGGCTGAGCAACAGCTTTCCAGGCTAGTCAATACTTGGTAGGAGATGTCCTAAGACGTTCACATCTTCAGTGCAGGTCTGCTGGAGGCACACGACAGGGATCCCCGGGCTACGTTTGAAAATTGAGGTGGCAAAGCAAGCAAGCAGCCCCAGTCTCTGCGCGCCTGTGCGAGCAGAGCCAGGGGCAGATGAGGCTGAGCAACAGCTTTCCAGGCTAGGCCCTTCTGGATTCGAGATATCTGGATATGTTCGCGTTTTCAGTGCAGGTCTGCTGTAGGTACCCGGCTGGGACACCCGGGCTAATTTATAAGTTTAAGGTGGAAAGACAAGCAAGCAGCCCCAGTCTCTGGGCGCCTCTGCGAGCAGTGCCATGGGCAGATGACGCTGAGCAACAGCTTTCCAGGCTAGCCCCTTCTGGGTGCAAGCTATCTGGGGACATGTGCACCTTTGGTGCAGGGCTGCTATAGGCACCAAGCAGGGAGCCCCGGGCTACTTCTGTAGTTTCATGTGGCAAAGCAAGCAAGCAGCCACAGTGTCTGTGCATCTGTGCGTGCAGAGCCATGGGCAGATGAGGCTGAGCAACAGCTTTCCAGGCTAGCCGCTTCTTGGTAAGAGATATCCTCAGACACTCGTGGATTCATGTCATGGCTGCGGAACGAGCTTGGCAAGGACCCCCTAGGATATTTTTGAAGCTTGAGTTGGCGAGGCAAGCAAGCAGCCCCAGTCTCTGTGTGCCTGTGCGAGCAGTGCCATGCGCAGATGAGGCTGAGCAACGGCTTTCCAGGCTCGCCCCTTCTGTTTGAGAGCTATCTGGAGACGTTCGCATATTTAAGGCAGGGCTGCTGGAGGCACCCGGAAGGGACACCCGGGCTATATTTGAAGTTTAAGGTGGCAAGGCAAGCAAGCAGCCCCAGTCTGAGTCAGCCTGTCCGACCAGTGCCATGGGCAGATGAAGCTGAGCAACAGCTTTCCAGTCTAGGCCCTTCTGGGTTCGAGCTATCTGGAGACATTCGCATTTTCGGAGCACGTCTGCTGGAGTTACAAATCACGGAGTCCCGGGCTACGTTTTAAGCTTGAGGTGGCAAGGCCAGCAAGCAGCCCCAGTCTCTGTACATCTGTGCGAGCAGTGCCATGGGCAGATGAGGCTGAGCAACAGCTTTGCATGCTAGCTCCTTCTTGGTAAGTGATATACTGAGACGTTCTCGTATTCACGTCAGGGCTGTGGGAGGCCCCTGGCAAAAACCCCCTAGGAAATGTTATAACTTTGAAGAAGCAAGGCAAGCAAGCAGCCCCAGTCTCTGTGCGTCTGTGCGAGCACTGCAATGGGCAGATGAGGCTGAGCAACAGCTTTCAAGGCTAGCCCTTTCTGGGTAAGATCTATCTGGAGATGTTTGCATTTTCAGTGCATGTCTGCTGGAGGCAACCGGCACGGACGCCCGGGATTTGTTTGAAGTTTGAGGTGGCAAGGCAAGCACGCAGACCCAGTCTCTGTGCATCTGTGTGAGCAGTGCTATGGGCAAATGAGGCTGAGCAATAGTTTTCCAGGCTATGCCCTTCCAGGTTCGAGGTATCTGGAGACGTTCCCATTTTCGGTGCAGTGCTGCTAGAGGCACCAAGAAGGGACCCCTGGGCTACGTTTGAAGTTTGAGTTGGCAAGGCAAGCAAGCAGACCCAGTCTCTGCGCATATGTGCGAGCAGTGCCATGGGCAGATGAGGCTGAGCAACAGCTTTCAAGGCTACGCCCTTCTGGATTCGAGATATCTGGATATGTTCGCATTTTCAGTGCGGGTGTGCTGGAGGCACCCTGAAGGGATCCCCGGGCTACGTTTCAAGTTTGACGCGGCAAGGCAAGTAAGCAGACCCAGTTTCTGTGCATCTGTGCGTGCAGTGCCATGGGCAGATGAGACTGAGAAACAAGTTTCCTGCCTAGCCCCTTCTGGGTGCGAGCTATCTGAATACGTTCGCATTTTCGGAGCACGTCTGCTGGAGTCACACATCACGGAGTCGCGGGCTACGTTTGAAGTTTGAGGTGGCAAGGCCAGCAAGCAGCCCCAGTCTCTGTGCAGCTGTGAGAGCAGTGCCATGCGCAGATGAGGCTGAGAAACAGCTTGCAAGTCTACTGCCTTCTGGGTGCGATCTATCTGGAGATGTTCGCATTTTCAGTGCAGGTCTGCTGGAGGCACCCAGCAGGGAGCCCCGGGCTACGTTTGAAGATTGAGGTGGCAAGGCAAGCAAGCAGCCCCAGTCTCTGTGCGTCTGTGCAAGCAGTGCCATGCGCAGATGAGGCTGAGCAACAGCTTTCCAGGCTAGCCCCTTCTGGGTGCGGTCTATCTGAAGACGTTTGCATCTTCGGTGCAGGGCTGCTATAGGCTCACGGCAGGGACACTGGGGCTACGTTTGAAGTTTGAGTTGCAAGGCAAGCAAGCAGCCTCAGTCTCTGTGTGCCTGTGCGAGCAGTGCCATGGGCAGATGAGGCTGAGCAACAGTTTTCCAGGCTAGCCCCTTATGGTTGCGAGATATCTGGAGACGTTCTGATATTTGGGGCAGGGCTGCTGGAGGCACCCTGAAGGGACCCCATCACTATGTTTGAAGTTTAAGGTGGCAAGGCAAGCAAGCAGCTTCAGTCTGTGTGCGCTTGTGCGACCAGTGCCATGGGCAGATGAGGCAGAGCAAGAGCTTTCCAGGATAGCCCCTTCCTGGTAAGAGACATCCTGAGACGCTCGCATATTCGGGACACGGTTACGGCAGGCGCCCGTCAAGGGTCCCCTAGGCTACGTTTCAAGTTTGAGGTAGCAAGGCAAGTAAGCAGCCCCAGTCTCTGTGCTCTTGTGCGAGCAGTGCCGGGGCAGATGAGGCTGAGCATCAGCTTTCCAGGCTAGGCCCTTCTGGGTTCGAGCTATCTGGAGACGTTCGCATTTTCGGTGCAGTGCTGCTGGAGGCACCAAGAAGGTACACCTGGGATACGTTGGAAGTTTTAAGTGGCAAGGCAAGCAAGCATCCCCAGTCTCTGTGCGCCTGTGCGAGCAGTGCCATGGGCAGATGAGGCTGAGCAACAGCTTTCCAGGCTAGGCCCTTCTGGATTCGAGATATCTGGATATGTTCGCGTTTTCAGTGCAGGTCTGCTGTAGGTACCCGGCTGGGACACCCGGGCTAATTTATAAGTTTAAGGTGGAAAGGCAAGCAAGCAGCCCCAGTCTCTGGGCGCCTGTGCGAGCAGTGCCATGGGCAGATGACGCTGAGCAACAGCTTTCCAGGCTAGCCCCTTCTGGGTGCAAGCTATCTGGAGACATTTGCACCTTTGGTGCAGGGCTGCTATTGGCACCAGGCAGGGAGCCACGGGCTACTTCTGTAGTTTCATGTGGCAAGGCAAGCAAGCAGCCCCAGACTCTGTGCGCCTGTGCGAGCAGTGCCATGCGCAGATGAGGCTGAGCAACAGCTTTCCAGGCTACCCCTTCTGGGTTCGAGGTATCTGGAGATGTTTGCACCTTCGGTGCAGGGCTGCTAGAGGCTCCCGACAAGGACACCGGTGCTATGTTTGAAGTTTGAGTTGGCAAGGCAAGCAAGCAGCCCCAGTCTCTGGGCATCTGTGCGAGCAGTGCCATGGGCAGATGGGGCTGACCAACAGCTTTCCAGGCTAGCCCCTTCTGGGTTCGAGCTATCTGGAGACGTTCGCATTTTCGGTGCAGTGCTGCTAGAGGCACCAAGAAGGGACCCCTGGGCTACGTTTCAAGTTTGACGCGGCAAGGCAAGCAAGCAGACCCAGTCTCTGTGCGCCTGTGCGAGCAGTGCCATGGGCAGATGAGGCTGAGCAACAGCTTTCAAGGCTACGTTCTTCTGGATTCGAGATATCTGGATATGTTCCCATTTTCAGTGCAGTTGTGCTGGAGGCACCCTGAAGGGATCCCCGGGCTACGTTTCAAGTTTGACGCGGCAAGGCAAGTAAGCAGACCCAGTTTCTGTGCATCTGTGCGTGCAGAGCCATGGGCAGATGAGGCTGAGCAACAGCTTTCCAGGCTAGCCGCTTCTTGGTAAGAGATATCCTCAGACACTCGTGGATTCATGTCATGGCTGCGGAACGAGCTTGGCAAGGACCCCCTAGGATATTTTTGAAGCTTGAGTTGGTGAGGCAAGCAAGCAGCCCCAGTCTCTGTGTGCCTGTGCGAGCAGTGCCATGCGCAGATGAGGCTGAGCAACGGCTTTCCAGGCTCGCCCCTTCTGTTTGAGAGCTATCTGGAGACGTTCGCATATTTAAGGCAGGGCTGCTGGAGGCACCCGGAAGGGACACCCGGGCTATATTTGAAGTTTAAGGTGGCAAGGCAAGCAAGCAGCCCCAGTCTGAGTCAGCCTGTCCGACCAGTGCCATGGGCAGATGAAGCTGAGCAACAGCTTTCCAGGCTAGGCCCTTCTGGGTTCGAGCTATCTGGAGACGTTCGCATTTTCGGAGCACGTCTGCTGGAGTTACAAATCACGGAGTCCCGGGCTACGTTTTAAGTTTGAGGTGGCAAGGCCAGCAAGCAGCCCCAGTCTCTGTACATCTGTGCGAGCAGTGCCATGGGCAGATGAGGCTGAGCATCAGCTTTGCACGCTAGCTCCTTCTTGGTAAGTGATATACTGAGACGTTCTTGTATTCACGTCAGGGCTGTGAGAGGCCCCTGGCAAAAACCCCCTAGGAAACGTTATAAGTTTGAAGTAGCAAGGCAAGCAAGCAGCCCCAGTCTCTGTGCGTCTGTGCAAGCACTGCCATGGGCAGATGAGGCTGAGCAACAGCTTTCAAGGCTAGCCCTTTCTGGGTAAGATCTATCTGGAGATGTTTGCATTTTCAGTGCAGGTCTGCTGGAGGCAACCGGCACGGACGCCCAGGATTTGTTTGAAGTTTGAGGTGGCAAGGCAAGCACGCAGACCCAGTCTCTGTGCATCTGTGTGAGCAGTGCTATGGGCAAATGAGGCTGAGCAACAGTTTTCCAGGCTATGCCCTTCCAGGTTCGAGCTATCTGGAGACGTTCGCATTTTCTGTGTTTTTCTGTGTTTTTCGTTTCAAGTTTGACGCGGCAAGGCAAGCAAGCAGCCCCAGTCTGTGTGCGCTTGTGCGAGCAGTGCCATGGGCAGATGAGGCTGAGCAACAGCTTTCCAGGCTAGCCAATACTTGGTAAGTGATATCCTGAGACGTTTCATATTCGGGTGAGGGCTGCAGAAGTCCCCCAGATATGACCCCTTAGGCTACATTTGATGTTTGAGGTGGCAAGGCAAGCAAACAGCCCTAGTCTCTGTGCGCCTGTGCGAGCAGCGCCTTGGGCAGATGAGGCTGAGCAACAGCTTTCAAGGCTAGCCCTTTCTGGGTGCGAGCTATCTTGAGGCGTTCGCATTTTCGGTGCAGTGCTGCTGGAGGCACCAAGAAGGGACACCCGGGCTACGTTTGAAGTTTGAGGTGGCAAGGCAAGCAAGCAGCCCAAGTCTCTGGGCGCCTGTGCGAGCAGTGCCATGGGCAGATGAGGCTGAGCAACAGCTTTCCAGGCTCGCCCCTTCTGGTTGAGTGCTATCTGGAGACGTTCGCCTATTTGGGGCAGGGCTGCTGGAGGCACTAGGAAGGGACACCCGGGCTATGTTTGAAGTTTAAGATGGCAAGGAAAGGAAGCAGCCCCAGTCTGAGTGCGCCTGTCCGACTAGTGCCATGGGCAGATGAAGCCGAGCAACAGCTTTCCAGGCTAGGCCCTTCTGGGTTCGAGCTATCTGGAGACGTTCGCATTTTCGGAGCACGTCTGCTGGAGTTACAAATCACGGAGTCCCGGGCTACGTTTTAAGTTTGAGGTGTCAAGGCCAGCAAGCAGCCCCAGTCTCTGTACATCTGTGCGAGCAGTGCCATGGGCAGATGAGGCTGAGCAACAGCTTTGCACGCTAGCTCCTTCTTGGTAAGTGATATACTGAGACGTTCTCGTATTCACGTCAGGGCTGTGAGAGGCCCCTGGCAAAAACCCCCTAGGAAACGTTATAAGTTTGAAGTAGCAAGGCAAGCAAGCAGCCCCAGTCTCTGTGCGTCTGTGCAAGCACTGCCATGGGCAGATGAGGCTGAGCAACAGCTTTCAAGGCTAGCCCTTTCTGGGTAAGATCTATCTGGAGATGTTTGCATTTTCAGTGCAGGTCTGCTGGAGGCAACCGGCACGGACGCCCAGGATTTGTTTGAAGTTTGAGGTGGCAAGGCAAGCACGCAGACCCAGTCTCTGTGCATCTGTGTGAGCAGTGCTATGGGCAAATGAGGCTGAGCAACAGTTTTCCAGGCTATGCCCTTCCAGGTTCGAGCTATCTGGAGACGTTCGCATTTTCTGTGTTTTTCTGTGTTTTTCGTTTCAAGTTTGACGCGGCAAGGCAAGCAAGCAGCCCCAGTCTGTGTGCGCTTGTGCGAGCAGTGCCATGGGCAGATGAGGCTGAGCAACAGCTTTCCAGGCTAGCCAATACTTGGTAAGTGATATCCTGAGACGTTTCATATTCGGGTGAGGGCTGCAGAAGGCCCCCAGATATGACCCCTTAGGCTACATTTGATGTTTGAGGTGGCAAGGCAAGCAAACAGCCCAAGTCTCTGGGCGCCTGTGCGAGCAGTGCCATGGGCAGATGAGGCTGAGCAACAGCTTTCCAGGCTCGCCCCTTCTGGTTGAGTGCTATCTGGAGACGTTCGCCTATTTGGGGCAGGGCTGCTGGAGGCACCAAGAAGGGACACCCGGGCTACGTTTGAAGTTTGAGGTGGCAAGGCAAGCAAGCAGCCCAAGTCTCTGGGCGCCTGTGCGAGCAGTGCCATGGGCAGATGAGGCTGAGCAACAGCTTTCCAGGCTCGCCCCTTCTGGTTGAGTGCTATCTGGAGACGTTCGCCTATTTGGGGCAGGGCTGCTGGAGGCACTAGGAAGGGACACCCGGGCTATGTTTGAAGTTTAAGATGGCAAGGAAAGGAAGCAGCCCCAGTCTGAGTGCGCCTGTCCGACTAGTGCCATGGGCAGATGAAGCTGAGCAACAGCTTTCCAGGCTAGTCCCTTCTTGGTAAGAGATATCCTGAGACGATCGCGAATTCAGGTCAGGTCTGCGGAAGGAGCTTGACAAGGACCCCCTAGGTTACTTTTGAAGTTTGAGGTGGCAAGGCAAGCAAGCAGCCCAAGTCTCTGTGCGCCTGTGTGAGCAGTGCCGTGTGCACATGAGACCGAAAAACAGCTTTCCAGGCTAGGCCCTTCTGGGTTCGAGCTATCTGGAGACGTTCGCATTTTCTGTGTAGTGCTGATAGATGCACCAAGAAGGGACCCCTGGGCTACGTTTCAAATTTGACGCGGCAAGGCAAGCAAGCCGTCCCAGTCTGTGTGCATCTGTGCGAGCAGTGCCAAGGGCAGATGAGGCTGAGCAACAGCTTTCCAGGATAGCCCCTTCTTGGTAATAGATATCCTGAGACGCTCGCATATTCGGGACAGGGTTTACGGCAGGCGCCCGGCAAGGGTCCCCTAGGCTACATTTGAAGTTTGAGGTAGCAAGGTAAGCAAGCAGTCCCAGTCTTTGTGCGCTTTTGCGAGCAGTGGCATGGGCAGATGAGGCTGAGAAACGGCTTTCAAGGCTAGCCCTTTCTGGGTGCCAGCTATCTGCAGACGTTCGCATTTTAAGAGCAGGGCTGCGAAAGGAGCCTGGCTGGGACACCAGCTTTCCCAGGCTACGTTTGAAGTTTGAGGTGGCAAGAAAAGCAAGCAGCCCCAGTCTCTGTGCCTCTGTGCGAGCACTGCCATGGGCAGATGAGGCTGAGCAACAGCTTTCCAGGCTAGCCCCTTCTGGCTGCCAGCTATCTGCAGACGTTCGCATTTTCGGAGCAGGGCTGCGAAATAAGCCTGGCTGGGAAACAAACTTTCCCAGGCTACGTTTGAAGTTTGAGGTGGCAAGACAAGCAAGCAGCCCCATTCTCTGTGCCTCTGTGCGAGCAGTGCCAAGGGCAGATGAGGCTGAGAAACAGCTTTCCAGGCTAGTCCCTTCTGGGTGCGATCTATGTAGAGATGTGCGCATTTTCAGTGCAGGTCTGCTGGAGGCACCCGGCAGGGATCCCCGGACTACGTTTGAAGATTGAGGTGGCAAGGGTGGCAAGCAGCCCTAGTCTCTGTGCGTCTGTGCAAGCAGTGCCATGGGCAGATGAGGCTGAGCAACAGCTTTCCAGGCTAGCCCCTTCTTGGTAAGAGATATCCTGAGACGTTTGCGTATTCGGGTCAGGGCTGCGAAAAGACCCCGGCAAAGACCCCCTATGGTACGTTTGAATTTTGAGGTGGCAAGGGAGGCAAGCAGCCCTAGTCTCTGTGCGCCTGTGCAAGCAGTGCCATGGGCAGATGAGGCTCAGCAACAGCTTTCCAGGCTATCCCCTTCTGGGTTCGAGCTATCTGGAGACGTTCGCGTTTTCAGTGCAGGTCTGCTGGAGGCACTCGGCAGGGATTCCCGGGACATGTTTGAAGATTGAGGTGGCAATGCAAGCAAGCAGACCCAGTCTCTGTGCTCCTGTGCAAGCAATGCCCTGGGCAGATGAGGCTGAGCAACACTTTTCCAGGCTAGCCCCTTCTTGGTAAGAGATATCATGAGACGTTTGCGTATTCGGGCCAGGGCTGCGAAAGGACCGCGGCAAAGACCCCCTAGGGTACGTTTGAAGTTTCAGCTGGCAAGGCAAGGAAGCAGACCCAGTCTCTGTGTGCCTGTGCGAGCAGTGCCATGGGCAGATGAGGCTGAACAACAGCTTTCAATGCTAGTCCCTTCTGGGTGCGGGCTATGTGGAGACGTTCTCATATTTGGGGCAGGGCTGCTGGAGGCACCCGGAAGAGTCACCCGGGCTATGTTTGAAGTTTGAGGTGGCAAGCCAAGCAAGCAGCCCCAGTCTCTGTGCAGCTTTGCGAGCAGTTCCATGTGCAGATGATGCTGATTAACAGTTTTACAGGCTAGCCCCTTCTGGTTGGAAGCTATCTGGAGACGTCCTCATATTTGGGGAAGGGCTGCTGGAGGCACCCGGAAGGGACACCCGTGCAATGTTTGAAGTTTAAGGTGGCAAGGCAAGCAAGCAGCCCCAGTCTGTGTGCCTCTGTGCGAGCAGTGCCATGGGCAGATGAGTTTGAGCAACAGCTTTCCAGGCTAGCCCCTTCTGGCTGCCAGCTATCTGCAGACGTTCGCACTTTCAAAGCAGGGCTGCGTAAGGAGGCTGGCAGGGACACCAGCTTTCCCAGGCTACGTTTGAAGTTTTAGGTGGCAAGACAAGCAAGCAGCCCCATTCTCTGTGCCTCTGTGCGAGCAGTGCCATGGGCAGATGAGGCTGAGCAAAAGCTTTCCAGGCTAGCCACTTCTGGCTGCCAGCTATCTGCAGACGTTCGCACTTTCGGAGCAGGACTGCGAAAGGAGCCTGGCAGGGACACCAGCTTTCCCAGGCTACGTTTGAAGTTTGAGGTGGCAAGACAAGCAAGCAGCCCCAGTCTCTGGGCCTCTGTGCGAGCAGTGCCATGGGCAGATGAGGCTGAGCAACAGCTTTCCATGCTAGCCCCTTCTGGCTGCCAGCTACCTGCAGACGTTCGCATTTTAAGAGCATGGCTGCGAAAGGAGCCTGGCTGGGACTCCAACTTTCCCAGGCTACGTTTGAAGTTTGAGGTGGCAAGACAAGCAAGCAGCCCCATTCTCTGTGCCTCTGTGCGAGCAGTGCCATGGGCAGATGAGGCTGAGCAACAGCTTTCCAGGCTAGCCCCTTCTGGCTGCCAGCTATCTGCAGACATTCGCAATTTTGGAGCAGAGCTGTGAAAGCAGCCTGGCAGGGACAACCCACATTCCCAGCATGCGTTTGAAGTTTAGGTGGCAAGACAAGCAAGCAGCCCCAGTCTCTGTGCCTCTGTGCGAGCAGTGCCATGGGCAGATGAGGCTGAGTAACAGCTTTCCATGCTAGACCCTTCTGGCTGCCAGCTATCTGCAGACGTTCGCACTTTCGGAGCATGGCTGCGAAAGGAGCCTTGCAGAGACACCACCATTCTAAGGCTAAGTTTGAAGTTTGAGGTGGCAAGACAATCAAGGAGCCCCATTCTCTGTGCCTCTGTGCGAGCAGTGCCATGGGCAGATGAGGCTGAGCAACAGCTTTCCAGGCTAGCCCCTTCTGGCTGCCAGCTATCTGCAGAAGTTCGCACTTTCGGAGCAGGGCTGCGAAAGGAGCCTGGCTGGGACACCACCATTCCCAGGCTACGTTTGAAGTTTGAGGTGGCAAGACAAGCAAGCAGCCCCAGTCTCTGTGCCTCTGTGCGAGCAGTGCCATGGGCAGATGGGGCTGAGCAAGAGCTTTCCATGCTAGCCCCTTCTGGCTGCCAGCTACCTGCAGACGTTCGCATTTTAAGAGCATGGCTGCGAAAGGAGCCTGGCTGGGACACGAACTTTCCCTGGCTACGTTTGAAGTTTGAGGTGGCAAGACAAGCAAGCAGCCCCAGTCTCTGTGCCTCCGTGCGAGCAGTGCCATGAGCAGATGAGGCTGAGAAACAGCTTTCCAGGCTAGCCCCTTCTGGCTGCCAGCTATCTGCAAACGTTCGCACTTTCGGAGCAGGGCTGCGAAAGGAGGCTGGCAGGGACACCAACATTCCCAGCATGCGTTTGAAGTTTGAGGTGGCAAGACAAGCAAGCAGCCCCATTCTCTGTGCCTCTGTGCGAGCAGTGCCATGGGCAGATGAGGCTGAGCAACAGCTTTCCAGGCTAGCCCCTTCTGGCTGCCAGCTATCTGCAGACATTCGCAATTTGGGAGCAGAGCTGTGAAAGCAGCCTGGCAGGGACAACCCACATTCCCAGCATGCGTTTGAAGTTTCAAGTGGCAAGACAAGCAAGCAGCCCCAGTCTCTGTGCCTCTGTGCGAGCAGTGCCATGGGCAGATGAGGCTGAGCAACAGCTTTCCATGCTAGCCCCTTCTGGCTGCCAGCTACCTTCAGACGTTCGCACTTTCGGAGCAGGGCTGTGAAAGGAGCCTGGCAGAGACACCACCATTCCCAGGCTACGTTTGAAGTTTGAGGTGGCAAGACAATCAAGGAGCCCCATTCTCTGTGCCTCTGTGCGAGCAGTGCCATGGGCAGATGAGGCTGAGAAACAGCTTTCCAGGCTAGCCCCTTCTGGCTGCCAGCTATCTGCAGACGTTCGCACTTTCGGAACAGGGCTGGGAAAGAAGCCTGGCTGGGACACCAACTTTCCCAGGCTATGTTTGAAGTTTGAGGTGGCAAGACAAGCAAGCAGCCCCATTCTCTGTGCCTCTGTGCGAGCACTGCCATTGGGAGATGAGGCTGAGCAACAGCTTTCCAGGCTAGCCACTTCTGGCTGCCAGCTATCTGCAGACATTCGCAATTTGGGAGCAGAGCTGTGAAAGCAGCCTGGCAGGGACAACCGACATTCCCAGCATGCGTTTGAAGTTTCAAGTGGCAAGACAAGCAAGCAGCCCCAGTCTCTGGGCCTCTGTGCGAGCAGTGCCATGGGCAGATGAGGCTGAGCAACAGCTTTCCATGCTAGCCCCTTCTGGCTGCCAGCTACCTGCAGACGTTCGCACTTTCGGAGCAGGGCTGCGAAATAAGCCTGGCTGGGAAACCAACTTTCCCAGGCTACGTTTGAAGTTTGAGGTGGCAAGACAAGCAAGCAGCCCCATTCTCTGTGCCTCTGTGCGAGCAGTGCCATGGGCAGATGAGGCTGAGCAACAGCTTTCCAGGCTAGCCCCTTCTGGCTGCCAGCTATCTGCAGACATTCGCAATTTGGGAGCAGAGCTGTGAAAGCAGCCTGGCAGGGACAACCCACATTCCCAGCAAGCGTTTGAAGTTTGAGGTGGCAAGACAAGCAAGCAGCCCCAGTCTCTGGGCCTCTGTGCGAGCAGTGCCATGGGCAGATGAGGCTGAGCAAGAGCTTTCCATGCTAGCCCCTTCTGGCTGCCAGCTACCTGCAGACATTCGCATTTTAAGAGCATGGCTGCGAAAGGAGCCTGGCAGAGACACCACCATTCCCAGGCTAAGTTTGAAGTTTCAAGTGGCAAGATAAGCAAGCAGCCCCATTCTCTGTGCCTCTGTGCGAGCAGTGCCATGAGCAGATGAGGCTGAGAAACAGCTTTCCAGTCTAGCCCCTTCTGGCTGCCAGCTATCTGCAGACGTTCGCACTTTCGGAGCAGGGCTGCGAAAGGAGGCTGGCAGGAACACCACCATTCCCAGCATGCGTTTGAAGTTTGAGGTGGCAAGACAAGCAAGCAGCCCCAGTCTCTTGGCCTCTGTGCGAGCAGTGCCATGGGCAGATGAGGCTGAGCAACAGCTTTCCAGGCTAGCCCCTTCTGGCTGCCAGCTACCTGCAGACATTCGCAATTTGGGAGCAGGGCTGTGAAAGCAGCCTGGCAGGGACAACCCACATTCCCAGCATGCGTTTGAAGTTTCAAGTGGCAAGACAAGCAAGCAGCCCCAGTCTCTGTGCCTCTGTGCGAGCAGTGCCATGGGCAGATGAGGCTGAGCAACAGCTTTCCATGCTAGCCCCTTCTGGCTGCCAGCTACCTACAGACGTTCGCACTTTCGGAGCAGGGCTGTGAAAGGAGCCTGGCAGAGACACCACCATTCCCAGGCTACGTTTGAAGTTTGAGGTGGCAAGACAATCAAGGAGCCCCATTCTCTGGGCCTCTGTGCGAGCAGTGCCCTGGGCAGATGAGGCTGAGCAACAGCTTTCCAGGCTAGACCCTTCTGGCTGCCAGCTATCTGCAGACTTTCGCACTTTCGGAGCAGGGCTGCGAAAGGAGGCTGGCAGGGACACCACCATTCCCAGCATGCGTTTGAAGTTTGAGGTGGCAAGACAAGCAAGCAGCCCCATTCTCTGTGCCTCTGTGCGAGCAGTGCCATGGGCAGATGAGGCTGAGCAACAGCTTTCCATGCTAGCCCCTTCTGGCTGCCAGCTATCTGCAGACATTCGCAATTTGGGAGCAGAGCTGTGAAAGCAGCCTGGCAGGGACAACCCACATTCCCAGCATGCGTTTGAAGTTTCAAGTGGCAAGACAAGCAAGAAGCCCCAGTCTCTGTGCCTCTGTGCGAGCAGTGCCATGGGCAGATGAGGCTGAGCAACAGCTTTCCAGGGTAGCCCCTTCTTTGTAAGAGATATGCTGAAGACGCTCGCATATTAGGGTCAGGGCTGCGGGAGGCCCCCGGCAAAGACCCCCTAGGCTATGTTTGAATTTTAAGGTGGCAAGGCAACCAAGCAGCCCCAGTCTGTGTGCTATTCTGCGAGCAGTGCCATGGGCAGATGAGGCTGAGCAACAGTTTTCCAGGCTAGCCCCTTATGGTTGCGAGATATCTGGAGACGTTCTGATATTTGGGGCAGGGCTGCTGGAGGCACCCTGAAGGGACCCCATCACTATGTTTGAAGTTTAAGGTGGCAAGGCAAGCAAGCAGCTTCAGTCTGTGTGCGCTTGTGCGACCAGTGCCATGGGCAGATGAGGCAGAGCAAGAGCTTTCCAGGATAGCCCCTTCCTGGTAAGAGACATCCTGAGACGCTCGCATATTCGGGACAGGGTTACGGCAGGCGCCCGTCAAGGGTCCCCTAGGCTACGTTTCAAGTTTGAGGTAGCAAGGTAAGTAAGCAGCCCCAGTCTCTGTGCTCTTGTGCGAGCAGTGCCATGGGCAAATGAGGCTGAGCAACAGTTTTCCAGGATAGCCCCTTCTTGGTAAGAGATATACTGGTACGGTCGCATATTCAGGTCAGGGCTGTGGGTGGCGCCTGGCAAAGACCCCATAGGAAATGTTATAAGTCTGAAGTAGCAAGGCAAGCAAGCAGCCCCAGTATCTGTGCGTCTGTGCGAGCTGTGCCATGCGCAGATGAGGCTTAGCAATAGCTTTCCAGGCTAGGCCCTTCTGGGTTCGAGCTATCTGGATACGTTCGCATTTTCGGAGCACGTCTGCTGGAGACACGAATCACGGAGTACCGAGCTACGTTTGAAGTTTGAGGTGGCAAGGCCAGCAAGCAGCCCCAGTCTCTGTGCGCCTGTGCGAGCAGTGCCAGGGGCAGATGAGGCTGAGCATCAGCTTTCCAGGCTAGGCCCTTCTGGGTTCGAGCTATCTGGAGACGTTTGCATTTTCAGTGCAGTGCTGCTAGAGGCACCAAGAAGGTACACCTGGGATACGTTGGAAGTTTTAAGTGGCAAGGCAAGCAAGCAGCCCCAGTCTCTGGGCGCCTGTGCGAGCAGTGCCATACGCAGATGAGGCTGAGCAACAGCTTTCCAGGCTAGCCCCTTCTGGGTTCGAGCTATCTGGAGATGTTTGCACCTTCGGTGCAGGGCTGCTAGAGGCTCCCGACAAGGACACCGGTGCTACGTTTGAAGTTTGAGTTGGCAAGGCAAGCAAGCAGCCCCAGTCTCTGGGCGTCTGTGCAAGCAGTGCCATGGGCAGATGGGGCTGAGCAACAGCTTTCCAGGCTAGGGGATTCTGGGTTCAAGCTATCTGGAGACGTTCGCATTTTCGGTGCAGTGCTGCTAGACGCACCAAGAAGGGACCCCTGGGCTACGTTTCAAGTTTGACGTGGCAAGGCAAGCAAGCAGACCCAGTCTCTGCGCATATGTGCGAGCAGTGCCATGGGCAGATGAGGCTGAGCAACAGCTTTCCAGGCTAGGCCCTTCTGGATTCGAGATATCTGGATATGTTCGCATTTTCAGTGCAGGTGTGCTGGAGGCACCCTGAAGGGATCCCCGGGCAACGTTTCAAGTTTGACGCGGCAAGGCAAGTAAGCAGACCCAGTTTCTGTGCATCTGTGCGTGCAGTGCCATGGGCAGATGAGGCTGAGCAACAGCTTTCCAGGCTAGCCCCTTCTGGCTGCCAGCTACCTGCAGACGTTCGCATTTTAAGAGCATGGCTGCGAAAGGAGCCTGGCTGGGACTCCAACTTTCCCAGGCTACGTTTGAAGTTTGAGGTGGCAAGACAAGCAAACAGCCCCATTCTCTGTGCCTCTGTGCGAGCCGTGCCATGGGCAGATGAGGCTGAGCAACAGCTTTCCAGGCTAGCCCCTTCTGGCTGCCAGCTATCTGCAGACATTCGCAATTTGGGAGCAGAGCTGTGAAAGCAGCCTGGCAGGGACAACCCACATTCCCAGCATGCGTTTGAAGTTTGAAGTGGCAAGACAAGCAAGCAGCCCCAGTCTCTGTGCCTCTGTGCGAGCAGTGCCATGGGCAGATGAGGCTGAGCAACAGCTTTCCATGCTAGTCCCTTCTGGCTGCCAGCTACCTGCAGACGTTCGCACTTTCGGAGCAGGGCTGTGAAAGGAGCCTGGCAGAGACACCACCATTCCCAGGCTACGTTTGAAGTTTGAGGTGGCAAGACAATCAAGGAGCCCCATTCTCTGTGCCTCTGTGCGAGCAGTGCCATGGGCAGATGAGGCTGAGTAACAGCTTTCCAGGCTAGGCCCTTCTGGGTTCGAGCTATCTGCAGACATTCGCAACTTTGGAGCAGAGCAGTGAAAGCAGCCTGGCAGGGACAACCCACATTCCCAGCATGCGTTTGAAGTTTGAGGTGGCAAGACAAGCAAGCAGCCCCATTCTCTGTGCCTCTGTGCGAGCAGTGCCATGGGCAGATGAGGCTGAGCAACAGCTTTCCATGCTAGCCCCTTCTGGCTGCCAGCTATCTGCAGACATTCGCAATTTGGGAGCAGAGCTGTGAAAGCAGCCTGGCAGGGACAACCCACATTCCCAGCATGCGTTTGAAGTTTCAAGTGGCAAGACAAGCAAGAAGCCCCAGTCTCTGTGCCTCTGTGCGAGCAGTGCCATGGGCAGATGAGGCTGAGCAACAGCTTTCCAGGGTAGCCCCTTCTTTGTAAGAGATATGCTGAAGACGCTCGCATATTAGGGTCAGGGCTGCGGGAGGCCCCCGGCAAAGACCCCCTAGGCTATGTTTGAATTTTAAGGTGGCAAGGCAACCAAGCAGCCCCAGTCTGTGTGCTATTCTGCGAGCAGTGCCATGGGCAGATGAGGCTGAGCAACAGTTTTCCAGGCTAGCCCCTTATGGTTGCGAGATATCTGGAGACGTTCTGATATTTGGGGCAGGGCTGCTGGAGGCACCCTGAAGGGACCCCATCACTATGTTTGAAGTTTAAGGTGGCAAGGCAAGCAAGCAGCTTCAGTCTGTGTGCGCTTGTGCGACCAGTGCCATGGGCAGATGAGGCAGAGCAAGAGCTTTCCAGGATAGCCCCTTCCTGGTAAGAGACATCCTGAGACGCTCGCATATTCGGGACAGGGTTACGGCAGGCGCCCGTCAAGGGTCCCCTAGGCTACGTTTCAAGTTTGAGGTAGCAAGGTAAGTAAGCAGCCCCAGTCTCTGTGCTCTTGTGCGAGCAGTGCCATGGGCAAATGAGGCTGAGCAACAGTTTTCCAGGATAGCCCCTTCTTGGTAAGAGATATACTGGTACGGTCGCATATTCAGGTCAGGGCTGTGGGTGGCGCCTGGCAAAGACCCCATAGGAAATGTTATAAGTCTGAAGTAGCAAGGCAAGCAAGCAGCCCCAGTATCTGTGCGTCTGTGCGAGCTGTGCCATGCGCAGATGAGGCTTAGCAATAGCTTTCCAGGCTAGGCCCTTCTGGGTTCGAGCTATCTGGATACGTTCGCATTTTCGGAGCACGTCTGCTGGAGACACGAATCACGGAGTACCGAGCTACGTTTGAAGTTTGAGGTGGCAAGGCCAGCAAGCAGCCCCAGTCTCTGTGCGCCTGTGCGAGCAGTGCCAGGGGCAGATGAGGCTGAGCATCAGCTTTCCAGGCTAGGCCCTTCTGGGTTCGAGCTATCTGGAGACGTTTGCATTTTCAGTGCAGTGCTGCTAGAGGCACCAAGAAGGTACACCTGGGATACGTTGGAAGTTTTAAGTGGCAAGGCAAGCAAGCAGCCCCAGTCTCTGGGCGCCTGTGCGAGCAGTGCCATGCGCAGATGAGGCTGAGCAACAGCTTTCCAGGCTAGCCCCTTCTGGGTTCGAGCTATCTGGAGATGTTTGCACCTTCGGTGCAGGGCTGCTAGAGGCTCCCGACAAGGACACCGGTGCTACGTTTGAAGTTTGAGTTGGCAAGGCAAGCAAGCAGCCCCATTCTCTGGGCGTCTGTGCAAGCAGTGCCATGCGCAGATGGGGCTGAGCAACAGCTTTCCAGGCTAGGGGATTCTGGGTTCAAGCTATCTGGAGACGTTCGCATTTTCGGTGCAGTGCTGCTAGACGCACCAAGAAGGGACCCCTGGGCTACGTTTCAAGTTTGACGTGGCAAGGCAAGCAAGCAGACCCAGTCTCTGCGCATATGTGCGAGCAGTGCCATGGGCAGATGAGGCTGAGCAACAGCTTTCAAGGCTACGCCCTTCTGGATTCGAGATATCTGGATATGTTCGCATTTTCAGTGCAGGTGTGCTGGAGGCACCCTGAAGGGATCCCCGGGCAACGTTTCAAGTTTGACGCGGCAAGGCAAGTAAGCAGACCCAGTTTCTGTGCATCTGTGCGTGCAGTGCCATGGGCAGATGAGGCTGAGCAACAGCTTTCCAGGTTAGCCCCTTCTGGCTGCCAGCTATCTGCAGACGTTCGCACTTTCAGAGCAGGGCTGCGAAAGGAGCCTGGCTGGGACACCACCATTCCCAGGCTACGTTTGAAGTTTGAGGTGGCAAGACAAGCAAGCAGCCCCAGTCTCTGTGCCTCTGTGCGAGCAGTGCCATGGGCAGATGAGGCTGAGAAACAGCTTTCCAGGCTAGCCCCTTCTGGCTGCCAGCTACCTGCAGACGTTCGCATTTTAAGAGCATGGCTGCGAAAGGAGCCTGGCTGGGACTCCAACTTTCCCAGGCTACGTTTGAAGTTTGAGGTGGCAAGAGAAGCAAACAGCCCCATTCTCTGTGCCTCTGTGCGAGCCGTGCCATGGGCAGATGAGGCTGAGCAACAGCTTTCCAGGCTAGCCCCTTCTGGCTGCCAGCTATCTGCAGACATTCGCAATTTGGGAGCAGAGCTGTGAAAGCAGCCTGGCAGGGACAACCCACATTCCCAGCATGCGTTTGAAGTTTCAAGTGGCAAGACAAGCAAGCAGCCCCAGTCTCTGTGCCTCTGTGCGAGCAGTGCCATGGGCAGATGAGGCTGAGCAACAGCTTTCCATGCTAGCCCCTTCTGGCTGCCAGCTACCTGCAGACGTTCGCACTTTCGGAGCAGGGCTGTGAAAGGAGCCTGGCAGAGACACCACCATTCCCAGGCTACGTTTGAAGTTTGAGGTGGCAAGACAATCAAGGAGCCCCATTCTCTGTGCCTCTGTGCGAGCAGTGCCATGGGCAGATGAGGCTGAGTAACAGCTTTCCAGGCTAGGCCCTTCTGGGTTCGAGCTATCTGCAGACATTCGCAACTTTGGAGCAGAGCAGTGAAAGCAGCCTGGCAGGGACAACCCACATTCCCAGCATGCGTTTGAAGTTTGAGGTGGCAAGACAAGCAAGCAGCCCCATTCTCTGTGCCTCTGTGCGAGCAGTGCCATGGGCAGATGAGGCTGAGCAACAGCTTTCCAGGCTAGCCCCTTCTGGCTGCCAGCTACCTGCAGACATTCGCAATTTGGGAGCAGGGCTGTGAAAGCAGCCTGGCAGGGACAACCCACATTCCCAGCATGCGTTTGAAGTTTCAAGTGGCAAGACAAGCAAGCAGCCCCAGTCTCTGTGCCTCTGTGCGAGCAGTGCCATGGGCAGATGAGGCTGAGCAACAGCTTTCCATGCTAGCCCCTTCTGGCTGCCAGCTACCTGCAGACGTTCGCATTTTAAGAGCAGGGCTGCGAAAGGATCCTGGCAGGGACAACACCATTGTCAGGCTACGTTTGGAGTTTCAAGTGGCAAGACAAGCAAGAAGTCCCAGTCTCTGTGCCTCTGTGCGAGCAGTGCCATGGGCAGATGAGGCTGAGCAACAGCTTTCCAGGCTAGCCCCTTCTTTGTAAGAGATATGCTGAAGACCCTCGCATATTAGGGTCAGGGCTGCGGGAGGCCCCCGGCAAAGACCCCCTAGGCTATGTTTGAATTTTAAGGTGGCAAGGCAACCAAGCAGCCCCAGTCTGTGTGCTATTCTGCGACCAGTGCCATGGGCAGATGAGGCTGAGCAACAGCTTTCCAGGCTAGCCCCTTCTGGGTGCGGTCTATCTGAAGACGTTTGCACCTTCGGTGCAGGGCTGCTATAGGCTCACGGCAAAGACGCTGGGGGTACGTTTGAAGTTTGAGTTGCAAGGCAAGCAAGCAGCCTCAGTCTCTGTGTGCCTGTGCGAGCAGTGCCATGGGCAGATGAGGCTGAGCAACAGTTTTCCGGGCTAGCCCCTTATGGTTGCGAGATATCTGGAGACGTTCTGATATTTGGGGCAGGGCTGCTGGAGGCACCCTGAAGGGACCCCATCACTATGTTTGAAGTTTAAGGTGGCAAGGCAAGCAAGCAGCTTCAGTCTGTGTGCGCTTGTGCGACCAGTGCCATGGGCAGATGAGGCAGAGCAAGAGCTTTCCAGGATAGCCCCTTCCTGGTAAGAGACATCCTGAGACGCTCGCATATTCGGGACAGGGTTACGGCAGGCGCCCGTCAAGGGTCCCCTAGGCTACGTTTCAAGTTTGAGGTAGCAAGGCAAGTAAGCAGCCCCAGTCTCTGTGCTCTTGTGCGAGCAGTACCATGGGCAAATGAGGCTGAGCAACTGTTTTCCAGGATAGCCCCTTCTTGGTAAGAGATATACTGGTACGGTCGCATATTCAGGTCAGGGCTGTGGGTGGCGCCTGGCAAAGACCCCATAGGAAATGTTATAAGTCTGAAGTAGCAAGGCAAGCAAGCAGCCCCAGTATCTGTGCGTCTGTGCGAGCTGTGCCATGCGCAGATGAGGCTTAGCAATAGCTTTCCAGGCTAGGCCCTTCTGGGTTCGAGCTATCTGGATACGTTCGCATTTTCGGAGCACGTCTGCTGGAGACACGAATCACGGAGTACCGAGCTACGTTTGAAGTTTGAGGTGGCAAGGCCAGCAAGCAGCCCCAGTCTCTGTGCGCCTGTGCGAGCAGTGCCAGAGGCAGATGAGGCTGAGCATCAGCTTTCCAGGCTAGGCCCTTCTGGGCTCGAGCTATCTGGATATGTTCGCGTTTTCAGTGCAGGTCTGCTGTAGGTACCCGGCTGGGACACCCGGGCTAATTTATAAGTTTAAGGTGGAAAGGCAAGCAAGCAGCCCCAGTCTCTGGGCGCCTGTGCGAGCAGTGCCATGGGCAGATGAGGCTGAGCAACAGCTTTCCAGGCTAGCCCCTTCTGGGTGCAAGCTATCTGGAGACATTTGAACCTTTGGTGCAGGGCTGTTATAGGCAGGGAGCCCCGGGCTACTTCTGTAGTTTCATGTGGCAAGGCAAGCAAGCAGCCACAGTGTCTGTGCATCTGTGCAAGCAGTGCCATGCGCAGATGAGGCTGAGCAACAGCTTTCCAGGCTAGCCCCTTCTGGGTGCGATCTATCTGGAGATGTTCGCATTTTCAGTGCAGGTCTGCTGGAGGCACCCAGCAGGGAGCCCCGGGCTACGTTTGAAGATTGAGGTGGCAAGGCAAGCAAGCAGCCCCAGTCTCTGGGCGTCTGTGCGAGCAGTGCCATGCGCAGATGGGGCTGAGCAACAGCTTTCCAGGCTAGCCGCTTCTTGGTAAGAGATATCCTCAGACACTCGTGGATTCATGTCATGGTTGCGGAATGAGCTTGGCAAGGACACCCTAGGATATTTTTGAAGCTTGAGTTGGCGAGGCAAGCAAGCAGCCCCAGTCTCTGTGTGCCTGTGCGAGCAGTGCCATGCGCAGATGAGGCTGAGCAACGGCTTTCCAGGCTCGCCCCTTCTGTTTGAGAGCTATCTGGAGACTTTCGCGTATTTAAGGCAGGGCTGCTGGAGGCACCCGGAAGGGACACCCGGGCTATATTTGAAGTTTAAGGTGGCAAGGCAAGCAAGCAGCCCCAGTCTGTGTGCGCTTGTGCGATCAGTGCCATGGGCAGATGAGGGTGAGCAACAGCTTTCCAGGATAGCCCCTTCTTGGTAAGAGATATCCTGAGACGCTCGTGGATTCAGTTCATGGCTGCGGAATGAGCTTGGCAAGGACCCCCTAGGTTATTTTTGAAGTTTGAGGTGGCAAGGCCAGCAAGCAGCCCCAATCTCTGTGCATCTGTACGAGCAGTGCTATGCGCAGATGAGTCTGAGAAATAGCTTTCCAGGCTGGCACCTTCTTGGTGCGAGCTATCTGGAGACGTTTGCACCTTCCGTGCAGGTCTGCTAGAGGCTCCCGACAGGGACACCAGGGCTACATTTGAAGTTTGAGGTGGCAAGGCCAGCAAGCAGCCCCAGTCTCTGTGCACTTGTGCGAGCAGTGCCATGGGCAGATGAGGCTGAGCAACAGCTTTCCAGGCTCGCCCCTTCTGGTTGAGAGCTATCTGGAGACGTTCGCGTATTTGGGGCTGGGCTGCTGGAGGCACCCGGCCGGGACACCCGGGCTATGTTTGAAGTTTAAGGTGGCAAGGCCAGGAAGCAGCCCCAGTCTCAGTGCGCCTGTCCGACCAGTGCCATGGGCAGATGAGGCTGAGCAACAGCTTTGCAGGATAGGCCCTTCTGGGTTCGAGCTATCTGGCGACGTTCGCATTGTTGGTGCAGTGCTGCTAGAGGCACCAAGAAGGGACCCCTGGGCTACGTTTCAAGTTTGACGCGGCAAGGCAAGCAAGCAGACCCAGTCTCTGTGCATCTGTGCGAGCAGTGCCATGGGCAGATGAGGCTGAGAAACAGATTTCCTGGCTAGCCCCTTCTGGGTGCGGGCTATCTGGAGACTTTCGCATTTACGGAGCACGTGTGCTGGAGTCACAAATCACGGAGTCCCGGGCTACGTTTCAAGTTTGAGGTGGCAAGGCCAGCAAGCAGCCCCAGTCTCTGTGCATCTGTGCGAGCAGTGCCATGCGCAGATGAGGCGGAGCGACTGCTTTCAAGTCTCTTCTCTTCTGGGTGCGATCTGTCTGGAGATGTTCGCATTTTCAGTGCAGGTCTGCTGGAGGCACCCGGCAGGGAGCCCCGGTCTACGTTTGAAGTTTGAGGTGCAAAGGCCAGCAAGCAGCCCCAGTCTCTGTGCGTCTGTGCAGGCAATGCCATGAGAACTGAGGCTGAACAACATCTTTCCAGACTAAACCCTTCTTGGTAATAGATATACTGAGACGTTCGCATTTTCGGTGCAGGGCTGCAGTAGGCACCAAGCAGGGAGCCCCAAGCTACTTTTGTAGTTTGAGGCGGCAAGGGAAGCAAGCAGACCCAGTCTGTGTGCATCTGTGCGACCAGTACCATGGGCAGATGAGGCTGAGAAACAGTTTTCCAGGCTAGCCCCTTCTGGTTGCGAGGTATATGGAGACGTTCTCATAATTGGGGCAGGGCTGCTGGAGGCACCCTGAAGGGACCCCATCACTATGTTTGAAGTTTAAGGTGGCAAGGCAAGAAAGCAGCCCCAGTCTGTGTGCGCTTGTGCGAGCAGTGCCATGGGCAGATGAGGGTGAGCAACAGCTTTCAAGGCTAGCCCTTTCTGGGTGTGAGCTATCCGGAGACTTTCGCACTTTCAGTGCAGAGCTGCTGGAGGCACCTGGAAGGGACACCCGGGATTTGTTTGAAGTTTGAGGTGGCAAGGCCAGCAAGCAGCCCCAGTCTCTGGGTGCCTGTGCGAGCAGTGCCATGGGCAGATGAGGCTGAGCAACAGCTTTCCAGGCTAGCCCCTTCTGGGTTCGAGCTATCTGGAGACGTTCGCATTTTCGGTGCAGTGCTGCTAGAGGCACAGAGAACCCTGGGCTAAGTTTCAAGTTTGATGCGGCAAGGCAAGCAAGCAGACCCAGTCTCTGTGAGCTTGTGCGAGCAGTGCCATGGGCAGATGAGGCTGAGAAACAGTTTTCCAGGCTAGCCCCTTCTGGTTGCGAGGTATATGGAGACGTTCTCATAATTGGGGCAGGGCTGCTGGAGGCACCCTGAAGGGACCCCATCACTATGTTTGAAGTTTAAGGTGGCAAGGCAAGAAAGCAGCCCCAGTCTGTGTGCGCTTGTGCGAGCAGTGCCATGGGCAGATGAGGGTGAGCAACAGCTTTCAAGGCTAGCCCTTTCTGGGTGTGAGCTATCCGGAGACTTTCGCACTTTCAGTGCAGAGCTGCTGGAGGCACCTGGAAGGGACACCCGGGATTTGTTTGAAGTTTGAGGTGGCAAGGCCAGCAAGCAGCCCCAGTCTCTGGGTGCCTGTGCGAGCAGTGCCATGGGCAGATGAGGCTGAGCAACAGCTTTCCAGGCTAGCCCCTTCTGGGTTCGAGCTATCTGGAGACGTTCGCATTTTCGGTGCAGTGCTGCTAGAGGCACAGAGAACCCTGGGCTAAGTTTCAAGTTTGATGCGGCAAGGCAAGCAAGCAGACCCAGTCTCTGTGCGCTTGTGCGAGCAGTGCCATGGGCAGATGAGGCTGAGCAACAGCTTTCCAGGCTAGCCAATACTTGGTAAGTGATATCCTGAGACGTTTCATATTCGGGTGAGGGCTGCAGAAGGCCCCCAGATATGACCCCTTAGGCTACATTTGAAGTTTGAGGTGGCAAGGCAAGCTAACAGCCCTAGTCTCTGTGCGCCTGTGCGAGCAGCGCCATGGGCAGATGAGGCTGAGCAACAGCTT
This sequence comes from Opisthocomus hoazin, assembly GCF_030867145.1. Lineage (NCBI taxonomy): Eukaryota > Metazoa > Chordata > Aves > Opisthocomiformes > Opisthocomidae > Opisthocomus > Opisthocomus hoazin. The sequence goes on from NC_134453.1 coordinate 12,161,873, forward strand.
TCAAGGCTAGCCGTTTCTGGGTGCGAGCTATCCTGAGGCGTTCGCATTTTCGGTGCAGTGCTGCTGGAGGCACCAAGAAGGGACACCCGGGCTACGTTTGAAGTTTGAGGTGGCAAGGCAAGCAAGCAGCCCAAGTCTCTGGGCGCCTGTGCGAGCAGTGCCATGGGCAGATGAGGCTGAGCAACAGCTTTCCAGGCTCGCCCCTTCTGGTTGAGTGCTATCTGGAGACGTTCGCCTATTTGGGGCAGGGCTGCTGGAGGCACTAGGAAGGGACACCCGGGCTATGTTTGAAGTTTAAGGTGGCAAGGAAAGGAAGCAGCCCCAGTCTGAGTGCGCCTGTCCGACCAGTGCCATGGGCAGATGAGGCTGAGCAAAAGCTTTCCAGGCTAGTCCCTTCTTGGTAAGAGATATCCTGAGACGATCGCGAATTCAGGTCAGGTCTGCGGAAGGAGCTTGACAAGGACCCCCTAGGTTACTTTTGAAGTTTGAGGTGGCAAGGCAAGCAAGCAGCCCAAGTCTCTGTGCGCCTGCGTGAGCAGTGCCGTGTGCACATGAGACCGAAAAACAGCTTTCCAGGCTAGGCCCTTCTGGGTTCGAGCTATCTGGAGACGTTCGCATTTTCTGTGTAGTGCTGATAGATGCACCAAGAAGGGACCCCTGGGCTACGTTTCAAATTTGACGCGGCAAGGCAAGCAAGCAGCCCCAGTCTGTGTGCATCTGTGCGAGCAGTGCCAAGGGCAGATGAGGCTGAGCAAGAGATTTCCAGGATAGCCCCTTCTTGGTAATAGATATCCTAATACGCTCGCATATTCGGGACAGGGTTTACGGCAGGCGCCCGGCAAGGGTCCCCTAGGCTACATTTGAAGTTTGAGGTAGCAAGGTAAGCAAGCAGTCCTAGTCTTTGTGCGCTTTTGCGAGCTGTGGCATGGGCAGATGAGGCTGAGCAACAGCTTTCCATGCTAGCCCCTTCTGGGTGCCAGCTATCTGCAGACGTTCGCATTTTAAGAGCAGGGCTGCGAAAGGAGCCTGGCTGGGACACCACCATTCCCAGGCTACGTTTGAAGTTTGAGGTGGCAAGACAAGCAAGCAGCCCCATTATCTGTGCCTCTGTGCGAGCAGTGCCATGAGCAGATGAGGCTGAGAAACAGCTTTCCAGGCTAGCCCCTTCTGGCTGCCAGCTATCTGCAGACGTTGGCACTTTCGGAGCAGGTCTGCGAAAGGAGCCTGGCTGGGACACCACCATTCCCAGGCTACGTTTGAAGTTTGAGGTGGCAAGACAAGCAAGCAGCCCCATTCTCTGTGCCTCTGTGCGAGCAGTGCCATGGGCAGATGAGGCTGAGAAACAGCTTTCCATGCTAGCCCCTTCTGGCTGCCAGCTACCTGCAGACGTTCGCATTTTAAGAGCATGGCTGCGAAAGGAGCCTGGCTGGGACACGAACTTTCCCTGGCTACGTTTGAAGTTTGAGGTGGCAAGACAAGCAAGCAGCCCCATTCTCTGTGCCTCTGTGCGAGCAGTGCCATGAGCAGATGAGGCTGAGAAACAGCTTTCCAGGCTAGCCCCTTCTGGCTGCCAGCTATCTGCAGACATTCGCACTTTCGGAGCAGGGCTGCGAAAGGAGGCTGGCTGGGACACCACCATTCCCAGCATGCGTTTGAAGTTTGAGGTGGCAAGACAAGCAAGCAGCCCCAGTCTCTGTGCCTCTGTGCGAGCAGTGCCATGAGCAGATGAGGCTGAGCAACAGCTTTCCAGGATAGCCCCTTCTGGCTGCCAGCTATCTGCAGACGTTCGCACTTTCGGAGCAGGGCTGGGAAAGAAGCCTGGCTGGGACACAACTTTCCCAGGCTATGTTTCAAATTTGAGGTGGAAAGACAAGCAAGCAGCCCCATTCTCTGTGCCTCTGTGCGAGCACTGCCATTGGGAGATGAGGCTGAGCAACAGCTTTCCAGGCTAGCCACTTCTGGCTGCCAGCTATCTGCAGACATTCGCAATTTTGGAGCAGAGGTGTGAAAGCAGCCTGGCAGGGACAACCCACATTCCCAGCATGCGTTTGAAGTTTCAAGTGGCAAGACAAGCAAGCAGCACCAGTCTCTGGGCCTCTGTGCGAGCAGTGCCAAGGGCAGATGAGGCTGAGAAACAGCTCTCCAGGCTAGCCCCTTCTGGCTGCCAGCTATCTGCAGACGTTCGCATTTTAAGAGCATGGCTGCGAAAGTAGCCTGACAGGGACACAACCATTCCCAGCATGCGTTTGAAGTTTGAGGTGGCAAGACAAGCAAGCAGCCCCATTCTCTGTGCCTCTGTGCGAGCAGTGCCATGGGCAGATGAGGCTTAGCAACAGCTTTCCATGCTAGCCCCTTCTGGCTGCCAGCTACCTGCAGATGTTCGCATTTTAAGAGCAGGGCTGCGAAAGGAGCCTGGCAGGGACACCACCATTCCCAGGCTATGTTTGGAGTTTCAAGTGGCAAGACAAGCAAGACGCCCCAGTCTCTGTGCCTCTGTGCAAGCAGTGCCATAGGCAGATGAGGCTGAGCAACAGCTTTCCAGGCTAGCCCCTTCTTTGTAAGAGATATGCTGAAGACCCTCGCATATTAGGGTCAGGGATGCGGGAGGCCCCCGGCAAAGACCCCCTAGGCTATGTTTGAATTTTAAGGTGGCAAGGCAACCAAGCAGCCCCAGTCTGTGTGCTATTCTGTGACCAGTGCCATGGGCAGATGAGGCTGAGCAACAGCTTTCCAGGCTAGCCCCTTCTGGGTGCGGTCTATCTGAAGACGTTTGCACCTTCGGTGCAGGGCTGCTATAGGCTCACGGCAGGGACACTGGGGCTACGTTTGAAGTTTGAGTTGCAAGGCAAGCAAGCAGCCTCAGTCTCTGTGTGGCTGTGCGAGCAGTGCCATGGGCAAATGAGGCTGAGCAACAGTTTTCCAGGATAGCCCCTTCTTGGTAAGAGATATACTGGTACGCTCGCATATTCAGGTCAGGGCTGTGGGTGGCGCCTGGCAAAGACCCCATAGGAAATGTTATAAGTCTGAAGTAGCAAGGCAAGCAAGCAGCCCCAGTATCTGTGCGTCTGTGCGAGCTGTGCCATGCGCAGATGAGGCTTAGCAATAGCTTTCCAGGCTAGGCCCTTCTGGGTTCGAGCTATCTGGATACGTTCGCATTTTCGGAGCACGTCTGCTGGAGACACGAATCACGGAGTACCGAGCTACGTTTGAAGTTTGAGGTGGCAAGGCCAGCAAGCAGCCCCAGTCTCTGTGCGCCTGTGTGAGCAGTGCCAGGGGCAGATGAGGCTGAGCATCAGCTTTCCAGTCTAGGCCCTTCTGGGTTCGAGCTATCTGGAGACGTTCGCATTTTCGGTGCAGTGCTGCTAGAGGCACCAAGAAGGTACACCTGGGATACGTTGGAAGTTTTAAGTGGCAAGGCAAGCAAGCACCCCCAGTCTCTGTGCGCCTGTGCGAGCAGTGCCATGGGCAGATGAGGCTGAGCAACAGCTTTCCAGGCTAGGCCCTTCTGGATTCGAGATATCTGGATATGTTCGCGTTTTCAGTGCAGGTCTGCTGTAGGTACCCGGCTGGGACACCCGGGCTAATTTATAAGTTTAAGGTGGAAAGGCAAGCAAGCAGCCCCAGTCTCTGGGCGCCTGTGCGAGCAGTGCCATGGGCAGATGGGGCTGAGCAACAGCTTTCCAGGCTAGGGGATTCTGGGTTCGAGCTATCTGGAGACTTTCGCATTTTCGGTGCAGTGCTGCTAGACGCACCAAGAAGGGACCCCTGGGCTACGTTTCAAGTTTGAGTTGGCAAGGCAAGCAAGCAGACCCAGTCTCTGCGCATATGTGCGAGCAGTGCCATGGGCAGATGAGGCTGAGCAACAGCTTTCAAGGCTACGCCCTTCTGGATTCGAGATATCTGGATATGTTCGCATTTTCAGTGCAGGTGTGCTGGAGGCACCCTGAAGGGATCCCCGGGCTACGTTTCAAGTTTGACGCGGCAAGGCAAGTAAGCAGCCCCAGTTTCTGTGCATCTGTGCGTGCAGTGCCATGGGCAGATGAGGCTGAGCAACAGCTTTCCAGGCTAGCCCCTTCTGGCTGCCAGCGATCTGCAGACGTTCGCACTTTCGGAGCAGGGCTGCGAAAGGAGCCTGGCTGGGACACCACCATTCCCAGGCTACGTTTGAAGTTTGAGGTGGCAAGACAAGCAAGCAGCCCCAGTCTCTGTGCCTCTGTGCGAGCAGTGCCATGGGCAGATGAGGCTGAGCAACAGCTTTCCATGCTAGCCCCTTCTGGCTGCCAGCTACCTTCAGACGTTCGCACTTTCGGAGCAGGGCTGTGAAAGGAGCCTGGCAGAGACACCACCATTCCCAGGCTACGTTTGAAGTTTGAGGTGGCAAGACAATCAAGGAGCCCCATTCTCTGTGCCTCTTTGCGAGCAGTGCCATGGGCAGATGAGGCTGAGCAACAGCTTTCCATGCTAGCCCCTTCTGGCTGCCAGCTATCTGCAGACGTTCGCACTTTCGGAGCAGGGCTGGGAAAGAAGCCTGGCTGGGACACCAACTTTCCCAGGCTACGTTTGAAGTTTGAGGTGGCAAGACAAGCAAGCAGCCCCATTCTCTGTGCCTCTGTGCGAGCACTGCCATTGGGAGATGAGGCTGAGCAACAGCTTTCCAGGCTAGCCACTTCTGGCTGCCAGCTATCTGCAGACATTCGCAATTTTGGAGCAGAGGTGTGAAAGCAGCCTGGCAGGGACAACCCACATTCCCAGCATGCGTTTGAAGTTTCAAGTGTCAAGACAAGCAAGCAGCACCAGTCTCTGGGCCTCTGTGCGAGCACTGCCATGGGCAGATGAGGCTGAGAAACAGCTTTCCAGGCTAGCCCCTTCTGGCTGCCAGCTATCTGCAGACGTTCGCATTTTAAGAGCATGGCTGCGAAAGTAGCCTGACAGGGACACAACCATTCCCAGCATGCGTTTGAAGTTTGAGGTGGCAAGACAAGCAAGCAGCCCCATTCTCTGTGCCTCTGTGCGAGCAGTGCCATGGGCAGATGAGGCTTAGCAACAGCTTTCCATGCTAGCCCCTTCTGGCTGCCAGCTACCTGCAGATGTTCGCATTTTAAGAGCAGGGCTGCGAAAGGAGCCTGGCAGGGACACCACCATTCCCAGGCTATGTTTGGAGTTTCAAGTGGCAAGACAAGCAAGAAGCCCCAGTCTCTGTGCCTCTGTGCAAGCAGTGCCATAGGCAGATGAGGCTGAGCAACAGCTTTCCAGGCTAGCCCCTTCTTTGTAAGAGATATGATGAAGACCCTCGCATATTAGGGTCAGGGATGCGGGAGGCCCCCGGCAAAGACCCCCTAGGCTATGTTTGAATTTTAAGGTGGCAAGGCGACCCAGCAGCCCCAGTCTGTGTGCTATTCTGTGACCAGTGCCATGGGCAGATGAGGCTGAGCAACAGCTTTCCAGGCTAGCCCCTTCTGGGTGCGGTCTATCTGAAGACGTTTGCACCTTCGGTGCAGGGCTGCTATAGGCTCACGGCAGGGACACTGGGGCTACGTTTGAAGTTTGAGTTGCAAGGCAAGCAAGCAGCCTCAGTCTCTGTGTGGCTGTGCGAGCAGTGCCATGGGCAAATGAGGCTGTGCAACAGTTTTCCAGGATAGCCCCTTCTTGGTAAGAGATATACTGGTACGGTCGCATATTCAGGTCAGGGCTGTGGGTGGCGCCTGGCAAAGACCCCATAGGAAATGTTATAAGTCTGAAGTAGCAAGGCAAGCAAGCAGCCCCAGTATCTGTGCGTCTGTGCGAGCTGTGCCATGCGCAGATGAGGCTTAGCAATAGCTTTCCAGGCTAGGCCCTTCTGGGTTCGAGCTATCTGGATACGTTCGCATTTTCGGAGCACGTCTGCTGGAGACACGAATCACGGAGTACCGAGCTACGTTTGAAGTTTGAGGTGGCAAGGCCAGCAAGCAGCCCCAGTCTCTGTGCGCCTGTGCGAGCAGTGCCAGGGGCAGATGAGGCTGAGCATCAGCTTTCCAGGCTAGGCCCTTCTGGGTTCGAGCTATCTGGAGACGTTCGCATTTTCGGTGCAGTGCTGCTAGAGGCACCAAGAAGGTACACCTGGGATACGTTGGAAGTTTTAAGTGGCAAGGCAAGCAAGCATCCCCAGTCTCTGTGCGCCTGTGCGAGCAGTGCCATGGGCAGATGAGGCTGAGCAACAGCTTTCCAGGCTAGGCCCTTCTGGATTCGAGATATCTGGATATGTTCGCGTTTTCAGTGCAGGTCTGCTGTAGGTACCCGGCTGGGACACCCGGGCTAATTTATAAGTTTAAGGTGGAAAGGCAAGCAAGCAGCCCCAGTCTCTGGGCACCTGTGCGAGCAGTGCCATGCGCAGATGAGGCTGAGCAACAGCTTTCCAGGCTAGCCCCTTCTGGGTTCGAGCTATCTGGAGACGTTTGCACCTTCGGTGCAGGGCTGCTATAGGCTCCCGACAAGGACACCGGTGCTACGTTTGATGTTTGAGTTGGCAAGGCAAGCAAGCAGCCCCATTCTCTGGGCGTCTGTGCGAGCAGTGCCATGGGCAGATGGGGCTGAGCAACAGCTTTCCAGGCTAGGGGATTCTGGGTTCGAGCTATCTGGAGACTTTCGCATTTTCGGTGCAGTGCTGCTAGACACACCAAGAAGGGACCCCTGGGCTACGTTTGAAGTTTGAGTTGGCAAGGCAAGCAAGCAGACCCAGTCTCTGCGCATATGTGCGAGCAGTGCCATGGGCAGATGAGGCTGATCAACAGCTTTCAAGGCTACGCCCTTCTGGATTCGAGATATCTGGATATGTTCGCATTTTCAGTGCAGGTGTGCTGGAGGCACCCTGAAGGGATCCCCGGGCTACGTTTCAAGTTTGACGCGGCAAGGCAAGTAAGCAGCCCCAGTTTCTGTGCATCTGTGCGTGCAGTGCCATGGGCAGATGAGGCTGAGCAACAGCTTTCCAGGCTAGCCCCTTCTGGCTGCCAGCTATCTGCAGACGTTAGCACTTTCGGAGCAGGGCTGCGAAAGGAGCCTGGCTGGGACACCACCATTCCCAGGCTACGTTTGAAGTTTGAGGTGGCAAGACAAGCAAGCAGCCCCAGTCTCTGTGCCTCTGTGCGAGCAGTGCCATGGGCAGATGAGGCTGAGCAACAGCTTTCCATGCTAGCCCCTTCTGGCTGCCAGCTACCTGCAGACGTTCGCATTTTAAGAGCATGGCTGCGAAAGGAGCCTGGCTGGGACACGAACTTTCCCAGGCTACGTTTGAAGTTTGAGGTGGCAAGACAAGCAAGCAGTCCCATTCTCTGTGCCTCTGTGCGAGCAGTGCCATGAGCAGATGAGGCTGAGAAACAGCTTTCCAGGCTAGCCCCTTCTGGCTGCCAGCTATCTGCAGACGTTCGCACTTTCGGAGCATGGCTGCGAAAGGAGGCTGGCAGGGACACCACCATTCCCAGCATGCGTTTGAAGTTTGAGGTGGCAAGACAAGCAAGCAGCCCCATTCTCTGGGCCTCTGTGCGAGCAGTGCCATGGGCAGATGAGGCTGAGCAACAGCTTTCCAGGCTAGCCCCTTCTGGCTGCCAGCTACCTGCAGACATTCGCAATTTGGGAGCAGAGCTGTGAAAGCAGCGTGGCAGGGACAACCCACATTCCCAGCATGCGTTTGAAGTTTCAAGTGGCAAGACAAGCAAGCAGCCCCAGTCTCTGTGCCTCTGTGCGAGCAGTGCCATGGGCAGATGAGGCTGAGCAACAGCTTTCCAGGCTAGCCCCTTCTTTGTAAGAGATATGCTGAAGACGCTCGCATATTAGGGTCAGGGCTGCGGGAGGTCCCCGGCAAAGACCCCCTAGGCTATGTTTGAATTTTAAGGGGGCAAGGCAACCAAGCAGCCCCAGTCTGTGTGCTATTCTGCGACCAGTGCCATGGGCAGATGAGGCTGAGCAACAGCTTTCCAGGCTAGCCCCTTCTGGGTGCGGTCTATCTGAAGACGTTTGCACCTTCGGTGCAGGGCTGCTATAGGCTCACGGCAGGGACACTGGGGCTACGTTTGAAGTTTGAGTTGCAAGGCAAGCAAGCAGCCTCAGTCTCTGTGTGCCTGTGCGAGCAGTGCCATGGGCAGATGAGGCTGAGCAACAGTTTTCCAGGCTAGCCCCTTATGGTTGCGAGATATCTGGAGACGTTCTGATATTTGGGGCAGGGCTGCTGGAGGCACCCTGAAGGGACCCCATCACTATGTTTGAAGTTTAAGGTGGCAAGGCAAGCAAGCAGCTTCAGTCTGTGTGCGCTTGTGCGACCAGTGCCATGGGCAGATGAGGCAGAGCAACAGCTTTCCAGGATAGCCCCTTCCTGGTAAGAGACATCCTGAGACGCTCGCATATTCGGGACAGGGTTACGGCAGGCGCCCGTCAAGGGTCCCCTAGGCTACGTTTCAAGTTTGAGGTAGCAAGGCAAGTAAGCAGCCCCAGTCTCTGTGCTCTTGTGCGAGCAGTGCCATGGGCAAATGAGGCTGAGCAACAGTTTTCCAGGATAGCCCCTTCTTGGTAAGAGATATACTGGTACGCTCGCATATTCAGGTCAGGGCTGTGGGTGGCTCCTGGCAAAGACCCCATAGGAAATGTTATAAGTCTGAAGTAGCAAGGCAAGCAAGCAGCCCCAGTATCTGTGCGTCTGTGCGAGCTGTGCCATGCGCAGATGAGGCTTAGCAATAGCTTTCCAGGCTAGGCCCTTCTGGGTTCGAGCTATCTGGATACGTTCGCATTTTCGGAGCACGTCTGCTGGAGACACGAATCACGGAGTACCGAGCTACGTTTGAAGTTTGAGGTGGCAAGGCCAGCAAGCAGCCCCAGTCTCTGTGCGCCTGTGCGAGCAGTGCCAGGGGCAGATGAGGCTGAGCATCAGCTTTCCAGGCTAGGCCCTTCTGGGTTCGAGCTATCTGGAGACGTTCGCATTTTCGGTGCAGTGCTGCTAGAGGCACCAAGAAGGTACACCTGGGATACGTTGGAAGTTTTAAGTGGCAAGGCAAGCAAGCATCCCCAGTCTCTGTGCGCCTGTGCGAGCAGTGCCATGGGCAGATGAGGCTGAGCAACAGCTTTCCAGGCTAGGCCCTTCTGGATTCGAGATATCTGGATATGTTCGCGTTTTCAGTGCAGGTCTGCTGTAGGTACCCGGCTGGGACACCCGGGCTAATTTATAAGTTTAAGGTGGAAAGGCAAGCAAGCAGCCCCAGTCTCTGGGCGCCTGTGCGAGCAGTGCCACGGGCAGATGACGCTGAGCAAAAGCTTTCCAGGCTAGCCCCTTCTGGGTGCAAGCTATCTGGAGACATTTGCACCTTTGGTGCAGGGCTGCTATAGGCACCAGGCAGGGAGCCCCGGGCTACTTCTGTAGTTTCATGTGGCAAGGCAAGCAAGCAGCCACAGTGTCTGTGCATCTGTGCAAGCAGTGCCATGCACAGATGAGGCTGAGCAACAGCTTTCCAGGCTAGCCCCTTCTGGGTTCGAGCTATCTGGAGATGTTTGCACCTTCGGTGCAGGGCTGCTAGAGGCTCCTGACAAGGACACCGGTGCTACGTTTGAAGTTTGAGTTGGCAAGGCAAGCAAGCAGCCCCAGTCTCTGTGCCTCTGTGCGAGCAGTGCCATGGGCAGATGGGGCTGAGCAACAGCTTTCCAGGCTAGCCCCTTCTGGCTGCCAGCTATCTGCAGACATTCGCAATTTGGGAGCAGAGCTGTGAAAGCAGCCTGGCAGGGACAACCCACATTCCCAGCATGCGTTTGAAGTTTCAAGTGGCAAGACAAGCAAGCAGCACCAGTCTCTGGGCCTCTGTGCGAGCAGTGCCATGGGCAGATGAGGCTGAGCAACAGCTTTCCATGCTAGCCCCTTCTGGCTGCCAGCTACCTGCAGACGTTCGCATTTTAAGAGCAGGGCTGTGAAAGGAGCCTGGCAGGGACACCACCATTCCCAGGCTACGTTTGGAGTTTCAAGTGGCAAGACAAGCAAGAAGCCCCAGTCTCTGTGCCTCTGTGCGAGCAGTGCCATGGGCAGATGAGGCTGAGCAACAGCTTTCCAGGCTAGCCCCTTCTTTGTAAGAGATATGCTGAAGACGCTCGCATATTAGGGTCAGGGCTGTGGGAGGCCCCCGGCAAAGACCCCCTAGGCTATGTTTGAATTTTAAGGGGGCAAGGCAACCAAGCAGCCCCAGTCTGTGTGCTATTCTGCGACCAGTGCCATGGGCAGATGAGGCTGAGCAACAGCTTTCCAGGCTAGCCCCTTCTGGGTGCGATCTATCTGGAGATGTTCGCATTTTCAGTGCAGGTCTGCTGGAGGCACCCAGCAGGGAGCCCCGGGCTACGTTTGAAGATTGAGGTGGCAAGGCAAGCAAGCAGCCCCAGTCTCTGGGCGTCTGTGCGAGCAGTGCCAAGGGCAGATGGGGCTGAGCAACAGCTTTCCAGGCTAGCCGCTTCTTGGTAAGAGATATCCTCAGACACTCGTGGATTCATGTCATGGTTGCGGAACGAGCTTGGCAAGGACACCCTAGGATATTTTTGAAGCTTGAGTTGGCGAGGCAAGCAAGCAGCCCCTGTCTCTGTGTGCCTGTGCGAGCAGTGCCATGCGCAGATGAGGCTGAGCAACGGCTTTCCAGGCTCGCCCCTTCTGTTTGAGAGCTATCTGGAGACTTTCGCGTATTTAAGGCAGGGCTGCTGGAGGCACCCGGAAGGGACACCCGGGCTATATTTGAAGTTTAAGGTGGCAAGGCAAGCAAGCAGCCCCAGTTTGTGTGCGCTTGTGCGATCAGTGCCATGGGCAGATGAGGGTGAGCAACAGCTTTCCAGGATAGCCCCTTCTTGGTAAGAGATATCCTGAGACGCTCGTGGATTCAGTTCATGGCTGCGGAATGAGCTTGGCAAGGACCCCCTAGGTTATTTTAAAGTTTGAGGTGGCAAGGCCAGCAAGCAGCCCCAATCTCTGTGCATCTGTACGAGCAGTGCTATGCGCAGATGAGTCTGAGAAATAGCTTTCCAGGCTGGCACCTTCTTGGTGCGAGCTATCTGGAGACGTTTGCACCTTCCGTGCAGGTCTGCTAGAGGCTCCCGACAGGGACACCAGGGCTACATTTGAAGTTTGAGGTGGCAAGGCCAGCAAGCAGCCCCAGTCTCTGTGCACTTGTGCGAGCAGTGCCATGGGCAGATGAGGCTGAGCAACAGCTTTCCAGGCTCGCCCCTTCTGGTTGAGAGCTATCTGGAGACGTTCGCATATTTGGGGCTGGGCTGCTGGAGGCACCCGGCCGGGACACCCGGGCTATGTTTGAAGTTTAAGGTGGCAAGGCCAGGAAGCAGCCCCAGTCTCAGTGCGCCTGTCCGACCAGTGCCATGGGCAGATGAGGCTGAGCAACAGCTTTGCAGGATAGGCCCTTCTGGGTTCGAGCTATCTGGCGACGTTCGCATTGTTGGTGCAGTGCTGCTAGAGGCACCAAGAAGGGACCCCTGGGCTACGTTTCAAGTTTGACGCGGCAAGGCAAGCAAGCAGACCCAGTCTCTGTGCATCTGTGCGAGCAGTGCCATGGGCAGATGAGGCTTAGCAACAGCTTTCCATGCTAGCCCCTTCTGGCTGCCAGCTACCTGCAGACGTTCGCATTTTAAGAGCAGGGCTGCGAAAGGAGCCTGGCAGGGACACCACCATTCCCAGGCTATGTTTGGAGTTTCAAGTGGCAAGACAAGCAAGAAGCCCCAGTCTCTGTGCCTCTGTGCAAGCAGTGCCATAGGCAGATGAGGCTGAGCAACAGCTTTCCAGGCTAGCCCCTTCTTTGTAAGAGATATGCTGAAGACCCTCGCATATTAGGGTCAGGGATGCGGGAGGCCCCCGGCAAAGACCCCCTAGGCTATGTTTGAATTTTAAGGTGGCAAGGCAACCAAGCAGCCCCAGTCTGTGTGCTATTCTGTGACCAGTGCCATGGGCAGATGAGGCTGAGCAACAGCTTTCCAGGCTAGCCCCTTCTGGGTGCGGTCTATCTGAAGACGTTTGCACCTTCGGTGCAGGGCTGCTATAGGCTCACGGCAGGGACACTGGGGCTACGTTTGAAGTTTGAGTTGCAAGGCAAGCAAGCAGCCTCAGTCTCTGTGTGGCTGTGCGAGCAGTGCCATGGGCAAATGAGGCTGAGCAACAGTTTTCCAGGATAGCCCCTTCTTGGTAAGAGATATACTGGTACGCTCGCATATTCAGGTCAGGGCTGTGGGTGGCGCCTGGCAAAGACCCCATAGGAAATGTTATAAGTCTGAAGTAGCAAGGCAAGCAAGCAGCCCCAGTATCTGTGCGTCTGTGCGAGCTGTGCCATGCGCAGATGAGGCTTAGCAATAGCTTTCCAGGCTAGGCCCTTCTGGGTTCGAGCTATCTGGATACGTTCGCATTTTCGGAGCACGTCTGCTGGAGACACGAATCACGGAGTACCGAGCTACGTTTGAAGTTTGAGGTGGCAAGGCCAGCAAGCAGCCCCAGTCTCTGTGCGCCTGTGCGAGCAGTGCCATGGGCAGATGAGGCTGAGCATCAGCTTTCCAGGCTAGCCCCTTCTGGGTTCGAGCTATCTGGAGACGTTCGCATTTTCGGTGCAGTGCTGCTAGAGGCACAGAGAACCCTGGGCTAAGTTTCAAGTTTGATGCGGCAAGGCAAGCAAGCAGACCCAGTCTCTGTGCGCTTGTGCGAGCAGTGCCATGGGCAGATGAGGCTGAGCAACAGCTTTCAAGGCTAGCCCTTTCTGGGTAAGATCTATCTGGAGATGTTTGCATTTTCAGTGCAGGTCTGCTGGAGGCAACCGGCACGCACGCCCGGGATTTGTTTGAAGTTTGAGGTGGCAAGGCAAGCACGCAGACCCAGTCTCTGTGCATCTGTGTGAGCAGTGCCATGGGCAGATGAGGCTGAGCAACAGCTTTCCAGGCTAGCCCCTTCTGGGTTCGAGCTATCTGGAGACGTTCGCATTTTCGGTGCAGTGCTGCTAGAGGCACCAAGAAGGGACCCTTGGGCTACGTTTCAAGTTTGACGCGGCAAGGCAAGCAAGCAGCCCCAGTCTGTGTGCGCTTGTGCGAGCAGTGCCATGGGCAGATGAGGCTGAGCAACAGCTTTCCAGGCTAGCCAATACTTGGTAAGTGATATCCTGAGACGTTTCATATTCGGGTGAGGGCTGCAGAAGGCCCCCAGATATGACCCCTTAGGCTACATTTGAAGTTTGAGGTGGCAAGGCAAGCAAACAGCCCTAGTCTCTGTGCGCCTGTGCGAGCAGCGCCATGGGCAGATGAGGCTGAGCAACAGCTTTCAAGGCTAGCCCTTTCTGGGTGCGAGCTATCCTGAGGCGTTCGCATTTTCGGTGCAGTGCTGCTGGAGGCACCAAGAAGGGACACCCGGGCTACGTTTGAAGTTTGAGGTGGCAAGGCAAGCAAGCAGCCCAAGTCTCTGGGCGCCTGTGCGAGCAGTGCCATGGGCAGATGAGGCTGAGCAACAGCTTTCTAGGCTCGCCCCTTCTGGTTGAGTGCTATCTGGAGACCTTCGCCTATTTGGGGCAGGGCTGCGAAAGGAGCCTGGCTGGGACACCACCATTCCCAGGCTACGTTTGAAGTTTGAGGTGGCAAGACAAGCAAGCAGCCCCAGTCTCTGTGCCTCTGTGCGAGCAGTGCCATGGGCAGATGAGGCTGAGCAACAGCTTTCCATGCTAGCCCCTTCTGGCTGCCAGCTACCTGCAGACGTTCGCATTTTAAGAGCATGGCTGCGAAAGGAGCCTGGCTGGGACACGAACTTTCCCAGGCTACGTTTGAAGTTTGAGGTGGCAAGACAAGCAAGCAGTCCCATTCTCTGTGCCTCTGTGCGAGCAGTGCCATGAGCAGATGAGGCTGAGAAACAGCTTTCCAGGCTAGCCCCTTCTGGCTGCCAGCTATCTGCAGACGTTCGCACTTTCGGAGCAGGGCTGCGAAAGGAGGCTGGCAGGGACACCACCATTCCCAGCATGCGTTTGAAGTTTGAGGTGGCAAGACAAGCAAGCAGCCCCATTCTCTGGGCCTCTGTGCGAGCAGTGCCATGGGCAGATGAGGCTGAGAAACAGCTTTCCAGGCTAGCCCCTTCTGGCTGCCAGCTATCTGCAGACATTCGCAATTTGGGAGCAGAGCTGTGAAAGCAGCGTGGCAGGGACAACCCACATTCCCAGCATGCGTTTGAAGTTTCAAGTGGCAAGACAAGCAAGCAGCCCCAGTCTCTGTGCCTCTGTGCGAGCAGTGCCATGGGCAGATGAGGCTGAGAAACAGCTTTCCAGGCTAGCCCCTTCTTTGTAAGAGATATGCTGAAGACGCTCGCATATTAGGGTCAGGGCTGCGGGAGGCCCCCGGCAAAGACCCCCTAGGCTATGTTTGAATTTTAAGGTGGCAAGGCAACCAAGCAGCCCCAGTCTGTGTGCTATTCTGCGACCAGTGCCATGGGCAGATGAGGCTGAGCAACAGCTTTCCAGGCTAGCCCCTTCTGGGTGCGGTCTATCTGAAGACGTTTGCACCTTCGGTGCAGGGCTGCTATAGGCTCACGGCAGGGACACTGGGGCTACGTTTGAAGTTTGAGTTGCAAGGCAAGCAAGCAGCCTCAGTCTCTGTGTGCCTGTGCGAGCAGTGCCATGGGCAGATGAGGCTGAGCAACAGTTTTCCAGGCTAGCCCCTTATGGTTGCGAGATATCTGGAGACGTTCTGATATTTGGGGCAGGGCTGCTGGAGGCACCCTGAAGGGACCCCATCACTATGTTTGAAGTTTAAGGTGGCAAGGCAAGCAAGCAGCTTCAGTCTGTGTGCGCTTGTGCGACCAGTGCCATGGGCAGATGAGGCAGAGCAACAGCTTTCCAGGATAGCCCCTTCCTGGTAAGAGACATCCTGAGACGCTCGCATATTCGGGACAGGGTTACGGCAGGCGCCCGTCAAGGGTCCCCTAGGCTACGTTTCAAGTTTGAGGTAGCAAGGCAAGTAAGCAGCCCCAGTCTCTGTGCTCTTGTGCGAGCAGTGCCATGGGCAAATGAGGCTGAGCAACAGTTTTCCAGGATAGCCCCTTCTTGGTAAGAGATATACTGGTACGCTCGCATATTCAGGTCAGGGCTGTGGGTGGCTCCTGGCAAAGACCCCATAGGAAATGTTATAAGTCTGAAGTAGCAAGGCAAGCAAGCAGCCCCAGTATCTGTGCGTCTGTGCGAGCTGTGCCATGCGCAGATGAGGCTTAGCAATAGCTTTCCAGGCTAGGCCCTTCTGGGTTCGAGCTATCTGGATACGTTCGCATTTTCGGAGCACGTCTGCTGGAGACACGAATCACGGAGTACCGAGCTACGTTTGAAGTTTGAGGTGGCAAGGCCAGCAAGCAGCCCCAGTCTCTGTGCGCCTGTGCGAGCAGTGCCAGGGGCAGATGAGGCTGAGCATCAGCTTTCCAGGCTAGGCCCTTCTGGGTTCGAGCTATCTGGAGACGTTCGCATTTTCGGTGCAGTGCTGCTAGAGGCACCAAGAAGGTACACCTGGGATACGTTGGAAGTTTTAAGTGGCAAGGCAAGCAAGCATCCCCAGTCTCTGTGCGCCTGTGCGAGCAGTGCCATGGGCAGATGAGGCTGAGCAACAGCTTTCCAGGCTAGGCCCTTCTGGATTCGAGATATCTGGATATGTTCGCGTTTTCAGTGCAGGTCTGCTGTAGGTACCCGGCTGGGACACCCGGGCTAATTTATAAGTTTAAGGTGGAAAGGCAAGCAAGCAGCCCCAGTCTCTGGGCGCCTGTGCGAGCAGTGCCATGGGCAGATGACGCTGAGCAAAAGCTTTCCAGGCTAGCCCCTTCTGGGTGCAAGCTATCTGGAGACATTTGCACCTTTGGTGCAGGGCTGCTATAGGCACCAGGCAGGGAGCCCCGGGCTACTTCTGTAGTTTCATGTGGCAAGGCAAGCAAGCAGCCACAGTGTCTGTGCATCTGTGCAAGCAGTGCCATGCGCAGATGAGGCTGAGCAACAGCTTTCCAGGCTAGCCCCTTCTGGGTTCGAGCTATCTGGAGATGTTTGCACCTTCGGTGCAGGGCTGCTAGAGGCTCCTGACAAGGACACCGGTGCTACGTTTGAAGTTTGAGTTGGCAAGGCAAGCAAGCAGCCCCAGTCTCTGTGCCTCTGTGCGAGCAGTGCCATGGGCAGATGGGGCTGAGCAACAGCTTTCCAGGCTAGGGGATTCTGGGTTCAAGCTATCTGGAGACGTTCGCATTTTCGGTGCAGTGCTGCTAGACGCACCAAGAAGGGACCCCTGGGCTACGTTTCAAGTTTAAGTTGGCAAGGCAAGCAAGCAGCCCCATTCTCTGTGCCTCTGTGCGAGCAGTGCCATGGGCAGATGAGGCTGAGCAACAGCTTTCCAGGCTAGCCCCTTCTGGCTGCCAGCTATCTGCAGACATTCGCAATTTGGGAGCAGAGCTGTGAAAGCAGCCTGGCAGGGACAACCCACATTCCCAGCATGCGTTTGAAGTTTCAAGTGGCAAGACAAGCAAGCAGCCCCAGTCTCTGGGCCTCTGTGCGAGCAGTGCCATGGGCAGATGAGGCTGAGCAACAGCTTTCCATGCTAGCCCCTTCTGGCTGCCAGCTATCTGCAGACATTCGCAATTTGGGAGCAGGGCTGCGAAAGGAGCCTGGCAGGGACACCACCATTCCCAGGCTACGTTTGGAGTTTCAAGTGGCAAGACAAGCAAGAAGCCCCAGTCTCTGTGCCTCTGTGCGAGCAGTGCCATGGGCAGATGAGGCTGAGCAACAGCTTTCCAGGCTAGCCCCTTCTTTGTAAGAGATATGCTGAAGACGCTCGCATATTAGGGTCAGGGCTGTGGGAGGCCCCCGGCAAAGACCCCCTAGGCTATGTTTGAATTTTAAGGGGGCAAGGCAACCAAGCAGCCCCAGTCTGTGTGCTATTCTGCGACCAGTGCCATGGGCAGATGAGGCTGAGCAACAGCTTTCCAGGCTAGCCCCTTCTGGGTGCGATCTATCTGGAGATGTTCGCATTTTCAGTGCAGGTCTGCTGGAGGCACCCAGCAGGGAGCCCCGGGCTACGTTTGAAGATTGAGGTGGCAAGGCAAGCAAGCAGCCCCAGTCTCTGGGCGTCTGTGCGAGCAGTGCCAAGGGCAGATGGGGCTGAGCAACAGCTTTCCAGGCTAGCCGCTTCTTGGTAAGAGATATCCTCAGACACTCGTGGATTCATGTCATGGCTGCGGAACGAGCTTGGCAAGGACACCCTAGGATATTTTTGAAGCTTGAGTTGGCGAGGCAAGCAAGCAGCCCCAGTCTCTGTGTGCCTGTGCGAGCAGTGCCATGCGCAGATGAGGCTGAGCAACGGCTTTCCAGGCTCGCCCCTTCTGTTTGAGAGCTATCTGGAGACTTTCGCGTATTTAAGGCAGGGCTGCTGGAGGCACCCGGAAGGGACACCCGGGCTATATTTGAAGTTTAAGGTGGCAAGGCAAGCAAGCAGCCCCAGTTTGTGTGCGCTTGTGCGATCAGTGCCATGGGCAGATGAGGGTGAGCAACAGCTTTCCAGGATAGCCCCTTCTTGGTAAGAGATATCCTGAGACGCTCGTGGATTCAGTTCATGGCTGCGGAATGAGCTTGGCAAGGACCCCCTAGGTTATTTTAAAGTTTGAGGTGGCAAGGCCAGCAAGCAGCCCCAATCTCTGTGCATCTGTACGAGCAGTGCTATGCGCAGATGAGTCTGAGAAATAGCTTTCCAGGCTGGCACCTTCTTGGTGCGAGCTATCTGGAGACGTTTGCACCTTCCGTGCAGGTCTGCTAGAGGCTCCCGACAGGGACACCAGGGCTACATTTGAAGTTTGAGGTGGCAAGGCCAGCAAGCAGCCCCAGTCTCTGTGCACTTGTGCGAGCAGTGCCATGGGCAGATGAGGCTGAGCAACAGCTTTCCAGGCTCGCCCCTTCTGGTTGAGAGCTATCTGGAGACGTTCGCATATTTGGGGCTGGGCTGCTGGAGGCACCCGGCCGGGACACCCGGGCTATGTTTGAAGTTTAAGGTGGCAAGGCCAGGAAGCAGCCCCAGTCTCAGTGCGCCTGTCCGACCAGTGCCATGGGCAGATGAGGCTGAGCAACAGCTTTGCAGGATAGGCCCTTCTGGGTTCGAGCTATCTGGCGACGTTCGCATTGTTGGTGCAGTGCTGCTAGAGGCACCAAGAAGGGACCCCTGGGCTACGTTTCAAGTTTGACGCGGCAAGGCAAGCAAGCAGACCCAGTCTCTGTGCATCTGTGCGAGCAGTGCCATGGGCAGATGAGGCTGAGAAACAGATTTCCTGGCTAGCCCCTTCTGGGTGCGGGCTATCTGGAGACTTTCGCATTTACGGAGCACGTGTGCTGGAGTCACAAATCACGGAGTCCCGGGCTACGTTTCAAGTTTGAGGTGGCAAGGCCAGCAAGCAGCCCCAGTCTCTGTGCATCTGTGCGAGCAGTGCCATGCGCAGATGAGGCGGAGCGACTGCTTTCAAGTCTCTTCTCTTCTGGGTGCGATCTGTCTGGAGATGTTCGCATTTTCAGTGCAGGTCTGCTGGAGGCACCCGGCAGGGAGCCCCGGTCTACGTTTGAAGTTTGAGGTGCAAAGGCCAGCAAGCAGCCCCAGTCTCTGTGCGTCTGTGCAGGCAATGCCATGAGCAGCTGAGGCTGAGCAACACCATTCCAGGCTAGCCTTCTCTGGGTTAGAGATATTTGGAGACATTTGCATTTTCGGTGCAGGGCTGCTGGAGTTACCTGGCTGGGACACCCGGGCTAAGTTCTAAGTTTAATGTGGAAAGGCAAGCAAGCAGCCGCAGTCTCTGTGCATCTGTGCGAGCAGTGCCATGCGCAGATGAGGATGAGCAACAGCTCTCAGGTCTACTCCCTTCTGGGTGCGATCTGTCTGGAGATGTTCGCATTTTCAGTGCAGGTCTGCTGGAGGCACCCGGAAGGGAGCTCCGGGCTACGATTGAAGTTTGAGGTGGCAAGGCAGGCAAGCAGCCCCTGTCTCTGTGC
The DNA here is from genome assembly GCF_030867145.1 of Opisthocomus hoazin. Classification (NCBI taxonomy): domain Eukaryota; kingdom Metazoa; phylum Chordata; class Aves; order Opisthocomiformes; family Opisthocomidae; genus Opisthocomus; species Opisthocomus hoazin. The sequence goes on from NC_134453.1 coordinate 12,180,874, forward strand.
GTCTGTGCAAGAAATGCCATGAGAACTGAGTCTGAACAACATCTTTCCAGACTAAACCCTTCTTGGTAATAGATATACTGAGACGTTCGCATTTTCGGTGCAGGGCTGCAGTAGGCACCAAGCAGGGAGCCCCAAGCTACTTTTGTAGTTTGAGGCGGCAAGGGAAGCAAGCAGACCCAGTCTGTGTGCATCTGTGCGACCAGTACCATGGGCAGATGAGGCTGAGAAACAGTTTTCCAGGCTAGCCCCTTATGGTTGCGAGGTATATGGAGACGTTCTCATAATTGGGGCAGGGCTGCTGGAGGCACCCTGAAGGGACCCCATCACTATGTTTGAAGTTTAAGGTGGCAAGGCAAGAAAGCAGCCCCAGTCTGTGTGCGCTTGTACGAGCAGTGCCATGGGCAGATGAGGGTGAGCAACAGCTTTCAAGGCTAGCCCTTTCTGGGTGTGAGCTATCCGGAGACTTTCGCACTTTCAGTGCAGAGCTGCTGGAGGCACCTGGAAGGGACACCCGGGATTTGTTTGAAGTTTGAGGTGGCAAGGCCAGCAAGCAGCCCCAGTCTCTGGGTGCCTGTGCGAGCAGTGCCATGGGCAGATGAGGCTGAGCAACAGCTTTCCAGGCTAGCCCCTTCTGGGTTCGAGCTATCTGGAGACGTTCGCATTTTCGGTGCAGTGCTGCTAGAGGCACAGAGAACCCTGGGCTAAGTTTCAAGTTTGATGCGGCAAGGCAAGCAAGCAGACCCAGTCTCTGTGCGCTTGTGCGAGCAGTGCCATGGGCAGATGAGGCTGAGCAACAGCTTTCAAGGCTAGCCCTTTCTGGGTAAGATCTATCTGGAGATGTTTGCATTTTCAGTGCAGGTCTGCTGGAGGCAACCGGCACGCACGCCCGGGATTTGTTTGAAGTTTGAGGTGGCAAGGCAAGCACGCAGACCCAGTCTCTGTGCATCTGTGTGAGCAGTGCTATGGGCAAATGAGGCTGAGCAACAGTTTTCCAGGCTATGCCCTTCTAGGTTCGAGGTATCTGGAGACGTTCGCATTTTCGGTGCAGTGCTGCTAGAGGCACCAAGAAGGGACCCTTGGGCTACGTTTCAAGTTTGACGCGGCAAGGCAAGCAAGCAGCCCCAGTCTGTGTGCGCTTGTGCGAGCAGTGCCATGGGCAGATGAGGCTGAGCAACAGCTTTCCAGGCTAGCCAATACTTGGTAAGTGATATCCTGAGACGTTTCATATTCGGGTGAGGGCTGCAGAAGGCCCCCAGATTTGACCCCTTAGGCTACATTTGAAGTTTGAGGTGGCAAGGCAAGCAAACAGCCCTAGTCTCTGTGCGCCTGTGCGAGCAGCGCCATGGGCAGATGAGGCTGAGCAACAGCTTTCAAGGCTAGCCGTTTCTGGGTGCGAGCTATCCTGAGGCGTTCGCATTTTCGGTGCAGTGCTGCTGGAGGCATCAAGAAGGGACACCCGGGCTACGTTTGAAGTTTGAGTTGGCAAGGCAAGCAAGCAGCCCGAGTCTCTGGGCGCCTGTGCGAGCAGTGCCATGGGCAGATGAGGCTGAGCAACAGCTTTCCAGGCTCGCCCCTTCTGGTTGAGTGCTATCTGGAGACGTTCGCCTATTTGGGGCAGGGCTGCTGGAGGCACTAGGAAGGGACACCCGGGCTATGTTTGAAGTTTAAGGTGGCAAGGAAAGGAAGCAGCCCCAGTCTGAGTGCGCCTGTCCGACCAGTGCCATGGGCAGATGAGGCTGAGCAAAAGCTTTCCAGGCTAGTCCCTTCTTGGTAAGAGATATCCTGAGACGATCGCGAATTCAGGTCAGGTCTGCGGAAGGAGCTTGACAAGGACCCCCTAGGTTACTTTTGAAGTTTGAGGTGGCAAGGCAAGCAAGCAGCCCAAGTCTCTGTGCGCCTGCGTGAGCAGTGCCGTGTGCACATGAGACCGAAAAACAGCTTTCCAGGCTAGGCCCTTCTGGGTTCGAGCTATCTGGAGACGTTCGCATTTTCTGTGTAGTGCTGATAGATGCACCAAGAAGGGACCCCTGGGCTACGTTTCAAATTTGACGCGGCAAGGCAAGCAAGCAGCCCCAGTCTGTGTGCATCTGTGCGAGCAGTGCCAAGGGCAGATGAGGCTGAGCAAGAGCTTTCCAGGATAGCCCCTTCTTGGTAATAGATATCCTGAGACGCTCGCATATTCGGGACAGGGTTTACGGTAGGCGCCCGGCAAGGGTCCCCTAGGCTACATTTGAAGTTTGAGGTAGCAAGGTAAGCAAGCAGTCCTAGTCTTTGTGCGCTTTTGCGAGCTGTGGCATGGGCAGATGAGGCTGAGCAACAGCTTTCCATGCTAGCCCCTTCTGGGTGCCAGCTATCTGCAGACGTTCGCATTTTAAGAGCAGGGCTGCGAAAGGAGCCTGGCTGGGACACCACCATTCCCAGGCTACGTTTGAAGTTTGAGGTGGCAAGACAAGCAAGCAGCCCCATTCTCTGTGCCTCTGTGCGAGCAGTGCCATAGGCAGATGAGGCTGAGCAACAGCTTTCCAGGCTAGCCCCTTCTTTGTAAGAGATATGCTGAAGACGCTCGCATATTAGGGTCAGGGCTACGGGAGGCCCCCGGCAAAGACCCCCTAGGCTATGTTTGAATTTTAAGGTGGCAAGGCGACCAAGCAGCCCCAGTCTGTGTGCTATTCTGTGACCAGTGCCATGGGCAGATGAGGCTGAGCAACAGCTTTCCAGGCTAGCCCCTTCTGGGTGCGGTCTATCTGAAGACGTTTGCACCTTCGGTGCAGGGCTGCTATAGGCTCACGGCAGGGACACTGGGGCTACGTTTGAAGTTTGAGTTGCAAGGCAAGCAAGCAGCCTCAGTCTCTGTGTGGCTGTGCGAGCAGTGCCATGGGCAAATGAGGCTGAGCAACAGTTTTCCAGGATAGCCCCTTCTTGGTAAGAGATATACTGGTACGGTCGCATATTCACGTCAGGGCTGTGGGTGGCGCCTGGCAAAGACCCCATAGGAAATGTTATAAGTCTGAAGTAGCAAGGCAAGCAAGCAGCCCCAGTATCTGTGCGTCTGTGCGAGCTGTGCCATGCGCAGATGAGGCTTAGCAATAGCTTTCCAGGCTAGGCCCTTCTGGGTTCGAGCTATCTGGATACGTTCGCATTTTCGGAGCACGTCTGCTGGAGACACGAATCACGGAGTACCGAGCTACGTTTGAAGTTTGAGGTGGCAAGGCCAGCAAGCAGCCCCAGTCTCTGTGCGCCTGTGCGAGCAGTGCCAGGGGCAGATGAGGCTGAGCATCAGCTTTCCAGGCTAGGCCCTTCTGGGTTCGAGCTATCTGGAGACGTTCGCATTTTCGGTGCAGTGCTGCTAGAGGCACCAAGAAGGTACACCTGGGATACGTTGGAAGTTTTAAGTGGCAAGGCAAGCAAGCACCCCCAGTCTCTGGGCGCCTGTGCGAGCAGTGCCATGGGCAGATGAGGCTGAGCAACAGCTTTCCAGGCTAGGCCCTTCTGGATTCGAGATATCTGGATATGTTCGCGTTTTCAGTGCAGGTCTGCTGTAGGTACCCGGCTGGGACACCCGGGCTAATTTATAAGTTTAAGGTGGAAAGGCAAGCAAGCAGCCCCAGTCTCTGGGCGCCTGTGCGAGCAGTGCCATGCGCAGATGAGGCTGAGCAACAGCTTTCCAGGCTAGCCCCTTCTGGGTTCGAGCTATCTGGAGACGTTTCCACCTTCGGTGCAGGGCTGCTAGAGGCTCCCGACAAGGACACCGGTGCTACGTTTGATGTTTGAGTTGGCAAGGCAAGCAAGCAGCCCCATTCTCTGGGCGTCTGTGCGAGCAGTGCCATGGGCAGATGGGGCTGAGCAACAGCTTTCCAGGCTAGGGGATTCTGGGTTCGAGCTATCTGGAGACTTTCGCATTTTCGGTGCAGTGCTGCTAGACGCACCAAGAAGGGACCCCTGGGCTACGTTTCAAGTTTGAGTTGGCAAGGCAAGCAAGCAGACCCAGTCTCTGCGCATATGTGCGAGCAGTGCCATGGGCAGATGAGGCTGAGCAACAGCTTTCCAGGCTAGGCCCTTCTGGATTCGAGATATCTGGATATGTTCGCATTTTCAGTGCAGGTGTGCTGGAGGCACCCTGAAGGGATCCCCGGGCTACGTTTCAAGTTTGACGCGGCAAGGCAAGTAAGCAGCCCCAGTTTCTGTGCATCTGTGCGTGCAGTGCCATGGGCAGATGAGGCTGAGCAACAGCTTTCCAGGCTAGCCCCTTCTGGCTGCCAGCGATCTGCAGACGTTCGCACTTTCGGAGCAGGGCTGCGAAAGGAGCCTGGCTGGGACACCACCATTCCCAGGCTACGTTTGAAGTTTGAGGTGGCAAGACAAGCAAGCAGCCCCAGTCTCTGTGCCTCTGTGCGAGCAGTGCCATGGGCAGATGAGGCTGAGCAACAGCTTTCCATGCTAGCCCCTTCTGGCTGCCAGCTACCTGCAGACGTTCGCATTTTAAGAGCATGGCTGCGAAAGGAGCCTGGCTGGGACACGAACTTTCCCAGGCTACGTTTGAAGTTTGAGGTGGCAAGACAAGCAAGCAGCCCCATTCTCTGTGCCTCTGTGCGAGCAGTGCCATGGGCAGATGAGGCTGAGCAACAGCTTTCCAGGCTAGCCACTTCTGGCTGCCAGCTATCTGCAGACATTCGCAATTTTGGAGCAGAGGTGTGAAAGCAGCCTGGCAGGGACAACCCACATTCCCAGCATGCGTTTGAAGTTTCAAGTGGCAAGACAAGCAAGCAGCACCAGTCTCTGGGCCTCTGTGCGAGCAGTGCCAAGGGCAGATGAGGCTGAGAAACAGCTTTCCAGGCTAGCCCCTTCTGGCTGCCAGCTACCTGCAGACGTTCGCATTTTAAGAGCATGGCTGCGAAAGTAGCCTGACAGGGAAACAACCATTCCCAGCATGCGTTTGAAGTTTGAGGTGGCAAGACAAGCAAGCAGCCCCATTCTCTGTGCCTCTGTGCGAGCAGTGCCATGGGCAGATGAGGCTGAGCAACAGCTTTCCATGCTAGCCCCTTCTGGCTGCCAGCTATCTGCAGACGTTCGCACTTTCGGAGCAGGGCTGGGAAAGAAGCCTGGCTGGGACACCAACTTTCCCAGGCTACGTTTGAAGTTTGAGGTGGCAAGACAAGCAAGCAGCCCCATTCTCTGTGCCTCTGTGCGAGCACTGCCATTGGGAGATGAGGCTGAGCAACAGCTTTCCAGGCTAGCCACTTCTGGCTGCCAGCTATCTGCAGACATTCGCAATTTTGGAGCAGAGGTGTGAAAGCAGCCTGGCAGGGACAACCCACATTCCCAGCATGCGTTTGAAGTTTCAAGTGGCAAGACAAGCAAGCAGCACCAGTCTCTGGGCCTCTGTGCGAGCAGTGCCATGGGCAGATGAGGCTGAGAAACAGCTTTCCAGGCTAGCCCCTTCTGGCTGCCAGCTATCTGCAGACGTTCGCATTTTAAGAGCATGGCTGCGAAAGTAGCCTGACAGGGACACAACCATTCCCAGCATGCGTTTGAAGTTTGAGGTGGCAAGACAAGCAAGCAGCCCCATTCTCTGTGCCTCTGTGCGAGCAGTGCCATGGGCAGATGAGGCTTAGCAACAGCTTTCCATGCTAGCCCCTTCTGGCTGCCAGCTACCTGCAGATGTTCGCATTTTAAGAGCAGGGCTGCGAAAGGAGCCTGGCAGGGACACCACCATTCCCAGGCTATGTTTGGAGTTTCAAGTGGCAAGACAAGCAAGAAGCCCCAGTCTCTGTGCCTCTGTGCGAGCAGTGCCATAGGCAGATGAGGCTGAGCAACAGCTTTCCAGGCTAGCCCCTTCTTTGTAAGAGATATGCTGAAGACCCTCGCATATTAGGGTCAGGGATGCGGGAGGCCCCCGGCAAAGACCCCCTAGGCTATGTTTGAATTTTAAGGTGGCAAGGCGACCAAGCAGCCCCAGTCTGTGTGCTATTCTGCGACCAGTGCCATGGGCAGATGAGGCTGAGCAACAGCTTTCCAGGCTAGCCCCTTCTGGGTGCGGTCTATCTGAAGACGTTTGCACCTTCGGTGCAGGGCTGCTATAGGCTCACGGCAGGGACACTGGGGCTACGTTTGAAGTTTGAGTTGCAAGGCAAGCAAGCAGCCTCAGTCTCTGTGTGGCTGTGCGAGCAGTGCCATGGGCAAATGAGGCTGAGCAACAGTTTTCCAGGATAGCCCCTTCTTGGTAAGAGATATACTGGTACGGTCGCATATTCAGGTCAGGGCTGTGGGTGGCGCCTGGCAAAGACCCCATAGGAAATGTTATAAGTCTGAAGTAGCAAGGCAAGCAAGCAGCCCCAGTATCTGTGCGTCTGTGCGAGCTGTGCCATGCGCAGATGAGGCTTAGCAATAGCTTTCCAGGCTAGGCCCTTCTGGGTTCGAGCTATCTGGATACGTTCGCATTTTCGGAGCACGTCTGCTGGAGACACGAATCACGGAGTACCGAGCTACGTTTGAAGTTTGAGGTGGCAAGGCCAGCAAGCAGCCCCAGTCTCTGTGCGCCTGTGCGAGCAGTGCCAGGGGCAGATGAGGCTGAGCATCAGCTTTCCAGGCTAGGCCCTTCTGGGTTCGAGCTATCTGGAGACGTTCGCATTTTCGGTGCAGTGCTGCTAGAGGCACCAAGAAGGTACACCTGGGATACGTTGGAAGTTTTAAGTGGCAAGGCAAGCAAGCACCCCCAGTCTCTGTGCGCCTGTGCGAGCAGTGCCATGGGCAGATGAGGCTGAGCAACAGCTTTCAAGGCTACGCCCTTCTGGATTCGAGATATCTGGATATGTTCGCATTTTCAGTGCAGGTGTGCTGGAGGCACCCTGAAGGGATCCCCGGGCTACGTTTCAAGTTTGACGCGGCAAGGCAAGTAAGCAGCCCCAGTTTCTGTGCATCTGTGCGTGCAGTGCCATGGGCAGATGAGGCTGAGCAACAGCTTTCCAGGCTAGCCCCTTCTGGCTGCCAGCGATCTGCAGACGTTCGCACTTTCGGAGCAGGGCTGCGAAAGGAGCCTGGCTGGGACACCACCATTCCCAGGCTACGTTTGAAGTTTGAGGTGGCAAGACAAGCAAGCAGCCCCAGTCTCTGTGCCTCTGTGCGAGCAGTGCCATGGGCAGATGAGGCTGAGCAACAGCTTTCCATGCTAGCCCCTTCTGGCTGCCAGCTACCTGCAGACGTTCGCATTTTAAGAGCATGGCTGCCAAAGGAGCCTGGCTGGGACACGAATTTTCCCAGGCTACGTTTCAAGTTTGAGGTGGCAAGACAAGCAAGCAGCCCCATTCTCTGTGCCTCTGTGCGAGCAGTGCCATGGGCAGATGAGGCTGAGCAACAGCTTTCCAGGCTAGCCACTTCTGGCTGCCAGCTATCTGCAGACATTCGCAATTTTGGAGCAGAGGTGTGAAAGCAGCCTGGCAGGGACAACCCACATTCCCAGCATGCATTTGAAGTTTCAAGTGGCAAGACAAGCAAGCAGCACCAGTCTCTGGGCCTCTGTGCGAGCAGTGCCAAGGGCAGATGAGGCTGAGAAACAGCTTTCCAGGCTAGCCCCTTCTGGCTGCCAGCTACCTGCAGACGTTCGCATTTTAAGAGCATGGCTGCGAAAGTAGCCTGACAGGGAAACAACCATTCCCAGCATGCGTTTGAAGTTTGAGGTGGCAAGACAAGCAAGCAGCCCCATTCTCTGTGCCTCTGTGCGAGCAGTGCCATGGGCAGATGAGGCTGAGCAACAGCTTTCCAGGCTAGCCCCTTCTGGCTGCCAGCTATCTGCAGACATTCGCAATTTGGGAGCAGAGCTGTGAAAGCAGCCTGGCAGGGACAACCCACATTCCCAGCATGCGTTTGAAGTTTCAAGTGGCAAGACAAGCAAGCAGCCCCAGTCTCTGTGCCTCTGTGCGAGCAGTGCCATGGGCAGATGAGGCTGAGCAACAGCTTTCCATGCTAGCCCCTTCTGGCTGCCAGCTACCTTCAGACGTTCGCACTTTCGGAGCAGGGCTGTGAAAGGAGCCTGGCAGAGACACCACCATTCCCAGGCTACGTTTGAAGTTTGAGGTGGCAAGACAATCAAGGAGCCCCATTCTCTGTGCCTCTGTGCGAGCAGTGCCATGGGCAGATGAGGCTGAGAAACAGCTTTCCAGGCTAGCTCTTTCTGGCTGCCAGCTATCTGCAGACGTTCGCACTTTCGGAGCAGGGCTGGGAAAGAAGCCTGGCTGGGACACCAACTTTCCCAGGCTATGTTTGAAGTTTGAGGTGGCAAGACAAGCAAGCAGCCCCATTCTCTGTGCCTCTGTGCGAGCACTGCCATGGGCAGATGAGGCTGAGCAACAGCTTTCCAGGCTAGCCCCTTCTGGCTGCCAGCTATCTGCAGACATTCGCAATTTGGGAGCAGAGCTGTGAAAGCAGCCTGGCATTGACAACCCACATTCCCAGCATGCGTTTGAAGTTTCAAGTGGCAAGACAAGCAAGCAGCACCAGTCTCTGGGCCTCTGTGCGAGCACTGCCATGGGCAGATGAGGCTGAGAAACAGCTTTCCAGGCTAGCCCCTTCTGGCTGCCAGCTATCTGCAGACGTTCGCATTTTAAGAGCATGGCTGCGAAAGTAGCCTGACAGGGACACAACCATTCCCAGCATGCGTTTGAAGTTTGAGGTGGCAAGACAAGCAAGCAGCCCCATTCTCTGTGCCTCTGTGCGAGCAGTGCCATGGGCAGATGAGGCTTAGCAACAGCTTTCCATGCTAGCCCCTTCTGGCTGCCAGCTACCTGCAGACGTTCGCATTTTAAGAGCAGGGCTGCGAAAGGAGCCTGGCAGGGACACCACCATTCCCAGGCTATGTTTGGAGTTTCAAGTGGCAAGACAAGCAAGAAGCCCCAGTCTCTGTGCCTCTGTGCGAGCAGTGCCATAGGCAGATGAGGCTGAGCAACAGCTTTCCAGGCTAGCCCCTTCTTTGTAAGAGATATGCTGAAGACCCTCGCATATTAGGGTCAGGGATGCGGGAGGCCCCCGGCAAAGACCCCCTAGGCTATGTTTGAATTTTAAGGTGGCAAGGCGACCAAGCAGCCCCAGTCTGTGTGCTATTCTGTGACCAGTGCCATGGGCAGATGAGGCTGAGCAACAGCTTTCCAGGCTAGCCCCTTCTGGGTGCGGTCTATCTGAAGACGTTTGCACCTTCGGTGCAGGGCTGCTATAGGCTCACGGCAGGGACACTGGGGCTACGTTTGAAGTTTGAGTTGCAAGGCAAGCAAGCAGCCTCAGTCTCTGTGTGGCTGTGCGAGCAGTGCCATGGGCAAATGAGGCTGAGCAACAGTTTTCCAGGATAGCCCCTTCTTGGTAAGAGATATACTGGTACGGTCGCATATTCAGGTCAGGGCTGTGGGTGGCGCCTGGCAAAGACCCCATAGGAAATGTTATAAGTCTGAAGTAGCAAGGCAAGCAAGCAGCCCCAGTATCTGTGCGTCTGTGCGAGCTGTGCCATGCGCAGATGAGGCTTAGCAATAGCTTTCCAGGCTAGGCCCTTCTGGGTTCGAGCTATCTGGATACGTTCGCATTTTCGGAGCACGTCTGCTGGAGACACGAATCACGGAGTACCGAGCTACGTTTGAAGTTTGAGGTGGCAAGGCCAGCAAGCAGCCCCAGTCTCTGTGCGCCTGTGTGAGCAGTGCCAGGGGCAGATGAGGCTGAGCATCAGCTTTCCAGGCTAGGCCCTTCTGGGTTCGAGCTATCTGGAGACGTTCGCATTTTCGGTGCAGTGCTGCTAGAGGCACCAAGAAGGTACACCTGGGATACGTTGGAAGTTTTTAGTGGCAAGGCAAGCAAGCATCCCCAGTCTCTGTGCGCCTGTGCGAGCAGTGCCATGGGCAGATGAGGCTGAGCAACAGCTTTCCAGGCTAGGCCCTTCTGGATTCGAGATATCTGGATATGTTCGCGTTTTCAGTGCAGGTCTGCTGAAGGTACCCGGCTGGGACACCCGGGCTAATTTATAAGTTTAAGGTGGAAAGGCAAGCAAGCAGCCCCAGTCTCTGGGCACCTGTGCGAGCAGTGCCATGGGCAGATGAGGCTGAGCAACAGCTTTCCAGGCTAGCCCCTTCTGGGTGCAAGCTATCTGGAGACCTTTGCACCTTCGGTGCAGGGCTGCTAGAGGCTCCCGACAAGGACACCGGTGCTACGTTTGATGTTTGAGTTGGCAAGGCAAGCAAGCAGCCCCATTCTCTGGGCGTCTGTGCGAGCAGTGCCATGGGCAGATGGGGCTGAGCAACAGCTTTCCAGGCTAGGGGATTCTGGGTTCGAGCTATCTGGAGACTTTCGCATTTTCGGTGCAGTGCTGCTAGACGCACCAAGAAGGGACCCCTGGGCTACGTTTCAAGTTTGAGTTGGCAAGGAAAGCAAGCAGACCCAGTCTCTGCGCATATGTGCGAGCAGTGCCATGGGCAGATGAGGCTGAGCAACAGCTTTCAAGGCTACGCCCTTCTGGATTCGAGATATCTGGATATGTTCGCATTTTCAGTGCAGGTGTGCTGGAGGCACCCTGAAGGGATCCCCGGGCTACGTTTCAAGTTTGACGCGGCAAGGCAAGTAAGCAGCCCCAGTTTCTGTGCATCTGTGCGTGCAGTGCCATGGGCAGATGAGGCTGAGCAACAGCTTTCCAGGCTAGCCCCTTCTGGCTGCCAGCGATCTGCAGACGTTCGCACTTTCGGAGCAGGGCTGCGAAAGGAGCCTGGCTGGGACACCACCATTCCCAGGCTACGTTTGAAGTTTGAGGTGGCAAGACAAGCAAGCAGCCCCAGTCTCTGTGCCTCTGTGCGAGCAGTGCCATGGGCAGATGAGGCTGAGCAACAGCTTTCCATGCTAGCCCCTTCTGGCTGCCAGCTACCTGCAGACGTTCGCATTTTAAGAGCATGGCTGCGAAAGAAGCCTGGCTGGGACATGAACTTTCCCAGGCTACGTTTGAAGTTTGAGGTGGCAAGACAAGCAAGCAGTCCCATTCTCTGTGCCTCTGTGAGAGCAGTGCCATGAGCAGATGAGGCTGAGCAACAGCTTTCCAGGCTAGCCCCTTCTGGCTGCCAGCTATCTGCAGACGTTCGCACTTTCGGAGCAGGGCTGCGAAAGGAGGCTGGCAGGGACACCACCATTCCCAGCATGCGTTTGAAGTTTGAGGTGGCAAGACAAGCAAGCAGCCCCATTCTCTGGGCCTCTGTGCGAGCAGTGCCATGGGCAGATGAGGCTGAGCAACAGCTTTCCAGGCTAGCCCCTTCTGGCTGCCAGCTATCTGCAGACATTCGCAATTTGGGAGCAGAGCTGTGAAAGCAGCGTGGCAGGGACAACCCACATTCCCAGCATGCGTTTGAAGTTTCAAGTGGCAAGACAAGCAAGCAGCCCCAGTCTCTGTGCCTCTGTGCGAGCAGTGCCATGGGCAGATGAGGCTGAGCAACAGCTTTCCAGGCTAGCCCCTTCCTGGTAAGAGACATCCTGAGACGCTCGCATATTCGGGACAGGGTTACGGCAGGCGCCCGTCAAGTGTCCCCTAGGCTACGTTTCAAGTTTGAGGTAGCAAGGTAAGTAAGCAGCCCCAGTCTGTGTGCTATTCTGCGAGCAGTGCCATGGGCAGATGAGGCTGAGCAACAGCTTTCCAGGCTAGCCCCTTCCTGGTAAGAGACATCCTGAGACGCTCGCATATTCGGGACAGGGTTACGGCAGGCGCCCGTCAAGTGTCCCCTAGGCTACGTTTCAAGTTTGAGGTAGCAAGGTAAGTAAGCAGCCCCAGTCTCTGTGCTCTTGTGCGAGCAGTGCCATGGGCAGATGAGGCTGAGCAACAGTTTTCCAGGATAGCCCCTTCTTGGTAAGAGATATACTGGTACGGTCGCATATTCAGGTCAGGGCTGTGGGTGGCTCCTGGCAAAGACCCCATAGGAAATGTTATAAGTCTGAAGTAGCAAGGCAAGCAAGCAGCCCCAGTATCTGTGCGTCTGTGCGAGCTGTGCCATGGGCAGATGAGGCTGAGCAACAGCTTTCCAGGCTAGGCCCTTCTGGATTCGAGATATCTGGATATGTTCGCGTTTTCAGTGCAGGTCTGCTGTAGGTACCCGGCTGGGACACCCGGGCTAATTTATAAGTTTAAGGTGGAAAGGCAAGCAAGCAGCCCCAGTCTCTGGGCGCCTGTGCGAGCAGTGCCATGGGCAGATGACGCTGAGCAAAAGCTTTCCAGGCTAGCCCCTTCTGGGTGCAAGCTATCTGGAGACATTTGCACCTTTGGTGCAGGGCTGCTATAGGCACCAGGCAGGGAGCCCCGGGCTACTTCTGTAGTTTCATGTGGCAAGGCAAGCAAGCAGCCACAGTGTCTGTGCATCTGTGCAAGCAGTGCCATGCGCAGATGAGGCTGAGCAACAGCTTTCCAGGCTAGCCCCTTCTGGGTTCGAGCTATCTGGAGATGTTTGCACCTTCGGTGCAGGGCTGCTAGAGGCTCCCGACAAGGACACCGGTGCTACGTTTGAAGTTTGAGTTGGCAAGGCAAGCAAGCAGCCCCAGTCTCTGTGCCTCTGTGCGAGCAGTGCCATGGGCAGATGGGGCTGAGCAACAGCTTTCCAGGCTAGGGGATTCTGGGTTCAAGCTATCTGGAGACGTTCGCATTTTCGGTGCAGTGCTGCTAGACGCACCAAGAAGGGACCCCTGGGCTACGTTTCAAGTTTAAGTTGTCAAGGCAAGCAAGCAGCCCCATTCTCTGTGCCTCTGTGCGAGCAGTGCCATGGGCAGATGAGGCTGAGCAACAGCTTTCCAGGCTAGCCCCTTCTTTTTAAGAGATATGCTGAAGACGCTCGCATATTAGGGTCAGGGCTGCGGGAGGCCCCCATCAAAGACCCCCTAGGCTATGTTTGAATTTTAAGGTGGCAAGGCAACCAAGCAGCCCCAGTCTGTGTGCTATTCTGCGACCAGTGCCATGGGCAGATGAGGCTGAGCAACAGCTTTCCAGGCTAGCCCCTTCTGGGTGCGGTCTATCTGAAGACGTTTGCACCTTCGGTGCAGGGCTGCTATAGGCTCACGGCAGGGACACTGGGGCTACGTTTGAAGTTTGAGTTGCAAGGCAAGCAAGCAGCCTCAGTCTCTGTGTGGCTGTGCGAGCAGTGCCATGGGCAGGTGAGGCTGAGCAACAGTTTTCCAGGCTAGCCCCTTATGGTTGTGAGATATCTGGAGACGTTCTGATATTTGGGGCAGGGCTGCTGGAGGCACCCTGAAGGGACCCCATCACTATGTTTGAAGTTTAAGGTGGCAAGGCAAGCAAGCAGCTTCAGTCTGTGTGCGCTTGTGCGACCAGTGCCATGGGCAGATGAGGCAGAGCAACAGCTTTCCAGGATAGCCCCTTCCTGGTAAGAGACATCCTGAGATGCTCGCATATTCGGGACAGGGTTACGGCAGGCGCCCGTCAAGGGTCCCCTAGGCTACGTTTCAAGTTTGAGGTAGCAAGGCAAGTAAGCAGCCCCAGTCTCTGTGCTCTTGTGCGAGCAGTGCCATGGGCAAATGAGGCTGAGCAACAGTTTTCCAGGATAGCCCCTTCTTGGTAAGAGATATACTGGTACGGTCGCATATTCAGGTCAGGGCTGTGGGTGGCGCCTGGCAAAGACCCCATAGGAAATGTTATAAGTCTGAAGTAGCAAGGCAAGCAAGCAGCCCCAGTATCTGTGCGTCTGTGCGAGCTGTGCCATGCGCAGATGAGGCTTAGCAATAGCTTTCCAGGCTAGGCCCTTCTGGGTTCGAGCTATCTGGATACGTTCGCATTTTCGGAGCACGTCTGCTGGAGACACGAATCATGGAGTACCGAGCTACGTTTGAAGTTTGAGGTGGCAAGGCCAGCAAGCAGCCCCAGTCTCTGTGCGCCTGTGCGAGCAGTGCCAGGGGCAGATGAGGCTGAGCATCAGCTTTCCAGGCTAGGCCCTTCTGGGTTCGAGCTATCTGGAGACGTTCGCATTTTCGGTGCAGTGCTGCTAGAGGCACCAAGAAGGTACACCTGGGATACGTTGGAAGTTTTAAGTGGCAAGGCAAGCAAGCATCCCCAGTCTCTGTGCGCCTGTGCGAGCAGTGCCATGGGCAGATGAGGCTGAGCAACAGCTTTCCAGGCTAGGCCCTTCTGGATTCGAGATATCTGGATATGTTCGCGTTTTCAGTGCAGGTCTGCTGTAGGTACCCGGCTGGGACACCCGGGCTAATTTATAAGTTTAAGGTGGAAAGGCAAGCAAGCAGCCCCAGTCTCTGGGCGCCTGTGCGAGCAGTGCCATGGGCAGATGACGCTGAGCAAAAGCTTTCCAGGCTAGCCCCTTCTGGGTGCAAGCTATCTGGAGACATTTGCACCTTTGGTGCAGGGCTGCTATAGGCACCAGGCAGGGAGCCCCGGGCTACTTCTGTAGTTTCATGTGGCAAGGCAAGCAAGCAGCCACAGTGTCTGTGCATCTGTGCAAGCAGTGCCATGCACAGATGAGGCTGAGCAACAGCTTTCCAGGCTAGCCCCTTCTGGGTTCGAGCTATCTGGAGATGTTTGCACCTTCGGTGCAGGGCTGCTAGAGGCTCCCGACAAGGACACCGGTGCTACGTTTGAAGTTTGAGTTGGCAAGGCAAGCAAGCAGCCCCAGTCTCTGTGCCTCTGTGCGAGCAGTGCCATGGGCAGATGGGGCTGAGCAACAGCTTTCCAGGCTAGGGGATTCTGGGTTCAAGCTATCTGGAGACGTTCGCATTTTCGGTGCAGTGCTGCTAGACGCACCAAGAAGGGACCCCTGGGCTACGTTTCAAGTTTAAGTTGGCAAGGCAAGCAAGCAGCCCCATTCTCTGTGCCTCTGTGCGAGCAGTGCCATGGGCAGATGAGGCTGAGCAACAGCTTTCCAGGCTAGCCCCTTCTGGCTGCCAGCTATCTGCAGACATTCGCAATTTGGGAGCAGAGCTGTGAAAGCAGCCTGGCAGGGACAACCCACATTCCCAGCATGCGTTTGAAGTTTCAAGTGGCAAGACAAGCAAGCAGCCCCAGTCTCTGGGCCTCTGTGCGAGCAGTGCCATGGGCAGATGAGGCTGAGCAACAGCTTTCCATGCTAGCCCCTTCTGGCTGCCAGCTACCTGCAGACGTTCGCATTTTAAGAGCAGGGCTGCGAAAGGAGCCTGGCAGGGACACCACCATTCCCAGGCTACGTTTGGAGTTTCAAGTGGCAAGACAAGCAAGAAGCCCCAGTCTCTGTGCCTCTGTGCGAGCAGTGCCATGGGCAGATGAGGCTGAGCAACAGCTTTCCAGGCTAGCCCCTTCTTTGTAAGAGATATGCTGAAGACGCTCGCATATTAGGGTCAGGGCTGCGGGAGGCCCCCGGCAAAGACCCCCTAGGCTATGTTTGAATTTTAAGGGGGCAAGGCAACCAAGCAGCCCCAGTCTGTGTGCTATTCTGCGACCAGTGCCATGGGCAGATGAGGCTGAGCAACAGCTTTCCAGGCTAGCCCCTTCTGGGTGCGGTCTATCTGAAGACGTTTGCACCTTCGGTGCAGGGCTGCTATAGGCTCACGGCAGGGACACTGGGGCTACGTTTGAAGTTTGAGTTGCAAGGCAAGCAAGCAGCCTCAGTCTCTGTGTGGCTGTGCGAGCAGTGCCATGGGCAGATGAGGCTGAGCAACAGTTTTCCAGGCTAGCCCCTTATGGTTGCGAGATATCTGGAGACGTTCTGATATTTGGGGCAGGGCTGCTGGAGGCACCCTGAAGGGACCCCATCACTATGTTTGAAGTTTAAGGTGGCAAGGCAAGCAAGCAGCTTCAGTCTGTGTGCGCTTGTGCGACCAGTGCCATGGGCAGATGAGGCAGAGCAACAGCTTTCCAGGATAGCCCCTTCCTGGTAAGAGACATCCTGAGATGCTCGCATATTCGGGACAGGGTTACGGCAGGCGCCCGTCAAGGGTCCCCTAGGCTACGTTTCAAGTTTGAGGTAGCAAGGCAAGTAAGCAGCCCCAGTCTCTGTGCTCTTGTGCGAGCAGTGCCATGGGCAAATGAGGCTGAGCAACAGTTTTCCAGGATAGCCCCTTCTTGGTAAGAGATATACTGGTACGGTCGCATATTCAGGTCAGGGCTGTGGGTGGCGCCTGGCAAAGACCCCATAGGAAATGTTATAAGTCTGAAGTAGCAAGGCAAGCAAGCAGCCCCAGTAGCTGTGCGTCTGTGCGAGCTGTGCCATGCGCAGATGAGGCTTAGCAATAGCTTTCCAGGCTAGGCCCTTCTGGGTTCGAGCTATCTGGATACGTTCGCATTTTCGGAGCACGTCTGCTGGAGACACGAATCACGGAGTACCGAGCTACGTTTGAAGTTTGAGGTGGCAAGGCCAGCAAGCAGCCCCAGTCTCTGTGCGCCTGTGCGAGCAGTGCCAGGGGCAGATGAGGCTGAGCATCAGCTTTCCAGGCTAGGCCCTTCTGGGTTCGAGCTATCTGGAGACGTTCGCATTTTCGGTGCAGTGCTGCTAGAGGCACCAAGAAGGTACACCTGGGATACGTTGGAAGTTTTAAGTGGCAAGGCAAGCAAGCATCCCCAGTCTCTGTGCGCCTGTGCGAGCAGTGCCATGGGCAGATGAGGCTGAGCAACAGCTTTCCAGGTTAGGCCCTTCTGGATTCGAGATATCTGGATATGTTCGCGTTTTCAGTGCAGGTCTGCTGTAGGTACCCGGCTGGGACACCCGGGCTAATTTATAAGTTTAAGGTGGAAAGGCAAGCAAGCAGCCCCAGTCTCTGGGCGCCTGTGCGAGCAGTGCCATGGGCAGATGATGCTGAGCAAAAGCTTTCCAGGCTAGCCCCTTCTGGGTGCAAGCTATCTGGAGACATTTGCACCTTTGGTGCAGGGCTGCTATAGGCACCAGGCAGGGAGCCCCGGGCTACTTCTGTAGTTTCATGTGGCAAGGCAAGCAAGCAGCCACAGTGTCTGTGCATCTGTGCAAGCAGTGCCATGCGCAGATGAGGCTGAGCAACAGCTTTCCAGGCTAGCCCCTTCTGGGTTCGAGCTATCTGGAGATGTTTGCACCTTCGGTGCAGGGCTGCTAGAGGCTCCCGACAAGGACACCGGTGCTACGTTTGAAGTTTGAGTTGGCAAGGCAAGCAAGCAGCCCCAGTCTCTGTGCCTCTGTGCGAGCAGTGCCATGGGCAGATGGGGCTGAGCAACATCTTTCCAGGCTAGGGGATTCTGGGTTCAAGCTATCTGGAGACGTTCGCATTTTCGGTGCAGTGCTGCTAGACGCACCAAGAAGGGACCCCTGGGCTACGTTTCAAGTTTAAGTTGGCAAGGCAAGCAAGCAGCCCCATTCTCTGTGCCTCTGTGCGAGCAGTGCCATGGGCAGATGAGGCTGAGCAACAGCTTTCCAGGCTAGCCCCTTCTGGCTGCCAGCTATCTGCAGACATTCGCAATTTGGGAGCAGAGCTGTGAAAGAAGGCTGGCAGGGACAACCCACATTCCCAGCATGCGTTTGAAGTTTCAAGTGGCAAGACAAGCAAGCAGCCCCAGTCTCTGGGCCTCTGTGCGAGCAGTGCCATGGGCAGATGAGGCTGAGCAACAGCTTTCCATGCTAGCCCCTTCTGGCTGCCAGCTACCTGCAGACGTTCGCACTTTCAGAGCAGGGCTGTGAAAGGAGCCTGGCAGAGACACCACCATTCCCAGGCTACGTTTGAATTTTGAGGTGGCAAGACAATCAAGGAGCCCCATTCTCTGTGCCTCTGTGCGAGCAGTGCCATGGGCAGATGAGGCTGAGCAACAGCTTTCCATGCTAGCCCCTTCTGTCTGCCAGCTACCTGCAGACGTTCGCATTTTAAGAGCATGGCTGCGAAAGGAGCCTGGCTGGGAGACGAACTTTCCCAGGCTACGTTTTAAGTTTGAGGTGGCAAGACAAGCAAGCAGCCCCATTCTCTGTGCCTCTGTGCGAGCAGTGCCATGAGCAGATGAGGCTGAGAAACAGCTTTCCAGGCTAGCCCCTTCTGGCTGCCAGCTATCTGCAGACGTTCGCAATTTCGGAGCAGGGCTGTGAAAGCAGCCTGGCAGGGACAACCCACATTCCCAGCATGCGTTTGAAGTTTCAAGTGGCAAGACAAGCAAGCAGCCCCAGTCTCTGTGCCTCTGTGCGAGCAGTGCCATGGGCAGATGAGGCTGAGCAACAGCTTTCCAGGCTAGCCCCTTCTGGCTGCCAGCTATCTGCAGACATTCGCAATTTGGGAGCAGAGCTGTGAAAGCAGCCTGGCAGGGACAACCCACATTCCCAGCATGCGTTTGAAGTTTCAAGTGGCAAGACAAGCAAGCAGCCCCAGTCTCTGTGCCTCTGTGCGAGCAGTGCCATGGGCAGATGAGGCTGAGCAACAGCTTTCCAGGCTAGCCCCTTCTGGCTGCCAGCTATCTGCAGACATTCGCAATTTGGGAGCAGAGCTGTGAAAGCAGCCTGGCAGGGACAACCCACATTCCCAGCATGCGTTTGAAGTTTCAAGTGGCAAGACAAGCAAGCAGCCCCAGTCTCTGGGCCTCTGTGCGAGCAGTGCCATGGGCAGATGAGGCTGAGCAACAGCTTTCCAGGCTAGCTCTTTCTGGCTGCGAGCTATCTGCAGACGTTCGAATTTTGGGAGCAGGGCTGCCGGAGGAGCCCGGCATGCACCCCCAATGCTACATGTGAAGTTTGAGGTGGCAAGACAAGCAAGCAGCCCCAGTCTCTGAGCCTCTGTGCAAGCAGTGCCATGGGCAGATGAGGCTGAGCAACAGCTTTCCAGGCTAGCATTTTCTGGCTGCCAGCTACATGCAGACGTTCGCATTTTTCGAGCTGGGTTGCCGGAACCGCCCGGCATGGACCACCTAAGCTACATTTGAAGTTTGAGGGGGCAAGACAAGCAAGCAGCCCTAGTCTCTGTGCCTCTGTGCGAGCACTGCCATGGGCAGATGAGGCTGAGCAACAGCTTTCCAGGCTAGCCCTTTCTGGCTGCGAGCTATCTGCAGACGTTCGAATTCTGGGAGCAGGGCTGCCGGAGGCCCCCGGCACGGACCACCTAAGCTACGTCTGAAGTTTGAGGTGGCAAGACAAGCAAGCAGCCCCAGTCTCTGGGCCTCTGTGCGAGCAGTGCCATGGGCAGATGAGGCTGAGCAACAGCTTTCCATGCTAGCCCCTTCTGGCTGCCAGCTACCTGCAGACGTTCGCATTTTAAGAGCAGGGCTGCGAAAGGAGCCTGGCAGGGACACCACCATTCCCAGGCTACGTTTGGAGTTTCAAGTGGCAAGACAAGCAAGCAGCCCCAGTCTCTGTGCCTCTGTGCGAGCAGTGCCATGGGCAGATGAGGCTGAGCAACAGCTTTCCAGGCTAGCCCCTTCTTTGTAAGAGATATGCTGAAGACGCTCGCATATTAGGGTCAGGGCTGCGGGAGGCCCCCGGCAAAGACCCCCTAGGCTATGTTTGAATTTTAAGGGGGCAAGGCAACCAAGCAGCCCCAGTCTGTGTGCTATTCTGCGACCAGTGCCATGGGCAGATGAGGCTGAGAAACAGCTTTCCAGGCTAGCCCCTTCTGGGTGCGGTCTATCTGAAGACGTTTGCACCTTCGGTGCAGGGCTGCTATAGGCTCACGGCAGGGACACTGGGGCTACGTTTGAAGTTTGAGTTGCAAGGCAAGCAAGCAGCCTCAGTCTCTGTGTGGCTGTGCGAGCAGTGCCATGGGCAGATGAGGCTGAGCAACAGTTTTCCAGGCTAGCCCCTTATGGTTGCGAGATATCTGGAGACGTTCTGATATTTGGGGCAGGGCTGCTGGAGGCACCCTGAAGGGACCCCATCACTATGTTTGAAGTTTAAGGTGGCAAGGCAAGCAAGCAGCTTCAGTCTGTGTGCGCTTGTGCGACCAGTGCCATGGGCAGATGAGGCAGAGCAACAGCTTTCCAGGATAGCCCCTTCCTGGTAAGAGACATCCTGAGACGCTCGCATATTCGGGACAGGGTTACGGCAGGCGCCCGTCAAGGGTCCCCTAGGCTACGTTTCAAGTTTGAGGTAGCAAGGCAAGTAAGCAGCCCCAGTCTCTGTGCTCTTGTGCGAGCAGTGCCATGGGCAAATGAGGCTGAGCAACAGTTTTCCAGGATAGCCCCTTCTTGGTAAGAGATATACTGGTACGGTCGCATATTCAGGTCAGGGCTGTGGGTGGCGCCTGGCAAAGACCCCATAGGAAATGTTATAAGTCTGAAGTAGCAAGGCAAGCAAGCAGCCCCAGTATCTGTGCGTCTGTGCGAGCTGTGCCATGCGCAGATGAGGCTTAGCAATAGCTTTCCAGGCTAGGCCCTTCTGGGTTCGAGCTATCTGGATACGTTCGCATTTTCGGAGCACGTCTGCTGGAGACACGAATCACGGAGTACCGAGCTACGTTTGAAGTTTGAGGTGGCAAGGCCAGCAAGCAGCCCCAGTCTCTGTGCGCCTGTGCGAGCAGTGCCAGGGGCAGATGAGGCTGAGCATCAGCTTTCCAGGCTAGGCCCTTCTGGGTTCGAGCTATCTGGAGACGTTCGCATTTTCGGTGCAGTGCTGCTAGAGGCACCAAGAAGGTACACCTGGGATACGTTGGAAGTTTTAAGTGGCAAGGCAAGCAAGCATCCCCAGTCTCTGTGCGCCTGTGCGAGCAGTGCCATGGGCAGATGAGGCTGAGCAACAGCTTTCCAGGCTAGGCCCTTCTGGATTCGAGATATCTGGATATGTTCGCGTTTTCAGTGCAGGTCTGCTGTAGGTACCCGGTTGGGACACCCGGGCTAATTTATAAGTTTAAGGTAGAAAGGCAAGCAAGCAGCCCCAGTCTCTGGGCGCCTGTGCGAGCAGTGCCATGGGCAGATGACGCTGAGCAAAAGCTTTCCAGGCTAGCCCCTTCTGGGTGCAAGCTATCTGGAGACATTTGCACCTTTGGTGCAGGGCTGCTATAGGCACCAGGCAGGGAGCCCCGGGCTACTTCTGTAGTTTCATGTGGCAAGGCAAGCAAGCAGCCACAGTGTCTGTGCATCTGTGCAAGCAGTGCCATGCGCAGATGAGGCTGAGCAACAGCTTTCCAGGCTAGCCCCTTCTGGGTTCGAGCTATCTGGAGATGTTTGCACCTTCGGTGCAGGGCTGCTAGAGGCTCCCGACAAGGACACCGGTGCTACGTTTGAAGTTTGAGTTGGCAAGGCAAGCAAGCAGCCCCAGTCTCTGTGCCTCTGTGCGAGCAGTGCCATGGGCAGATGGGGCTGAGCAACAGCTTTCCAGGCTAGCCCCTTCTGGCTGCCAGCTATCTGCAGACATTCGCAATTTGGGAGCAGAGCTGTGAAAGCAGCCTGGCAGGGACAACCCACATTCCCAGCATGCGTTTGAAGTTTCAAGTGGCAAGACAAGCAAGCAGCCCCAGTCTCTGGGCCTCTGTGCGAGCAGTGCCATGGGCAGATGAGGCTGAGCAACAGCTTTCCAGGCTAGCTCTTTCTGGCTGCGAGCTATCTGCAGACGTTCGAATTTTGGGAGCAGGGCTGCCGGAGGAGCCCGGCATGCACCCCCAATGCTACATGTGAAGTTTGAGGTGGCAAGACAAGCAAGCAGCCCCAGTCTCTGAGCCTCTGTGCAAGCAGTGCCATGGGCAGATGAGGCTGAGCAACAGCTTTCCAGGCTAGCACTTTCTGGCTGCCAGCTACCTGCAGACGTTCGCATTTTTCGAGCTGGGTTGCCGGAACCGCCCGGCATGGACCACCTAAGCTACATTTGAAGTTTGAGGGGGAAGACAAGCAAGCAGCCCTAGTCTCTGTGCCTCTGTGCGAGCACTGCCATGGGCAGATGAGGCTGAGCAACAGCTTTCCAGGCTAGCCCTTTCTGGCTGCGAGCTATCTGCAGACGTTCGAATTCTGGGAGCAGGGCTGCCGGAGGCCCCCGGCACGGACCACCTAAGCTACGTCTGAAGTTTGAGGTGGCAAGACAAGCAAGCAGCCCCAGTCTCTGGGCCTCTGTGCGAGCAGTGCCATGGGCAGATGAGGCTGAGCAACAGCTTTCCATGCTAGCCCCTTCTGGCTGCCAGCTACCTGCAGACGTTCGCATTTTAACAGCAGGGCTGCGAAAGGAGCCTGGCAGGGACACCACCATTCCCAGGCTACGTTTGGAGTTTCAAGTGGCAAGACAAGCAAGCAGCCCCAGTCTCTGTGCCTCTGTGCGAGCAGTGCCATGGGCAGATGAGGCTGAGCAACAGCTTTCCAGGCTAGCCCCTTCTTTGTAAGAGATATGCTGAAGACGCTCGCATATTAGGGTCAGGGCTGCGGGAGGCCCCCGGCAAAGACCCCCTAGGCTATGTTTGAATTTTAAGGGGGCAAGGCAACCAAGCAGCCCCAGTCTGTGTGCTATTCTGCGACCAGTGCCATGGGCAGATGAGGCTGAGCAACAGCTTTCCAGGCTAGCCCCTTCTGGGTGCGGTCTATCTGAAGACGTTTGCACCTTCGGTGCAGGGCTGCTATAGGCTCACGGCAGGGACACTGGGGCTACGTTTGAAGTTTGAGTTGCAAGGCAAGCAAGCAGCCTCAGTCTCTGTGTGCCTGTGCGAGCAGTGCCATGGGCAGATGAGGCTGAGCAACAGTTTTCCAGGCTAGCCCCTTATGGTTGCGAGATATCTGGAGACGTTCTGATATTTGGGGCAGGGCTGCTGGAGGCACCCTGAAGGGACCCCATCACTATGTTTGAAGTTTAAGGTGGCAAGGCAAGCAAGCAGCTTCAGTCTGTGTGCGCTTGTGCGACCAGTGCCATGGGCAGATGAGGCAGAGCAACAGCTTTCCAGGATAGCCCCTTCCTGGTAAGAGACATCCTGAGACGCTCGCATATTCGGGACAGGGTTACGGCAGGCGCCCGTCAAGGGTCCCCTAGGCTACGTTTCAAGTTTGAGGTAGCAAGGCAAGTAAGCAGCCCCAGTCTCTGTGCTCTTGTGCGAGCAGTGCCATGGGCAAATGAGGCTGAGCAACAGTTTTCCAGGATAGCCCCTTCTTGGTAAGAGATATACTGGTACGGTCGCATATTCAGGTCAGGGCTGTGGGTGGCGCCTGGCAAAGACCCCATAGGAAATGTTATAAGTCTGAAGTAGCAAGGCAAGCAAGCAGCCCCAGTATCTGTGCGTCTGTGCGAGCTGTGCCATGCGCAGATGAGGCTTAGCAATAGCTTTCCAGGCTAGGCCCTTCTGGGTTCGAGCTATCTGGATACGTTCGCATTTTCGGAGCACGTCTGCTGGAGACACGAATCACGGAGTACCGAGCTACGTTTGAAGTTTGAGGTGGCAAGGCCAGCAAGCAGCCCCAGTCTCTGTGCGCCTGTGCGAGCAGTGCCAGGGGCAGATGAGGCTGAGCATCAGCTTTCCAGGCTAGGCCCTTCTGGGTTCGAGCTATCTGGAGACGTTCGCATTTTCGGTGCAGTGCTGCTAGAGGCACCAAGAAGGTACACCTGGGATACGTTGGAAGTTTTAAGTGGCAAGGCAAGCAAGCATCCCCAGTCTCTGTGCGCCTGTGCGAGCAGTGCCATGGGCAGATGAGGCTGAGCAACAGCTTTCCAGGCTAGGCCCTTCTGGATTCGAGATATCTGGATATGTTCGCGTTTTCAGTGCAGGTCTGCTGTAGGTACCCGGTTGGGACACCCGGGCTAATTTATAAGTTTAAGGTAGAAAGGCAAGCAAGCAGCCCCAGTCTCTGGGCGCCTGTGCGAGCAGTGCCATGGGCAGATGACGCTGAGCAAAAGCTTTCCAGGCTAGCCCCTTCTGGGTGCAAGCTATCTGGAGACATTTGCACCTTTGGTGCAGGGCTGCTATAGGCACCAGGCAGGGAGCCCCGGGCTACTTCTGTAGTTTCATGTGGCAAGGCAAGCAAGCAGCCACAGTGTCTGTGCATCTGTGCAAGCAGTGCCATGCGCAGATGAGGCTGAGCAACAGCTTTCCAGGCTAGCCCCTTCTGGGTTCGAGCTATCTGGAGATGTTTGCACCTTCGGTGCAGGGCTGCTAGAGGCTCCCGACAAGGACACCGGTGCTACGTTTGAAGTTTGAGTTGGCAAGGCAAGCAAGCAGCCCCAGTCTCTGTGCCTCTGTGCGAGCAGTGCCATGGGCAGATGGGGCTGAGCAACAGCTTTCCAGGCTAGCCCCTTCTGGCTGCCAGCTATCTGCAGACATTCGCAATTTGGGAGCAGAGCTGTGAAAGCAGCCTGGCAGGGACAACCCACATTCCCAGCATGCGTTTGAAGTTTCAAGTGGCAAGACAAGCAAGCAGCCCCAGTCTCTGGGCCTCTGTGCGAGCAGTGCCATGGGCAGATGAGGCTGAGCAACAGCTTTCCAGGCTAGCTCTTTCTGGCTGCGAGCTATCTGCAGACGTTCGAATTTTGGGAGCAGGGCTGCCGGAGGAGCCCGGCATGCACCCCCAATGCTACATGTGAAGTTTGAGGTGGCAAGACAAGCAAGCAGCCCCAGTCTCTGAGCCTCTGTGCAAGCAGTGCCATGGGCAGATGAGGCTGAGCAACAGCTTTCCAGGCTAGCACTTTCTGGCTGCCAGCTACCTGCAGACGTTCGCATTTTTCGAGCTGGGTTGCCGGAACCGCCCGGCATGGACCACCTAAGCTACATTTGAAGTTTGAGGGGGCAAGACAAGCAAGCAGCCCTAGTCTCTGTGCCTCTGTGCGAGCACTGCCATGGGCAGATGAGGCTGAGCAACAGCTTTCCAGGCTAGCCCTTTCTGGCTGCGAGCTATCTGCAGACGTTCGAATTCTGGGAGCAGGGCTGCCGGAGGCCCCCGGCACGGACCACCTAAGCTACGTCTGAAGTTTGAGGTGGCAAGACAAGCAAGCAGCCCCAGTCTCTGGGCCTCTGTGCGAGCAGTGCCATGGGCAGATGAGGCTGAGCAACAGCTTTCCATGCTAGCCCCTTCTGGCTGCCAGCTACCTGCAGACGTTCGCATTTTAACAGCAGGGCTGCGAAAGGAGCCTGGCAGGGACACCACCATTCCCAGGCTACGTTTGGAGTTTCAAGTGGCAAGACAAGCAAGCAGCCCCAGTCTCTGTGCCTCTGTGCGAGCAGTGCCATGGGCAGATGAGGCTGAGCAACAGCTTTCCAGGCTAGCCCCTTCTTTGTAAGAGATATGCTGAAGACGCTCGCATATTAGGGTCAGGGCTGCGGGAGGCCCCCGGCAAAGACCCCCTAGGCTATGTTTGAATTTTAAGGTGGCAAGGCAACCAAGCAGCCCCAGTCTGTGTGCTATTCTGCGACCAGTGCCATGGGCAGATGAGGCTGAGCAACAGCTTTCCAGGCTAGCCCCTTCTGGGTGCGGTCTATCTGAAGACGTTTGCACCTTCGGTGCAGGGCTGCTATAGGCTCACGGCAGGGACACTGGGGCTACGTTTGAAGTTTGAGTTGCAAGGCAAGCAAGCAGCCTCAGTCTCTGTGTGCCTGTGCGAGCAGTGCCATGGGCAGATGAGGCTGAGCAACAGTTTTCCAGGCTAGCCCCTTATGGTTGCGAGATATCTGGAGACGTTCTGATATTTGGGGCAGGGCTGCTGGAGGCACCCTGAAGGGACCCCATCACTATGTTTGAAGTTTAAGGTGGCAAGGCAAGCAAGCAGCTTCAGTCTGTGTGCGCTTGTGCGACCAGTGCCATGGGCAGATGAGGCAGAGCAACAGCTTTCCAGGATAGCCCCTTCCTGGTAAGAGACATCCTGAGACGCTCGCATATTCGGGACAGGGTTACGGCAGGCGCCCGTCAAGGGTCCCCTAGGCTACGTTTCAAGTTTGAGGTAGCAAGGCAAGTAAGCAGCCCCAGTCTCTGTGCTCTTGTGCGAGCAGTGCCATGGGCAAATGAGGCTGAGCAACAGTTTTCCAGGATAGCCCCTTCTTGGTAAGAGATATACTGGTACGGTCGCATATTCAGGTCAGGGCTGTGGGTGGCGCCTGGCAAAGACCCCATAGGAAATGTTATAAGTCTGAAGTAGCAAGGCAAGCAAGCAGCCCCAGTATCTGTGCGTCTGTGCGAGCTGTGCCATGCGCAGATGAGGCTTAGCAATAGCTTTCCAGGCTAGGCCCTTCTGGGTTCGAGCTATCTGGATACGTTCGCATTTTCGGAGCACGTCTGCTGGAGACACGAATCACGGAGTACCGAGCTACGTTTGAAGTTTGAGGTGGCAAGGCCAGCAAGCAGCCCCAGTCTCTGTGCGCCTGTGCGAGCAGTGCCAGGGGCAGATGAGGCTGAGCATCAGCTTTCCAGGCTAGGCCCTTCTGGGTTCGAGCTATCTGGAGACGTTCGCATTTTCGGTGCAGTGCTGCTAGAGGCACCAAGAAGGTACACCTGGGATACGTTGGAAGTTTTAAGTGGCAAGGCAAGCAAGCATCCCCAGTCTCTGTGCGCCTGTGCGAGCAGTGCCATGGGCAGATGAGGCTGAGCAACAGCTTTCCAGGCTAGGCCCTTCTGGATTCGAGATATCTGGATATGTTCGCGTTTTCAGTGCAGGTCTGCTGTAGGTACCCGGTTGGGACACCCGGGCTAATTTATAAGTTTAAGGTGGAAAGGCAAGCAAGCAGCCCCAGTCTCTGGGCGCCTGTGCGAGCAGTGCCATGGGCAGATGACGCTGAGCAAAAGCTTTCCAGGCTAGCCCCTTCTGGGTGCAAGCTATCTGGAGACATTTGCACCTTTGGTGCAGGGCTGCTGTAGGCACCAGGCAGGGAGCCCCGGGCTACTTCTGTAGTTTCATGTGGCAAGGCAAGCAAGCAGCCACAGTGTCTGTGCATCTGTGCAAGCAGTGCCATGCGCAGATGAGGCTGAGCAACAGCTTTCCAGGCTAGCCCCTTCTGGGTTCGAGCTATCTGGAGATGTTTGCACCTTCGGTGCAGGGCTGCTAGAGGCTCCCGACAAGGACACCGGTGCTACGTTTGAAGTTTGAGTTGGCAAGGCAAGCAAGCAGCCCCAGTCTCTGTGCCTCTGTGCGAGCAGTGCCATGGGCAGATGGGGCTGAGCAACAGCTTTCCAGGCTAGGGGATTCTGGGTTCAAGCTATCTGGAGACGTTCGCATTTTCGGTGCAGTGCTGCTAGACGCACCAAGAAGGGACCCCTGGGCTACGTTTCAAGTTTAAGTTGGCAAGGCAAGCAAGCAGCCCCATTCTCTGTGCCTCTGTGCGAGCAGTGCCATGGGCAGATGAGGCTGAGCAACAGCTTTCCAGGCTAGCCCCTTCTGGCTGCCAGCTATCTGCAGACATTCGCAATTTGGGAGCAGAGCTGTGAAAGCAGCCTGGCAGGGACAACCCACATTCCCAGCATGCGTTTGAAGTTTCAAGTGGCAAGACAAGCAAGCAGCCCCAGTCTCTGGGCCTCTGTGCGAGCAGTGCCATGGGCAGATGAGGCTGAGCAACAGCTTTCCATGCTAGCCCCTGCTGGCTGCCAGCTACCTGCAGACGTTCGCATTTTAAGAGCAGGGCTGCGAAAGGAGCCTGGCAGGGACACCACCATTCCCAGCATGCGTTTGGAGTTTCAAGTGGCAAGACAAGCAAGCAGCCCCAGTCTCTGTGCCTCTGTGCGAGCAGTGCCATGGGCAGATGAGGCTGAGCAACAGCTTTCCAGGCTAGCCCCTTCTTTGTAAGAGATATGCTGAAGACGCTCGCATATTAGGGTCAGGGCTGCGGGAGGCCCCCGGCAAAGACCCCCTAGGCTATGTTTGAATTTTAAGGTGGCAAGGCAACCAAGCAGCCCCAGTCTGTGTGCTATTCTGCGACCAGTGCCATGGGCAGATGAGGCTGAGCAACAGCTTTCCAGGCTAGCCCCTTCTGGGTGCGGTCTATCTGAAGACGTTTGCACCTTCGGTGCAGGGCTGCTATAGGCTCACGGCAGGGACACTGGGGCTACGTTTGAAGTTTGAGTTGCAAGGCAAGCAAGCAGCCTCAGTCTCTGTGTGCCTGTGCGAGCAGTGCCATGGGCAGATGAGGCTGAGCAACAGTTTTCCAGGCTAGCCCCTTATGGTTGCGAGATATCTGGAGACGTTCTGATATTTGGGGCAGGGCTGCTGGAGGCACCCTGAAGGGACCCCATCACTATGTTTGAAGTTTAAGGTGGCAAGGCAAGCAAGCAGCTTCAGTCTGTGTGCGCTTGTGCGACCAGTGCCATGGGCAGATGAGGCAGAGCAACAGCTTTCCAGGATAGCCCCTTCCTGGTAAGAGACATCCTGAGATGCTCGCATATTCGGGACAGGGTTACGGCAGGCGCCCGTCAAGGGTCCCCTAGGCTACGTTTCAAGTTTGAGGTAGCAAGGCAAGTAAGCAGCCCCAGTCTCTGTGCTCTTGTGCGAGCAGTGCCATGGGCAAATGAGGCTGAGCAACAGTTTTCCAGGATAGCCCCTTCTTGGTAAGAGATATACTGGTACGGTCGCATATTCAGGTCAGGGCTGTGGGTGGCGCCTGGCAAAGACCCCATAGGAAATGTTATAAGTCTGAAGTAGCAAGGCAAGCAAGCAGCCCCAGTATCTGTGCGTCTGTGCGAGCTGTGCCATGCGCAGATGAGGCTTAGCAATAGCTTTCCAGGCTAGGCCCTTCTGGGTTGAAGCTATCTGGATACGTTCGCATTTTCGGAGCACGTCTGCTGGAGACACGAATCACGGAGTACCGAGCTACGTTTGAAGTTTGAGGTGGCAAGGCCAGCAAGCAGCCCCAGTCTCTGTGCGCCTGTGCGAGCAGTGCCAGGGGCAGATGAGGCTGAGCATCAGCTTTCCAGGCTAGGCCCTTCTGGGTTCGAGCTATCTGGAGACGTTCGCATTTTCGGTGCAGTGCTGCTAGAGGCACCAAGAAGGTACACCTGGGATACGTTGGAAGTTTTAAGTGGCAAGGCAAGCAAGCATCCCCAGTCTCTGTGCGCCTGTGCGAGCAGTGCCATGGGCAGATGAGGCTGAGCAACAGCTTTCCAGGCTAGGCCCTTCTGGATTCGAGATATCTGGATATGTTCGCGTTTTCAGTGCAGGTCTGCTGTAGGTACCCGGCTGGGACACCCGGGCTAATTTATAAGTTTAAGGTGGAAAGGCAAGCAAGCAGCCCCAGTCTCTGGGCGCCTGTGCGAGCAGTGCCATGGGCAGATGACGCTGAGCAAAAGCTTTCCAGGCTAGCCCCTTCTGGGTGCAAGCTATCTGGAGACATTTGCACCTTTGGTGCAGGGCTGCTATAGGCACCAGGCAGGGAGCCCCGGGCTACTTCTGTAGTTTCATGTGGCAAGGCAAGCAAGCAGCCACAGTGTCTGTGCATCTGTGCAAGCAGTGCCATGCGCAGATGAGGCTGAGCAACAGCTTTCCAGGCTAGCCCCTTCTGGGTTCGAGCTATCTGGAGATGTTTGCACCTTCGGTGCAGGGCTGCTAGAGGCTCCCGACAAGGACACCGGTGCTACGTTTGAAGTTTGAGTTGGCAAGGCAAGCAAGCAGCCCCAGTCTCTGTGCCTCTGTGCGAGCAGTGCCATGGGCAGATGGGGCTGAGCAACAGCTTTCCAGGCTAGGGGATTCTGGGTTCAAGCTATCTGGAGACGTTCGCATTTTCGGTGCAGTGCTGCTAGACGCACCAAGAAGGGACCCCTGGGCTACGTTTCAAGTTTAAGTTGGCAAGGCAAGCAAGCAGCCCCATTCTCTGTGCCTCTGTGCGAGCAGTGCCATGGGCAGATGAGGCTGAGCAACAGCTTTCCAGGCTAGCCCCTTCTGGCTGCCAGCTATCTGCAGACATTCGCAATTTGGGAGCAGAGCTGTGAAAGCAGCCTGGCAGGGACAACCCACATTCCCAGCATGCGTTTGGAGTTTCAAGTGGCAAGACAAGCAAGCAGCCCCAGTCTCTGTGCCTCTGTGCGAGCAGTGCCATGGGCAGATGAGGCTGAGCAACAGCTTTCCAGGCTAGCCCCTTCTGGCTGCCAGCTACCTGCAGACGTTCGCATTTTAAGAGCAGGGCTGCGAAAGGAGCCTGGCAGGGACACCACCATTCCCAGCATGCGTTTGGAGTTTCAAGTGGCAAGACAAGCAAGAAGCCCCAGTCTCTGTGCCTCTGTGCGAGCAGTGCCATGGGCAGATGAGGCTGAGCAACAGCTTTCCAGGCTAGCCCCTTCTTTGTAAGAGATATGCTGAAGACGCTCGCATATTAGGGTCAGGGCTGCGGGAGGCCCCCGGAAAAGACCCCCTAGGCTATGTTTGAATTTTAAGGGGGCAAGGCAACCAAGCAGCCCCAGTCTGTGTGCTATTCTGCGACCAGTGCCATGGGCAGATGAGGCTGAGAAACAGCTTTCCAGGCTAGCCCCTTCTGGGTGCGGTCTATCTGAAGACGTTTGCACCTTCGGTGCAGGGCTGCTATAGGCTCACGGCAGGGACACTGGGGCTACGTTTGAAGTTTGAGTTGCAAGGCAAGCAAGCAGCCTCAGTCTCTGTGCCTCTGTGCGAGCAGTGCCATGGGCAGATGGGGCTGAGCAACAGCTTTCCAGGCTAGGGGATTCTGGGTTCAAGCTATCTGGAGACGTTCGCATTTTCGGTGCAGTGCTGCTAGACGCACCAAGAAGGGACCCCTGGGCTACGTTTCAAGTTTAAGTTGGCAAGGCAAGCAAGCAGCCCCATTCTCTGTGCCTCTGTGCGAGCAGTGCCATGGGCAGATGAGGCTGAGCAACAGCTTTCCAGGCTAGCCCCTTCTGGCTGCCAGCTATCTGCAGACATTCGCAATTTGGGAGCAGAGCTGTGAAAGCAGCCTGGCAGGGACAACCCACATTCCCAGCATGCGTTTGAAGTTTCAAGTGGCAAGACAAGCAAGCAGCCCCAGTCTCTGGGCCTCTGTGCGAGCAGTGCCATGGGCAGATGAGGCTGAGCAACAGCTTTCCATGCTAGCCCCTGCTGGCTGCCAGCTACCTGCAGACGTTCGCATTTTAAGAGCAGGGCTGCGAAAGGAGCCTGGCAGGGACACCACCATTCCCAGCATGCGTTTGGAGTTTCAAGTGGCAAGACAAGCAAGCAGCCCCAGTCTCTGTGCCTCTGTGCGAGCAGTGCCATGGGCAGATGAGGCTGAGCAACAGCTTTCCAGGCTAGCCCCTTCTTTGTAAGAGATATGCTGAAGACGCTCGCATATTAGGGTCAGGGCTGCGGGAGGCCCCCGGCAAAGACCCCCTAGGCTATGTTTGAATTTTAAGGTGGCAAGGCAACCAAGCAGCCCCAGTCTGTGTGCTATTCTGCGACCAGTGCCATGGGCAGATGAGGCTGAGCAACAGCTTTCCAGGCTAGCCCCTTCTGGGTGCGGTCTATCTGAAGACGTTTGCACCTTCGGTGCAGGGCTGCTATAGGCTCACGGCAGGGACACTGGGGCTACGTTTGAAGTTTGAGTTGCAAGGCAAGCAAGCAGCCTCAGTCTCTGTGTGCCTGTGCGAGCAGTGCCATGGGCAGATGAGGCTGAGCAACAGTTTTCCAGGCTAGCCCCTTATGGTTGCGAGATATCTGGAGACGTTCTGATATTTGGGGCAGGGCTGCTGGAGGCACCCTGAAGGGACCCCATCACTATGTTTGAAGTTTAAGGTGGCAAGGCAAGCAAGCAGCTTCAGTCTGTGTGCGCTTGTGCGACCAGTGCCATGGGCAGATGAGGCAGAGCAACAGCTTTCCAGGATAGCCCCTTCCTGGTAAGAGACATCCTGAGATGCTCGCATATTCGGGACAGGGTTACGGCAGGCGCCCGTCAAGGGTCCCCTAGGCTACGTTTCAAGTTTGAGGTAGCAAGGCAAGTAAGCAGCCCCAGTCTCTGTGCTCTTGTGCGAGCAGTGCCATGGGCAAATGAGGCTGAGCAACAGTTTTCCAGGATAGCCCCTTCTTGGTAAGAGATATACTGGTACGGTCGCATATTCAGGTCAGGGCTGTGGGTGGCGCCTGGCAAAGACCCCATAGGAAATGTTATAAGTCTGAAGTAGCAAGGCAAGCAAGCAGCCCCAGTATCTGTGCGTCTGTGCGAGCTGTGCCATGCGCAGATGAGGCTTAGCAATAGCTTTCCAGGCTAGGCCCTTCTGGGTTGAAGCTATCTGGATACGTTCGCATTTTCGGAGCACGTCTGCTGGAGACACGAATCACGGAGTACCGAGCTACGTTTGAAGTTTGAGGTGGCAAGGCCAGCAAGCAGCCCCAGTCTCTGTGCGCCTGTGCGAGCAGTGCCAGGGGCAGATGAGGCTGAGCATCAGCTTTCCAGGCTAGGCCCTTCTGGGTTCGAGCTATCTGGAGACGTTCGCATTTTCGGTGCAGTGCTGCTAGAGGCACCAAGAAGGTACACCTGGGATACGTTGGAAGTTTTAAGTGGCAAGGCAAGCAAGCATCCCCAGTCTCTGTGCGCCTGTGCGAGCAGTGCCATGGGCAGATGAGGCTGAGCAACAGCTTTCCAGGCTAGGCCCTTCTGGATTCGAGATATCTGGATATGTTCGCGTTTTCAGTGCAGGTCTGCTGTAGGTACCCGGCTGGGACACCCGGGCTAATTTATAAGTTTAAGGTGGAAAGGCAAGCAAGCAGCCCCAGTCTCTGGGCGCCTGTGCGAGCAGTGCCATGGGCAGATGACGCTGAGCAAAAGCTTTCCAGGCTAGCCCCTTCTGGGTGCAAGCTATCTGGAGACATTTGCACCTTTGGTGCAGGGCTGCTATAGGCACCAGGCAGGGAGCCCCGGGCTACTTCTGTAGTTTCATGTGGCAAGGCAAGCAAGCAGCCACAGTGTCTGTGCATCTGTGCAAGCAGTGCCATGCGCAGATGAGGCTGAGCAACAGCTTTCCAGGCTAGCCCCTTCTGGGTTCGAGCTATCTGGAGATGTTTGCACCTTCGGTGCAGGGCTGCTAGAGGCTCCCGACAAGGACACCGGTGCTACGTTTGAAGTTTGAGTTGGCAAGGCAAGCAAGCAGCCCCAGTCTCTGTGCCTCTGTGCGAGCAGTGCCATGGGCAGATGGGGCTGAGCAACAGCTTTCCAGGCTAGGGGATTCTGGGTTCAAGCTATCTGGAGACGTTCGCATTTTCGGTGCAGTGCTGCTAGACGCACCAAGAAGGGACCCCTGGGCTACGTTTCAAGTTTAAGTTGGCAAGGCAAGCAAGCAGCCCCATTCTCTGTGCCTCTGTGCGAGCAGTGCCATGGGCAGATGAGGCTGAGCAACAGCTTTCCAGGCTAGCCCCTTCTGGCTGCCAGCTATCTGCAGACATTCGCAATTTGGGAGCAGAGCTGTGAAAGCAGCCTGGCAGGGACAACCCACATTCCCAGCATGCGTTTGAAGTTTCAAGTGGCAAGACAAGCAAGCAGCCCCAGTCTCTGTGCCTCTGTGCGAGCAGTGCCATGGGCAGATGAGGCTGAGCAACAGCTTTCCAGGCTAGCCCCTTCTGGCTGCCAGCTACCTGCAGACGTTCGCATTTTAAGAGCAGGGCTGCGAAAGGAGCCTGGCAGGGACACCACCATTCCCAGCATGCGTTTGGAGTTTCAAGTGGCAAGACAAGCAAGAAGCCCCAGTCTCTGTGCCTCTGTGCGAGCAGTGCCATGGGCAGATGAGGCTGAGCAACAGCTTTCCAGGCTAGCCCCTTCTTTGTAAGAGATATGCTGAAGACGCTCGCATATTAGGGTCAGGGCTGCGGGAGGCCCCCGGCAAAGACCCCCTAGGCTATGTTTGAATTTTAAGGTGGCAAGGCAACCAAGCAGCCCCAGTCTGTGTGCTATTCTGCGACCAGTGCCATGGGCAGATGAGGCTGAGAAACAGCTTTCCAGGCTAGCCCCTTCTGGGTGCGGTCTATCTGAAGACGTTTGCACCTTCGGTGCAGGGCTGCTTTAGGCTCACGGCAGGGACACTGGGGCTACGTTTGAAGTTTGAGTTGCAAGGCAAGCAAGCAGCCTCAGTCTCTGTGTGGCTGTGCGAGCAGTGCCATGGGCAGATGAGGCTGAGCAACAGTTTTCCAGGCTAGCCCCTTATGGTTGCGAGATATCTGGAGACGTTGTGATATTTGGGGCAGGGCTGCTGGAGGCACCCTGAAGGGACCCCATCACTATGTTTGAAGTTTAAGGTGGCAAGGCAAGCAAGCAGCTTCAGTCTGTGTGCGCTTGTGCGACCAGTGCCATGGGCAGATGAGGCAGAGCAACAGCTTTCCAGGATAGCCCCTTCCTGGTAAGAGACATCCTGAGACGCTCGCATATTCGGGACAGGGTTACGGCAGGCGCCCGTCAAGGGTCCCCTAGGCTACGTTTCAAGTTTGAGGTAGCAAGGCAAGTAAGCAGCCCCAGTCTCTGTGCTCTTGTGCGAGCAGTGCCATGGGCAAATGAGGCTGAGCAACAGTTTTCCAGGATAGCCCCTTCTTGGTAAGAGATATACTGGTACGGTCGCATATTCAGGTCAGGGCTGTGGGTGGCGCCTGGCAAAGACCCCATAGGAAATGTTATAAGTCTGAAGTAGCAAGGCAAGCAAGCAGCCCCAGTATCTGTGCGTCTGTGCGAGCTGTGCCATGCGCAGATGAGGCTTAGCAATAGCTTTCCAGGCTAGGCCCTTCTGGGTTCGAGCTATCTGGATACGTTCGCATTTTCGGAGCACGTCTGCTGGAGACACGAATCACGGAGTACCGAGCTACGTTTGAAGTTTGAGGTGGCAAGGCCAGCAAGCAGCCCCAGTCTCTGTGCGCCTGTGCGAGCAGTGCCAGGGGCAGATGAGGCTGAGCATCAGCTTTCCAGGCTAGGCCCTTCTGGGTTCGAGCTATCTGGAGACGTTCGCATTTTCGGTGCAGTGCTGCTAGAGGCACCAAGAAGGTACACCTGGGATACGTTGGAAGTTTTAAGTGGCAAGGCAAGCAAGCATCCCCAGTCTCTGTGCGCCTGTGCGAGCAGTGCCATGGGCAGATGAGGCTGAGCAACAGCTTTCCAGGCTAGGCCCTTCTGGATTCGAGATATCTGGATATGTTCGCGTTTTCAGTGCAGGTCTGCTGTAGGTACCCGGTTGGGACACCCGGGCTAATTTATAAGTTTAAGGTAGAAAGGCAAGCAAGCAGCCCCAGTCTCTGGGCGCCTGTGCGAGCAGTGCCATGGGCAGATGACGCTGAGCAAAAGCTTTCCAGGCTAGCCCCTTCTGGGTGCAAGCTATCTGGAGACATTTGCACCTTTGGTGCAGGGCTGCTATAGGCACCAGGCAGGGAGCCCCGGGCTACTTCTGTAGTTTCATGTGGCAAGGCAAGCAAGCAGCCACAGTGTCTGTGCATCTGTGCAAGCAGTGCCATGCGCAGATGAGGCTGAGCAACAGCTTTCCAGGCTAGCCCCTTCTGGGTTCGAGCTATCTGGAGATGTTTGCACCTTCGGTGCAGGGCTGCTAGAGGCTCCCGACAAGGACACCGGTGCTACGTTTGAAGTTTGAGTTGGCAAGGCAAGCAAGCAGCCCCAGTCTCTGTGCCTCTGTGCGAGCAGTGCCATGGGCAGATGGGGCTGAGCAACAGCTTTCCAGGCTAGCCCCTTCTGGCTGCCAGCTATCTGCAGACATTCGCAATTTGGGAGCAGAGCTGTGAAAGCAGCCTGGCAGGGACAACCCACATTCCCAGCATGCGTTTGAAGTTTCAAGTGGCAAGACAAGCAAGCAGCCCCAGTCTCTGGGCCTCTGTGCGAGCAGTGCCATGGGCAGATGAGGCTGAGCAACAGCTTTCCAGGCTAGCTCTTTCTGGCTGCGAGCTATCTGCAGACGTTCGAATTTTGGGAGCAGGGCTGCCGGAGGAGCCCGGCATGCACCCCCAATGCTACATGTGAAGTTTGAGGTGGCAAGACAAGCAAGCAGCCCCAGTCTCTGAGCCTCTGTGCAAGCAGTGCCATGGGCAGATGAGGCTGAGCAACAGCTTTCCAGGCTAGCACTTTCTGGCTGCCAGCTACCTGCAGACGTTCGCATTTTTCGAGCTGGGTTGCCGGAACCGCCCGGCATGGACCACCTAAGCTACATTTGAAGTTTGAGGGGGCAAGACAAGCAAGCAGCCCTAGTCTCTGTGCCTCTGTGCGAGCACTGCCATGGGCAGATGAGGCTGAGCAACAGCTTTCCAGGCTAGCCCTTTCTGGCTGCGAGCTATCTGCAGACGTTCGAATTCTGGGAGCAGGGCTGCCGGAGGCCCCCGGCACGGACCACCTAAGCTACGTCTGAAGTTTGAGGTGGCAAGACAAGCAAGCAGCCCCAGTCTCTGGGCCTCTGTGCGAGCAGTGCCATGGGCAGATGAGGCTGAGCAACAGCTTTCCATGCTAGCCCCTTCTGGCTGCCAGCTACCTGCAGACGTTCGCATTTTAACAGCAGGGCTGCGAAAGGAGCCTGGCAGGGACACCACCATTCCCAGGCTACGTTTGGAGTTTCAAGTGGCAAGACAAGCAAGCAGCCCCAGTCTCTGTGCCTCTGTGCGAGCAGTGCCATGGGCAGATGAGGCTGAGCAACAGCTTTCCAGGCTAGCCCCTTCTTTGTAAGAGATATGCTGAAGACGCTCGCATATTAGGGTCAGGGCTGCGGGAGGCCCCCGGCAAAGACCCCCTAGGCTATGTTTGAATTTTAAGGTGGCAAGGCAACCAAGCAGCCCCAGTCTGTGTGCTATTCTGCGACCAGTGCCATGGGCAGATGAGGCTGAGCAACAGCTTTCCAGGCTAGCCCCTTCTGGGTGCGGTCTATCTGAAGACGTTTGCACCTTCGGTGCAGGGCTGCTATAGGCTCACGGCAGGGACACTGGGGCTACGTTTGAAGTTTGAGTTGCAAGGCAAGCAAGCAGCCTCAGTCTCTGTGTGCCTGTGCGAGCAGTGCCATGGGCAGATGAGGCTGAGCAACAGTTTTCCAGGCTAGCCCCTTATGGTTGCGAGATATCTGGAGACGTTCTGATATTTGGGGCAGGGCTGCTGGAGGCACCCTGAAGGGACCCCATCACTATGTTTGAAGTTTAAGGTGGCAAGGCAAGCAAGCAGCTTCAGTCTGTGTGCGCTTGTGCGACCAGTGCCATGGGCAGATGAGGCAGAGCAACAGCTTTCCAGGATAGCCCCTTCCTGGTAAGAGACATCCTGAGACGCTCGCATATTCGGGACAGGGTTACGGCAGGCGCCCGTCAAGGGTCCCCTAGGCTACGTTTCAAGTTTGAGGTAGCAAGGCAAGTAAGCAGCCCCAGTCTCTGTGCTCTTGTGCGAGCAGTGCCATGGGCAAATGAGGCTGAGCAACAGTTTTCCAGGATAGCCCCTTCTTGGTAAGAGATATACTGGTACGGTCGCATATTCAGGTCAGGGCTGTGGGTGGCGCCTGGCAAAGACCCCATAGGAAATGTTATAAGTCTGAAGTAGCAAGGCAAGCAAGCAGCCCCAGTATCTGTGCGTCTGTGCGAGCTGTGCCATGCGCAGATGAGGCTTAGCAATAGCTTTCCAGGCTAGGCCCTTCTGGGTTCGAGCTATCTGGATACGTTCGCATTTTCGGAGCACGTCTGCTGGAGACACGAATCACGGAGTACCGAGCTACGTTTGAAGTTTGAGGTGGCAAGGCCAGCAAGCAGCCCCAGTCTCTGTGCGCCTGTGCGAGCAGTGCCAGGGGCAGATGAGGCTGAGCATCAGCTTTCCAGGCTAGGCCCTTCTGGGTTCGAGCTATCTGGAGACGTTCGCATTTTCGGTGCAGTGCTGCTAGAGGCACCAAGAAGGTACACCTGGGATACGTTGGAAGTTTTAAGTGGCAAGGCAAGCAAGCATCCCCAGTCTCTGTGCGCCTGTGCGAGCAGTGCCATGGGCAGATGAGGCTGAGCAACAGCTTTCCAGGCTAGGCCCTTCTGGATTCGAGATATCTGGATATGTTCGCGTTTTCAGTGCAGGTCTGCTGTAGGTACCCGGTTGGGACACCCGGGCTAATTTATAAGTTTAAGGTGGAAAGGCAAGCAAGCAGCCCCAGTCTCTGGGCGCCTGTGCGAGCAGTGCCATGGGCAGATGACGCTGAGCAAAAGCTTTCCAGGCTAGCCCCTTCTGGGTGCAAGCTATCTGGAGACATTTGCACCTTTGGTGCAGGGCTGCTGTAGGCACCAGGCAGGGAGCCCCGGGCTACTTCTGTAGTTTCATGTGGCAAGGCAAGCAAGCAGCCACAGTGTCTGTGCATCTGTGCAAGCAGTGCCATGCGCAGATGAGGCTGAGCAACAGCTTTCCAGGCTAGCCCCTTCTGGGTTCGAGCTATCTGGAGATGTTTGCACCTTCGGTGCAGGGCTGCTAGAGGCTCCCGACAAGGACACCGGTGCTACGTTTGAAGTTTGAGTTGGCAAGGCAAGCAAGCAGCCCCAGTCTCTGTGCCTCTGTGCGAGCAGTGCCATGGGCAGATGGGGCTGAGCAACAGCTTTCCAGGCTAGCCCCTTCTGGCTGCCAGCTATCTGCAGACATTCGCAATTTGGGAGCAGAGCTGTGAAAGCAGCCTGGCAGGGACAACCCACATTCCCAGCATGCGTTTGAAGTTTCAAGTGGCAAGACAAGCAAGCAGCCCCAGTCTCTGGGCCTCTGTGCGAGCAGTGCCATGGGCAGATGAGGCTGAGCAACAGCTTTCCAGGCTAGCTCTTTCTGGCTGCGAGCTATCTGCAGACGTTCGAATTTTGGGAGCAGGGCTGCCGGAGGAGCCCGGCATGCACCCCCAATGCTACATGTGAAGTTTGAGGTGGCAAGACAAGCAAGCAGCCCCAGTCTCTGAGCCTCTGTGCAAGCAGTGCCATGGGCAGATGAGGCTGAGCAACAGCTTTCCAGGCTAGCACTTTCTGGCTGCCAGCTACCTGCAGACGTTCGCATTTTTCGAGCTGGGTTGCCGGAACCGCCCGGCATGGACCACCTAAGCTACATTTGAAGTTTGAGGGGGCAAGACAAGCAAGCAGCCCTAGTCTCTGTGCCTCTGTGCGAGCACTGCCATGGGCAGATGAGGCTGAGCAACAGCTTTCCAGGCTAGCCCTTTCTGGCTGCGAGCTATCTGCAGACGTTCGAATTCTGGGAGCAGGGCTGCCGGAGGCCCCCGGCACGGACCACCTAAGCTACGTCTGAAGTTTGAGGTGGCAAGACAAGCAAGCAGCCCCAGTCTCTGGGCCTCTGTGCGAGCAGTGCCATGGGCAGATGAGGCTGAGCAACAGCTTTCCATGCTAGCCCCTTCTGGCTGCCAGCTACCTGCAGACGTTCGCATTTTAACAGCAGGGCTGCGAAAGGAGCCTGGCAGGGACACCACCATTCCCAGGCTACGTTTGGAGTTTCAAGTGGCAAGACAAGCAAGCAGCCCCAGTCTCTGTGCCTCTGTGCGAGCAGTGCCATGGGCAGATGAGGCTGAGCAACAGCTTTCCAGGCTAGCCCCTTCTTTGTAAGAGATATGCTGAAGACGCTCGCATATTAGGGTCAGGGCTGCGGGAGGCCCCCGGCAAAGACCCCCTAGGCTATGTTTGAATTTTAAGGTGGCAAGGCAACCAAGCAGCCCCAGTCTGTGTGCTATTCTGCGACCAGTGCCATGGGCAGATGAGGCTGAGCAACAGCTTTCCAGGCTAGCCCCTTCTGGGTGCGGTCTATCTGAAGACGTTTGCACCTTCGGTGCAGGGCTGCTATAGGCTCACGGCAGGGACACTGGGGCTACGTTTGAAGTTTGAGTTGCAAGGCAAGCAAGCAGCCTCAGTCTCTGTGTGCCTGTGCGAGCAGT
The DNA here is from genome assembly GCF_030867145.1 of Opisthocomus hoazin. Lineage (NCBI taxonomy): Eukaryota > Metazoa > Chordata > Aves > Opisthocomiformes > Opisthocomidae > Opisthocomus > Opisthocomus hoazin. The sequence goes on from NC_134453.1 coordinate 12,220,481, forward strand.
GCCATGGGCAGATGAGGCTGAGCAACAGTTTTCCAGGCTAGCCCCTTATGGTTGCGAGATATCTGGAGACGTTCTGATATTTGGGGCAGGGCTGCTGGAGGCACCCTGAAGGGACCCCATCACTATGTTTGAAGTTTAAGGTGGCAAGGCAAGCAAGCAGCTTCAGTCTGTGTGCGCTTGTGCGACCAGTGCCATGGGCAGATGAGGCAGAGCAACAGCTTTCCAGGATAGCCCCTTCCTGGTAAGAGACATCCTGAGACGCTCGCATATTCGGGACAGGGTTACGGCAGGCGCCCGTCAAGGGTCCCCTAGGCTACGTTTCAAGTTTGAGGTAGCAAGGCAAGTAAGCAGCCCCAGTCTCTGTGCTCTTGTGCGAGCAGTGCCATGGGCAAATGAGGCTGAGCAACAGTTTTCCAGGATAGCCCCTTCTTGGTAAGAGATATACTGGTACGGTCGCATATTCAGGTCAGGGCTGTGGGTGGCGCCTGGCAAAGACCCCATAGGAAATGTTATAAGTCTGAAGTAGCAAGGCAAGCAAGCAGCCCCAGTAGCTGTGCGTCTGTGCGAGCTGTGCCATGCGCAGATGAGGCTTAGCAATAGCTTTCCAGGCTAGGCCCTTCTGGGTTCGAGCTATCTGGATACGTTCGCATTTTCGGAGCACGTCTGCTGGAGACACGAATCACGGAGTACCGAGCTACGTTTGAAGTTTGAGGTGGCAAGGCCAGCAAGCAGCCCCAGTCTCTGTGCGCCTGTGCGAGCAGTGCCAGGGGCAGATGAGGCTGAGCATCAGCTTTCCAGGCTAGGCCCTTCTGGGTTCGAGCTATCTGGAGACGTTCGCATTTTCGGTGCAGTGCTGCTAGAGGCACCAAGAAGGTACACCTGGGATACGTTGGAAGTTTTAAGTGGCAAGGCAAGCAAGCATCCCCAGTCTCTGTGCGCCTGTGCGAGCAGTGCCATGGGCAGATGAGGCTGAGCAACAGCTTTCCAGGCTAGGCCCTTCTGGATTCGAGATATCTGGATATGTTCGCGTTTTCAGTGCAGGTCTGCTGTAGGTACCCGGCTGGGACACACGGGCTAATTTATAAGTTTAAGGTGGAAAGGCAAGCAAGCAGCCCCAGTCTCTGGGCGCCTGTGCGAGCAGTGCCATGGGCAGATGACGCTGAGCAAAAGCTTTCCAGGCTAGCCCCTTCTGGGTTCGAGCTATCTGGAGATGTTTGCACCTTCGGTGCAGGGCTGCTAGAGGCTCCCGACAAGGACACCGGTGCTACGTTTGAAGTTTGAGTTGGCAAGGCAAGCAAGCAGCCCCAGTCTCTGTGCCTCTGTGCGAGCAGTGCCATGGGCAGATGGGGCTGAGCAACAGCTTTCCAGGCTAGGGGATTCTGGGTTCAAGCTATCTGGAGACGTTCGCATTTTCGGTGCAGTGCTGCTAGACGCACCAAGAAGGGACCCCTGGGCTACGTTTCAAGTTTAAGTTGGCAAGGCAAGCAAGCAGCCCCATTCTCTGTGCCTCTGTGCGAGCAGTGCCATGGGCAGATGAGGCTGAGCAACAGCTTTCCAGGCTAGCCCCTTCTGGCTGCCAGCTATCTGCAGACATTCGCAATTTGGGAGCAGAGCTGTGAAAGCAGCCTGGCAGGGACAACCCACATTCCCAGCATGCGTTTGAAGTTTCAAGTGGCAAGACAAGCAAGCAGCCCCAGTCTCTGTGCCTCTGTGCGAGCAGTGCCATGGGCAGATGAGGCTGAGCAACAGCTTTCCATGCTAGCCCCTGCTGGCTGCCAGCTACCTGCAGACGTTCGCATTTTAAGAGCAGGGCTGCGAAAGGAGCCTGGCAGGGACACCACCATTCCCAGCATGCGTTTGGAGTTTCAAGTGGCAAGACAAGCAAGAAGCCCCAGTCTCTGTGCCTCTGTGCGAGCAGTGCCATGGGCAGATGAGGCTGAGCAACAGCTTTCCAGGCTAGCCCCTTCTTTGTAAGAGATATGCTGAAGACGCTCGCATATTAGGGTCAGGGCTGCGGGAGGCCCCCGGCAAAGACCCCCTAGGCTATGTTTGAATTTTAAGGTGGCAAGGCAACCAAGCAGCCCCAGTCTGTGTGCTATTCTGCGACCAGTGCCATGGGCAGATGAGGCTGAGCAACAGCTTTCCAGGCTAGCCCCTTCTGGGTGCGGTCTATCTGAAGACGTTTGCACCTTCGGTGCAGGGCTGCTATAGGCTCACGGCAGGGACACTGGGGCTACGTTTGAAGTTTGAGTTGCAAGGCAAGCAAGCAGCCTCAGTCTCTGTGTGCCTGTGCGAGCAGTGCCATGGGCAGATGAGGCTGAGCAACAGTTTTCCAGGCTAGCCCCTTATGGTTGCGAGATATCTGGAGACGTTCTGATATTTGGGGCAGGGCTGCTGGAGGCACCCTGAAGGGACCCCATCACTATGTTTGAAGTTTAAGGTGGCAAGGCAAGCAAGCAGCTTCAGTCTGTGTGCGCTTGTGCGACCAGTGCCATGGGCAGATGAGGCAGAGCAACAGCTTTCCAGGATAGCCCCTTCCTGGTAAGAGACATCCTGAGATGCTCGCATATTCGGGACAGGGTTACGGCAGGCGCCCGTCAAGGGTCCCCTAGGCTACGTTTCAAGTTTGAGGTAGCAAGGCAAGTAAGCAGCCCCAGTCTCTGTGCTCTTGTGCGAGCAGTGCCATGGGCAAATGAGGCTGAGCAACAGTTTTCCAGGATAGCCCCTTCTTGGTAAGAGATATACTGGTACGGTCGCATATTCAGGTCAGGGCTGTGGGTGGCGCCTGGCAAAGACCCCATAGGAAATGTTATAAGTCTGAAGTAGCAAGGCAAGCAAGCAGCCCCAGTAGCTGTGCGTCTGTGCGAGCTGTGCCATGCGCAGATGAGGCTTAGCAATAGCTTTCCAGGCTAGGCCCTTCTGGGTTCGAGCTATCTGGATACGTTCGCATTTTCGGAGCACGTCTGCTGGAGACACGAATCACGGAGTACCGAGCTACGTTTGAAGTTTGAGGTGGCAAGGCCAGCAAGCAGCCCCAGTCTCTGTGCGCCTGTGCGAGCAGTGCCAGGGGCAGATGAGGCTGAGCATCAGCTTTCCAGGCTAGGCCCTTCTGGGTTCGAGCTATCTGGAGACGTTCGCATTTTCGGTGCAGTGCTGCTAGAGGCACCAAGAAGGTACACCTGGGATACGTTGGAAGTTTTAAGTGGCAAGGCAAGCAAGCATCCCCAGTCTCTGTGCGCCTGTGCGAGCAGTGCCATGGGCAGATGAGGCTGAGCAACAGCTTTCCAGGCTAGGCCCTTCTGGATTCGAGATATCTGGATATGTTCGCGTTTTCAGTGCAGGTCTGCTGTAGGTACCCGGCTGGGACACCCGGGCTAATTTATAAGTTTAAGGTGGAAAGGCAAGCAAGCAGCCCCAGTCTCTGGGCGCCTGTGCGAGCAGTGCCATGGGCAGATGACGCTGAGCAAAAGCTTTCCAGGCTAGCCCCTTCTGGGTGCAAGCTATCTGGAGACATTTGCACCTTTGGTGCAGGGCTGCTATAGGCACCAGGCAGGGAGCCCCGGGCTACTTCTGTAGTTTCATGTGGCAAGGCAAGCAAGCAGCCACAGTGTCTGTGCATCTGTGCAAGCAGTGCCATGCGCAGATGAGGCTGAGCAACAGCTTTCCAGGCTAGCCCCTTCTGGGTTCGAGCTATCTGGAGATGTTTGCACCTTCGGTGCAGGGCTGCTAGAGGCTCCCGACAAGGACACCGGTGCTACGTTTGAAGTTTGAGTTGGCAAGGCAAGCAAGCAGCCCCAGTCTCTGTGCCTCTGTGCGAGCAGTGCCATGGGCAGATGGGGCTGAGCAACAGCTTTCCAGGCTAGGGGATTCTGGGTTCAAGCTATCTGGAGACGTTCGCATTTTCGGTGCAGTGCTGCTAGACGCACCAAGAAGGGACCCCTGGGCTACGTTTCAAGTTTAAGTTGGCAAGGCAAGCAAGCAGCCCCATTCTCTGTGCCTCTGTGCGAGCAGTGCCATGGGCAGATGAGGCTGAGCAACAGCTTTCCAGGCTAGCCCCTTCTGGCTGCCAGCTACCTGCAGACATTCGCAATTTGGGAGCAGAGCTGTGAAAGCAGCCTGGCAGGGACAACCCACATTCCCAGCATGCGTTTGAAGTTTCAAGTGGCAAGACAAGCAAGCAGCCCCAGTCTCTGGGCCTCTGTGCGAGCAGTGCCATGGGCAGATGAGGCTGAGCAACAGCTTTCCAGGCTAGCCCCTTCTGGCTGCCAGCTACCTGCAGACGTTCGCATTTTAAGAGCAGGGCTGCGAAAGGAGCCTGGCAGGGACACCACCATTCCCAGCATGCGTTTGGAGTTTCAAGTGGCAAGACAAGCAAGAAGCCCCAGTCTCTGTACCTCTGTGCGAGCAGTGCCATGGGCAGATGAGGCTGAGCAACAGCTTTCCAGGCTAGCCCCTTCTTTGTAAGAGATATGCTGAAGACGCTCGCATATTAGGGTCAGGGCTGCGGGAGGCCCCCGGCAAAGACCCCCTAGGCTATGTTTGAATTTTAAGGTGGCAAGGCAACCAAGCAGCCCCAGTCTGTGTGCTATTCTGCGACCAGTGCCATGGGCAGATGAGGCTGAGCAACAGCTTTCCAGGATAGCCCCTTCCTGGTAAGAGACATCCTGAGACGCTCGCATATTCGGGACAGGGTTACGGCAGGCGCCCGTCAAGGGTCCCCTAGGCTACGTTTCAAGTTTGAGGTAGCAAGGCAAGTAAGCAGCCCCAGTCTCTGTGCTCTTGTGCGAGCAGTGCCATGGGCAAATGAGGCTGAGCAACAGTTTTCCAGGATAGCCCCTTCTTGGTAAGAGATATACTGGTACGGTCGCATATTCAGGTCAGGGCTGTGGGTGGCGCCTGGCAAAGACCCCATAGGAAATGTTATAAGTCTGAAGTAGCAAGGCAAGCAAGCAGCCCCAGTAGCTGTGCGTCTGTGCGAGCTGTGCCATGCGCAGATGAGGCTTAGCAATAGCTTTCCAGGCTAGGCCCTTCTGGGTTCGAGCTATCTGGATACGTTCGCATTTTCGGAGCACGTCTGCTGGAGACACGAATCACGGAGTACCGAGCTACGTTTGAAGTTTGAGGTGGCAAGGCCAGCAAGCAGCCCCAGTCTCTGTGCGCCTGTGCGAGCAGTGCCAGGGGCAGATGAGGCTGAGCATCAGCTTTCCAGGCTAGGCCCTTCTGGGTTCGAGCTATCTGGAGACGTTCGCATTTTCGGTGCAGTGCTGCTAGAGGCACCAAGAAGGTACACCTGGGATACGTTGGAAGTTTTAAGTGGCAAGGCAAGCAAGCATCCCCAGTCTCTGTGCGCCTGTGCGAGCAGTGCCATGGGCAGATGAGGCTGAGCAACAGCTTTCCAGGCTAGGCCCTTCTGGATTCGAGATATCTGGATATGTTCGCGTTTTCAGTGCAGGTCTGCTGTAGGTACCCGGCTGGGACGCCCGGGCTAATTTATAAGTTTAAGGTGGAAAGGCAAGCAAGCAGCCCCAGTCTCTGGGCGCCTGTGCGAGCAGTGCCATGGGCAGATGACGCTGAGCAAAAGCTTTCCAGGCTAGCCCCTTCTGGGTGCAAGCTATCTGGAGACATTTGCACCTTTGGTGCAGGGCTGCTATAGGCACCAGGCAGGGAGCCCCGGGCTACTTCTGTAGTTTCATGTGGCAAGGCAAGCAAGCAGCCACAGTGTCTGTGCATCTGTGCAAGCAGTGCCATGCGCAGATGAGGCTGAGCAACAGCTTTCCAGGCTAGCCCCTTCTGGGTTCGAGCTATCTGGAGATGTTTGCACCTTCGGTGCAGGGCTGCTAGAGGCTCCCGACAAGGACACCGGTGCTACGTTTGAAGTTTGAGTTGGCAAGGCAAGCAAGCAGCCCCAGTCTCTGTGCCTCTGCGTGAGCAGTGCCATGGGCAGATGGGGCTGAGCAACAGCTTTCCAGGCTAGGGGATTCTGGGTTCAAGCTATCTGGAGACGTTCGCATTTTCGGTGCAGTGCTGCTAGACGCACCAGGAAGGGACCCCTGGGCTACGTTTCAAGTTTAAGTTGGCAAGGCAAGCAAGCAGCCCCATTCTCTGTGCCTCTGTGCGAGCAGTGCCATGGGCAGATGAGGCTGAGCAACAGCTTTCCAGGCTAGCCCCTTCTGGCTGCCAGCTATCTGCAGACATTCGCAATTTGGGAGCAGAGCTGTGAAAGGAGGCTGGCAGGGACAACCCACATTCCCAGCATGCGTTTGAAGTTTCAAGTGGCAAGACAAGCAAGCAGCCCCAGTCTCTGGGCCTCTGTGCGAGCAGTGCCATGGGCAGATGAGGCTGAGCAACAGCTTTCCATGCTAGCCCCTTCTGTCTGCCAGCTACCTGCAGACGTTCGCATTTTAAGAGCATGGCTGCGAAAGGAGCCTGGCTGGGAGACGAACTTTCCCAGGCTACGTTTTAAGTTTGAGGTGGCAAGACAAGCAAGCAGCCCCATTCTCTGTGCAGCTGTGCGAGCAGTGCCATGGGCAGATGAGGCTGAGCAACAGCTTTCCAGGCTAGCCCCTTCTGGGTGCGGTCTATCTGAAGACGTTTGCACCTTCGGTGCAGGGCTGCTATAGGCTCACGGCAGGGACACTGGGGCTACGTTTGAAGTTTGAGTTGCAAGGCAAGCAAGCAGCCTCAGTCTCTGTGTGGCTGTGCGAGCAGTGCCATGGGCAGATGAGGCTGAGCAACAGTTTTCCAGGCTAGCCCCTTATGGTTGCGAGATATCTGGAGACGTTCTGATATTTGGGGCAGGGCTGCTGGAGGCACCCTGAAGGGACCCCATCACTATGTTTGAAGTTTAAGGTGGCAAGGCAAGCAAGCAGCTTCAGTCTGTGTGCGCTTGTGCGACCAGTGCCATGGGCAGATGAGGCAGAGCAAGAGCTTTCCAGGATAGCCCCTTCCTGGTAAGAGACATCCTGAGACGCTCGCATATTCGGGACAGGGTTACGGCAGGCGCCCGTCAAGGGTCCCCTAGGCTACGTTTCAAGTTTGAGGTAGCAAGGCAAGTAAGCAGCCCCAGTCTCTGTGCCTCTGTGCGAGCAGTGCCATGGGCAGATGGGGCTGAGCAACAGCTTTCCAGGCTAGGGGATTCTGGGTTCAAGCTATCTGGAGACGTTCGCATTTTCGGTGCAGTGCTGCTAGACGCACCAAGAAGGGACCCCTGGGCTACGTTTCAAGTTTAAGTTGGCAAGGCAAGCAAGCAGCCCCATTCTCTGTGCCTCTGTGCGAGCAGTGCCATGGGCAGATGAGGCTGAGCAACAGCTTTCCAGGCTAGCCCCTTCTGGCTGCCAGCTATCTGCAGACATTCGCAATTTGGGAGCAGAGCTGTGAAAGCAGCCTGGCAGGGACAACCCACATTCCCAGCATGCGTTTGAAGTTTCAAGTGGCAAGACAAGCAAGCAGCCCCAGTCTCTGTGCCTCTGTGCGAGCAGTGCCATGGGCAGATGAGGCTGAGCAACAGCTTTCCATGCTAGCCCCTTCTGGCTGCCAGCTACCTGCAGACGTTCGCATTTTAAGAGCAGGGCTGTGACAGGAGCCTGGCAGGGACACCACCATTCCCAGGCTACGTTTGGAGTTTCAAGTGGCAAGACAAGCAAGAAGCCCCAGTCTCTGTGCCTCTGTGCGAGCAGTGCCATGGGCAGATGAGGCTGAGAAACAGCTTTCCAGGCTAGCCCCTTCTGGGTGCGGTCTATCTGAAGACGTTTGCATCTTCGGTGCAGGGCTGCTATAGGCTCACGGCAGGGACACTGGGGCTACGTTTGAAGTTTGAGTTGCAAGGCAAGCAAGCAGCCTCAGTCTCTGTGTGCCTCTGCGAGCAGTGCCATGGGCAGATGAGGCTGAGAAACAGTTTTCCAGGCTAGCCCCTTATGGTTGCGAGATATCTGGAGACGTTCTGATATTTGGGGCAGGGCTGCTGGAGGCACCCTGAAGGGACCCCATCACTATGTTTGAAGTTTAAGGTGGCAAGGCAAGCAAGCAGCTTCAGTCTGTGTGCGCTTGTGCGACCAGTGCCATGGGCAGATGAGGCAGAGCAACAGCTTTCCAGGATAGCCCCTTCCTGGTAAGAGACATCCTGAGACGCTCGCATATTCGGGACAGGGTTACGGCAGGCGCCCGTCAAGGGTCCCCTAGGCTACGTTTCAAGTTTGAGGTAGCAAGGCAAGTAAGCAGCCCCAGTCTCTGTGCTCTTGTGCGAGCAGTGCCATGGGCAAATGAGGCTGAGCAACAGTTTTCCAGGATAGCCCCTTCTTGGTAAGAGATATACTGGTACGGTCGCATATTCAGGTCAGGGCTGTGGGTGGCGCCTGGCAAAGACCCCATAGGAAATGTTATAAGTCTGAAGTAGCAAGGCAAGCAAGCAGCCCCAGTAGCTGTGCGTCTGTGCGAGCTGTGCCATGCGCAGATGAGGCTTAGCAATAGCTTTCCAGACTAGGCCCTTCTGGGTTCGAGCTATCTGGAGACGTTCGCATTTTCGGAGCACGTCTGCTGGAGACACGAATCACGGAGTACCGAGCTACGTTTGAAGTTTGAGGTGGCAAGGCCAGCAAGCAGCCCCAGTCTCTGTGCGCCTGTGCGAGCAGTGCCAGGGGCAGATGAGGCTGAGCATCAGCTTTCCAGGCTAGGCCCTTCTGGGTTCGAGCTATCTGGAGATGTTTGCACCTTCGGTGCAGGGCTGCTATAGGCTCCCGACAAGGACACCGGTGCTACGTTTGAAGTTTGAGTTGGCAAGGCAAGCAAGCAGCCCCATTCTCTGGGCGTCTGTGCGAGCAGTGCCATGGGCAGATGGGGCTGAGCAACAGCTTTCCAGGCTAGGGGATTCTGGGTTCAAGCTATCTGGAGACTTTCGTATTTTCGGTGCAGTGCTGCTAGACGCACCAAGAAGGGACCCCTGGGCTACGTTTCAAGTTTAAGTTGGTAAGGCAAGCAAGCAGACCCAGTCTCTGTGCGCCTGTGCGAGCAGTGCCATGGGCAGATGAGGCTGAGCAACAGCTTTCAAGGCTACGCCCTTCTGGATTCGAGATATCTGGATATGTTCGCATTTTCAGTGCAGGTGTGCTGGAGGCACCCTGAAGGGATCCCTGGGCAACGTTTCAAGTTTGACGCGGCAAGGCAAGTAAGCAGACCCAGTTTCTGTGCATCTGTGCGTGCAGTGCCATGGGCAGATGAGACTGAGAAACAAGTTTCCTGCCTAGCCCCTTCTGGGTGCGAGCTATCTGGATACGTTCGCACTTTCGGAGCACGTCTGCTGGAGTCACAAATCACGGAGTCGCGGGCTACGTTTGAAGTTTGAGGTGGCAAGGCCAGCAAGCAGACCCAGTCTCTGTGCAGCTGTGCGAGCAGTGCCATGCGCAGATGAGGCTGAGAAACAGCTTTCAAGTCTACTGCCTTCTGGGTGCGGTCTATCTGAAGACGTTTGCACCTTCGGTGCAGGGCTGCTATAGGCTCACGGCAGGGACACTGGGGCTACGTTTGAAGTTTGAGTTGCAAGGCAAGCAAGCAGCCTCAGTCTCTGTGTGCCTGTGCGAGCAGTGCCATGGGCAGATGAGGCTGAGCAACAGTTTTCCAGGCTAGCCCCTTATGGTTGCGAGATATCTGGAGACGTTCTGATATTTGGGGCAGGGCTGCTGGAGGCACCCTGAAGGGACCCCATCACTATGTTTGAAGTTTAAGGTGGCAAGGCAAGCAAGCAGCTTCAGTCTGTGTGCGCTTGTGCGACCAGTGCCATGGGCAGATGAGGCAGAGCAACAGCTTTCCAGGATAGCCCCTTCCTGGTAAGAGACATCCTGAGACGCTCGCATATTCGGGACAAGGTTACGGCAGGCGCCCGTCAAGGGTCCCCTAGGCTACGTTTCAAGTTTGAGGTAGCAAGGCAAGTAAGCTGCCCCAGTCTCTGTGCTCTTGTGCGAGCAGTGCCATCGGCAAATGAGGCTGAGCAACAGTTTTCCAGCATAGCCCCTTCTTGGTAAGAGATATACTGGTACGCTCGCATATTCAGGTCAGGGCTGTGGGTGGCGCCTGGCAAAGACCCCATAGGAAATGTTATAAGTCTGAAGTAGCAAGGCAAGCAAGCAGCCCCAGTATCTGTGCGTCTGTGCGAGCTGTGCCATGCGCAGATGAGGCTTAGCAATAGCTTTCCAGGATAGTCCCTTCTGGGTTCGAGCTATCTGGATACGTTCGCATTTTCGGAGCACGTCTGCTGGAGACACGAATCACGGAGTACCGAGCTACGTTTGAAGTTTGAGGTGGCAAGGCAAGTAAGCAGCCCCAGTCTCTGTGCGCCTGTGCGAGCAGTGCCGGGGCAGATGAGGCTGAGCATCAGCTTTCCAGGCTAGGCCCTTCTGGGTTCGAGCTATCTGGAGACGTTCGCATTTTCGGTGCAGTGCTGCTAGAGGCACCAAGAAGGTACACCTGGGATACGTTGGAAGTTTTAAGTGGCAAGGCAAGCAAGCATCCCCAGTCTCTGTGCGCCTGTGCGAGCAGTGCCATGGGCAGATGAGGCTGAGCAACAGCTTTCCAGGCTAGGCCCTTCTGGATTCGAGATATCTGGATATGTTCGCGTTTTCAGTGCAGGTCTGCTGTAGGTACCTGGCTGGGACACCCGGGCTAATTTATAAGTTTAAGGTGGCAAGGCAAGCAAGCAGCCCCAGTCTCTGGGCGCCTGTGCGAGCAGTGCCATGGGCAGATGACGCTGAGCAACAGCTTTCCAGGCTAGCCCCTTCTGGGTGCAAGCTATCTGGCGACATTTGCACCTTTGGTGCAGGGCTGCTATTGGCACCAGGCAGGGAGCCCCGGGCTACTTCTGTAGTTTCATGTGGCAAGGCAAGCAAGCAGCCCCAGTCTCTGTGCCTCTGTGCGAGCAGTGCCATGCGCAGATGAGGCTGAGCAACAGCTTTCCAGGCTAGCCCCTTCTGGGTTCGAGCTATCTGGAGATGTTTGCACCTGCGGTGCAGGGCTGCTAGAGGCTCCCGACAAGGACACCGGTGCTATGTTTGAAGTTTGAGTTGGCAAGGCAAGCAAGCAGCCCCAGTCTCTGTGCGTCTGTGCGAGCAGTGCCATGGGCAGATGGGGCTGACCAACAGCTTTCCAGGCTAGCCCCTTCTGGGTTCGAGCTATCTGGAGATGTTTGCACCTTCGGTGCAGGGCTGCTAGAGGCTCCCGACAAGGACACCGGTGCTACGTTTGAAGTTTGAGTTGGCAAGGCAAGCAAGCAGCCCCAGTCTCTGTGTGCCTGTGCGAGCAGTGCCATGGGCAGATGGGGCTGAGCAACAGCTTTCCAGGCTAGGGGATTCTGGGTTCAAGCTATCTGGAGACGTTCGCATTTTCGGTGCAGTGCTGCTAGACGCACCAAGAAGGGACCCCTTGGCTACGTTTCAAGTTTGACGCGGCAAGGCAAGCAAGCAGACCCAGTCTCTGTGCGCCTGTGCGAGCAGTCCCATGGGCAGATGAGGCTGAGCAACAGCTTTCAAGGCGACGCCCTTCTGGATTCGAGATATCTGGATATGTTCCCATTTTCAGTGCAGTTGTGCTGGAGGCACCCTGAAGGGATCCCCGGGCTACGTTTCAAGTTTGACGCGGCAAGGCAAGTAAGCAGACCCAGTTTCTGTGCATCTGTGCGTGCAGAGCCATGGGCAGATGAGGCTGAGCAACAGCTTTCCAGGCTAGCCGCTTCTTGGTAAGAGATATCCTCAGACACTCGTGGATTCATGTCATGGCTGCGGAACGAGCTTGGCAAGGACCCCCTAGGATATTTTTGAAGCTTGAGTTGGCGAGGCAAGCAAGCAGCCCCAGTCTCTGTGTGCCTGTGCGAGCAGTGCCATGCGCAGATGAGGCTGAGCAACGGCTTTCCAGGCTCGCCCCTTCTGTTTGAGAGCTATCTGGAGACGTTCGCATATTTAAGGCAGGGCTGCTGGAGGCACCCGGAAGGGACACCCGGGCTATATTTGAAGTTTAAGGTGGCAAGGCAAGCAAGCAGCCCCAGTCTGAGTCAGCCTGTCCGACCAGTGCCATGGGCAGATGAAGCTGAGCAACAGCTTTCCAGGCTAGGCCCTTCTGGGTTCGAGCTATCTGGAGACGTTCGCATTTTCGGAGCACGTCTGCTGGAGTTACAAATCACGGAGTCCCGGGATACGTTTTAAGTTTGAGGTGGCAAGGCCAGCAAGCAGCCCCAGTCTCTGTACATCTGTGCGAGCAGTGCCATGGGCAGATGAGGCTGAGCAACAGCTTTGCACGCTAGCTCCTTCTTGGTAAGTGATATACTGAGACGTTCTCGTATTCACGTCAGGGCTGTGGGAGGCCCCTGGCAAAAACCCCCTAGGAAATGTTATAAGTTTGAAGTAGCAAGGCAAGCAAGCAGCCCCATTCTCTGGGCGTCTGTGCGAGCAGTGCCATGGGCAGATGGGGCTGAGCAACAGCTTTCCAGGCTAGGGGATTCTGGGTTCGAGCTATCTGGAGACTTTCGTATTTTCGGTGCAGTGCTGCTAGACGCACCAAGAAGGGACCCCTGGGCTACGTTTCAAGTTTAAGTTGGTAAGGCAAGCAAGCAGACCCAGTCTCTGCGCATATGTGCGAGCAGTGCCATGGGCAGATGAGGCTGAGCAACAGCTTTCAAGGCTACGCCCTTCTGGATTCGAGATATCTGGATATGTTCGCATTTTCAGTGCAGGTGTGCTGGAGGCACCCTGAAGGGATCCCCGGGCTACGTTTCAAGTTTGACGCGGCAAGGCAAGTAAGCAGACCCAGTTTCTGTGCATCTGTGCGTGCAGTGCCATGGGCAGATGAGACTGAGAAACAAGTTTCCAGCCTAGCCCCTTCTGGGTGCGAGCTATCTGGATACGTTCGCACTTTCGGAGCACGTCTGCTGGAGTCACAAATCACGGAGTCGCGGGCTACGTTTGAAGTTTGAGGTGGCAAGGCCAGCAAGCAGCCCCAGTCTCTGTGCAGCTGTGCGAGCAGTGCCATGCGCAGATGAGGCTGAGAAACAGCTTTCCAGGCTAGCCCCTTCTGGGTGCGGTCTATCTGAAGACGTTTGCACCTTCGGTGCAGGGCTGCTATAGGCTCACGGCAGGGACACTGGGGCTACGTTTGAAGTTTGAGTTGCAAGGCAAGCAAGCAGCCTCAGTCTCTGTGTGCCTGTGCGAGCAGTGCCATGGGCAGATGAGGCTGAGAAACAGTTTTCCAGGCTAGCCCCTTATGGTTGCGAGATATCTGGAGACGTTGTGATATTTGGGGCAGGGCTGCTGGAGGCACCCTGAAGGGACCCCATCACTATGTTTGAAGTTTAAGGTGGCAAGGCAAGCAAGCAGCTTCAGTCTGTGTGCGCTTGTGCGACCAGTGCCATGGGCAGATGAGGCAGAGCAACAGCTTTCCAGGATAGCCCCTTCCTGGTAAGAGACATCCTGAGACGCTCGCATATTCGGGACAGGGTTACGGCAGGCGCCCGTCAAGGGTCCCCTAGGCTACGTTTCAAGTTTGAGGTAGCAAGGCAAGTAAGCTGCCCCAGTCTCTGTGCTCTTGTGCGAGCAGTGCCATGGGCAAATGAGGCTGAGCAACAGTTTTCCAGCATAGCCCCTTCTTGGTAAGAGATATAGTGGTACGCTCGCATATTCAGGTCAGGGCTGTGGGTGGCGCCTGGCAAAGACCCCATAGGAAATGTTATAAGTCTGAAGTAGCAAGGCAAGCAAGCAGCCCCAGTCTCTGTGCCTCTGTGCGAGCAGTGCCATGGGCAGATGAGGCTGAGCAACAGCTTTCCAGGCTAGGCCCTTCTGGGTTCGAGCTATCTGGATACGTTCGCATTTTCGGAGCACGTCTGCTGGAGACACGAATCACGGAGTACCGAGCTACGTTTGAAGTTTGAGGTGGCAAGGCCAGCAAGCAGCCCCAGTCTCTGTGCGCCTGTGCGAGCAGTGCCAGGGGCAGATGAGGCTGAGCATCAGCTTTCCAGGCTAGGCCCTTCTGGGTTCGAGCTATCTGGAGACGTTCGCATTTTCGGTGCAGTGCTGCTAGAGGCACCAAGAAGGTACACCTGGGATACGTTGGAAGTTTTAAGTGGCAAGGCAAGCAAGCATCCCCAGTCTCTGTGCGCCTGTGCGAGCAGTGCCATGGGCAGATGAGGCTGAGCAACAGCTTTCCAGGCTAGGCCCTTCTGGATTCGAGATATCTGGATATGTTCGCGTTTTCAGTGCAGGTCTGCTGTAGGTACCCGGCTGGGACACCCGGGCTAATTTATAAGTTTAAGGTGGAAAGGCAAGCAAGCAGCCCCAGTCTCTGGGCGCCTGTGCGAGCAGTGCCATGGGCAGATGACGCTGAGCAACAGCTTTCCAGGCTAGCCCCTTCTGGGTGCAAGCTATCTGGAGACATTTGCACCTTTGGTGCAGGGCTGCTATAGGCACCAGGCAGGGAGCCCCGGGCTACTTCTGTAGTTTCATGTGGCAAGGCAAGCAAGCAGCCACAGTGTCTGTGCATCTGTGCAAGCAGTGCCATGCGCAGATGAGGCTGAGCAACAGCTTTCCAGGCTAGCCCCTTCTGGGTTCAAGCTATCTGGAGATGTTTGCACCTTCGGTGCAGGGCTGCTAGAGGCTCCCGACAAGGACACCGGTGCTACGTTTGAAGTTTGAGTTGGCAAGGCAAGCAAGCAGCCCCAGTCTCTGGGCGTCTGTGCGAGCAGTGCCATGGGCAGATGGGGCTGAGCAACAGCTTTCCAGGCTAGCCCCTTCTGGCTGCCAGCTACCTGCAGACGTTCGCATTTTAAGAGCATGGCTGCGAAAGGAGCCTGGCTGGGACACGAATTTTCCCAGGCTACGTTTGAAGTTTGAGATGGCAAGACAAGCAAGCAGCCCCATTCTCTGTGCCTCTGTGCGAGCAGTGCCATGAGCAGATGAGGCTGAGAAACAGCTTTCCAGGCTAGCCCCTTCTGGCTGCCAGCTATCTGCAGACGTTCGCACTTTCGGAGCAGGGCTGTGAAAGGAGGCTGGCAGGGACACCAAATTTCCCATGCTACGTTTGAAGTTTGTGGTGGCAAGACAAGCAAGCAGCCCCATTCTCTGTGCCTCTGTGCGAGCAGTGCCATGGGCAGATGAGGCTGAGCAACAGCTTTCCATGCTAGCCCCTTCTGGCTGCCAGCTATCTGCAGACGTTCGCAATTTGGGAGCAGAGCTGTGAAAGCAGCCTGGCAGGGACAACCCACATTCCCAGCATGCGTTTGAAGTTTCAAGTGGCAAGACAAGCAAGCAGCCCCAGTCTCTGGGCCTCTGTGCGAGCAGTGCCATGGGCAGATGAGGCTGAGCAACAGCTTTCCAGGCTAGCCCCTTCTGGCTGCCAGCTATCTGCAGACATTCGCAATTTGGGAGCAGAGCTGTGAAAGCAGCCTGGCAGGGACAACCCACATTCCCAACATTCGTTTGAAGTTTCAAGTGGCAAGACAAGCAAGCAGCCCCAGTCTCTGGGCCTCTGTGCGAGCAGTGCCATGGGCACATGAGGCTGAGAAACAGCTTTCCATGCTAGCCCCTTCTGGCTGCCAGCTACCTGCAGACGTTCGCATTTTAAGAGCAGGGCTGCGAAAGGAGCCTGGCAGGGACACCACCATTCCCAGGCTACGTTTGGAATTTCAAGTGGCAAGACAAGCAAGCAGCCCCAGTCTCTGTGCCTCTGTGCGAGCAGTGCCATGGGCAGATGAGGCTGAGCAACAGCTTTCCAGGCTAGCCCCTTCTTTGTAAGAGATATGCTGAAGACGCTCGCATATTAGGGTCAGGGCTGCGGGAGGCCCCCGGCAAAGACCCCCTAGGCTACGTTTGAATTTTAAGGTGGCAAGGCAACCAAGCAGCCCCAGTCTGTGTGCTATTCTGCGACCAGTGCCATGGGCAGATGAGGCTGAGCAACAGCTTTCCAGGCTAGCCCCTTCAGGCTGCGGTCTATCTGAAGACGTTTGCACCTTCGGTGCAGGGCTGCTATAGGCTCACGGCAGGGACACTGGGGCTGCGTTTGAAGTTTGAGTTGCAAGGCAAGCAAGCAGCCCCAGTCTCTGTGCCTCTGTGCGAGCAGTACCATGGGCAGATGAGGCTGAGCAACAGCTTTCAAGGCTATGCCCTTCTGGATTCGAGATATCTGGATATGTTCGCATTTTCAGTGCAGGTGTGCTGGAGGCACCCTGAAGGGATCCCCGGGCTACGTTTCAAGTTTGACGCGGCAAGGCAAGTAAGCAGACCCAGTTTCTGTGCATCTGTGCGTGCAGTGCCATGGGCAGATGAGACTGAGAAACAAGTTTCCTGCCTAGCCCCTTCTGGGTGCGAGCTATCTGGATACGTTCGCACTTTCGGAGCACGTCTGCTGGAGTCACGAATCACGGAGTCGCGTGCTACGTTTGAAGTTTGAGGTGGCAAGGCCAGCAAGCAGCCCCAGTCTCTGTGCAGCTGTGCGAGCAGTGCCATGCGCAGATGAGGCTGAGAAACAGCTTTCAAGTCTACTGCCTTCTGGGTGCGATCTATCTGGAGATGTTCGCATTTTCAGTGCAGGTCTGCTGGAGGCACCCAGCAGGGAGCCCCGGGCTACGTTTAAAGATTGAGGTGGCAAGGCAAGCAAGCAGCCCCAGTCTCTGTGCGTCTGTGCAAGCAGTGCCATGCGCAGATGAGGCTGAGCAACAGCTTTCCAGGCTAGCCCCTTCTGGGTGCGGTCTATCTGAAGACGTTTGCATCTTCGGTGCAGGGCTGCTATAGGCTCACGGCAGGGACACTGGGGCTACGTTTGAAGTTTGAGTTGCAAGGCAAGCAAGCAGCCTCAGTCTCTGTGTGCCTCTGCGAGCAGTGCCATGGGCAGATGAGGCTGAGCAACAGTTTTCCAGGCTAGCCCCTTATGGTTGCGAGATATCTGGAGACGTTCTGATATTTGGGGCAGGGCTGCTGGAGGCACCCTGAAGGGACCCCATCACTATGTTTGAAGTTTAAGGTGGCAAGGCAAGCAAGCAGCTTCAGTCTGTGTGCGCTTGTGCGACCAGTGCCATGGGCAGATGAGGCAGAGCAACAGCTTTCCAGGATAGCCCCTTCCTGGTAAGAGACATCCTGAGACGCTCGCATATTCGGGACAGGGTTACGGCAGGCGCCCGTCAAGGGTCCCCTAGGCTACGTTTCAAGTTTGAGGTAGCAAGGCAAGTAAGCAGCCCCAGTCTCTGTGCTCTTGTGCGAGCAGTGCCATGGGCAAATGAGGCTGAGCAACAGTTTTCCAGGATAGCCCCTTCTTGGTAAGAGATATACTGGTACGGTCGCATATTCAGGTCAGGGCTGTGGGTGGCGCCTGGCAAAGACCCCATAGGAAATTTTATAAGTCTGAAGTAGCAAGGCAAGCAAGCAGCCCCAGTATCTGTGCGTCTGTGCGAGCTGTGCCATGCGCAGATGAGGCTTAGCAATAGCTTTCCAGGCTAGGCCCTTCTGGGTTCGAGCTATCTGGATACGTTCGCATTTTCGGAGCACGTCTGCTGGAGACACGAATCACCGAGTACCGAGCTACGTTTGAAGATTGAGGTGGCAAGGCCAGCAAGCAGCCCCAGTCTCTGTGCGCCTGTGCGAGCAGTGCCGGGGTAGATGAGGCTGAGCATCAGCTTTCCAGGCTAGGCCCTTCTGGGTTCGAGCTATCTGGAGACGTTCGCATTTTCGGTGCAGTGCTGCTAGAGGCACCAAGAAGGTACACCTGGGATACGTTGGAAGTTTTAAGTGGCAAGGCAAGCAAGCATCCCCAGTCTCTGTGCGCCTGTGCGAGCAGTGCCATGGGCAGATGAGGCTGAGCAACAGCTTTCCAGGCTAGCCCATTCTGGCTGCCAGCTATCTGCAGACATTCGCAATTTGGGAGCAGAGCTGTGAAAGCAGCCTGGCAGGGACAACCCACATTCCCAGCATGCGTTTGAAGTTTCAAGTGGCAAGACAAGCAAGCAGCCCCAGTCTCTGGGCCTCTGTGCGAGCAGTGCCATGGGCAGATGAGGCTGAGCAACAGCTTTCCATGCTAGCCCCTTCTGGCTGCCAGCTACCTGCAGACATTCGCAATTTAAGAGCAGGGCTGCGAAAGGAGCCTGGCAGGGACACCACCATTCCCAGGCTACGTTTGGAATTTCAAGTGGCAAGACAAGCAAGCAGCCCCAGTCTCTGTGCCTCTGTGCGAGCAGTGCCATGGGCAGATGAGGCTGAGCAACAGCTTTCCAGGCTAGCCCCTTCTTTGTAAGAGATATGCTGAAGACGCTCGCATATTAGGGTCAGGGCTGCGGGAGGCCCCCGGCAAAGTCCCCCTAGGCTATGTTTGAATTTTAAGGTGGCAAGGCAACCAAGCAGCCCCAGTCTGTGTGCTATTCTGCGACCAGTGCCATGGGCAGATGAGGCTGAGCAACAGCTTTCCAGGCTAGCCCCTTCTGGCTGCGGTCTATCTGAAGACGTTTGCACCTTCGGTGCAGGGCTGCTATAGGCTCACGGCAGGGACACTGGGGCTACGTTTGAAGTTTGAGTTGCAAGGCAAGCAAGCAGCCTCAGTCTCTGTGTGCCTGTGCGAGCAGTGCCATGGGCAGATGAGGCTGAGCAACAGTTTTCCAGGCTAGCCCCTTATGGTTGCGAGATATCTGGAGACGTTCTGATATTTGGGGCAGGGCTGCTGGAGGCACCCTGAAGGGACCCCATCACTATGTTTGAAGTTTAAGGTGGCAAGGCAAGCAAGCAGCTTCAGTCTGTGTGCGCTTGTGCCACCAGTGCCATGGGCAGATGAGGCTGAGCAACAGCTTTCCAGGCTAGCCCCTTCTGGCTGCCAGCTATCTGCAGACGTTCGCACTTTCGGAGCAGGACTGCGAAAGGAGCCTGGCTGGGACACCAACTTTCCCAGGCTACGTTTGAAGTTTGAGGGGACAAGACAAGCAAGCAGCCCCATTGTCTGTGCCTGTGTGTGAGCAGTGCTATGGGCAAATGAGGCTGAGCAACAGTTTTCCAGGCTATGCCCTTCTAGGTTCGAGCTATCTGGAGACGTTCGCATTTTCGGTGCAGTGCTGCTAGAGGCACCAAGAAGGTACACCTGGGATACGTTGGAAGTTTTAAGTGGCAAGGCAAGCAAGCATCCCCAGTCTCTGTGCGCCTGTGCGAGCAGTGCCATGGGCAGATGAGGCTGAGCAACAGCTTTCCAGGCTAGCCCGTTCTGGCTGCCAGCTATCTGCAGACATTCGCAATTTGGGAGCAGAGCTGTGAAAGCAGCCTGGCAGGGACAACCCACATTCCCAGCATGCGTTTGAAGTTTCAAGTGGCAAGACAAGCAAGCAGCCCCAGTCTCTGGGCCTCTGTGCGAGCAGTGCCATGGGCAGATGAGGCTGAGCAACAGCTTTCCATGCTAGCCCCTTCTGGCTGCCAGCTACCTGCAGACATTCGCAATTTAAGAGCAGGGCCGCGAAAGGAGCCTGGCAGGGACACCACCATTCCCAGGCTACGTTTGGAATTTCAAGTGGCAAGACAAGCAAGCAGCCCCATTCTCTGTGCCTCTGTGCGAGCAGTGCCATGGGCAGATGAGGCTGAGCAACAGCTTTCCAGGCTAGCCCCTTCTTTGTAAGAGATATGCTGAAGACGCTCGCATATTAGGGTCAGGGCTGCGGGAGGCCCCCGGCAAAGTCCCCCTAGGCTATGTTTGAATTTTAAGGTGGCAAGGCAACCAAGCAGCCCCAGTCTGTGTGCTATTCTGCGACCAGTGCCATGGGCAGATGAGGCTGAGCAACAGCTTTCCAGGCTAGCCCCTTCTGGCTGCGGTCTATCTGAAGACGTTTGCACCTTCGGTGCAGGGCTGCTATAGGCTCACGGCAGGGACACTGGGGCTACGTTTGAAGTTTGAGTTGCAAGGCAAGCAAGCAGCCTCAGTCTCTGTGTGCCTGTGCGAGCAGTGCCATGGGCAGATGAGGCTGAGCAACAGTTTTCCAGGCTAGCCCCTTATGGTTGCGAGATATCTGGAGACGTTCTGATATTTGGGGCAGGGCTGCTGGAGGCACCCTGAAGGGACCCCATCACTATGTTTGAAGTTTAAGGTGGCAAGGCAAGCAAGCAGCTTCAGTCTGTGTGCGCTTGTGCCACCAGTGCCATGGGCAGATGAGGCTGAGCAACAGCTTTCCAGGCTAGCCCCTTCTGGCTGCCAGCTATCTGCAGACGTTCGCACTTTCGGAGCAGGACTGCGAAAGGAGCCTGGCTGGGACACCAACTTTCCCAGGCTACGTTTGAAGTTTGAGGGGACAAGACAAGCAAGCAGCCCCATTGTCTGTGCCTGTGTGTGAGCAGTGCTATGGGCAAATGAGGCTGAGCAACAGTTTTCCAGGCTATGCCCTTCTAGGTTCGAGCTATCTGGAGACGTTCGCATTTTCGGTGCAGTGCTGCTAGAGGCACCAAGAAGGGACCCTTGGGCTACGTTTCAAGTTTTACGCGGCAAGGCAAGCAAGCAGCCCCAGTCTGTGTGCGCTTGTGCGAGCAGTGCCATGGGCAGATGAGGCTGAGCAACAGCTTTCCAGGCTAGCCCTTTCTGGGTGCGAGCTATCCTGAGGCGTTCGCATTTTCGGTGCAGTGCTGCTGGAGGCACCAAGAAGGGACACCCGGGCTACGTTTGAAGTTTGAGGTGGCAAGGCAAGCAAGCAGCCCCAGTCTCTGTGCGCCTGTGCGAGCAGTGCCATGGGCAGATGAGGCTGAGCAACAGCTTTCAAGGCTAGTCCCTTCTTGGTGTGAGATATCCTGAGACGCTCGCATATTCGGGACAGGGTTACGGCAGGCGCCCGGCAAGGGTCCCCTAGGCTACATTTGAAGTTTGAGGTAGCAAGGTAAGCAAGCAGTCCCAGTCTTTGTGCGCTTTTGCGAGCAGTGGCATGGGCAGATGTGGCTGAGAAACGGCTTTCAAGGCTAGCCCTTTCTGGGTGCGAGCTATCCGGAGACTTACGCTTTTTCAGTGCAGGTCTGCTGGAGGCACACGTCAGGGATGCCCGGGATTTGTTTGAAGTTTGAGGTGGCAAGGCAAGCAAGCAGCCCAAGTCTCTGTGCGCCTGTATGAGCAGTGCCATGGGCAGATGAGGCTGAGAAACAGCTTTCCAGGCTAGCCCCTTCTGGCTGCCAGCTATCTGCAGACGTTCACATTTTCAGAGCAGGGCTGCCGGAGGCGCCCGTCACGGACCACCTAAGATACGTTTGAAGTTTGAGGGGACAAGACAAGCAAGCAGCCCCATTCTCTGTGCCTCTGTGCGAGCAGTGCCATGGACAGATGAGGCTGAGCAACAGCTTTCCAGCCTCGCCCCTTCTGGTTGAGAGCTATGTGGAGACGTTCGCATATTTGGGGCAGGCCTGCTGGAGGCACTTGGAAGGGACACCCGGGCTATGTTTAAAGTACAAGTGGCAAGGCAAGCAAACAGCCCCAGTCTGAGAGCGCTTGTCCGACCAGTGCCATGGGCATATGAGGCTGAGCAACAGCTCTCCAGGCTAGCCCCTTCTTGGTAAGAGATATCCTGAGACGCTCTCGGATTCAGGTCAGTGCTGCGGAAGGAGCTTGGCAAGGACCCCCTAGGTTACTTTTGAAGTTTGAGGTGGCAAGGCAACGAAGCAGCCCCAGTCTCTGTGCGCCTGTGCGACCAATGCCAAGGGCAGATGAGGCTGAGCAACAGCTTTCCAGGCTAGCCCCTTCTTTGTCAGAGATATTCTGAGACGCTCGCATATTAGGGTCAGGGCTGAGGGAGGCCCCCGGCAAAGACCCCCTAGGCTATGTTAGAAGTTTGAGGTGGCAAGGCAAGCAAGCAGCCCCAGTCTCTGTGCGCTTGTGCGAGCAGTGCCATGGGCAGATGAGGCTGAACAACAGCTTTCAATGCTAGTCCCTTCTGGGTGCGGGCTATGTGGAGACGTTCTCATATTTGGGGCAGGGCTGCTGGAGGAACCCGGAAGAGACACCCGGGCTATGTTTGAAGTTTGAGGTGGCAAGGCAAGCAAGCAGCCCCAGTCCCTGTGTGCCTGTGCGAGCAGTGCCATGGGCTGATGAGGCTGAGCAACAGGTTTCTAGGCTAATCCCTTCTGGGTGCGATCTATCTAGAGATGTGCGCATTTTCAGTGCAGGTCTGCTGGAGGCACCCGGCAGGGGTCCCCAGGCTGTGTTGGAGGATTCAGGTGGCAAGGCAAGCAAGCAGCCCTAGACTCTGTGCGTTTATGCAAGCAGTGCCATGGGCAGATGAGGCTGAGCAAGAGCTTTCCAGACTAGCACCTTCTCATTAAGAGATATCCCGAGACGTTCGCATTTTCGGTGCAGGGCTGCTGGAGGCACCCGGAAGGGACACCCGTGCTATGTTTGAAGTTTACTGTGGCAAGGCAAGCAAGCAGCCCCACGCTGTGTGCGCCTGTGCGACCAATGCCATGGGCAGATGAGGCTGAGCAACAGCTTTCCAGGCTAGCCCCTTCTTGGTCAGAGATATTCTGAGACGCTCGCATATTACGGTAAGGGCTGCGGGAGGCCCCCAGCAAAGACCCCCTAGCCTATGTTAGAAGTTTGAGGTGGCAAGGCAAGAAAGCAGCCCCAGTCTCTGTGCCTCTGTGCGAGCACTGCCATTGGGAGATGAGGCTGAGCAACAGCTTTCCAGGCTAGCCCCTTCTGGCTGCCAGCTATCTGCAGACGTTCGCATTTTAAGAGCATGGCTGCGAAAGGAGCCTGGCAGGGACACCACCATTCTAAGGCTAAGTTTGAAGTTTCAAGTGGCAAGATAAGCAAGCAGCCCCATTCTCTGTGCCTCTGTGCGAGCAGTGCCATGGGCAGATGAGGCTGAGCAACAGCTTTCCATGCTAGCCCCTTCTGGCTGCCAGCTACCTGCAGACGTTCGCATTTTAAGAGCAGGGCTGCAAAAGGAGCCTGGCAGGGACACCACCATTCCCAGGCTACGTTTGGAGTTTCAAGTGGCAAGACAAGCAAGCAGCCCCAGGCTCTGTGCCTCTGTGCGAGCAGTGCCATGGGCAGATGAGGCTGAGCAACAGCTTTCCAGGCTAGCCCCTTCTTTGTAAGAGATATGCTGAAGACGCTCGCATATTAGGGTCAGGGATGCGGGAGGCCCCCGGCAAAGACCCCCTAGGCTATGTTTGAATTTTAAGGTGGCAAGGCAACCAAGCAGCTACAGTCTGTGTGCTATTCTGCGACCAGTGCCATGGGCAGATGAGGCTGAGCAACAGCTTTCCAGGCTAACCCCTTCTGGGTTCGAGCTATCTGGAGACGTTCGCATTTTCGGTGCAGGGCTGCAGGAGGCACCCACAGAATCACAGAATCACAGAATAGCAGGGGTTGGAAGGGACCTCTGTGGGTCATCTAGTCCAACCCCCCCGCCGAGGCAGGGTCACCTACAGCAGGCTGCACAGGACCTTGTCCAGGCGGGTCTTGAATATCTCCAGAGAAGGAGACTCCACAACCTCCCTGGGCAGCCTGTTCCAGTGCTCCGTCACCCTCAGAGAGAAGAAGTTCCTCCTCATGTTCAGACGGAACTTCCTGTGCCTCAGTTTGTGCCCAAGACACCCGGCAAAGACCCCCTCAGCTACGTTTGAAGTTTGAGGTGGCAAGGCAAGCAAGCAGCCCCAGTCTCTCTGTGCGCTTGTGCGAGCAGTGCCATGGGCAGATGAGGCTGATCAACAGTTTTCCAGGCTAGCCCCTTCTGGTTGCAAGCTATCTGGAGACGTTCTCATATTTGGGGTAAGGCTGCTGGAGGCACCCGGAAGGGAAACCCGGGCTATGTTTGAAGTTTAAGTTGGCACGCCAAGCAAGCAGCCCCAGTCTTTGTGCATCTGTGCGAGCAGTGCCATGGGTACATAAGGCGGAGAAACAGCTTTCAAGGCTAGTACCTTCTGGGTGGGATCTATCTAGAGATGTGCGCATTTTCAGTGCAGGTCTGCTGGAGGCACCCGGCAGAGATCCCCGGGCTACGTTTGAAGATTGAGGTGGCAAGACAAGCAAGCAGCCCCAGTCTCTGTGCCTCTGTGCGAGCAGTGCCATGGGCAGATGAGGTTGAGCAATAGCTTTCCAGGCTAGCCCCTTCTCGTTGCAAGCTATCTGGAGACGTCCTCATATTTGGGTCAAGGCTGCTGGAGGCACCCGGAAGGGACACCCGTAATATGTTTGAAGTTTAAGGAGGCAAGGCAAGCAAGCAGCCCCAGTCTGTGTGCGCCTGTGCGACCAATGCCATGGGCAGATGAGGCTGAGCAACAGCTTTCCAGGCTAGCCCCTTCTTGGTCAGAGATATCATGAGACGTTTGCTTATTCGGGTCAGGGCTGCGACAGGACCCCGGCAAAGACCCCCTATGGTACGTTTGAATTTTGAGGTACCAAGGCAAGCAAGCACACCCAGTCTCTGTGTGCCTGTGCGAGCAGTGCCATGGGCAGATGAGGCGGAGCAACAGCTTTCCAGGCTAGCCCCTTCTGGTTGCGAGCTCTCTGGAGATGTTCTCATATTTGGGGCAGGGCTGCTGGAGGCACTTGGAAGGAACACCCGTGCTATGTTTTAAGTTTAAGGTGGCAAGGCAAGCAAGCAGCCCCAGTCTGTGTGCGCTTGTGCGAGCAGTGCCATGGGCAGATGAGGCTGAGCAACAGCTTTCCAGGCTAGCCAACACTTGGTATGAGATATTTTGAGACGTTCGCATATTCAAGTCAGGGCTGCGGAAGCAGCTTGGCAAGGACCCCCTCGGCTACGTTTGAAGTTTGAGGTGGCAAGGCAAGCAAGCAGGCCCAGTCTCTGTGCATCTGTGCAAGCAGTGCCGTGGTCAGATGAGGCTGAGCAACAGATTTCCAGTCTAGCCCCTTCTGGGTTCGAGCTATCTGGAGACGTTCGCATTTTCGATGCAGGGCTGCTAGAGGCACCTGGCAGGGACACCAGGGCTACGTTTGAATTTTGAGGTGGCAAGACAAGCAAGCAGCCCCAGTCTCTGTGCCTCTGTGCGAGCAGTGCCATGGGCAGATGAGGCTGAGCAACAGTTTTCCAGGCTAGACCCTTCTGGGTGCGATCTATCTGGTAACGTCCTCAAATTTGGGGCAGGGCTGCTGGAGGCATCCGGAAGGGAAACATAGGCTATGTTTGAAGTTTAAGGTGGCAAGGCAAGCAAGCAGCCCCAGTCCATCTGTGCCTGTGCAAACAGTGCCATGTGTAGATGAGGCTGAGCAACAGCTTTCCAGGTTAGTCCCTTCTTGGTAAGAAATATCCTGAGACTCTCGCACATTTGGGACAGGGGTGCGGCAGGCAACAGGCAAAGACCCCCTTGGGTACGTTTGAACTTTGAGCTGGTAAGGCAAGCAAGCAGACCCAGTCTCTGTGCTCCTGTGCGAGCAGTGCCATGGGCAGATGAGGCTGAGCAACAGCTTTCCAGGCTGTCTTCTTCTTGGTAAGAAATATCCTGAGACGCTCGCATATTCGGGACAGGGGTGCGGCAGGAGCCCGGCAAAGACGCCCTAGCAAACGTTTGACGTTTGAGGTGGCAAGGCAAGCAAGCAGACCCAGTCTCTGTGCGCCTGTGCGAGCAGTGCCATGGGCAGATGAGGCTGAGCAACAGATTTCCAGGCTACCCCCTTCTGGGTGCGAGCTATCTGGAGACTTTCGCATTTTTGGTGCAGGACGGCTGGAAGCATCCGGCAGGGATCCCCGGGCTATGTTTGAAGTTTAAGTTGGAAAGGCAAGCAAGCAGCTCCAGTCTCTGTGCATCTGTTCGAGCAGTGCAATGGGCAGATGAGGCTGAGAAACAGCTTTCAAGGCTAGTCCCTTCTGGGTGCGATCTATCTGGAGATGTGCGCATTTTCAGTGCAGGTCTGCTGGAGGCACTTGGCACCGATCCCCGGGATATGTTTGAAGATTGAGGTGGCAAGGGAAGCAAGCAGCCCTAGACTCTGTGCGTCTGTGCAAGCAATGCCATGGGCAGATGAGGCTGAGCAACAGCTTTCCAGGCTAGCCCCTTCTTGGTAAGAGATATCATGACACGTTTGCGTATTCGGGTCAGAGCTGCGAAAGGACCCCGGCAAAGACGCCCTAGGGTACATATGAATTTTGAGGTGGCAAGGCAAGCAAGCAGACCCAGTCTCTGTGCGTCTGTGCGAGCAGTGCCATGGGCAGATGAGGCTGAGTAACATCTTTCAATACTAGTCCTTTCTGGGGGCGGACTATCTGGAGACGTTCTGATATTTGGGGCAGGGTTTCTGGAGGCACCCGGAAGAGACACCCGGGCTATGTTTGAAGTTTAAGGTGGCAAGGCAAGCAAGCAGACCCAGTCTCTGTGCATCTGTGCGAGCAGTGCCATGGGCAGATGAGGCTGAGAAACAGGTTTCAAGGCTAACCCTTCTGGGTGCGATCTATCTAGAGATGTTCGCATTTTCAGTGCAGGTCTGCTGGAGGCACCAGGCAGGGGTACCCGGGCTGCGTTTGAGGATTGAGGTGGCAAGGCAAGCAAGCAGCCCTAGTCTCTGTGCGTCTGTGCAAGCAGTGCAATGGGCAGATGATTCTGAGAAAGAGCTTTCCAGACTAGCCCCTTCTGGGTTCGAGCTATATGGAGACGTTCGCATTTTCGGTGCAGGGCTGCTGGAGGCACCCCGCAGGGACACCAGGGCTGCGTTTCACGTTTGAGGTGGCAAGGCAAGGAAGCAGCCCCAGTCTCTGTGCGCCTGTGCGACCAATGCCATGGGCAGATGAGGCTGAGCAACAGCTTTCCAGGCTAAACCCTTCTCATTAAGAGATATCCCGAGACGTTCCCATTTTCGGTACAGGGCTGCTGGAGGCATCCGGAAGGGACACCCGTGCTATGTTTGAAGTTTACGGTGGCAAGGCAAGCAAGCAGCCCCAGTCTCTCTGCGCCCGTGCGAGCAGTGCCATGGGCAGATGAGGCTGAGCAACAGCTTTGCAGGGTAGCCGCTTCTTGGACAGAGATATTCTGAGACGCTCTCATATTAGGGTCAGGGCTGCGGGAGGCCCCCGGCAAAGACCCCCAAGGCTACGTTAGAAGTTTGAGGTGGCAAGGCAAGTAAGAAGTCCCAGTCTCTTTGTGCCTGTGCGAGCAGTGCCATGGGCAGATGAGGCTGAGCAACAGCTCTCCAGACTAGCCCCTTCTGGTTTCGAGCTATCTGGAGACATTTGCACCTTCGGTGCAGCGCTTGCTGGAGGCAGCCGGCAGGGACACCAGGGCTACGTTTGAAGTTTGATGTGGCAATGCAAGCAAGCAGCCCCAGTCTCTGTGCATCTTTGCGAGCAGTTCCATGGGCAGATGATGCTGAGCAACAGTTTTCCAGGCTAGCCCCTTCTGGTTACAAGCTATCTGGAGACGTCCCCATTTTTGGGTCAAGGCTGCTGGAGGCACCCGGAAGGGACACCCGTACTATGTTTGAAGTTTAAGGAGGCAAGGCAAGCAAGTAGCCCCATATGTGTGCGCCTGTGCGACCAGTGCCATGGGCAGATGAGGCTGAGAAACAGCTTTCCAGGCTAGCCCCTCCTTGGTAAGCGATATCCTGAGACGTTCGCATATTCGGGTCAGGGCTGCAGAGGCACAAAGCACGGCGCCTCAGGGTACGTTTGAAGTTTGAGGTGCAAGGCATGCAAGCAGCCCCCTTCTGTGTGCGCCTGTGCGAGCAGTGCCATGGGCAGATGAGCCTGAGCAACAGCTTTCCAGGCTAGCCTCTTCGTGATAAGATATATTCTGAGATGTTCTCATATTCAGGTCACGGCTGCTGGAGGTGCCGGGCAAAGACCGCCCTCGGGCATGTTTCACATTTCACACGGAAGTCAAGCAAGCAGACCCAGTCTCTGTGCATCTGTGCGAGCAGTGCCATGGGCAGATGAGGCTGAGAAACAACTTTCAAGGCTAGTCCCTTCTGGGTGCGATCTATCTGGAGATGTTCGCATCTTCAGTGCAGGTCTGCTGGAGGCACCTGTCAGGGATCCCTGGGCTACGTTTGAAAATTTAGGTGGCAAGGTAAGCAAGTGTTGGCATGGGTTACGGATCCGTTGTAACGATGTGACCACAATATGAGTATGATCGTTCACCTTTATTAGTCAGCAAAAACAAGGTTTATATAGCAAAACTATTACAGCATCTGAATGGTTAAACCTCCAACGCATATATAGGCAAAACTACTGTAACTCGTTGTGATTGGTGCAGAGCTGCATCTCGAAGTGAAAACAGTACTGTGGCAGGAAACAGCAACGTGGCAGGAAGGAAGTGACAGTGTGGCAGGAAACGGTGACGTTCCCCCTGCTCCAGTGTCCTGAGCTCGTCGCTCTCCCTTCCCAGCAGGGTTCCGTGTCAGCCTCTCCCAAGGCTCACTTCTGGATCAGAACCTGGGTTGCTCAACGCACCAAGCTATGTCCCCTCTCGTCCAGCCAGGACTCCACAATTCCGCCTTCTTGTTTTTGAGCAAGCCAGGTTTGCTTCGTCATCTTGGAGAGAGCCCTTTTAAGACAGCTAAAGCAAATACATATTTTAATTCCAACAGCAAGTAACACGACACATATGCGCAAAATTTCTATAATTAAATTGTTAAGCCAAGCGGGCAGATTACCAAAGAGCGAGGTGAGAAATCCATCAAAAAATCCCTGGTTTTGTTGTATTTGATTGGCGTGCTGTTCGAGCCATTGTAATTGCTTGTGGATGGACTTACTATGATTGGACAAATTCATACAGCACATGCCTTCAAAATCCTCACAACCATGTCCTTGGGCCAGCAGTAAAAAATCAATTGCGGCTCTATTTTGCAATACTGCATGTCGTAGACTACTCTGATCTTCTAGCAAGGATTGCAAGACTCTTGTGGTAACACTGGTTTGCTTCTCTGCCCAGCACGTCAATTTCCCTAGCTGGTTTAACGCTGCGCCGCCGGCGGCACCGGGCACTAATAATGCCATAAATACTCGCTCGGTGGTACTTGGGCGAGTGATTCGATCATCGCAGTTAGGAGGAAGACCCGTAACACCTCGTTTGGGATGAGTTGTTACCTTCTTCCACCACTGTCGATCTGGAGCTAGCATTGTCAGCTGACCTAAGTAACAGGTTACGAGGAATTCCTTGCCATGCCCTGTCGCCACAGATTAAAAACACGTCAGGAGGCAAGGCTTTAGGCGTAGCATTATTCCACAAGGGAAAACCACCTTCCATCCCGTAGGCGCCCAGACTTTGGGGGCTTCTTTTGTTCGTATCATTGGTACCACAGAAGGTGACAGCTCTAGAGTGACCCTGATAGTCATAATAAGAAGCAATTGGAGTGACATTGGCCCACCCTGACTGGTTGAAGAAATGGCGATGGTTAGGCCTAGCAATAGCAGGCCCTGCAAATACAAAACAAGTCTGAGTCCACTTTTTGGTCGTGTCACCAATCCTCATCGATCCTAACAAGTTCAGCACTTGAGCATCCCAGGGCAATGTGCGATTCAGACCTTGTGTGAGCTTGGCCCTGCAACTACTCACCTGAATCTCCTTTGTACATCTGCCTGCACTATAATTAGTAAAATGAGTAACATTGTAACTAGGTACTCCTATTAGACAGGTGCGAAAAGGTTCTGTTGCGGAAGCAAGAGACAAACAAAATGCTGATTGGCCCGTTTTGTTCACCCAGGTAACCCATAAACTTTTTCAGGGCTCAGTGCGGTAAAGGGTTTCTTCGCCTACTATAATCTGACAACATGTAAAGAGTACGGCTAACAGGGTAACCACTCGTTTTCCTGCCATTCCCTTCAAAACTGATGTAAGCATCGCACTCTCGTCTTTCCCCCTCCGCTTTGGGGACGGTCCAAACAGCAGGCACTAACTTACTTTGGGTATATTAAAAGAACTACTTACCCATACGGTTTTAACTCTCTGGTTTGCTAACCTTACTTACTTCAAGCGGCTACAGAGATAAGCATCGCTTCCTTTTGTCTTGAGCTTTATAACAATTAAAGCGCGAGCTACGCTGCGCCCTATTAAAGGCACTGATCACACCGATGCTTCGCAAACGATATTCTCCGCCGCCGCTATGGTTAGCAAGTGTAACAATTACATAAAACCCGAGGCTTACAGATCTCACAAACCATCACGGGTGCTATCGGTGACAAGTACCTCCTGGTAACCACTTATATACTCCTCCCTCTATTCAGGTTACTTCTACTTGATTGCTCTGCTCGTGAGAGTCTGCTTGTTGCTCCTCGGCTAACTTGTCTTGCTGATTCAAAGCAGGCTTCACGGCTCGGCTAGGCACCCAGACTGGACCGCGATCTGTGGAAACGCACATATAACCTCGACCGTTAAATATCACTGGTACGGGTCCAGCCCATTCTCCAGTAGTCGGGTCTCTATAGATCACTTGAAACCGCGGTAAAGTCGTTGCACGATTGAATTTTAAGTTCTGGTGATGCACCACAACAGGCGGTGACTCCTGATCACCCATAAGGCACAAATAGTTTAAAGTAAAAAGAACTCGATGCAACCTTGATTGCGCTTCTGTTTCAGCTCCTCGCTGTTTATCTAGGTAGTCTTTCAGCACATGATGAGTGCGCTCTATGAGGCCTTGCCCTGTCGGAGAATGCGCAATTCCCGAGGTGTGCTTAATTCCCCACGTCAACAAGAATGATCTCAGCTTTTGACTGACGTAGGCAGGTCCATTATCGGTCTTAATTTCTTCAGGGACCCCCAGTACTGCAAAACACGAAAGCAGATGTTTACAAACATGTTGCGCTTTCTCCCCAGGTAAAGCAGAGGCCCATATCATTTTTGAAAAGGTGTCTATTGTGACATGCGTGTACTTCAGTCGCCCAAATTCGGAGAAGTGCGTGACGTCCATCTGCCACAGCGCAAGTGCCTGTAGCCCTTTTGGATTTACTCCTTGGCCTATACCTGGTCCTTGGTTTCCGCACTTAGGACAGGCCTGTACAATATAACGAGCCTCATTCTCTGTCAGTCCAAATGGCCTTCGCAGACCTCTTGCATTTTGGTGAAAATTCTCATGACTCTGTCTGGCCTGCTGAAACTTGTCTACTGGAGGCATAGGGCATGCGGGACTGACTAAGTTGTCAGCAATCTGATTGCCGTGCCCTAGTCCCAGATCCCGTTGGTGGCTACGCACATGAATGACACAACAAGGTACGGCCCGTTGAGACAGTACGGTCCGCAACTGGATAATCTAATCTAGGATTGACTGCCTCCCTAAGCAAGGCATCCGGTATTCGAGGCACTATCCCGGCTACATAAAGGGAGTCAGTTACAACATTTAAAGGCTCATTTAACCAATTAGTTAAAGCCCAGACCACGGCAGTCAGCTCTAAAATTTGCAGCGAATCTCCATCCTGTCCTTGTATCATATGATGACACCACTGGCCCCCTTCTTGCCAAACACAAACTGCCTTACGCAGCCTCCTGCCTGCATCTGTATACACTGTGATTCCTTCGGCCAGCGGCTTCTCCTGAACTCTGGACCTCTCAAGCCATAGATTACACTTCAAGAACTGCCACAATCTCCCTTTCGGCTGTCGGGAATGTATCCTCCCATCATAGCCTAACAGAGCTTCCTGTATGGGTGGAGCATGCCTCAACCACCATTCCAAATCTGCTGCTTTGACCGGTATACTGATGTCCTGCGGCTCTTCCCCTGATATTTCCACTATCCTCGTCCTACCTTTTCTGATTAGCTCTCCCACAGCTTCTGATCGTGTCTGTGTACTAGTCTTTGGCTGCACACTTAAAAACACCCACTCTAGTATGTAAAATGGATCATCGCCCCTAATAGGCTTGTCAGTGGCAAAGTCAGGACTATTCAACGATGCTGTACAGGAAGGAGTCTCCCCCTTCTTGTTTTGCCACTGACAAACAAGGGCATATGCTGACTCTGCAGGGTTACAAATAAGCAAGGAAACAGGTAGGGTTAGCAATCGCCTAGCAGTCCAAGCTGTTTGAAGCTTCTGTACGATGTGTTGCAAAGCTGCTTGTTGCGTCTGTGGTAAGGTGACTGCTGTGCTGGGATGTGAGCCACGTAGTAGTAATGTCAATGGTGCAATGTCAGCATTGGAAATACCAGCACAGTTGCGCACCCACTGGATATCTCCAAGTAAAGTCTGTACATCAGTCAATGTGCGCAAATTTGTCGCTAACTCCACCATCTGTGGTTGGATCTTAGCGTCAGAGATGCGCCACCCCAAATACTTCCATGGTGCAGATCGCTGAACCTTTTCCGGGGCAATGACAAGGCCCTTGCTGGCTAAAACAGTACTCAGCTGTGTCAAGGAATCGTCAGTGAAAGCTTCCTGTTGACAGCAGAGGATGTCATCCATATAATGATAAATGATTGTATTCGGCCATTGCTCCCTGAGTGGAGCTAAGGCCCAAGCCACATAAAGTTGACACAGCGTGGGTGAGTTTCTCATGCCTTGCGGCAAGACAACCCACTCATATCGCTCTGAAGGTGCTGCTTTGTTGGTTACCGGTATCGAAAAGGCAAACCGTTGAGTGTCCCGCGGATTTAAAGGTATAGCGAAAAAACAGTCTTTTAGGTCAACAACGATCACGTGCCAACCCGACGGAAGCATAGCAGGTGATGGCATTCCAGGTTGTACAGCTCCCATGGGTTGCATCTGCTCATTAATCTTACGTAGGTCGTGTAAGAGGCGCCATTTGCCGCTCTTTTTTGGAATGACGAAAATGAGGGTATTCCATTGGCTGACTGAAGGCTTGATGTGGCCTGCAGCGAGTTGTTCTGCTACCAATTGCCTTGTTATTTGCAGTCGCTCTTCTGTCATGGGCCACTGGTCAACCCACACGGGTTCGTTGGAAAGCCAGGTTAGCGGTGGGTTGGGCGACTGCTCGCCAGTGCCCATAACTAAAAAGGGGTAGTAGTTAGTACAACTCGAATTTGATTCAAAACGTCGTGCCCAATTAGGGCTGAAAGAGTTTCGGGCAGCTGCATGACATAGACCTTTAAACTGACATCCTGTCCTTCAGGAAAGGTTATTTGCACAGGGTATTGGCTCATCATGGGAGTGGAGTGTCCCCCCACCCCTGCGATAGCCGTTGTGGGAACACTTAGTGGCCACTCCTCCGGCCAAACACCCGTACTTACGATTGTCATCCATTAACCTGTACCACAGGACAGGCTAAGGCTTGTGTATCTCTCATAATGGTGGCAACGTTCCACTGTCCATCGAGGATGGCATCTCTTATAACACCGCTCCAGCGGGTAGGTGTGATCGGTGCCAGAGGCCCAGCTAAACATTTCAGAGAGGAAGCCTCATTTTCCCGGTGGGGGGGGGGTTGGTAACGATTGACATATGCTGGAACTGCAAGCTCATGTCTTGAAGACTCTGCAAAACTGACTGCAAAAGATCGCACGATTTTTTTCCTTGCAATTCATTCTGGCCGCCATCAGAGGGCATCGGGAGTGGAGACGCCTCGCTGGAAGATGGCAGGGGTGGATATAGAGGAGGGGCCAATGTTACAGGCCGTGCCCCAGGAGGGGCCGATGTCGTAAGCCGTGCCCCTTCTCCCTCCCCCTCTGGGGGTGGTACTAGTCGCTCCTCCCCTCTTCCGGAAGGCAGCCGCTCCTCCCCTCTTTCAGAAGACAGTTGCACTCCGCACCCGACTCCTCCCCGTTCCCCGGGGGCGGTCGTACTACCGCGTCCGGCTCGCATTTCGAGTTGATCTCTCTGGCGGCAACTTCCGGTGGGCCCCCCCCCTGCGCCCAGACCGGAACCGCACTCCGCACTCGCTCGAATCTTGGCAACTGTGTTACAAGTGATCCCAGTCATCCCTCTAATGGCAGGTAGCCCGAAAACCCGTGATAATGTCCCAGGCTTAGGCGCGTGATCTTTCCTGGGCTCCTAAGCTAGCATCTGAGCTGCAGCACACGCCACCTCTCGTTCAGCTTTCATGGCTTTTAAGGTGTGTAATACTGTTCGCCAGAGCTCGCGGACGGCTTTTATCTCCTTTTCTTCCTTTTCCTCCCCCATTATTGTCCTTTCCCACATAGTTTCTCCTAACTCTTGCCATTCTGAGATGGAAAACAGTAGCGGGGTATCCGCAAAGTGACCCCATCGTTGCCCCAGTTTAATCAACTTCATGAGTTGCTTTGCCGTTGCGTCTATTCCTCTCTTAGAGGGCATACCGACGAGCAACGTTGCCGCAGCATCCACCTCCATGCCTGCGACCACGGCCTCCACGTTAAATTTTAGCTGCGCCAGGCAGCCCGAGTGTGGCTCGAAAATTCCTGGGAGTCTGCCGTCCGTGTCTGCCCTGCGCATTCGCACCCAGGCAGGACCCTCCCAACCGTTGTTCCCACGCCCCCTCTCTAGCTGCTCACTGCAGACCGAAGGACTTCTGCAGGGAAACTGTTCATCCGCTGCTACCAAATGTTGGCATGGTTTACGGATCCGTTGTAACGATGTGACCCCAATATGAGTATGATCGTTCACCTTTATTAGTCAGCAAAAACAAGGTTTATATAGCAAAGCAATTACAGCATCTGAATGGTTAAACCCCCAGGCCATACATAGGCAAAACTACTGCAACTCATTGTGATTGGTGCAGAGCTGCATCTCGAAGTGAAAACAGTACTGTGGCAGGAAACAGCAACGTGGCAGGAAGGAAGTGACAGTGTGGCAGGAAACGGTGACGTTCCCCCTGCTCCAGTGTCCCGAGCTCGTCGCTCTGCCTTCCCAGCAGGGTTCCATGTCAGCGGCTCCAAATGCTCACTTACGGATCAGAACCTGGGTTGCTCAACGCACCAAGCTATGTCCCCTCTCATCCAGGCAGGACACCAGAAGCAAGCAGCCCCAGTCTCTGAGCACCTGTGCGAGCAGTGCCATAAGTAGATGAGGCTGAACAACAGTTTTCCAGGCTAGCTCCTTCTTGGTAAGAGTTATCCTGAGACGCTCGCATATTCAGGACAGGGGTGCGGTGGGTGCCCGGCAAAGACCCCATAGGCTACGTTTGAAGTTTGAGGTGGCAAGGCAAGCAAGCAGACCCAGTCTCTCTGTGCGCCTCTGCGAGCAGTGCCATGGGCAGATGAGGCTGAGCAACAGATTTCCAGGCTAGCCCCTTCTGGGTATGACATATCCTGAGACGTTTGAATATTCGGGTCAGGGCTGCGGAAGGAGATTGGCAAGGACCCCTTAGGATAAGTCTGAAGTTTGAGGTGGCAAGGAAAGCAAGAAGCCCCAGTCTCTGGGCGTCTGTGCGAGCAGTGCCATGGGCAGATGAGGCTGAGCAACAGCTTTCCAGGCTGAACCCTTCTTGGTAAGAGATATCTGAAGACGTTCGCACCTTCTGTGCAGGGCTGATGGAGGCACCCGATAGTGACCCCCAGATAGGTTTGAAGTTTAAGGTGAAAGGCAAGCAAGCAGCCCCAGTCTCTGTGCGCCTGAGCGAGCAGTGCCATGGGCAGATGAGGGTGAGCAACAGCTTTCGAGGCTACACTGTTCTTGGTAAGAGATATCTTGAGACGTTTGCGTATTCGGCTCTCGGCTACAGAAGGAGCTTGGCAATGACCCCCTAGGCTACTTTGAAGCTTGACGTGGTGAGGCAAGCAAGCAGCCCCAGTCTCTGTGCTTCTGTGCGAGCAGTGCCATGGGCAGATGAGGCTGAGCAATAGCTCTCCAGGGTAGCATGTTCTGGTTGCGAGCTATCTGCAGACGTTCGCATATTCTTTGAAGGGCTGCTGGAGGCACCCTTCAGGGACCCCCTGGTTACGTTTGAAGATTGAGGTGGCAAGGCAAGCAGGATACCTCAGTCTCTGTGCGCCTGTGCGAGCAGTGCCATGGGCAGATGAGGCAGAGTAACAGCTTTCCAGGCTAGCCCTTACTTGGTAAGAAATATACAGAGACGCTCGCATTTTAAGGTCAGGGTTTTGGGAGTGACCCGGCAAGGCCCCCCTCGGCTACGTTTGAAGTTTGAGGTGGCAACGGAAGCAAGATACCTCAGTCTCTGGGCACTTGTGCGAGCAGTGCCATGGGCAGATGAGGTTGAGCAATAGCTTTCCAGGCTAGTTCCTTCTGGGTGCGAGCTATCTGGAGACGTGCGCATATTCAGGTCAGGGCTGTGGGAGGCCCCCTGAAAGGATCCCGTAGGCTACGTTTGAAGTTTGAGGTGGCAAGGCAAGCAAGCAGCCCCAGTCTTTATGCGTCTGAGAGAGCAGTGCCATGGGCAGAGGAGGCTGAGCAACAGCTTTCCAGGCTCGCCCCTTCTTGGTAAGAGATATACTGAGACGCTCGCATTTTAAGGTCAGGGTTGTGGGAGTGACCCGCCAAGGACCCCCTAGGCTACTTTTGAAGTCTGAGGTGGCAAGGCAAGCAAGCATCCCCAGTCTCTGTGTGCCTGTGCGAGAAGTGCCATGGGCAGATGAGGCTGCACAACAGCTTTCCAGGCTGGTCCCTTCTGGGTACGAGCGATCTGGAGACGTTCGCCTATTCGGGTCAGGGCTGCTGGAGGCAACCGGCAGGGAACCCCTTGATACGTTTGCAGTTTGAGGTGGCAAGGTAGGCAAGCAGCCCCAGTCTCTGTGCATCTCTGCGAGCAGTGCAAGGGGCAGACGAGTCTGAGCAACAGCTCTCCAGGATAGCCCGTTCTGGGTGCGAGCTATATGGAGACGTTCGCTTATTCGTTGCAGGGCTGCTAGAGGCACCCGTCAGGGACCCCCTGGTTACGTTTGAAGATTGAGGTGGCAAGGCAAGCAAGCAGCCCCAGTCTCTGTGTGCCTGTGCGAGCAGTGCCATGGGCAGATGAGGCTGAGCAAGAGCTCTCCAGGCTAGCCCGTTCTGGGTGCGAACTATCTGGAGACGTTAGCATATTCTTTGCAGGGCTGCTGGAGGCACCCGTCAGGGACCCCCTAGGCTACGTTTGAAGTTTGAGGTGGCAAGGAAAGCAAGATACCTCAGTCTCTGTCCGCCTGTGCGACCACTGCCATGGGCAGATGAGGCTGAGTAACAGCTTTCCAGGTGAGCCATTACTTGGTAAGAGATATACAGAGACGCTCGCATTTAAAGGTCAGGGCTGTGGGAGGCCCACTGCAAGGATCCCGTAGGCTACGTTTGAAGTTTGAGGTGGCAAGGCAAGCAAGCAGCCCCAGTCTCTGTGCGCTTGTGCGAGCAGTGCCATGGGCAGATGAGGCTGAGCAACAGCTTTCAAGGCTAGCCCCTTCTTGGCAAGAGATATCTTGAGACGTTTGCATATTAAGCTCAGGGCTGTGGGAGGGGCCAGGCAAGGGCCTCTTGGCTACATTTGAAGTTTAAGGCAGAACGGCAAGCAAGCATCCCCAGATTCTGGGCGCCTGTGTGAGCAGTGCCATGGCCAGATGAGGCTGAGTAACAGCTTTCCAGGCTAGCCCTTACTTGGTAATAGATATACTGAGACACTTGCATTTTAAGGTCAGGGTTTTGGGAGGGACCCGGCAAGGACCCCCTAGGCTACATTTGAAGTTTGAGGTGGCAAGGGAAGCAAGATACCTCAGTCTCTGTGCGCCTGTGCGAGCAGTGCCATGGGCAGAGGAGCTTGAGCAACAGCTTTCCAGGCTAGCCCCTACTTGATAAGAGATATACAGAGACGCTCGCATTTAGAGGTCAGGGTTTTGGGAGTGACCAAGCAAGGATACCCTCGGCTACGTTTGAAGTTTGAGGTGGAAAGGCAAGCAAGCAGCCCCAGTCTCTGTGCATCTGTGCGAGCAGTGCCATGAGCAGATGAGGCTAAGCAACAGCATTACAGATTAACC
The DNA here is from genome assembly GCF_030867145.1 of Opisthocomus hoazin. Taxonomy (NCBI): domain Eukaryota; kingdom Metazoa; phylum Chordata; class Aves; order Opisthocomiformes; family Opisthocomidae; genus Opisthocomus; species Opisthocomus hoazin. The sequence continues at coordinate 12,258,200 of NC_134453.1, forward strand.
CCTTCTTGATAACAGATAACCCGAGCCGTTCGCAGTTGCAGTGCAGGGCTGCTGGAGGGACTGGGCACGGAGCCCCGGCATACATTTGAAGTTTGAGGTGGCAAGGCAAGCAAGCATCCCCAGTCCCTGTGTGCCTGTGCGAGCATTGCCGTGGGCAGATGAGGCTGCACAACAGCTTTCCAGGCTGGTCCCTTCTGGGTACGAGCGATCTGGAGACGTTCGCCTATTCGGGTCAGGGCTGCTGGAGGCAACCGGCAGGGAACCCCTTGATACGTTTGCAGTTTGAGGTGGCAAGGTAGGCAAGAAGCCCCAGTCTCTGTGCGCCTGTGTGAGCAGTGCCATGGGCAGAGGAGGCTGAGTAACAGCTTTGCAGGCTAGCCCTTACTTGGTAAGAGATATACTGAGACGCTCGCATTTTAAGTTCAGGGTTTTGGGAGTGGCCCGGCAAGGAACCCCTCGGCTACGACTGAAGTTTGAGGTGGCAAGGCAAGCAAGATAACTCAGTTTCTCTGTGCGCCTGTGCGAGCAGTGCCATGGGCAGATTAGGCTGAGCAATAACTTTCCAGGCTAGTACCTTCTTGGTAGAAGATATGCTGAGACGTTCTCATATTAAGATCAGGGCTGTGGGATGGGCCAGGCAAGGACACCTAGGATACATTTGAAGATTGAGGTGGCAAGGCAAGCAAGCAGCCCCAGACTCTGGGCGCCTGTGCAAGCAGTGCCATGGGCAGATGAGGCTGAGTACAGGTTTCCAGGCTAGACCCTTCTTGGTAAGAGATATCCTGAGACGTTCACATTCTCGGTGCAGGGCTGCTGGAAAGACCCGGCAAAGAGCCCCAGGCTACGTTTGAAGACTCAGGTGGCTAGGGAAGCAAGCAGCCCCAGTCTCTGTGCGCCTCTGCGAGCAGTGCCATGGGCAGATGAGGCAGAGCAACAGCTCTCCAGGCTAGTCCGTTCTGGGTGCGAGCTGTCTGGAGACGTTCGCCTATTCGGGTCAGGGCTGCGGGACACCCCCTGCAAGGATCCCGTAGGCTACGTTTGAAGTTTGAGGTGGCAAGCCAAGTAAGCAGCCCCAGTCTCTATGCGTCTGTGCGAGCAGTGCCATGGGCAGATGAGGCTGAGCAACAGCTTTCCAGGCTAGGCCCTACTTGGTAAGAGATATACTGAGACGCTCGCATTTTAAGGTCAGGGTTGTGGGAGTGACCCGCCAAGGACCCCCTAGGCTACTTTTGAAGTTTGAGGTGGCAAGGCAAGCAAGCAGCCCCAGTCTCTGAGCGCCTGTGTGAGCTATGCCATGGGCAGATGAGGCTGAGCAACAGCTCTCAAGGCTAGCCCCTTCTTGGTAAGAGATATCTGGATACGTTCGCTTATTCGTTGCAGGGCTGCTGGAGGCACCCGTCAGGGACCCCCTGGTTACGTCTGAAGATTGAGGTGGCAAGGCAAGCAAGCAGCCCCAGACTCTGGGCGCCTGTGTGAGCAGTGACCTGGGCAGATGAGGCTGAGCAACAGCTTTCCAGGTTAGCCCCTTCTTGCTAAGAGACATCCTGAGACCTTCGCATATTCGCTGCAGGGCTGCTGGAGGCACGGGGCAGGGACCCCCGGGCTACATTTGAAGTTTGAGGTGGCAAGGCAAGCAATCAGCCCCAGTTTCTGGGCGCCTGTTTGAGCAGTGCCATGGGCAGATGAGGCTGCACAACAGCTTTCCAGGCTGCCCCTTCTTGGTAGAAGATATCCTGAGACGTTCTCATATTAAGATCAGGGCTGTGGGAGGGGCCAGGCAAGGACACCTAGGCTACATTTGAAGTTTGACGTGGCAAGGCAAGCAAGCATCCCCAGTCTCTGTGCTCCTGTGAAAGCAGTGCCATGGGCAGATGAGGCTGAGCAACAGCTTTAAGGGCTAGACACTTCTTGGTAAGAGACATTCTGAGACGTTCGCATTTTCGGGTCAGGGCTGTCGGAGGCGCCCGGAAAGGACCGTCTAGGGTACGTTTGAAGTTTGAGGTGGCAAGGCAAGCAAGCAGCCCCAGTCTCTGGGCGCCTGTGCGAGCAGTGCCATGGGCAGATGAGGCTCACAAACAGCTTTCCACGCTAGTCCCTTGTGGGTGCGAGCTGTCTGGAGACGTTCGCATATTCTTTGAAGGGCTGCTGGAGGCACCCTTCAGGGACCCCCTGGTTACGTTTGAAGATTGAGGTGGCAAGGCAAGTAAGCAGCCCCAGTCTCTGGGCGCCTGTGTGAGCAGTGCCATGGGCAGAGGAGGCTGAGTAACAGCTTTCCAGGCTAGCCCCTACTTGATAAGAGATATACAGAGACGCTCGCATTTTAAGGTCTGAGTTTTGGGAGTTACCCGGCAAGGATCTCCTAGGCTACGATTGAAGTTTGAGGTGGCAAGGCAAGCAATCAGCCCCAGTCTCTGGGCGCTTGTGCGAGCAGTGCCCTGGGCAGATGAGGTTGAGCAATAACTTTCCAGGCTAGTTCATTCTGTGGGCAAGCTCTCTGGAGACGTGCGCATATTCAGGTCAGGGCTGCGGGAGGCCCCCTGCAAGGATCCCGTAGGCTACATTTGAAGTTTGAGGTGGCAAGCCAAGTAAGCAGCCCCAGTCTCTATGCGTCTGTGCGAGCAGTGCCATGGGCAGATGAGGCTGAGCAACAGCTTTCCAGGCTAGGCCCTACTTGGTAAGAGATATACTGAGACGCTCGCATTTTAAGGTCAGGGTTGTGGGAGTGACCCGTCAAGGACCCCCTAGGCTACTTTTGAAGTTTGATGTGGCAAGGCAAGCAATCAGCCCCAGTCTCTGAGCGCCTGTGTGAGCTATGCCATGGGCAGATGAGGCTGAGCAACAGCTCTCAAGGCTAGCCCCTTCTTGGTAAGAGATATCTGGATACGTTCGCTTATTCGTTGCAGGGCTGCTGGAGGCACCCGTCAGGGACCCCCTGGTTACGTCTGAAGATTGAGGTGGCAAGGCAAGCAAGCAGCCCCAGACTCTGGGCGCCTGTGTGAGCAGTGCCCTGGGCAGATGAGGCTGAGCAACAGCTTTCCAGGTTAGCCCCTTCTTGCTAAGAGACATCCTGAGACGTTCGCATATTCGCTGCATGGCTGCTGGAGGCACGGGGCAGGGACCCCCGGGCTACATTTGAAGTTTGAGGTGGCAAGGCAAGCAATCAGCCCCAGTTTCTGGGCGCCTGTTTGAGCAGTGCCATGGGCAGATGAGGCTGCACAACAGCTTTCCAGGCTACCCCTTCTTGGTAGAAGATATCCTGAGACGTTCTCATATTAAGATCAGGGCTGTGGGAGGGGCCAGGCAAGGACACCTAGGCTACATTTGAAGTTTGACGTGGCAAGGCAAGCAAGCAGCCCTAGACTCTCGGCGCCTGTGCAAGCAGTGCCATGGGCAGATGAGGCTGAGCAACCGCTTTCCAGGCTAGACCCTTCTTGGTAAGCGATATCCTGAGACGTTCACATTCTCGGTGCAGGGCTGCTGGAGGGACCCGACAAAGAGCCCCAGGCTACATTTGAAGACCGAGGTAGCTAGGGAAGCAAGCAGCCCCAGTCTCTGTGCACCTGTGCGAGCAGTGCCATGAGCAGATGAGGCTGAGCAAAAGTTTTCAGGCTAGTCCCTTCTGCTTGCGAGCTATCTGGAGAAATTAGCATATTCGCTGCAGGGCTGCTGGAGGCACCTGTCAGGGACCCCCTGGTTACGTTTGAAGATTGAGGTGGCAAGGCAAGAAACCAGCCCCACTCTCTGTGCATCTGTGCGAGCAATGCCATGGGCAGATGAGGCTGAGCAACAGCATTCCAGGCTAGCCCCTTCTTGGTAAGAGATATACTGAGAGTCTCGCATTTTAAGGTCAGGGTTGTGGGAGGGACCCGGCAAGGATCCCTTAGGCTACGACTGAAGTTCGAGGTGGCAAGGCAGGCAAGCACCCCCAGTCTCTGGGCGCCTGTGCAATCAGTGCCATGGGCAGCTGAGGCTGAGCAACAGCTTTCAAGGCTAGCCCCTTCTTGGTAAGAGATATCTTGAGACATTCGCATATTAAGCTCAGGGTTTTGGGAGGGGCCAGGCAAGGGTCTCTTGGCTACATTTGAAGTTTGAGGTAGCAAGGCAAGCAAGCAGCCCCAGTCTCTGTGCCTCTGTGCGAGCAGTGCCATGCGCAGATGAGGCTGAGCAACAGCTTTCCAGGCTAGCCCTTTCTTGGCAGAATTTATCCTGAGACGTTCGCATATTAAGATCAGGGCTGTGGGAGGGGACCGTCAAGGACCCCCTAGGATACGTTTGAAGTTTGAGGTGGCAAGGCAAGCAAGCACCCCCATTCTATGTGCATCTGTGCGAGCAGTGCCATGGGCAGATGAGGCTGCACAACAGCTTTCCAGGCTAGGCCATCCTTGGTAAGTGATATCCTGAGACGTTCGCATATTTAGGTCTGGGCTGTGGGAGGGTCCAGGCAAGGACCCCTAGGCTACATTTGAAGTTTGAGGTGGCAAGGCAAGCAACCAGCCCCAGTCCCATAGCACCTGTGCAAGCAGTGCCATGGGCAGATGAGGCTGAGCAACAGCTCTCCAGGCTAGCCTGTTCTGGTCGTGAGCTATCTGGAGACAATCGCATATTCTTTGCAGTGCTGCTGGAGGCACCCGTCAGGGACCGCCTGGATACGTTTGAACATTGAGGTGGCAAGCCAAGTAAGCAACACCAGACTCTGGGCGCCTGTGGAAGCAGTGCCATGGGCAGATGAGGCTGAGGAACAGCTTTCCAGGCTATCCCTTTCTTGGTAACAGACATCCTGAGACGTTCACATTTTCGGTGCAGGGCTGCTGCAGGGACCGGGCAGGGAGCCCCGGGTAACGTTTGAAGTTTGAGGTGGAGAGGCAAGCAAGCAGCCCCAGTCTCTGTGCATCAGTGCGAGCCGTGCCATGGGCAGATGAGGCTGCAGAACAGCTTTCAAGGCTATCCCATCCTTGGTAAGAGATATCCTGAGACGTTCGCATATTTAGGTGAGGGTTTTGGGAGGGACCCGGCAAGGACCCCCAGGCTATGTTTGAAGTTTGAGGTGGCAAGGTAAGCAAGATACTTCAGTCTCTGTGCATATGTGCAAGCAGTGCCATGGGCAGAGGAGGCTGAGCAACAGCTTTCCAGGCTAGCCCCTTCTTGTTAAGAGATATCCTGAGACGTTCGCATATTCAGGTCAGGGCTGTGGCAGGCGCTTGGCAAAAACCCCTAGAATATGTTTGAAGTTTGAGGTGGCAAAAAAAGCAACATACCCCAGTCTCTGGGCGTCTGTGTGAGCAGTGCCACGGGCAGATGAGGCTGAGCAACAAGTTTTCAGGCTAGTCCCTTCTAGGTACGAGCAATCCGGAGACATTCGCATACTCGGGTCAGAGCTACGGGATCCCTCCTGCAAGGATGCCCTAGGATACGTTTGAAGTTTGAAGTGGCAAGACAAGCAAGCAGCCCCAGTCTCTGGGCGCCTGTGTGAGCAGTGCCATGGGCAGATGAGGCTGAGCAACAGCTTTCCAGGCTAGCCCCTTCTTGTTAAAGGACATGCTGAGACGTTCGCATTTTCGGTGCAGGGCTGCTGGAGGCACCAGCAGGGATCCCCGGGCTACGTTTGAAGTTTGAGGTGGCAAGGGAAGCAAGCAGCCCCAGTCTCTGTGCGCCTGTGCGAGCAGTGCCATGGGCAGATGAGGCTGAGCAACAGCTCTCCAGGCTAGCCCCTTCTGGGTGCAAGCTATCTGGAGACGTTCGCATATTCTTTGCAGGGCTGCTGGAGGCACCCGTCAGGGACAGAATCACAGAATCACAGAATAGTAGTGGTTGGAAGGGACCTCTGTGGGTCATCTAGTCCAACCCTCCTGCTGAAGCAGGGTCACCTACAGCAGGCTGCACAGGACCTTGTCCAGGCGGGTCTTGAATATCTCCAGAGAAGGAGACTCCACAACCTCCCTGGGCAGCCTGTTCCAGTGCTCCGTCACCCTCAGAAGGAAGAAGTTCTTCCTCATGTTCAGACGGAACTTCCTGTGCCTCAGTTTGTGCCCATTGCCCCTTGTCCTATCACTGGGCACCACTGAAAAGAGCTTGGCCCCATCCTCCTGACACCCACCCTTCAGATATTTGTAGGCATTTATTAGGTCCCCTCGCAGCCTTCTCTTCTTCAGGCTGAACAAGCCCAGCTCCCTCAGCCTCTCCTCGTAGGGGAGATGTTTCAGTCCCCTCATCATCCTTGAAGCCCTCCGCTGGACTCTCTCCAGTAGCTCTTCATCTTTCTTGAACTGGGGAGCCCAGAACTGGACACAGTACTCCAGATGAGGCCTCACCAGGGCAGCGTAGAGGGGAAGGAGAACCTCCCTCGTCCTGCTGGCCACACTCTTCTTGATGCACCCCAGGATCCCATTGGCTTTCTTGGTAGCCAGGGCACACTGCTGGCTCATGGTTAACCTGTCGTCCACCAGGACGCCCAGGTCCCTCTCTGCAGAGCTGCTCTCCAGCAGGTCCACCCCAAGCCTGTACTGGTGCATGAGGTTGTTCCTCCCCAGGTGCAGGACCCTGCATTTGGCTTTGTTGAACCTCATCAGGTTCCTCTCTGCCCAGCTTTCCAGCCTATCCAGGTCACGCTGAATGGCAGCACAGCCTTCCGGTGTGTCTACCACACCTCCCAGTTTGGTGTCATCAGCAAACTTGCTGAGGGTACATTCTAACTCTTCATCCAGGTCGTTGATGAAGAAGTTAAACAAGACTGGGCCCAGTACTGACCCCTGGGGGACACCACTTGTTACCAGCCTCCAACTAGACTCAGCGCCGCTGATGACAACCCTCTGAGTTCTGCCATTCAGCCAGTTCTCTATCCACTTCACCGACCACTCATCCAGCCCACACTTCCTGAGCTTCCCTAGGAGGATATCATGGGAGACTGTGTCGAAAGCCTTGCTGAAGTCAAGGTAGACAACATCCACGGCTCTCCCTTCGTCTACCCAGCCAGTCATGTCATTGTAGAAAGCTATCAGATTGGTCAGGCATGATTTCCCCTTGGTGAATCCATGCTGACTACTCCTGATAACCTTCTTTTCTTCCACTTGCTTGATGATGGCCTCCAGGATAAGCTGCTCCATCACCTTTCCCGGGATGGAGGTGAGGCTGACCGGCCTGTAGTTCCCTGGGTCCTCCTTCTTGCCCTTTTTGAAGATTGGAGTGACATTGGCCTTTCTCCAGTCCTCGGGCACCTCTCCTGTGCTCCAGAACCTCTCAAAGATGATGGAGAGTGGCTCAGCAATGACATCCGCCAGCTCCCTCAGCACTCGTGGGTGCATTCCATCGGGGCCCATGGATTTGTGGACATCCAGATCGCTTAAGCGATCCCTCACACAGTCCTCCTCGACCAAGGGAAAGTCGTCCTCTTTGTAGGCTTCTTCTCTTACCTCCGGGGCCTAGGATTCCTGAGGGCCAGTCTTAGCACTGAAGACTGAAGCAAAGAAGGCATTCAGTAGCTCTGCCTTCTCCGCATCCTCCGTCACCAGGACACCCGCCTCATTCAGCAGCGGCCCCACGTTGTCCCTAGCCTTCCTTTTGCTGCTGATGTAGTTGAAGAAGCCCTTCTTGTTGTTTTTGACATCCCTTGCCAGCTTCAATTCCAGGTAGGCCTTGGCCTTCCTCGTCGCATCCCTGCATGCTCTCACCACTTTTCTGTACTCTTCCCAAGTGGCCTGCCCCTCTTTCCACATTCCATGGACCTTTCTCTTCTGCCTGATCTCCGCTAGAAGCTCCTCATTTAACCATGCGGGTCTCCTGCCTCCTTTGCTAGATTTCTTTCTCAGGGGGATGCATTGCTCCTGTGCATGGAAGAAGTGTTGTTTAAAGAGCGACCAGCACTCTTGGACCCCCCTGCCTTCGAGAGCCCTGGCCCACGGGATTCCTCCCAGTAGCTCCTTGAAGAGGGCAAAGTCAGCCCTCCTGAGATCCAGGGTTTTGATCCTGCTTATCGCCCTGCTTCCTCCACGCAGGATCCTGAACTCGACCATTTCATGGTCACTGCAGCCGAGTCTACCTCCAACCTTCACATCCTCCACCAGTCCCTCCTTGTTTGTTAACACAAGGTCCAGCAGCACGCCTTTCCTTGTTGGTTCCTCCACCACTTGCATCAGAAAGTTATCATCGATGCTCTGTAGGAACCTCCTGGATTGCGCCTGCCTAGCTGTATGATCTTCCCAGCTGATGTCAGGGTGGTTGAAGTCCCCCATGAGAACCAGGGCCTGTGACTGTGAGGCTGCTTGCAGCTGCCTGTAAAAGGCCTCATCAACCTCCTCCTCCTGGTCAGGTGGCCTGTAGTACACACCCACCGTAATGTCACCCTTATGAGCCTGTCCCTTAATTCTAACCCACAAGCTTTCAACTTGTTCCTCATTTGCCCCCAGGCCAAGCTCAATGCATTCTAGTTGCTCCCTCACATATAGAGCAACTCCCCTACCTCTCCTTGTTGGTCTGTCTTTCCTAAAGAGTCTGTAGCCATCTATGACAGCATGCCAGTCATGCGAGTTGTCCCACCACGTTTCTGTGATGGTGACCAAGTCGTAGCCGTCCTGCTGTATAATGGCTTCCAGCTCCTCCTGTTTATTGCCCATGCTACGTGCATTGGTGTAAACACACTTGAGCTGGGCTGTCAATCTCACCCCTGGCCTTGGCACTCCAAGCCTAGGCTCATCCCTAGTGAGCTGAGCAATATCCCCTTCCCCCTTCGAACCTAGTTTAAAGCCCTCTCAATGAGCCCCGCCAGCTCGTGGCCAAGAATTCTTTTTCCCCTTTGAGATAGCTGAGTTCCACCTGTCGCCAGCAGGCCCGGTGCTGTGTACACCTCCCCATGATCAAAGAAGCCAAAATTTGACTGATGGCACCAGTCCCTGAGCCACCTGTTAACCAGGTGAGTTTTCCTGCCCCTTTCAGTGCTGTTCCCTGCCACTGATGGGATGGAGGAAAACACCACCTGCGCCCCTGATCCCTCAACCAATCGCCCCAGTGCCCTGAAGTCCCTTTTGATGGCCTTGGGATTTCTTTCTGCTATCTCGTCCCCGCCAACCTGCATTACCAAGAGGGGGTAGTAATCAGAAGGCCGCACCAGACCAGGGAGTTTCTTCGCAACATCCCTAACCCGGGCCCCAGGGAGGCAGCAGACTTCCCTGTGGGATGGGTCCGGTCGGCAGATCGGGCCCTCTGTTCCCCTCAGAAGGGAATCACCTATGACAATGACCCTCCTTTTTTTTCTTAGTTGAGGCAGTCGTAATTCTTGGGGCTGTCTGACTCGTCCTAGGCAACCCCCTGGGTGGAGCCTCACCTTCACCCACATCCTCTGTGGCCAGTCCCTCACATTCCAGAGCCCCATATCTGTTGCTTAAGGGCAACTGGGTCGGTGAGGGAGGTCGGGGGGAGATTCGCTTGCCCCCCCGAGCAGGGACCTGTTTCCATTCCCCCCCATCTCTTAGGCCCCCTCTTTCTGCTCGGTGGCAAGAGGGTAGGGGGTTCTCTGCTTTCTGTGGAGCCGCTTCCTGCTGCCTCTGCCTCAGGGAGGGCAGGGAGCGGCTCCACCAGTAAATCTCCCTCTCACACTCCCGGATGCTCCTCAGCCTCTCCACTTCCTCCTTCAGCTCTGCCACCAGGCTGAGCAGGTCATTCACCTGCTCGCACGGAACACAGCAGTTGTCTCTGCTGTCCTCCGGTACGAGCGCCAGGCTCAGGCACTCCCTGCAGCCAGAGACCTGGACACCCGCGTTCTTGCGTGGGGCCTCCGTCTGGGTCCCCACACTCCTTCGAGCAACAGCTTTACCACGGGTGGTAACCATGGCTAGAATATCTCCTGGAAGAGTGGTGCCCACTACTTGAGTTGCCAGAAGGGTCGGCTGTACCCTGCCAGTCGCCTTCCCCGCTTGCCCTGCCTGCGCGAACTGCCGCGCAAACTGCTGCGCCGCTCCCGGGCTGCTGCGCCGCCTCTGTTTGCCGGCTCTGTTCACCCGTGCTCCTGGTCGCTCGCGCTCCCTGGGGGCTGCTCTTATCCGTGAGGGGGTTTGGCCACTGTCACACTCGACTCCGCCCCTGCTGAGTCAGAGCTGTCGCTCGTTGGCACCTCCCGCTTTCCCACTCGGGGGGGGGGCTGGGGTCTCCTCTCTCTCTCTCAGCGTTTTTTGCCGACTTGCCGCTGTGGTTTTGCCACCGGAGAAAGGGTCCCTCGATGCGAGTCTCTGCTCCAGAACCCTTCACCTTCAGTAGCTTCGCCGAAATGGCCGAAATGGCGGGCACAGCGGCTTTTAAACTGCCGCTGTCACACTCGACTCCGCCCCCGCTGAGTCAGAGCTGCCGCTCATTGGCACCTCCCGCTTTCCCGCTCGGGGGGGGGGGCTGGGGTCTCCTCTCTCTCTCTCGGCGCTGTTTGCCGCCTCGCTGCTGCGGTTTTGCCACCGGAGAAAGGGTCCCTCGGCCCGAGCCTCTGCTCCAGAACCCTTCACCTTCAGTAGCTTCGCCGAAAACTCGAAATTCTCAAAAGCCGTTAGGACCAGCCCGAGGGAGAGAGGGGGGGCGAAAGAGTGGGGGAAGGTATCCCCTTCGGTTTTCCCCACAGATTGGGTTTGATTACTAACAAATTCTAAGACATAGGATCCGAGGTACGGAAATGACCGCAGTGCCGCATGCAAACACAAGCCTAATTTCATGCACAGTGATGTTATCATATCATAAGTCGATATCATACAGTACAGCAAAATCATCATCCTGATCTTTTTTCCCGAGGTAACAAACAGCACGGCGGCAAACACATACAGCAAGTAAGGATTTACGTAGCACAGATATTTGATCAAAGTCAGAAACATTTTTACCGGCGACTTTAACGAACACAGTAAATGCGTAAAATAAATTTTAACAAAATTTATGAAAGCAGTTTTAACATCCGCTGCTCAGCCCTGCCGTTATCCCCGCTCCACGTCTGGGCGCCAATTAAATGTTCTGGTTCGGCTGCCGCCGACAACAAAAGCGCCACGCGGCCGCCCCTCCCCCCGCCGGCGTGCGGAGCAGAATGGAAAGAAAGAGGCAGAAACTGGTGGGTCGGGATAAGGGCAGTTTAACAGAACAGCAAACAGAGGGAAACAGGAACAACAACAATACAGATAAGGAGAAAACACGACAAAAACAGACCCGCTCTCTCGGACCGCACCGGCGCCGCACGCTCCCGAGCCGCGAGTTATTTCCCGCCGCGCCCCACCCCCCACCGGAACCCAGCGTGACGTCACATGGTATGGAATACCCGGCTCTGTTTGGCCAGGTGGAATGAGCCCCCACCGCCCGGCTGTGCCCCTTCCTGGAGTCCGGCGAAAATTAACCCTGTCCTGGCCAAACCCAGGACAAGGCGCCCGGTAGGAACCCCCAGGACGTATGAATTTTGAGGTGGCAAGTTAAGCAAGCACTCTCAGTCTCTCTGCGCCTGTAGGAGTAGTGCCATGGGCAGATGGGGCTGAGAAACAGCTTTCCAGGCAAGACAATTTTGGTACGAGATATCCTGAGGGGTTTGCATATTCCGGTCAGGTCTGTGGGAGGTGCCCGGCAACGACCCTTTAGGTTAGGTTTGAAGTTTGAGGTGGCAAGGCAAGCAAGCAGCCCCAGTCTCTGTGCGCCTGTGCGAGCAGTGCCATGGGCAGATGAGGCTGAGCAACAGCTTTCCAGGCTAGCCCCTTCTGGGTGCGAGCTATCTGGAGACGTTCACACCTTCGTTGCAGGGCAACCTGAGGCACCCGGCAGAGACACCTAGGCTACGTTAGAAGTTTGAGGTGGCAAGGCATGCAAGCAGCCCCAGTCTCTGTGCGCCTGTGCGAGCAGTGCCATGGGCAGATGAGGCTGACCAACAGCTTTCCAGTGTAGCCCATTCTTGGTAAGAGACATCATGAGACGTTCGAATATTTAGAGCCGAGCTGTGGTAGGCGCCCGGCAAGGACCCCCTAGGCTACGTTTGAAGTTTGAGGTGGAAGGCAAGCAAGTAGCCCCAGTCTCTGAGCCCCTGTGCGAGCAGTGCCATGGGCAGATGAGGCTGAGAAACAGCTTTCCAGTCTAGCCCCTTCTTGGTAAGAGATATCCTGAGACGTTCACACCTTCCTTGCAGTGCTGCCTGAGGCACCCGACAAAGACCCCTAGGCTACGTTGGAAATTTGAGGTGGCAAGGCTAGCAAGCAGCCCCAGTCTCTGTGCGCCTGTGCGAGCAGTGCCGTGGGCAGATGAGGCTGAGCAACGGCTTTCCAGGCTAGCCCCTTCTGGGTGAGAGCTATCTGAAGACATACAATATTTTGCGGCAGGGCTACTGGAGGCGCCCGGTAGGGAGCCCCGGGACGTTTGAAGTTTGAGGTGGCAAGTTAAGCAAGTATTCTCATTCTCTCTGCGCCTCTACGAGCAGTGCCATGGGCACATGAGGTTGAGCAACAGCTTTCCAGGCTAGACAACTTTAGTAAGATATATCCTGAGGAGTTCGCATAGTCGGGTCAGGTCAGTGGGAGGTGCCCGGCAACGACCCCCTAGGTTAGGTGTGAATTTTGACGTGGCAAGGCAAGCAAGCAGCCCCAGTCTATGTGGGCCTGTTTGAGCAGTGCCATGGGCAGATGAGGCTGAGCAACAGCTTTCCAGGCTAAACCTTTCTTGGTACGAGATATCCTGAGACATTCGCATTCTCCGTGCAGGGGTGCTGGAGAGACCCAGCAGGGAGCCCCAGGATACTTTGGTGATTTGTGGTGGCAAGGCAAGCAAGCACTTTCAGTCTGTGTGCTCCTGTGCGAGCAGTACCATGGGCAGATGAGGCTGACCAACAGATTTCCAGGCTAGCCCCTTCTTGGAAAGAGATATCCTGAGACGTTCGCATATTCAGGTCAGGGCTCTGGGAGGCCCCCTGCAAGGACACCCTAGGCTACGTTTGAGGTTTGAGGTGGCAAGGCAAGCAAGCAGCCCATGTCTCTGGGCGCCTGTGTGAGCAGTGCCCTTAGCAGATGAGGCTGAGGAACAGCTTTCCAGGCTACACCCTTCTTGGTAAGAGATATGCTTAGACGTTAGCATTCTCGGTGCAGGGCTGCCGGAGGGACCCGGCAGGGAGCCCCGAGGTAACGGTGAAGTTTGAGGTGGCAAGGCAAGCAAGGAGCCCCAGTCTCTGTGCGCCTGTGCGAGCAGTGCCATGGGCAGATGAGGCTGAGCAACACCTTTCAAGGCTAGCCACTTCTTGGTAAGAGATATCCTGAGACGCTCCCATATTTAGGACAGGGGTGTGGCAGGCGCCTGGCAAAGAGCCCCTAGGCTATGTTTGAGGTTTGAGGTGGCAAGGCAAGCAGGCAGCCCCAGTCTCTGTGAGCCTGCGTGAGCAGTGCCATGGGCAGATGAGACTGAGCAACAGCTTTCCAGGCTAGCACCTTCTTGGTGCAAGCTATCTGCAGACGTTGGCATATTCGGGTCAGGGCTCTGGGAGGCTCCCTGCAGGGACCCCCTGTTTACGTCTGAAGACTGAGGTGTCAAGGAAAGCAAGCAGCCCCAGTCTCTGAGTGCCTGAGCGAGCAGTGCCATGGGCAGATGAGGCTGAGCAACAGCTTTCCAGCCTAGCCCGTTCTCGGTGCGAGCTATCTGGAGACGTTCGCATATTCTGGTCAGGGCTGTGGGAGGGGCCCGGCAAGGACCCCCTAGGATGCGATTGAAGTTTGAGGTGGCAAGGCAAGCAAGCAGCCCCAGTCCCTGTGCATCTGTGCGAGCAGTGCCATAGGCAGATGACGCTGCGCAACAGCTTTCCAGGGTCGCCCCTTCTGGGTTCGAGCTATCTGGACACGTTCGCATCTTCAGTGCAGGTCTGCTGGAGGCACCCGGCAGGGATCCCTGGGCTACGTTTGAAAATTTAGGTGGCAAGGTAAGCAAGTGTTGGCATGGGTTACGGATCCGTTGTAACGATGTGACCACAATATGAGTATGATCGTTCACCTTTATTAGTCAGCAAAAACAAGGTTTATATAGCAAAACTATTACAGCATCTGAATGGTTAAACCTCCAACCCATATATAGGCAAAACTACTGCAACTCGTTGTGATTGGTGCAGAGCTGCATCTCGAAGTGAAAACAGTACTGTGGCAGGAAACAACAGCGTGGCAGGAAGGAAGTGACAGTGTGGCAGGAAACGGTGACGTTCCCCCTGCTCCAGTGTCCCGAGCTCGTCGCTCTGCCTTCCCAGCAGGGTTCCGTGTCAGCCTCTCCCAAGGCTCACTTCCGGATCAGAACCTGGGTTGCTCAACGCACCAAGCTATGTCCCCTCTCGTCCAGCCAGGACTCCACAATTCCCTCTTCTTTTTTTTGAGCAAGCCAGGTTTGCTTCGTCATCTTGGAGAGAGCCCTTTTAAGACAGCTAAAGCAAATACATATTATAATTCCAACAGCAAGTAACACGACACATATGCGCAAAATTTCTATAATTAAATTGTTAAGCCAAGCGGGCAGATTACCAAAGAGCGAGGTGAGAAATCCATCAAAAAATCCCTGGCTTTGTTGTATTTGATTGGCGTGCTGTTCGAGCCATTGTAATTGCTCGTGGATGGACTTACTATGATTGGACAAATTCATACAGCACATGCCTTCAAAATCCTCACAACCATGTCCTTGGGCCAGCAGTAAAAAATCAATTGCGGCTCTATTTTGCAATACTGCATGTCGTAGACTACTCTGATCTTCTAGCAAGGATTGCAAGACTTTTGTGGTAACACTGGCTTGCTTCTCTGCCCAGCACGTCAATTTCCCTAGCTGGTTTAACGCTGCGCCGCCGGCGGCACCGGGCACTAATAATGCCATAAATACTCGCTCGGTGGTACTTGGGCGAGTGATTCGATCATCGCAGTTAGGAGGAAGACCCGTAACACCTCGTTTGGGATGAGTTGTTACCTTCTTCCACCACTGTCGATCTGGAGCTAGCATTGTCAGCTGACCTAAGTAACACGGGCCGCCATAGATGTTATGAGGAATTCCTTGCCATGCCCTGTCGCCACAGATTAAAAACACGTCAGGAGGCAAGGCTTTAGGCGTAGCATTATTCCACAAGGGAAAACCACCTTCCATCCCGTAGGCGCCCAGACTTTGAGGGCTGCTTTTGTTCGTATCATTGGTACCACAGAAGGTGACAGCTCTAGAGTGACCCTGATAGTCATAATAAGAAGCAATTGGAGTGACATTGGCCCACCCTGACTGGTTGAAGAAATGGCGATGGTTAGGCCTAGCAATAGCAGGCCCTGCAAATACAAAACAAGTTTGAGTCCACTTTTTGGTTGTGTTACCAGTCCTCATCGATCCTAGCAAGTTCAGCACTTGAGCATCCCAGGGCAATGTGCGATTCAGACCTTGTATGAGTTTGGCACTGCAATTACTCACTTGAATCTCCTTTGTACATCTGCCTGCACTATAATTAGTAAAATGAGTAACATTGTAACTAGGTACTCCTATTAGACAGGTGCGAAAAGGTTCTGTTGCGGAAGCAAGAGACAAACAAAATGCTGATTGGCCCATTTTGTTCACCCAGGTAACCCATAGATTTTGTCGGGGCTCAATGCTGTAAAGGGTTTCTTCGCCTATTATAATCTGACAACATGTAAAGAGTACAGCTAACAGGGTAACCACTCGTTTTCCTGCCATTCCCTTCAAAACTGATGTAAGCATCGCACTCTCGTCTTTCCCCCTCCGCTTGGGGACGGTCCAAACAGCAGGCACTAACTTACTTTGGCTATATTAAAAGAACTACTTACCCATACGGTTTTAAATCTCTGGTTTGCTAACCTTACTTACTTCAAGCGGCTACAGAGATAAGCATCGCTTCCTTTTGTCTTGAGCTTTGTAACAATTAAAGCGCGATCTACGCTGCACCCTATTAAAGGCACTGATCACACCGATGCTTCGCAAACGATATTCTCCGCCGCCGCTATGGTTAGCAAGTGCAACAGTTACATAAAACCCGAGGCTTACAGATCTCACAAAACATCACGGGTGCTATCGGTGACAAGTACCTCCTGGTAACCACTTATATACTCCTCCCTCTATTCAGGTTACTTCTACTTCATTGCTCCGCTCGTGAGAGTCTGCTTGTTGCTCCTCGGCTAACTTGTCTTGCTGATTCAAAGCAGGCTTCACGGCTCGGCTAGGCACCCAGACTGGACCGCGATCTGTGGAAACGCACATATAACCTCGACCGTTAAATATCACTGGTACGGGTCCAGCCCATTCTCCAGTAGTCGGGTCTCTATAGATCACTTGAAACCGCGGTAAAGTCGTTGCACTATTGAATTTTAAGTTCTGGTGATGCACCACAACAGGCGGTGCCTCCTGATCACCCATGAGGCACAAATAGTTTAAAGTAAAAAGAACTCGATGCAACCTTGATTGCGCTTCTGTTTCAGCTCCTCGCTGTTTATCTAGGTAGTCTTTCAGCACACGATGAGTGCGCTCTATGAGGCCTTGCCCTGTCGGAGAATGCGCAATTCCCGAGGTGTGCTTAATTCCCCACGTCAACAAGAATGATCTCAGCTTTTGACTGACGTAGGCAGGTCCATTATCGGTCTTAATTTCTTCAGGGACCCCCAGTACTGCAAAACACGAAAGCAGATGTTTACAAACATGTTGCGCTTTCTCCCCAGGTAAAGCAGAGGCCCATATCATTTTTGAAAAGGTGTCTATTGTGACATGCGTGTACTTCAGTCGCCCAAATTCGGAGAAGTGCGTGACGTCCATCTGCCACAGTGCAAGTGCCTGTAGCCCTTTTGGATTTACTCCTTGGCCTATACCTGGTCCTTGGTTTCCGCACTTAGGACAGGCCTGTACAATATAACGAGCCTCATTCTCTGTCAGTCCAAATGGCCTTCGCAGACCTCTTGCATTTTGGTGAAAATTCTCATGACTCTGTCTGGCCTGCTGAAACTTGTCTACTGGAGGCATAGGGCATGCGGGACTGACTAAGTTGTCAGCAATCTGATTGCCGTGCCCTAGTCCCAGATCCCGTTGGTGGCTACGCACATGAATGACACAACAAGGTACGGCCCGTTGAGACAGTACGGTCCGCAACTGGATAATCTAATCTAGGATTGACTGCCTCCCTAAGCAAGGCATCCGGTATTCGAGGCACTATCCCGGCTACATAAAGGGAGTCAGTTACAACATTTAAAGGCTCATTTAACCAATTAGTTAAAGCCCAGACCACGGCAGTCAGCTCTAAAATTTGCAGCGAATCTCCATCCTGTCCTTGTATCATATGATGACACCACTGGCCCCCTTCTTGCCAAACACAAACTGCCTTACGCAGCCTCCTGCCTGCATCTGTATACACTGTGATTCCTTCGGCCAGCGGCTTCTCCTGAACTCTGGACCTCTCAAGCCATAGATTACACTTCAAGAACTGCCACAATCTCCCTTTCGGCTGTCGGGAATGTATCCTCCCATCATAGCCTAACAGAGCTTCCTGTATGGGTGGAGCATGCCTCAACCACCATTCCAAATCTGCTGCTTTGACCGGTATACTGATGTCCTGCGGCTCTTCCCCTGATATTTCCACTATCCTCGTCCTACCTTTTCTGATTAGCTCTCCCACAGCTTCTGATCGTGTCTGTGTACTAGTCTTTGGCTGCACACTTAAAAACACCCATTCTAGTATGTAAAATGGATCATCGCCCCTAATAGGCTTGTCAGTGGCAAAGTCAGGACTATTCAACGATGCTGTACAGGAAGGAGTCTCCCCCTTCTTGTTTTGCCACTGACAAACAAGGGCATATGCTGACTCTGCAGGGTTACAAATAAGCAAGGAAACAGGTAGGGTTAGCAATCGCCTAGCAGTCCAAGCTGTTTGAAGCTTCTGTACGATGTGTTGCAAAGCTGCTTGTTGCGTCTGTGGTAGGGTGACTGCTGTGCTGGGATGTGAGCCACGTAGTAGTAATGTCAATGGTGCAATGTCAGCATTGGAAATACCAGCACAGTTGCGCACCCACTGGATATCTCCAAGTAAAGTCTGTACATCAGTCAATGTGCGCAAATTTGTCGCTAACTCCACCATCTGTGGTTGGATCTTAGCGTCAGAGATGCGCCACCCCAAATACTTCCATGGTGCAGATCGCTGAACCTTTTCCGGGGCAATGACAAGGCCCTTGCTGGCTAAAACAGTACTCAGCTGTGTCAAGGAATCGTCAGTGAAAGCTTCCTGTTGACAGCAGAGGATGTCATCCATATAATGATAAATGATTGTATTCGGCCATTGCTCCCTGAGTGGAGCTAAGGCCCAAGCCACATAAAGTTGACACAGCGTGGGTGAGTTTCTCATGCCTTGCGGCAAGACAACCCACTCATATCGCTCTGAAGGTGCTGCTTTGTTGGTTACCGGTATCGAAAAGGCAAACCGTTGAGTGTCCCGCGGATTTAAAGGTATAGCGAAAAAACAGTCTTTCAGGTCAACAACGATCACGTGCCAACCCGACGGAAGCATAGCAGGTGATGGCATTCCAGGTTGTACAGCTCCCATGGGTTGCATCTGCTCATTAATCTTACGTAGGTCGTGTAAGAGGCGCCATTTGCCGCTCTTTTTCGGAATGACGAAAATGGGGGTATTCCATGGGCTGACTGAAGGCTTGATGTGGCCTGCAGCGAGTTGTTCTGCTACCAATTGCCTTGTTATTTGCAGTCGCTCTTCTGTCATGGGCCACTGGTCAACCCACACGGGTTCGTTGGAAAGCCAGGTTAGCGGTGGGTTGGGCGACTGCTCGCCAGTGCCCATAACTAAAAAGGGGTAGTAGTTAGTACAACTCCAATTTGACTCAAAACGTCGCGCCCAATTAGGGCTGAAAGAGTTTCGGGCAGCTGCATGACATAGACCTTTAAACTGACGTCCTGCCCTTCAGGAAAGGTTATTTGCAGAGGGTATTGGCTCATCATGGGAGTGGAGTGTCCCCCCACCCCTGCGATAGCCGTTGTGGGAACACTTAGTGGCCACTCCTCCGGCCAAACACCCGGACTTACGATTGTCATCCATTAACCTGTACCACAGGACAGGCTAAGGCTTGTGTATCTCTCATAATGGTGGCAACGTTCCACTGTCCATCTAGGATGGCATCTCTTATAACACCGCTCCAGCGCGTAGGTGTGATCGGTGCCGGAGGCCTAGCTAAACATTTCAGAGAGGAAGCCTCATTTTCCCGGTGGGGGGGGGGTTGGTAACGATTGACATATGCTGGAACTGCAAGCTCATGTCTTGAAGACTCTGCAAAACTGACTGCAAAATATCGCACGCTTTTTTTCCTTGCAATTCATGCTGGCCGCCATCAGAGGGTGTCGGGAGTGGAGACGCCTCGCTGGAAGATGGCAGGGGTGGATATAGAGGAGGGGCCGATGTTGCAGGCTGCGCCCCAGGAGGGGCTGATGTCGTAAGCCGCGCCCCTTCTCCCTCCCCCTCTGGGGGTGGTACTGGCCGCTCCTCCCCTCTTCTGGAAGACAGTCGCACTTCCGCACCCAACTCCTCCTCGCTCCCCGGGGGCGGTCGTACTACCGCGTCCGGCTCGCATTTCGAGTTGATCTCTCTGGCGGCAACTTCCGGAGGGCCCCCCCCTCTGCGCCCAGACCGGAACCGCACTCCGCACTCGCTCGAATCTTGGCAATTGTGTTACAAGTGATCCCAGCCATCCCTCTAACGGCAGGTAGCCCGAAAACCCGTGATAATGTCCCAGGCTTAGGCGCGTGATCTTTCCTGGGCTCCTGAGCTAGCATCTGAGCTGCAGCACACGCCACCTCTCGTTCAGCTTTCATGGCTTTTAAGGTGTGTAATACTGTTCGCCAGAGCTCGCGGACGGCTTTTATCTCCTTTTCTTCCTTTTCCTCCCCCATTATTGTCCTTTCCCACATAGTCTCTCCTAATTCTTGCCATTCCGAGACGGAAAACAGTAGCGGGGTATCCGCAAAGTGACCCCATCGTTGCCCCAGTTTAATCAACTTCATGAGTTGCTTTGCCGTTGCGTCTATTCCTCTCTTAGAGAGCATATCAACGAGCAACGTTGCCGCAGCATCCACCTCCATGCCTGTGACCCCAGCCTCCACGTTAAATTTTAGCTGCGCCAGGCAGCCCGAGTGTGGCTCGAAAATTCCTGGGAGTCTGCCGTCCGTGTCTGCCCTGAGCGTTCGCACCCAGGCAGGTCCCTCCCAGCCGTTGTTCCCACGCCCCCTCTCTAGCTGCTTACCGCAGAATGAAGGACTCCTGTAGGGAAACAGTCCCACCGCTGCTACCAAATGTTGGCGTGGGTTACGGAAACGTTGTAACGATGTGACCCCAATATGAGTATGATCGTTCACCTTTATTAGTCAGCAAAACAAGGTTTATATAGCAAAGCAATTACAGCATTTGATTAGTCAAACCCCCAACCCATATATAGGCAAAACTACTGCAACTCGTTGTGACTGGTGCAGAGCTGCATCTCGATGAGAAAACAGTGCTGTGGCAGGAAACAGCAACGTGGCAGGAAGGAAGTGCCAGTGTGGCAGGACACAGTGAAGTTCCCCCTGCTCCAGTGTCCCGAACTCGTAGCTCTACCTTCCCAGCAGGGTTCTGTGTCCGCCGCTCCCAAGGATAACCTCCGGATTGGAATCTGGATTGCTCAATGCACCAAGCTATGTCCCCTCTTGTCCTTCCAAAACTCCACACAGCCCCAGTCTCTGTGCGCCTGTGCGAGCAGTGCCATAGGCAGATGAGGCTGAGCAACAGCTTTCCAGGCCAGCCCCTTTTGGGTGCGAGCTATCCGGAGACTTTCGCATTTTCGGTGCAGGGCTGCTGGAGGCACTGAGCAGGGACGTCCGGGATTTGTTTGAAGTTTGAGGTGGCAAGGCAAGCAAGCAGCCCAAGTCTCTGGGCGCCTGTATGAGCAGTGCCATGGGCAGATGAGGCTGAGCAACATCTTTCCAGGCTAGCCCGTCCTGGTTGCGTGTTATGTGAAGACGTTCGCATATTCATTGCAGGGCTGCTGGAGGCACCCGTCAGGGACCCCCTGGTTACATTTGAAGATTGAGGTGGCAAGACAAGCAGGCAGCCCCAGAATTTGTGCGCCTGTGCAAGCAGTGCCATGGGCAGATGACGCTGAGCAACATCTTTCCAGGCTAGCCTATTCTTGGTAAGAGACATCCTGAGAAGTTTGCATATTAAGGTCAGGGCTGCTGGAGGGAGCCGTCAGGGACCCCCTGCTTACGTTTGAAGTTTGACGTGGCAAGGCAAGAAAGGAGCCCCAGTCTCTGAGCACCTGTGCAAGCAGTGCCATGAGCAGATAAGGCTGAGCAACAGCTTTCCAGGATAACACCTTCATGGTAATAGATAACACGAGGCGTTCGCATTTTTAGTGCAGGGCTGCCGGAGGGATCGGGCAGGTTGCCGAGAGATATGTTTGAAGTTTGAGGTGGCAAGGCAAGCAAGCACCCCCAGTCTCTGAGCACCTGTGCAAGCAGTGCCATGAGCACATGAGGCTGAGTAACAGCTCTCCAGGCTAGCCCGTTCTGGGTGCGAGCTATCTGGTGACGTTCGCATATACTTTGCAGGGGTGCTGGAGGCACCCGTCAGGGACTCCCTGGTTACGTTTGAAGTTTGAGGTGGGAAGGCAAGCAAGCAGCCCCAGTCTCTAGGCGCCTGTGCGAGTAGTGCCATGGGCAGATGAGGTTGAGCAACAGCTTTCCAGGCTAGGCCCTTCTTGGTAAGAGATATTCTGAGACGTTTGCATATTCAGGTCACAGCTGCTGGAGGTGCCGGTAAAAGACCCCCTACGTTACGTTTCAAGTTTGACGCGGCAAGGCAAGCAAGCAGCCCCAGTCTGTTTGCGCCTGTGCAAGCAGTGCCATGAGCAGATGAGGCTGAGTAACAGCTCTCCAGGCTAGCCCGTTCTGGGTGCGAGCTATCTGGAGACGTTCTCATATACTTTGCAGAGCTGCTGGAGGCACCCGTCAGGGACGCCCTGGTTACGTTTGAAGATTGATGTGGCAAGGCAAGCAAGCAGCCCCAGTCTCTGTGCCCCTGTGCGAGCAGTGCCATGGGCAGATGAGGCTGAGCATCACCTTTCAACGCAAGCCCCTTTTTGGTAAGAGATATAGTGAGACGCGCGCATATTCGGGTCATGGCTGTGGGAGGCGCCCGGCAAGGACCCTTTAGGCTACATTTGAAGTTTGAGGTGGCAAGGCAAGCAAGCAGCCCCACTCTCTGTGCATCAGTGCGAGCAGTGCCATGGGCAGATGTTTTGGTTTCGGCTGCCGCCGGCAACATAAGCGCCACGTGGCCGCCCGTCCCCCCGCCGGCGTGCGGAGGAGAATGGAAAGAAAAAGGCAGAAACTGGTGGGTCGGGATAAGGGCAGTTTAACAGAACAGCAAACAGAGGGAAACAGGAACAACAACGATACAAATAAGGAGAAAACACAACAACGAACCGTACGACCCAGACAGCCGCTCTCCCGAAACAGGACCGGCGCCGCGCCCGCCCAAGCCGCGAGTGCCTTCCCGCCGCGCCGCCCCCCCCACCAGAACCCAGCATGACGTCACATGGTATGGAATACCAGGCTCTGTTTGGCCAGGTGGGGTCAGCCCCCACCCCCCGGCTGTGCCCCTTCCTGGAGTCCGGTGAAAATTAACCCTGTTCTGGCCAAACCCAGGACATTATCCACCCCTTATTCCATACCATCTACGTCATGCCCAGGTCCCCCATTGTGCAGTTGATCACCACCACTTCTCCTGTCTCCAGATATCATTCCCTTAGTCTATGGATCATCACTCTAAAGTGTCCGTTGAGTTCATTTAATCCATGACTTCGGGCTCCATCTGTCATAATGGTCTTCCGTGGCAGGGGAGGTGATGTGTGGTGGTGGGCGGTCACTTGCTGCATCCGGAGCTCACAGCTGATGTATCTGGTGCGGCCCGTGCCCACAGTCTGCAGGAGACGTTGATCTTGATGAAGTTGCTGGATGCCAGTTGTTGAAAACCAGGTCCAGTTCCATCATCGCTGTGCTCTGCTAGGTTTTCATCGAAAAAGTTCATCCCTCTTTAATCTGGACAATTCTTACTATGCTACTACTGGTACAAAATATAACAATTATAACAGTGATAACAGACAGTGACAGGGTTATTTAACAACTAACTTTATACAATTTATTTATGGACTATTCTCGCCCAAAATTAAATCCCCATGAGGTACACATCGGACTTCCCCATCCTTCCGCAGTACCCACCAGGTACACCCAGGTCCTTGAGCAAAAGCAATCCCGCGGACGGGCTTGCCTTTGCCCGAGGCAGGACTAACCCAAACCATCTTCCCTAACAAGTTCCGCATGTGCACTACAGGAACTTTATCCCCTTCTACGGGGCGCTGAGGTTTTGACTGGGCAGGACCAGCCCGGTTGGTGGACCCTCTGGTGTTAACCAACCAGGTGGCCTTTGCTAAATGGGTATCCCAATTTTTGAAAGTCCCACCCCCCATTGCCCTCAGAGTGGTTTTTAGCAGCCCATTGTACCGCTCGATCTTTCCAGAGGCTGGTGCATGGTAGGGGATGTGATACGCCCACTCAATACCGTGTTCTTTGGCCCAGGTGTCTATGAGGCTGTTGCTAAAGTGAGTCCCGTTGTCTGACTCGATTCTTTTGGGAGTGCCATGTCGCCACAGGACTTGTTTTTCCAGGCCCAGGATGGTATTCCGGGCGGTGGCATGGGGCACAGGGTAGGTTTCCAGCCATCCGGTGGTGGCCTCCACCATTGTGAGTACATAGCGCTTGCCTTGGCAGGTTTGTGGCAGTGTGATGTAGTCAATCTGCCAAGCCTCCCCATATTTATATTTTAGCCATCGTCCTCCATACCACTGAGGCTTTACCCGCTTGGCTTGCTTGATTGCAGCGCATGTTTCACATTCATGGATAACCTGTGCGATGGTATCCATGGTCAAGTCCACCCCTCGGTCACGAGGCCATCAGTATGTCGCGTCTCTTCCTTGGTGGCCCGAGGTGTCATGGGCCCACCGAGCTATAAAGAGTTCACCCTTATGTTGCCAGTCCAGATCCACCTGAGCCACTTCAATCTTAGCAGCCTGATCTACCTGGTGGTTGTTTTGATGTTCCTCAGTGGCCCGACTCTTAGGGACGTGGGCGTCCACGTGACGGACTTTTACAGCCAACTGCTCTAGCCGGGCAGCAATATCTTGCCACAATGGGGCAGCCCAGATAGGTTTGCCTCTGCACTGCCAGTTGTTCTTCTTCCATTGCTGCAGCCATCCCCCACAAGGCATTGGCCACCATCCAAGAGTCGGTGTAAAGATAGAGCACTGGCCACTTCTCTCGACTGGCAATGTCTAAAGCCAACTGGATGGCTTTCACCTCTGCAAACTGGCTGGACTCACCTTCTCCCTCGGCAGTTTCTGTGACTTGTCGTGTAGGGCTCCATACAGCAGCCTTCCACCTCCGCTGCTTCCCCACAATGCGACAGGACCCAGCCGTGAAAAGGGCACACTGTTTCTTATCTTCTGGCAGCTGGTTATACAGTGGGGCCTCTTCAGCACGTGTCACCTCCTCCTCTGGCGATGCTCCAAAATCTTTGCCTTCTGGCCAGTCCATGATTACCTCCAGAATTCCTGGGTGACTGCGGTTTCTCATTCGGGCGCGCTGGGTGATCAGCGCGACCCACTTACTCCACGTAGCATCGGTGGCATGATGCGTAGAGGGGACCCTCTCTTTGAACATCCAGCCCAGGACCGGCAATCATGGTGCTAGGAAGAGCTGTGCTTCAGTGCCGACCACTTCTGAAGCAGCTCGAACGCCTTCATATGCTGCCAGAATCTCTTTTTCAGTGGGAGTATAGCGGGCCTCGGATCCTTTGTATCCCCGGCTCGAAAACCCCAGGGGTCAACCTCGAGTCTCCCCTGGTGTTTTCTGTCAGAGACTCCAGTTTGGGCCATTCTCCCCGGCTGCGCTGTAGAGCACATTTTTAACATCTTGCCCTGATTGGACTGGACCAAGGGCTACGGCATGAACTATCTCCCGTTTAATCTGTTCAAATGCCTGTCGTTGCTCAGGGCCCCATTCAAAATCATTCTTCTTCCGGGTCACGTGGTACAGAGGACTTACAATCTGGCTGTAATTTGGGATGTGCATCCTCCAAAAACCCACAACACCCAGGAAGGCCAGTGCTTCCTTTTTGCTGGTTGGTGGAGACATAGCTGCTATTTTGTTGATGACATCCATTGGGATTTGACGGCACCCATCCTGCCATTTTATTCCCAAAAACTGGATCTCTTGCGCAGGTCCCTTGACTTTACTTCGCTTAATGGCAACACCGGCTTTCAGAAGAATCTGAACTATTTTCTCCCCTTTCTCAAAAACCTCCTCCGCTGTGTCGCCCCATATAATGATGTCATCGATGTACTGCAGATGTTCTGGAGCTTCACCCTTTTCCAGTGCAGTCTGGATTAGTCCATGGCAAATGGTGGGACTGTGTTTCCACCCCTGGGGCAGTCGATTCCAGGTGTACTGGATGCCCCTCCAGGTGAAAGCAAACTGTGGCCTGCACTCTGCTGCCAAAGGGATGGAGAAGAATGCATTAGCGATGTCAATTGTAGCGTACCACTTGGCTGCCTTTGACTCCAGCTGATATTGACGTTCTAGCATGTCTGGCACAGCAGCACTCAGCGGTGGTGTGACTTCATTCAAGCCACGGTAGTCTATTGTCAGTCTCCACTCTCCAGTAGATTTTCTCACTGGCCATATGGGACTATTAAAGGGTGAGCGAGTTTTGCTGATCACTCCTTGACTCTCCAGCTGGCGGATCAGCTGATGAATGGGGACAAGGGAGTCTCGGTTGGTACGATACTGTCGCCGGTGCACCGTTGTGGTTGCGATGGGTACCTGTTGTTCTTCAACCCTCAGCAACCCCACAACGGAAGGATCCTCCGAGAGACCAGGCAAAATGGACAGCTGTTTAATTTCTTCCGTCTCCACAGCAGCTATGCCAAAAGCCCACCGATACCCCTTTGGGTCCTTGAAATAGCCTCTCCTAAGATAGTCTATCCCAAGGATGCACGGAGCCTCGGGGCCAGTCACAATGGGGTGCTTCTGCCAGTCCTGCCCAGTGAGGCTCACTTCAGCCTCCAATACACTCAGCTCTTGGGACCCCCCTGTCACTCCCGAAATGCAAATGGACTCTGACCCTTTGAACTCTGATGGCATTAAAGTACACTGTGCACCAGTGTCCACTAGATCTTTATACTCTTGTGGATCTGACGTGCCAGGCCACCGAATCCACACCATCCAATAAACACGGTTGTCCCTTTCCTCCACCTGGCTGGAGGCAGGGCCCCTCTAATCCTCGTCAGAGAATTTGCTGCTCACCTGCTGTAGAAATGACTTGGAGGTCCCTTCCAGAGGATCGGAATCAAGGTCAAACTGTCTACCTGGCCTGGAGAGCTGGCTGCTGGAAACTGGAGCGGCATTTTTCCTAAGAGAATCCCCTTTGGTGATTGTTTTACCTCGCAACTCACGGACTCGTGCCTCTAGACTTGAGGTGGGTTTTCCATCCCACTTCCTCATGTCCTCTCCGTGGTCACGCAGGTAAAACCACAGGGTGCCCCGGGGTGTATAGCCTCTGTATTCCCTCTCCTGAGCAGAGAAACGCTTGCCCCTAATAGCCGAGATGCGGGCCCGCACAGGTGGGGAGTAGGACATACTCTGTTCGAGTCGCTGGACCTTCTGGGACAATTTATTCACAGCTGAGACAAGGGAGGAAGAGAGACTTTCCTCGTATTGCCGGAGTCTGACAGCCACCTCATCCACTGTTGGTGCATCCTTACCCTTCCAGTTTACAACTGCCAGTGAGTTGGCATATGAGGAGGGTGCGCTCCGCACAAACTTCCTCCACATAGATGCTGTGCACTGGACTTCATCTGGGTCTGTGGGTAACTGGTCATCGTCTGGTTCATTATAAACCAGCTCCCGCACAGCTAATTCCCTCAAGTACTGAATACCCCTTTCCATATTGGTCCACTTGCCAGGATGACATACAAAATCGTCACTGAAGAAGTATCTCTCCCTCACCCCTGAGAGAAGTCTCCTCCAGAGGCTGAGGACTTGTTCCTTTTTCCCAATGGCCTTGTCAATGCCCCCATCCCTGGCCAGGGATCCCAGCTGCTTGGCTTCCTTGCCCTCTAATTCAAAGCTGCTGGCCCCGTTATCCCAGCACCGCAGCAGCCAGGTGACAATGTGCTCGCCTGGGTGGCGGCTGAAATCTTTCCACATGTCTCGCAGCTCGCCCAGGGACAGGGACCGGGTGATGATCTCTGTCTCTGTCTCCCGCGATGACCCTGGCTCATCGTCATCCCTCCCGGAGCGATCTGCTCTCTTTGCGTCTTTCTTTAGTTTTACAGGGGCGACTGCTACCGGCACAGGTTGGTCATTGGGCTCAGCCGCGATGCCTGCAGCTGGAGCTGGGGCTGGAGCAGCTGCTGTGCCTGCCGGGGAAACCGAGGCAGACCCTGCAGCTGTGGCTGCAGCAACCGTGGTGCCGGTCGGGGGGGCTGTGACTGCCTGCTGGGCTGGAGGGGCTGCAGGGCCGGCTGGGGGGGCAGCGCCAGCCGCAGTGCCTGCCACTTCGCTTCCCCCCCTTTCCCCCTTAAGGCACTGAACAGTGTTGAACAGGGCTCGGTAGGCATGGGCCAGACCCCAGCACATTGTGGTGATCTGTGTCTCTCTGGAGTTCCCAGGGTGGCAGCACACTTTTTTCAGATATTTTACCAGATTGTCCAAATTCTGTATTTGTTCAGGGGTGAGTTTAAAACACACCGCAGGTGCCCACTGCTCTAGACATCTGCCCATGCTGTCCCACACACCCAGCCACTCACAGCTATCCAGCCCCGGGGCAGGTCTCTGCACGATGTTCTTAACGACTTGCTTAACCCTAAACAAAACCCAGTACCCATTCAGGAGGCATAACAAAAGGAGAGTGCTGCCCTGAGCATCCCACGGGTACTCGAAATTATCAAAAGCCCTTAGGACCAGCATGAAGGAAGAGAGGGGGGGCGAAAGAGTGGGGGAAGGTATCCCCTTCGGTTTTCCCCACAGACTGGGTTTGATTATTAACAAAATCTAAGACATAGGATCCGAGGTACGGAAATGACCGCAGTGCCGCATGCAAATACAAGACTAATTTCATGCACAGTGATGTTATCATATCATAAGTCGATATCGTACAGTACAGCAAAATCATCATCTTAATCCTTTTGCCAGTAATGATGAACAGCATGGCAGTAAACACATACTGCAAATAAGGGTTCAAAAACCACAGCCATCTAAACAAAGTCAGCAACATTTTTACCGGCGACTATTTAACTAACACAGAAAAATGCCTATAACAAAATGTAACAAAATCTAAGAAAGCAGTTTTAACATCCGCTGCTCAGCCCTGCCGTTATCCCCGCTCCACGTCTGGGCGCCAATTAAATGTTTTGGTTTCGGCTGCCGCCGGCAACAAAAGCGCCACGCGGCCGCCCCTCCCCCCGCCGGCGTGCGGAGGAGAATGGAAAGAAAGAGGCAGAAACTGGTGGGTCGGGATAAGGGCAGTTTAACAGAGCAGTAAACAGAAGGAAACAGGAACAACGACGATACAAATAAGGAGAAAACACAACAACGTACCGTAATGACCCAGACAGCCGCTCTCCCGAAACAGGACCGGTGCCGCGCCCCCCCAAGCCGCGAGTGCTTTCCCGCCGCGCCGCCCCCCCCCACCAGAACCCAGCGTGACGTCACATGATATGGAATACCAGGCTCTGTTTGGCCAGGTGGGGTCAGCCCCCACCCCCCGGCTGTGCCCCTTCCTGGAGTCCGGTGAAAATTAACCCTGTTCTGGCCAAACCCAGGACAGCAGATGAGGCTGAGCAACAGTTTTCCAGGCTAACCCCTTCTTGGTAATATATAACCCGAGACGTTCACATTTTCGGTGCAGGGCTGCTGGAAGGACCGGTCAGATAGCCTCGGGACATGTTTGAAATTTGAGGTGGCAAGGCAAGCAAGCAGACCCAGTCTCTGTGCATCTGTCCGAGCAGTGCCATGGGCAGATGAGGCTGAGCAACAGCTTTCAACGCAAGCCCCTTTTTCGTAAGAGATATAGTGAGACACGTGCATATTCGGGTCTGGGCTGTGGGAGGCGCCCGGCAAGGACCCCCTAGGCTACGTTTGAAGTTTGAGGTGGCAAGGCAAGCAAGCAGCCCCAGTCTCTGTGCATCTGTCCGAGCAGTGCCATGGGCAGATGAGGCTGAGCAACAGCTTTGCAGGCTAACCCATTTTTTGTAAGAGATATCCTGAGACGTTCGCATATTCAGGTCAGGACTGTGGCAAGCGCCTGGCAAAGACCCCCTAGGCTATGTTTGAAGTTTAAGGTGGCAAAGGAAGCAAGATATCCCAGTCTCTGTGCGCCTGTGCGAGCAGTGCCATAGGCAGATGAGGCTGAGCAACAGCTTTCGAGGCTAGCCCCTTCTTGGCATAATATATGTTGAGACGCTCGCATATTAGGGTCAGGGTTGCGGCAGGCGCGCGGAAAAACCCTCCTAGGCTACGTTTGAAGTTTGAGTTGGCAAGGCATGCAAGCAGCCCCAGTCTCTGTGCATCTGTGCGAGCACTGCCATGGGCAGATGAGGCTGACCAACAGCTTTCCAGGCTAGCCCCTTATTGGCATAATATATGTTGAGACGCTCACATGTTAGGTTCAGGGTTGCAGCAGGCGCCCGGAAATAACCTCCTAGGATACGTTTGAAGTTTGAGGTGGCAAGGCAAGCAAGCAGCCCCAGGCTCTGGGCGCCTGTGCGAGCAGTGCCATGGGCAGATAAGGCTGAGCAACAGCTTTCCGGGCTAGCCCCTTCTTGGTAAGAGATATCTTGACACATTCTACCTTTTGGGGCAGGGCTGATGGAGGCGCCCGGTAGGGACGCCCAGGACGTATGAATTTTGAGATGAGAAGTTAAGCAAGCACTCTCAGTCTCTCTGCGCCTGTATGAGTAGTGCCATGGGCAGATGAGGCTGAGCAACATCTTTCCAGGCTAGACAATTTTGGTACGAGATATCCTGAGGGGTTCGCATATTCAGGTCAGGGCTGTGGGAGGTGCCTGGCAACGACCCTCTAGGTTAGGTTTGAAGTTTGCAGTGGCAAGGCAAGCAAGCAGCCCCTGTCTCTGTGTGCCTCTGCGACCAGTGCCATGGGCAGAGGAGGCTGAGCAACAGCTTTGCAGGCTAGATCTTTCTTGTCATAAGATATCTTGAGGAGGTGACATATTCGTGTCAGGGCTGTGGCAGGCGCCCGGCAACGACCCCCTAGGTTAGGTTTGAAGATTAAGGTGGCAAGGCAAGCAAGCAGCCCCACTCTCTCTGCGCCTGAGCGAGCAGTGCCATGGGCAGATGAGGCTGAGCAACAACTTTCCAGGCTAGCCCATTCTTGGCATTAGATATGTTGAGATGCTCGCATATTCGGGTCAGGGTTGCGGAGGTCTCCCAGAAAAAACCTCCTAGGCTACGTATGAAGTTTAAGGTGGCAAGGCAAGCAAGCAGCCCCAGTCTCTGAGCATCTGTGCGAGCGGTGCCATGGGCAGATGAGGCTGAACAACAGATTTCAAGGCTAGCCCCTTTTTGGTAAGAGATATCCTGAGACGTTCGCATATTCAGGTCAGGACTGTGGCAGGCGCCTGGCAAAGACCCCCTAGGCTACGTTTGAAGTTTAAGGTGGCAAAGGAAGCAAGATATCCCAGTCTCTGTGCGCCTGTGCGAGCAGTGCCATGGGCAGATGAGGCTGAGCAACAGCTTTCCAGGCTAGCCCCTTCTTGGCATAATATATGTAGAGACGCTCGCATATTAGGTTCAGGGTTGCAGCAGGCACGCGGAAAAAACCTCCTAGGCTACGTATGAAGTTTGAGGTGGTAAGGCAAGCAAGCAGCCCCAGTCTCTGTGCGCATGTGCAAGGAGTGCCATGGGCAGATAAGGCTGAGCAACAGCTTTCCAGGCTAGCCTGTTTGGTTGCGAGCTATCTGCAGACGTTCGCATATTCGTTGCAGGGCTGCTGGAGGCTCCCCTCAGGGACCCTTTGGTTACATTTGGAGACTGAGATGGCAAAGCAAGCAAGCAGCCAAAGTCTCTGAGCACCTGTGCAATCAGTGCCATGAGCAGACGTGGCTGTGCAACATCTTTCCAGGCTAGCCCTTTCTGGGTGCAAGCTGTCTGGAGATGTTCGCATTTTTGGTGCAGGTCTGCTGGAGGCACCCAGCCGGGATCTTCATGCTACGTTTGAAGATTGAGGTGGCAAGGCAAGCAAGCAGCCCCAGTGTCTGAGCAACTGTGCAAGCAGTTGCATGAGCAGATGAGGCTGAGCAATAGCTTTCCAGGTAGCCCGTTCTTTGTAAGATACATCCTGATACGTTCGCATTTTTGGTGCAGGGCTTCTGGAGGGACCGGGCAGGGACACCCTGGTTACGTTTCAACTTTGAGGTGGCAAGGCAAGCAAGCAGCCCCAGTCTCTGTGCACCTGTGCGAGCAGTGGCAGGGGCAGATGATGTTGAGCAACAGCTTTCCAGGCTAGCGCGTTCTGGGTGCGAGCTATCTGCAGACGTTCGCATATTCGGTGCACGGCTCCTGGAGGCACCCGAAAGAGACCCCCGGGCAATGTTTGAAGTTTGACGTGGCAAGGCAAGCAAGCAGCCCCACTCTCTCTGCGCCTGTGTGAGCAGTGCCACGGGCAGATGAGCCTGAGCAACAGCTTTCCAGGCTAGCCCATTCTTGGCATAAGATATCTTGAGAGGCTCGCATATTCGGGTCAGGGTTTCCTTGGGCGCCCGGAAAAAACCTCCTAAGCTACGTTGGAAGTTTGAGGTGGAAAGGCTATCAAGCAGCCCCAGTCTCTGTGCGCCTGTGTGAGCAGTGCCATGGGCAGATGAGGCTGAGCAACAGCTTTCCAGGCTAGCCCTTTTTTGGCGCAATATATGTTGAGACGCTCGCATATTCTCGTCAGGGTTGAGGAAGGCGCCCGGAAAAAACCTCCTAGGCTACGTTTGAAGTTTGACGTGGCAAGGCAAGCAAGCAGCCCCAGTCTCTGTGCACCTGTGCGAGCAGTGCCATGGGCAGATGAGGCTCAGCAACAGCTTTCCAGTTTAGCCCCTTCTTGGTAAGAGACATCTTGAGACGTTCGAATATTTAGATCCGAGCTGCCGTAGGCGCCTGGCAAGGGCCCCCTAGGATAAGTTTGAAGTTTGAGGTGGCAAGTCAAGCAAGCAACCCCACTGTCTGAGCCCCTGTGCGAGCAGTGCCATGGGCAGACGAGGCTGAGCAACAGCTTTCCAGGCTAGCAAGTTCTGGGTGCGAACTCTCTGGAGACGTTCACACCTTCGTTGCAGGGCAACCTGAGGCACACGGCAGGGACCCCTAGGTTACATTGGAATTTTGAGGTGTCAAGGCAAGCAAGAAACCCCAGTCTCTCTGTACCTCTGTGAGCATTGCCATGGGCAGATGACGCTGAGCAACAGCTTTCCAGGCTACCAAATACTTGGTAAGTGATATTCTGAGACGCTCGCATATTGTTGAGGCTGAGCAACAGCTTTATAGGCTAGCCCCTTCAGGGTGCGATCTATATGGAGATGTTCGCATTTTCAGTGCAGATCTGCTGGAGGAACCCGGCAGAAATCCCCGGGCTACGTTTAAAGATTGAGGTGGCAAGGCAAGCAAGCAGCCCCAGTCTCTATGCGCCTGTGCGAGCAGTGCCATGGGCAGATGAGGCTGAGCAACAGCTTTCCAAGCTAGCCCCTTCTTGGTAAGAGATATCCTGAGACATTCGCATATTAAGGTCAGGGCTGTGGAATGGGCCCGGCAAGGACCTCCTAAACTACGTTTGAATTTTGAGGTGGCAAGGCAAGCAAGCAGCCTCAGTATCTGTGCATCTGTGCGAGCAGTGCCATGGGCAGATGAGGCTGAGAAACAGATTTCCAGGCTAGTCCTTTCTGGGTGCTATCTATCTGGAGATGTTCGCATTTTCAGTGTAGGTCTGCTGGAGTCACCCGACAGGGATCCCCGGGCTACGTTTGAAGATTGAGGTGGCAAGGGAAGCAAGCAGCCCTAGTCTCTGTGCGTCTGTGCAAGCACTGCCATGAGCAGAAGAGGCTGAGCAACAGCTTTCCAGCCTAGCCACTTCTGGGTGTGAGCTATCTGGAGACGATTGCACCTTCTGTGCAGGGCTGCTAGAGGCACGCGGAAGGGACGCCAGGACTACGTTTGAAGTTTGAGGTGGCAAGGAAAGCAAGCAGCCTCAGTCTCTGTGTGCCTGTGCGAGAGGTGCCATGGTCAGATGAGGCTGAGCAATAACTTTCCAGGCAATCCCCTTCATGGTAAGAGATTTCTTGAGACGTTCGCATATTCGGGTCAGGGCTGTGGGAGGGGCACGGCAAGGACACTTTATGCTACGTTTGAAGTTTGAGGTGGCAAGGCAAGCAAGCAGCCCCAGTCTCTGTGTGCCTGTGTAAGCAGTGCCATGGGCAGATGAGGCTGAGCAACAGCTTTCCAGGCTAGCCCCTTCTTGGTAAGAGGAATTCTGAGACGTTCGCATCTTCAGTGCAGGTTTGCTGGAGGCACCCGGCAGGGATCCCCGGGATTCGTTTGAAAATTGAGGTGGCAAGGCAACCAAGCAGACTGAGTCTCTGTGAATTTGTGCAAGCAGTGCCATGACCAGATGAGGCTGAACAACAGCTTTCCAGACTAAACCCTTCTTGGCACTAGATATCGAACACGTTTGCATTTTCGGTGCAGGGCTGCTAGAGGCACAATGAACAAAGTCCCGGCCTATGTTTGAAGTTTGAGGTTGCAAGGCAAGCAAGCAGCCGTATTCCCTGTGCTTCTGTGCGACCAATGCCATGGGCAGATGAGGCTGAGCAACAGCTTTCCAGGCTAGCCCCTTCTGGGTGCGTGCTATCTGCAGACGTTCGCATTTTGGGAGCAGGGCTGCGAAAGGAGCCTGGCTGGGACACCAACTTTCCCAGGCTACGTTTGAAGTTTGAGGTGGCAAGACAAGCAAGCAGCCCCAGTCTCTGTGCCTCTGTGCGAGCAGTGCCATGGGCAGATGAGGCTGAGCAACAGCTTTCCAGGCTAGCCCCTTCTGGGTGCGTGCTATCTGAAGACATTCGCATTTTAGGTGCAGTGCTGCTAGAGGCCCAAAGCACGGAGTCCAGGGCTATTTTTGAAGTTTGAGGTGGCAAGGCAAGAAAGCAGCCCCAGTCTCTGTGCTTCTGTGCGAGCAGTGCCATGAGCAGATGAGGCTGAGCAACAGCTTTACACGACAGAAAATACTTGGTAAGAGATATGCTGAGATGTTCGCATATTTGGGTGAGGGCTGCGGGAGGCTCCCAGCAAGGATCCCCTAGGCTACATTTGAAAATTTACGTGGCAAGGCAAGCAAGCAGCCCCAGTCTCTGTGCACCTGTATGAGCAGTTCCATGGGCTGATGAGGCTGAGCAACAGCTTTCCAGGCTAAACCCTTCTTGGTAATATATATCCCGAGATGTTCGCGTTTTCAGTGCAGGTCTGCTGGAGGAACCCGGCAGAAATCCCCGGGCTATGTTTAAACATTGAGGTGGCAAGGCAAGCAAGACGACCCAGTCTCTGTGCGTCTGTGCGAGCAATGCCATGAGCAGATGAGGCTGAACAACAGCTTTCCAGGCTAAACCCTTCTTGATAATAGATATCCGGAGACGTTCGCATTTTTGGAGCAGGGCTGTGGGAGGCACCCGGCAGGGAGCCCCTGGCTACGTTTGTAGTTTGAAGTGGCCAGGCAAGCAAGCAGCCCCAGTCTCTCTGCACCTGTGTGAGCAGTGCCATGCACAGATGAGGCTGAGCAACAGCTTTCCAGGCTAGACCCTTCTTGGCATAAGATATGTTGAGACGCTCGCCTATTCGAGTCAGGATTGCAACAGGCGCCTGTAAAAAAACCTCCTAGGCTACGTTTGAACTTTGAGGTGGCAAGGCAAGCAAGCAGCCCCAGTCTCTGTGCGCCTGTGCGAGCAGTGCCATGGGCAGATGAGGCTGAGCAACAGTTTTCCAGGCTAGGCCCTTTTTGGTATGAGATATGCTGAGATGTTCGCATTTTCCGTGCAGGGCTACTGGAGGCAATCCAGCAGGGACCCCAGGGTTACGTTTGAACTTTGAGGTGTCAAGGCAAGCAAGCAGCCCCAGTCTCTGTGCGCCTGTGTGAGCTGTGCCATGGGCAGATGAGGCTGAGCAACAGTTTTCCAGGCTAGGCCCTTTTTGGTATGAGATATGCTGAGATGTTCGCATTTTCCGTGCAGGGCTACTGGAGGCAATCCAGCAGGGACCCCAGGGTTACGTTTGAAGTTTGAGGTGTCAAGACAAGCAAGCAGCCCCAGTCTCTGTGCGCCTGTGCGAGCAGTGCCATGGGCAGATGAGGCTGAGCAACAGCTTTTCAGGCTAGACACTTTTTGGTGTGAGATATCCTGAGGCGTTTGCATATTCAGGTCAGGTCTGTGGGAGATGCCCGGCAACGAAACCCTAGGGTCTCTTTGCGCCTGTGCAACCAGTGCCATGGGCAGATGAGGCTGAGAAACAGCTTTCCAGGCTAGACCCTTCTTGGCATAAGATATCTTGAGATGCTCACGTATTCGGGTCTGGGCTGCGGCAGGCGCCAGGCAAAGACCCCCTAGGCTAGGTTTGCAGTTTGAGGTGGCAAGGCAAGCAAGCAGCTCCAGTCTCTGTGCGCGTGTGCAAGCAGTGCCATGGGCAGATGAGGCTGAGCAACCGCTTTCCAGGCTAGCCCCTTCTGGGTGCGAGCTATCTGGAGACATTCGAATATTCGTTGCAGGGCTGCTGAAGGCACCCGGCGGGGAGCACGGGCTACGTTTGTAGTTTGAGGTGGCAAGGCAAGCAAGCAGCCCCAGTCTCTGTGCGCCTGTGCGAGCGGTGCCATGGGCAGATGAGGCTGTGAAACAGCTTTCCAGGCTATCTTCTTTTTAGTACGAGATATCCTATGACGTTCGCATATTCAGGTCAGGGCTGTGGAAGGCCCCCGCCAAGGACCCCCTAGGCTACGTTTGAAATTTGAGGTGGCAAGGCAAGCAAGCACTCTCAGTCTGTGTGCGCCTGTGCGAGCAGTGCCATGGACAGATGAGGCTGAGCAACAGCTTTCCAGGCTAGCCCCTTCTCGGTAAGAGATATCCTGAGACGTTCGCATATTCATGTCACGGCTGCGGCAGGTGCCCGGCAAAGACCCCATAAGCTACGTTTGAAGTTTGAGGAGTAAAGGCAAGGCTGCAGCCCCAGTCTCTGTGTGCCTGTTTGAGCAGTGCCATGGGCAGATGAGGCTGAGCAACAGCTTTCCAGGCTAGCCCCTTCTGGGTGCGAGCTATCTGGAGACTTTCGCATTCTCCGTGCAGGGGTGCTGGAGGGACCCAGCAGGGATCCCCGGGCTACCTTTGAAGTTTGAGGTGGCAAGGCAAGCAAGCAGCCCCAGTCTCTGTGCGTCTGTGCGAGCAGTGCCATGGGCAGATGAGGCTGAGCAACAGCTTTCAAGGATGGCTTCTTTTTGGTACGAGATATATAATGACTTTTGCATATTCGGGTCAGGGCTGTGGGAGGCCCCCGCCAAGGACCCCGTAGGCTACGTTTCTGGTTTGAGGTGGCAAGGCAAGCAAGCACTCTTAGTCTGTTTGCGCCTGTGCGAGCAGTGCCATGGACAGATGAGGCTGAGCAACAGCTTTCCAGGCTAGCCCCTTTTTGGTACGAGATATCCTGAGACGTTCGCATTTTCCGTGCAGGGCTACTGGAGGCAATCCAGCAGGGACCCCAGGGTTATGTTTGAACTTTGAGGTGTCAAGGCAAGCAAGCAGCCCCAGTCTCTGTGCGCCTGTGTGAGCTGTGCCATGGGCAGATGA
Source organism: Opisthocomus hoazin (assembly GCF_030867145.1). NCBI lineage: Eukaryota > Metazoa > Chordata > Aves > Opisthocomiformes > Opisthocomidae > Opisthocomus > Opisthocomus hoazin. The sequence continues at coordinate 12,295,138 of NC_134453.1, forward strand.
GGCTGAGCAACAGTTTTCCAGGCTAGGCCCTTTTTGGTATGAGATATGCTGAGATGTTCGCATTTTCCGTGCAGGGCTACTGGAGGCAATCCAGCAGGGACCCCAGGGTTACGTTTGAAGTTTGAGGTGTCAAGACAAGCAAGCAGCCCCAGTCTCTGTGCGCCTGTGCGAGCAGTGCCATGGGCAGATGAGGCTGAGCAACAGCTTTTCAGGCTAGACACTTTTTGGTGTGAGATATCCTGAGGCGTTCGCATATTCAGGTCAGGTCTGTGGGAGATGCCCGGCAACGAAACCCTAGGGTCTCTTTGCGCCTGTGCAACCAGTGCCATGGGCAGATGAGGCTGAGAAACAGCTTTCCAGGCTAGACCCTTCTTGGCATAAGATATCTTGAGATGCTCACGTATTCGGGTCTGGGCTGCGGCAGGCGCCAGGCAAAGACCCCCTAGGCTAGGTTTGCAGTTTGAGGTGGCAAGGCAAGCAAGCAGCTCCAGTCTCTGTGCGCGTGTGCAAGCAGTGCCATGGGCAGATGAGGCTGAGCAACCGCTTTCCAGGCTAGCCCCTTCTGGGTGCGAGCTATCTGGAGACATTCGAATATTCGTTGCAGGGCTGCTGAAGGCACCCGGCGGGGAGCACGGGCTACGTTTGTAGTTTGAGGTGGCAAGGCAAGCAAGCAGCCCCAGTCTCTGTGCGCCTGTGCGAGCGGTGCCATGGGCAGATGAGGCTGTGAAACAGCTTTCCAGGCTATCTTCTTTTTAGTACGAGATATCCTATGACATTCGCATATTCAGGTCAGGGCTGTGGAAGGCCCCCGCCAAGGACCCCCTAGGCTACGTTTGAAATTTGAGGTGGCAAGGCAAGCAAGCACTCTCAGTCTGTGTGCGCCTGTGCGAGCAGTGCCATGGACAGATGAGGCTGAGCAACAGCTTTCCAGGCTAGCCCCTTCTCGGTAAGAGATATCCTGAGACGTTCGCATATTCATGTCACGGCTGCGGCAGGTGCCCGGCAAAGACCCCATAAGCTACGTTTGAAGTTTGAGGAGTAAAGGCAAGGCTGCAGCCCCAGTCTCTGTGTGCCTGTTTGAGCAGTGCCATGGGCAGATGAGGCTGAGCAACAGCTTTCCAGGCTAGCCCCTTCTGGGTGCGAGCTATCTGGAGACTTTCGCATTCTCCGTGCAGGGGTGCTGGAGGGACCCAGCAGGGATCCCCGGGCTACCTTTGAAGTTTGAGGTGGCAAGGCAAGCAAGCAGCCCCAGTATCTGTGCGTCTGTGCGAGCAGTGCCATGGGCAGATGAGGCTGAGCAACAGCTTTCAAGGATGGCTTCTTTTTGGTACGAGATATATAATGACTTTTGCATATTCGGGTCAGGGCTGTGGGAGGCCCCCGCCAAGGACCCCGTAGGCTACGTTTCTGGTTTGAGGTGGCAAGGCAAGCAAGCACTCTTAGTCTGTTTGCGCCTGTGCGAGCAGTGCCATGGACAGATGAGGCTGAGCAACAGCTTTCCAGGCTAGCCCCTTTTTGGTACGAGATATCCTGAGACGTTCGCATATTCATGTCAAGGCTGCGGCAGGTGCTTGGCAAACACCCCCTAGGCTACGTTTGAAGTTTGAAGAGTCAAGGCAAGCAAGCAGCCCCAGTCTCTGTGCGCCTGTGTGAGCTGTGCCATGGGCAGATGAGGCTGAGCAACCGCTTTCCAGGCTAGCCCCTTCTGGGTGCGAGCTATCTGGAGACATTCGAATATTCGTTGCAGGGCTGCTGAAGGCACCCGGCGGGGAGCACGGGCTACGTTTGTAGTTTGAGGTGGCAAGGCAAGCAAGCAGCCCCAGTCTCTGTGCGCCTGTGTGAGCTGTGCCATGGGCAGATGAGGCTGAGCAACAGTTTTCCAGGCTAGGCCCTTTTTGGTATGAGATATGCTGAGATGTTCGCATTTTCCGTGCAGGGCTACTGGAGGCAATCCAGCAGGGACCCCAGGGTTACGTTTGAACTTTGAGGTGTCAAGGCAAGCAAGCAGCCCCAGTCTCTGTGCGCCTGTGTGAGCTGTGCCATGGGCAGATGAGGCTGAGCAACAGTTTTCCAGGCTAGGCCCTTTTTGGTATGAGATATGCTGAGATGTTCGCATTTTCCGTGCAGGGCTACTGGAGGCAATCCAGCAGGGACCCCAGGGTTACGTTTGAAGTTTGAGGTGTCAAGACAAGCAAGCAGCCCCAGTCTCTGTGCGCCTGTGCGAGCAGTGCCATGGGCAGATGAGGCTGAGCAACAGCTTTTCAGGCTAGACACTTTTTGGTGTGAGATATCCTGAGGCGTTCGCATATTCAGGTCAGGTCTGTGGGAGATGCCCGGCAACGAAACCCTAGGGTCTCTTTGCGCCTGTGCAACCAGTGCCATGGGCAGATGAGGCTGAGAAACAGCTTTCCAGGCTAGACACTTCTTGGCATAAGATATCTTGAGATGCTCACGTATTCGGGTCTGGGCTGCGGCAGGCGCCAGGCAAAGACCCCCTAGGCTAGGTTTGCAGTTTGAGGTGGCAAGGCAAGCAAGCAGCTCCAGTCTCTGTGCGCGTGTGCAAGCAGTGCCATGGGCAGATGAGGCTGAGCAACACCTTTCAAGGCTAGCCACTTCTTGGTAAGAGATATCCTGAGACGCTCCCATATTTAGGACAGGGGTGTGGCAGGCGCCTGGCAAAGAGCCCCTAGGCTATGTTTGAGGTTTGAGGTGGCAAGGCAAGCAGGCAGCCCCAGTCTCTGTGAGCCTGCGTGAGCAGTGCCATGGGCAGATGAGACTGAGCAACAGCTTTCCAGGCTAGCACCTTCTTGGTGCAAGCTATCTGCAGACGTTGGCATATTCGGGTCAGGGCTCTGGGAGGCTCCCTGCAGGGACCCCCTGTTTACGTCTGAAGACTGAGGTGTCAAGGAAAGCAAGCAGCCCCAGTCTCTGAGTGCCTGAGCGAGCAGTGCCATGGGCAGATGAGGCTGAGCAACAGCTTTCCAGCCTAGCCCGTTCTCGGTGCGAGCTATCTGGAGACGTTCGCATATTCTGGTCAGGGCTGTGGGAGGGGCCCGGCAAGGACCCCCTAGGATGCGATTGAAGTTTGAGGTGGCAAGGCAAGCAAGCAGCCCCAGTCCCTGTGCATCTGTGCGAGCAGTGCCATAGGCAGATGACGCTGCGCAACAGCTTTCCAGGGTCGCCCCTTCTGGGTTCGAGCTATCTGGACACGTTCGCATCTTCAGTGCAGGTCTGCTGGAGGCACCCGGCAGGGATCCCTGGGCTACGTTTGAAAATTTAGGTGGCAAGGTAAGCAAGTGTTGGCATGGGTTACGGATCCGTTGTAACGATGTGACCACAATATGAGTATGATCGTTCACCTTTATTAGTCAGCAAAAACAAGGTTTATATAGCAAAACTATTACAGCATCTGAATGGTTAAACCTCCAACCCATATATAGGCAAAACTACTGCAACTCGTTGTGATTGGTGCAGAGCTGCATCTCGAAGTGAAAACAGTACTGTGGCAGGAAACAACAGCGTGGCAGGAAGGAAGTGACAGTGTGGCAGGAAACGGTGACGTTCCCCCTGCTCCAGTGTCCCGAGCTCGTCGCTCTGCCTTCCCAGCAGGGTTCCGTGTCAGCCTCTCCCAAGGCTCACTTCCGGATCAGAACCTGGGTTGCTCAACGCACCAAGCTATGTCCCCTCTCGTCCAGCCAGGACTCCACAATTCCCTCTTCTTTTTTTTGAGCAAGCCAGGTTTGCTTCGTCATCTTGGAGAGAGCCCTTTTAAGACAGCTAAAGCAAATACATATTATAATTCCAACAGCAAGTAACACGACACATATGCGCAAAATTTCTATAATTAAATTGTTAAGCCAAGCGGGCAGATTACCAAAGAGCGAGGTGAGAAATCCATCAAAAAATCCCTGGCTTTGTTGTATTTGATTGGCGTGCTGTTCGAGCCATTGTAATTGCTCGTGGATGGACTTACTATGATTGGACAAATTCATACAGCACATGCCTTCAAAATCCTCACAACCATGTCCTTGGGCCAGCAGTAAAAAATCAATTGCGGCTCTATTTTGCAATACTGCATGTCGTAGACTACTCTGATCTTCTAGCAAGGATTGCAAGACTTTTGTGGTAACACTGGCTTGCTTCTCTGCCCAGCACGTCAATTTCCCTAGCTGGTTTAACGCTGCGCCGCCGGCGGCACCGGGCACTAATAATGCCATAAATACTCGCTCGGTGGTACTTGGGCGAGTGATTCGATCATCGCAGTTAGGAGGAAGACCCGTAACACCTCGTTTGGGATGAGTTGTTACCTTCTTCCACCACTGTCGATCTGGAGCTAGCATTGTCAGCTGACCTAAGTAACACGGGCCGCCATAGATGTTATGAGGAATTCCTTGCCATGCCCTGTCGCCACAGATTAAAAACACGTCAGGAGGCAAGGCTTTAGGCGTAGCATTATTCCACAAGGGAAAACCACCTTCCATCCCGTAGGCGCCCAGACTTTGAGGGCTGCTTTTGTTCGTATCATTGGTACCACAGAAGGTGACAGCTCTAGAGTGACCCTGATAGTCATAATAAGAAGCAATTGGAGTGACATTGGCCCACCCTGACTGGTTGAAGAAATGGCGATGGTTAGGCCTAGCAATAGCAGGCCCTGCAAATACAAAACAAGTTTGAGTCCACTTTTTGGTTGTGTTACCAGTCCTCATCGATCCTAGCAAGTTCAGCACTTGAGCATCCCAGGGCAATGTGCGATTCAGACCTTGTATGAGTTTGGCACTGCAATTACTCACTTGAATCTCCTTTGTACATCTGCCTGCACTATAATTAGTAAAATGAGTAACATTGTAACTAGGTACTCCTATTAGACAGGTGCGAAAAGGTTCTGTTGCGGAAGCAAGAGACAAACAAAATGCTGATTGGCCCATTTTGTTCACCCAGGTAACCCATAGATTTTGTCGGGGCTCAATGCTGTAAAGGGTTTCTTCGCCTATTATAATCTGACAACATGTAAAGAGTACAGCTAACAGGGTAACCACTCGTTTTCCTGCCATTCCCTTCAAAACTGATGTAAGCATCGCACTCTCGTCTTTCCCCCTCCGCTTGGGGACGGTCCAAACAGCAGGCACTAACTTACTTTGGCTATATTAAAAGAACTACTTACCCATACGGTTTTAAATCTCTGGTTTGCTAACCTTACTTACTTCAAGCGGCTACAGAGATAAGCATCGCTTCCTTTTGTCTTGAGCTTTGTAACAATTAAAGCGCGATCTACGCTGCACCCTATTAAAGGCACTGATCACACCGATGCTTCGCAAACGATATTCTCCGCCGCCGCTATGGTTAGCAAGTGCAACAGTTACATAAAACCCGAGGCTTACAGATCTCACAAAACATCACGGGTGCTATCGGTGACAAGTACCTCCTGGTAACCACTTATATACTCCTCCCTCTATTCAGGTTACTTCTACTTCATTGCTCCGCTCGTGAGAGTCTGCTTGTTGCTCCTCGGCTAACTTGTCTTGCTGATTCAAAGCAGGCTTCACGGCTCGGCTAGGCACCCAGACTGGACCGCGATCTGTGGAAACGCACATATAACCTCGACCGTTAAATATCACTGGTACGGGTCCAGCCCATTCTCCAGTAGTCGGGTCTCTATAGATCACTTGAAACCGCGGTAAAGTCGTTGCACTATTGAATTTTAAGTTCTGGTGATGCACCACAACAGGCGGTGCCTCCTGATCACCCATGAGGCACAAATAGTTTAAAGTAAAAAGAACTCGATGCAACCTTGATTGCGCTTCTGTTTCAGCTCCTCGCTGTTTATCTAGGTAGTCTTTCAGCACACGATGAGTGCGCTCTATGAGGCCTTGCCCTGTCGGAGAATGCGCAATTCCCGAGGTGTGCTTAATTCCCCACGTCAACAAGAATGATCTCAGCTTTTGACTGACGTAGGCAGGTCCATTATCGGTCTTAATTTCTTCAGGGACCCCCAGTACTGCAAAACACGAAAGCAGATGTTTACAAACATGTTGCGCTTTCTCCCCAGGTAAAGCAGAGGCCCATATCATTTTTGAAAAGGTGTCTATTGTGACATGCGTGTACTTCAGTCGCCCAAATTCGGAGAAGTGCGTGACGTCCATCTGCCACAGCGCAAGTGCCTGTAGCCCTTTTGGATTTACTCCTTGGCCTATACCTGGTCCTTGGTTTCCGCACTTAGGACAGGCCTGTACAATATAACGAGCCTCATTCTCTGTCAGTCCAAATGGCCTTCGCAGACCTCTTGCATTTTGGTGAAAATTCTCATGACTCTGTCTGGCCTGCTGAAACTTGTCTACTGGAGGCATAGGGCATGCGGGACTGACTAAGTTGTCAGCAATCTGATTGCCGTGCCCTAGTCCCAGATCCCGTTGGTGGCTACGCACATGAATGACACAACAAGGTACGGCCCGTTGAGACAGTACGGTCCGCAACTGGATAATCTAATCTAGGATTGACTGCCTCCCTAAGCAAGGCATCCGGTATTCGAGGCACTATCCCGGCTACATAAAGGGAGTCAGTTACAACATTTAAAGGCTCATTTAACCAATTAGTTAAAGCCCAGACCACGGCAGTCAGCTCTAAAATTTGCAGCGAATCTCCATCCTGTCCTTGTATCATATGATGACACCACTGGCCCCCTTCTTGCCAAACACAAACTGCCTTACGCAGCCTCCTGCCTGCATCTGTATACACTGTGATTCCTTCGGCCAGCGGCTTCTCCTGAACTCTGGACCTCTCAAGCCATAGATTACACTTCAAGAACTGCCACAATCTCCCTTTCGGCTGTCGGGAATGTATCCTCCCATCATAGCCTAACAGAGCTTCCTGTATGGGTGGAGCATGCCTCAACCACCATTCCAAATCTGCTGCTTTGACCGGTATACTGATGTCCTGCGGCTCTTCCCCTGATATTTCCACTATCCTCGTCCTACCTTTTCTGATTAGCTCTCCCACAGCTTCTGATCGTGTCTGTGTACTAGTCTTTGGCTGCACACTTAAAAACACCCATTCTAGTATGTAAAATGGATCATCGCCCCTAATAGGCTTGTCAGTGGCAAAGTCAGGACTATTCAACGATGCTGTACAGGAAGGAGTCTCCCCCTTCTTGTTTTGCCACTGACAAACAAGGGCATATGCTGACTCTGCAGGGTTACAAATAAGCAAGGAAACAGGTAGGGTTAGCAATCGCCTAGCAGTCCAAGCTGTTTGAAGCTTCTGTACGATGTGTTGCAAAGCTGCTTGTTGCGTCTGTGGTAGGGTGACTGCTGTGCTGGGATGTGAGCCACGTAGTAGTAATGTCAATGGTGCAATGTCAGCATTGGAA